>NC_060143.1:476109458-477359458 GCF_021461385.2 Schistocerca piceifrons | reverse complement strand
TCAATGGATATCAATGACACGACTCGCTGATGACATTGCTATCCTGAGTGAAAGTGAAGAAGAATTACATGATCTGCTGAATGGAATGAACAGTCTAATGAGTACACAGTATGTATTGAGAGTAAATCGAAGAAAGACGAAGGTAATGAGAAGCAGTAGAAATGAGAACAGCGAGAAACTTAACATCAGGATTAGTGGTCACGAAGTAGATGAAGTTAAGGAATTCTGCAACCTGGGCAGTAAAATAACCAATAACGGACGGAGCGAGGAGGACATCAAAAGCAGACTAGCAATGGCAAAAAGGGCATTCATGGCCAAAAGAAGTCTACTAAGATATAGACTCTGAGTAAATCGAAGAAACATGAAAGTAATGAGCAGTAGCAGAAATGAGTACAACGAGTAACTTAACAAAATGGTTCAAATGGCTCTGAGCACTAGGGGACATCTGAGGTCATCAGTCCCCTAGGACTTAGAACTACTTAAACCTAACTAACCTAAGGACATCACACACATCCATGCCCGAGGCAGGACTCGAACTTGCGACCGTAGCGGTCGCGCTGTTCCAGACTGAAGCGCCTAGAAGCCCTCAGCCACACCGGCCGGCTTGAGAAACTTAACATCGGGATTGATGGTCATGGAGCAGATGACGTTAAGGAATTCTAGTAAATGCTGAAGATTAGATAGGTAGATCCCATAACTAATGAGGAGGTATTGAATAGAATTGGGGAGAAGAGGATTTTGTGGCACAACTTGCCAAGAAGAAGGGACCGGTTGGTAGGACATGTTCTGAGGCATCAAGGGATCACAAATTTAGCATTGGAGGGCAGCGTGGAGGGTAAAAATCGTAGAGGGAGACCAAGAGATGAATACACTAAGCAGATTCAGAAGGATGTAGGTTGCAGTAAGTACTGGGAGATGAAGAAGCTTGCACAGCATAGAGTAGCATGGAGAGCTGCATCAAACCAGTCTCAGGACTGAAGACCACAACAACAACAGACAGCAAAATAATCAATGATGGACGGAGCAAGTAGGACATCAAATGTAAAGTAGCACTGGAAAAAAGGGCATTCCTGGCCAAGAACAGTCTACTGGTATCAAATATAGGCCTTGAGTTGAGGAAGAAATTTCTGAGAATGCAGTTCTGGAGCAGAGCATTGTATGGCAGTGAGTCATGAACTATTGGAAAACAGGAACAGAAGAGAATCGAAGCCTTTGAGATGTGGTGCCACAGAATGTTGAAAATTAAGTGGACTGATAAGGTAAGGAATGAGGTTCTCCGCAAAATCGGAGAGGAAATGAATATGTGGAAAACACTGACAAGAAGGGACGGTATGATATGATATCTTTTAGGAGATCAGGGAATGACTTCCACGGTGATGGAGCTGCAGAGGACAAGAACTGTAGAAGAAGACAGAGATTGGAATAGTTCTACCTAATAATTGAAGTCACAGGTTGCAAGTGCTACGCTGAAATGAAGACGTTGGCACAGGAGAGGAACTCGTGGCGGGTCGCATCAAACCAGTCAGAACAATGATGACTCACACAAAAAGAAAGTTAACTTCTTGGCAATTAGACGGTGAACACATCTACTATCAGATCTTACTGTGGACCACTTCTAGCTGGAGAGAGAAACTCATGTTCCCAGTTCTTCTCTTTTGTGACAGAAGCTTGAAGTCATGATTTTGTGTTATTCCAAAAAGATTTTAATGCAGTTTGTGTAATCTAAGCCACGTTCCTTGCTGACGTCCTGTAAATAAATCTGAGCAACCACTACATTATTCTGTAATTATAAGTTCTTTGTTCAACAAGTTGATTCACTTGATGTCAAGAAGCAAAAGTTTCCACGATCTTTCCCACTGTTTTCTGTACAGAATTTGCACAATATTTCATTACCACTACGATATCGGTCTTTGGTTACTTGCATTTGTAATTGTAGACTTATGCTTTAGTCTATTAACTTAAAAAGAGATACAGTTTGTTCGCGTTCGCCAGACGCTGCACTGCATGGAATATTTCCCTCCGTCTTATCACTGATTTAATTAGTAACTTGTATATATCTTTCAGTCTTTGTAATTCTTTATAGTGGGTTCCCATTTGTTACTTTGTTGTCTTATTATGCGTCCATGAATCTCTGTGACTTTATTCCATCATCTTGGTCTTATTTCACCCCGTAGCCTCGCGTGAACCCCTCTTTTGTCTTAACAGTTTTGTCATTTCTCACTTTATCTGTCCACACATTCCTTACCATTCTACCGTTGGACCACATTTTATTTTTCTTCGGTTGCATTTTGGCTTCCCGTCTGTCAGTGTTTCACTAACAAACCGTGTTGTGGTGTAGACGTAACGTTTCTGGCCACGCGTTATAACAATAGATTAATTTTCGTAGAACAAGTTTATTTTACCATTTCAGCTACAAATGACACTTCCATTTCATTTTCAAAGAAATGACTCTGAGCACTATGGGACTTAACTTCTGAGGTCATCAGTCCCCTAAAACTTAGAACTACTTAAACCTAACTAACCTAAGGACGTCACACACATCCATGCCCGAGGCAGGATTCGAACCTGCGACCGTAGCAGTCACGCGGTTCCAGACTGTAGCGCCTACAATCGCTCGGCCACACCGGCCGGCTTTCATTTTCATTATAATCATAATTTCTCTTCAGGTACCTTGATTTACATGTTTTTTCTCTGACCCCAATATGCATATCTCCATTATTGAATGAACAACCCTAAGTTTTATATATGTTTTCACACTAGTTGTCTCATTGAACTAAAAAAAGTTTGTAATAGGCGGAGGTTGTGAAGATTATGTTACTGACACATTGGAAGTTTAATTTTAAAGACTCCAGGAAATTTTTTTCCCTTTGCTCATTTGTTTTTAATCCATTTAATCGATTTCACCTCCCTCACACATAAAACTCATTAATTTGTTGTTAATTAGTACATTCATTTTTTGATTTATAGATAAAAATGTATTTTAGCCTTATTACAGTTAAAATGGAATAAATACGAGGAATATTCCGAATGTAAGGTCAGATCTGGCGCGAAATGGAAACAAAAGTGAAAATCCGATGAAGCTTTTCACAGATGTGATGAGATGTGTCTCTTGTATACCCGTCGGTTGCGTCACGTCGCTCTTTTCAGTTCTGAGCGCACAGTGAGCATGGAGAGATACCTAGAACAATAGTGTCTCCCGCCAAATATTAGGGCCCCGCGAAATATTTCGCTTGATATCATGCAGCCCACATAACGTAACTGTCATGCATTTCCTTCTTAATGACAATATTAGCAGATGCACTCTACAGAGACAATGTCGATGTTTCTGCAGCGTTTTCGATGGGAAGTGTTTGATCACCCACAATACATACTTTAATTGGCTCCCCCAGAGTTACATCTCTGAGCGCATGAGCCAGTCGTTATGAAAACAAAATTTTGGTACAGACAGCGATCTGTAGACCAACTTAGAGAAATAGCAGAAAGCACAGGTGGTTGCCTCCTATGACGAGGGAATTGGAAAGTTTGTGCATCGCTACGACAAATGTCTAAGCCAGAGACGCTACTATGTAGAGAAGTGGCCGGAATGTGTAGCTAATTGTTACAAATAAAACATTTTTTATTTTCACAGTGGATTCCATTTCACGACCGATCAGACCTTACTTTCCGAATAGCCATTGTGTTTACGTAAAAAGGCATATTCTATGGAGGTTGGTGGAGAATGCAGATGATCTCCACGTGTATATACATACATACTTAGGAAGTCACTGTGCAGCGAGAGAGACAGTTACCGTTTCTCTATCCTTCTCATTCCGCCTGCGATGGAAGCGAAGAATAACTGCCGCGATATGCACCCTAAGCCTTATGAACTACAAACTATGGCGGCAGTGTAATTTCTTCAAATGTCTGTTCTCTTTATTTACCCCGCAGTGTTTGGCAAGAGCAGCATGACTTGAGGAGGAAAATATTCTCCATATGTACACGTACATGATACTCCGCAAGCCACCTAATGGTGTGCGGCGGAGGGTACTTTTTGTACCACTAACTTAGCCCTCCAACCTCGTTCCACTCGCGAATAGTGCGTGGGAAGAGTGACTCTCGGCAAGCTCCCCGTGGTCTTTACGCGAGACGTATGTAGAGAGAAGTAATATGTTGTCCGACTCTTCCCGGAAAGTGTTCTCTCGAAATTTCAATAGCAAACCTCTCCGTGAAGCACTACTCATCTCTTGTATCGTCTGCCAGTGGGGTTTGTTGAGCACCTACACAACGCTCTCGCCCTGGCTGCACGATGCAGTAACGAAACGCGCCGCTCTATGTTGCATCTTCTCTATCTCTCCTATCAGTCTTAGATGGTAGGTATCCCAGATATCTGAACAATACTATTTTTTTCATAATGTGGGGCCACAGTCATAATATATTTCTCCAAAATAAGTACCGCCATTAGACTGTTTTTTATTTGCAGTGTTACATTTGTATGATCATAATTTCGGCTTTAAATTGCCATTATTAAGTGTTTTAATGTTATACAGTGCCTAAGATGGTATACTGTCGTAAAATACTTGATAATGGCAATTTAAAGCCGAAATCATGATCCTGTGAATGTAACATTGCAAATAAAAAACCGTCCAATAGAGGTACTAACTTTAAAGAAAGAAGGATCTGAACAATACTCAATAATCGGTCGAACAAGCGCCTTATAACCCACATTCTTAATGGATGCTTAAGTCACTTCCTATGAAAGTGAGTCTGCCATTTGATTTTCCCACTGTTTTATGTGGTCATTCCACTTAAGGTCGCTCAGGAGAGTTACTCCTAGATATTTTACGGCAGATACCACTTCGAGCAGTTTGTCATCAGTAGTGTAGTTGTGCAGTAGTGGATTTCTTTTCCTATGTAGGCGCAATATGTTACATTTATTTACGTTGACGGTCAACTGCCAGAGCCTGCACCATCAATTCTCTGGAGGCCACTCTGCAAACCGTCACTATCTTCTGGCGTTGTTACTTTGTTATAATCAACTGCATCATCTGCAAACAGCCTTAAGAGCATTCGACGCTTTCTGCTAGATCATTTATATATATTGTAAACAGTAACGGCCCTATCATACTTCCTTGAGTACTCCGGGATTATCTTTACATCTGTCTCTTTTGTTCCGTTAAGAGCGACGCGTTGATATCTATCTGCAATGAATGTCAAGGAACAAGCGTAAACCTGGGAGCCGTTGTCTGCTGGCGTTGTGAATCTCATCGAGGAAGAGAGCGAGCTGAGTTTCGCAGAATCTCTGTTTGCGGATTCCGTGTTGATTTTTATAGAGATTTGCACTCTCCAGAAAGGTTATAATTCTTGAGCAGAAAACATGTTCCATAATTCTGCAACAGATTGACGCCAACGATATAGGTCTATAATTGTGTCCGTCTGTCCTACGACCATTTCTTAAAAACGGGAATGACCTGTTTTGTGTTCCAGTCACTAGATACCCTGTTTGAGGAACTGTTCTAAAATACTTCACGCTTCACGATGTTCCATTAGTCTGGATGAGTATAGATGTCACGATAACCATATCTCCTCTGTAACTATTCCTTTTAATAGTTTTTTGCTACACAATTATTGTTGATTGTATTTGTTACGCTATTTTGTTACACTACTGCTTACCGCAGTTGTTTATAACTATTGTATTTTATTATATCATATGGACAGACATTACGTCAGACGAATGTGCCTATGCTCTTCAATATGTTTAGTATTACATTATCATGTTTTATATTTTGTGTACTACATTAACTTGTGACTGTTGTTTCACCACATATTACGCTGGATTAAGTGTGTGTGTGCACCAATCAATTTTCTTGCCTTATGTACACGCTGCATGTCACTTATCTGTGTTTTACTATTTGATAAGGGATGTTTTTCCCCTACACTGCTATGCCGGCGGTTATTGGTATATTTATTAACAGTATATTTCAGTGTAACATTATGGTTACCGCAGACATTGTTTCGCCCGCCCATGACGTGACCGTCCAGACAGTGGTTTTATCTGTTCCTTAGTGGCATAATGTCATTAATTTTACGCTTATGATAGCCATCACGATGCATTCTATGCAGACCAACGACCGTAACGGTAATATAGTTCTTACTTTATAAATATCTGTAACATTCCACTACTGACATCGCATTCTAGATGTAACATTTATTTTGACGAGGTGTCTTTTAATTAAAATTTTAATGGTAACCTTAACTCATGCTCATACCACTTACCCGTATCATGTACTGACCGACCTTCGTTGGGTCTCCCTGGCGACCTTAGAGCGACCATGACGCTTTCCCCACAGACAACCTCTTTCGCCCTAGTAAGACGAGTAGGTAGCCACGGTTACTAGAGTGGCGTCCTTGTTATCATCTTTTCTTTGGTCGATAACAGTGTATGATAGAGGGAAAAACTATTTATATTGCAGTAATTACCTTTTTTACACCATATTTTAGAAGCTATAAGATTGTAACTTGTTTTATAAGTTCTATAGATGGTAATAATGACTTAATAATAACTACCACGTTACTTTCTTAAGCGGCAGAAATGCAACTTGCGTGATTGGCCACCCATGACGTTATGCCGGAGATGTGTGTGTGTGAGGGGGGGGGGGGGGGGGGGGGCTTCAAGTATTTAATTAGCAGCTGGCGTCCCTCACGTTGCAGTACACCACCAGCCATAAGCAAGAGGGTTGCCATGCACCGCCGCCTCCGGCACACATCTATGGTATACCAGCGTTATTTACTCTTTTATGAATATACGATTTCGTCCTTTATATGTTTATAAAGATTTTTGTTCATTATAGGTCTGAAATTTATCTTGTAATAGGACCGAAACCGCTCAAGACATTAAAAATTTGTGCGAGCAAGACTGCTTCCAGTTTATTTATAATTATAGATCGCTGTTTCCTATTAAGAACTATGTTGTTTAAAATGTTACTAGATACCCTTCGTTGCTCAAGTGATCTACGATAAATTACTGCCAGAAAGGAGCCAGTTCTTTCGCATAATCTTTGTAGAATCTTACCGGTATCTCATCTAGTCCTGACTCCTTTCCACTACTAAGCGAGTGTAGTTGTTTTTCCGTTCCACGATCGGTTATCTAAATATCTGCCATTTCGACGTTCGTACGACGATTGAAAGGAGAGAACGTGTTACTATCTTCCGCGGTAAAACAAATTCGGAAGACCGAATTCAATACAATTCCGTCAAGCACCCGCCCACATAAATTTACTAAAGCAGTACGTATGTGCAGGAAAGACAAAAATTCCTCACGTAAATGTCTTATTTTGTGATCGCTGTTCTCCAATACTTGTCTTTTCAGTGAACAGCTTTTATCCACAGTTGCGTTGGGGCGGCCCATTCCACATTGTATGGCTGGACTACAGCACGACGCAGGCAACACGTAGATAGATTACTCCTGAAATCTTACGTTATACACTCAGCAGAGGCAGTGCAATACATTTGGCGTACTACAGCTCCACTCCTCTCCTACAACGATTTCCAGTGTGCCCTCTGGCCGTGTTAATCTGCTTTCTGGTTCCTGCAGCATACTCCACCCGAGATGTTTTTCGCAGAAACTCCTGAAATATGGCTGTTTACCCCGAAGTTTCACCAGAATCTCGTATCCTCTCTTGCAACGGCGCCAGAAGACCGTGGCGAACCAACACAGTGCGAAGATGTAAGACTGCCCAGCAGTGATTTAAACAGAATGCCTGCACTCGGAAAATGGATTATGTCTGTCTTACTATCGTTTATTTGTCCTGCCTACGCAGTAGCTGGTGCGCGCGTCGTGTTTGGTACGATGACGCTATCACTCGTCCATTGATGCAATCGAAATACACGTGCTCACCGTTTCCTGTCGTTCCAAGATTATTTTTCATGGACGTTGAGTGTATTTTGTCCACCACGATCTCAAAACTGTGAAGTCTCTAATTTACACGAACGTTCTATTGTCTGCAGAAAGTTTTCTTTACTGAATCCCTGTTCCATGCACATCTAAGTAGTTTAGACATTCCATATATTCATTGGGAGCAGTGACATTCCGTTTATGGCTTTATCCTAGAGGAGATGGGTTGTTTTCACCTTCTTGGAGTAATATGTCATATGCGTATGTGTACCGGAAGGTTGATGGGTGTATATGAAACGTAATGTTCTGTTTTTGTAGATGATTATTAAAAAGAGGAGACAGGAAAGAGCGACCCCCCTCCCAATGCAGTTACCTCCAAACAAAGACAATCAAGTTAGTAACCAAGTTTTGCCACCGTCCCTACGCAGTAGAAGGATCAGCTTTGGGTAGACCTCTCAATGATTTACAATTTTACATCAAATAAAAATACGTTCATCACCGTTAATTTGCTTCTTCCTGGTTCCTGTTTCGTTATTTAATCCGACTACTTCGGTATCGTACTTTAGCAGGAATATCCGGTACTTTCTTTAACGCATAATGTTCTCGAAGCTAAAATATCGCTTTCTGCAAAGCTCCAAAATCATCGTATTTTGGATCGTCACCTAACGCTATAATTATTGATAACGAATTACTTCGTCCAGGTAACATTTTCACTATTCAAGCAAAATCACATTGATAGTCTCCATGTACACAAGTTCATCGAATAATCTGTTAATGTGATGTCGCACCTGTTAAATGAACGGTTTTAAGCATAAAATAAGAGCGACGATGGTATCTTTATTCACAGGCTTATTGTATTTTTTAACTGAACGCAAAAGACAATGCCAAGCAACTCCGATATTTTTATTATTCCTCCGGAAATGTCGGATCTTCCCATTTTCAACATTTGGAATCAGCACTTCCCTGCAACGAGTGGCAATCTCACTCAAGTTGTTTTATAATTCTAGGTATATATTGCTTTTCAAGTGCAACAGCTTAGTGCAGACAGATGGTCGATAACTGAGCGACTCATGTAGACTGTAATGTTTTCGGCTGAAAATCTACATTTACGTCTACTGTCAGTTAAATTCCAATTCCACACAACGTATTTCTGACTGCACTTTAATTTTACTTGTAATTTCTCTGATTTACTTCATGCAAGACAAGACGAATAGATATACTAGCGTGATTCTTTGTGAGTGAATACAATTACATTGACATTTATAGCTAAACCTGTGGATATTTAGTTACCAGTGACGTAACAGACGTTTTAGAGGACTATATTATTAAACTGATTTTTTGATTACAACATATAGCTGAATGAGTGTACTTTTGCAGAGGAGGCATGGTGTCAAACTGCCTCCATACAGGCAATTGAATGCAAGTGGAAATGTATTTGTAATTAATAACAAACTAAGACAACTCAGCGAAATCACTAATTACCTCCTGAATATACATATAAGGACGATTTTAATGACGGACCTTTGTACATAAAATGCAAGTGAGTTAACATGTATCAGGTAATTGTTTTCACAATTTCACTCGTACTACATTTTTGTGAACATATTTCATTCATCCAGTTTTAAATAGTGATTCAGGAGCAAACGAACTGTCACTACGCGAGAGACAGCATTTAACATATCCATCTTTTTGTGTATGCTTGAATCGTGTATCCGTACAGCAATGTCTTTATCTTCGGAAAATTTTTGTGTTTTTAAATCTAATAAATCACACATTTAGACAGCTGGTGTGTCATAATCGCCGTACTTCCATCGTAATACATTTGCGCAATGGTTTCACAACAGATAATCTTTGTTTGCATTGCGGATGTTGTCATACACAGACGATATAAAACTAAAACCCCTAGCATATGTCACTTAATATCATTACACAATGTCATACGGGATCATTTTTTTCGGTAATTCTCAAACTATGCTCACTTTCACACGTCCAGAAGAATGTAATATGAATTACTTGTGGCATCAAAGAACATCCTACAGAGCCCCATTTAAGGAACTGGAATAATAGCTAGTACTTCCCAAGACATTTACTCTTTAATGAAATTTGTCATAAATACTACGTATATCTCTTTTTCAAACCAACAGCTCAGTTCGTAGAATCACGAATGAAGGCTATCAAACATTCGAGATGAGTAAGCTATGAGCCCTCAGCGACTTTCACTTTCTAAATATTCACTGATTTATTCACTTAGTTTGATCCAGAAAGGAGTCCATCATTCAAAAACGCGCGTTTTGAATAACTTGCCACCGGTCTTAAAAAGTGGAAGTGCTAATGGGGTTCCATTTAAAATCAGCCTAAAGGATTTATTGAAGAGCAACTTGTATTTCATTGATGAATATCCTAGTAGAACCGCTTGATTTACTATTATTTATACTATCAAGTAACGTGAGTGCAATGTATGTGACCAACCTAAAGAAGTGCTGAAAACTTATTTTCTGTCTGATGTCCCGTGGAACAATAGCCTTATCTTATACACCACAGCGTATAGTACTTTTCCACGTGATATAACACGTTTCTTATCAACTCATAAATGGAAATATTTCTCAGCTATTTAATATTTGTTCCACTCCCATGGTGACCGTCTCACTTGCGGTTTGTGAAAGGGCCATCAGCATATCTATTTCTTTGTAAATATGTAATACTTGTTCTTGTTTTACGACATGTTCTACATCCTTCAGAATGTCCTCCAGATCTATGGAACCAAAATTATGTTTAATATAATTTAATCTTATTAATGTGGAAATAGGCAAGTTGGCCTTTACAGAAAATGAGATGTTTGTTTGTCGCTTTAAGAAATAAACACTAACAAGTTAGCAACCATTGTCTGTATTAATAATTTTACTTCCAGAAAAGTAGTAATTTTCAAGCAGTGATCACGTGAACATACAACAGTGGACTATGCAGTCGAGCGTTAAAAAATATTGTGTACATGGGTCTTCACTCACTCCTGTGGTTTGCCAGATGTATTTCGGTGTGTGGCTAAAAGCGTGGAGGAATTGGTGAAGAACGTCACAGAGTTCATCAGTTACAAACACTCGAGACGAGTAAGTAGTATGCGCTCACCGGGTTTCGCAATCTTCCTTTCCGTTATATAAATACGGAGCTACATTCTACACACTTTCGTTACAGTCATCTACTAACATGTGCGTATCCAATGAAAACTCGGTCATCTTCTTACTTTCAAGGTTTGCGACAGTTACAAAGTACCTGGGAGAGCCATTATCACAGTACTGAGATTTGGTATCCGTCCACAAAAATGAAGAATTAGCGTAAAATTTGACTGTCAACAGGTTAGGAACAATGAAAGAAACATTCGCAAAGTTTAGTGTGGGTTGAAGCTCTTTTGGAAAACCGAGTGCTATGAAGAAGTGAATTACCAATATAGGGCAGAGCGGGACAAGTTGACGAACGGGGCAAAGTGACTAATCTTGTAGTTCGTTTTTATTCTACTAGGCAGCACCACATTACGAATACGACTAGCGCCTCTCACGACGATACACTAAAAATTCCAACAATTGAGCCACTTCCGCCAGTTCAGTGTGCGTTAGGTACTTGTCTACATTACATGGCGTATTATAATTTTCAAATCGCGCATCATAAGCTCTTGTGATCTAAGAGGTACGATATTTGGTTATTCTTTGCTACACATTACTACCTCAGACAGTATGAGTTTCACAGTCACTGTTGATTCATGTCCTAGTCTTGTTAACCCTACGTCAAATTCAACTACTTTTAAAATAGATAATTTGGGCATGATGACGGGGGCAAGTTGACGAAGTCGACATCTTGCTCCACTTGCTTTCCACTACTTTCTTTTGGTGATTATACGAACTTCTTATTTTTGGTGTGCGATTTTCTGAGTTTTATGGGCCACAAACTGTGCTGTAATATTTTGTAAAGGGCTTGACAGGAGAAATTTTTGTAGCTCTCCGTTCTCCGCTGTTATTAATTTGTGACTCACCACTTTTCAGATATGGTGAGGAATTATATAAAAAATGCTCACTAGACGGGAAGGGGCCAAAAATGACATGGCTGCTGCTATGTCAGACTTTAAAGAGGGAAAAATGTGTTCCTCAGGTGCAGCAATTGTTTATGGTATTACGAAGCAGCGTGTCGTTCCTGTTTGAAGAAAAATGGTTACGTAAGAATTGTATATGCGTACAAATCTATGTGTGGTTGTTGTTTGTTTGTGTCGTGTGTGTGTGTGTCTTATTTATGTAGCCCACCTAAGTCTCCATGATATAAAGTTTTAAAATAAAACCAGTTTTAGAGGAGATACCTATCATGGTGGAAGATTCCGTGAAATACTCAACACAGAACAACTAGACGATTGAAGACCTATTTAACAGCTTTTTTTTATTGGTACGACGAAGCAGCAGCGCAGAAGAGTTGAATTTGAATACGAAGAAGAATATGAGACTTCTCATCCGTACAACTTGTATGACCAGGACGGCAGGAGAGGATTGTCTGGCTTTAAGAAGACATTTACGTTCAGTATGCGGAAACCAGAGGCAACATCCATGGCCAGATCAATGAATTTTAACACGGAAAGTGTGTATAAATTTAACTTAGTTTTGCAAGAAATGCGGGGAAGATATACGTTTCGTGCGTGTGTCGTCTAGAATACAGATGAATAGGATTGTCCACCGTGCCTAATAAACTACCGAAATCTATTTCTCACACAGGAACTAAGAGAGTTTCTAGAACCACATCAGCACGGAATCTGGCGTTATCCGAACTTGTAGGAACAGCACCATCAGTATCGTTAGACATTGCGGTGATAATGCTTGGAACGGTGGAACAATATTTGTCTTGTCTTCATTTAAAACCTATCCGTGAATCTCTGTCCAGTTGCTTGTTGTCAATCATAAAACAAACATAGCACTGGAGGCTGTCAAAGAAAATCATTTCCACTGCACACTACCCGTTGTCGTCAGTCGTTGGATGTTTCTTTTTTTGATCCACTAAAGACCTATTACAGTTATGCGTGTGACAACTTCATAATCGCTCACCAAGGACAAGTCATTACTGACAAAAAGGTTCGTGAGCTATTGAGCACTGTTTATTTCAAAGTAGCTGCAGTCGTCAATGCAGTTAATTGTTTGAAAGCATGTGGGAACGAACTCTACGACCACCTTCTGTTGAACGAGGATGAGTTTACCGCGGCGAAAACCAAAGATCGTGTTCTTCTTACAGACAATGCCAAAACTGAAAGTGCTCCCGTTCAAACCGCAGCACTTGAAGGCAAGGTAACAAACTACCAACGTCTCCTGCTGGAGAAAGTGAAAAACCAGGATCTTCAACGAGTGGTGCTTCCATTAAGCCAAAAGAGTGCTGAAGTATTTTTGATATTAAACCAATCCCTACAGGAAGTCCAAATGTGACAAAACGGAAACAACACTGTGCGCAAAGTGCGAGTGTCTTATCAAGCCCAGCAATGAAACAGATGTTAGCTGATAAGCTGCCAGATAAGATGGAACAAGAACGTCTAAAGCAACAAGGAAAAGAGGTTCTGGATGCAAAGAAAGGCGTTAGTGCCAAGAAGTCTAAGCATAGTATCAAAAAGAAAAAGGCTATGCTGTCTGATGGTTCGACACCCATGACGTCAGCTCACACTTTCAAAGATAGTATTGTGCACTGCTCGTCCGTCAGAATACTGGATAGAGTGTTGAAAATGCTACACATGGTTGCCTGAGGACCGCTCACACTTTGAAGGAGTAATATTTATGGATGATATTTGTTAATAAAAATTTTGATTTTCAGATATTAATTTTCAGCTGTATAATCATTACATACTAATTAGCAATATTCAGTTAACTGATGTACTGTCTTTCACTTTCTGAGAATAATAATTTATGCAGTTAATATCTAAATTGTCAGCTTGTCCCAAAGACTAAGTCATCTTTCCCCGGTACAGAGGCAAGACGACACTTTTCCACTGCTTTCTAAAAACGGCAAAGTAATTGTGCTTATAATTAAATAAAAAATTATACGCCTAGATACAATACAATTTACGGCATTTATATTAATACATAGAAAGAAAAAAATTCTCCAAAGATTAGTTTATTATAAACGGTTAACTGTTAACACCGTCAACTTGCACCGGTCTCAGCTACGTAAAATTAGTTATAAGCTACGGCAGTGAGACTTCAGCTTCAGATGCACCTGACTATCCAATAATCAAATTTTCCAATGAATGATGGGAGTAAGCATGATAAGAATAACAAAAATTGGAATTATATCCTCGGTGAGGGAATACCCACAGTTCGTAGTAATTGACGGAAAGTCATCGAGTAAAACAGAAGTGATTTCAGGCGTCCCCCAAGGTAGTGTTATAGGCCCTTTGCTGTTCCTTATCGTTCTAAAAGCCGTAAATTCAACTAAATACCTAGGTATTACAACTACGAACAAATTAAATTGGAAAGAACACATAGAAAATGTTGTGGGGAAGGCTAACCAAATGCTGCGTTTTATTGGCAGGACACTTAGGAAATGTAACAGGCCTACTAAGGACACTGCCAACACTAGGCTTGTCCGTCTTCTTTTAGAATACTGCTGCGAGGTGTGGGATCCTTACCAGATAGGACTGACGGAGTACATCGAAAAAGTTCAAAGAAAGGCAGCAGGTTTTGTATTATCGCGAAACATGGCAGAGTGTATCACAGAAATGATACCGGATTTGGCCTGGAAATCGTTAAAAGAAAGCCGTTTTTCGTTTCGAAGGAATCTTCTCACGAAATTGCAATCACCAACTTTCTCCTCCGAATGCGAAAGTATTTTGTTGACATCGACCTACATAGGGAGAAACGATCACCACGATAAAATAAGGGGAATCAGAGCTCGTGCGGAAAGATATAGGTGTTCATTCTTTCAGTGCGCTATACGAGATTGGAATAATATGGAATTGTGAAGCGTCCGCAGTTCGTGGTCGTGCGGTTGCGTTCTCGCTTCCCGCGCCCGGGTTCCCGGGTTCGATTCCCGGCGGTGTCAGGGATTTTCTCTGCCTCGTGATGGCTGGGTGTTGTGTGCTGTCCTTAGGTTAGTTAGGTTTAAGTAGTTCTAAGTTCTAGGGGACTGATGACCATAGATGTTAAGTTCCATAGCGCTCAGAGCCATTTGAACCATTTGAATTGTGAAGGTAGTTCGATGAACTCTCTGCCAGGCACTTAAATGTGATTTGCAGAGTATCCATGTAGATGTAGATGCAGATGTACGGATGCCATTGATTGAATTAGGAGCTAGACAGTGGCCTGGTGTAAGGTAGACGTACGACAACAGTAGCTGTGGAGTACAACTAAAATAGAATTTCGGTAGGAAAAACAGTTGATGAACAGTAACGGTGATCGTACAGCTCAGATAAAGGAGAAATAATATTGAAGTCAAGTTTTAGCGAAATATGAATAGGAAAGTAACTCGAAATTACCCATTTCCGTAGTCCAACATCGTCAAGTAATGGTTACAACCTGAAACCTGGCTATACCTTTAAGTAACGCTGCTCTATGTGCTGCCATCCCAGGTTCATCCTATGTTATTGATTTTTAGTTACGAAGAAGTCTGCCTCGTAAGCTGTGTTCGAGGACTGAGACAGAGTACCCGAGAAGTTCCCTCGGCTGCATCGTCAGTCCGTGTTTCCCCGTACAGCAACGTTACACTCCATTTACCGCTTGTGAAGCTCGGAAACTTCCCTGCGGCTACTTAAATTATGACCCGCACAGTCTTTCCAGTGTTTTCCTCTGCGACCAGCGAGGCGTAAAAAGAACGCTGTCTCTTGGAGTTACGGCCCAAGGCATCGTGCTCTCGAGTCCCGTATCCACCTAGCAAGCCGCGCAGCAATTCAACTCTGAGAGTCCTTCCACATAACGTGCGTAAACAGAAAAGTTACGGATACTGGCTGTGTTGTAATCAGGTCACGTCACAATAGCTCTTCACTGCTTACGTCGTTATGTCTTGTTATTCGCGTAAAACTTCTCTTCGGCTCTTTTTAAGCAATCAAAAGTTTCCGGCAGATGTAGTGCGAAATGGAGAGGCATTTCACAGTACAAACAACGCAACAGAGGACGTGACAAGATTATATCTGGAAAAGTAGAATGGAACAAGCCTTCGTAACTAAAGTGACCTACAGCATCAGAAGAGTCAAACGAAGAAAAAGAGGTTAATTACTCTTACAATTGGGTAGAATAGTCCCCAAGCAGCACATTTCCAGTTTAACGTACTACAAAAACAAAAGGTGAGAGCATTACGATAATCTTTCCAACAGCCCATTATGTGGTACTGATTTTAAAAATATATACACAGTATCGAAAACAGTCGAAGTTATTTTTGTGAAACCGTTGATCGCGAAAAGTCTATTGACGCTAAACAAACAAACATATAAATAAATAAAAGTAGTTACCTAATTCGGCGAAAGTCCAATATTCGGAACCCGCTGCCGTATTGAACATCCCAAGTGTGCTCAACGAATATGTGTCCACATCCAGTTCTCTCTATCTTATCGATAGTTAAATCCATACCCATACAAGAAGCAGACTCATCAGACGTCTCATAATTTGTCTAAGAGCGATTTATTATTATTATTATTTCTTTTTTTGTTGTGTGCTGCAGTATCGCGTACTGATCCTGAGTCTGGGTTCCATTTTTTTGGTGCTTTCATTAGAAATTGCGCTGTGTGCTATCATGTAAATCTTTGTAATTTTGTCTGTGATGGATCCTAACGTATCGTGACTTTTAAGACAATCGGGATTTTCAGTCTCTCTCTCTCTCTTTCTCTTTTTGTCCGCAGCCGCCTAGTATATTTTTGACGGTTTCAGATAAGTATAAAACGAGTTACGCATCATCTCGCCTTTAAAGCAACGATTTCCTCACTCGGACTGCACCGATAGTCGAGTCGTGCCGTTACGAAGAATAGCGTTACTGGTACAAATGTTCATATATTCTCTCTGTCTATAAAATTTATCAAGATACGGATGTGACAGCTACAGTACAGATAATGGGCTGTTTCTTGCTGGGCAGTGTCTTAGAGAGAAGAAGACACAGCGAGATCAACTACGAAGAATTTCCCGTGACAGTGGTGCAGTTTGTGCATAGTTCATGTTCAGAAGATTGTGGGCTGTTCATAGTTCTCAGCGCTTCTGTCCCCTGCAACAGGTAGTAGCAGAGCTCCACCGCAAATTACGTACGATGGAAGTCCGAGACAGGCATTTTTTAAAATAACGCCACTATTACGCGTGTGAAAAACAGACTGTGATTCACGGTGGCACTTACATTGATTTGAACAATTTCTTTTCTGTAAGCACAGCTTTATCTCGTAACTAGAGTGCGTTCTTTTGATGGTGATTCCTATCTCAGTCAAAGAAGTGCCTACTGAAACTGGTTCCTTGGCTGTGAAGCCATCAGGCTAAAAGCCAAGAAAAAAAACTAGAAAAAAACTGGATCTGACATTATTAACGTAACTTTTGGGCAGAATGGCGCTGTGGCATGGTTCACAATTAAAACAGTCAAAGAGATGAGAGGGTGTTTGCTTCGTCATCAGCGACTTTATGTAAAATAATCATCCTACGAAAAAATAATTCACGAACGCACACGCACACACACACAATGAAAACCAGTTTAGCAACACTGACATTATTCCCGACTGACAATTCTCTCAACTCCATTCTAAGACTGTGCTCTCTAGGTCGGAATTGGCCGAAGTTAAAAGTCTAGAGCCATACAGTATACGTGTTTCGGGATTTACCAACCTTTAAATGAAATATTGATGGTTTGCTTTTTGTCGCATTTCATGTATATACAAAACAGCTTCTCATGATCTCACCATTTTATAGCAAGAGTTGTTTTTTTTACGTCCATGTACAGGGATTTAAAATATGTTTCACACCTACATCTACGTGATTACTCTGGTATTCACAATTAAGTGCCTGGCAGAGGATTCAATGAACCACCTCCAAGCCGTCTCTCTACCGTTCCACTCTCGAACGGCGTGCGGGGAAAATGAGCACTTAAATTTTTCTGTGCGAGGCCTATTTCTCTTATTTTATCGTGATGATCATTTCTCCCTATGTAGGCGGGTGCTAAAAGAATGTCTTCGCAATCTGAGGGGAAAACTGATGATTGAAATTTCGTGATAAAATCCCGTCGCAACGAAAAATGCCTTTGTTTTAATGATTGCCACACCAATTCACGTATCATGTCTGTGGCACTATCTGCCCTGCTTCGCGGTAATACAAAACGAGCCGCCCTCCTTTGAACTTTTTCAATATCATCCGTCAGTCCCACACTTCACAGCAATACTCCAGAACAGGGCAGACAAGTGTAGTGTAAGCAGTCTCTTTAGTAGATCTGTTGCACCTTCTAAGTGTTCTGTCAATGAATCGCAGTCTTTGGTTTGCTCTACCGACAACATTATCTATGTGATCGTTCCAACTTAGGTTATTTGTAATTGTAATCCCTAAGTATTTAGTTGATTTCACAGCTTTCAGATTTATGTGACTTACCGCGTAATCGAAATTTAGCGGATTTCTTTTAGTACTCATGTGAATAGCTTCACACTTTCCCTTATTCAGGGTCAAATGCCATTTTTCGCACCACACAGAATCTTATCTAAATCATTTTGCAATTAATTTTGGTCATCTTATGACTTTACAAGACGGTAAATGACAGCATCACCTGCAAATAATCTAAGAGCGCTACTCAGATTGTCTTCTATGTCGTTAATATAGATCAGGAATAGTAGAGGGCCTCTAACACTTCCTTGGAGCACGCCGGACATTACTTCATCTATATCTACATCTACATCCATACTCCGCAAGCCACCTGACGGTGTTTCTGTTTTGGTTCAAATAGCTCTGAGCACTATGGGACTTAACATCTATGGTCATCAGTCCCCTAGAACTTAGAACTACTTAAACCTAACTAACCTAAGGACATCACACAACACCCAGCCATCACGAGGCAGAGAAAATCCCTGACCCCGCCGGGAATCGAACCCGGGAACCCGGGCGTAGTTTCTGTTTTACTCGATAACTTTCCGTCTATTACTACGAAATGTGACCTTTCTGACGGGAAATTACGAATCCAGTCGCACAACTGAGGTGATATTCCATAGGCACGCTTGTGAGGAACAGTATCGAAAGCCTTCTGAAGATCTAAAAATATGGAGTAAATATGACATCCCCTGTCGATACCACTCATTACTTCATGAGTATGAAGAGCTAGTTGTGTTCCGCAAGTACAATATTTTCTGAATCCGAGCTGACTATGTGTCAATAAATCGTTTTCATCGATGTACTTCATAATTTTCGAATACAGTATATGTTCTAAAACCCTACTGCAAATCGACGTTAGAGATATAGGCCTGTAATTCAGCGGATTACTCCTACTTCCTATTTTGGGTATTGGCGTGACTTGAGCAATTTTCCAGTCTTTAGGTACAGATCTTTCTGTGAGCGAGCGGTTGTATATTATTGCTAAATATCAAGCTATAGTATCAGCATACTCTGAAAGGAACCTGACTGATATACTATCTGGACCGGAAACCTTGCCTTTATTAAGTGATTTAAGCTGTTCTGCTACACCGAGGAAATCTACGTCTATGTTTCTCATCTTTGCAATTGTTCTTGATTGGAATTCAGGAGTATTCACTTCGTCTTCTGTGGTGAAGGATTTTAGGAAAACCGTGCTTAAAAACTCTGCTTTCTGGCACTGTCATCAGTGACTTCACCGTTGTTGTCGCGCGGTGAAGATGTTGATTGCGTCTTGCCACAGGCGTGCTTCCTATATATGACCAGAATCCTTTGGGTTTCTGCCAGATTCCGAGACAGAATTTCGTTGTGGAAATTATTAAAAGCGTGAAGCACGCTGTATATTTCGAACTTCTGCAAAACTATGCCAATCTTCGTAATTCTGCGTTCTTTTAAATTTGGGCCGGCCGCGGTGGTCTAGCGGTTCAGGCGCTCAGTCCGGAACCGCGCGACTGCTACGGTCGCAGGTTCGAATCCTGCCTCGAGCATGAATGTGTGTGATGTCCTTAGGTTAGTTAGGTTTAAGTAGTTCTAAGTTCTAGGGGACTGATGACCAGAGATGTTAAGTCCCATAGTGCTCAGAGCCATTTTTAAATTTGGCATGCTTTTCTCATTGCTACTGCAACAGCAATCTTACCCGTTTTGTGTACCGTGGGGGATAGCTACCAGCACTTATTAATTTATACGGTATATATCTCTCAGATGCCGTCAATACTATCTCTCTGAAATCATTCCACATCTTTTCTACGCTTACGTGATCAGATCGGAACGAGTAGAGACTGTTTCTTAAAAAGGCGTTAAGAATATTTTTATCAGCTTTTTAAATAGATATACTTTGTGTTTCTTTTTGATGGTTGTGGGTGTTACGGTATTCAGTCTAGCACCAACTGCCTTGTGGTCGCTAATCCCTATATTCCTCATGATACTCCCTATTTGTCCAGACGTATCTGTTGCTAAGATGTCAAGTATGTTCTCGCAACCATTTACGCTTCGAGTAGGCTCGTGAACTAATTGTTCAAAATAATTTTCTGAGAAAGCATTCAGTACAATTTCGGGTGACGTTTTATGCCTGCCGCCGGCTTTAAACGTATATTTTTTCCAGTGTATAGAAGGTAGATTGAAGTCACTACCGAATATAATTGTATGAGTGGGGTACCTATTTCAAATGAGACTCATGTTTTCTTTGAACTGTTCAGCAGCTATATCTTGTGAGTCGGGGGTGTTGGTAAAACGATCAAAAATGGTTGAAATGGCTCTGAGCACTATGGTACTCAACATCTGAGGTCATCAGTCCCCTAGAACTTAGAACTACTTAAACCTAACTAACCTAAGGACATCACACACATCCATGCCCGAGGGAGGATTCAAACCTGCGACCGTAGCAGTCTCGCGGTTCCGGACTGAAGCGCCTAGAACCGCTCGGCCACCGCGGCTGGTGGTAAAACGATCCAGTTAATAGTTTAGTCCGATTATCAAGTATAACCTCTGCCCATACTATTTCGCAGGAACTATCTGCTTCAATTTCACTACATGGCAAACTACTTCTGACAGCAATAAATGCTCAAGCACCAACTGTATTTAATCTATCCTTCCTGAACACTGTTAGATCGTTTAAAAAAATTTCTGCTGAACTAATTTCCGGCTTTAGCCAGCTTTCTGTACCAATAACTATTTGAGCTTCAGTGCTTTCTATTATGTCTTGGAGCTCTGGTTCTTTCCCAACACAGCTAAAACAATTTACAACTACAATACCGATCGTTTCTACAACACCCTTGCTGTGTTTTACCTGCCCCCTTTCAGACGGACACCCTTTCTATGGTTTCCTGAGACCCTCTAACCTAAAAAACCGCCCAGTCAACCAACCACCCGGTGGCACAAGTCAAGGAATCTGCAGCCTACACGGTCACAGAACCGCCTGAGCCTCTGATTCAGACGCTCCACTCGGCTCTGCACCAAGGGACCACAGATGGTGAGCTCCGCCTTAATCTCGGAAGCAAAACTGGCAGTGTTTACCATTTCCGCTAGCTGTCCGAAACCAGACAGAATCTTCTTTGATCCAAAGCTACACACGGCATTGGTATCAACAAGGGCTACCATCTGCAGTTGGCTCCTCCCTGTACTCTTCATGGCATCCGTAAGCACCCTTTCCACATCCGGAATGACTCCCCCCGGTATGCACACGGTGTGCACACTGGCTTCCTTCCCCTCCTTGGCAGCCATGTTCCTAACGATCCCAATTACGCGTCTAACGTTGGAGCTCCCAACTACCAGCAAACCCACCCTCTGTGAATGCCCAGAAGCTTCCTCTGGAACAGGGTGGACGACTGCATCTGGCTCGGAGACTTCGTCAGCCACAGATAACGCCCGAAGCCTGTTCGTCAAACGAACCGGGGAGGCCCTACGACTGGCCCCACGGAAAGTATTTCGCTGCCTGCCAGACTTTGGAATGATCTCCCATTTGACCACAGGTGAGGGGTCAACCTCAGTGCTGGCAGTACCCGGAGCGGCCACAGCAGTGGGTCGATCGGGGGACGCGTGGGTCGTGCTCGACGTCCCTCGTATCCCCGCGTCCAATCCCCCTCAGTGACGCCCCTTGACAGCAGCCTCAAGATTTGTGACGGAAACCAACACTGCCTGCAGCTGTGAGCGAAGGGTCACCAACTCAGGTCGCATCTGTACACAGTAATCAGAGTGCCCATCCATTTCTGAACTCGCTCCTGTTTACAATCTATTACTTTAGACTGTAGTGCTCTAACTTGAACATAATGTCGTATTTAATATATGTCCAGAAAGAAAAACCTCTTAAGATACTGTCCATATTACTTCTGTTGTAAACGGTCAATAACTATGATATAACTCTCTTGTGTAAGAAAAATGCTAGGTGTTTCACTGGGTTCTGAAACCTTATTCATCTGTTTCTCAGTGCCACTGACATTGAAACTGTAAGCTACATCTACATCTACATCGATACTTCGCAAGCTACCTATGCCTCGTGGCGGAAGGTACTATTAGATCTTACTTTTAAAGGAACGTATGAAAACCAGGCCAGTAGTTTTTCTGGTTTCGTTTTGCTTCCCTTCTTTGGGTTTTGTGAGCAGCATGGGAGTAGCCCAGTTATATTACGTTTGATTTCGATTAACGGCTACATACTGAGGTGAAAAGAGTCGTGTGATGCAGGAGATTGGTAAAATAATGTGAACACCTGTACTTATAAGGGGTTGGATCCCCATTTGCCCGTAATACAGCTGCGATGCTTCTTGGAATACTGGCATATAATGATGACATCGTTTCCAGAGGAATGTTATGTCACTCTTCGATCAGAACCTATTCTAACTCCTATAGTAACGAGGGAGGCGGGAATCTGCTCCGGAGTCTGTGCCGCAATACCACCCATAAGGATTCAACACTGTTCAAGTCCAGGGCTGTGCTGGCCAGGGATGATGCTGCAGTTCAGTTGCTTGCTCCTCAAAGAACGATTGTACTGTCATGGTTGTGTGAATTAGTGCACTATCGTCCTGAAATACGGCATCGTTTTTGGGGAACAACATTTGAGTCATGGGGTGCATCTGATCACCTAAAATATTCACATAATCGTTGGCTGTAACACGACGTTTGAGAGTAATGATGGGACCAGCAGAATGCCATGATGTGGCTGTCCACACCATCAGACTTCCACCTCCATACTCAACTGTAGGAGTCAAGCAATCAGGATTTTAGACTTCTCTTGGCGTTCTCCACACGCAAACCCGGTCGATATTGAAAATAACGAAAATTGGCTTCGTCGGACCATATGTTATGTTTCCGCTGATGAGCCGTCCAAGATTTATGCTCCTGACACCAAGTTTTAAGCTTTGTTTGGTTGTCGTCATTAATGGTTTCGATATAGCAGCTCGTTCATGAATATTTACTTTATGGAGTTCTTGGTGGACAGTGTCGATAGATGCGGGGTCTCGAAGATGGCTATTGAGCTTTGCAGGCACTTTAGCTGCCATGGCTTTGTGTTGTTTTGGCACAATTCGTATTAGCGTACGACGATCTCTGTCATTCAGTTTTGATTTACCCCCTGCTACGTTTACACCATGATGTCTTTCCACGTTTTGTATAGGCTGTCGCGACTTGAAACAGTTGCTCTTGAAACATTAAATGAGTTTTCTGTCTTGGTGACCGATGTTCCAGCTAATCGGGCCCCCACACCCTGCCCTCTTTAGAGCTCTGTTAGGTCTTACATTGCACATCGACCTCGGCCTCTAAACGCAAATACGAAGTGTGCACTATTTTTAAACAACCGGCACTGATGCCTAGTCCATACAGAACACGCACGGTCCACCCCACACGTGCCTTACCTGCGTTGTTGACCGTCAGACACAACAGTCCCATTACTACCACTGTCCACATTGTTTTGCCTACCCCCTGTACCTCCTAATGTCGTATCGGATTTCCCTTTGCCCGGCCTAGTGCAGCAACTCGGAGTGGTATGGACTCAACAAGTCGTTTGATGTCCCCTGAACAAATATTGGGTCATGCTGCCTCTATAGCCGTCCATAGTTGCGAAAGTGTTGCCGGTGCAGGATTTTGTGCATGGACTGACTTCTCAGACTGACTTCTCGTTATTTCCTATAAATGTTCGATAGGGTTCACGTCTTGTGGTCTCGGAGGGGGGGGGGGGGGGGGGGTTCGCTTGAATTTTTTATAGTGTTCAATTGTGATCCGGTGATTTGCTACATTGTCCTCCATAAAATTTCCATCGTTGTTTGGCTACAAATGGTCTCCAAGTAGCCGAAAATTGCCATTAACAGTCAATGGCCGGTTCAGTTGAACCAGAGGATCCAGTGCATTCCATGTAAACACAGCCTACACCATTATACAGTCACCACCAGGTTGCACAGTTGTGACAAGATAAAACTCCTACAGCAGTCCTTATGATTTTATTTTGTTTCAGCCAAGGTTTCAGCGCTTCAATGCGCCATCTTCAGGCTGTAGTTGATGCGTAACGAGCTGAAACGGTCCGTATATACATCGCATCAGTTGCCAGCATAATGTGTGAGCACTCTAACCGTCTGAGTTGGCAGCTGGCATTTGGCGTATCCAGTTATATTTATAGGAAGATAAAGAAGAGACAAATGGAACAAACAGAAGGAAGTCAAGTAGCAGTTAAGAGGAACAACAAGAAAAAATATGTAGCTCTCACTTACAATGGAAGAATTGCAGACAAAATTGAAAGATGCTTTCGTAAATCCGATGTTAAAATAGGGTTCTGAACAAATAACACGTTAAAATTGAAGCTCCGGCATAGAATATGTAATAGTAGGAATAAATTTCAGGATTCAGCTGTATATAAAATCAAATGTAATGACTGCTGTAAACAATATATAGGGCAGACTGGTAGGAACTTTGAAACCAGATTCAGGGAGCACACCTACTCTCAAAACAAAACAGCTTTTGGGGCGCATATGGCTGCGACAAAGCACTCAGTCACGAATATTGAAAACAACTTAGACATCCTGCGTAGAGCTCACAAGGGACGGTTTCTTAACATTTTAGAAGAGATCGAAATATACACCCACAAAAATAAAGATCCGGATTTAATCCTCAACGAACAAAGCGAATTCAATCATAACGCCTATTTTAGCATTTATGACGACCTACTAAGATGACAACTGTTGCGTATGGAGATCCAGGCCGAGGGATGAGAGATGGTGCGCGGTGGAGAAGCCGGAAGACGCGTGCAACGCCTGGCGTCGTTGACGGGGCCCTCCTGTGCGGCCCTCTTGCCCGCGGCCATGGACAGCAGACGACTGAGCGGACCTCGGCACAACACCAAAGTGGCGGGAACCACGGAAGCAGACCGTAGAAGAAAACAAGTTCACACCAGCACCATAGATATATAAATCGCCCTATGCCTTTTAGACCGTATAAAAATGATAATTTTACTGTTTTTAATCCTGACAAGTACAGATTTTAGCTTTGACATCTACATATTATAATTAAATATTTTTAATATAAAAAAGATCTACTGAATACAGTATGTGCAAATGAAATGTAACAAATGTACCAGACGCCACCTGTCGGTAATAGTGTTATAATTAATATAAATGACGTGCACTCTGCCAACCAATTTTATGTGACGTAGCATGTGAAAGTTGCTGGATTTGGACGGGTTACTCCTGTAACTGAAATATCAGGTACGTTCTGGTACATTTGATGTTGATTGGATAGGATGAAAAAGATTTGCTTTCGTGAAATAGTAAATTAGTATAATTATTTTTACAGATCTGAAGATGGTTCTGAATGAACCGAAACCGGTCATATGAATAACAAAAAAATTTGCAATCAAGACGGATTTTAAGTAACATTGTATCCAGTTATGCTGGCAGCTGATGCGATATATATAGGGATCGTTTTAACCAGTTCCGCATCAACAACAGCCCGAAGACGGTGCATTGAAGCGCTGAAACTGGCTGCAACAAAATAAAATCATAAGGACGGCTAAAGGTGTTTTATTTTGTCACAAAAGACCTCCTGTCAAAAGGATGGACGTACAAAAAGCTTGCACAGTGTATTGTTGACGACATGAATCCATGGCTACGTGGGATCTGCGCCACACTCGAACCATACCATCAACTTTTACCAATTGATATTGGAACTCATCTGACCAGGTCGTCACTGGTGAAACATATGCCACGAGCCCAGGAGAGGCGCTGCAGGCGATGCCATGCTGTTAACAAATGCATTCGCGTCGGTCGTCTACTGCTATAGCTCTTTAATTCCAAATTTCTCCACACTGTCCTAACGGATACGTCAGTCGGACTTCTCACTTTGATTTCTGCTATTATTTGACGCAGTGTTGATTCTCCACTAGCACTGACAACTCTACGCGAACGCTGCTGCTCTCGGTCGTTAAGTGAAGTCCGTTGGCCACCACGTTATCCGTGGTGAGAGGTAATGTCTGAAATTTGGCGTTCTCGGTACTCTTTTGACACTATGGGTTTCGAAATATTAAATTCCCTAAGATTTCCGAAATGGAATGTGACGTGCACCTAGGTCCATGTACCATTCTGAGTTCTAAGTCTGTTAATTCTCGGCGAGCAGCCATAATCATGTTGGAAACTTTTCATATAAATCACCTGAGTACCAATATCAGCTCCGTCAATGAATTGCCCTTATATATTTTGTGTCGCGGTACTACTGTCAACTGCGTATGTGTTTGTCACTGCCCCCCACCTCAGTGTCCGAGGCAACCTTCGCGTCCTGGAACCGGCAATGTGGCCTTCCAGAAGAGGACAGGCCCCCCACGTGGTGACTGACCATCGGTCTTGTAATATTTCAGTGTTTGTCTTTAACTTGGCTTCACTCGACTTAGAAGGTTTCTCATTGTGAACTATTACCCTAACTGGTCCCTTCAGGACTTTGCTTCTGCACTAAGTTTGCCAAGAACTTTTATTCAGAGCGGTTTGTTTCCTTCATTACCAGGACTTCCACCTGAAGTACTATTTCGTGTTCAGTTCACAAGAGTTTATGTGTTCATGAATGTTTTAAGAGTTCATTCCACGAAGAAAGATTCTCTTCTTAAAAAAATGGTTCAAATGGATCCAAGCACTATGGGACTTAACATTTGAGGTCATCAGTTCCCTAGACTTAGAACTAATTAAACATAACTAACCTAACGACAGCGACCGTAGAGCATTGCGAACGGCGGTTGTAAAAACTCGGATGGAATCAGCAGAAGGAATCGCTTGTCATATCCACTGTCTTACCAGAAGTCCAGCTAGCACACTGACTGTGCGTAGTGAGTCAGAAAGAATGGAGTACATTGGTCACACAGCTCTTCACGAAACAGATGTTTCTGCAGCCAGTGCAAACCGACGCTTGACGCGGCATGAAGAGCAACTACTCTGGACAATAGATCATTGGAGTGATGTATCAGACTATACCCTGAAGAAATCCGAATGAAGGGTTTGGGTTTTGCGACCGCCTGGAGAAGATTACCTGGTATCATGTGTGAAGCAAACAGTAGAGTACAAAGGAGATGTCGGTACTTGATGGATAAGTTTTCCGTGATTAGGGTGTTTTCCCGTTATTGCGCATGCGAAAACCCTGAATGAAAATGAATATTAACACATTTTACAGCAATGTGGACTGCATACAGTAGGGAAACTTTCGAACACGGTGCGCCTATGTATCAGCTTGACAATGCACTTTGTCATAAAGTAGGGTTTGGGGTGAAATAGTTTGTCGGTAATAAGAGTCCTGAAATGGACTTACGTACCCACAGTCCTGACCTGAACCTAATGAAACACCCCCAGCGGTCAACATCACTATGATCTCTACATTCGGCCCTTGAGGAACGTGAGCATTATCGTCTCATTATGGTTGCTGATGTTGGTAAAATTTAATAAGCCAGTCTCTTTGGTAATATTTATCTCTGCAGTTCGCTTACGTATAGCTCTGTAGGAGTTCCAAACACTCGGGGGTGTGAAGAAAAGGTATTTGTGCAATGTCTGCTGAGCGTCTGGAGAAAATGATAGTAAAACTCCAAAAGACAGGTGCTGACGTGTAATGTGACAGGAAAGCTGTTGAACCGACGTCTGTCGAAGATGTTGCCACAACATTGCAGGTGCAGTCCAGCGGTGGTGTGGAAACATGCAGTGCACGGGGAATTTCCCGAACGTTGGACGTGCCTGCGAGCACAGCGCATAAAATCCTATGAAACATCCAGCATTGTGACTTATAGAAAATCACCCATCTTCAGGAGTTGCTTCTCGCTGACGCGCCAGCAAGACAAAAGTTCGCTTTGCAATTTCTTGTTCGCATGGAAGTGGACAATGGATGGGACATTCTGTGGACGGACGAAGCCAGTTTCCATCTTCAAGGACATGTCAATAAGCAGAAATGCAGAATAAACAGAATTGGGCCACGGAAAATCTGTAAGCACATGAGCCTGTACCACCTCCTTCTGCAAAGGTGGCTCTGTGTTGCGGGTTGACAGCATTGTTTATCATATTGGTCATATTTTCTCGAGGAGATGAGTCACCACATGTACCATCACTGGGAGACGCTATGAGTGTCTCTTGCGCACCAGCATTATCCCAATCCTTCAACAGCGTGGATGTGTGGGTAGGATCATTTTTATGCAAGATAGGTCTCTTCCGCACATTGCAAAGCTAGTGAAGCGACTGCTGCAGAGGCATTTCGGAAGTGCTTAGAATTATCAGCTTTCATTCCCTTACAATCTGGTGAGACGCCCTGCTAAACCCGCAGAACAGGACAGGTAGTTTTGGTTGTGGAAAGGGGCCAAAACAAGCGGCTGTCAGTTACACTCGAACATACAACCTTTTATTTGATCAAACATTACAAGACCCAAGAAAATTTCTTTCTTAAAAAAAAAACAACACAGCTTTAATTTTGGAACTTTATTAGCGGCTAAATGAGCAGTACTACTCATGCCTTAAGGGCAAGACCACTTTAATCTAAAAACGGCTGAAAGCCAATAACCTAAAGCTCAACAAACATCAGAAATTTAAAAGACAAAGCCTTATCTTAAAACAGTTCCTTAATTAGGCTGAAGGCCCCAAGAATCTGACACTTTAAGACCAAAAAAATTTAAATTCAGAATCGGCTGAAGGCCCAACATTTAATACTCAATAAAATTAGTTTTAAAAATGCCAAAGGCTTTACGTAAAACAGTTCTTAAATTAGGCTGGAGGCCCAAACCATCTGACGCCTTAAGGGCAAAACAACCTTAATCTAAAAATCGGCTAGAAGCCATATAAGTAGAAACAACAAGAACAAACAAGAAAAGGCAGTACACGCAAGGGCACTGAGAAGTTCCGAGTGTCGGCCTGGAATTCAAACACTAACGCTCGTACAGGTGAGACAAGCAGTCAGCCCACCCATTGTCGATCCGACGACAACCCAACCGACAGACAGTCAACGGACGCACCGACAAGATAACCTCCACTTCATCTGACCAGCACACAACAGGGAGTTCAATGGGACAACGTAGAACGTATTGGCGCCCACAACCAATTATACATTGAGCTGTCAAACTACACACCGTGCTGGACAGTGACAAGACTATGAGGAAAACGCACTGCCTGAATTTACGTCCATGGCCAGGGGAGGTAACCGGGACGTTAACGGCCACAAGGCAGAAGATACCGCTGGTGCACTTCAATTCAAATAACCAAGTACAGTTAAATTCCACCGGAGGGTGGCTAAAATTTGTCAACTTGAAAACACACGTTGTTGCTCGCGGGAATATCCCAACAGCCGACAACGAACTCCAAACGGCACAATGTGGACAGTCGTGACTTGCTGGTAGATTAAGTCAAAACTCAACTTTCATGTCCCGGATCGGTGAGCCACGAACTTCGTAGCAATGGGAACAGCGCCACACACTCTGACACCACATAGAGGCCACCAGCAGGCCCAGCCAAACTGTGCGCCGTGGATATTTCCACGCTGCTCCACGCCAACTGACCAACTGCCCGCACACAGCCCAGCCGGAAACTATAAGCGCCAGGCCAAAGATAGTCCAAGGTGCGAATATCGATACACACCGCTGCTACCAACAGCGGAAATAGAGGATAACAGCAAAATCACGATAACCGCGGGAGACTAAACGCGGAATTGCAATCAAGGTTTAATCCAACGCATAGCATGAGCCAGCCACAGCTAACCTGGCTCTCCATAACTCAATCCGTGTGACTTTTGGCTGTGGGGTTATTTGAAAGATGTATTCAGTGCTTTAGTTACGAACGTAGATGAATTGGAGGCATGCACTACGCAACGCATTCTGAAAGTGACCCCCAACACACTCCGATCTGTACTTGCTGTTACAGATCTCTACTTGTAGCAGAAAACAGTGGACATGCGTTGCGCCAGTCTCAGAACAGTTATGCCATTTTGCATTTTACTTTTTAAGCTGTTTTTGGCCCATGACAAGTATAAAGAGATGATATTTTGATTTTTTACACAGATTTTCATCCTTGGATAACAGAAACCGATAGAATTTTGCTTTTTATGCAGTTTCTGGGCTCTGAACAATTAAATACCGACATTGCGCATCCGATATTGCACGACATTGCCGCGGTGGATAGGCATACCTAAGTAACAGTGCCACAACTGTTTACTGCCGAACCTGTACAGCTATGCATAAAAGTGTATTGGCATCATTAAAAATGCATGAATGGACGTTGCCGATTGGCTAGCAGCGTATTACTAATTTTTAGTGATCCTCATTACAGCCAATATGAGTGCTACCAATGGACCTGCGATATCTTCTCGGTATTCTGTGTAAGGGACACAACTATTGTGCTCTGACAAAGGAAAGCGAGCCTTTTGTGTGCTTATATAGATACCTTTGCTTGCGGAACGTCTTTGAGTTTGGTTACCTAGCTACGGTTTCTATGGCGTCTCGGTATGTGGCAACTGAGGATCTCGGAAGGAATCTCACTGGATCGGCTGATTGCGTTTGCTGTTTCTGGAAGTCCGCTCGCTGCATTTTGATGGCAGATGTTTACTTTGAGGAGAGCGCCTATGCCTGCTGTAGAGTCACTGCTTCCCTCTGCTTATGTGGTAGCAGCGGTGCCCTGCAGTTCTACTGGACCTGCTCTCCGCTGCCATGGTTGGTGAACGTGACCAGATACACTCTCTATAATCTCGTAGGCGTGATGCTAGAACAATGGTGAGCCCATTCCTTGTGTGCGGAACTGTCCGCCTCGGTCCGCGAAAACCCCCTGCGTTTTTGCCACTGAATTTCATTTGCTGTTCTCGCTGCAAGCTTATACTGCTGGCCGTTGCTTTGGGCGAAGCCCTTAACCTGCCTCAGCATCCCTAGTAAGGATGTGCCCTAGTTAAACATTTATTCTGTTGTAACTGGGTTTCCAGTTTACCTTCTCCTGTTTGTGAGTACCTTGTCCAGGAAGACTTGCTTTTACCTGCACTGTTGGTGCTGTGTTTTCTAAGCTGAGGTATTATTAAATCCTTTTATTGTCTGTTAACTTTGATATAGGAAAATTCGTATCTACCTGCACTGCTGGTTCCTGTATTTTCTTGAGGATTACGAATATTTAATTTTTTTCGTTGGATAACCTTGATCTAAAAATATTTATTTTATCTGCACTACTGTCTTGTGTATTTTCTAGTTTTAGGTATCCTTAGACTTCTTTTCATTTTCAGTTAAATTTGATTTTGAAAGATTTGCCTTTACGTGCACTACTGGTTGGTGTACTCTCTGTGTTTAGGTATCTTTAACATCTTTCATTTCAGTTAAGATCAAAAGGCCCACGTGTGTGTTATATTTTTTTTCTACTCTGTTAAAGTACTAGTGGATCAGACGGATTCAATTGTCAGTCTTTATTTTCACTGTCATGGTCGGAGGCCTGTGTACTATATGCGACTTATTTGTTGTGTAAATTTAATGTATTTTCTGTGTGTATTTTTTAGAGTCTGTACGGAGTCGAGCGTCCATTTAGTGCGTGGATCAAGCTCAAGAGTTGTTACCATACGTTGAGTAATCCTTGTGTTTCTGCTCCTTTATTTTCTTTGGATGTGTCTTTGGTTGCTCTTGTGAATAACTGCTTATGCTTGTCAGTTTGCTAATGCTCACTTTCTTGTTTTAAAGTCTGTACAGAAGTTGCATATTCTGCTACCCCTTGACCTTAGTGGTTCGTAATATTTATGTTATTTTAACTTGGCATCTGCGGCGAGCAAGTATTGTACGTCTTTGTAGATGTTATACAGAGGGGTCCAAAAAAATGTATCCACTGTTAAAAAGTCCATAACTGGCAAACTAATTGACGGAGTTGTATCATCTTTGGTAGTGTAATACTTTGTATTCCGGCAATCGCCACACAAGCGTTGTATTGCGCTGTTTTGTTTTGTCAGATGACAGTCGCCAGATAGTCAGCGTTTTGTTCTTAGTTGCACCTAGTTACTCGAGTAAACATGGCTGGCGCAAGCCTTACATTCGATGAAAGGAAGTCAGTTTTGAAGTGGTATTTTATGTACGAAAACATTAATGAGGTTCAACGGCAATGGTGAAATGAGTATCAAACAGAGCCACCGATACGTTTAACGATTCGTCGCATTCGAGACAAATCTGAAGCCGAAGGCTGTGTTAAAGATGTACACAATGATCTCGACGACCTGTAACAGTAACAAGTCCAGCTAATTCCCGTCGTGTCTTACAACAATTCACTCGCTCACTACAGAAGTCTGTGAGACAGTGTGCCCGTGAAACTGGAGTGAGTCGCTCAAGTGTTCGGCGAATTTTGAAGACAGCAAAGTGGAAGTGCTACATCCCACGATGGCTACACGCAATGAACGAGGAGGACCCAGATCGTAGAATGGAATACTGCGAGTGGTTTTCTAACATGGTGCGCAACAATGAAGAGTTTGCAGAGATGATTGTGTGGTCTGATGAGGCACAGTTCAAACTCAATGGTACAGTAAATCGTCAAAATTGCATCTACTGGGCCGCCGAAAATCCGAACGTCCATGTAGACAAAGTCGTGAATTTGCCAGGAGTAAATGTGTGGTGAGGGTTGTCTTACCGGGGCTTGATTTGGAAATTCTTCTTTGACGGCACAGTTACCGGTGAGATGTACCTTCAGAAGCTTCAGACATCCATTTACCTGCCATCCGAGAATTGTATGGAGACGGAAGAGTTTACTTTCAACAAGATGGTGTTCCAGCGCACTACCAAAATCGTGTTAGGGCGTATCTCGACAAAAATCTACCAGGAAGATGGATAGGCCGTAGAGGTGCTATGGAGTATCCACCACGTTCCCCAGATCTAACTCCTCTGGACTTTTACCTATGGGGAACACTAAAGGACGTCGTTTATCGACAAAAGCCACTCACATTGGATGAACTTCGAGAATCATTCGTACATTCAGCCTGAACAGGCTGCAGTCAGTAGTTCGTGCTGCAGTTCGGTGGCATCGTTCGTGTGTGGATGTTTATGGTGACCATTGCGAACACCTACAGTGATATCTTTAAGTTGGACTTCAAGCTACACTTTTATCAAAAATGAGACAATTCCGTCAATTAGTTTGCAAGTTATGGACTTTTAAACAGTGGATAAATTTTTTGGACCCCTCTGTATTTGGCGTATGTGGTAAATAAATATGTTAAAAGGATTATTTTATTTATGCTCGGCCCCTTACCATTCTCCGATCCTAGCTCCCTATCATTTCAGCAAGAGAATTTGGTAATTCGATAATAGGGCTACAAGTTTGTGTCGATTGGCGAGGCGCCACTGCGTTCCAGTGAAAGAAATTGCAAGTGTAGGAGCTCTTGCAAGCGAACAATTACCAACAAGTGTACAGTGTGACGGTAGGGAAAGTTTCTACAAAAAGCTGCATTGAGGGAGCGCCTGCAGTGGGTGGGGTGGGAGGATGGGGGACGGGGGTGCTGAATGCGGAGCGGCAGGACGAACAATGCGTCCATCTGGTGGGTCCTTTTGTGGCGGCTACGGCTTCGGTTACACGGCCGTGGCGCTACGACGCGCCGTTCTGGTGCACTCGGCTGGGTCGAAGCAATACCGCCTGCGGGGTGCGAAGCTGCCGGATTCCTCCCTGACGCTTTGCAAAGGTTACTCGCCAAGGAGGCTCGCCGCGGGAGCGATCCCACTGGAATTCCCTCACTTTGCTGCCACCGTGAACAGTGCGACATTAATCTATGCCAGTGGTTACCAACCTCTCTGAGACCGTTACCACTGTTCGGGTAAGCTTGAGTTTCGGCCTTGGAGTACTATGGTTGTGTCAACAGCTAATATTACAATTTTCGAACCGACCTTTATAGTCACTGGAAGATGAATTACGTAGGTTAAGAATCCCTTTCTTTAAAGTTTGTTACCAGCAGATAGTCTCTCACATTAATTAATTGAAAAGCTAATAACACATCAACCACAATCCTTTATAACAGCAAAATATGGATAGTGTGCTTAATTCTCTACTTGGGGAACTGTTATGATGAAATAAACTTGTACAACGTATTCCTAAGACACTGTAATTGGTAGTAATGTATGAAATCATACCATTTTCTTAAAGTCACTAAAATACAAATGGTTCAAATGGCTTTGAGCACTATGGGACTTAACGTCTGAGGTCATCAGTCCCCCAGAACTTAGGACTACTTAAACCTAACTAACCTAAGGACATCACACACATCCATGCCCGAGACGGGACTCGAACCTGCGACCGTAGCAGTCGCGCGGTTCCGGACTGAAGCGTTTAGAACAGCTCGGCCACCGCGGCCGGCATTAAAATACAGTTACACCCATTGCCTATGACACGTATTTTAAAAACGATGATATTTGAAAGTAAAAATCACAATCAAATTAAAATCGGTTCTAGGCGCTCCAGTCTGGAACCGCTCGACAGCTACGTTCGCAGGTTCGAATCCTGCCTCGGGCATGGATGTGTGTGATGTCCTTGGGTTAGTTAGGTTTAAGTAGTTCTAAGTTCTAAGGGACTGATGACCTCAGATGTTAAGTCCCTTAGTGCTCAGAGCCATTTGAACCAAATTAAAACATGCGTCTTATTATGTAATTGCAAAGCATTTTCATGTCTACCAGTCTTAGACTATTATTACGGAAATGAAGTACATTTTTATTAAAGCTAGAAAATATGCTACAAAGAAATTAAATTTGATATTTTACGAATAATACAGTAAGTGTAATATGTGTTGTTATATACACGTGACTATTTTCGTTATAAATGAGTCTGATTTCTCACGAGATTCATACACTACTTAATATCATTTTATTTTAAGATTTTTACAATGTCGTTGGCTGTCATGATATCTGCCAGAATTCATCTTATTTCTTTAATTTTCTGTTTTTAACAGTTACTTCACTGTAGCAACCAATGCTGCATGCTCAGTTTTGCTCAAACTTTCTAGGTCGCCTCTGTGTCCATCTGATTAGCAAAAATATAATCGACTCTTAAAAGCACACGCTGTACCAACTTTGTACAGTTGTAACATGACTTGTCTTATTGGCCGGCCGAAGTGGCCGTGCGGTTAAAGGCGCTGCTGTCTGGAACCGCAAGACCGCTACGGTCGCAGGTTCGAATCCTGCCTCGGGCATGGATGTTTGTGATGTCCTTAGGTTAGTTAGGTTTAACTAGTTCTAAGTTCTAGGGGACTAATGACCTCAGCAGTTGAAGTCCCCTAGTGCTCAGAGCCATTTGAACTTGTCTTATTGTCGGAATGACTTCAAACAGAAGTAAACAACGCTGAAACTCATAATCACGTAGGGCATGAATTAATGTGGCCATTACTACCCTTCTAGTCATATCAGGACTTCAACTTATTTCTTTAATACAGCAACAGCAACAGCCGGCCGTTGTGGCCGAGCGGTTCTAGGCGCTACAGTCTGGAACTGCGCGATCGCTACGGTCGCATGTTCGAATCCTGCCTCAGGCATGGATGTGTGTGATGTCCTTAGGTTAGTTAGTTTTAAGTAGTTCTGAGTTCTAGGGGACTGATGATTTCAGATGTTAAGTCCCATAGTGCTCAGAGCCATTTTGAACCAACAGCAACAAATCAACTCTACGAAGCAGGTAACTCAAATTAAGTATTTTATCCCAGACAAGAGTGGAAACATTTCACCCCCCCCCCCCCTCCCATGTTATGATCCCCCAAAATGAAGCTGATTTCATAACTAGGACACCGTCTGCTTCGTGTTACAAAGATAAGACCTCATCCATGGCAGAGTGATGCCATTGACACAGTAAAATTTTAGTTCACCACTTGTAATTTTGTGATCTACACAGTCAAAACCTTCGGCAAGGTCACAAAACATACCAACAGTTTCTATTGTTTAGCTCCGTCAGTACTTCACTTTTAAGGTGTTGTATTGCTTCCCCTGTTCAGAAACATTCACGAAAGCCAAAATGAGAGGCAACTAAGAAGTTATAGTCACTTAAACGATTAAATATTCTATCATAGAGCATTTTCTCAAACACTTTACAAAAGATAGGAAGTTTTTTGTGCCTGTTTTCCTTATTTATTTAAATCCAGGAAAGAACTGGCTAGCTGTTAGTGCTAACTACCTCCACAGCGTTCCCATTGCAGTTACAATTACATATTCCACTCTGGTCTGACCCTTATTCATTTAATTCGTAATATGCGTCTTCGCACTGTTTGCTGAGCTACTCCCAATTTTTGAAAGATTTTCTCATTAATACGCTCCTGCACTAGATTATATACCAACCACTACGTTCAACAAAGTTCGTTTACTAACTAAACTATAAACTGAAGCGAAAAACATTAAATCTCTTATTTTAGAAATAACAAAACTTAATGACATTCCCTTAGTAGCGTTGTAAATAAAGTTAAACATCCCCCCCCCCTCCCCCACAAACACGACAGCGATACTCTATCTATACGTAACTTGGCAGGAAACTATTAGATTGGATGTATGTTATTGACAGATCCTTACCAAGGCCAATCAGCGTCCATCACGTGAATCAGAAGGGTGGATTTCATCATACGTTCGCCATGCACTGTCAGCTGTTTGTGGTGTATTCCGTATAGTCTAGCAATTCATCTATTAGTACCTGCAAGCATGGTGAAAAATCACCCGAGACCACACCCTTCAGTTGCGCATGTTGGACATTTGTGGCTGTCGTAAATGCGTGGCGATAACAAATAATCAGGCAGCGTCCCACTGAGTGACGCCAGAGTTTGGTGGGGTTTCGCTGTAGAGGCGGTGCACATGATGAATGTGACATCAAATTGCAACACTTTGGATGCGACATGACCACGTTCTCTGATTTGGTGTTTCAACGACCCTACATCCCTGCTTTGACTCTGAAATAAATGAATCTTCTTTTCGTGGGTTCTTTACTGACCTTCTCAGTCCTTATACATCCTAATATATGCTATATCCAAATATTTTTTTCTAGCTTAGGGTATAGACACGCATTGCCTGATTGTAACGTATACTTCAGTCCATGTGCTTTCAGTGCACCACTTGTTTTAGTTTCTGTGTCTTCCCTGTAGGAGGCAGCACTTGCTTATAAAAGCTTATTGTCGCAGTGTCAGCACGTCTTCGAGAAAGAGAGGTAATTTCTGTTTTTTTAAAACAATTTTGGACTATAGCATATTTAGAACACGCTGTAATATGTTAATACATCCTACACTATCGAGTAAGTGATCCCTTATTTTATCACAATAATATTGGTTTATTTTTAAAATTAGGAAATTACTTCCTAATTACAACTGATGGCAGGCACTTACTACCATTGAAAAAAATGAACAGCACACTAGAAATAACTTGTAGTGCCATTGGTAAACGAAATAAGTTTTCAAAAGGAAGTCTTCAATGTGTCTAAAACTGAAAGTTTGTACCCCCAGTGTATCACCAATTTTTATTATGGCAGTGTAACATGGCCCATTAACGCGAAAACCTTTCAGAAATTGAGGGATGCTGAGAGAAGAGGGGGAGAGATGCATATTAGGAAGTGTTAGGAGAGACAAGGAAACAATGAAATATGTTAGACTATAGTGGAAGACCATTTTATGAGTGCTATTAAAACATAGTGGAGCTGGCTGATACTTGTAGTCAGACATATGGATGCTAGATGAGCAAAGAAAGATCCTTGCAGGGCACGACGACATAGTGGAAGTTAGATGGATCCCATTACGAAATGGTAAGGACCTGTATGGATTCCGTAATGTGGCAGACCAGAAAACACAGGACTAATGCGCATCCCGATACACAGATTGTGAATAGAACTAACGTTTCGTAAATTACTGTTAACATAGACATACTTAATATCACTAGAATATAGGTTTTCAATCGTCATTACATTGCAAAAAGGCTTTCTACTGGATATCAAATTTTTATTTTACGTAAATCTACTTTCAAAGAAAATATGGTAAACCCGGTTTGTCGTCAGATGCTGAGGTCGCACTTCCTGTCTATTATGGAAACAACAGTTGTATAGTGCCAGTTACCATAAAATTGGGAGAACAGTAAAGTTTTCAGATTTAAAACAAAAAACTGATAATTTTAAAACTAAATGTGAAAATTAAAATTATGTAGAATTATAGGTCTTGAGCCTAACTTTAAGCTTAGAAAGTTAGTTTTGGAACCAAGCTGTTGACTTTGTAACATAAAACATAGAAAAATAAAAAAATGGTGTTTCTAGTAACACCTTCCTCCCCCCCCTCCCCCCCAGAGCAATGTAAACAGAAACAATAGTACCTGTGCTTTAGCTGAACTGGGGCATATCAAGATATACACTGGTTCTAAGAGAGTAATAAACAAAATTTATGTGCTCCGAAAAAAGGTTTACTCAGTATAAAACTCAGAATATTCCACGACTTGTGTTTTTCTTTAATCCTGTTTTCCAGATAGACATTGTTATATCTCTGGTTACGATTTTGTAACATTAAAAGTCTGCAATTGGTTATTTTGTTAATACATTAAGTCACTGACAGCATCTCTAAAATGACCACGTTTCTTAATATACGCGTCGTACAAACCCCCGAAGTAACAGAGAGTTTCCGAAAATCATCTCCTTGGCTAAAAATAAATCATGATTGCCAAAGTCAACCTGTTTATTTCGCCTTGATTTTTTTTTTTTTAAAACACCAACGTAAACTTTGTCATACAATATAAACGACTACTTACTTTTTCCATACACTTTACTCGCAGGATAATCTCCTGAGTTGAGAACAATGCCATAAAATTGTTGGTCTTCTTCTGAAGAAACACTGGCGATTACTGTTTCTATTCACCCCACAAATTCCGAAAACATAATAATATGTTTTCACTCAGTTGAAACACAAGTCGGATTAAAGTATACTTCAAAACTAGATTAATGTAACGGTTTTTCTTCAGATATGCTTTCCAGGTATTTAAATTAAAACAACAAAATTTAGACTGGTACTTACAGATAAATTTAGAATTAAGCAAATTCAACGTCACATCTGATGTAAGATCAACTGACAGAGTCGCCATCTTTGTAATTCATAAATCCGCTGATAGAGTGATTCACTACCAACACAGACAAACAAATCATTGAATGATATTCCCATTTTTCGTCCAACACGATAGCACAGAACACGTTTGGAAGTTTTCTTTTGTATTCACCCTATTTTACGGCAACTAAACAAGATTTCGTTAATATATTAGGAACAGAAATTATTATGTAACTGAAACAGAAAGTAGATTTTTTTTACACCATTGTTTCAAATAGTCACTTTAGTAAGTTTTGTAGAAATTTTGCTCTAATGAAACTTTCTACATTATTGTAAGAACCGAATTGTGTACCTGAATTCTTACGGGGTTGTAAATGTTGATTGTGTGGGAGAAGGAACTAACGTTAGACTGCGCTATAAGCAGTTCCCTGCTGTTTTTGTTGTTGTGAGACATGATGTTGTATTTTGTGCAGCGTTTATTATTACGAGCTCTACAAATTTAAGAGTCATCTAATATATTAATGTTATTTTGTGAATATCGTTCATTCTTGAGCTACGAAGTTTTATAGCGAGTAAAATTCTATATATTTTTAAAACTATTTGCATAACGTGTGGACGGTTAAACCGTACTTCGTCAGTCGTGAACCATCCTGCTCCCTGAAGCAGAAGAACAGATGAACTTATTTTTCTTGTCTTAATCATTTTACCTGCCTCGAAAATGGAAATTTGTGTCAATTTCCAGCAGCTTCTCTGTTAAAATGCATTGAACTTGTAACTCGTTCATGATAACACTTCTGCTTGATTTGATATCACTCAACGATTATTGGTGTATAGTTGAGTGACATTGTAACATACATTAGATTAATGACAGTAGTGACAGAGCCTTCTGGCTTGCTTTTACCAAATTATTTTGCAATGGATTCGGTGCGCCTTCTGACTTCTTGAATAGTTCGATTGTTCTGTCTTCGTACGCGTTGCCTGTGGGGGGGGGGGGGGGGGATGGGGACGGGTTCTCTTTGAGAGTAGCGCCGAGGATTATGTGATGGCCCTCCGTGAGGTGTCGCGAGTGATGCGGACAGCGAGACAGCGACGACAGGCGCCAGGGCGATCGTCTGTAGTTTTTGTACTGGATTTCATGGTCGAGCGACTGCTCATAAGCCAGACGACGCATCGCTTGGTGTAAGGAGCGTAAACATTGGACGACTGAACAGTGGCAAAATGTTGTGTGGAGTGACGAATCACGGTAGACAATGTGGCGATCCTATGGCAGGTTGTGGATATGGCGAATGCCCGGTGAACGTCATCTGCCATTCGGAGGAGGTGGTGTTGTGGTGTGGTCGTGTTTTTCATGGAGGGGGCTTGCACCTCTTCTTGTTTTGCGTGGCACTGTCACAGCACAGACCTACATTGATGTTTGAACCACCTTTTTGCTTCCCACTGTTGAAGAGCAATTCGGGGATGGTGATTGCATCTTTCAGCACGATCGAGCATCTGTTCATAAAACACGGCCTGTGGCGGATTGGTTACACGACAATAACGTTCCTGTAATGGACTGGCCTGCCCAGAGTCCTGACCTGACTCTTATAGAACACATCCGGGATGTTTTGGAACTCTGACTTCGTTCCAGGCCTCACCGACCGACGTCGATACCTCACCTCAGTGCAGCACTCCGTGAAGAATAGGCTGCCAATACCCCAGAACCTTCCAGCACCTGACTGAACGATGCTTGCGGGGGTGGAAGCTGTCAACAAGGCGGAGGTTGGGTCAACACCACACTGAATTCCAGCATTACCGATGGAGGGCGCCACGAACTTGTAAGTCATTTCAGCCTGGTGTCCTGATACTTTTGATCACATACTGTACATTGTCTGAATGTCATACGTAAACATACAGGGTGTTCGGAAATTCCCGTTACAAACTTCTAGGACTTATACAGGGGAGTCAGTACATAATATTCTGAATCGAAACTCCTTTCCGGAAACGTATCATTCTATGATGGTTTCAATTTAGAAGTGTAACACGTCCACGTCTGCTGAGGGAAAGAGAAGATTCTCAGAGCTGCTTCTCCTGGTATGCAATAGCTTAGTCCTGATGACGTTTACTACTCAGACGGTCGCCTGGTGTCACATAACTTCTGCTTGCGCGTCTCCGATTCAGTAAACATAAACACGTAATGTTCCACCATCTTTCGGGCGTTCACTCGGGACAGCGACAATTCTTCTTGCGATATTTCGGCTAGAAACCTCCCAGCCATCTTCAAGGCGAGTCGGAGACTGAGTTCATAGCGTTTGCGCGTGCCTATTTATACGGAGAGTCACGTGATACAAAGCTGCTGAGGACTGAAAGCGCATGCGTCAAAGATATCAAAGTCACCACTACTGCGCTAGTCATAGATAAGATGTATATAGCAAAGATAAACATATAAGCGCAGAGTGCAAACAAAATAGTGCTGCTGCGAATCCACCGTGATTGTAAATAAATAATTAATCTTTAAAAGTGGTAACATCTTTCGGAAGTGAAGAATCACATAAACACGTAATGTTTAAATGTTAATGCAAAAAAATGCTTGGGTGATAAATGACGTTTCGCTACGTTTCCTTTCGAATTTTTACCCCGACATGGGTCCCTATCCAAAATATTATGAACTCACTCCCCTCTAGATGTCTGTAACGGGAATTTCCGAACACCCTGTAGAAACGAAAATACGGAGTATGGTGGCTTTGGGGGAAGCCACTCGTCCAGAAAGGTGTTGATTATCCAACGATACTTTGGAAACAGATGTTGTGAACAGTGAAAAAACGGCATACAGGCAAAGATCGACTAGAAACGCTACCATACAACACAGCATTACATAGACTACACTACTTCACGCACTATACAAGGCTTCGCACCTCGACGTTTCTTACCACCTCGTATCCCTGGATTTGAAACAAGACTGCTCAACAATCTTGGTAGCAGTATGCAAACTGTAATAAAAATATCGCACAGCAGTAAACGTCTGTCCTCACCGTTAGAGCTGAAAAATGTTTTTTTCAGATGGAAAGCGAGTAACTCTTTGCCTACGATCAAGGTAGCCCGTACGGCTATCGTGCTTGTTGTGTGACTCAGTGTCCTCTCCAATGTCACTGTCCTAAAGCGACACGCGTAAAGAAATTGTGAAATTAGCAAAATACCTTTTTAACTTATTTACGTTTTTTACTATTTTATCACGTGGGAGTGAGGTTGCCTATCCATCAACATTGGGGCGGTAGTCCCCGCAGCAGACATTTCTGCGTTAGGTGAATCGTGAAGTGAGGGAACGAGGATCTGACGGACAAGCATCCCACTGACTTTAAAGTCGTACGTAATGCATGAGCTATTATTGAGTATGTTACGTTTAAGCATGTTTTGTTATCACATGCGTTTATCTGTCCGAAATAAAGCAAATAAAACTCGCGTCAACTCGACATGACCATTATTTAGTGAGAGATTTAACATCTGTATATGGATCAAAACATGTATCCTATTCTTGGGTAGTTTAAAGTGTTCTAATTCTCCGAGTGGAACAGATGGTAAGCGTCCCAGTTCTCACATCACTTCGATATGGGCTGGCCCTACTTCCAGACCATTACCCTTACGATTCTGCGTAAAAGTGCGTTTTTTTTTGTTAGCGCAAAGGAGACACTTGTTTTTCTTTTTGCAAATTACTCCCAGGACGACATTTAACATGCTTCAGGGGCGAGTTGTGAAATACCGTTTCATTCTGTGAGTGAAATACTTTGTCTTTAAGGCCAAAAGCTATATACTTGGCCAGAGACTTTACGAACGATCAAAGATTATGAAACGACTAAAATCTAAAAATAAGAGAATACGTTTATTTCAATTATTCTCGCCGTATTCAGGCGCTCGTCTAGCTGTTTTAACGTAAGTGTACGTGTTTCATGTAGTCTCCTTCTGGTTCAAGTAGAGTATATTGTTAAAGCGGTGTATGTATGACTTATTTAGTAGTGCTGGACCTGCTGACTCATATGCTGCTAACAATTATGACTTGCTTTGGACGTTGTGGGGTTCTTTAGTGGATACAGGAAGGTGGAACGACTGCTACGGTCGCAGGTTCGAATCCTGCCTCGGGCATGGATGTTTGTGATGTCCTTAGGTTAGTTAGGTTTAACTAGTTCTAAACGCTAGGGGACTAATGACCTCAGCAGTTGAGGCCCATAGTGCTCAGATCCATTTGAACCATTTTTTTGAAGGCGGAACAGATGCTGTTCATGAACAGAGAATTCAGATATTGGTTTATTCTACATGTTATTGAGCCGCGCGCGGCTTATGTTCTTGCCGTTATTGCTTGACATCTTGTCTTGGTGGTACTCCCATCTAGTTTCTTATTCGATTTACTGGCGTCACTAAGTTGTTGGCTTGCCTGCCCGTGAGTGGCAGCAGCAGCGCTTATCGATGAGAGCACTGTCGTATTATCTTTGGAGTGACCGTGAGTATTTCCGGGTGGTGGTGGTGTGTGGTAGTGAGTCGGTTGGGACGGAGCAGCAAGGAAGTCTCCGCGGCGGGCCAGGACTGCTGGTGGCGTGCAGGCACTGTTGGATAATGAGGCACTAGCTGCAAGAGAGTTCGTTGCCCACCTAACCTGGATACTAGAGTTGAGTGATCAATTAACCTATTGTGACATCTCTTCATTCATTTGCGGGTTGTTGCTCCCTGGGCCATTCGGTCTAGCAGCAACGTATGATGTGTTGGAGTCAGCGAAATCTAGCAGCCATCTTCCTATATTGCGATTAATTATTAAATTGACTGTTACTTGCCAATGAAGTGCACCAGCGGTATTTTCTGCCCTGTGACCGTTAACGCCCCAGTTACCTACCCTGGTCGTTAGCGTAGTTTTCCGGCAGTGTGCCTTTCGTCGTCGTGTTGATGGTGTCAGGCACGGCGTGTAGTTCGACAGCCTTTTAAGTTGCTTGGTTCATATTTTGCTTAGAGTCGTTATTGTTCCCTTGGCTGTTTTTGACTCCAATTTCTAAAGACGTAGTGCTCTACGTATCCTCGTCCTTGGCCGATATTTTCCATCACTGTGAGATTGGTCAGACTGAAGGGAATTGGTTAAATTGTTGGTTGGTCCTCGGGCCATCCCTAGTTTGAGTTGCCATCCGATTATTTAACTTCAACTATTGGCTGCCTGTCACACCTCCCCTTACGTTTGAGCTACCTTCTCAGGACGACTGTTAGAACACTTCTGAGCACCACTTGTTCTGTTTGTTTTAGATTGTGATTTTCATTTTAGTTTGAAGTATTGTCTAATGCCTTCGGCTGTGTATTAATTCAGTTCTTTAAAAGAAAAAAACATTCATTAAAATTGGTTCTATCTGAAATGGTTTGTAATCCAGGCCCTTTGGCGTTAGTTGGTCGATGTGTTATGTGTGGCCTTCAGCCGAGGATTTACGTGAACCCCTTTAAATACGGCCTTCAGCCGTGTGTCTTCTTTAATGGAAAATTTTTTATAAGAAGCAAGAGGTTTATTTTAAATTATTTGTCTGACATGTTGTTGAGGCCTTCAGCCGTTGTTTCAAATTTGTTTGTGGCCTTCAACCGTGCAGTAAGTTAATATTTCTTTAATTAGGCTTCCGGTTGTTCTGTTGTAAGTTGGTTGGAAAAATTGTTTAATAATGTGTTTTAATTATAGTTGTCCTTCAGACGTGCAGTGTAGGCCTTCAGCCGCTAAATGTTTTCAATTGCATATTTTTTAAAAAAAAAGAAAAAAATACTTTTTTAATTGCTTTTGAATTCTAATTCAGGCCTTCAGACGTTCTTGTTTTTGTTGTGGTTTTGGGCCTTCAGCCCAGAAGGCATCTCAAGTTCTTTAACTAGGCCTTCTGCCATATTGTTTAGTTGTGTAAATGAGTGGTTCTTAGAAAAATAAAGTTGTGTGTTTGACTGTGCAAGTGACAGTAACTGTATATGACCCCATCCACAATCATAACCTTACTCCATGCACTCTCTCAGTAACTACCAACCTGGTTTCAGTAATATCAAATAGTAAAAATAATACATAACTTTGTTGCTGCAGTAGCAGCGTCAGTTGCTAACAGTAGATTTGATGTTAAAATATATACAGAAATAAAAGTATTTTAAATCTGTCACTCTTCAATGTATTGTCTATTCAGAAGATGTCGAGCAATGGTTACTATGAAGCTCCGTAAATTTTATTCCACTGGCAGACACACAAAACGATTTCAGTGCATAAATATTTGAACTTGAATACACCTCCCACTGAAGCTCCGGAGAGGAGATGCTTGTATCTCATTGGCAGCGGCGTAATCGTTCGTGGCGGCACCCTCGTCCCGCAGTGGCTTCTGTATGTAACGCGGCGGCGTGATTGGTTCAAAAATGGCTCTGAGCACTATGGGACCTAACTGCTGAGGCCATCAGTCCCCTAGAACTAAGAACTACTTCAACCTAACTAACCTAAGGACATGACACACATCCATGCCCGAGGCAGGATTCGAACCAGGATTCCAGACTGAAGCGCCTAGAAGCGCTCGGTCATACCGGCCGGCCATAGTAAGTACCAAGCTGTTGTAGACCGTGTGTAAGCATTATCTCTACATCTTCAAACCGATTGCCCTGGGCAGCAAGACCAAGGTCATCAGCATATATTAAATTTTTGCGTCCTTGAGGCTGTACTTGATCGTTAGTGTGTACATTAAATAGAATAAGTGACAGTACATTTCCTTGAGGGAGACTGTTCTTTTGAGTTCTCCATAGGCTGCGTTTTCCTTGGAAGTTCACGAAAAAACGTCGATTCTGTAGGATTGTTGCAATTATCCTCGTTAGCGCGTAGTCGTTAGTCAGGTTGTGGATTCTGTGAAGTAACACAAGGTGGTTTACGGTGTCAAAGGCCGCCGAAAGGTCAACAAAAGCTACACCTGTTATCTTTCTGTGCTCAAAGCCATCTTCTATGAACTGAGAAAAGTCAGGGATTTGTGAGGTGCAATTCTTGCCTGGTCTAAAGCCAGCTTGCTGCGAGCTAAGAAGTGGATCAACTACCGCAGTTAAGCGGTGAAGAATCATCCTCTCTAGGATCTTATAGAGATGGCAATGGAGAGATATTGGCCTGTAGTTCTTCGTATCCGTTGGTGACTTTCCATGTTTTAGTATCGCAATCACGCGTGCCTTGCACCATAATTTCTGGACCTTGAAAAAAGCCAGACAGTGGTTATACAGGTTTAAGAGCCAGTCTTTGGTTGCGGTGCCAAAATGTTTAATTTGCTCTACACAAATTTCGTCTAATACTGCTGCCTTGCCTTTTTTGCATTTGTGAATGGCTTCTTCTAATTCACCTGGGTTGAATGCTCTAGTCAGGTTATTATTCTGAGATTGTTCCTTAAACTCTAATTCGCAGTCCGATTTTCTGATAGGAGATCTTGGTTTAGCATTCTCAAGAATCTGACCTGGAGTGATGTTAGCGTGATTGGCCTGTTTGGTTGGATCGTTATTTAGTTTTCTCAGCAGTTTCCAGGCCTTCTGGCTACTAATTTAAAGATCTGTTTCCTCCATAAATTTAATCCATCTTTTGTTTTCTGCTATGGAAGACGTTACTTCTTGACCAGCCAAGATGATTTGCTCATTGAATGGATCTTGTTCAAACAGCGACAGGTATTTAATCATTAGGGCTGCCGACCGTGTTGTTAATCCGTAGAGGTGTTGTGTTCTGCAGCCCCGTGGCATAGATGACCGTGATACCTTCTTCACTCCACGTTTTACGTTGCTTACAGCTTTGTATGTCAACTTCATGATGGTGTGAAAATCATTCCGTCAATGGTTATAGTTATTGCGATATTTGCATGTAAGTAAGACACTGCGCGAAATTCTGAAAAGTTTGCAATGAAAAACTGATGTCGCTGTTATTTTGCGATGGTGTACACTACATAATACGTTGTTGCATGTGAAATGTAGCTTACATATTCAATTCTCCTTTAGAATTGGGTAGAGGTCTTTATCTACCACCCATCTAAAGAAAATTGATCTCAGGTAGCACGCTCAACTGCGATCGCGCGCGCCAGCGATGAAGCCAAAGTGAAATATCCACAAAAGTTTTAGATATCGAAATAAGATTTTGGAAAACAGTAGTATGCAATTAGGACAGTATTTTGCCAACGCTTATTATGCAAAACTTTATTATCTACTGTGATGTTCGGTTCTAGGCACTTCAGTCAGGAACTGCGTGACCGCTACGGTCGCAGGTTCGAATCCTGCCTCGGGCATGGATGTGTGTGATGTCCTTAGGTTAGTTAGGTTTAAGTAGTTCTAAGTTCTAGGGGACTGATGACCTCAGATGTTAAGTCCCATAGTGCTCAGTCATTTGAACCATACTGTGATGTTCCACTAACTTCAGACTTTTTCGATGAAAGGATGTAATTTTTAAGCGCCATCGATAACTAGTGGAACAAGAAATGCTATGGGTTGTGGAACAACATAAGTGAAGTATTCACACGTTTATTTCAAAACCTTACTTTTTCTCAGTTCTTCACTTAATAAACTTAATAAACCACTTTTTCTCAGTTCTTCACTTAATAATCTTAATAAACCACAGACTCGGAATTCTCTCGCAGTTGCTTCTTCACCTCATATTGACAGGGTGATGCGGCATTAACTCCGCTGTGTTCTGCCATGGCAACGAGAAAAACGTGTAGATTTTACTCAAAATTCTCCGCTCATGACCTTTCTCCGAACGTTACAAATGGTCAACAAGCCAGACGAAAATGAAGCACTGCTTTTGTTCCATTTTCAGCGGAAATCTTTTTAGATACTGACCAAAGCAAAGGTGACAAATCTTTCCAAACGGTCAAAATTAAACTGTGGGCGTGGAGAGACTCCACTTATTACTTGCAAAAAATGTCTGCGTAGGCCTCAGCTTAGCATTGCACTTCACCTCCAGTGATCGGCATTTCCGCTACAGCATCTGCCCGTACCTCCCACCACTGCCGCTCTCCCCACATATACACTACTGGCCATTAAAGTTGCTACACCAAGAAGAAATGCATATAATAAACGGCTATTCATTGGACAAATATATTATACTTTAACTGACAAGTGATTACATTTTCACGCAATTTGGGTGCATAGATCCTGAGAAATCAGTACCCAGAACAACCACGTCTGGCCGTAATAACGGCCTTGATACGCCTGGGTATTGAGTCAAACAGAGCTTGGATGGCGTGTACAGCTACAGCTACCCATGCAGCTTCAACACAATACCACAGTTCATCAAGAGTAGTGACTGGCGTATTGTGACGAGCCAGTTGCTCGGCCACCATTGACCAGACGTTTTCAGTTGGTGAGAGGTCTGGAGAATGTGCTGGCCGGGACAGCAGTCGAACATTTTCTGTATTCAGAACGGCCCGTACAGGACCTGCAACATGCGGTCGTGCGTTATCCTGTTGAAATGTAGGGTTTCGCAGGGATCGAATGCAGGGTAGAACCACGGGGCGTAACGCATCTGAAATGTAACGTCTACTGTTCAAAGGGCCGTCAATACGAACAAGAGGTGACCGAGACGTATAACCAATGGCACCCCATACCATCACGCCGGTTGATACGCCAGTATGGCGATGACGAATACACGCTTCCAATGTGCGTTCACCGCGATGTCGCCAAACACGGATGCGACCATCATGATGCTGTAAACAGAACCTGGATTCATCGGAAAAAATGACGTTTTGCCATTCGTGCACCCAGATTCGTCGTTGAATACACCATCGCAGGCGCTCCTGTCTGTGATGCAGCGTCAAGGGTAACCGCAGTTATGGTCTCCGAGGTGATAGACCATGCTCCTGCAAACGTCGTCGAACTGTTAGTGCAGATGGTGATTGTCTTGCAATCGTCCCCATTTGTTGGCTCAGGGATCGAGACATGGTTGCACGATCTGTTACAGCCATGCGGATAAGATGCCATTCATCTCGACTGCTAGTGATACGAGGCCGTTGGGATACAACACGGCGTTCCGTATTACCCTCCTGAACCCACTGGTTCCTTATTCTGCTAACAGTCATTGGATCTCGACCAACGCGAGAAGCAATGTCACGATACGATAAACAGCAATCGCGATAGGCTACAATCCGACCCTTATCAAAGTCGGAAACGTGATGGTACGCATTTCTCCTCCTTACACGAGGCATCACAACAACGTTTCACCGGGCAACGCCGGTCAACTGCTCTTTGTGTATGAGAAATCGGTTGGAAACTTTCCTCATGTCAGCACGTTGTAGGTGTCGCCTCCGGCGCCAACCTTATGTGAATGTTATGAAAAGCTAATCATTTGCATATCACAGCATCGTCTTCCTGTCGGTTAAATTTTGCGTCTGTAGCACGTCATCTTCGTGGTGTAGTAATTTTAATGGCCAGTAGTGTACGTTGCCGATTGCACATCTAGCTGCCACATTATTCTGCGTGCACTGTCGTAAACGAAGGTTTGATGACAGCTGTGCGCTATGTGAACACTGCTGCAGGCCACCAGTATACCTTTATCCTTCCCTGACAGCGATGGCATCTTCCAGCAAAGTAACTGTCCTTGTCACAAGGCCAGAACTGAGCTGCAGTGCTTTGAGGAGCATGACAGTGAACTCACGTTGATATCGCGGCCACAAAATTCTCTTGATCTGAATCCTGTGAAACACATATGGGGCGGTATCAGAAACCAGCTCCATATGCACAAACCAACAGCCTGTTTGCGGGAATTACGTGCCCCACACCACCGGAAACCTACGAAGGACTTGATGGACACACGCCACCCAAAATCGCTGCTGTATTGCATTTCATAGGTGGACCAAGATGCTGTTAAGGCGTTGGCCATAGTGTTTCATCTCACCATGTGAGAATGGAAATCTCTGATGGAGCTTAATCACACGAGAAAGGTCGTTAGTACTTAAAACCATAGGTACTGGGTTAATAAGAAGAGGCTGAGGCCACATACAAGAATAACGAAAGCCAAATGAAAATTAACTTCTAAACCACACACTGGCACAACCTCCACATTAAGCACTTCAATGCCAGAGAGCTAGCTTGAAGCGTAATAAAGCTATTGGGTAGCGCAGTATATAATTTAGGACTTCATACACTTGTAGTCTATAGCATTATTCATGAATTTTGAAAACCAAACATCGGACACTACATGAACAAATCTTACGATAGAAGTACAGCGCACATAGGGTTTTGAAACATGTTACGTGTCTGTTTGGCATCAGTTCTGGAGTTAGAGCGGTAACTAGGATACGAGCATCTCCGAATGTCGTTTATTCGCAGCTTGGCACTTTGTATTGGAAGCACATGGCGCTTTTCCTCGTCGGTCAGCCGGCAGCAGCAGGCGCAAAGTGCTGCTTGAGTAAACACAGAAACAGCGCGTCGCTTCTGTTATTATGGAGCAGCCGCTGAGCGACTTAAGGGCCCTCAGCTGCCGATGCTTACACGACACGAATCACAGCACGTCGATACCCTACCAAAATATGTGAGTAGAGAACATGCCTTCCACAGCATCGCGGAAACCCTACAAGTTATCGAGGTTAGGTATCAGCGAAAGCTTTATTGCATTAAGTGTAGTGTATGGGTTCATCTTACTGTGGACACAGGCTCATGGGAGTGAAGAAAATGACGAGTAATCTTAAGAATTCTGCTTGAAGATATTGACTGTAAACTCCAAGGAGTCTAGTGATCAGACACAGCAGATTATTTTTTGTCAACAACTGTATGCAAGATACATTTTATTAACGCCAATTTCGAATTTAAAGAAGCTTATGTCGCATTTGCTTGCCAGCTATGTAGTGATGGAATTTTTAGTGAAGCTACACGTTGTGAAGCTAATTATTGTTCATTAAACAGGCTGAGCAAAACAAAACTGACCTGGAAAATGTTTCATGCTCCTTGAGTACTGGGAGCGGGTGATGTAAGTTGGGTTACCTATTTTTTTTTTAATTCATTGGTATACTGACTGGTTTGATGCAACCCGCCAAGAATTCCTCTCCTCTGCCGACCTCTTCATCTCAGAGTAGCACTTGCAAAAATAATCGGCTCTGAGCACTATGGGACTTAAGATCTGAGGTCATCAGTCCCCTAGAACTTAGAACTACTTAAACCTAACCAACCTAAGAACATCACACACATCCATGCCCGAGGCAGGATTCGAACCTGCGATCGTAGCGGTCGCGCGGTTCCAGACTGAAGCGCCTAGAACCGCTCGGCCACTACGGCCGGCAGCACTTGCAACCTATGTCCTCAATTATCTGCTGGATCTTGTCCAGTCTCTGTCTTCCTTTACAGTTTTTGTCCTTTACAGCTCCCTCTACTACCATGGAAGTTAAAAAGAAAGTTCAAATGTATGTGAAATCTTATGGGACTTAACTGCTAAGGTTATCAGTCCCTTAGCTTACGCACTACGTAACCTAAATTATCCTAAGGACAAACACACACACCCAAGCCCGAGGGTGTACTCGAACCTCCGCGGGGGCCAACCGCACAGTCCACGACTGTAGCGCCCGAGACCGCTCGGCTAATCCCGCGCGGCCCATGGAAGTTATTCCCCAATGCCTTAACACATGTTCTATCATCCCGTCCCTTCTTGTCATTGCTTTCCACGAGCTCCTTTCTTCGCCGATTCTGCTGAGAACCTTTTCATTCCTTATCATATCAGTCCAACTAATTGTAAAGATTCGTTTGTACTACCACATCTCGAATCTGTCTTATGGTGCGTAAAATAGTTAACTGGTGTCTTTTTTTGCCTACTCTGTATCTATTAATTATAAGATGATTGCTCTTGAAAACAGCAGTTGTAATTATTTTAATAATTAAAAGGAATTGGGGCTCTAGATGCGACAATCTAGGTCATGCCATTTATTGCTTGTCATCTTCTTTTTATGGATCTGTCGCCTCGTTTTTCTTTTAATTAGATTTACTGGCGTCACTAGGGTGCTGGTTTGCTTGCCCGTTAGTGGCAGCAGCAGCGCTTATCGATAAGTGCACTGTCGTACTCTCTCTGGAGCGACCACTTGTATTTCCGGGTCGTGGTGTGTCTGAGGTCAGTCGGGGACGGAGCGCCAGTGAGGCGCGGACAACCAGTACTTACCGACCGCTGGCCACACACATGAACTGCCCGACGGAAGGACATTGGAGGGGGAACGACCGCCGGTTGGTCGTCTCATTGGGCGACGTGTATTTGGTCTTTCGACCGTTTCTGGGCCTTGTCATTTGGTAATCTTGCCGGGCGTGTGTCGGTTCCTTCCTCGTGCAGAGATGTCGTCGGCTATGGGCAAGTGTTCCTTCTGCATGGGTGTGTCCGAACCAGTATGCCCGGGTGGCCGTGTCTCCGAGTTCAGAATGGACATCGAGCTGAGTCTGGTTGGAGCTGCAGAGAGTTCCGGACAGCCAAGACTCGAGAACGTTGAAAATTAGGTGGACTGATAAGTTATGCAATGAGCAGGTTCTCTGCAGAATCGGCGAGGAGAAAATGTAGGGAAAAAACTGATAAGAAGAAGAGACAGGATGATAGGACATTTATTACGACGTCAGGGAATAGCTTCCATGTACCAGAGGAAGCTGTAGAGATTGTGATACATCCAACTTATAGTTGAGGAGGAAAGATGCAAGTGCTACTCTGAACTGAAAAGATTGGAACAGAAGAGGAATTCGTGGCGGGTAGCATCAAATCTGTCAGGAAACTGATGACCAAAAAATAAGAAAATATCCCCCAGGATCCAACAACTCTGTCAGTCAATGCTAAGCCGACAACTGCTTTCTTAAGGGCCAGATCTTGACAAGTGCGTTACTGACTTGCTCGAAACGTAAAGTTGTGTCTCTTCAATAAATCATCCAATTTCTCTGAAATTGTAATCATTTGTTGCTCTGTACATGTACATCAGAACTACCGAAATCAGTCCTATTTGGATAATCGCTTCGTGGTACGTCGTTTTTTTTTAAATTTAAGTGGAAGGATTCCAATAATGCAGTATAGTTACACATACATCAAAACTAACTGGTAAGAAAGACATTGTGGTCCTGATCGAGATATGTGTGATTGCTGAAATACTTTTTAAGTATGGTTAATTTTCCGACACTCCCACATATATATTGAAGACGAAAATGGACACTGTTTTTCTCATTATGAGTGAACTGTTGCGTCCTCTACGATGTACAGATAGCCACTCACAAGTGGAACCAATAATTGAATATACTTGAGGATATCAGAGCCCGTAAAGCATTTTAAAAGTAAAAAGAATTGCTATTATTATTGTACTGAAAGTGAAATAGCACATCATGGAACAATCTTCCAAAAATATAGCATTACTATTAAAAGAACGATAAAGTGCATTCACTGATTCGCCCACAGGGCATCTCGCTAATTAAGTCCAAGTCTGTCATTTTTTGAAACTATATATTCCACACAAATATATACTGCAGTTTCATCTTTGTCGTTTCTTGTACAATCACTGCGGATATCTTCAGTTGTTGATAGAACACACACACAATTACATTTAACTAGCGAACTGCTCCGGCTTCGGACGGGCAGCGCTATGTGTTTACTGCCGGATAATTGGCTGATGTACAGATAATAAATTATAAACACAAATTTTTCCTCGTCAATCAGTCTATCAGTCAAGACCGTACAAAAAACCCCACAGTGTTTCGGAGATAAGCTTTCACTTGCGAACATTTTATCATAGGCTGTTTCTTGGGTGGCAGTGAAACCGAAGAACTGTGCTTCATGAGACAGTGAAGCTACCCTGCAACCTTGAGCGATGACGAGTGTTTACTTTTACTGGCAGTTACCCTTGTTTCAAATGTTGCACAGTTAGCTGATGGCAGTGTTGAAGATATGAATCTGAGATCATACTCTGTGCTTGAACATAGTGAGGTATCTTGAAAAGAATTACCTCCTCGCCGGCCGCTGTGGCCGAGCGGTTCTAAGCGCTTCATTCCGGAACCGCGCTGCTGCTACGGTCGCAGGTTCGAATCCTGCCTCGGGCATGGATGTGTGTGGTGTCCTTAGGTTAGTTAGGATTAAGTAGTTCTAAGTCTAGGGGACTGATGGCCTCAGATGTTAAGTCCCACAGTGCTTAGAGCCATTTGACCTCCTCAATGCCAAGCATGGATTTCGAAAACACTGATGGTGTGAAACTCAATTCGAACTTTTCTCACCTGACATGCTGAAAGCTTTGGATCAAGGCAGTCAGGTAGACGCTGTATTTCTTGATACCCGAAAAGCATTTGTAACAAGAATACACCTAAGCTTGTTGTCATATGTACAATCATATGGGATATCAAGTGAAATCTGTGACTGGATTGAGGACTTTTTGGTAGGGAGGACACAGCATGTTATTTTGGATGGAGAGTCAGCGTCAGCTGTAGAAGTAACTTCGAGTGTACCCCAGTGAATTATGTTCATGTTGTATATTAATGACCTTGCAGACAATATTAATAGTAACATCAGGCATTTTGCAGATGATGCAGTTACCTACTGCACTACTATCTGAAAAAAAAAAATTGCATAAATATTCAGTCAGATCTTGATGAGATTTATAAGTGGTGCAGACTTTGGCAACTTGCTTTAAACGTTCATAAATGTAAAATTGTGCACTTCACAAAACTAAATGAGCCATGGCTGGAATCGGCCATATCATACAAACACGTGGTGTAGCACTTTGTGGGAATATGAAATGCAATGATCACAGTCGTGGGTAAATCATGCGGTAGACTTCGGTTTAGTCTTAGAATACTGAGGAAGTGCAATAAATCTATGAAGGAGATTACTTATAAGTGCAACCGGTTCTACAATATTGTTCAAGAGTGTGGGACCCGTACCAGATAGGTCTAACAGATGATATTGAACGTATACAGAGAAGAGCAGCACGAGTGGTCACAGGTTTGTTTAATCCGCGGGAGTGTCACAGAGATCTGAAGGAACTGAACTGGGAGACTCTTGGAGATAAACGTAAACTATCCCGAAAAAAGTCTGTTAACAAAGACACCACACTTGCTAGGTGGTAGCTTTTAAATCGGCCGCGGTCCATTAGTATACGTCGGACCCGCGTGTCGCCACTATCAGTGATTGCAGACCGAGCGCCGCCACACGGCAGGTCTAGAGAGACTTACTAGCACTCGCCCCAGTTGTACAGCCGACGTTGCTAGGAAAGGTTCACTGAGAATTACGCTCTCATTTGCCGAGACGATAGTTAGCCTAGCCTTCAGCTAAGTCAATTGCTACGACCTAGCAAGGCACCATTTATCCTTTGCTATGTATCTAATGAAGCATGTACAGTAACAAGACCAATGTTCACCAATTGCGGATTAAAGTTAAGTATTCCAGCAGCTACGTACTTTTCTTTATAGCATTCATTACGTATCCTGTTTCAGACCTCACGCCAGCCTGCGTGAGTTAAACGCGTGCCTTTCGGTTACCCGTCACTGTGGATTGGCTGTCTTGCCAGTCCACAACATACCGAATGAATCATAATTCACGAGTCGAACTTGGGCTCTTCCATTGTTTGAGATGGTTGTGCTGTACTTCCTGTTCATTCCCATGATCAGCTGTCTGATTAACATCTGCAAGAGTTAAATTCTCCGAGACCACGCGGTATGACATCACCCTATTGGTTTCTGTTTACTGGCGCGAGCGGTGGGCATGCGAGGTGTAACACCACAAGCCCATTCTAAAATTACCGTTGGTGTAAACCAGATCATTATTGCGAACTTTCGGCTGAATGGCTAACAGCTGTAAGTATAAATTTCTCCTACTTATTTTCCTTTCACGATTCTTCTAACTCTGATGAGTAAGGGATAGCTAAAAAGGTAACAACGATTTACCACTAGACAATGTGTATCATTTTATTTCTTTCCGTGGATAAAGCAGCTGAGTTATCACACTCACCGGAGTCGTGAAAGTTGTATAAGTGATTGTAATTTCAGAGATATGTGGCTACAAAGCACAGAGTTTCCCATTCATTCTTGCGCCAAATTTACATTTACAGTCCTGCAACAGGTAGCGACGGAGATAAACAGAGGAACATGGTAATGTCAGCTGTTTCACTACAAAGACGACGTCAAATACGTCTATTCTACAAAATGGCTCTGAGCACTATGGGACTTAACTTCTGAGGTCATCAGCCCCTAGAACTTAGAACTACTTAAACCTAACTAAGCTAAGGACATCACATACATCCATGCCCAAGGCAGGATTCGAACCTGTGATCATAGCAGCAGCGCGGTTCCAGCCTGAAGCGCTAGAACCGCTAGGCCACAGCGGCCGGCTACGTCATCCTCTGTGATGGACACGGACGCTACTTGTCGTCTGTTCAAGGACATCGACGAAAATGATGCTGTGTCACCCTGTTGAATCCGATTTAAAAACATGGTCCCAGCTTGAAAACAACGGACTGTCGGGGTAGGCTCTGTTGTCTATTGCCACCCTAAATGGCCATTCCTACAAAAAGCTACGTATATCTTAACATTGAGTTCCGAGGGAACTCTACACATCTGTTAGGTTACTATTATTTGTTGGTTTTAACAACCAACTACATTTCAGGAATGAATCCCTGCGCTTCTGCACCCAATCTTTAAACAAAGGAGCTTCTCTAGCGGTCATCGCTACTTAGTGACTACCAACAACTACAGTTCGAAAAGAATTGCCGTAAAATTAACTAGCAGAGAATTACTATTGTACAGAGGGAACAGTGTTGCATAATTTCAGTCTCACTCTCGTTTGGGCTACACGCAAAAATATAAAGAAAATAATTAATAGCTTCATTCCCTTGGAAAATAAATGCAATATCCCAGACTGTTTGGAATGCCGCCCATTTTAATGCCTTAGTCCCTTTGAGCGAAATACGAGGCGAACTGTTTGTGCAGCAATAGGGTGCAGCATTGTTTTTCTTTTTCTACTTTACATTCTCTCCGTTTGCGTGGAAAGCTTTGTCAAACCCAAAACATAGTTTAACATGTGATGGTAGGTGTCTTCGGAAATCTCTACAATGTCACGATAACGCTTGTATCAGTATCTTCGATTAGTGATCATCGTGTCCGGCGCCATGGGATCTAGCATCAACGTTGTTGGTCGCATCGGGTTTTGGGCGCCTTGAAAGCTTAACATCTCCAGGTGATGCAAGGTCATGTTTATGATTCGTCAGCTCACTTCTTAACCGCCTAGAAAGAAGAGGAGAAAGCGTATTATGATTCATAATTCAATTAGTGAATTTCGTGACAATCAGAAGAGGTCTTTTTTCTTCTATTGTTATGGCTGATTTTTAAAAAAAAGTTCTTAGCACTTTTCATTTTCCACTCCAGGTAGCAGAGCGAATTTTTAAATCCGGCCCGTTGTAGAGCTGCAGTTCTTTCCAGCCAATACCAGACGAGATGGTAGCTGGACAAAGAGCGTTCGTTATCGAGAATATATTAATACGAGAGTCTTATCAATTCTCGTATTTACCTGACAATGAAGAGAAAAAGTCCCAACAGTTTTGCTAAGAACTGGGCAATTGGAACTGTTTTATTTCCTCGACGTCATTTATTATCTCAGACATAAAATTTTGTGTATACGTTAAGTGTATGTACACTGCATAACAAAAAAAAGTGTAGCATCCAGAAGACATGGTGCGATGTCAACGTAACTACGTTTAAGCACACAACATCGGCAGTATGTATATCAGTTCTCTGTGACAGGTAGAACACGCAACAGATTGTATTAGTTTGCTCGTGTTTAGTGTTGTTACCAGTCCTAGTAAGGTGGATACAGGATGTGAATAGTGTCAGATGTTGACTGACCACCGTAAAACACACGGGGATGCTCGGTACTCGTATGAGGCAGTTTTATCAGCACCTGACAGTGTTTTGAAAGGGACCTTATTGTGAATCTCCATTTGGTCAGCTGGTGGAATCGTGTAGTATCCAGATTTGTGGGTATTGGTATGTTACAGTGGTCAGCTGTTGGACTGCATGAAAATGTGAGGGAATGCATGCTCTTTAATTTCTCTCCCCATTGAAGTGAAGTTGCCGGCCGCTGTGGTCGAGCGGCTCTAGGCGCTTCAGTCCGGAACCATGCGGCTGCTACGATCGCAGGTTCGAATCCTGCCTCGGGCATGCATGTGTGTGATGTCTTTAGGTTAGCTAGGTTTAAGTAGTTCTAGGTCTAGGGAACTGATGACCTCAGATGTTAAGTTCCATAGTGCTTACAGCAATCTGAACCATTTTTGAAGCGACGTTATTATGACTGAATAATATCTAGTTAATAGAGTGGAAGCTTTTGGGCAAGAGAAGTCGCTTCCCCAATATTTTAACACAAATATCTCCCACACTCCCAGGTATAAATTTAATTCCTGTTTGAATTCTCAAGTCTATAAATCAGAATGATTAGGCAGTTACAGTTCGTAATCATAATCACACTCTGTCTGCCTCTCGATTTCGAAGTCAGCATCTGGGAAAAATTTTTGTGGCTCTGTAGAATTCCGGCGATCGCTGACTCTGAAAATTCTTAAAATAATAAAAGGCACAGTCGTACGCCGTGGGGAAACCGTATTGGGTGCTATGACGTACTCACTGTGCAGCATGGGAATCAGTATACAAGTCGCATATTAATTTCGATAAAAAGTCCAGAAATTAATCTCTCAAAGTAGAACATAAACGACCGTGGTGCAGGCTTTACTGATTTCCCAGGATACACAGTTCCCTCTGAATTACGATACACCACATAATGTCTCGAGTCACAGACAGGGGAGTAGCTAAAATAACCAAAGAATTAAACGTATCTTTTCCATTCATGAAACTATATTTTTCCATAAATGATCTATATAGCTATATTTCAGAATGCATCACTCCCTTGTACGAGATGAAATGTTATCATAATTAACCAAATTACATTTCTTATCTAAAACGGCAGCTTCCAACAATGCTGCTAATTACACTTCCGCTGCGATCATACTCTCCGTTGCTAAATAGAAGTAAGACAATCTCCACTCATTCCAAATTAATAATATAAGTGTAGACCAGATGTGGCTTGAATTCAAAGAAATAGTATCGGCAGCAATTGAGAGGTTTATACCAAATAAATTAACAAAGGACGGAGCTGATCGCCCTTGGTACACAAAATGTGTTAGAACACTGTTGCAGAAACAACGAAACAAACATGCCAAATTTAAACAGACGCAAAATCCCCAAGATTGGCCCTCTTGTACAGAAGCTCGAAATTTAGAGTGGACATCAATGCGAGACGTCTATAACAGTTTCCACAACGAAACGTTGTCCCGAAACCTGGCACAAAATCCAAAGAGATTCTGGTCGTATGTGAAGTATGTTAGCGGCAAGAAACAATCAATGCCTTCTCTGCGCGATAGCAATGGAGATAATATGCAAGACAGTGGTGCCAAAGCAGAGTTACTAAACACAGCCTTCCGAAATGCCTTCACAAAAGAAGACGAAGTAAATATTCCAGAATTCGAATCAAGAGCAGCTGCCGACAAGAGTAACGTAAAAGTAAATATCCTCGGAGTAGTGAAGCAACTTAAATCACTTAATAAAACAAGTCTTCTGGTCCAGTCTGTATACCAATTAGGTTACTTTCGGAGTATGCTGATGCATTAGCTCCATACTTAACAATCATATACAACCGTTCGCTCGACGAAAGATCCGTACCCAAAGACTGGAAAACTGCACAGGTCACACCAATATTCAAGAACGGTAGTATGAGTAATCCACTAAATTACAGGCCCTTATCGTTAACGTCGATCTGGAGGAGGATTTTAGAACATACACTCCTGGAAATTGAAATAAGAACACCGTGAATTCATTGTCCCAGGAAGGGGAAACTTTATTGACACATTCCTGGGATCAGATACATCACATGATCACACTGACAGAACCACAGGCACATAGACGCAGGCAACAGAGCATGCACAATGTCGGCACTAGTACAGTGTATATCCACCTTTCGCAGCAATGCAGGCTGCTATTCTCCCATGGAGACGATCGTAGAGATGCTGGATGTAGTCCTGTGGAACGGCTTGCCATGCCATTTCCACCTGGCGCCTCAGTTGGACCAGCGTTCGTGCTGGACGTGCAGACCGCGTGAGACGACGCTTCATCCAGTCCCAAACATGCTCAATGGGGGACAGATCCGGAGATCTTGCTGGCCAGGGTAGTTGACGTACACCTTCTAGAGCACGTTGGGTGGCACGGGATACATGCGGACGTGCATTCTCCTGTTGGAACAGCAAGTTCCCTTGCCGGTCTAGGAATGGTAGAACGATGGGTTCGATGACGGTTTGGATGTACCGTGCACTATTCAGTGTACCCTCGACGATCACCAGTGGTGTACGGCCAGTGTAGGAGATCGCTCCCCACACCATGATGCCGGGTGTTGGCCCTGTGTGCCTCGGTCGTATGCAGTCCTGATTGTGGCGCTCACCTGCACGGCGCCAAACACGCATACGACCATCACTGGCACCAAGGCAGAAGCGACTCTCATCGCTGAAGACGACACGTCTCCATTCGTCCCTCCATTCACGCCTGTCGCGACACCACTGGAGGCGGGCTGCACGATGTTGGGGCGTGAGCGGAAGACGGCCTAACGGTGTGCGGGACCGTAGCCCAGCTTCATGGAGACGGTTGCGAATGGTCCTCGCCGATACCCCAGGAGCAACAGTATCCCTAATTTGCTGGGAAGTGGCGGTGCGGTCCCCTACGGCACTGCGTAGGATCCTACGGTCTTGGCGTGCATCCGTGCGTCGCTGCGGTCCGGTCCCAGGTCGACGGGCACGTGCACCTTCCGCCGACCACTGGCGACAACATCGATGTACTGTGGAGACCTCACGCCCCACGTGTTGAGCAATTCGGCGGTACGTCCACCCGGCCTCCCGCATGCCCACTATACGCCCTCGCTCAAAGTCCGTCAACTGCACATACGGTTCACGTCCACGCTGTCGCGGCATGCTACCAGTGTTAAAGACTGCGATGGAGCTCCGTATGCCACGGCAAACTGGCTGACACTGACGGCGGCGGTGCACAAATGCTGCGCAGCTAGCGCCATTCGACGGCCAACAGCGCGGTTCCTGGTGTGTCCGCTGTGCCGTGCGAGTGATCATTGCTTGTACAGCCCTCTCGCAGTGTCCGGAGCAAGTATGGTGGGTCTGACACACCGGTGTCAATGTGTTCTTTTTTCCATTTCCAGGAGTGTATATTGTGGTCGAACATTATGAATTACCTCGAAGAAAACTGTCTATTGACACACAGTCAACATGGGTTTAGAAAACATCGTTCCTGTGAAACACAACTAGCTCTCTATTCACATGGAGTGTTGACTGCTATTGACAAGGGATTTCAGATCGATTCCGTATTTCTGGATTTCCGGAAGGCTTTTGGTATGTATGCCATGTAACACTCAAGCGGCTGGTATTGAGATTGCGTGCTTATAGAATATCATCTCAGTTATGTGACTGGATTTGTGATTTCCTGTCAGAGAGGTCACAGTTCATAGTAGCTGACGGAAAGTCATCGAGTAAAACAGAAGTGATTTCTGGCGTTCCCCTAGATAGTGTTATAGGCCCTTTGCTGTTCCTTATCTATATAAACGATTTGTTAGACAATCTGAGCAGCCGTCTTCGGTTGTTTGCAGATGACACTGTCGTTTATCGACTAATAAAGTCATCAGAAGATCAAAAGAAACTGCAAAACGATTTAGAAAAAAATCTGTGAATGGTGTGAAAAGTGGCAGTTGACCCTGAATAACGAAAAGTGTGAGGTCATCCACATGAGTGCTTAAAAAAACTCGTTAAACATCGGTTACACGATAAATCAGTCTAATCTAAAAGCCGTAAATTCAACTAAATACCTAGGTATTACAATTACGAACAACTTAAATTGGAAGGAACATATAGAAAATGTTGTGGGGAAGGTTAACCAAATGCTGCGTTTTATTGGCAGGACGCTTAGAAAATGTAACAGACCTACTAAAGAGACTGCCTACACTACGCTTGTCCGTCCTCTTTTAGAATACTGCTGCGCGGTGTGGGATCCTTACCAGATAGGACTGACGGAGTACATTGAAAAAGTTCAATGAAAGACAGCAAGTTTTATATTATCGCAAAATATGGGAGAGAGGAATGATACAGGTTTTGGGCTGGAAATCGTTAAAAGAAAGACTTTTTTGTTGCGACGAAATCTTCTCACGAAATTCCAATCACCAACTTTCTCCTCCGAATGACCGGCCGCTGGTGGCAGAGCGGTTCTACGCGCTTCAGTCCGGAACCGCGCGACCGCCACGGTCGCAGGTTCGAATCCTGCCACCGGCATGAATGTGTGTGATGTCCTTAGGTTAGTTAGGTTTAAGTAGTTCTAAGTTCTAGGGGACTGATGACCTGAGATGTTAAGTCCCATAGTGCTCAGAGCCATTTGAACCATCCTCCGAATGCGAAAATATTTTGTTGACACCGACCTACATAGGGAGGAACGATCACCAAGATAAAATAAGGGAAATCAGAGCTCGTATGGAAAGATATAGGTGTTCATTCTTTCCGCGCGCTATACGAGTTTGGAGTAATAGAGTGAAGGTGGTTCGATGAACCCTCTGCCAGGCACTTAAATGTGATTTGCAGAGTATCCATGTAGATGTAGAAGTAGAAGTAAGTCCATAGTATACGTAACGTTCCGCATTATATCCACAGAGGTTTTATGTCACGAGTCAGATATAAATTCTCTCTCTCTCTCTCTCTCTCTCAGTCGTAATGAGTGTTTGATCCATATAGGTCACTTGCGCAGTTACGCATAAATATTTGCACTAAAAGTGAAAAAGCAACAGGGAAAGGATGGTAGTACATCTCATCGACAGGATTCCGGTCGATCAAACCTAACCACCACATGGGAGGGACGCCGCATCCTGCAGCAAACGCTTCGCAACCCGTTCACCTCCCCACTGCAAAATTCCGCGCCATGATACACCATCACTCGGAGAAAAGCAACATCAAGGTCTCACGCAGAGACTGCCGTTAGCATCACAACGCAAAGCGCTTCGCTTGAAGTGGTGACATGACGGGGAAGCATGGCCCGCTAACCAGTGGCGCCACACAGTGTTCAGAAACCACTCGCGGGACCGAGCTAGGTGGCGAAATGGTCAGCGCACTGGATCAGCACACTGGACTCCCATTTGGCAGGACGATGGTTCAAAACCACGTCTGGCTATCTTGATTTAGGTTTTCCGCGGTTTCCCTAAATCGCTCCAACCAAAGGCCGGTATGGTTCCTTTGATAGGGCACGGCCCTCATGCGATGGGACCGATGACCTTGCTGTTTGGGCCCCCCTCGACAAATCAATCAACCGACCAACCAACTGCGGTTCTGCTCTACTTTGGATGACCACCGTGGGAGAGTATGGCTGGCGGCGACCTGGGGAGCCGTCCCATCCTTCATGTGTTTCGGGAAGGCTCAAGAGTATTGTTCCAGGCGTCACGGTGTGGGTAGACATCGGTTATGACTTCACAGCTGGCTGTGATCGAGGAAACTTTGACCGCACAGCAGTTTGCACGGACATCATGGATCCTTAGTGCGTGTCCTTTCATGCTACAGCCATTTGTCAACAGCAATTTATCCACAGACAGCTCTTGGCTGCGCAGTGTTGAGATACTCCTGTGGCCAGAAAGACCAAAAAAATCTGCATCCAGTAGAACATGTGTGGGATCAGCTGTGACGCCATCTCAGTCCCAGTATCCAGGATACAAAGAACCAGTTAGAACAGTTGTGGGCCAGCTAGCCCGACTGTCTATCGCACCACCCTCAGATTTAGCGGTAAAGTGACCCAGGGGACAGACCGTCAAAAACTGAATACCGATCAAGCATGAAAACGAGAAGACGGTGTTCAAAAATGGCTCTAAGCACTATGGAACTTAACATCTGAGGTCGTCAGTCCCCTAGACTTAGAACTACTTAAACCTAACTAACCTAAGGGCAGCACAAACATCCATGTCCGAGGCAGGATTCGAACCTGCGACCGCAGCAGCAGCGCGGTTCCGGACTGAAGCGCCTAGATGAAGGTGTACCGAATTGTGAAAGAAGAAGCAAAATGGAAACAGCTAACGGTCCAAGCTCAAGATGCGTAACATCGAGCAACGACTGCGTCGTGGTTGTGTGGTCACAGTGTTGCACTACAAAGCGGAAAATCCGTGCTCAAATTTATGAACTGCCCCTCCATTCCAATTACGTGTCTGTTCTCCTTCTGTAATCTTGGCAATTGTCGTACTACACATAGTTTGCAGAATATCAGTCATGTGGTGAGGCTATACTACCGTCGCATGTAAGTGTCTTGAATAGTGAGTGCAGGAGAGATGCTTTACAAAAACGAAAACAGCAAATAAAAGGGTGTTACAACGAAAGAATTCAAGAGTCAAAACTTCCAAAATGGAACACAAGAGGCATAACATGTGGTACTTGTGTAGAACGAATAGTAGGTACATACGTATGGAGGTAGCTTCGGTATGAGTCGGTGTTGCAAACGGATGTTACACCACGATAAAGACTTAAATATGATTACAGTCAGCAGACACGAAAAAGACTGGACAGACCATAATTTTGTGGAAATAAACTATTTGGCACTAGGGAGATATGGGCCCGGATCTCTCGTATCATAGTCCAACACCATGACCACAAAATCAGGGCACCACAATCATATAATGTAGCTCGATGTTGCACATGTTGACATTGGACAAGTAACTGTTTCTATTTTTCTTCTTTTTCCATAGTTCTGTACACCTTCTTCCTTTTTTCGTATTTTATCTGTGTTCAGTTTTTGACGGGCTATCCAGTGGGCCATGCCTCCACTAAATCTGACATCCTTCCAAACCTAATCAGTGCATGCATCCAGCCCTGAGTGGGTGTAATCTCTTACTAATAAGTGGGATTATACTGACAAGTTCTTTGTGAAAATTTTACTCGTTTTCGTAATCACTGAAATAACATCACATACTCTCTCTACGTGAGTAATTTCATTTCTATCCTGTTTCCTTCTAGCTGCTTCACCTTTTTTTGTCAGACAGTGTATGTTCTTTGCGTATGAATGTGTTACTAAACGGAGTGATGTGATGCCGCGCATTATGCATGACCCACTACTACTGGTTTTATTTTGTTAACGACTGTTTTCAACTGCGATCTATAATAATATTCGGAACTGTTTTGCAACATAAGAAATCTCGTACCACAGAGGTGCATCCGTTCATTTGATGTAGACTGCAACTGAAACCGATCATTGGACTAAATCCAGCGCTGTAAAAGAAAGAAAAGGATCAGTTTTGCATACACTATGTGGTAAAAAGTACACGGATACCTGGCTGAAAATGACCTACAAGATCGTGATGCCCTCCATCGCTAATGCTGAAATTTAATATGGTGTTGGCCCACCCTTCGCCGTGATGACAGCTTCCACTCTCGCAGGCATACGTTCGATCAGGTGCTGGAAGGTTTCTGGTGGAATGGCTGCGTATTCTTCACGGAGTGCTGCACTGAGGAGAGGTATCGACGTCGGTCGATGAGTCTTGGCACGAAGTGAGGGTTCCAAAACATCCCAAATGTTTTCTATAGGATTCAGGTCAGGAGTCTGTGCAGGCCAGTCCATTACAGGGATGTTATTGTCTTCTAGCCAATCCGCCACAGGTTGTCTATTATGAACAGGTGCTCGATCGTGCTGAAAGATGTAATCGCCATCCCCGAACTGCTCTTCAACAGTGGGAAGCAAGAAGGTGCTTAAAACATCAATGTAGGCCTGTGCTGTGATAGTGCCAAGCAAAACAAGAAAGGGTGCAAGCCCCCCTGCATGAAAAACACGACCACACCATAACACCACCGCCTCCGAATTTTACTGTTAGCACTAAACACGCTGGCAGATGACGTTCACCGAGCATTAGCCATGACAATACGCTCCCATCGGATCCCTTCATTGTGTACCGTGATTTGTCACTCCACACAACGTTTTTCCACTGTCCAATCGTCCAGCGAGGCGTCGTTTTGCATTTACCGGCGTGATGTGTGGCTTATGAGCAGCCGCTCGACCATGATATCCAAGCTTTCTCGCCTCCCACCTAACTGTCATCGTACTTGCAGTGAAACCTGATGTAGTTTGGAATTTCTGTGTGATGGTCTGGATAGATGTCTGCCTATTTCACATTACGACCCTCTTCAATTGTCAGCGGTCTCTGTCAGTTAACGGACGATGTTGACCTATACGCTCTTGTACAGTACGTATCCCTTCACATTTGCAGTTCGTTATCACATCGGAAACAGTTGACCTAGGGATGTTCAGGAGTGTGGAAATCTAGCGTACAGACGTATCACACAAGTGACACCCAGTTAGCTGACCACGTTCGAAGTCCGTCAGACACGCGGAGCGCCTCATTTTACTGTCTCACGAAAACTATTGAGGTCGCTGATATGGAGTACGTGGCAGTAGGTGGTAGCACAATGTACCTAATACTTTTCATCACATATTGTGTTTCACATAGACACAACGCTTTATAGCACATCACCTTAAATGTGGAACTTTCCGAAGTGGTCAGCTTGAAGCCAACTCAGTGTTAGGACGAAACCATTTATAGCGTCAGTAGTAAACTTGGGAACCTGATAAACCTATCTAGTTAGGACGACTTTGCATTGTCGTAATAAACTCACCCGGACACCGCGTGTCTTTTTACCATGAAACTGGAAATAAATAAGCTGGTATAATTATTCGACATCTTAAAAAAACACTGGATGCAAGATGCATCAGTGTCAGTCAATATGCTGTGCTGTCGTCAAATGTCAATGACTTCAGTTGCCAGCTAAGCAAAAGCGTGATTTTATTGTAGCATTTCCTTCGTTTTCCCAGTGAAGGAGAGTTACAGTTTAAGGTCTCGTCGCCACCAACGTATTTACAGGTGACCTAGCTCTGTTGCAGAAAGGTAAGGGGGGACGGGAGTAAATTGGGAACCAGCTCACGGATGCTAACTGATATGTCGTACAAATATATAGTTTCTCATGCTGTCGCCAACGGTGGCGAACGGTGAACCAATAGCACGGTTGTAACAAAGACCAACGTCTTCAGCATAATCCTGAGATGTAGTGTTAAGTGCTGTTCCATCTTAGATACTGCGAAAGACAAAGTACTACGGATGAATATAAAGGCAACTCTTTTGACTACACGTTTCATTTTTCGCAACCTGATGTGAGAGAAAAGAAGACAAGCATTTATGTCCAACCAATCTGCCTATTTGTTTCCAAACGTTATACTTACTGTTGGCTCCTTATTATCAGTGACTATTCTTTAAGCTGGATGAGTTTATATCGATCAGTTTCTTCTGAGTGGGCCTCAGAGCCTCGGTAAATCATATAGAAGACATTGTTCCACTAGACTGTGTTTAAAATGTTTTATTTGCACTTCTAGTATTGGACACTGCCATTTCTCAAGTGAATCTATAGTAACAGATGCCGACGCATCGTTTTCAAGGCAGGCGCTTCTTTTTAACGAAATGATAACGAAGTATCCACATCTGTTAGTATAGAAGCACTTGAGACTGGGCAGTGCCTGAAATTACACCGAAGGGAAAAAGAAACTGGTACACCTGGAAATAGAATGTAGGGCACACTACTTGGCATGGGCTCGACCAATGTCTAAAGTAGTGTTGGAGGGAACTGACACCATGAATCCTGCAGGGCTCTCCATAAACCCGTAAGAGGTAGAGGTACGTTGGAAGGCATCCCAGATATGCTCAATAATGTTCAAGTCCGGGGAGTTTGATGGCCAGCGGATGTGTTTAAACTCAGATCAGTGTCCCCGGACCCACTCTGTAGCAATTCTGGACGTGTGGAGTGTCGCGCTGTCCTGCTGGAATTCTCCAAATCCATCGAAATGCACAATGGACATGAATTGATGCAGGTGATCAGACATGATGCTTACATACGTGTCACCTGTCAAAGTCGTATCTAGACGTATCAGCGGTCCCGTATCACTCCAACTGAACACGTCCCACACTACTATAGAGCCTCCACCAGCTTGAACAGTCCCCTACTTACATGCAAGGTCCATGGATTCATGAGGTTGTTTCCATACCTGTCCATCCGCTCGGCACAATTTAAACGAGACTCGTCCGACCAGGCAATTTGTTTCCAGTCATCAACAGTCCAATGTCGGCGTTGAATGATCCAAGCGAGGCGCAAAGCTTTGTGTCGTGCAGTCATCAGGGGTACACGAGTGGTTCTTCGGCTCAGAAAGCCCATATCGTTGAATGGTTCGCATGCTGACACTTGTTGATGGCCCAGCAGTGATAACTGCAGGAATTTGCGGACGAGTTGCACTTCTGACTAGTTGACCGAATCTTTTCAGTCGTCGTTGGTACCCTTCTTGCAGGATCTTTCCCCTGCCAAGCGATTCCTCATACTCACGGTACGCTCTTGAAATGGTCGTACTGGAGAATGCTCACTTCATTGCTACCTCGGAAATGCTGTGTCCCATCGCTCGTGCGTCGACTACAACACCACGTTCAAGCTCACTTAAATCTTGATAACTTGCCACTGTAACAGCAGTAACTGATCTGCCTGTTTACAGACCTCTGTATTTTAATGCGCATGCCTGTACCAGTTTCTTTCGCGCTTCAGTGTAATAGTATAAATGAAATATTTTAAATACAGCCTGGTGGAATATTCCCACTCCAAACGAGTTCATATCGTTTAGTTTATATTTCACGGAAAAAACAAATGAGCAACATAACATTTGGCAGATGGAGTGTTCACTAATAACAACGGCCTAATTAAACTGCACTCTCCTCGAGAACTTGGATAGGTCCGCCGATATTCGCCTAATGAGATGAGATGGCGCTGGTGCTGGGGACAGCAGATGACTCGCAACTAATTAAATTCCGCTGCCTGGTCCAGCGATTCTAAATTCCAGTGCGGAACAACCGCCTCCTCACAAGAAAGTGGCCATGGGTCAGCGAACTCGTTAAGACTGAGAGAAATGCATGCATTGGGGGTTCCTCTGAAATAGACGACCATTGAAAGTAAATTCCACCCTTAGTGGCTAACGAAAAACATAAATGAGGTGAATATTCTTACGACGGAGCGCATTGGGATTTCAACGTCACTGCCATTGCTCTTATAAAAAAAAAATTAAGAGAGCACAATAAAACTGTAAATGCCAGTACAAATTTTGGAGATAGCAGGAATTACCTTAAAGTGGCGAGGCTGGTAATTGTGATTCTTGTAACTGTTCTCAAAATCACGAAAAGGGTAAACGTGCAGGGTTTAGTTTCAAGCTTACCACCCTCCAGATTCAATTTGGTGAAATGTCCACTAGATACGTGGTGTTTTAAAGGAAGACCATCGAATTAAGATTTCTAAGACTTTTGAAACGATGCCCATCTCCTGTGAACAGGTGCACAATATTGTGAACGAAGTTCTGCATATGAAGAAGCTGACTGTGCCGTAAGTGTTGATTTCATATGTAACTAGACCTTGGCGTCTCTCGGCCAACAATGCCGTACCAGTTTACTTCTTTTCAGATGAAACTAAATCGTGGAAGGTAGTTTTAGGTACTCTGATGAACATTCGCCAGTCGATAGGCAGCAAGGAAAGTCAGACCGTGTTCAGAGTAAAGACACTTCGACTGTCCAGATTTTACAAATAAGCTGTCGAAGTATTCGTATCAAAGTTTCCGAATTTACTGCCCTCCAGGAAAGTTCTCGCACTCAGATTATTCTTGGGACTGGGACCTGGCTGAAAACCGGAGGGGGAAGCTCTGAGATATTTAACGAGTCGTGCAACGTATACCGGAAAGACGAATTGGAGGCCGTAGGATGGGGATTGTTCATTGTAGTTGACAAAAATATTGTCTCTGCTGAGATCGAAGTGGAGTGTGACAGTGAAGTTACGTGGTCGCATGTAACAGGTCTAGGTGAAAACAAGTCTTTTTTATGTTTTTACTGGCCACCCGATTCCTCTGTGACAGGTGATTCAAAGAAATTCTACCTTCAGTAGCGTGTATATATCCAGGTCATGCAATACTAGTTTGAGGCGACTTTAACCTACCAAGTATAGACCGGGGTGTCTATGGATTCATTACGGAGGGTACAACAGAGCGTCGCGCGAAATATTTTTGAACACATTTTATGAAAACTGTCTTGGGAACCTAGCCGGTAGCCCACGCACCGTGGAAATACGAGGGTGAGTCAAACGAAAACCTTAAATTTGTAATAACAAATCGAAATTTCGCGCCGTTACCCTGTAAGTTGGCAAGCGTGCTACAAACAGCGTGCAGAATGGCCTGTAGGTGGCTGCATTGTGCAGATGCACACATACCGTCGCAGTATCAGTATAAAGATGGCTGCCCCACTTGCGACTTGCACCAGGGAGTACAGCGTTCTGTTATTCAGTTTTTGCGTAGTGCATGTGGTGTCACCGCCAGACAACACACTTACTGGGTGGTAGCCTTTAAATCGGCCGCGGTCCGCTAGTATACGTCGGACCCGCGTGTCGTCACTGTCAGTGATTGCAGACCGAGCGCCGCCACACGGCAGGTCTAAAGAGACGTCCTAGCACTCGCCCCAGTTGTACAGCAGACTTTGCTAGCGATGCTACACTGACAAATACGCTCTCATTTGCCGAGACGATGGTTAGCATAGCCTTCAGCTACGTCATTTGCTACGACCTAGCAAGGCGCCATTACCAGTTTATATTGAGATTGTTATTAATGTACCGTCAAGAGCGATGTACACCAATTGTGGATTAAAGTTAAGTATTCCAGAAGCTATGTACTATTTTTGGCTACTATAATTCCTTGTCATTTTTCAGACCTCACGCCAGCCTGCGTGAGTTTAAACGCGTGCCTTTCGGCTTCCTCCAAACTCCGTGAATTGGCTTCTGCCAATTCACAACAGTGAAAATGTGAAACCTATTGAAATTCATCGACAAATCAAGGTTCAGTACGGTGATGCATGTCTGTCACAGCAGCAAGTCTACGAATGGAGTAGGAAGTTCGCAAATGGTGTGACTTCAGTGGAAGATGCTCCTCGTCCAGGTCAGGCACAACGAGTTGTGACTCCACAGAACATTGCAGCAGTTGAAGCCATAGTGAAGGAAAACCGCCGAGTGACACTGAATGACATTTCAGCACGCTTACAGATTAGTCATGGGTCAGCACACCACATTGTGCACGATATGCTCGTTTCACAAAGTGACAGCAAGATAGGTGCCACGGCAGCTGACTCCTGAAATGAGAGAACGACGTGCTGATGCTTGTGAAGAACTTCTTCGGCGCTTTGAACGAGAAGGTGATGGCTTCCTTGCAAGAATCGTTACTGGGGACGAAACTTGGGTTCACTTCCACCAAACGGAAACGAAGAGAGCGAGCAAGGAATGGCGCCGTTACTCATGATCGAAACCAAAGAAGTTTCGAACAGAACTATCAGCAGGGAAGACTATATTGACTCTCTTTTGGGACGAAAAAGGCGTCATTTTGGAGCATTACATGCCTAGAGGGACCACTGTCACCAGTGCATCATACGCAGATCTCCTAAAAAATCATCTACGGCCTGCAATCAAATCAAAGCGACTTGGATTGCTGTCAGCAGGTGTTCTTTTGCAACATGACAATGCAAGGTTCAAATGGCTCTGAGCACTATGGGACTTAACATCTGTGGTCATCAGTCCCCTAGAACTTAGAACTACTTAAACCTAACTAACCTAAGGACATCACACACATCCATGCCCGAGGCAGTATTCGAACCTGCGACCGTAGCGGTCACGCGGTTCCAGACTGAAGCGCCTAGAACCGCACGGCCAAAGCGGCAAGGCACCACACTACCCGTGCAACAGTTGCAACAATCACAGACCTGCATTTTGAGTGTCTTCCTCATCCAACATACTCACCAGACCTTGCCCCAAATGATTTTCATGTTTGGACTACTCAAATGCCGCAGTGGAAGGAAAGAATTTCCGTTCTGATGAAGAGGTACGCCACGCGGTGCATGAGTGGTTGTGCGGACTGCCAAAAGAATTTTTTTCTAAAGGAATTTATGCACTTTGTAAGCAGTGGAGGACTTGCATTGAGCGTGGGAGAGATTATGTTGAAAAGTGATACAGCTTTGTACCACGTCTGCACAATAAATAATATTTTTAAAAAAAATTTAAGGTTTTTATTTGACTGACCCTCGTATCTTAGATCTTGTAGCTAAAAATAGGCCGGATCTTAAAGATAATGCCAGTACAGAAAGGGGATTAGCGATCATGATGTTGAGATCAAGCAGACTGTGAATTGTGGTCTGAAGAGCTGTGGATAAAGGATGAGAAAGAACAAGCATGGCTTAATAACGAAATCCGGAAGGTGCTGACGAAGCAGAGGTTGTTGCACTCACGGTTCACAAGAGAAAGCACAAACTACGACAAGTAAAGGTTAATAGAGTTTCGTGATTCTGTGAAAAGATCCATGCGCAAAAGCATACAACTATCACCGTCGTAGCTTAACCAAAGATTTGGCAGAGAACCCAATTCTGGCCCTATCTAAAATCGCTAAGCATGTCAAGGCTTCCACTCAGTCCCTAGTTGACCAGTCTGATGTGGCAGTTGGACAGAAAAATGAAATCCGGAGCTTCAAATTTCGCGTTCAAGAAATCGTTCTCGCAGGAGAATCATACAGACATACCGTCATTTGACCATCGGACAGAATTCCTTATGGACGACATAAAATTAAGCAACTCTAGCGTAGAGAAACTACTGAAAGATTTGAAAGCAAATAAGTCACCAGATCTGAATGGAATCTGAATTCGTTTTTACGGAGTGCTCTATGGTATTGGCCCTGTAATCTGAATTCGGTTTTACGGAGTGCTCTACGGTATTGGCCCTGTATTTATCACGAATCTCTCCCCCAGCACGAAGTCCCAAGCTACTGGAAAAAATGCGCACGTGACTCCAGTATATGAGAAGAGAAAAGAACGAACCCGCAAAGTAACAGATCAATATCGCTAACCTCTGTTTGCTGCAGATTCCTTGAACACATTTTCAGTTCGAATACAATAAATTTTCTTGAGACTGAGAGGCTTATATCCAAGAATCAGCATAGTTTTATAAAGCATTGCTCGTGCGAAACCAGCTTGACCTTTTAAAATGGTTTAAATGGCTCTGAGGTTATCAGTCCCCTAGACTTAGGACTACTTAAACCTAACTAACCCAAGGACGTCACACACATCCATGCCCGAGGCAGGACTCGAACCTGCGACTATAGCAGCAGCGTGGTTCCAGACTGAAGTGCCTAGAACCGCTCGGCCACCACAGCTGGCGCTTGCCCTTATCTCACATGATATACTGCGAAAGACTGAAGAAGGGCAAATTGGATATTTCTAGATGTTGAATGACTATAGGAAGACAGATGACCTAGATAAAATTTCTAGTTGGTGTAATGAACGGCAAGGGACTGTCCAAGCTGGTGGAGGCTCTGTAATGGTGTGGGTCATGTGCAGTTGGATTGATATGAGACCTCTGATACATCTACATACGACTCTGACAGGTGACACGTACGTAAGCATCTTGTCTGATCAGCTTCATCCATTCATGTCCATTGTGCATTCCGACGGACTTGAGCAATTCTTCCAGGACAATGCGACACCCCACACATCCAGAATTGCTACAGAGTGGCTCCAGGAACACTGATCTGAGTTTAAACACTTTCGCTGGCAACCAAACTCCATAGACATGAACATTATTGAGTATATCTGGGATGCTTTGCAAGATGCTGTTCAGAAGAGATCTCCACTCCCTCGTACTCTTACGGATTTATGGACAGCCCTGCAGGATTCATGAGGTCAGTTCCCTCCAGCACTACCTCCAGGCACTAGTCGAGTCCATGCCACGTCGTGTTGCGGCACTTCTGCATGCTCGCGGAGGCCCGACACGATATTAGGCACGTGTACCAGTTCCTTTGGCTCTTCAGTGCAGCTCTAAATGTGGGAATATGTAAGTAGGAAAAAGAAACCTGTTGTTCAGCTCTCGCATTAGTAGTGCCCTGCTGGACACAGTCAAGTCGTTCAAATGTCTAGGCCTGACATTGCATAGCGATATCGAATGAAACAATCAGTTTCACATATTTGCTTTCCCCAGAGCGGTACTGTTACTGCCCTGCACCGAATTGTCGGAACTATGTTTTAGTAAGTTACATGAGAGATAAAATTGGAAGAAACACATTGATGATCTGCTGAACGTTTGAGTTCAGCTACTTATGCAATAAGGGTCACTGCAAATTTTGGTGTTAAACATCTTAGTAAATTAGCTTACTACGCCTATTTTTACTCATTGCTTGCGCATGGCATCATATTTTGGGGTAATTCATCACTGAGGTCTAAAGTATTTATTGCACAAAAGCGTGTAATCAGAATAATAGCTGGAGTCAACCCAAGATCATCCTGCAGACATTTATTTAAGGATCTAGGGATATTCACAGTAGCTTCTCAGTGTATATACTCTCTTATGAAATTTGTTATTAACAACCAAACCCAATTCAAAAGTAATAGCAGTGTGCATAACTACAATACTAGGAGAAAGGATGACCTTCACTATTCAAGATTAAATATAACTTTGGCACGGAAAGGGGTGAATTATACTGCCACTAAAGTCTTTGGTCACTTACCAAATAGTATCAAAAGTCTGACAGATAACCAACAAGTATTGAAGAAGAAATTAAAAGAATTTCTGAATGACCACTCCTTCTACTCCATAGAGGAATTTTTAGATATAAATTAAGAAAAAAAGAAAAAATACCAAACACAAAAATAATAAATTAAATAAATAAATAAATAAAAAAGTTGTTATATTAACTTAATTATATTGTTAAATTAACTTAATTATGTCATGTATTGGAAAATTTGACTCGTTCCACATCATTACGAAATATCGTATTCATGATCCATGGAACTAGTATTAATCTAATCTAACCTAATCTAATCTGATAGACAATTTACAGAGAAGCAATCAGTAACGGTTTTGGATGTTTCATTTCTTCATCATGCTCCTGTTGCAACCCTAGTGAGCTAGTACAGATCCACCTTAATACTGTCCGTATATGTCCTTAAGTGAACTGAAATTAAATAACAAAAGTAAGTGTCACATGACATAACATAAACAAATTATGGTATTAATATGTGAGGAAGTCAACTGGAAAGACAGTTTCATTAAGTCTACATTCTCCATGCAAACCCAGAGAAATTCCTTTTAATCTTTTTTTCGAGACAGTAGCATGCATGTACAAGGTCAATGGACATGTTTCAGCAAGTGCCTGTGAATAAAACGAATAAAAATCATCAGCCGTACTGCCACAATAACGCCGCACCGTTGTTGGGGGAATCATTTAGAATCGTACCTTGGTTCCGTCGGCCACAGGGACAGCTCAGATGTATTTATGTTATGATTAATAGCGACAGGGCTGAAGAAGCGAGCGCGCGCCGCCTGTGAGCTGCTAATTGCCCATGAAGCGTATTTATACGCTTTCTCGCGGCTGCCAGTTCTTCGGACCGTCAGCCATATTTACTTCCCTGGCCGACGCTGTACTGCCGTGCGCGGTGGTTTATTATGTCCGTGGCTTGTGGTTTATCACGAAAGTCAAGACGGGAACTCATAGTATAAATATGTAGGGGGTATAGTGGTAAGAATATACTGAAGGCCTGTATGATGGAGAGGAACTGATGACGTGATAAAAAAACAACTGGAGTAAATATGGATGAGATAGGGGATTCACTATTTGAGTCCGAATTTAAAAGAGCAGAAGGGATGGATAACAAAATGGCTCTGAGCACTATGCGACTTAACTTCTGAGGTCATCAGTCGTCTAGAACTTAGAACTAATTAAACCTAACTAACCTAAGGAGATCACACACATCCATGCCCGAGGCAGGATTCGAACCTGCGACCGTAGCGGTCGCTCGGCTCCAGACTGTAGCGCCTAGAACCGCACGGCCACTCCGGCCGGCGGGTGGATAACATTCTGGCGCAGTTTCTAAAACCTTCGGGGTAAGTGACAACAACTAGACTCTTCAGGGTGATGTGTAGAAACTTTAGACTGGCGACATACCATCAGACTTTCGGAAAGCTAGCAAGATCTGATGAGTGCGAGAACTATCGCACAGTCAGCTAAACAGCTGATGCATCCAAGTAGCTGACGAGAAGATCTGTTTGGCCTTAGGAAACGAAAAGCCCCCAAAAAAGCAGTCCTGGCGTTACACTTGATAACTAAAGCGCCCGCAGCTCGTTGTCCAGTGTTTACTGTTGCTGCCTCTGGATAACGTCGTCCTGGGTTCGATTCCCGGCCGGGTCGGGGATTTTCTCCTCCAGGGGCTGGGTGTCAGTGTTGTCCTCGCCATTTCATCATCATTCGGGAAAGTGGCGAGACTGGACAGAGAAAAGACTGGGGATTTGTGAGGGTACTGTTAACCAGGCCGTTGAGCGCCCCGCAAGTCAAAAGCATCGTCATCATCAGCGATAATGGATGCAAGTCTGATGATAAATGAAGAACGTTCATAGGATTTTCTACGTGGAAAAAGTGTTGAACAATGTAAAAAGGAGCAAGGTCTTCGAAATTCTGAGAAAAATAGCGATAAACTGCAGGGTACAAAATGTTCAAGTGGCTCTGAGCACTATGGGACTTCTGAGGTCATCAGTCCCCTAGAACTTAGAACTACTTAAACCTACCTAACTTAAGGACATCACACACATCCATGCCCGAGGCAGGATTCGAACCTGTGACCGTAGCGGTCCCGTGGTTCCACACTGTAGCGCTTAGAACCGCTCGGCTACTGCGGCCGGCTAAGCTACAGGGAAAGAAGGGTAATACCCGATATGTGTGAGAACGAAGAGAAAACAGTAACACTGGAAGACCATGTTCTCGCTTTAAAAAGGGTGTAAATACGGATGCAGTCTTTCGTGCCTACTGTTCAAATTACTCATATACAAGAAACTTCCTGGCAGATTAAAACTGTGTGCCCGACCGAGACTCGAACTCGGGACCTTTGCCTTTCGCGGGCAAGTGCCCTACCATCATTCTGCAAACATCCCCCAGGCTGTGGCTAAGCCATGTCTCCACTGTATCCTTTCTTTCAGGAGTGCTTGTTCTGCAAGGTTCGCAGGAGAGCTTGTGTAAAGTTTGGAAGGTAGGAGACGAGATACTGGCAGAAGTAAAGCTGTGGGTACCGGGCGTGAGTCGTGCTTCGGTAGCTCAGTTGGTAGAGCACTTGCCCGCGAAAGGCAAAGGTCCCGAGTTCGAGTCTCGGTCGGGAACACAGTTTTAATCTACCAGGAAGTTTCATATCAGCGCACACTTCGCTGCAGAGTGAAAATCTCATTCTGGAAACATCCCCCAGGCTGTGGCTAAGCCATGTCTCCGCTATATCCTTTCTTTCAGGAGTGCTAGTTCCGCAAGGTTCGCAGGAGAGCTTCTGTACAGTTTGGAAGGTAGGAGACGAGATACTGGCAGAAGTAAAGCTGTGGGTACCGGGCGTGAGTCGTGCTTCGGTAGCTCAGTTGGTAGAGCACTTGTCCGCGAAAGGCAAAGGTCCCGAGTTCGAGTCTCGGTCGGGCACACAGTTTCAATCTGCCAGGAAGTTTCATATCAGCGCACACTCCGCTGCGGAGTGAAAATCTCATTCTGGAAACATCCCCCAGGCTGTGGCTAAGCCATGTCTCCGCTATATCCTTTCTTTCAGGAGTGCTAGTTCTGCAAGGTTAGCAGGAGAGCTTCTGTAAAGTTTGGAAGGTAGGAGACGAGATACTGGCAGAAGTAAAGCTGTGGGTACCGGGCGTGAGTCGTGCTTCGGTAGCTCAGTTGGTAGAGCACTTGCCCGCGAAAGGCAAAGGTCCCGAGTTCGAGTCTCGGTCGGGCACACAGTTTTAATCTGCCACGAAGTTTCATATCAGCGCACACTCCGCTGCAGAGTGAAAATCTGATTCTACTCATATACAGTGAAGAAGGGATGACGGAATTAACATTCAGGTTCAAGATGAGATTAAAATTCAGGGTGAAAGGACTCGCTGATGACATTGCTATCCTCAGTGGAGGTGAAGAAGAATTACAGGCTCTGTTGAATGGAAAAAAAATACAGTCTAATGAGTACATAATATGGATTAAGAGCACACCCAGAAAGACGCAAGTAATGAGAAGGAGCGTACATGAGAATAGGGAGAAACTTAAGATTAAAATTGGTTATAATGAAAAGACGAAGCTAAGAAATACTGCTACCTTGGAAGCAAAACAACTACCGAAGCAAGGAGGATATAGAAAGCAGACTAGCACACCCTGAGAGGACATCTTGATCAAGTGAAACCTATTGGCACCAAACATAGGAATGAATTTATGGCTGGCCGCTGTGACCGAGCGCTTCTAGGCCCTTCAGTCTGGAACCACGCGGCTGCTACTGTCGCAGGTTCGAATCCTGCCTCGGGCTTGGATGTGTGTGATGTCCTTTGGTTAGTTAGGTTTACGTAGTTCTAAGTCCAGGGGACTGATGATCTCAGATGTTAAGTCCCATAGTGCTTAGAGCCATCTGAAACATTTGAATAAATTTATGACACTGTCCATTTTGAACACAGCATTTCGCGGAAAACGGGAACAGAAGAGAATCGAAGCATTTGAGATATAGTGGTAGAGAAGATTGTTTAGAATCAGGTGCACAGATAAAATAAGGAATGAGGAGGTTCTTCGCAGAATCGTCGAAGAAATGAACGCATGGAAAAGACTGATATGAAGATGGAATAGGATGATAGGACATGTGTTGAGGTGTCCGGGAATAAGCTCCGCATTACTAGAGGGAGCAGAGATTGGAATACGTTTAACGAATAATTTAGGACCTTGGATGGAAGTGGTACTGTGAAATTTGGAGAGGCTGGCACAAGAGAGAAACTCGTGGTGGGCCACATCAAAACTGGCCAGACAAAAGTAATAGGTGATAAGAAATGCGACGATCACGTGAAAAATACGTTATGAAAGGCGAATATTTCGGAAGCGTTACAGGGAAAATGAACACATTTGTTTAAAAAAATCTGCACCAAAATGCTACAGCGACTAATTCTAGAACACTTTTCGAGTATTTGGGGTCCTTAGCGATTATTCAGACTGTAGACGACTAAGGAATTTAGAGAAACATTACTAGGGTCGTAAATCGTTTATAGCCCATAAAAGTCGTAAATATAAAAGAAATGCTGGGGGAACTTAAATGGAAATTCTTGGAAGGAACACGACGACGTTCACGGGAAATACAGTTTGGTAAATTCGGGTTAGCGACTGCCTGGGGAACGTCGCCTGCCAACACGTGTAGCACCTTCATTGGATGTCACGTGAGTAACAAATTTTTCAGGGGTATTTTAAGTTTCCTAGAGCTGCCGACGTCGACTCTGGGTGATGTAAATGTGTAGCGGAAATGTGAAAGAATAGCCACAGCTAAACCAAGACCTGGCAAATCGTCGAGCACTGTGGACAGCGATTGTAAAAAATCTCGTGAAATGAGCTGAAGTGCACGCGTCAATTCAAAAGTGCAACCACCAGTCCAATTAGCAGATTGACTTTTTTCGCAGTTAGCTTATAATATATTTTATGTTAATTAGTGCTAATAGACGCTTGAAAAAAGGGGGAGGGTTGGTGGTAGGGTAGAAAGTGACGCCACTGGGCTGTGGATGACTGGAAACGAAGAATCACGCTGTACTTTGAGGAAATTCGACGGAAGGTTTCGGGTTTGGCGAATACATGGAGAACGTTGCCTCCATCATGTGTAGTGCGAGCAGTGAAGTGCGGAGGAGGTGGTGTTATCGTGACGGGGTGTTTTTCGTTGTTATGATGTGGACCATTTATTGTCCTTAACAAAATGCTGTATGCGAGATGATATGAACACGGTTCACAGCATTATGTTCTGCGTACAGTAGGTGCTCAGTTCGGAGACGATGACTTTGTGTATAAGCATGACAAAGCACCACGTCGTCCAGTAGCATCTGTGATGCAATGGTTTTTAGACAATAACGTTCTTGAAATTGGCTATCCCGCCCAGAGTTCCTACTTGAAATCAATTGAAGGCCACTGCGGCGAGCTAGAACGTTTACTTCACTCCAGACCCCACCGTCAAAGATTCCAATATCGTCATCTTCTCTGGATCTCGCTGTCGAGGGGGAATGCACTGTCGTTCATCCTCAAACATTAAGATGTCTGACTCAAAATGTCGCCAGCAGAGTTCAGGCCGTCATAAAGGCGAAAGGTGGACACACTCCACGTAAATTTCCCCTGAAAAGTATCTGGATTCTTATAGTCAGATTATATTGTGTAGTCCATCTCTAATTTTAAATACTGGTGTAAATATTGACTAATATTAAATTTAAATATATTTGCAACTAAATGACTCCAATTTTCTGTAATGGGGTACCACTTTTCCTTCAAATTTACTTTCCATTCAATTTATTAGATAGCATCTTCGGTGCAATGAAACACATATACATTTACATGCTGCACTTCTCCTTTTCAGTTACTGTTATAGCAATTTCAGCTTACTAACTATGCTGACACTTTCTTTCTGAACTTATATTTGTTACTTAAGAATTGTGTTTCCTCCTTAACGACACTGATTTTCGCTTCACTACAGATGAATCCGGTCTCCTTCTTCCAGCGCTATGTATATTTGCACCATAGTTCATGCAGCTATCCTCCAAGTTATTTTGTTGTGTTCTGGTATTACTGTGACATCTTCAATGAATCTGTATGGTGTATAAAGGCAGTAATAGAGTTTTTACTTTAAAACATAATTTTTCTTTCATTGTCCCCTAATCGTTCTCCTTTCTCATCTCTCTGCTCGCATTTTCCTTATTTTCTTTCTATCTTTGTTTGTATGTGTGTGTATCTACGCGCGCGCGCACACGCGCGCGCGCGTGTGTGTGTGTATGTGTGTGTGTGTTAATTATCATGCATTGTGAGAAAGTAGACCTACACCCTAAGACAAAACAACAACGCATCACGAAGGAATCATCAGAATGGGATGGAAATCGGTAGATGTGATGTTAGTGTTCAGGCAAACGAATGATTACAGTTTCAGAACAATTGAATGGTTTATTCAAGAGACAGAGCTTCACAATTCGAGCAAGTCAATAATGCAGTGGTCCACCTCTGGCCATTGTACTGTTTCTCCTGGGTGGACTTGGGTTTAAAAAAATGTAAACTAAATATTACGATAAATTTCATAAATAACCGACAAGTACGCCGAAGAAGAAGAGATGGAACAACAATGAACATGTTATTCCATGGACTCTTGCGCTTATGTGCATCAACTATCTTTCCTTTTTTTCTTTCACTTATCGTATCTGCTTGGATTCAGACCTAAGAGGACGTTCTTGTGTAAAGCTCATCTTACTGTACCAGCTGATAAATTAAGTTGCACTTAAAACCCGAAAAATATAATGGTTATTTTGTGAAAAGAATTTGTGTATGTGGTCAATCTATTGTTAGCCTGATACCTGGATTGTCTGAAGTAGATATGGGCCTTAACAAAGAATTTTCATTGTTAGGCGCCATCTTAGAAAAACCTTTAACTTTTTCTTTTAGCTCATCTACGAGACGTGCCGTCGCCTAGGACAATTAACTTTATTTCAGATCCCACGAGACCGGAGGCAGCTACTAATAATTTAACAATTTTACTTACAGATTTTCTTTATATAACGAGATAACATCCCAGGCAGAAACGGTCTGGTCACAGGATTCCAGTTCCATTATAGGATTTCATTTGTAGATGCTACTCTTGTTATCTTATATTGGGGAATCGAGACGAAACCACGATGTTAAGTTACGTATTGCAGTAGTGTACATCGAACAGACTTGGCTGATATTCTCTGGTGCAATAAGCACACGACTTCTCACGAGCGTGGAATAATATCTGTAGTGTTGAGTAAATAAGAAAAGGACAATTAATTATCCACGATTACGTAACTACCCTGAGCACTGAACTAGTTAACTGAGTTCTTAGACACGTCGGACTAAATTAAATAACATATTACACTGTTAATAACATTCCTACGTTAGTTATTTCTCTTTAATGCTGAGCCATTGCATTAATGCGTGTTTCTTTTTTTATATAAGTCACGGCTCATATTCATTCTATTAATTACACTGATAGCAAAGAAAAAGAGGCACAAATAATTTTTATTTTATTACATTACACCCTTACGCAGGCTGTCGTTCAGCTTAGCTTTCATTGCATAGTTGTTGGATGTCCCCTTTAGGAATATCGTTCCAAATTCGCTCAAAATGGCGCGTTAGATCGTCAAAATCCGGAGCTGGTTGGAGGTCTCTGTCCATAATGCTCCGGTAACCTTGCTGGTCAAATAAGCTCTGGCACGCACGAAGACACGCAGAAGAAACTGTCGCTGTGATACCTCCCAGTACCGCGTCGGACTCTTCTTTTGCCTGGCGTAATGCAGCATGGACTCAGCAAGTTGTTGGAAGTCTCCTTCAGAAATATTGACCCGTAATGCCCCTGTAGCCTTCCATAACTGCGAAAGTGTTGCCGGTGCTAGATATTGTGTACGATCTTATCTCTCGATAACATCGGATAAATGTTCGACGGGACTAATGTCTAGTACGTTCCACATTAATTTCTGTGGTGATTTCACGCAATGTTATTTCTCTGATAGTACTGACAATTCTACGCAAACGCCGCTGCTCTCGGTCGTTAAGAGAAGGTCGTCGGCCACTCCGTTGTACGTGGTGAGAGGTAATGCCTGAAATTTTGTACTCTCGCCACAAATGACAGCTCCACCAATGGATCGCGCTTTTATATCTTGTGTACGGCATGTGTATCTGTGGCTATTGCTTTCCCGTCACTTTCGTCACCTCATTGTATCTTGCTGGTACGTGAGCCTGGAATGGTTCGGCTAAAAGGGCGACCGGCCGGGGTGGCCGAGCGGTTCTAGGCGCTTCAGTCTGGAACCGCCCAACAGCTACGACGCGGGTTCGAATCCTGCCTCGGGCGTAGATGTGTGTAATATCCTTAGGTTAGTTAGGTTTAAGTAGTTCTAAGTTCTATGGGACTGATGACTTCAGAAGTTAAGTCACATAGTACTCAGAGCAATTTGAACCATTTTTGAACCAAAACTGGCTAGTATAGTCGACGTACTTCTGTACTGTAATTGAGCCACAGATGACAACGAAAAGGGTCCTGCTATGAAATGATATGGCACCCCAGCCCATCACTCTTGGTTATCGGGACGTATGGCGGGCGATAAATGGTGTACCCGTAGTCTAGGGGGAGCGTCTTTGATTCATAATCAAAACGTCACTGCCACTGCCACTGCCTAAATTTTGATAAATAATCAGCATTGGCGGCCGCAGACTTCCGGCATAAGAAGTCAGCCTCATTCTGCCAACGGCCTTGTCAAAGGGGGCGAATAGAGGTTCAGGGCACTCTCTTGTTCTAGGGGTGGGAAATTGCCCCTAAAGGCGGAAGAATCAGCAATGATCAACGACATGAGGATGCAGAAGGTAATGGAAACCACTGCATTAAAGACACGTAACGTGTATCCACAGGACAGGAGTAGAAGAAAAAGTTACAGGAGAATATGGGCTTGGGACAAGGAATGAAAGAGGAGAAAGAGAAACTGAGTTCTATAACAAGTTTCAGCTAGTAATAGCGAATACCCTGTTCAAGAATCACAAGAGGAGGAGGTATACTTGGAAAGGGCCGGAAGATACGGGAAGATTTCAATTAGATTACATCATGGTCAGACAGAGATTCCGAAATCAGATACTGGATTGTAAGGCGTACCCAGGAGCAGATATAGACTCAGATCACAATATAGTAGTGATGAAGAGTAGGCTGAAGTTCAAGACATTAGTCAGGAAGAATCAATACGCAAAGAAGTGGGATACGGAAGTACTAGGGAATGACGAGGTACGTTTGAAGTTCTCTAACGCTATAGATACAGCAATAAGGAATAGCGCAGTAGGCAGTACAGTTGAAATGGAATGGACGTCTCTAAAAAGGGCCATTACAGAAGTTGGGAAGGAAAACATAGGTACAAAGAAGGTAGCTGCGAAGAAACCATGGGTAACAGAAGAAATACTTCAGTTCATTGATGAAAGGAGGAAGTACAAACATGTTCCGGAAAAATCGGGGATACAGAAATACAAGTCGCTGAGGAATGAAATAAATAGGAAGTGCAGGGAAGCTAAGACGAAATGGCTGCAGGAAAAATGTGAAGATATCGAAAAAGATATGATTGTCGGAAGGACAGACTCAGCATACAGGAAAGTCAAAACAACCTTTGGTGACATTAAAAGCAACGGTGGTAATATTAAGAGTGCAACGGGAATTCCACTGTTAAACGCAGAGGAGAGAGCAGATAGGTGGAAAGAATACATTGAAAGCGTCTATGAGGGTGAAGATTTGTCTGATGAGATAGAAGAAGAAACAGGAGTCGATTTAGAAGAGATAGGGGATCCAGTATTAGAATCGGAATTTAAAAGAGCTTTGGAGGACTTACGATCAAATAAGGCAGAAGGGATAGATAACATTCCATCAGAATTTCTAAAATCATTGGGGGAAGTGGCAACAAAATGACTATTCACGTTGGTGTGTAGAATATATGAGTCTGGCGACATACCATCTGACTTTCGGAAAAGCATCATCCACACAATTCCGAAGACGGCAAGAGCTGACAAGTGCGAGAATTATCGCACAATCAGCTTACCAGCTCATGCATCGAAGCTGCTTACAAGAATAATATACAGAAGAACGGAAAAGAAAATTGAGAATGCGCTAGGTGACGATCAGTTTGACTTTAGGAAAAGTAAAGGGACGAGAGAGGCAATTCTGACGTTACGGCTAATAATGGAAGCAAGGCTAAAGAAAAATCAGGACACTTTCATAGGATTTGTCGACCTGGAAAAGCGTTCGACAATATAAAATGGTGCAAGCTATTCGAGATTCTGAAAAAAGTAGGGGTAAGCTATAGGGAGAGACGGGTCATATACAATATGTACAACAACCAAGAGGGAATAATTAGAGTGGACGATCAAGAACGAAGTGCTCGTATTAAGAAGGGTGTAAGACAAGGCTGTAGCATTTCGCCCCTACTCTTCAATCTGTACATCGAGGAAGCAATGATGGAAATAAAAGAAAGGTTCAGGAGTGGAATTAAAATACAAGGTGAAAGGATATCAATGATGCGATTCGCTGATGACATTGCCATCCTGAGTGAAAGTGAAGAAGAATTAAATGATCTGCTGAACGGAATGAACAGTCTAATGAGTACACAGTATGGTTTGAGAGTAAATCGGAGAAAGACGAAGGTAATGAGAAGTAGTAGAAATGAGAACAGCGAGAAACTTAACATCAGGATTGATGGTCACGAAGTCAATGAAGTTAAGGAATTCTGCTACCTAGGCAGTAAAATAACCAATGACGGACGGAGCAAGGAGGACATCAAAAGCAGACTCGCTATGGCAAAAAAGGCATTTCTGGCCAAGAGAAGTCTACTAATATCAAATACCGGCGTTAATTTGAGGAAGAAATTTCTGAGGATGTACGTCTGGAGTACAGCATTGTATGGTAGTGAAACTTGGACTGTGGGAAAACCGGAACAGAAGAGAATCGAAGCATTTGAGGTGTGGTGCTATAGACGAATGTTGAAAATTAGGTGGACTGATAAGGTAAGGAATGAGGAGGTTCTACGCAGAATCGGAGACGAAAGGAATATGTGGAAAACACTGATAAGGAGAAGGGACAGGATGATAGTACATATGCTAAGACACGAGGGAATGACCTCCATGGTACTAGAGGGAGCTGTAGAGGGCAAAAACTGTAGAGGAAGACAGAGATTGGAATACGTCAAGCAAATAACTGAGGACGTAGGCTGCAAGTGCTACTCTGAGATGAAGAGGTTAGCACAGGAAAGGAATTCGTGGAGGGCCGCATCAAACCAGTCAGTAGACTGATGACCAAAAAAAAAAAAAAAAGGTTCAAATGGCTCTGAGCACTATGGGACTTAACATCTATGGACATCAATCCCCTAGAACTTAGAACTACTTAAACATAAATAACCTAAGGACATCACACACATCCACTGCCGAGGCAGGATTCGAATCTGCGACCATAGCTGTCGCGCGGTTCCAGACTGAAGCGCCTAGAACTGCTCGGTCACTGCGGCCGGCCTTGCGGGCGATAGGTTGGTATCCCTCTGCTGTCCGGGGCGTCTTCAGATACGTCTTCGCTGGTCATTTGTCTCATTTCTAAGCATCTCTGGAAACAGTTCTACACTGTCAATGAGATTCCAAGCTGAATGTACCTGACACCACTACTGTGGGTGTTGGTGTACAGAGGGCAACGTTCGCCGGCGCAAGGTGCGCCGTGAGCTCAGCCCTCCTTCATGTGAGGCGCCTATTAAAGGTCCATGTGCTCAATAAAACACCAGTTGCGCGTTCGATAGATGTTGAATACGGCCTCTGAGAACCTCCCTGACGACTGCTTGGTTTTCACGTTCTGTCGTCTCTCTAGGTCGACCGCTTCTTGACGCTGTGTTCGACCCTGGTTCACCAGTTTCTGCAAACATCGTCTAATAACGGCATCGCTGCTCTTCAAATGACGAGAGAGTCTTCGATCATCCCAGCCGGCTTCTTCAAGCCCAACTATACGTCCTCTCTCAATGCTGACGTCAGTGTATATTGTTCACTCGCCTGTCTGTGAGGCATAGTTACTGTCCAACTGAATCTATGGAATGAAATTCACAAAGATTTTATGCCCTTGTATCGACAGGTCCTGTAACCCCTTCTTGGTGTGTCTTTCTTTGTTTTTTGTTTGTCTTTTTTTGTTTTTTGACACTATGTGTTTTGTTCATTTGGTTTGTTAAAATAATGTTCCATGCTTATAGCGGGATCGTTGTGGTTTCTCTCGTGCTTAGAAAATGTGAAAGTCAGTCTTTCCCAATACCAAAAGAGATTTTCGCTGCTGTTCTTACTCTTACTCATAGTTCTAACTACTATCTTATTGGAATAAAGCTTGCAATTTACTGTTAGTAGCATATTTCGTGGGGCATGAGATGATGCTCCGGGGCGGTCCCTCTAACTACCCCAGCTGCCTGTACAAATAAATAGATAAACTAGGTAGCGCCCTCATGCTGTTTGTAGACGTCAGTGTTATACAGAATGGATAAGGGTTTTGAAACAATTGTTACACGCTTATAGTGCAAGATCTACAACTTTGCTTCCGCCGTTTGCTACTAGGTGGTGACAATGGTAAATAGCGGTCGAAAGAAACAGATCGCAGACGTCAGGCAGTTAGCTTGGACCTCGGTCAACATAACCTCATTCAAACATTAGTCGATTTGTGTCTACATCATAAAGTTGCTCTTGATTGAAAATTTCAGTTTACGAGCCTAATTCTCCTCATTTGCGGCAGGTGTTACTGTTTTGTTTCAGTATGAAGAAAACAGCGGCTGAGTCTCATCGAATGCTCTCAAGTACTTATGGTAAGGACGCTATTAGTGAAAAAAACCTGTCCTGAGTTGTTTGAACGCTTCAAGAACGGTGATTTTAACGTCGTAGACCGGCATAGTGGTGAAAGAGAGAATGTTTTTGAAGATGCAGAGCCGGCCGGTGTGGCCGTGCGGTTCTAGGAGCTTCAGTCTGGAACCGCGTGATCGCTACGGTCGCAGGTTCGAATCCTGCCTCGGGCATGGATGTATGTGATGTCCTTAGGTTAGTTACGTTTAAGTAGTTCTATGTTCTAGGGGACTGATGACCACAGATGTTAAGTCCCATAGTGCTCAGAGCCATTTTTTTTGAAAATGCGTAATTGGAGACATTCCTGAGTGGAGACTCGCGTCAAACTCAAGAAGAATTGGCACGATTAGAGGCCGTGACACAGCAAGCCATTTAAAAACGTCTCAAGGCTATGGGCATGACTCAGAAAGAAGGAAGGAGTGAGCTGAAACCAAGGGACGTTGAACGACGTTTGTCTGTTTGTGAACAGTTGCTTCACAGGCTAAAACGGAAGGGATTTCTGCATCGCATTGTGACCGGGGACGAAAAATGGGTTCATTACCATAACCCTAAACGCAAAAAAGTCATGCGGATATCCCTGCCAAGCTTCCACGCCGACGGCCAAACCGAATATTGACGGCTCCAAGATCATGCTCTGCATTTGGAGGGACCAGCTCGTTGTCGTGTACTATGAGATGTTAAAACCAAGTGAGACAATCACAGGTGCTCGTTGTCGAACGCAGTTAATGCGTTTGAGCTGAGCATTAAAAGACAAACGGCCGCAATACAGCGAGAGGCACGATAAAGTGATTTTGCAGCACGACAACCCTCGACCCCACGTTGCAAAAGAGGTCAAAACGTACTTGGAAACGTTAAAATGGGAAGTCCTGCCACACCCGCCGTTTTCTCCAGACGTTGCTCCCTCTATCATCTGTTTAGATCAATGGTGCGAGGCCTGGCTGACCAACACTTTCGATCTCAAGAAGAAGTCACAAATTGGATCGATTCGTGAATCGCGTCAAAAGATGAGCAATTATTTCGACTCGGGATTCGGACTTTGCCCGAAAGATGGGAGAAAGTAGGGGCCAGCGATGGAAAATGCTTTGAACGATACGTGCTTAACTAATGTGTTTCATTAAAGCCTCAAATGTTGGGGAAAAACGGTGGAAGCAAAGTTGTACACCTTTTATTTGTTCTTGATGATAGCACAAAATGAGTTTCGTTCACTCATGGAAAATTTGATAATTATGAAATTAACATGTTAACATGCTGAAATGTGCTGAAAATTGTTTTTAGTGCTGCAGGCAGAACAACAGCTTTATTAGTAGTACAGCAAGAGCACGTGTAGAAATAACATAAACACATGCAGCCTCTGCCGCTGACAAAACAAATATTTTCTTTATTCAGTCGCATATAGGTGGAAATACCCTAAAATGATTAATGTAGTATTAATAGCTATTGAGGGTTCGCAGATCAACAACATTACTCACGGTAATAATTTTCCATTTTCTTGTACCATAAGATGTGACGTTGAGTCCCTAGTAAGTGAATTATTCTAAATTTTGTAGCAACATATTAACAAACTTATTTGCGCTGGTGTTCTTGCTCTTGTCACAATTGTTTTAGTTTAGGTCTTATTTAGTTGTAGATAATAAATCGAAAGTATTGTTTTCATGTGTGTGAGGATTTGTTACAGGTCCCACTCACTAGAACTTGAACTTTTGCTTTCTTTAAAATTCTTATTGCAATATTAATGGCTATAATCACAGATCCATGCAAAGGGAGGATCGCAAAACCTTTATGCTCTTTGGAAACCGGAGATTCCTTTGCGTAGTTGAGGTATCTGTTCAGCCCATTCAAGTACCGATTACCAGCGAAGTTTTCACGGCCTTCGATTATGTGATCTAACCCTTCGCGTTTGCATGTGTATCCTTTAGCAGTGCTCCCGGAATATTAATAATTATTCCTTCACACTGGACTCGTATTCGGGAGGACGACGGTTCAATCCCGTCTCCAGCCATCCTGATTTAGGTTTTCCGTGATTTCCCTAAATCGTTTCAGGCAAATGCCGGGATGGTTCCTTTGAACGGCCGATTTCCTTCCCAATCCTTCCATAACCCGAGCTTGCGCTCCGTCTCTAGTGACCTCGTTGTCGACGAGACGTTAAACACTAACCTAACAATTATTCCTTCGCTGTTTCGACTACAGCAAGTTTCACGGAATGTCGTTGAATGGGTTCTGAGTGCAATGTCCAGTGATGTGCCCATTTATTCGATCAGACGCCAACGTGAGGAAACAAAGATTTCACTGATAACATGAGCTGAATTTCGCTTAAATCACGAGAAAGCTAGGTGTATGATACATGTCCATACTGATGATGAGTCAGATTAATGGTCTTTCAAATTCTTTAGCTGTAATAATAATTTCGTGTGGCTCAATGGCCTGGTGCAGGTACTCCAGTTGTACACTTTCGACGACTTGCGTGTCCCTAATCAACCCCAGCTACACAATTAAGGAGAGGGGATCTACGGTTTAACTTTGAACCCAAGTCGTCTCTGACGAATCCTCACATCACTGAGAGCTGAAGGCTAGGTTACAGACAGACTGAAAAAAGTCCTTGATTCGACGAGGATTCGATACCGCCACCTTTCAATTCCAGTCACGAACTTCACCGCTTATTTTCCCCGCAATTTTTCGCTTTTGTGGCGTAATCTCAGCGACTGGTTAGAAACAGTCTGGAAACAAGACTTATCCAAGCAAATGACATTTTTGCATTGCTCCGCAGTCCAGGTGTTATAGTTTCGGAATCACGCTATCCTGTTTCGTGCGTTTGCATTACTGGTGTGTGATATTGGAATACTGACTGGGCCTGCAGTTCCCTTCTTACGAAGTTCCCTTCGCTTTGTTTTCGTGTTGACGGGGTTCGAGAGTGCGATATTCAGTTCTGCAGTGATTTTTGCTGCCGTCGTCCTCTTATTTTCTGTCAGAATCCTTTTTCAACGGCCGTATTCCACGATCATTCAACGCGCACTTTCGTCTGCGTTGTGACTTATCGGATAATGTTTCTTCCGGTCTCCCTGTATTCGGTATGAATCTCCGATGAGGTGCCTACTGAAACGTCAAACCATTCAGCTAACTTGGTTACGGGAACAGCCATCATTCGAGCACCAACAATTTGGCCAAGTTCGTAATCACTTACCTTCCTCATAATGGACTCACAACTACCCAGAACACTATTCCGACCGCGATTGACACTTGCAACGTACTGAGGATATTGAACAGGTGCCGTTAGTGGTCAGATACAACAGCACAACCTGAAATTTAACTACGATCTGCATTTACCTTAAAGCACAGATTTTGCGTGATATTTTCATGTTTTTGTCCAACCCCCTTATCTATTCAAAAAATGGTTTGAAATGGCTCTGGGAACTATGGGACTTATCATCTGAGGTCATCAGTCCCCTAGGCTTAGAACTACTTAAACCTAACTAAGGACATCATACACATCCATGCCCGAGGCAGGATTCGAACCTGCGACCGTAGCAGCAGCGCGGTTCCGGACTGAAGCGTCTAGAACCACTCGGCCACAACGGCCGGCGTCCTTATCTATTATAAGAAGTAAAAAAAAATCGTGATAATTTGAATGCCAGTTATTAGGTGCAAAAAAAAAACATATTTTTCAGTTAGCTTGAAAACTTTGTTCAATCGTTTTTGCACTCAAGCAACAAATAGGTGCGACATAGTATTCGGAAATCAAAGACATTCCTTTATTGTGGCTTTTCGGTTCGTAGCTGAGACACTGAGTAGACAAACAACGTACCGGATACACTTACGAAAGTGGGTGGCACGGCGCCAGTAGTATTTGAAGAATCCAGCCTGATGAATTGAATAGGTGCACGTGAGTGTGTAAAACATTCTGAGTATCTGCGCATCAAATCTAGTTAAAACTCGAGCTTTCGACAGAATCCTCCACCGTCTTTTTCAGGACCAACTGCCTGCCGTGGCCGCTGTTGTTGTGACCATAGCACATAGATAGTGATTGGACGGTGCATTACGTCATGCAGCTAGAGATTGTTGCACAGGTTCTACCAGCGCTCTCACAGGAGATCATTTTTCTGTCTTCTCAGCGTCGAGACTCTCTTGGAAGCCTACGAGAGCTCAGTCTTTATGTCCTTATAGGACTGCACATGTGTCGCGCGCTGAGTGGGCGATAGTCGTTCACCGTCACTCGCTATCTACGCCTCTCGGTCTCCCTCAGTTCCAAACGGGTAAGCAGTCAGCGAATGCGACATAAAAGGCGCGTGAAGGCTTGCACCCCGCTAAGGAAACATGACGGTTAGCTGCTGGAGACCGGACGTGAGCTCGGAGTACTCGCTTTAAACTCGCCAGCGAGTCCTCATATGACGTCATCTCCGAATTCTCAGTCTCCGTATGTTCGGAGACGCGACTCGTGAGTCTGTGCTGCTGCCAGTTTAACCGAAAACTCGTCACTGTAGTCTGTTGTCGTCTACAAATGAACTGGACCACCATAGAAAAGTGGGTGAGTGCACGAGTACGGAAGTATAAGTGAGAACTCTCTACATTGCGCCGGTAAATCCACAATCGGTGCAAATGGCGGTTATTACATGCCAGTACAATGACTGATCGGTTAGTATTCATGACTTTCTCCTCCACGTTGCCCTCAGCCTCCCTCAGATCCTTCTCCCTGGCAGAGAATAACTTGAACAAACACTGCGGCCATCGTTCTTCTTCCATCAGTCGGACGTTTCCATACCACCTCAGTGCTGGGGCATAAATCTGTTAGTCTCCTATTCTGTTTTAATCTGTTTGTGTGTAACTTTATACACACGATCGTGCAAATATACACATATATTTATGTATAAGTGTGTATGTGTATATACAAATATGCATGTATATGTATATGTACGTGTGTATTTGTTTAATACTAAAGTATGTCCAACAATTAAGTTGAAATACACACAGTGTCGACAAGTTACCGAGTCTGCGACGACAATACAAAAAAACAGGAAATGGAGATGAGGAGTATTCTCTAAATGGTGATAATTATCAAAATAAACTTAAAGCAGCCTTCGAAAAAGTTGCATAAATGAATGATAAGCTACACAGCTCGCTAACAGTCAATAAACCAACGTTGCTATGACATAAGTCATGGAAGGCCTGCTAATATAGCGTCGGACCTCATTTTTCCCGGCGTAGTATAGCAGCTGAAAGTTCCCTGCGTAAATATTGAGCCATCAAGCCTCTACAGCCTTCCATAATTGCGAAAGTGTTCCTTGTGCAGGATTTTGTACACGAAGTGACCTCTCCTTATGTCAATTATATTCAATTCATTGCTCGTAACACTTCATTTTACATGCATGTGCGTTGTCAACTAATTATAAAGTTTTAAAATTACCAATTTTTTTAATTTACCTTATTTCTTATTAAACTGTAATTCATGATATATTCAAATTATAAGGGCAGTTTTGGATAAGCCACTGCTTGAATCGCTTTTGAAAAGTATCCCCCGTCAATATCGTAACTTCATTTGGTAACAAGTTATTAAAAACAGCTCCTTTGACATAGGGGCTTTTCGCTGTTAAAGTTAATCTTCTGTTATCCATACGAAAATCTTTTCTATGCCTTGTTTCATAGCTGTGAATATCAATGTTTCTTTTTGTGATCTTAGTGTCTTCTTTCACTAGCATTATAATTTATAGTATATACATGGCGTAAACTGTGAGATTATTTTGTCTAATGAATAGGGGTTTGCAAGAACTTCCTGGTTTTACTTTCGCTGTGATCCTCAAGGCTCGCTTCTGCAGTATGAAAGCGCGGGATTAAGCGAGTGGTCTAAGGCGCTGCAGTCATGGACTGTGCGGCTGGTCCCAGCGGAGGTTCGAGTCCTCCCTCGGGTATGGGTGTGTGTTTTTGTCCTTAGGATAATTTAGGTTAAGTATTGTGTAAGCTTACGGACTGATGACCTTAGCAGTTAAGTCCCATAAGATTTCACACACATTTGAACATTTTTTTGCAGTATGAAAACTCTTTTCCTATTAGTTTGCCATGTCCCACCCCACAGCACTCTTCCATAAGACAAGAAAGGATACGCTAATCCACACTATACAGTCCTTAGGATTTCAGTGATAAGCTTCAGTGATAATCTTCTTAATACATACAGACTGGGTGTTATGTTTTTACAGACATAGTCAGCTTGCTGCATCAAAGAATTTACTATCTGTAAAGGTTTTCGGTAGAATTACATAAATATTCTGAAGGATTCATTCGGGTGAACTGGGTAGCCAAATCATTCGCTCGAACTGTCGAGAATGTTCCTTCAAACCAATGGCAAACAGTTGTGGACCGGTGAGATGGCGCATTGTCCGTCTTCGTTTGGGAACAAGACGCCCATGAATGAAAAAGATCTCCAAGTACCTGAACATCCATAGGACTCAGCCCATTCCATGTAACACAGTCCACACCATTATGGAGCCATCAACAGTTTGTAAAGTGCCTCGTTGACAACTGGGGCCCATGGGTTTGTAGGGTCTGCACGACATTCGAACCCGACTGTCAGCTCTTACCAAATGATATCGGGACTCATCTGATCAGGCCACAGTTTCCTAGTCGTCTAGGGTCCAACCGATCTTGTCACAAGCCCAGAAGAGGCGCTGCAGACGATGTCTTGCCGTTACCGTCTGTCGTCTGCTACCATAGCCAATTAACGCCAGATTTTGCCGCACTGTCCTAACGGATACGGTCGTTGCACGTCCTACATGGATTTCAGCGGTTATTGCACGTAGTATTTCTTGCCTGTTAGCACTGACAGCTCTACGCAATCGCCGCTGCTCTTGGTCGTTAAGTGATCGCCATCTGGCGATGCATCGTCCTTGCAAGAAATTCGGTATTCTCGGCACACCCCTGACACTGTGGATCTCGGAATATTGAATTCCCTAACGATTTCCGAAATGAAATTTCCCATTCGTCTAACTCCAACTACCATTCTACGTTCAAAGTCTGTTAGTTCCTGTTGTGCCATAACCACATCGGAAATCTTTTCACATGAATCGCCCGAGTACAAACGACACCACCGCCAATCACTGACCGTTCGCACCTTGTGTTAGCGATACCTAATACCACCATCTGAATATGTGCACATCGCTATCCCATGACTTTTATTCTGACCGCGGTGGCCGAGCGGTTCTAGGTGCTTCAGTCCGGATGTGATGTCCTTAGATTAGTTAGGTTGGAGTAGTTCTAAGTTCTAGGGGACTGATGACCTCAGATGTTAAGTCCCACAGTGCTCAGAGCCATTTGAACCATTTTTTGACTTTTATTACCTCGCGGTGTAGCATGCTTGTTGGTTCCACAGACGTTAATCTGTGCCCAGTTTTAGTTTCACGGAGCACATGTGCTTTCTTTTCGTGGAGATGGAATAAACAAGAACACAGCCATTTTGTTTGTGTTGGACGAAATCTGCATGCTTTTCGTCTGAAGCGTGGACTATAGTATCTAACTTTTCGCAGACACTACTCTTTCCCTTTACGGGCCACATTTTCAGTTGTATTCACTGCTTCGCTTAAGCTCTCCACAGTCCGAGGAAACGTAGCTTCATTTGGGTCCACCTGATCCCGAGAGTCAGGGGTATTCGCCCTGTCAAGACTACTTTACAACAGCAAGATAAGGCATTCAATTTCCATGCTACTTTACACTCCCACACGCTTGAGTGAGAGAAACGAGTTGACGAGTAGGAAGCGAACGCAGTGCAACCGTTCTCAGACTTGTCTAACTCACAGAAGTACAGCGGGAAGGAAGGAAGCTGGTGTGAAACTGGAGTAGCACCACCTTGATTTCTAATGTAGGCAACCCTCAACATTAGACTCGAACACTCGCTCTGTTTCTGACCCCCATTACCTACAACTGAATGCGAGACCTGCGGTAGAGTATCGAGCCTGCACACACTGAAACTTTGAGGCCTTTGCGCATCTGTGCCCTTTCCGCGTCGCTGCGCAAGTCGAGCAGTGTCATTAAGCGAGGTAATGTCGGTCGTCTTCGGAAACTTCTGCAAAGCTGTTTGAAGTTTATTCGTCCTCTCTCCCGCACAGCGCTGCCTCATTAACGACATGCTGATGGCGCATACGCTTGCAGTGCTCTGGCTGTCGCCACCAGCGCAGACATGGACCTCCGGAAGCGTGACGTAATGAGTGTCTATAAGTGGTCACCACAATAGATGCCGCGACGGTAAGTTGTTCATGACGAAGTCGATGAAGAATTTTGCCAACAGCTCGAGATTTTAGCCAGAGTTGAGGGGATAGATAAATCGAGAATATTTTATACAATGACGTCGTCGTGAAGAAGTTCTCTGTCACGTCGCAGCACACTGTAAATGGTGAGATTGCCAGAATAACGACAGTGCTCTCAAAGTATTGAAGGTTACAATGCACAGTGAGGAATCCACAGTGGCCGGCCGCTGTGGCCGACCGGTTCTAGGCACTTCAACAAGGAACCGCGCGGCTGCTACGGTCGCAGGTTCGAATCCTGCCTCAGGCATGGATGTGTGTGATGTCCTTACGTTAGTTAGGTTTAGTTAGTTCTAAGTCTAGGGGACTGACGACCTCCGATGTTAAGTCCCATAGTGCTTAGAGCCATTTGGACCATCCACAGTGGTGCAGAGTTTGAACCCTCCTCTGGCTCTGTTAGATGGAACAAGTACTTCAGAGTTCATAGAAACTTATATCTACAATGATGGAAACATACCAATACCAAGAAATAAATAATACAGGGTTCTAAAATTTCGTGAATGCATTTATCTAGGTGACACAGTTAAGTGATTACGACTGGAACATCACACGTTAATGTAAGCACGAGAAAAGTCAATGCAAAACTGAAATGTTGTTGCGTTAATAACATGTGTAGCCGCCAGTATGTTGACTTCTGCATCACTTGTTAGCAGCAGACACAGTGGCTGCGCCAAAGACTGACACGGCGTGGAGTTTTACAATTATTTATTGAACTTTCTTTACAATTTCTCCCTCATCGTCGCTGCCCAGCCCTGCGGATTCCTCCACCTGGCTGCTGCTGACAATGCGCGCAACGCGCGCCGCCGATCGCACTCGGGAGCCTCAGGCCACCAGTTCTCCGCCGAAGCCAGGATGCCCTGTGGTTGAGATGAACTCGTCGCCGCCCGACTCTCCAGTAGGAGCACGCCCATGGAGCCGCGTCGCCGTGAGGTCAGCTGCCGACGCCTGCTGCACCGGCGGCTGGGAAGCCGTCAGTCACGATGTCCGCGAGGTTCCATCATGGACGGACCACGGACCACTCCCCGTGGGGCCGGGTTGCCGTGAAGTCCGGGCGTCAGTCCCCGGCGGCGCCTGTGACCAAAACCCTGCTGCGGCCGGTCCTGCTGGAAGTTCTCGCTGTAGTTAGTCAGCCATGGTGCCGACCGAACTCGGGCCACGCTCCAGAGCTGAAGTTGACATCTCCCGACAAACGGATGACTCCTGCGAGCTGGAACAGACTTCCGGAATCGTCACCTACGAAGACTGAACATTCAGACACGGACCACGTCCGTTCTCAGATCCGATATCCTTCCTAATGGCTTCTGTCTGTTGCTGCCTGCGCTCCACTACTTATATTCGGCAGGAGGACGTTTTTCAGCCTCGGTGGTAGCTTTTTGTTATTACTCCCGCAGTATATTGCAATGTAACTTAGTGCGCTGGCCTCACTTCCCCTTACTCAGCACTCTCCAGGCTTCGCTCAGCGCTCGGTCTGTGTGCGTCCTTGCGTCAACCTGTTGGTAGACTGCTGCTGTCAGCAAGGCTATCTGTGCCTGCCTACTTCGTAACACCTCGGTCGCCGGCGTGCCTCTGTTTTGGGATTCTCCACTGTGTGAAGCAATGCTTACTACATGTGGCTGCAACAGCATGCAAACGTGCAACCTTTGTGTCATACAGGTGCAAGATGTCAGTTTGCGAGATGAGTTCCACATTTGTTGCTTTTTGGTCTATCGATACAGGGATGGTTAACACTGGTTGTGAATGACGCTAGGGTTGACGTCCGATGATGTCTCATGCGTGCTCGATTGCAGACAGATCTGGTGACAGAACAGGGCGAGGCAACATGTCGACACTCTGTAGAGCTTGTTGCTTTACAATAGCAGTATGAGGGCCAGCGTTATCCTGTTGGAAAACACCCTCTGGAATGCTGTTCATGAGGGCAGCACAATAGGTCGAATCATCAGACTAACGTACAAATTTGCAGTCAGGGTGCATGGGATACCCAAAAGAGTTCTCCTGCTGTCATAGGAAATTGCACCCCAGACCATACTTCTAGATGTAGGTCCAGTGTGTGTAGCACGCAGACAGGATGGTTCCAGGTCCTCACTAAGCCACCCTCTAACCATCACACGGCCGTCACCGGGACTGAAGCACAACCGCCTTTCATTAGAAAACACAAAGACTTCCACTCTGCCCTCCAATGAGCTCTCGCTTGTCACCACTGAGGTCGCAGACGGCGGCGGTTTGGGGTCAGTGACATGCAGGCTACAGGGCGTCTGCCTCTGAGCTGTCCTTGAACCAACCATTTGTAACAGTTTGTTGCGTCACTGCGGTGCCAACCGCTGTATGAATTGCTGCTACAGACGCAGTATGATGCGCCACAGCCATACGCCGAACACGACGGTTTTTGCTCTCGGTAGTGCCAAATGGTCGTCTGCAGCCCGATCTTCTCGTGACTGTACATTTCCGTGACGACCACCGCCAGCAGTCACGTACAGTGCTTACATTCTTGCCAAGTCTTTCTATAATATCATGGAAGGAACATCCAGCTTCTCGTAACCCTACTACACGGCCTAGTTCAAACTGTGGGCTACTGATAATGGCCTCTTCGTCGTCTTGAAGGCCTTCTTGACTAGCGTCACCTCACCTCGTCCTGCCGCGCGGGATTAGCTTAGCGGTCTAAGGCGCTGCAGTCACGGACTGTGCGGCTGGTCCCGGCGGAGGTTCGAGTCCTCCCTCGGGCACGCGTGTGTGTGTTTGTACTTAGGATAATTTAGGTTAAGTAGTGTGTAAGCTTAGGGACTATGACCTTAGCAGTTAAGTCTCAGAAGATTTCACACAGATTTGAACATTTTTTCACCTCGTCCAATCTCAAACGTAACCAATCAGAGGACTACAACAGTGTGTATTTAAGGGAAACTTGATTTGCATCCCCAGTGCCGCTACTAGATCCCCTCTTATGTGGTTGCCGCGAAATACGAATAGACGTCATCTATCAGATTTGTTAAAAACTCTAACTACTTCCGTTTATCTCGCACAACTCCTTCTTGGCGTAAGGACTTTCTTTCTGTCAGTGTATACGCTCAGCTTAATTTCACTAACCACTGAGAAGAGAATGTATAGCGTACTTACATTCCGCCGCATATTAGAGCCCCTTCCCCTCTTTTTCGTATAGAATGTGAGAAACATGACTGCTTATGCATATGTTAACTAATCTAACAGCCTTTGCTGTCTGTACGGGAGCGTTGTCTAGGGGACAATACTATATGCCTAGATTCCTCACTTAATTCCCGGTTCTTGACAAGTAAGCTTTAGGGAGAGAGTTTGCGTCTGTCTTCAATCGTCTGCCAATTAAGTTGGCTTTCCTTCATTTGCGTTATAACTTCCGTAGTCAGATAAACCTGTAACCATTCGTAACGTCCATTATACGCGTTTAATATTCCCTGTTAGATCTACAGGGTTAACAAAATGTTATGGCCAGGCTTTCGGGAAACATTCCTCACACGTACAGGATTGGTTCAAATGGCTCTAAGCACTATGGGACTTAACATCTGAGGCCATCAGTCCCCTAGACATAGAACTACTTAAACGTAACTAACCTAAGGACATCACACACATCCATGACCGAGGCAGGATTCGGACCTGCGACCGTAGCAGCTGCGCGGTTCCGGACTCAAGCGCCTAGAACCGCTCGGCCACAGCGGCTGGCCCATAGCGGCCGGCTGTATAGGAATAAAATGTTGTATGGACGTGGGTCCTGATACGCTTTATTGCCATGTTAGAGCACAGTTTCTACTTCTCTTCGTAATCACATTAATCGTTGGAAACATACAGGAAAACAATGTGTCAGCACAGTATGAAACACTTTGTTAAATGAAATGTTCAAGATGCCCTGCGTTAAAAGGGATACATGCATTAACCCAAGTCGCATTGAATCCCTGAAGTGATGACATATCCTTCGAAAACTGTGTATTGTTCCATAGCGTTCCACCAATACAGGCTCGACGACATTTCAGTATTACCTTCGTACTACACACCGACTGTGAGTCTAAGAATTGCAACTTACTGTACATTTTAACCAAACGTAACCAAGTGCGTACTTTGAAGATTTCATGTAAGAAACGTTTCATGTAACGCTGGTACGTTTTGTTTCTGTGATTGGCGAGAGGCTAGGAACTCAGTTCTAATATGAAAACAAAGCGTTTCCAGACCTGTGTCGATGAAACATATTTCATTTCTCTATGTAACGTATCCTGAAAGTTTCAATACGTTTTTGGTCCACTCTGTATTTGATTTTGGTCCACCATGCTTGAACAATAACTGTTGTAGGTTGGTTGATAGGGAGTGTTTTCCAAGAAGTCTTCCTTGAAGAGGCACAGAACTATTCCACCATCCCGCCAATGGAAGGTCTCTCCTTTGTAGACGCACAGCACTACCCCAGGATTCTCCCAATCGACGCACTTTCCTTTGTAGACACACAGCAATACCTCAGTATCGCGCCAAAGAACGAACTCTCCTTTGAAGACGCACAGCACTACCCCAGTATCCCGCAAATAAACGGACGTCTGCCATTTGCTTTACCTATGACTGGCTGTCTGATTACTCCATTGCATACCACAAACTGCTGCACTCAGGCACTTGTAGTAGTCTGATTCCAATAGTGACTACAATTTTGCATTTCCTGAAGTGTGTAATTTTGCATTTCAAAAAATTTAAAGCAAGTTACCAATCTCTCAATCTTCTTAAAATAAAGATTCGATTGAATATTCGTATTGATTTTTTTTTAGATGGTACTTCATCCGTAAAATCTAGTGACTACGAAGTTATTAATGTATAACATGAGCAGCAGGGGCATGCCTGAAATTACTTCTACATCTGCTGATGACTCTCCATCCACGATAATATACTGCATTCTGCTTACCAAAAAGTCCGAAATTCAGTTACATATTGCGTTTAGTACTCTATTTTATCGCAGTTTCGTAGCGAGTTAATTGATTTTCGGATTCGATTGTCCGACTCGATTCATGGTTTTCAGGATGCAATGTGAGACAAGTTGGATTTTGAATGACCTTTGTTTTTGGAATCCATGCTCGGCGGCCGAATATGCGAGCACACCACGGATAGTTTCCGTAACATTAAATTTGATATGAGGCGGAGGGCCATTTTTGCTGTTAGGATCCTTGCTTTGCTTTTTCTTAGTTTCACTCTATCATACAACAGAACGGTCTATTGTAGTGATGTACTACAAGAACGTTAACGCAGCAGAACTAATAATCAAGATGTTATACTACACATTAACTGCGAGAGAGTGCTGAACAGTAATGTCTAAGAATTTTTATGTGAGAATTTTAAAGATTTTGATGTAAAACAAACATTATTGACATACTACATCTTTATTCAATATGCCTACATATTTACTTCTCAACGCAATCACCCTGGAGAAAAACACATTCCCCACAACCAGAGGCCATTTTATAGACACCGACGCTGTAGAATGAGTTTGTTGACGGGGCCAGAATCTCACCTCAGCTTAACCGTTTCGTTTGCATCTAAGTGAAAACATTGAAGGTGTTCTTTAAGTTTTGCAAACAGATGAAAATCACAAGGGACCGGGTAGAGATTGTATGGAGGATGATCGATGACAGTGAACCGAAGACATCGGATTGTTTCAGATGTTGCCGGCTGATGTGTGATCTGGCATTAACATGCTGAAGCAGAAGATGCCTCATATGTGGTCGAACTCTTCGAATTCCAAACTAGATTACAGCACGCTATTTCTCGCTCATCATCATAATTAGGTTACAAACGGCCATGGTTCATGCTACAATTCGGAGCCGTCTAGCGGCGGAGTCTTGCAGCTTGCGTCAGTGAAGCGGAAAAGTCGGCCCAGTATTATGAATGACGCGTAATACCACAACCGAAACTGAGAACAGAATAAAAAATTCGAAGGCGTTAATAATTAAGATGCTGGTGAAATGTTTAAGAGGACTCTTCTGTTATTTCCAGAACGAGATTTTCACTCTGCAGCGGAGTGTACGCTGACATCAAACTTCCTGGCAGATTAAAAGTGTGTGCCGGACCGAGACACGAACTCGGGACCTTTGCCTTTCACGGGCAAGTGCTCTAACACTGAGCTACCCAAGCGCGACTCACATCCCGTCCTCCCAGCCTTACTTCTGCCAGTATCTCGTCTCCTACCTTCCAAACTTCACAGAAGCTCTCCTGGTTTGCACTTGCCCGCGAAAGGCAAAGGTCCCGAGTTCGAGTCTCGGTCCGGCATACAGTTTTAATCTGCCAGGAAGTTTCATCTTCTGTTATTCCTTTGCATGTGAATATGTTCACTTCTCATATTTTGCAACATAACACCATCATTCCACACATTACCGTTGCCATCATAACTATGCACGGATATCCGTCCTGGATAGTGGTAGATGCTGAAGGTAGCAGGCCGGTGCGGCCGACCGGTTCTAGGCGCTTCAGTCTGGACCCGCGCGACCGCTACGGTAGCAGGTTCGAATCCTGCCTCGGGATAGATGTGTGTGATGTCCTTAGGTTAGTTAGGTTTAAGTAGTTCTAAGTTCTAGGGGACTGATGACCTCAGATGTTAAGCCCCATAGTGCTCAGAGCAATTTTTTGCTGAAGGTATTACATGAACTAGATGAAGTAAGAAGAGTGAACAAAGTTCGTCATATTTCGGAATACGAAAACTACAAAACCACAAAAATTTATGGATACGGTCATGGTACAAGATTTGTCAAGCAATTTTCTTTAGAGAAAGAAAAATCAATCTTATCCGATCTAAAATGGTTACTTTTTATAGCTGTTCCTCGTTAATTCTGCAAACAAAACAACATCGCCTCTGTGTGTTTAATCGGCCCAGAGTTATGGTTTTATCCTACTTTCAAAGCCCTGACGCGTGAGCTACATTTAGCGGTTCGTCCCAGCATTTAGTGCTTGGCACACATACGCGGAAGTCTTTCTCTAACATTCTTTTATATGATTAGCACCGAAAGATCACATGTCAGCAATTGGTGGTGCAGCAAAGTACCCTTCCGCAGGGTGAGTCACGCTTGCAAGTTACGGATGAAATGAGTGTGGTGCAGTCGCAGTTTTTTCTGTTTTTAAAGGCGTTTCACCGTATAAATAGCCAGATCGGTGCGGCAGTCCTTGCCAGCGGTCGCAAGCATTCTGTCTCACACGCACACACACACGCACGCACACACACACACACACACACACATACTCGCACGCTGCCCTCGAGTTAATGACGCGCGTCGGCGGCTGGCCTGATAGTGTTGGCCCGGGAATGAAGCCCTGTGGGACACGTGCCGCCAACCACCGCGCAGCCTCTTTGTCACTTTGCGGCTGTTTGCCTGCCGCTGAGGGGCCGCCTTCGATGTTTATCAAGCAGCACGAAGCGCGGCCCGAGGCGCCGACCAGTGGCTAGTGCCTCAGAAGTGCTGTCCAGCTACAGCCACTGTGATTCTTCATACAGTAAACATATCCATGGAGAAACACTCAGATGCGCAGAGCAGAATTTTTGTCGCCAGCCTACAATTACTTCGATAGTCACGTGGCTGTAGTACGACATTAGGCTTGTCCATAAGGACGTCGCAGATTTTAAATTTCATCACAACGCTAATACGGACAAATCCTGATCTAACCTAGTGTGGGGTTTTTCACAAGCGTTCCATGGATATGTCTGGACTCAGCTTGGCTTAAAGCTTAGGAGAGATACATGCAAGGGAAGAAGTGTCACAACTGAGATATCGCCATTTTTTGTTATTGGGAAAGAGCAGGTGGGCATCACAACTTTTTAGATTTCGTACTTCACCTGATCGTATTGCTGAGTGTCCACTTTAAGACATTCTGCTGCAGTGGCATTGCGAAATAGCTTCCTTGTAGGTCGAAGTGAGAAGGTTTCTGAAACTTATATTTTGTGCTATGATATGCAGCAGATTAGCGACAGACTTTTTTTTATGAAATTCTTCCGCTTTCACTTTCTGGGACAATAATTTTAATCTCTGCTCACCCTTAGGGAAACTGAAGTATCAATCGCTCTTATCCATTCACCACATCAAGGGAATTTTATGAATAAGCAAACTAAATCACACTAAGGGAATGATTCATATACTGTACAGGGTGATTCACGCAAGAATCTACATCTACATATACATTTATACTCTGCAAGCCACCCAACGATGTGTGGCGGAGGGCACTTTACGTGCCACTGCCATTACCTCCCTTTCCTGTTCCAGTCGCGTATGGTTCGCAGGAAGAACGACTGCCGGAAAGCCTCCATGCGCGCTCGAATCTCTCTAATTTTACGTTCTTGATCTCCTCGGGAGGTATAAGTAGGAGGAAGCAATATATTCGATAAATCATCCTGAAACGCACCCTCTCGAAACCTGGACAGCAAGCTACACCGCGATGCAGAGCGCCTCTCTTGCAGAGTCTGCCACTTGAGTTTGCTAAACATCTCCGTAACGCTTACCAAATAAACCTGTGACGAAACGCGCCGCTCTTCTTTGGATCTTCTCTATCTCCTCTGTCAACCCGACCTGGTACGGATCCCACACTGATGAGCGATACTCAAGTATAGGTTGAACGAGTCTTTTGTAAGCCACATCCTTTGTCGATGGACTACATTTTCTAAGGACTCTCCCAATGAATCTCAACCTGGCACCCGCCTTGCCAACAATTAATTTTATATGATCATTCCACTTCAAATCGTTCCGTACGCATACTCCCAGATATTTTACAGAAGTAACTGCTGCCAGTGTTTGTTCCGCTATCATATAATAATACAATAAAGGATCCTTCTTTCTATGTATTTGTAATACATTAAATTTGTCTATTTTAAGGGACAGTCACCACTCCCTGCACCAAGTGCCTATCCGCTGCAGATCTTCCTGCATTTCGCTGCAATTATCTAATGCTGCAACTTCTCTGTATACTACAGCATCATCCGCGAAAAGCGGCATGGAACTTCCGACATTATCTACTAGGTCATTTATATATATTGTGGAAAGCAATGGTCCCATAACACTCCCCTGTGGTACGCCAGAGGTTACTTTAACGTCTGTAGACGTCTCTCCATTCAGAACAACATGCTTTGTTCTGTTTGCTGTTCTGTTAACACTTCAGTTAATTCGTGAAAGGTTCCTGGTATCGAAACGAGGTTTTCGACAAATGATAGTACACTAAAGGTATGTACTTCGTTACGTGATAAACTGTTTTAACCCTTATATCCATCGAGGTGTTGTTTTTGTTGTGGTCTTCAGTCCTGAGACTGGTTTGATGCAGCTCTCCATGCTACTCTATCCTGTGCAAGCATCTTCATCTCCCAGTACCTACTGCAACCTACATCCTTCTGAATTTGCTTAGTGTATTCATCTCTTGTTCCCCCTCTACGATTTTTACTCTCCACACTGCCCTCCAATACTAAATTGGTGATCCCTTGATGCCTCAACACATCTACCAACCGATCCCTTCTTCTAGTCAAGTTGTGCCACAAACTTCTTTTCTCTCCAATCCTACTCAATACTTCCTCATTAGTTATGTGATCTACCCATCTAATCTTCAGCATTCTTTAGTAGCACCACAGTTCAAAAGCTTCTATTCTCTTATTATCCAAACTATTTATCGTCCATGTTTCACTTCCATACATGGCTACACTCCATACAAATACTTTCAGAAATGACTTCCTGACACTTAAATCTATAGTCGATGATAGCAAATTTCTCTTCTTCAGAAACGTTTTCCTTGCCATTGCCAGTCTACATTTTATATCCTCTCTACTTCGACCATCATCAGTTATTTTGCTCCCCAAATAGCAAAATTCCTTTACTACTTTAAGTGTCTCATTTCCTAATCTAATTCCCTCAGCATCACCCGACTTAATTCGACTACATTCCATCATCCTCATTTTGCTTTTGTTGATATTCATCTTATACCCTCCTTACAAGACACTGCCCATGTCGTTAAACTGCTCTTCCAAGTCCATTGCTGTCTCTGACAGAATTACAATGTCATCGGCGAACCTCAAAGTTTTCATTTCTTCTCCATGGATTTTAATACCTACTACGAATTTTTCTTTTGTTTCCTTCACTGCTTGCTCAACATACAGATTGAATAACATCGGGGAGAGACTACAACCCTGTCTCACTCCCTTCCCAACCACTGCTTCCCTTTCATGTCCCTCGACTCTTATAACTGCTATCTGGTTTCTGTACAAATTGTAAATAGCCTTTCGCTCCCTGTATTTTACCCCTGCCACCTTCAGAATTTGAAAGAGCGTATTCCAGTGAACATTGTCAAAAGCTTTCTCCAAGTCTACAAATGCTAGAAACGTAGGTTTGCCTTTTCTTAATCTAGCTTCTAAGATAAGTCGTAGGGTCAGTATTGCCTCACGTATTCCAACATTTCTACGGAATCCGAACTGATCTTCCCCGAGATCGGCTTCTACTAGTTTTTCCATTCGTCTGTAAAGAATTCGCGTTAGTATTTTGCAACCGTGACTTATTAAACTGATAGTTCGGTAATTTTCACATTTGTCAACGGCTGCTTTCTTTGGGATTGGAATAATTATATTCCTCTTGAAGTCAGTTTATTTCGCCTGTTTCGTACATCTTGTGATAATGAAGCAAATAAAATATTTTCAAAGGGAATGATATATTTTTTTAACGGTATCCGAAAGTGCTTGAAAAGACGAATACAGTTGCTTGTTAATGCTGTGGTTCAATCTCTTCGCAAAATAATCCGAGAAATATTTTAAAACTTACTAGCACGTCGACCAGAATCGGCTATTGCCTTGCAAACACGCTCATGTCAGGCTATGTCGTTCTTACCAAGCCCTTCGACTGTTTACTTGCCTGCACTGCAGAACTAACGGGAACTGTATCATCTATCGGCAAGTAATTTCTGCTTCGGCATTCCTTCCGTGCAGACATAGAGCAATAAGGAGGAGTCAGACATGCTGCTTTTGTACAGAGAATGGTGGCACGAGACGTCCATGATAATACTTCGGGCGAGTGTAAAAATGAATGTGCGCAACGGAAAATAATAAACGCTAAAATGATGATTTGGCCCGGCCTGATTATCCCCTGAAGCATATTAGGATCTCTTAACGCTCTTTTGAACATATAAATTACAATCTAAACATAAATGAATGATGAAGGCAACTAATACTACTAAATGATAAACATTGTTGTTCAATATATATTTATTATGTGTTAAAATCAACCCTTCAAGTACAATTGTCTATATTTACTAACTAAAATTATTAATCAGAAATGGTTCAAATGGCTCTGAACACTATGGGACTCAACTGCTGACGTCATTAGTCCCCTAGAACTTAGAACTAGTTAAACCTAACTAACCTAAGGACATCACAAACATCCATGCCCGAGGCAGGATTCGAACGTGCGACCGTAGCGGTCTTGCGGTTCCAGACTGCAGTGCCTTTAACCGCACGGCCACTTCGGCCGGCCTAAAATTATTAATCCATTGCATAGCTCTGCCCCTTATTATGACTGCGCGGTCTGATATCACTAACGCGAAATGACTGACATCATCTACGTACCAAACACTAGAAGATATTACTTTCAAAGATGATCTACGGTGGTGTGGAACCTCAGTGGAAATAAAGTAACGTGATCACAGCAGTTTAGCTTTATGGTCCTAGTATGCCGAAGCAATTTAAGGTATCATCATATGTACTGTGTCCGGTGCGTCGAAGTGATGGTTCTCATACTCGTCTGTGACGATGGAAGAACTCCAGCCACAAATTAAATCTTTCAAACATTAGGACAGAAGAAGGCGATCCTTTGACTATAATACTCTAATACTGTCTTCTCCTCTCTGTGTTCTACAGACGAGAAACGCCAACTCCCAACCACAAGGACGGAGTTCAGATAATGTCACAACATAAGTATAGGCAGAAGAAGTGCTCTCAATTACTGATCACTGCATACTCAACGACGACTTCCAACCCGGAGGTGAAGTCCAGAATCGTTTAGGTTCGCAACAGTACATTGCCTAACTGTTCTAACTATAAACTCTCCTGAGAGGAAAGACAGCAAGTCTGTACGTACCAACAAAGCTGATACCGAGCGACCGTCACACACGGGCTCTCACAACGGAAGACTTCGTCTCTCCACCACTGGCTTCCCAGCAAGGCTCGGCTCCCCACCCTCGTAATTCCGAAAACGGATCATATTCCCGAAACCACGGAATATTCTCCCTCTCCACAGATTCTTTCGAACGCAGATCAACCGTATTTTAGTCTTTTGTGGTCTAGCGCGGGAAGTTTGCGAGGAAAACCTATACTCGTACAATGGTACGCTTCTGAGGAAAAATCCTTGGAAATAACCAAGCCTGCGTGGTCTCCGAGGTGCCGCTTCTTCGTTCGACTCACCTGCGTCCAAGATTTGCAGAGTTCTCAGTTATCCCTCCGGTCCTGCTACAATAGCGGCCGGCTGTCAGCCTATTGTGCTCCAGAGCTCAGGTGTCGAGACGTCCGTCTAGCTACCTCCTGTGTTTAAGCAGGACCAACACCAGTGTGGGCCTTCCACCCAGAGCTTGAGTTCAGCCTGCCGTTTCATCTCCACTGGCGTTCCAACCTCTACTAGTACAGGCAATGATTCATTACGCTTTTTTTATAATAACGACACTCCGTCACCTTTGATGCAATGAGCGTTAACAATCACTTACAAGGTGTACGTGACAATGTCAGTCTCCTTTAAATATTGATATATACGATGTACAACCTATCACATGATACCTAATTGTGGTTGTAGATCACGGCAAAGTATGTGGATGTGTGCTTGTAAGGTGCGAAATTATAGCCAGCTTACAGACGTATTGCCATGGAACGTGGGATCACTCAGGGGAGTGTCATTCCCTTGATGCATCGACATAAATTCCACCCTTAGTGCCTCTCACTACACCTGGAACTCAGAGGACGAGATTTTGAAAGTCGTATAGAATTTTGTTGGTTTGCTCCGCATCACTTGGGAGAAGACACCATGTTCTTACAACGTGTGCTCTTTACGGATGAAACAACGTTTACAAACAACGATAATGTAAATTTACGTAATATGCATTAATGGGCACGTGAAAATCCATGCTGTCTTCGACAGGTACAACAAGAACGCCCGTGAAGCGTAAACCTATGATGCGGTATCATAGGTGTTGTGTCTAGACAAGACAGCCTAGACACAATGAGAGGAAGCCGAAAGGCACGCGCTTAAACTCACGCAGGCTGGCGTGAGGTCTGAAACAGGATACGTAATGAATGCTATAAAGAAAAGTACGTAGCTGCTGGAATACTTAACTTTAATCCACAATGGGTGAACATTGGTCTTGTTGATACAGTATTATCATCTCAATATAACTTGGTGATGGCGCCTTGCTAGGTCGTAGCAATTGACTTAGCTGAAGGCTATGCTAACTATCGTCTCGGCAAATGAGAGCGTATTTGTCAGTGTGGCGTCGCTAGCAAAGTCGGCTGTACAACTGGCGCGAGTGCTAGTCCGTCTCTCTAGACCTGCCGTGTGGTGGCGCTCGGTCTGCAATTACTGACAGTGGCGACACGTGGTTCAGGCATATACTAATGGACCGCGGCCGATTTAAAGGCTACCACCTAGCAAGTGTGGTGTCTGGCGGTGACGCCACAATAGGAAATTCCAGTGGAGAGCCTTACTTGATCCCAAGGTTGCTAACTGGAAATACGAATGCACGCTTTCTTACGAACAGTCCAGCCGTTCTTCTAGACGAGGTACCACAGCATGAGCGACAGTGGATGTGGTTCCAACACGATGACTATTTAGCTCACATTTCCCGTGTTGCACGCAAATAGTGAATGGAATGTTTCATGACCGTTGAAGAGGACTGAACGCTGCAGTACAATGGCCGACCAGGTCCCTTCATTTGACCCCTTACGACTTCTTTCTATGGGGAGCATTTAAAGGTGCAGTCTATCATGAAGTTCCAACTACGCCAGACGATACGCGTCGTCGACTGGCCACGCCGTATCATCCAATACACTTTCATCGGTTCATCTATACCTCTAACTGTGCCCCTAATGAGCTTTGCAGTCGATGGTAAACTATTTGAGCACATACTTAAGTGAAATGTAAAGCTACATTTCGTTAATAAAATTGTTTTATGGGTGTCATGTTTGTCAGCGTTCTGAATAAAGTTTTTAGTTTATTTAAATTTATTGCATCTATCTGCAGTTACGACTAGTATTTATGGACACATTTATCCGAGAGCAGGTGGTTTACTTTAAGAGGCATTCAGGTGCCTCCAGGCACAGACAGATCAGTTTTCTTTTTTCCAAACCTAATAAAATTAAGAGAGTAGTTACCTTTTTTTCCTTTTATATGGCCGTTTTCATTATGAGGCACTAATGACCGACATTTGTGTTTGGGGTTTGAGAAGCAAGCAGCAACGAGGAGGGTTTTTTTAAGTAGAAAACTGCCTGACGAAACTGTAGTTGTTTCCACAAAAACTGCAAATGTATACATACTTAAAACAGTTTTCCTAAGCCCCGTTTGATCCGCCAGAAACTAATACATGCCGTAATTCCATATACAGCAATGGTAGCTGATTCTGTTTCTGTGTCGTAAAGGAAATGAGGTTTTATGTTAGTAGCTTGATTAAATTTTCTTATTCTCAGAAATTAGAGGGAGAGATTTGTGTTACTCGGTTAAAACTTTCTATGGCCAAAATTTCATAAATATTTCTTTAGCAACAAACAACCGGTTTCGATAGACTTTGATCTCCGATCCACCTTACACGGCGTTTAAGGCACAACAACGATTAGAACATGTCCAGCTAACGTTAACGGATGTGCTACTGTGCATTTTATTGTATACTGTGTTTTTTATGACCACATACGACCGCAACGTATATGGAAATGGCAATGTGTAAAAGGTGCTTCTTGATTTTAAATGCTTTATTTATGACAAATTTTATCTTGTGAGCCACATTTTTATCTACATGACAGCTTGGCGTGAGGTCCAACTGAAAATGAGCACATTTCATAACATAAATTTTTGAAGACTTGAATATACCAGTAAAGTCCGTCGAAACCTATTATTTGTAAATAAAGAGATATTTATGCGATTTTGGCCTTACAAAGTTTTTACCTTAGCAGCGCAGGCCTCTCTTGCTGCAAATAAACGACGGAGCCTCGCATTTTAGCTCTGTTTAACGGTGTTTACACCACAACAGCTGCCTCTCACGACATCACTTTTTCAGTTTTAGCACAATTATCGAATTATTTTGCCAATATTAACAAGTGTTACATCACTGTACTTGTCTTTTCAAGCGCTTTCGGATGCCGTTGAAAAGTATATGATTCTGTTTAAGAGTCATATTTGCTTCAACATATCGATCGATACAAAGGCTAGGACTGTGTATTGCACACTGAAGTACATGCCCCTTACCATTCTGTCATTTGCCGAAAACCTAGCTTCGATACTTGAAATCTTTAACGAAATAAAACGGCTGTTACGCCTTACGTGACTGACCCTGTACTTTGGGCGAAACGCGTGCACATTCAACAGATTAAACGACTGAACAGCCCACACTTACAGCTTTACTCATTACTTGGCTCATAAATATATGGCCATAGAGTCACATTAACTAGCGATACCGTTTTTTACCTTCATTACTGTGTGCCTCGACAGCTAGATAGACTTCTGGTTTTATCTATGAAAAACAGAATGGTTGGGAAAAATATGGAAGCACCGTGAGAAATGAATGCTTGAATATAAATACAGATGTTAGCCAAGCCTGCAGACTGGGCTGTTGTATTTTACCATGAACGATTCCTGTGCAATATCCTCAATACGTTACAAGTCTTTCTTTCCTTTTTTTCTTTCTTCTTTTGCTACTGCCTTTATTTCGCATTGTGCGCAGGGTTAAGTACGGATTTGGCATGCTTAATTTTTTAAGGGGTGGCCGGATGCCCTTCCTGCCGCCACCCCATACCCCCTGGGACGGAAGTAGTGTACTCCAGCTGTCTGCATCTAGTGGAAATCGTGAAATAGTGTGAATGTGTGTCAAATGTCTGCGAGTCGTGCAACTAAGGCGGGACGTGGGGAACAGCCCGGTATTCACCTAGCGGGATGTGGAAAACCGCCTAAAAACCACATCCAGACTGGCCGACACACCGACCGCCGGGCGGATTCGATCCGGGGCCGGCGCGCCTACCTGAGTCTAGAAAGCAGCGCGTTAGCGCTCTCGGCTACCCTGGCGGGTCCTCAATACGTTACAAGTGGCAGTCATGATAGAAGAGGATTCTGTGTCGTTGTCAGTGCGTTATGTCGGAGCTAACAGTAAGTGCATTCGGACGTGCCCGTTCGTGGTTCTATATCGAAGGTAACCGAAGTCTTTGGTGTTTCAACAGACACCGTATCAAAGGTTTACATCACATACACGGAATGCGGAAAAAACGTTGTCTGCTACGTCGTAATGCGGACGCAAGTGTGTAATTACTGATCGTGACAGGCGTATACTGAAGAGGATTGTGACGCAAAATAAGGGGAAGACAGAAGCACAAGGCACTGCAGAACTGAGTGTCACGCTCGTGAACCCTGTCAGCATCAAAACATTACGAAGGGAGCTCTATAAACAGGGAACTGCAAGACAAGCTGGAATTCCAAAACCACTCATCAGTGATGCCAATGCCCGTAACAGGAAAACGTGGTGCCAAAGTTTTGAAACCTGGACTGTGGAGCAATGGAAGGAAGTTATTTGGTCGGACGAGTCTTTTTACACGGTGTTTCAAATTTCTGGCCAAATTTACATTCCAAGAGTGAAACATGGTGGGAGTTTGGTGATGATATGGGCAGTCAAATCGTGATATTCCATGGACCCCATGGTTAGTCTGCAACGTCACATTATTGTCAAGAATATGTGATCATTTTGGCTGATCTGGCCCATGCCATGGTACAATGTTTATGCCCCAATTTAATTTTCGTTTCAAATTTTTGTACGTGCTAGGTGAATCTACTTCGAACAGCAAAGGGATCAAGTAATATGAGTTTTCGCTGATTTAGGTAATTTATTATTATAATATTATATTAGAAGCTTTCGGAATGTGGTACTACAGAAGAAGGCTGAAGATTAGATGGGTAGATCACATAACTAATGAGGAGGTATTGAAAAGAATTAGGGAGAAGAGAAATTTGTGGCACACCTTGACTAGAAGACGGGATCGGTTGGTAGGACATGTTCGGAGTCATCAAGGGATCACCAGTTTAGTATTGGAGGGCAGCGCGGAGGGTAAAAATCGTAGAGGGAGACCAAGAGATGAATACACTAAGCAGATTCAGAAGGATGTAGGCTGCAGCAGGTACTGGGAGATGAAGAAGCTTGCATGGGATCGAGTAGCATGGAGAGCTGCATCAAACCAGTCTCTGGACTGAAGACCACAACAATTACAACAACAACAATTTTCAGAACCACAAGGGTACAGTACTGTTGTGTACAACTTTACGTTGTGTATGTTCACAGTATGTGGGGAGATTTTTACATTTCATGTGGATTTTGAGATCTGGAATTCGGAAACCTTGATTCCTCGCACATTTGGTGAAAGTAAGTCACGCAGTGTGAATGTTAGATGTGGCTCCAGGCAGACCGAGATGTGCTCTGCATCTCGAAGTTCCCCACATTGACAGGTAGCGTCTCCCATAATCTATTACGGTGCTTCATATTCTGTTTGCACCTCGTCACTCCATTTCGCCGTCTTTTCAGGGTCTTCCACATCTAATAAGGTAGTTGGAAACCAGCAGAAAGCTACTCCTCTAGGATTTGGACTGTGTTCCCTCACAGTTCCATTCGACGAGCAGAAAGTGATGGAATTCCATCAGTTGTTCGAAGGAAAGTATCTGTTCGCACCAGACTGGGTAATATTGATTCACTTTCATATATTGGGTCCGCCCCGATAGCTGAGTGGTCTGCGCGGCGGATTGTCACACCAAGGGGCTCGGTTTCAATTCCCGCGTGGGTCGGAGATTTTCTCCGCTCAGGGACTGGATGTTGTGTTGTCCTCATTATCGTTTCATCACCATCAGTGGAAGGCACTGGGAAACCACCATTGGAATCACTTCGCAAGACGCTCATGTGGTGGACCTCTCGGACGAGGCTTCCCCCGTGACAAGACCTGCCGTAAGGCTGAACACAAAGTCATACATTGGATGTGATGGTCCTTTTCTTGCTTGTTTTCTTGTCAACCTCTGCCATTGATTTCCTAACTTCCGGAAGTGCTACGCCTATAGCATGATGGATTTAGTTAGATAGTGTATTCTTCTTCTTTTCTTCTTCTTCTTCTTCTTCTTATTATTATTACTATCGTTACTGCTATCACAACTGCCGTGGCGCGCACAGCCACACAAACGCAACGGTCGGCTACCGCGGCAGAGTTACGCGGCGCCTGCAACTTAGTACCGGCGCGTTCCGCCAGCCAGCGCTGGAAGCGTTCCCGCCAAACATTCAATCATCCGCGAACTACGCCCTCGGACGAGCCTTTTTCTGGCGCGAATGGTCACACTATGATAGCATATCCACCAATCAGGGATCGCCAACGGCCGCCAATCATCACTCCGGAATCAGCGGAGGAAGACTGGAGCCGCCGTGTTAAATAGCCGGAAGAAAGGGAAAGCAGGTGTCTTTCGACCCGCCGCGGACTGCCGCCCGGAAGATACTTCGACGCAGCCGGAACATCCGGTGCCACGTCTTCGCTACGCCGGCCATAGACCCCGGACTCTGCGCCCGTCTACTTCCTCGGCATCTGTCGGAAAGCGTCGAGAGAAAACCAGACAAAGGAACGTAAATTCAGCTCAGTTGCTAATATTTCAATTCAAGAAGGTGGCATAATTCTTTGGCTTGTTATAAAATTTTGGCAGGACAAGAAGTTTTTTGTTTTCGAAGAAAGTTTATTTTTTTGTAGAATCAAGCGGTCGTCTTGCTCCAACTAATAAAAATTTTTTGTTCGCAAATGTGTGTTAATCTGTGGATATAACAACTACCATTATTCTTATTAATACGATCGTGAAACTCATGCCTAGGCCTCTTATGCAGCCAGAAGGGATATAGAATTACTTATACGATTTCTAGTTTCTCTTTTTTACAGTGGCATTACTTGATCTTACGAAGCTTTTCAACAAATTTGGTTGAGAGGCAACAGTGCATAGCGAGGGTCAGACAGTATTAAATAACTACAAACTACAGACAAGCGTTAGCCAAGGAAGGGAATGGTAGATGTGATCCCATTTTTAATCTTGCAACTATAATCGAACTTTTAATGAGCAGCGTTTACCGAAGTAATTAACGAGCTTGGGAATGGCAGCATAATGCAGTAAACGAGTCTCAACGTATTTTCAGCTGAATGACATCGGCACATTGCACTGTAGAAGTAGTTATTAACAGGACGAATTAAATCGGCTCTGTGCCACCAGTAAGCTGCAGTCCGGCTCTGCAGATCAGTGGCTAGCAGAAGTGAGTGCCGCTAGGAAGTTCTGCGTTTGACTGTAGCGTTCAGAATTGTTTCCTTTGAACTGGGGCTCTGCTTGAGGTTCAATGTCCGACATTTAATGGAAGGATGAACGCTGCGCCTCATAATGAATACCAAAGGCGCCAAAGTGCCGCGCGAGAACATTGTCAATCGTATTGCCGTGCTCCGTGCAGCGCGTTTACAATAGGAGTGCGTGCACTACACCGCCCGCGCCGCACAACTTGCCAACAGGAAACGCGGCAACATTGTAGAAGGCGCAATGCATTCGGCTGTAGCGGCTGGCCCTGAGCACTATGGGACTTAACATCTGAGGTCATCAGTCCCCTAGAACTTAGAACTACTTAAACCTAACTAACCTAAGGACATCACACACATCCATGCCCGAGACAGGATTCGAAGCTGCGACGGTAGCGGTCGCGCGGTTCCAGACTGAAGCGCCTAGAACCTCTCGGCCACTCCGGCCGGCGCTCTAGCGGCTGGGAGAGTGACATCAAAGGGGAATTCTGCCTACTGAACGATGCAGCACGAATATAACTACGGCATTTATGAACTGTGCAGGTACTAATAGAACATTTATCACTCTCGTGTGAAGTGGTGAACAACTTTCTAACTTAAAACAACCAGAATGCAGTAAATCTCAACGACGAGATAATATCTGGGAAGAAAGAGGAGCATGAATGAAGGGTTTCTAATTTTTTTAGATAGTATACTCACACAGTCACATTCGTTAAATGAACATCATACGATTATTGTGATGTGCGGTATAAAGGCTCATCAAATAATTGCTGTTTGAGGGTGTTACTGCAGAGTACATGCATTCCAGCGCGACTCCCGGGGGGGTATATAGGCAGCCATAAGGCGAAATAAGCGGTGCTGCTTCTTCATGATAATGCGCGTTCCCATGTATCAAATGTCGTAACGCAAAAGTTCTGCTAAGTGGAAGGTACTCGAGCAGCCGCCCTATAGTCCCGATCTCATCCCACAAGATTATCACGACCTCGGTCTCTTAAAACAGGCCTTGAAGGGTCGATAATTTCTGTCAGACGGGGATGTACAGCAGACAGTTACGGACTTCTTCAAGCAGCAGGACACAGTATTTTACCAAAACGGTATCTTCAAACTGGTGCGTCGGTGGGATAATTGTCTCACTAGTCACGGCGATTTTACCTCATTGACATTCCGATTCTGGGCTGTACTGCCTTCTAACCGAAACTTTTTGATCACCTTTTATGTTTCTTTAGGAATATTACTGCTGACAAGAATATAAAATTGCTCCACATACAGTGCTTCCATCGCAGGTATTGGATCTTCTCCATCCCTGACTCCGAAAAAGTGGTACTTCACTGAGCTTGCTGTCGAATTAGAATAATTCATTAAATCGTTACTAGTTTTCAAGGCACCATACTACGCCCACCATTTTGAAATCACTTTCTGTCTAGCAACAAAAGATATCCGTGAGAAAACTGTGAAAGCTACAAAGAAAAAGACATAAATTTAAATAAATGGTTGCAGCTTTGATATAAGTTGAACTGAGAAGTGTCTATTTCTTATTTCTTGATAGTGACTTGTTTTGAACACCTGCGCCCACCTCAAACCATCTGTACCGCAAGTGTGACAAATACAGGTGATAGTCCATGTACAGGAACTACCTCTGCAGTAATCAGAGCGGCATATGGCCTACTTAACAACACCACGTATGTGGTGTAACTTGCTACTGTTAAGTCAACTGAACAACACCACAAAATGGTTCAAATGGCTCTGAGCACTCTGGGACTTAACTTCTGAGGTCATCAGTCCCCTAGAACTTAGAACTACTTAAACCTAATTAACCTAAGGACATCACACACATCCATGCCCGAGGCAGGATTCGAACCTGCGACCGTAGCGGTCGCGCGGTTCCAGACTGTAGCGCCTAGAACCGCTCGGCCACCCCGGCCGGCACAGCAACACATGCGGTGTAACTTGTTACTGTTAAGTCGCCCATATACCGTTCTGATTACCGCAGGGGCAGTTCCTGTACACGAACTGTCACCTGTATTCGTCACACTTGCGGTACGGATGGTTTGAGATGGGCGCAGGTGTCCGAAAAAAACCACTATCAAGAACAAAAAAAATAGATAGTTCTCAATGCAACTTATGACAAAGCTACAACCATTTATTTCAATTACAAGACAAGTCGCGCACCTAGTTTTCACCTGCAGCATGCTGCATTTCGTAAGACATAAATTGTTGTTTATGATGCTGTGTTAGTTGACTTGATTTATTGTTGTTTTACTAGATGCGAATCACATTTACTTCATACACCGGCGTTGATGACCTTACAGTTTAGCGCCCTAAAATAATAAACATAAGAATAGCATCTCCGGCCGGTGTGGCCAAGGGGTTCTAACCGCTTCAGTCTCGAACCGCGAGAGCGCCACGGTCGCAGGTACGATTGCTGCCTCGTGCATGGATGTTTGTGAAGTCGTTAGGTTGGTTACGTTTAAGTAGTTCTAAGTTCTAGGGGACTGGTGACCTCAGATGTTAAGTCCCATAGTGCCCAGAGCCATTTGAACCATAAGAATGGCATCGATCATCTTGTAAGACATACGTTGTCCGTGACGCGAAAGTAAGTCAACGAAGCAAAACTTTGTTAACTGTTTTAATGCTGCAGTGACCGCCTCAGTAACAGAGCGGTCAGCGTGTATGACTGCTGTGCGGAGGTCTATGTTTCAATTCCCGTTAACGGCAGCGATGTTTTTCTCGATGGAGGATTGGAAGGGGAAGCACTCGGCCTCCTGATGCCAACTGAGGAACTTCTTGAGACAGAGGTAGTGGCTCCAAGACCAACCAACCCAATAACAGCCTTGAGAGCGGTGTGAAGTCCCCACATCCCTCCATCCAGTGACGCCATTGACACTGGATGACATGGTGGTCAGCCGGTCCTGATTGGCCCATCATTGTCAGAACGCGAAGCTTTGCTTTTTTTGAAGCTGAGTGCCGCAACGTACACTTGATTTTTCAATTTTCCTCTACAGCACAACGTACCAAACGCTTCGATTCCCTTCTTTTCCGGTTCCCCCACAATCCTTTACTCACAAATGGTTCAAATGGCTCTAAGCACTATGGGACTTAACATCTGAGGTTAACAGTCCCCTGGACCTTGAACTACTTAAACCTAACTAACCTAAGGACACCACACACATCCCTGCCTGAGGCAGGATTCGAACCTGCGACCGTAGCAGCAGCGCGGTTCCGGACCGAAGCGCCTACAACCGCTCGGCCACAGCGGCCGGCAATCCTTTATTCACCTTCATACAACTCTGTGCACGTTCTCAGAACTGCTTCATGTTGAGGCTGATGTTTTGGCACTAGTAGCGTTCTTTTGGCGAGGAATGTCCTCTTTGGCTGTGCTGATTTACTTTTTATTCCCTTGATTCGTTATTTGCTAGCAAGGTAGCAGAAGTCCTTTCGTAATTTGAGCTTGTGCTCGATCTCTAATTACAGCGCCGTCGACGTGACGCTAAACTCTGATTTTCCTTCCGTCCTTTCGCCAAGAATTTTAAACCTATTCTAGAACCGTTATTTCATTTTTGTCACTATTTCTTACACGTTTAGAGTGAGCAATAGAGGTGAGAGACTGCAGCTGTGTACACCCTTTCATACGTATCAGAGAATTAAGCCTTAGCTGAAAATGTGTAATATTCTTTATTTAAGTACGTTAGTTTTACACAGATACACAATTAAAGTTAGTAAATGAATCAAAAGCAGCTACCCAGTTGCAAGGAAAAATGGTTTTATTCGACCTCTGACCATGATTTCGACGGATGTGAACCCGTCTTCTTCAGATATACATGTATTTTCAATTTGATGCTCACGTATTTGCACCGAAGCGGCAAAGAAACTGGTATAGGCATGCGTATTCAAATACAGAGATATGTAAACAGGCAGAATACGGCACTCCGCTCGTCAACACATATTCAAGTCAAGTGTCTGGCGCAGTTGTTAGAGCGGCTACTGCTGCGACAAAGACAGGTTATCAAGATTTAAGTGAGTTTGAACGTGATGTTATAGTCGGCGCACGAGCGATGGGTCACTGCCTCCCTGACGTAGCGATGAATCGGTGATTTTCACGTACTATCATTAGACGAGTGTACCGTGAATATCAGGGATCCGGTGAAACATCAAATCTCAGACATCTTTGCGGCCAGAAAGAGATACTGCAATAACGGGACCAACGACGACTGAAGAGCATCGTTCAAATTGACACACGTGCAACCCTTCCGCGAACTGCTTCAGATTTCAATGCTGGGCCATCAACAAGTGTCATTGTGCGAACCATTCGACGAAACATCATCAGTATGGACTTTCAGAGCGGAAGGCCCCCTCGTGTACCCTTGGTGACTGCACGAAACAAAGTTTTACGCCTCGCCTGGACTCGCAACACCAACTTTGAACTGTTCATGACTAGAAACATGTTGCCTGGTCGGACGAGTATCGTTTGAACTTGTGTCGATCGGATGGACGTGTACGGGTATGGAGACAACCTCATTAATCCATGCATCCTGAATGTCAGCAAGGGACTGTTCAAGCTGGTGGAGGCTCTATAAAGGTGCGCGCTGTGTGCAGTTGGAGTGATATGGGACCCCTGATACGTCTAATTACGACTCTCACAAGTGACACGGGATGTCCATTGTGCATTCCGATGGACCTGGGCAACTCCAGCAGGACAATGCAATGCCCCACACATCCAGAATTGCTACAGAGTGGCTCCAGTAACATTCTTCTGAATTTAAACACTTCCGCCGGCCACTAAACTCCCCAGACATAAACATTATTGATCGTATCTGGAATGTCTTGCAACATACTGTTCAGAAGAGATCTCCCTCTCCTCGAACTCTTACTGATTTATGGACAGTCCTGTAGGATCATTGGTATCAATTCCCTCCAGCACTATTTCAGACTATAGTCGAGTCCATGCCAAGTCGTGTTGTGGCACTTCTGCGTGCTGGCGGGGGCCCTACACGATATTAGGCAGGTGTACCAGTTTCTCTCGCTCTTCTGTATAGAAGCATTGACATCAAACTGAAAACACATATATTTCTGAAGAAGACGGGTTCATGGAACTGATCCCTAATCGTTGCTGCCAGCTAGGCATGTCCAAAACAACAAAATAAGTGGAAATATTACATCTGACTGTTCCGGTTTCTACACGATGAACCTACAACACTACTGGCCATTAAAATTGCTACACCATGAAGATGACGTGCTACAGCCGCGAAATTTAACCGACAGGAAGAAGATGCTGTGATATGGAAATGATAAGCTTTTCAGAGCATTCACACAAGGTTGGCGCCGGTGGCGACACCTACAACGTGCTGACATGAGGAAAGTTTCCAACCGATTTTTCATACACAAACAGCAGTTGACCGGTGTTGCCTGGTGAAACGTTGTTGTGGTGCCTCGTGTAAGGAGGGGAAATGCGTACCATCACGTTTCCGACTTTGATAAAGGTCGGATTGCAGCTTACAGCAATTGCGGTTTATCGTATCGCGACATTGCTGCTCGCGTCGGTCGAGATCCAATGACTGTTAGCCCAATATGGAATCGGTGGGTTCAGGAGGGTAATACGGAACGCCGTGCTGGATCCCAACGGCCTCGTATCACTAGCAGTCGAGATGACAGGCATCTTATCCTGATGGCTGTAAGGGATCGTGCAGCCACGTCTCGATCCCCGAGTCAACAGATGGGGAAGTTTGCAAGACAACAACCATCTGCACGAACAGTTCGACGACGTTTGCAGCAGCATGGACTATCAGCTCGGAGACCATGGCTGCGGTTACCCTTGACTCAACATCACAGACAGGAGCTCCTGCGATGGTTTACTCAACGACGAATCTGGGTGCACGAATGGCAAAACGTCATTTTCGGATGTATCCCGGTTCTGTATACAGTATCACGATGGTTGCATCCGTGTTTGGCGACATCGCGGTGAACGCACATTGGAAGTGTGTATTCGTCATCGCTATATTGGCGTATCATCCCTCGTGATGGTATGGGGTGTCAATGGTTCCACGTCTCGGTCACCTCTTGCTCGCATTGACGGTACTTTGAACAGTGGACGTTACATTTCAGATGCGTTACGACCTGTGGCTCCACCCTTCATTCGATCCCTACGAAACCCAAATTTCAGCAAGATAATGCAGGACCTGTACCGGCCTTTCTGGATACAGAAAATGTTCGACTGCTGCCCTGGCCAGCACATTCTCCAGATCTCTCACCAATTAAAAACGTCTGGTCAATGGTGGCCGAGTAACTGGCTCATCACAATACGCCATTCACTACTCTTGATGAACTATGGTATCGTGTTGAAGCTGCATGGGCAGCTGTAACTGTACACGCCATCCAAGCTCTGTTTGACTCAATGCCCAGGCGTATCAAGGCCGTTATTACGGCCAGAGGTGGTTGTTCTGGGTACTGATTTCTCAGGATCTATGCACCCAAACTGCGTGAAAATGTAATCACATGTCAGTTCTAGTATAATATATTTGTCCAATGAATACCCGTTTATCACCTGCATTTCTTCTTGGTGTAGCAATTTAAATGGCCAGTAGTGTATTTATTATCTAAAGCTGAAGATTTTTGGCGTCCAAACGGAATTATAATGCTGCTGTACAGAGAGCAAGGGTGTTAGCAGCTCTGGGCTGGGCCTGGCATCCTAGCTAAAGCCCGCGTCCCGATTGGCTAGGAACGGAGCCAAAACAGATTCGGGAACTGGAGCGCATTTTTCTCTCCTTTATCTCCGCCGTCTGCGGTCGGGCAGGAGGAGGGGGAATGTTTACCCCGCAACGTGGCCGTAGCACTGACCGGAAGTTTATAAGGCCGGCCAGCAGCTCTCGCCACCGGGGTTTTGATGTGTGGCCCTCCAGCTTAACGACCGTGTAGCGGGCGTGTTCGGACCGGGCAGAGGGGCTCCACCTACTGACACGCATTTTCATTGGCTCCGTGACGTCGCAGACGGAGTGAGGATGGGGGAGGGGACGGTCGTAAAGCTGTGGGAAGGAAGGACCGCCCGCCTGAGCGAGTAATTGTGGCCACGTGCGGGAGGGGTGGACAGAAATATCCGGAGGCTTCTTTCATTCACAGAGCCTCGTGGCTAGAGCCCGGAAAACAGCGGGGCCGGCACAGCAGCCTGTACTTGATAGTAAAGTGTTGAGACTTCTACCCTCTCTCTACAGGGTGAAAAGTATTTAAACTGACAAGCTCTGGGAGGTTGTAGGGGACATAAAAGAAATATTTTTCCCTATTGTCATTTCTTCCTATGAGGATTATTTAAACCGGTGGAGGCCGTATTACGCTCTTCAGTTGTTAGAGGGCGTATTACGCTCTTCAGTTGTAGGCAACTGCTGTCCACCAGTGTAGTAGTGCATTTTCTCTGTTTACTAATGGAGCGATACACCTGGAGTGAGTACACTGATATGGTTGGTGCGTACTACGTAGCGCACCACAACGGACGAGCTGCACAGCGGGTTTATCAACAACAATATCCTAATCGCAATATCCCGGGAATCCTTCAATCAGCACTCGTGCAATTGCACGTAACTTGGGGACGAATCAGACGAAAGTAATAACAGTCCTTCGAGAGCAATTGTTACATCCATTTCACTTACAGCGTGTCCACATCCTGGAACCAGTTGTTTATCCACCCAGAGCACAGTTTTCGCAGTGTTACCTGGAACAGTGTGAAATGCATCCTACATTTCCATCCTCTGTGTTGTTTACTGATGAAGCAACGTTCGGACGTGATGGAGTCTACAACATGCACAATTCGCATGTTTTGAGTGAGGATAACCCACATGCCACAGCTACTAGCGTTCCTCAAGTGCGGTTCTTCGTGAATGTGTGGGTCGGTGCCGGCCGCGGTGGCCGTGCGGTTCCAGGCGCTTCAGTCCGGAGCCGCGCTGCTGCTACGGTCGCAGGTTCCAATCCTGCCTCGGGCATGGGTGTGTGTGATGTCCTTAGGTTAGTTAGGTTTAAGTAGTTCTAAGTTCTAGGGGACTAATGACCACAACAGTTGAGTCCCATAGTGCTCAGACCCATTTGAACTATTCTTTTGTGGGTCGGTGTCGTTGGGGACTGTTTAATTGGGCCGTATCTGCTACCTAGGCCATTAAATGGCAGGCATTATTGCAGTTTTCTCGCCAGAGCATTGCCAGAATTACTGGAAGACGTCCCGCTCCCTACAAGACAACGCATGTGGTTCCAACATGACGGGGCGCCGGCACATTTTAATTGTCGTGTGCGTCGATTCCTGGACCGACGGTTCCTAGAAACGTGGATTGGCAGAGATGGTCCTGTACTATGGCCTGCTCGAACCTCAGATATCTCCCCTCAGGGGTTTTTTGTGTGGGGAGAGATGCGCAACATTGTTTACGCAACTCCCGTAGCATCAGAAGAGGATCTACATTCCTGGAAATGGAAAAAAGAACACATTGACACCGGTGTGTCAGACCCACCATACTTGCTCCGGACACTGCGAGAGGGCTGTACAAGCAATGATCACACGCACGGCACAGTGGACACACCAGGAACCGCGGTGTTGGCCGTCGAATGGCGCTAGCTGCGCAGCATTTGTGCACCGCCGCCGTCAGTGTCAGCCAGTTTGCCGTGGCATACGGAGCTCCATCGCAGTCTTTAACACTGGTAGCATGCCGCGACAGCGTGGACGTGAACCGTATGTGCAGTTGACGGACTTTGAGCGAGGGCGTATAGCGGGCATGCGGGAGGCCGGGTGGACGTACCGCCGAATTGCTCAACACGTGGGGCATGAGGTCTCCACAGTACATCGATGTTGTCGCCAGTGGTCGGCGGAAGGTGCACGTGCCCGTCGACCTGGGACCGGACCGCAGCGACGCACGGATGCACGCCAAGACCGTAGGATCCTACGCAGTGCCGTAGGGGACCGCACCGCCTCTTCCCAGCAAATTAGGGACACTGTTGCTCCTGGGGTATCGGCGAGGACCATTCGCAACCGTCTCCATGAAGCTGGGCTACGGCCCCGCACACCGTTAGGCCGTCTTCCGCTCACGCCCCAACATCGTGCAGCCCGCCTCCAGTGGTGTCGCGACAGGCGTGAATGGAGGGACGAATGGAGACGTGTCGTCTTCAGCGATGAGAGTCGCTTCTGCCTTGGTGCCAATGATGGTCGTATGCGTGTTTGGCGCCGTGCAGGTGAGCGCCACAATCAGGACTGCATACGACCGAGGCACACAGGGCCAACACCCGGCATCATGGTGTGGGGAGCGATCTCCTACACTGGCCGTACACCACTAGTGATCGTCGAGGGGACACTGAATAGTGCACGGTACATCCAAACCGTCATCGAACCCAATGTTCTACCATTCCTAGACCGGCAAGGGAACTTGCTGTTCCAACAGGACAATGCACGTCCGCATGTATCCCTTGCCACCCAACGTGCTGTAGAAGGTGTAAGTCAACTACCCTGGCCAGCAAGATCTCCGGATCTGTCCCCCATTGAGCATGTTTGGGACTGGATGAAGCGTCGTCTCACGCGGTCTGCACGTCCAGCACGAACGCTGGTCCAACTGAGGCGCCAGGTGGAAATGGCATGGCAAGCCGTTCCACAGGACTACATCCAGCATCTCTACGATCGTCTCCATGGGAGAATAGCAGCCTGCATTGCTGCGAAAGGTGGATATACACTGTACTAGTGCCGACATTGTGCATGCTCTGTTGCCTGTGTCTATGTGCCTGTGGTTCTGTCAGTGTGGTCATGTGATGTATCTGACCCCAGGAATGTGTCAATAAAGTTTCCCCTTCCTGGGACAATGAATTCACGGTGTTCTTATTTCAATTTCCAGGAGTGTAGTTTCCCGGATAGTAGCAGCAGCAGGAACAATTGAGGATACTCCTGGGGTTTTTGTCCGTGTCAGATAGAACATGATCCGATAGGTAACCTTTGTTTACCTGTCAGTGGAGTCATTTTTCAAAATTTACTGTAATTGAAATTGGGTTGTGTTAATGTGTTGTCTCTTGGTCATAAACAAATGGAAAAGTGTTTGTTGGTTTAATTAATTTGCTTACAGAGAAATCTTCCTCTACCGGTTTAAATACCCCTCATAGGAAAAAATGGCATTAGGGAAAAATATTTGTTTTGATGTCCCCTACAACCTCCTGGAGTTTGTCGGTTTAAATACTTTTCACCCTGTATACAAACAATTCGAGTAAAAGGGCATAGTGTAGTTTGTGACCGACTTTTAAAGTCGGTGGCTACGTTGGTGTAAAGGGTACGGCCACACACCGGTGGCATTGCTTGATTATTGTTGAGCTTTCACATAACTGACCGCATACAGATCTCGAAATAAAAATTCCCTTAAGGGTATGTTTACACGAGCCATGAAAATTACATATTTTCGGCAGTATACCTCGGAAACACTGCCTTGCGACTTTGCCAGTCGCACGGTTTGCGGTTACATATTCGGCATTGTTACCAGTCGCTTTGTCCACCCCTGGTAGCTGAGTTGTCAGCGCGACAGACTGTCAATCCTTAGGGCCCGGGTTCGATTCCCTGCTGGGTCGGAGATTTTCTCCGCTCAGGGGCTGGGTGTTGTGTTGTCATAATTATCATTTCATCCGCATCGACGCGCAAGTCGCCGAAGTGGCGTCTAATCGAAAGACTTGCACCAGGCGAGCGGTCTACCTGACGCCATATATATATATATATATATATACCAGTCGCTTAACTCTGAAATGCCGGCCGGAGTGGCCGATCGGTTCTAGGCGCTACAGTCTGGAACCGCGCGACCGCTACGGTCGCAGGTCCCAATCCTGCCTCGGGAATGGATGTGTGTGATGCCCTTAGGTTTGTTAGGTTTAAGGGACTGATGACCTCAGAAGTTCAGTGCCATTGAACCATTACCCTGAAATGTTTGGTGTAATATGTTAATTTCGTGAAAAGAAGTGTTTACATAGGCCACAATATGGCTGTGAATTGGAAGTTGGGAAGAAAAAGAGAATTCAAGCTTTGTGCAGGCGGTGCTCTTTAAGTAACCTACCTGCTTCCGAAACCATTTCGTGAAACGATGCTGGAAGCACACCTCTTACAGAATGTTGGAACACAATTTTGAACACATCATAAAAACTATTCATCCTTGCACCTGTTAAGACGAATGCTAAAATTAAAGACCGCATGTCAGTTTACAACAACACAGGCGATCGCATTTGCTTTGTGGCTACTGGATATTCTACAAAAGCTTGATGCATCTTTTGTGCAATACTTTCATCGATATGCATCTTGATATGAGATTTACAACTCTTCGATGAAAAGACTCAAGAAATTGGTTTAAGCAGTTTGTAATACCAATAAAATGTTTGTGCTAGTAGACACACACACACACACACACACACACACACACACACACACACACACACACACAAACACACACACACTGCGGGCTTTCAAATAACTACGCAACCCTGTACTCAGAGTTGGGATATTAAAAGTTTCGGCTGGTTTCGTTTTCTAGAGGCTGGGATACGTAGTTGCCGCATCACAGGCCAAATACTGCTGAGTCTACAGTATACGATAGGAATACACACATGAATCGAATGGTCGAAGGTTTCTATCACTTGGCAATTGCGAATTATGAATGTAACATACAAATTTGGTTCAAATGGCTCTGAGCACTAAGGGACTTAACATCTGAGGTCATCAGTCCCCTAGAACTGAGAACTACTAAAACCTAACCAACCTAAGGACATCACACACATCCATGCCCGAGGCAGGATTCGAACCCGCGACCGTAGTGGTCGCGTGGTTCCAGACTGAAGCGCCTAGAACCGCTCGGCCACACTGGCGGGCTAACATATAAATTTATAAATGAAAGATTGCAGTTAAATAAAATTTGCAGGTAGTATCTTAACGACTTTAAATGATGAGTACGATAGTTGAAGTGCTTTTGAGAATGCGGTATATTTCAGCAAAACACTTTTTGGTGTCGATGGTGCAGTAATTAAATAAAATATAAGTTCAAGAACAGGGAAACAATAGATTCCTACTGCACGTAATTAGACATGAACAACAACATAGCTCGCGAGATGTTCACTTCTAAACCCACACTACGTCTTCACGGTAGAAGCCACGGAAATCTCACAAGTGCACAAGTCGGCACTCCTAAGTTTTTCTACCTGCCGCGACCACGCGCAAACCTCTCCACAGTCCAAGTTTCTCTTGTGACCGTGCGTCCGCCGCGCCGTCGCGTCCAGCCCTTCCCGTGTCCTCTGCCGTACTCCACGTGTCCTCTCCGGAAACGATCCTCCTCCCCCACTTCCTTACAGTCTCACCATTAACGAGTGCTGTGATTGGATAGAACGCTCCCTCCATGTCTCAAAGCAAACGTACACTCACAAACATATTTAAGCACAATCGAAATACTGGATTTACATTTAAAAAACTTGAAATTAAATGAATATTCCTACGGCTGGACCATAAACACGCGCTAACACATTATTTCATTCATAAACAAATTAAACAAACATGTATCAAAGGAATAGAACAAAAGGTATGCCAGTAGCCTAACGTCTCTGTGCTTTCTAGAACACAGTAAATATTTAACCAATTTCTTCATGAATAATATATATCGTATATAAGCAAATACATAAGATGAATAAAGATATTTATAAGCATGCTGCTACCGTTTTTTCGTGTAACTGTGGATGGGGTGTCTACATGGACAAGGAAAAATAATTCCCGGATTTTTCCAGGATTTCCTGGTTGAAAATACACTTTCTCCCAGGTGAAAATACACTTTTTCCGTGTTAAGTGACAGTATACTTTTTCTCGACTCTTATCAATCCTTTTATGGTTTATGGTTTTATACACCGGCGTAGAATTTCCTGGCACTTTAGAAAATGAAACTCAGGGGAAAAAACACGTTTTGGAGAGATGTTTGATGTGCAGCAACATATACACTGCGTATTTCCGTGATACGAAGGTATAAATTCGAATTCCACCAAACACCACGTGTTACTTTCCGAAGCATTAAAATCGAGATTGCGACGCGCTTTTGTAAGCCAGTCACAGCTCATGTCACCTGATCTCGCCAGCTAATGACAGCATTTGACACGTGATGTAGTCAGCCAATAGCAAGATCACTCTTAAGTAGCGCGAACACACAAATAAGAAAAAATGGCTTAAATTACCGTAGAATTGTTGCTACAAGAAAAGCAAAACTATCACATATAATATTGCTCTCTAAGATTAATAAGCTGGAAGAGAAGCTGAGCTTACACATATATTGTTGATCTTTTTTGCACATCATACATCACATAAATGTGCCAGCACAATTTTTTAATTACGACGTAAATGTCTGATCTTCTGGACTTGAAATTCTTCGTATGATCGTCCCCAAAGAGTTGATTTTTAAACGAAAGTCAAACGCTCTGTGATTTAAGAAATACGTCGTACACTCTCACATAGTTTATCTTACATAAAAGGAAACTTACTTTGGAAGTAACGCTTTTCAAAGCAATGTCCGCAATATTTTTCCGTTTCAGCAGTTTCCAGAGAGCGCCAGATAACAGGCGTCACTGCACTTGCTCAGATACGATGACGCAGCAAGCCCGCATGTTCGTACGTGTGAAATACACTCCTGGAAATTGAAATAAGAACACCGTGAATTCATTGTCCCAGGAAGGGGAAACTTTATTGACACATTCCTGGGGTCAGATACATCACATGATCACACTGACAGAACCACAGGCACATAGACACAGACAACAGAGCATGCATAATGTCGGCACTAGTACAGTGTATATCCACCTTTCGCAGCAATGCAGGCTGCTATTCTCCCATGGAGACGATCGTAGAGATGCTGGATGTAGTCCTGTGGAACGGCTTGCCATGCCATTTCCACCTGGCGCCTCAGTTGGACCAGCGTTCGTGCTGGACGTGCAGACCGCGTGAGACGACGCTTCATCCAGTCCCAAACATGCTCAATGGGGGACAGATCCGGAGATCTTGCTGGCCAGGGTAGTTGACTTACACCTTCTAGAGCACGTTGGGTGGCACGGGATACATGCGGACGTGCATTGTCCTGTTGGAACAGCAAGTTCCCTTGCCGGTCTAGGAATGGTAGAACGATGGGTTCGATGACGGTTTGGATGTACCGTGCACTATTCAGTGTCCCCTCGACGATCACCAGTGGTGTACGGCCAGTGTAGGAGATCGCTCCCCACACCATGATGCCGGGTGTTGGCCCTGTGTGCCTCGGTCGTATGCAGTCCCGATTGTGGCGCTCACCTGCGGGGCGCCAAACACGCATACGACCATCATTGGCACCAAGGCAGAAGCGACTCTCATCGCTGAAGACGACACGTCTCCATTCGTCCCTCCATTCACGCCTGTCGCGACACCACTGGAGGCGGGCTGCACGATGTTGGGGCGTGAGCGGAAGACGGCCTAACGGTGTGCGGGACCGTAGCCCAGCTTCACGGAGACGGTTGCGAATGGTCCTCGCCGATACCCCAGGAGCAACAGTGTCCCTAATTTGCTGGGAAGTGGCGGTGCGGTCCCCTACGGCACTGCGTAGGATCCTACGGTCTTGGCGTCCATCCGTGCGTCGCTGCGGTCCGGTCCCAGGTCGACGGGCACGTGCACCTTCCACCGACCACTGGCGACAACATCGATGTACTGTGGAGACCTCACGCCCCACGTGTTGAGCAATTCGGCGGTACGTCCACCCGGCCTCCCGCATGCCCACTATACGCCCTCGCTCAAAGTCCGTCAACTGCACATACGGTTCACGTCCACGCTGTCGCGGCATGCTACCAGTGTTAAAGACTGCGATGGAGCTCCGTATGCCACGGCAAACTGGCTGACACTGACGGCGGCGGTGCACAAATGCTGCGCAGCTAGCGCCATTCGACGGCCAACACCGCGGTTCCTGGTGTGTCCGCTGTGCCGTGCGTGTGATCATTGCTTGTACAGCCCTCTCGCAGTGTCCGGAGCAAGTATGGTGGGTCTGACACACCGGTGTCAATGTGTTCTTTTTTCCATTTCCAGGAGTGTATTAAAAGATCTTGTATTAAAACGAATCTAATGTAAAAAACTGTCACGTCACGCTCATTGGAGGCAATTTGTTGTTAAGAAGCACTGCACAGTCTTCCTAAAGCCTTTGACACACTTTGCTGTTGGTAGACGCTTGTATGAGCACTGTGTTTTGTTGTTGTATATGGCGCATTTTCTTTGCAACTTAAGTTTTATTTTCGTTTTTTTCTCTCGTTCATGTTTTGTTGCTGCAGTATTATTCTGCAGAAGCCGGATACAGTATTTTTTTTTTCTTTTGTTAGAGTATTGGTTCTTACCAGTCAAAATCACAAAAATTTAACTGAAAACTAAAACAATCAAAAATTCCCGGAACTCAAAAAGATTCCCGGGTTTTTCCTGGTTTTCTCCCGGATGAAAAAATTCCCGGGTTTTTCCCAGATCTCCCGGTTGTCCCGGGTCGTAGACACCCTGTGTGGAGTAGTTATGGCCTGACACGATCGATAATAATCGGCCACTTTGACCTCCAATAACTCATGTACTAGTCAAGTTACATGCCTGTAGTCTATACCAATTTAGGTTTACACTAATAGCTGTCTAACGACTCGTCGATCGACGAAATCGGATGAAGCGTTTAAATTTTGGGAATAAGTTGCTGGGTGTTACTTGTATAATTTACAGTCGGATACTAGACTTTAAACTAATAAAGATATTGAAAATCTAATTACACCATCAGAATCGTCGTGCAAATAATAGTAATTTACATATTTCTTTTTGAGGTATCATGATTCATGTGGCTACTATTAATTTCTATACAAACTGTGAAATGTCTACCATGATGGTTTCACAGAGTCCGCCATCTTTGGAACTCTCGGCATACAAGTCTCTTTCATTGACACAGCGTCACCATGGAATTCCCAGCACACGGTCGGTGGAACACATGCTTGGGCCGTTGTGGCGTATCACGCGGATGTAAACGACCTCGGCCCTGCCTCGCGGCCCGAGCGATGGCCGACAACTCTGAACTTAGAATATTTCCAGGGCATTACCTACAACACACACACACACACACACACACACACACACACACACATGCACGTAGAAACGATGTAATCCGAAGGAACATATAGAGACAAACAAATTACTATAATTTCAGAAAAAATTTGATAATTTATTCAAGAGAAAGAGCTCCACAAATTGAGAAAGTCCATAACGCGTTAGTTCACCTCTCGCCCTTACGCAGGCATCTGTTCCCGTCGGTATTGGTTGACAGAGTTGCTGGATGCCTTCCTGAGGAATATCGTGCCAAATTCTGTCCAATCGGCGCACGATACGGGGTGGTCCATTGCTAGTGACCGGGACAAATATCTCACGAAATAAGCGTCAAACGAAAAAACTACAAAGAACGAAACTTGTGTAGCTTGAAAACCAGATGGCGCTATGGTTGGCCCGCTAGATGGCGCTGCCATAAGTCAAACGGATATCAACTGCGTTTTTTTAAATAGGGACCCCCATTTTCTATTACATATTCGTGTAGTACGAAAGAAATATGAATGTTTTAGTTGGACCACTTTTTTCGCTTTGTGATAGATGGCGCTGTAATAGTAACGAACGTGTAAGTACGTGGTATCACTTAACATTCCGCCAGAGCAGACGGTATTTGCTTCGTGATACATTACCCGCGTTAAAATGAACCTTTTACCAATTACAGAAAAGGTCCATATCGTGTTGATGTATGGCTATTGTGATCAAAATGCCCAGTGGGTGTGTGCTATGTATGCTGCTCGGTATCCTGGACGACATCATCCAAGTGTCGGGAGCGTTCGCCGTACAGTTACGTTATTTAAGGGAACAGCAGGTGTTCAGCCTCATGTGAAATGTCAACCACGACCTGCAACAAATGATGATGCCCAAGTAGGTGTTTCAGCTGCTGTCGCGGCTAATCCGCACATCACTAGCAGACAAATTGCCCAAGATTCGGGAATCTCAAAAACGTAAGTGTTGAGACTGCTACATCAACATCGATTGCACCCGTACCATATTTCTATGCACCAGGAATTGCATGGCGACGACTTTGAACGTCGTGTACAGTTCTGCCACTGGGCACAAGAGAAATTACGGGACGATGGCAGATTTTTTGCACGCGTTCTATTTGGCGACGAAGCGTCATTCACCAACAGCGGTAACGTAAACCTGCATAATATGCACTGTTGGGCAACCGAAAATCCACGATGGCTGCGACAAGTGGAACATCAGCGACCTCGGCGGGTTAATGTATGGTGCGGCATTATGGGAGGGAGGATAATTGGCCCCAATTTTATCGATGGCAATCTAAATGGTGCAGTGTATGCTGATTACCTACGTAATGTTCTACCGATGTTACCACAAGCTGTTTCACTGCGTGACAGAATGGCGATGTACTTCCAACATGATGGATGTCCGGCACATAGCTCGCGTGCGGTTGAAGCGGTGTGAATAGCATATTTCATGACAGGTGCATTGGTCGTCGAAGCACCATACCATGGCCGGCACTTTCACCGGATCTGACGCCCCCGGATTTCTTTGTGTGGGGAAAGTTGAAGGATATTTGGTATCGCGATCACCCGACAACGACTGACAACATGCGTCAGCTCATTGTCAATGCATGTGCGAACATCACGGAAGGCGAACCACTCTCTGTTGAGAAGAATGTCGTTACACGTATTGCCAAATGCATTGAGGTTGACAGACATCATTTTGAGCATTTATTGCATTAATGTGGTGTTTACAGGTAATCACGCTGTAACAGCATGCGTTCTCAGAAATGATAAGTTCACAAAGGTATATGTATCACATTGGAACAACCGAAATAAAATGTTCAAACATACCTGCGTACTGTATTTTAATTTAAAAAACCTACCTGTTACCAACTGTGAGACATATCTTAGTGACTATTACAGCGCCATCTGCCACAAAGCGAAAAAAGTGGTCCAACTAAAACACTCATATTTCTTTACGCACTACTTTAATATGTAATCAAAAGTGGGGGTTCCTATTTTTAAAAAAAGCATTTGATATCCGTTTGACGTATGGCAGCGCCATCTAGCGGGACAAACCATCGCGCAATCTGGTTTCCTCCTTCAAGCTAGACAAGTTTCGTTCTTTGTAGTTTTTTCGTTTGACGCTTATTTCGTGAGATATTTGGCCCGGTCGCGATCAATGGACCACCCTGTATAGTCAAAATCCCGAGGTAGCTGGAGGACCCTGCCCGAAGTGCTACAAACGTTCCTGATTGGGTAGAGATACGGCGACCTTTCTGGCCAACGTCGAGTTTGGCAGACAAGAAGACAAGCAGTTGAACCATTGCCTTGTGCTGGCGACAGTATCTTGTTGAAATTTTAGCCCAATATGGCTTTCCAGGAAGGGCAACAAAATGGGGCATAGACGGACCAATGTGCTGTAAGAGTGTTGCGGATGACACCACAGTGGGTCTGCTTTAATAGGAGATGGCACCCCAGTCCATCACTCCTGACTGTCGGCTTGTGCGGCGGCCGACAGCCAGGATTGTATCCTACAGCTGTCTGGCATGTCTCCAGACACATTTGCGCTGGTTATCGGGGCCTGGAATCTAACTGACTGGAGTACAATTGTCTTCAGTGATGAGTCTCACTTCGAATGGAGCCCTGATGATAAGCGAAGACAAGAAACGTCGAGTTGTGCCGATCAACGGTGTCCACGTTAAACTGGCTTAGTCAGATATGCGGGGTTTGGAAGAAAGGTAAGGTATACCAGACGCAACAACACCATGCCTAGTAAAACAGTGCAGTGTTCAGCCCCAAACTTAAGGATGAGGACTGCTTTACTTTCCTGTGTCACAACGAAGATCAGATGTGTAGCAGCTTTATCGAAAAAAAAAAGAAATACAAGCGTTTCTTTTCTGCGTGGAAATGACGGTTATTTACCTGTCACTACAAGTTAAAACTAACAGTATTCCAGTTTCTTTAAATTAAATCGCACTCTTCAAACTTTTCCGTGTCTTTGTAACAGCTTCATCCTTTTAGAAACCAAATTTTACTAAAATTCTACTGAACATAAAGCCTAACTATGGAACTTGACATTCTATGCTTACGCATTCAAAGGTAGTTATAGACTTAAAAAAACTATTCTCTGAGTTTCTACACACAAACACAATAGTTGATGAAGATTTTTGTGTGCAGTTGTACCAAAAATTTCTGATGAACACAGAAGGCATCTGTTTTATGAAACTGTTGCAACTTCCTATGCCTCTTCTCTTGCCAGTGAAAGTCAGAGTCACCGCAAGAAATTGCGTGGCAGCATCTGCTCGATAAAACCCGTATCGTGGCCACTGCTAGTGTTATGACTTCAGAAATACGTTTTATGTAGGAGGGGCAGAACCGTAATAGTGCGGTTACGTATTTGTAACTCGTGTTTCATACTTTTACTGTCCTTCAAGGTAGCCACCAATAATGCGTACCATGGGACTCTTGCGAAACATTTACTTTTTTATAATTTTAAATAATGTCAGTATTTGGAATAAATGTAGCTGTTGAGATAAGGGTAGCTGTAGGGATGAAGATAAAACATCTTCGAAAATGAACCGAACGACGCGAAACAATATCATCAATTTATGATACACCTTTGTATATACATTTCCATGCAAATAATTTTGAACAAAATTCTTTACAAAGCATTATAACAGTTGGATGTAAACGATATTTGAGGTAGTAGTGTAATCTCCGAGTACTTTTCATTTTTCATTTTCTTTAAGAGACACCAAATATTAGGTGATTTAAATAACCTTGAAAAAGCTATGGGCAGTTGTGTAAAGATGGGTTTTGTGAAATACAAAACTGGTCTATGAAGCGTTTGTCCCTACTACCTGTTTATAGTGATCGCAAATGCAATTTTAATAGGCGCTTGTCTTATTATCAACTGAAAAGGAATACTTGGATCATGTTAAGTTTATCCGTGCTATTACAACATTTGTACCAGTGTCATTCAGCTGAGCACTGATTGTAAATTCATTGAGTTTTGTTACAAACATGCTTGCTCCATTCACTGAGTCTCGTATAATGTTCAGGTTTCTTATCAACATAAGAATACTGTTATTATTTCGTATTCGTTTATGTGGTGGCAGGCCTGACAGATCTAATGACAGGGTGTTTGTCGTTCCGGAAAGTATACTCGTTTAGAAAAGTCTTCTTCACGACGGGAAGACATAATATACTACCGCAGTGGACACGGTTATTATCTGACAATCCTGTATACAAATTATCCAGCTGATAAGTATTTCAAAAAAATTAAATTATATTTGTAATAAGATAGTATCTATGAAAAGAGTGACTCTTTTCCGTGATCAGCAACTCAGCTTCGTAAAATATAGGTATGAGGCTGGGCGTCCATGCCTTATTGCCTATAATAGTTAAAAATCTTTTTTGTGTTAAAACTTTCCACAAATGCTAAGTTTTACCTCAAAATCAGTATGCAGTTTCGGAAGCCGGTTAAAAAAGCCTTCCTAATGATACCTCATTCATCCTTGTACGATTAGTATATGTTGAGAAAAAGGGATATTGGCTTGAGAAATAATATATATGATAACGCTATGCTAACGGTGTGGAAATCGTGGAATGCCTTTAACGGCGCCGGGTTCCCCGACGAACTTCTGTAACAATTCGGAAGCGAATGCCTCGAAGTGCTTCCTTCCTCTATTGAAGTCGAAGTTACAAGAGCTGAAGTCAGCGCACTGACGGTCTGCAGTTGAGGCATCAAATGTATTAGGATAACACCAACACATTTGTCTATATGAATCAACGTAATTTGCTTGATTTTTGGGTTCTGATGAACTTCCGATCGTCGGGGTGACCCGTAATGACGTCATTTGTTTGACTGGCGTTTCGGATCTGGCTATTATGATTTGGCCTACGTCACATTGAGCGTAATGATACGGTGTAAGCAATCCTCTATTTCGCGTTCACAGTGTTCCAAACGGGTGCGGGCATCGTCGTATCGTAGCCATTTCTGCATTTCCGTCAAATCATGCGTAATCCATCATGATGCAGTTTCTCTCAAGTCCAGGCGTTCCTTCAGAAAGTGAAGCACAGGCATAGCCTATCTGCTGAACTTGTCTCTTGGGTCAGCACATGACTCGTCTGGCATCCCTCATCGTCAAGTAACGTAGTAGATTCTCCTTACAGGCGCAGTGCAACTTGGCGTATGAACGTCATTTTGGAGTTCCTCTTGGAAAGATTTTACCAGCTCTAGCAGTGCTCTGTAAGGCAATGCAGATTCCCTGCAAGCCTCTGTTGACACTGGCATGCTGTGTCTCCTCTGGCACGTTCACTTTTTATCCACCTTCATTGTTTTCCTTGCGAAAACATCGTGACAACACAAATAAGACTGTCCGCTGCACGAGGCTACGTTCTACTTCTAATTAATGACCTGAGAAGGGAGAGTCTAAGATGTTGTTGTTGTGGTTTTCAGTCCTGAGACTGATTTGATGCAGCTCTCCATGCTACTCTATCCTGTGCAAGCTTCTTCATCCCCCAATACCTACTGCAGCCTACATCCTTCTGAATCTGGTTAGTGTATTCATCTCTTGGTCTCCCTCTACGATTTTTACCCTCCACACTGCCCTCCAGTACTACATTGGCGATCCCTTGATGCCTCAGAACATGTCCTACCAACCGATCCCTTCTTCTAGTCAAGTTGTGCCACAAACTCCTCATCTCCCCAATTCTCTTCAATACCTCCTCATTAGTTATGTGATCTACCCATCTAATCTTCAGCATTCTTCTGTAGCACCACATTTCTAAAGCTTCTTTTCTCTTCTTGTCTAAACTATTTATCGTCCATATTTCACTTCCATACATGGCTACACTCCATAGAAATACTTTCAGAAACGACTTCCTGGCACTTAAATCAATACTCGATGTTAACATAGTTCTCTTCTTCAGAAACGCTTTCCTTGGCATTGCCAGTCTACATTTTATATCCTCTCTACTTCGACCATCATCAGTTATTTTGCTCCCTAAATAGCAAAACTCCTTTACTACTTTAAGTGTCTCATTTCCTAATCTAATTCCCTCAGCATCACCCGACTTAATTCGACTACATTCCATTATCCTCGTTTTGCTTTTGTTGATGTTCATCTTATACCGTCCTTTCAAGACACTGTCCATTCCGTTCAGCTGCTCTACCAGGTCCTTTGCTGTCTCTGACCGAACTGCAATGTCATCGGAGAACCTCAAAATTTTTATTTCTTCTCCATGGATTTTAATACCTACTCCGAATTTTTGTTTTGTTTCCTTTACTGCTTGCTCAATATACAGATTGAATAACATTGGGGAGAGGCTACAACCCTGTCTCACTCCCTTCCCAACCACTGCTTCCCTTCATGTCCCTCGACTCAAGGCCGGCCTGAGTGGCCGTGCGGTTCTAGGCGCTGCAGTCCGGAATCGCGTGACCGCTACGGTCGCAGGTTCGAATCCTGCCTCGGGCATGGAAGTGTGTGATGTCCTTAGGTTAGTTAGGTTTAACCAGTTCTAAGTTCTAGGGTACTGATGACCACAGCAGTTAAGTCCCATAGTGCTCAGAGCCATTTAAACCATTTTTGAACCTCGACTCAAACTGCCACCTGGTTTCTGTACAAATTGTAAATGGCCTTTCGCTCCCTATATTTTACCCTTGCCACCTTCAGAATTTGAAAGAGAGTATTCCAGTCAACATTGTCAAAAGCTTTCTCTAAGTCTACAAATGCTAGAAACGTAGGTTCGCCTTTCCTTAATCTTTCTTCTAAGATAGGTCGTAGGGTCAGTATTGCCTCACGTGTTCCAACATTTCTACGTAATCCAAACTGATCTTCCCCGAGTCTAAGATAGGTTGGTGCAACTATCGTGTGATGTAAGTGATATTCCTCAGTTCAGTTGCATGGCTTCTGTAGAGCAGTGTGACCACCATTGACGTTCTGTGATGTGTTTTGTATGCTTGGGGTCGATAAAAATAAATTCCGAATCTCCATTCAATAGTACCAGAAATCCATCATGTCATGTCATGAATTTCAATAACTGCAGCCAATTCCAGGTTTCTTGTTCCAGAGGTCACGTGTGCTACCAGGTTTCCATGTAAATATGGGTAAGTCAGAATACGTCTTTATAACACAATCTGCATTATGTAAACAAATAACAAATGAATTTGGTACTAACAGCAGACATCTAACGTCTACCGGCTGGACAGTCCAACGTGTCACACAGCTCGCATTGTACATGCCTGGTTCGTAGAGCACCAGGATAAGTTTACCATACTCGCCTGGCCACCAATCCTCTGTCTGATTTGATGCGGCCCGCCACAAATTCCTCTCCCGTACCAACCTGCTAATCTCTGAGTAGCACTTGCAACCTACATTCTAAGCTATTCGCTGGATGTACTCCAATCTTTCTGTCTTCATCTACTATTTTTACACTCTACGGCGCCCTCTAGTACCGTGGAAGTTATTCTTTAATAGATATCCTACCATCCTGTTACTTCTTCTTGTCGGTATTTTCCATCTATTCCTTTCCTCACCGATTTTCTGGAGAAACTCCTCATTCCTTATCTTATCAGTTCATCTAATTTTCTATATTCTTCTGTAACACTACATCTCAAATGCTTCGAGTCTCTTCTGTTCCGACTTTCCCATAGTCCTTGTTTCACTACCTTACAATACTGGGCTACAAACGTACATTCTCAAAAATTTCTTCCTCAAATTAAGGCTCATGTTTGATACAAGTAGACTTAACCTGGCCACGAATGCCGTTTTAGCCACTGCTAGTCTGCTTTTTCTATCGCCATTGCTCCGACCATCATGGGTTATTTTGCTACATAGGTTGCAAAATTCCTTAGCTTCATCTACTTCGTAATCACCAATTCTGATGTTAAGTTTCTCGCTATTCTCATTTTTGCTACTTCTCTTGACTTTCGATTTCTTTACATTTACTCTCAGGACCTATTTTGCACTCATTAGACAACTCCATTCAGTAAATTACGTAATTATTCTTCCCTTTCACTGAGGATAGCAAAGTCATCAGCGAATCTTATAATTGATATCCTTCAACTCTGAATTTCATTACCACTCTAGAAACTTTCCTTTATTTTCGTAGCAGCTTTTTGGGTCTGTAGACTGAACAGTTGGGGTGAAAGACTACGTCCCCGTCTTACACCTTTTTATTCAGAGCATTTAGTTCCTCGTCTCCTACTCATATTGTTCCCTCTTTGCTCTTGTACATATTGAATATTATCCATCTTTCCTTATAGATTACCCCTATTTTTCCCAGAATTTCGATCATTTTTCATCATTCTACACTGTGGAACCCTTTCTCCAGGTCGACTAATCCCATGAACGTCATGTTACCGAAACGCTTTCTAGTAACCATGAAGCTAAGTTTTGCACGTCAGCCGTGTGTGTGTGTGTGTGTGTGTGTGTGTGTGTGTGTGTGTGTGTGTCTTGTTGTTGTTGTTGTTGCAGCCGTTTTGTATCACATCTCAACGTGAGAATCTTTTAGACCCGCTTTCACGAATTGTTCTAGTTCCGTGTGATATTTTTGCTGCAGCAGAAGATAATCGGCACTGAAACTACTTTCTCGGTACTGCACAAAATGATGCCTCGTACCGCCGTTCCCGACCGGAAGTTAATGTGTTCCTTCCCTTCTACCCGCAAATCTCTTACAGGTCAACTCAAGAATACAGTCTGTACAAGATTTTTTTTTTTTAGTATTTCGCTTTCGGAAGGCGCTCATTCAGCTAATTCAACAGCGGAATGTCAGTTATGGCGATACGAACTTAGGATCAACGCAACACCCTGTCCCCGAGCGGAGAAAATCCCCGACCCGGCCGGGAATCGTTAGGCAATCCGCAGCGTTGACCATCCAAGTATCGAGGCGGACCTGTAGCCGACTTTGTGACCCTTGTCGATCTATGTTCCTTCCGCAGATGTCGGAAGAATTCAATAGACATCGTGTCGCTCCTCACCACTCCAAATCTTTGTATATTTGAAGTGTTCAGCAGGTTTAAACTAAATTCAGTACTACGTCTAAACATCAGCGACATTACAACGTTCTTTCACGAAATCTTGTCACTTCCGTGTGACATTTCTACTGTAGCAGATGACCGTCGCGAAATATATGTTATCGGCCACGCTGGAAAACGTCATTGTACCATTTAAATTGTTAGAACTGAAGTCACTCCTGCGAGCTCGACCCACGCCGAGCAAGATTTTGTGACTCCGTTTGTTATTTTGACTTTCCAATACGCTGAATCGGCCCTTCCGACAATAATTTCTTTTTTCGATTTCTTCAAACTTTTCATACAGCCATTTCGTCTTAGCTTCCCTGCACTTCCTGTTTATTTCATTCCTCAGTGACTTGTATTTTTGTATTCATGAATTTATATAAACATTTTCTACTTCATTCAACTGAAGTATTTCTTCTGTTACCCATGGTTTCTTCGCAGATACCTTCTTTGTACTTATGTTTTTCTTTCAAACTTGTGCGACTGCCCTTTTTAGAGATTCCCATTCCTCTTCAACTGTAATGCCTACTGAGCTATTCCTTACTGCTGTATCTATAGGCATAGAGAACTTCAAACGTATCTCATCATTCCTTACTATTTCTGTATCCTACTTTTCTGCGTATTGAATCTTCCTGAATAATCTCTTCAACTTCAGCCTACTCTTCATCACTGCTACAGTGTGATCTGAGTCTGTATCCATTATCTGATTTCCGAATCTCTGTCTGACCACGATGTAATCTAAATGAAATCTTGCCGCGTCACCCAGTCTTTTCCAAGGATACCTCCTCTTCTTGTGATTTTCGAACACAGTATTCGCTGTTACTAGATGAAATTTATTGCAGAACTCGATTAGTCTTTCTCCTCTCATATCCCTTGTCCCAAGCCCAAATTCTCCTGTAACCTATTCTTCTACTCCTTCCCCTACAACTGGATTCCAGTCCCCCGTGACTACTAGATTCTCATCTCCCTCTACGTTCTGTATTACTCTTTCATATCCTCATGTACTTTCTCTGTCTCTTCATACTCTGCTTGCGACGTCGGCATATATGCCTGAACTATCGTTGTAGGTGTTGGTTTGCTGTCGACTCTGATAAAAAAAACCTATCACTGAACTGTTCACAGTAAGATACTCTCTGCCCTAACTTCGTATTCATAAAGAATCCAACTCCCATTATACTATTTTCTGCTGCTGTTGCATAAATATTTAACTTCTTTCCAGTTCACTTCACTGATCCCTACTATATCTAGATTGAGAGTCTTTAATTTACCATTTCAGATTTTCTCGCTTCTCTACCATGTTCAAGTTTCGGACTCTTAGAAACACTGCTCTACGGGATGAACGAAACGACATACGAAAAAGCATACAAACTATTGTGGGGGGGAGGGTAGGAAAGAATCGTCCTCAGTCAAGATGTTTTGGGCAAGGCCCAACTTAGTAGTACTCTAATTAAGTTAATAATAATAATGAGTTTATAACATTGTACGTATCTAAATATATTAAGTTTCAAAAATTTCGTTCTCAAAAGAAATTTCATTCGCTTTACTGTTGACAATTAGCTCTATTGACTAACAAGTTTGCCGCCGAGTGATTTAAAGGAATTTTAATATTACGCAATAGCTCCCTTTCTTAATATGAGATACGATTTTGGAACTAACCAAATGAGTACGTCCCCTATGAAACTCATTATCCTGTTGCTACAGACCCTCAAATCATTGAAGAAAAATATCGGATGAAGAATCTGAATGGTTTCAACATAGGAAATACGGAAGTATTAGAGAAATCTTGATTTATAATTTCAGATGGATTGTCTGGTATCTGTAGAATCAGAAATTTTGTGCTGTAGTTATAAATGTATCTTATGTGTAAGAAAAAATTGGACTTAACATGATAAAACAAAGGTTAATGTCAAAGTGTTGTACCACATATCGATACCGCACCTCGGGCGTCATTGCTTTGGTAAGGGAATAGCAAGTTTTCGTTAGATACCGACGGTCGTCGTGCGGGATTCGGCGGACCCAATGAGGTGCGCACGCCTGGCCACGACCCCAACGGCTGTGGAATACAGGGGCCCTCTGCCGCAATGGTATAGGATGGCCGATGGCAGCGTTTCAGCCCCACTTTGATTCCGGATGCTGCGCCTACTTCATCATTGTTGCTGTTTTAATAGCTGGACTATGGTTCTAACTGCATTATTTGTAATGCCTTCGTTTCTCTTGGGGAAACACAAGTTAAGTAAGTCTACTGTTGTGTTAACTTGTTCGCTAGTAATTTCCGCTCCTGTCCGGCTTTCCTGTAATGACAGCTGCCCCACCACTGTGTAGCCCACCACTGCTTACCTTTGTATACGAAGTCATATAAAACATGGAGAAAATGTTAAAAAAATTTGAAAAGAAGGATTTTTTGAAGTGAAATGTGGGTCAAATGGTTCAAATGGCTCTGAGCACTATGGGACTTAACTTATGAGGTCATCAGTCTCCTGCAGCTACTTAAACCTAACTAACCTAAGGACATCACACACATCCACGCCCGAGGCAGGATTCGAACCTGCGATCGTAGCGGTCGCGCGGTTCCAGACTGTAGCGCGTAGAACCGCTCGGCCACACCGGCTCGCGAAGTGAAATTTGGCTAGAACGGAAAGCAACTGGTCTTACATGTGTCGAAAATGTGGCAGGAGCACTACAGGAGCGGCAAAACGGCGCATAACATCCTACAAGGTATCGCGCTCTGCTGCCCACACAAAATCATCCATGCTCAGGAGCTACTCTCTGCTGACCTGCTAGCAAGATAAATGTTCGCTCTGGAATTTCCTGCTCGCATGGAAGTAGACAATGAATGGCCGTGGAACATACGAACCACATTTCCACGTCAGTAAGCAGAATTGCAGAACATCCGCACAAACATCAACCGGTACCACTTCATTCTGCAAAGGTGATTGTGTGGCCGTATTGAGTTATGTACAACACAAGGAGTTTGTTGATAGGTGTTGCACTCGACATTGCTTCGTTTATTAAATTATATCTACATCTACATCCATACTCCTCAAGTCACCTGACGGTGTGTGGCGGAGCATACCTTGAGTACCTCTGTCGGTTCTATTCCAGTCTCGTATTGTTCGTGGAAAGAAAGATTGTCGGTATGCCTCTGTGTGAGCTTTAATCTCTCTGATTTTATCCTCATGGTCTCTTCGCGAAATATACGTTGGAGGGAGCTACATACTGCTTGACTCCTCGGTGAAGGTATGTTCTCGGAACTTCAACAAAAGCCTCTACCAAGCTACAGAGCGTCTCTCTTGTAGAGTCTTCCACTGGAGTGTATCTATCATCTCCGTAACACTTTCGCGATTACTAAATGATCCGGTAACGAAGTGCGTTGCTCTCCGTTGGATCTTCTCTATCTCTTCTATCAACCCTACCTGGTACGGATCCCACACCGGTGTGCAGTATTCAAGCAGTGGGCGAACAAGTGTACTGTAACCCACTTCCTTTGTTTTCGGACTGCATTTCCTTAGGATTCTTCCAATGAATCTCAGTTTGGTATCTGCTCTACCGACGATTAATTTTATATGGTCATTGGATTTTAAATCTCTCCTAATGCCTACTCCCAGATGATTTATGAAATTAACTGCTTCCAGTTGCTGACCTGCTATATTGTAGCTAAATGATAAAGGATCTTTCTTTCTATGTATTCGCTGCACATTACACTTGTCTACATCGAGATTCAATTGCCATTCCCTGCACAACGCGTCAATTCGTTGCAGATCCTCCTGCATTTCAGTACAATTTTCCATTGTTACAACCTCTCGATATACTACAGCATCATCCGCAAAATGCCTCAGTGAACTTCCGATGTTATCCACAAGGTCATTCATATATAATGTGAATAGAAACCGTCCTACAACACTCCCCTGCGGCACACCTGAAATCACTCTTACTTCGGAAGACTTCTCTCCATTGAGAATGACATGCTGCGTTCTGTTATCTAGGAACTCTTCAATCGAATCACACAATTGGTCTGATTGTCCATATGCTCATACTTTGTCCATTAAACGACTGTGGGAAACTTTATCAAACGCCTTGCGGAAGCCGGCCGGTATGGCCGAGCGGTTCTAGGCGCTTCAGTCTGGAACCGCGCGACCGCTACGGTCGCAGGTTCGAATCCTGCCTCGGGCATGGATGTGTGTGATGTCCTTAGGTTAGTTAGGTTTAAGTAGTTCTAAGTTCTAGGGGACTGATGACCTCAGATGTTAAGTCCCATAGTGCTCAGAGCCATTTGAACCATTTTGAGCCTTGCGGAAGTCAAGAAACACGGCATCTACATGGAAATCCGTGTCTATGGCCCTCTGAGTATCGTGAACGAATAGCGCGAGCTCGGTTTCACACGATTGTCTTTTTCCATGCTGATTCCTACAGAGCCATTATACTCGAACATAATAAGTGTTTCAAAATTCTACAACTGATCGACGTTGGAGATATAGGTCTATAGTTTTGCACATGTGTCCGACGTCCCTTCTTGAAAACGGGGATGACCTGTGCCCTTTTCCAATCTTTTGTAACAATACGCTCTTCTAGAGACATACGGAACACCGCTGCAAGAAGGGCGTCAAGTTCCTACGCGTACTCTGTGTAAAATCGAACTGGTATCCCATCAGGTCCAGCGGCCTTCCCTCTTTTGAGCGATTTTAGTTGTTTTCCTGTCCCTCTGTTATCTATTTCGATAGCTACCATTTTGTCATCCCTGCGACAATCTAGAGAAGGAACAACAGTGCAGTCTTCCTCTGTGAAACAGCTTTGGAAAAAGACATTTAGTATTTTGGCCTTTAGTCTGTCATCCTCAGTTTCTGTACCATTTTGGTCACAGAGTGTCTCGACGTTTTGTTTTTGTGGTGTGCGTACTGTAAGACCCTCGGTACACACACCATCAGATTATTTGACTTGTCGCTCTAACGAAGTAGGCGAGTGTCAGCAATATGTCTCGTGGTCTTATCGTGGCGTGTTTATCTTCTGCCGTTAGGTCAGACGATAGAAATGCCACTTGCACGCTTAGAGTAGCAGATTGACGGTGACCAACTTTAAACAGAACTTGATTAATTTTCACACACATTTATTAAAATAATAACAATCATAAACCTTACTTAACTTGATTCTGGATGCTATTTACAATTGACAATCTGAAGTTCCTTTGGTCTTGGTTCGTTAATCTTAGTCTCACATATCTCTGATACTTGACAAAGTGTCTATACATTTATCTTCATGGCTATGTACAGGAATATGATAATCTTATTAGGCGCAGACTGAAACTTGACTATAGACTGGTACGAACTAACGCAGACTGGTACAGACAGGTGCAGATAAATGCAGACTAATGCAGACTGATCAGACCAATGCAGAGCAATGCAGACTGGTACAGACTGGTGCAGACCAATGCAGACTGGCTAATCGGAGGTCTGTACACTCATTATAATACCTCGCGCGTTCATGTATCACTGCGCGAGTGTGATTCGCGAGGAGAAAAGGTTCTACGTAAGCAGCAATCTCACGGGCTGCGTTACATATTAATACCCGGATCGGCGGAAGCAGAATTTGGTCCGTCTCTAAGACAGCGCCATCTCGTAGTGCGGAGACAGACGAGCGCTGCGCCTGCGTTGTTGTGCTTAGCGGGGCGCGCTCTATTGGGAAAGTTGTGTACGCGCTGACCACGCGGAACTATGTACACAACAATTTTGATCCACCTACCGCTTTGACATAGGACCAAAATTTCTTACGATTTTCTGCCAAGTCAGTACAGAGAATGACGCAAAACACTCGGAGATGTTGGGGGGTTGGGTTGTTTGGGGAAGGAGACCAGACAGCGAGGTCATCGGTCTCATCGGATTAGGGAAAGATGGGGAAGGAAGTCGGCCATGCCCTTTCAAAGGAACCATCCCGGCATTTGCCTGGAGCAATTTAGGGAAATCACGGAAAACCTAAATCAGGATGGCCGGACGCGGGATTGAACCGTCGTCCTCCCGAATGCGAGTCCAGTGTCTAACCACTGCGCCACCTCACTCGGTACTCGGAGATGTAATTAGAGTGTTATGTGAAGCGACGTGATTAACAGGCAACGATTATTACAGTCAGGGCAGTACTTGTTTGGGTTTGACTTCGCGTCTTGCATTGATTTGGGGATGGTGCTGCGGGCTGCGTGCCGTATTGCCAGCCGCTACTGTGTCGAGAACCGCGCGCGTGCTGGCGGACGCGCCGCAAGCCGTACTGGCGACGCCTCCGCCAGCGAGCCGTCACGGCGCGACTGACCACATATCTGCAAATGGGAGATCGCGTTTCCGCCCATCGCACCACATCGCTACGCCACGCCGGCCTGCGCCGCGCCGCGCCGTTCGTTACCAACTTAACGAGCCGCGCTGCGGCCGGCCTCTGGCCGCGTGTTATTGCGCTGTGCGTGCCCCTTCCGACCTATACGCGACCGTTTGAATTCCCGCGGAAGCGCGAAATATGTTGCCTGGTATTCGACCTTTGACCAGATGATCACGTCCACCGACAATAAAGGTGTCTCATAACGATGCTAGATTAGATCAGAAATACTGTTGGTTTCATCCCACAGGATTTTGAATGTGCCAGAAGAACAAAATTGTTTCAGACCTTGTCAGAAAACCAATGAGCATTGTGACCAAAATATAAACTACGCCTTTTTCGCTACAATTTCTTTTTCAAAGTGCCTGAGAGAAGGGTCGGGGGCAAAGAGGGCAGGGGTCATCAAACGAGGCCTGACCTCAATGTCCCATTCCCGCCCTCTCAGCGCCAAGGAAAGGAAAGGGGTTCGATAGGATCTAGAAAACTTTATTGGATCAAATTCACTTATTTATAAGTATAGAACTATATATATTTCCCATGTTATATTTCCCATATATTGATTTACTTTTATATATATGTTATGACTTAGCAAGACAGTCAAGTCCCAACGAGAGGAAGCCGAAAGGCACGCGTTAAGTTCACGCACATTGGCGTGAGGTCTGGAACAGTTAAAACGAAATGAGAACTTAGAAAATGGACGCAGTTGCTGTAATACTTAACTTTAATCCACATTTGTAGAACATCGCTCTTGATGATACAGGCTTCACATAATCAATATCAATCGAATACGGCGCCTTGCTAGGTCGTAGCAATTGTAGCTGAAGGCTATGCTAACTATCGTCTCGGCAAATGAGAGCGTATTTGTCAGTGAACTGTAGCTAGCTACGTCGGCTGTACAACTGGGGCGAGTGCCAGGACGTCTCTCTAGACCTGCCGTGTGGTGGCGCTCGGTCTGCGGACACTGACAGTGGCGACACGCGGGTCCGACGTATAGTAATGGACCGCGGCCGATTTAAAGGCTACCACCTAGCAACTGTGGTGTCTGGCGGTGACACCACAATATACATATACACACATACACATACATTTATAAACACACACATACATGCATTATATTATATTGGCCATTAAAATTGCTACACCAAGAAGAAATGCAGATGATGAACAGATATTCATTGAACAGAAATATTATACTAGAACTGACATGTGATACCATTTTCACACAATTTGGATGCATAGATCCTGAGAAATCAGTACCACCTCTGGCCTTAATAACGGCCTTGATACGCCTGGGCATCAAGTCAAACAGAGCTTGGATGGCGTGTACAGGTACAGCTGCCCATGCAGCTTCAACACAATACCACAGTTCAGCAATAGTGACGGGGGTATTGTGACGAGCCAGATTCTCGGCCACCATTGACCAGACGTTTTCAATTGGTGAGAGATCTGGAGAAAGTGCTGGTCAGGGCAGCAGTCGAACATTTTTTGTGTCCAGATAGACCTGTACAGGACCTGCAACATGCCGTCATGCATTATCCTGCTGAAATGTAGGGTTTCGCACGGATCGAATGAAGGGTAGAGCCACGGGTCGTAACACATCTGAAATGTAGCGTCCACTGTTCAAAGTGCCGTCAATGAGAACAAGAGGTGAATGAGATGTGTAACCAATGGCATCCCATACCATCACGCCGGGTGATACGCCAGTATGGCGATGAGGAATACACGCTTCCAATTTGCGTTCACCGAGATGTCGCCAAACACGGATGCGACCATTATGATGCTGTAAACAGAACCTGGATTCACGCGAAAAAATGACGTTTTACCATTCGTGCATTCAGGTTCGTCGTTGAGTACACCATCGCAGGCGTTCCTGTCTGTGATGCAGCGTCAAGGGTAACCGCAGCCGTGGTCTCCGAGCTGATAGTCCGCCGCGCGGGATTAGCCGAGTGGTCCAAGGCGCTGCAGTCATGAACGGTGCGGCTCGTCCCGGCGGAGGTTCGAGTCCTTCCTCGGGAGTGGGTGCGTGTGTTTGTCCTTAGGTAATTTAGGTTAAGTAGTGCGTATGCATAGGGACTAATGACCTTAGCAGTTAAGTCCCATAAGATTTCACACACATTTAGAGTTGATAGTCCGTACTGCTGCAAACGGCGTCGAACTGTTCCTGCAGATGGTTGTTGTCTTGCAAACGTCCCCATCTGCTGACTCAGGGATCGAGACGTGGCTGCACGATCCGTTACAGCCATGCGGATCAGATGCCTGTCATCTCGTCTGCTAGTGATACGAGGCCTTTGGGATCCAGCACGGCGTTCCATATTACCCTCCTGAACCCACCGATTCCATATTCTGCTAACAGTGATTGGATCTCGACCAACGCGAGCAACAATGTCGCGATACGATAAACCGCAATTGCTATAGGCTACAATTCGACCTTTGTCAAAGTCGGAAACGTGATGGTATGCATTTCTCCTCCTTACTCGAGGCATCACAACATCGTTTCACCAGGCAACGCCGGTCAACTGCTGTTTGTTTATGAGAAATCGGTTGGAAACTTCCTCATGTCACCCCGCTGTATGTGTCGCCAACGGAGCCAACCTTGTGTGAATGCTCTGAAAAGCTAATCATTTGCATATCACAGCATCTTCTTCCTGTCGGTTAAATTTCGCGTCTGTAGCAAGTCATCTTCGTGGTGTAGCAATTTTAATGGCCAGTAGCGTCTATAACGGGATCCTACTACCGCCACCAGAAGCTTCCTAGTCGTCTTCGCGTAATGAATGTAAGGGGGACTCCCTCTAAAACGTTTGGTTTTGAGGATCAATCGTGTGTCGTGAATCATTTTTAAGTGTGCCTTCTAGTACTCGGAACACCCCAATGGGCAGGTGGATCCTCGAACAATGCGCTTAAATAGTTCGATAGTCGTGTGCGGTTGTCGTTGTCAGGTGGACCCACAAGTGCAGAGCGTTTTCGGGAGAGGCCTGCAAAATGTAATATATCACCATGCCCTTCAGCCAGCTGACGGCGTTCGTTCTTGCAGTGGGAATGTAAGTGGTATCTGGGTGTAGGAGTTCGTCTGGCGTGACAGGCTCTGGCTATCGTCGCAAAAGGAGCGCCAGCATACGTAGTACAAGATCCTATCATCTGCCAGTGACAGCTCATGTCAGGCGGTGCGCATGCGAATCGACGACAGCACAGTGCGGACACAAAGGGTTTTCAGTGATATGGATGGAATGGAGGCGCTGGCGTGTTGCTGATTGCCGTTCACCACGATATACCAGAAGGAACGAGCGTACGTGGGCAGGTATGGGGTGTGGACGGCTCGCCACACCCTGGCCCAGCGGATGGTTGGATGTTGTTCGACGTTTTTACGGGGTTGTCGTGCCTGATAGATGCGGTAGTAATCTCTGGTGCTCGTCGTCGTCGTCGCTGGTAGATCCTCGGTCGTGTAACTCAGTTCGACCAGAAAATCGCGGATGTGGGCAAGAGACGGAGCTATGTGGCCCACGGCGACCGGTGGACGAAGATCTCTGTACCAGCGTCCCCGTCCAACTGCTGTTGGTCGCGGTCCATGCCGCATCGTCCGTAGGTACAATGCCCGCGCGCGGTTGTGGAGGTTAGTCAACCCCAGGCCCCCTGCCAGTGGAGGCCTCGTGGAACACAAAAAACTGCGTTGCAGACTCCGAGAGAGACGCTAATGGTATCGGTATACAATCTTAGAAAAAAAAGCACGCACTACTAAGGAATTATCTGAAAGAGAAGGAAATCCGTAGATGCCAAGTACATGCATAGACATGCAAATGATTACAATTTTAGAAAAAAATTAATGATTCATACGAGAGAAAGTGCATCAAAAATTTAGGAAGCAAGTAACGTGCTGGTCAGCCAGTTATTCGGCTTGGCATTGATTGATAGAGTTGATGGATGTGCTTCGGAGAGCGGTAATGTGTCACCTTCCATCCAACTGAAGCGTTAGACCATTAAAATCCCGAAATGTGAGGTTCGCCCTGCTCCTAATGCTCCGAACGTTCTCCAAGATATGATTTGACACGCACGAAGACAAGCAGGAAGAGCTTTCGCAGTGTGTGGGCGGGCATTATCTTGCTGAAATATATGTCCAGAATGGCTTGCCATGAAGGGCAACAAAACGGGGTGTAGAACATCGTCGACATACCGATGTGGTGTAAGGGTACTACGGATGACAACCGAAGGGGTCCTGTCATAAAAAAAATGGCACTCCGAAACATCACTCCTGGTAGTCGGGCATTATGGCGGGCGACAACTGGGGAGCACACATAGGTCCTCCGCACGTCTGCCCTCGCTTTGTGCTCCTCCGCTGCTAAATATGCAGCACCTGTATGGAAGGACTCCACTCATGCCAAACAGGTAAATATTGCCCTAAATGAAACAGGACGAATTGTAACCGGCTGCTTGCGGGCAACCCCTGTTGACAAAATCTACCACCTCATGAGCGTATCACTTACAGACATCCGAAGGAGAAGAGAAGCTGAAGGTGAAAGAAAGAAACAGGAGATGGATCAGAGACACCCCCTGTCTGGATGCGAACATCAGACACCGAGAATAAAGTCGAGAAAAAGTTTTCTCCGGACAACGCAACCAATACAGACATCACCTGCAGGCCATATGATACAACTCCGGCGTAGCTCATCATCAGAGAAATACTGGGACAACGCCAAGGAAGAACTTGCTACAGGTCATCATCTCCCATACACGACATGGAAGGTACTCAATAGACTGAGAAATGGAGTATCTCGGTGTAAGGAGAACGTGAAGAGATGGGGATACATCTCAGGGGACGAACTATGTGAGTGTGGTGAACCTCAAGACCATCAGCACTTACTCAAGTGCAGGAAACTGTCGGAACCTGTGTCCATGGACGATCTGATTATCGCCAATGATAAGGCGGTCTGTGCAGCGGAATTTTGGGCAGCATATGGAATATAAATATGCACATATTCTCTGTAATACTTGTAATATATATGTATGTATGATATGCTATGCATGATAAATCATGTTTAATATGTTATGTTCTGGACACGTATAAATAAATAAAATGGCAGAGAACAGTCAGGCTGGTATCCCACCGCTGTCTGGAGTGTATCGAGATACCTCTTCGTCGGTCTTTGGGTTCAATTCGAAGCGGCAGTCATCACTGAAAATTCTACTCTACATCGATCTGTTGTAGAATTTTAGAACATGTTTTTTCTAACGTATCATGTCATTTCTGGAAACGCAGAATCTTCTCTGTAAGAATCAACATGGATTCCGGAAACAGCGATCGTGTGAGACCCAACTCGCTTTATTTGTTCATGAGACCCAGAAAATATTAGATACAGGCTCCCAGGTAGATGCCATTTTCCTTGACTTCCGGAAGACGTTCGATACAGTTCCGTACTGTCGCCTGATAAACAAAGTAAGAGCCTACGGAATATCAGACCAGCTGTGTGGCTGGATTGAGGAGTTTTTAGCAAACAGAACACAGCATGTTGTTCTCAATGGAGAGACGTCTACAGACTTTAAAGTGACCTCTCGCGTGCCACATGGGAGTGTTATGGGACCATTGCTCTTCACAATATACATAAATGACCTAGTAGGTAGTGTCGGAAGTTCCATGCGGCTTTTCGCGGATGATGCTGTAGTATACAGAGAAGTTGCAGCATTTGAAAATTGCAGAGAAATGCAGGAAGATCTGCAGCGGATAGGCACTTGGTGGAGGGAGTGGCAACTGACCCCTAACATAGACAGATGTAATGTATTGCGAATACATAGAAATAAGGATCCTTTATTGTATGATTATATGATAGCGGAACAAACACTGGCAGCAGTTACTTCTGTAAAATATCTGGGAGTATGCGTACGGAACGATTTGAAGTGGAATGATCATATAAAATTAATTGTTGGTACGGTGGGTGCCAGGTTGAGATTCATTGGGAGAGTGCTTAGAAAATGTAGTCCATTATCAAAGGAGGTGGCTTACAAAACACTCGTTCGACCTATACTTGAGTATTGCCCATCAGTGTGGGATCCGTACCAGGTCGGGTTGACAGAGGAGACAGAGAAGATCCAAAGTAGAGCGGCGCTTTTCGTCACAGGGTTATTTGGTAAGCGTGATAGCGTTACGGAGTTATTTAGCAAACTCAAGTGGTAAACTCTGCAAGAGAGGCGCTCTGCATCGCGGTGTAGCTTGCTGTCCAGGTTTCGAGAGGGTGCGTTTCTGGATGAGGTATCGAATATATTGCTTCCCCCTACTTATACCTCCCGAGCGCGCACGGAGGCTTTCCGGCAGTCATTCTTCCTGCAAACCATACGCGATTGGAACGGAGGTAATAACAGTGGCACGTAAAGTGCCCTCCGCCACACACCGTTGGGTGGCTTGCGTAATACAAATGTAGATGTAGAATGAGATTCCAGGTGGAAGACGTGTCTGGCAGAGTCCGAGACAGTGGTGGAATACCAATCAGACTGTCGCCCGCCATTCCTTTTCATAGCAGGACCCCTTTGGTTGTCATTCCTGGCATCTTTACAGTACAGTGAAACGTCGACGATGCTATTGACCTTAATGGCAAGCTATCCTTAGCTTACATATCAGCAAGACAACGCCCTTCTGCACACGGCGAGAGTTTCTACTGCTTTTGTTTGTGCTTGCAAAACTTACCTTGGCCAGCAAGGGATCTCTTCGCAACTAAGAACTTTTGGAGGATTATGGGCAGGGCCCTTGAACCATCTCGGGGTTCTCACGATCTAACGAGCCAATTGGACGTAATTTCACACGATATCCCTCCCAGGAGAACAACCATCAACTCAGTCAACCAATGCCAAGCCAAATAGCTGCTTGAATAAGGACCACAGGTGGACAAGTGCCTTGTTCAGTTTGTGAAGCTCTTTCTGTTGAATAAGTCATAATTTTTTTCTAAAATTGTTATTATTTTGCCGGCCGCTGTGGCCGAGCGGTTCTAGGCGCTTCAGTCCGGAACCGCGCTGCTGCTACGGTCGCAGGTCAGAATCTTGCCTCGGGCATGGATGTGTGTGATGTCCTTAGTTTAGTTAGGTTCAAGTAGTTCTAAGTCTAGGGGACTGATGACCTCACATGTTAAGTCCCACATTGCTTAGAGCCATTTGACCCATTTTGTTATCATTTGTTTGTCTGCACAGGTACCTCTACCGACTGCCGTCCAGTTCGGATAAGTGCTTCATGGTGCGTCGTATTTTTCTTGTCTTACAGTGCATTTCCAAGTCATAGACACTTCAGCTTATTTATTTATCGTATGATGAAAGCAAATAGATATTTACAACATTTATGGAGATATCTGCATAATCACAAGCTAGTAAAGTCTTGTACCTCCAATCTAGTTTCCTGATCCATTCTATCACGTCACCCGATGCTTCTTATACGTCCTTTAACGTTTCTTTGTATGCTTGAAGACAAGAGTGACGGTATGGCGGATTGAATGTAGGGAGCCACCACAGTCACAATTTATGCAATTGGTCCATCTGACTTGTGCATTAGGTAATCACATGTGCCTTGTCCGGTTTGGGCCGGTTCATGATACTGCAGCAGCGTCTCGAGAGATCGAATCCTTGTATCTGTATGGAAGTTTTCTCGGCTAGATGACTATTGATGACTGCTCCCAATGGATTTTCTATGAATGGTTAGCACTAAAAGAGGGCCCAACAAGGTTGTCTGCTGTGTGATATGATGGTTTACTTGATTTCAAGCATTGGTGTTCCCCTTCTGAATTACTTCGATGTATGGATCGTGTACGGTTCCTCTGAATGTTGTCTCACATCTTCAGGCGAGCATCTGAACGTCTTTAAATTACATGCGCCACTCTTACGCGACTGATGTGAAATCTGAGTAGACGTCATCTTTCAGATGTAGTAACAGGCCTACCAACTTTCGTTTTTCCGTCAGTTTATTACTTCTTTTCACAAGTGTTTCGATGGAACCGAACGCTGAACAAATAAATTTTCCCGTTGTAATAAATAAACCTTTTCTATAAACGCTAAAATTAAAATGAATAGGACAGTGCTCCCGAAGCCGCCTGAAAATAAAATTTAGCAGTAGTCAGCTTACCGAGATGTTGGTCTCAATATGACTAAGTCAATCACGGTCTACATCGGCTGTGGTATAAGCTGTTAGCACCTTCATTTTATATTTCGTCACCTTCAGACTGTCTTACTGAAGCATTTTTAGCTGTCAGTAAACGGAGCCATACGAGGTGCGACAATAAAGTAATGAGACTGATTTTCTTTGCAAGATGTGGCAACCCTGCAGGCTTGCGTAGGCACAATATCTTTGACCTTGCTCTATAAGCTGTTTCTAGTCCATGCGGCACATCGACGCAACTGCTCAGTCGTGAGTTGTGTTGTAATAAGTTAACATTGGTGTCTCTAGTCACGGAAATGGAACCGCATAATATTGCGCAATGGTATGCCATTTCTTTTTGCGTTAAATTGGGTGAAAACACGACAGCAACTTACGGTAAGCTTCAGAAGGCTTTTGGAGAGTAGGTTATATCAAGAGCTCAAGTTTTTCGTTGGCATAAAATGTTTAGCGAAGGCAGAACGAATGCTGAAGATGAAGACTACAGTGGACGACCATCAACCTCACGGATGGATGTCAACTTGGCCAGGGTGCGTGAACTCGTACGATCTGATCGAAGATTATCCGTGAAAATGATTGCAGAAGAACTGAACATCAATCGAGAAACGGTTCGTCTAATAGTAACTGAAGATCTTGGTATGAGAAAGAATTGTGCAAAAATGGTCCCCAAATATCTCACACCACAACAGCGAGAAACACTGGAAAATGTGACAGCCGATCTGTTAGAGCAAACGGAAATAAATCCAGAATTGTTGAGCCGTGTTATCACTGGTCATGAAAGCTGGTTTTTGCAGTACGATCCAGAGATAAAACGCGAAAGTTCGCAATGGTGCTCAGAGGGAGCACCCAGACCAAAAAAAGCTCGCATGTCAAAGTCAAAAGTGAGATGCATTCTGTGGTGTCACCGCCAGACACCACACTTGCTAGGTGGTAGCTTAAATCGGCCGCGGTCCATTTAGTACATGTCGGACCCGCGTGTCGCCACTGTGTGATCGCAGACCGAGCGCCACCACAAGGCAGGTCTCGAGATACAGGATAGCACTCGCCCCAATTGTACGACGACATTGCTAGCGACTATACTGACGAAGCCTTTCTCTCATTTGCCGAGAGACAGTTAGAATAGCCTTCAGCTAAGTCCATGGCTACGACCTCGCAAGGCGCCATTAGCCTTACATAGTTGGATAGTTACCGTATGAAATGTCTCATCCGGAATGCTGTATTCACAACAAGGATAAATAAAAGTTAAGTATTCGAGGAGTTGCATACTTTTCTTATTAGAATTCAATACTTATCCTGTTCCAGAATTCACGCCCGTCTGCGTTAGATAGCTTCCATTTCGGCCTCCTCTATCTACAAGGTGTTGGCACATTTGCCAACACATCACATTCTTGTATACTTTTTTGATTCCAAGGGAATTGTTCATAAAGAGTGGGTGCCTTGTGGACAAACATTTAATCAACATTACTACAAAGAAATTTTAGAACGTAAAAGGTTTCTTCATGTCTGTGCCAACATTGCTGCTAATTGGATTCTGCATCACTATAATGCATCATCTCATACTTCTCTGTCAGTACAGCAAATTTCAGTACTACCACAGCCACCTTATTCACCAGATATCGCCCCATGCGACTTTTTTCTATTTCCAAGAGTCAAAATGGCGGTCAAGGGACACCATTTTCAAACAACACAAGATGTCCAAGAAGCTGTGACGAGGGTCTTGGAGAGTATTACAGAAGATCAGTTCCAGAAATGTTACCATCAATGTCGGAAGCGCTGGAAAAAGTGTGTGCAATCAGCAGGGAACTACTTTGAAGGAGACAACACTAAACTTGACAAAACGGTAAGCAACATTTTTTTTTCATATCAGTCTCATTACTTTATTGTCGCACCTCGTATTACTCAGTGGTTTTGTTCATTTTATTCGCTCCGTGTCCGCTCATTTCCCATAGCAGAACAGGTAAAACGGTCACATACCGCTTTGAAAGCAACTCAGCAGCTACTGAACTTTAGTTACTCCAGGTAAATGCCAGTGAGATTGATATCATTGATCGGGATGCTAGAGCTGAGGGCGAGAGGCGGAAATCCTCAGCAGAAGTGCGGAGGCGTCCAGGTCTTGCACCAACTGAAATTGACAGACGCCCACGGCGGCGCTCCGGATCAGATACAAATCAGCACCTTGCGTCGGTGTCAGCAGCTCCGTGCAGTAACTCCAAGAGCAGAAGCTGATGCGTGGGCGTGGAGCACTTCGCAAACGGAGAGGTCCTTCACCTGCTAGACACTTCCACAACATTAATAAAGGTGTCCGAGAAACCTCCATCGCCTTTCCTCTTTCCCTTTACCTCATTTCCCATTTATGCTTACCCTGTGGACACGAGCGCATTCATTCTGAGTAGTTTAACTGACTAAAAAACAATTTCCATTATTAAACAGATATGGCTCGCGAGTGACTCCCTCTCTTCCCTTCACATTTTTTCCTTCCGCTTCCTTCAGTTTTGGCCATTTAGAGACCATTTAATAAACGCAATGCAATAATTTTCCTTAGCGTCCACTTACTTTCTTGTTTTCCAAAAGTTCTTCAAGCTTTCTATCCTATCCTCCGCTCCGGAATCCTGGAATTCTTTCACCAAATTAAAATATATGTTTTGTGAATGAGTTGTCCTTCGCTATGTCCATTTATTTCCTGTATCCATTATTTACTGCTTGCGCGTGAAAATCTAATAGATTATTTAGTGGGTTTTGTTAGCCATCATTACTACATGGCCACAGAACGTAAGTCAAACCTATGGTTTTTTGACAGAGATATTAGTCACACACGAGTCTAGCATCGGATGGGCCCCAATAGAGAGTTTGTAGAATACAGTATGGAAGTGACTTCAGTACAGCTTTAAAGCAAGATACAGTATTTTATAGCCTATAGAAAGATACTCTCTTCTACGAATCATTAAAATATTCATGAAGATATTTTTAAGGGACCTTGGACATCCTGGCCTTTAGTTTATTGAAATTTTGTTACTGAAAAACTTCAGTAGACATTTTAACCAAATAATTAGTTTATTGTGGCCAATGTATAAAAAATTTAAAAGCTGAGAAATGCATATAGACGTGAATATTAATTTTTATCTTACGTACTGAAATAGTGTAATTTTTAATTCCACACTATTAAAAAGGAAAAGTCAAAACAAACTTCATTCTTTTAATTATTAACTTGTTCAAACAGGAAACCAGGAACATTAAACAATTGGTTGTTTTGTGTATTTAAAAAAAAAATGTAATTTTTGCTCATAATAACTTAAGAACAAGGAGATCTTCGAGCTTAAAATATTTAATACAGTGTTGAATAAGGTGGTTCACTGTCTAGATAAGCACTATATTATTATTCATGCAAAATTTTGTATTTGTATCTTTACTACTAGATGAGAGAATGATATCTCAATGCGCAAAAACATAAATAAAGGGATATTGAAACTAAAGATTTGCATATTGTTCTTATCAGTGATAACATGACAACATACTTGAACTCCGTAATCTTATTGATTCTGAATGTCCTTTACATCTTTTTTAGTTTTCTTTCTTTACTTTGATATTTTCTCCTCCTTTGTCACGCTTTCAGCAGCTTTTTCAGATTCAGATACACGTTGTCTGTCCACTCAAGCAGCCCACTTTTCATGTTGTCCTCATATTTGATGCCTAGTCTGCTGATACTTGTTACTTCATCATTAAACCACATTTCACGATGGGAAGTCGTTGAAATACACAGTCACAGTAACAAGTTTACAACACGAACGCACGCGAGAAACATAAGTGAACGCAAGTAATCTACTTATATCGACAGAAAGATCGATTGCAATAAATCCCAGATCATAGTACAGTCGATACATTCTTCACGGATATTACACAAACAAGTTTCTATGGAAACAACGGTGGCAAAATTAAATGGCGGGACACTGTAAGCAAGATTTTGTGTTTGCTGGTAGCGTGACAGCTATGCATTTACGTGTCGCATCTGCTTTAGAAAGGTATTTAAACACGAAAATGATGAGGTACTAAACATAAAGTATAAATTTTTAGAATTAGAAAGAAATACAGAACTTTATTAAATAAAAAAATTCTATTTTTTCGAGCCCTTATGACAGCCAGTACTAGTACTGTTGCAATGATTAAAAGGCAATGTTGTTGTCGTCTTCAATCTCTGTTTATTTTAGTCAACTTCGTAACTGTATATAATTTGTAACATAAAACCTTCTCCCCCATCCCAGCCAATTGAATCTACATTTGGACTAGCGTACTTACTTTATTACAAAATTACGAAATTAGGAGTTCTTTCTATTAATTTTTTTTTCCTCTCCCAAATCGATGCAGTACCTCTCCATTAGACACTCGATCCATCTATTTGGTCTTCGGAATTCTTCAGTAACACCATAGTTTCAAAAGTTTCAACTCTCCTCTTGCCTATGTTCGTATCTCCACTTCGAAATACGGCTACAATACAAACACATATTTTCATAAAATACCTTATGGCGTTGCTCCATTGTTACTACTCTGCAGATGGATAAACACAGAGCGCAAACAGGCGTTACATAAATTAAAAGTTGATAGGACGTGACTCACGTCGAAACAGACTGCTACCCGCACGACGATCCGTTTTAACGTATTCAGCGTGCATAGCACCTCAGTCCAGGTCGATCCGCGGCGAGTAGCGATACTTTGTCACGCCTGTTGATATCGGTGCCTGTACACTCTTTCAACTGTTCACAAGTCTTGAAGTCGTTATGAGACGAGCCACAGTCGTACGAGATCCATGGATTTCTGTAATGAGGTCATCAAGCTCGACTGGTTTTTGCACCTTGTCCTAATTTTTCATCTCCACGTAATAACTATATTCATCATCCTCCATCTCTGCAACCCTAGTCTTTGTCTGCTCTTACTGCTTCTCCCTTCTGCTTCTCCACAGAGTACCACGTTAACTGATTATGGATAGCTCAGCAGGTTACTATCAATTTGTGCCTCCTTGCCGGCCGGTGTGGCCGAGCGGTTCTAGGCGCTTCAGTCTGGAACCACGACTGCTACGGTCGCAGGTTCGAATCCTGCCTCGGGCTTGGATGTTTATGATGTCCTTAGGTTAGTTAGGTTTAAGTAGTTCTAAGTTCTAGGGGACTGATGACCTCAGATGTTAAGTCCCATAGTGCTCAGAGCCATTTGAACCATTTTTTTTGTGCCTCCTTGAGGCAAGAATCTTCCATAGTGTTCTACTGTTACATATTCTTTTTAGTGCTTTTCCAATATCTGTATCCTTATTTCTTTAACTGTCACCGTAGTGTCTCATTTCGCGACTCATCTTTTACGGGTTTCCGATGGTTCACATTTCAGTGCCATCTACAGTGTACCGCGGAAGTACACTTTCCCGAACTTCTTTTCCAATTACGCATCACTATTTGATGGCGGAAAAGCTGTTGAAATCAAGAAAAGTTTCTTCGCCTGTGCCAATCAGCTTCTGATACCTTCCTGGCTTTGGCCATCCTGTTCTGTTCTCGTCTCCAGTTAATTATTTATGACTTAAGAGAGAACGGGATTTCAGCGCCGCTCCCGCTGTGTTCCTTTTAATAGTTCTGTCTCGCTTCCATCTGGCAAAGGGTCGACCGGGAATCGCAGTTTGCTTTTGCAGTCTGTGGGGCTTGATTTCTCATCCAGCATGTCTTTCTAGTCACCCGCCAATCGACCACCACTTTCAAATAGAGTCCTCGAGCCTCCTGTAAACTGTGCCCAATGAAATTTGCGCCCAGATAAGATTGAGGGAAAGTCCATTAATCCCGCTGTTCTAATGCCATAACTTGACTGCCAAGTAGAAGTGAAGAGGGTTCTTACTTGGTGTAGTGATCAAGAGGACTGGAGCTACTCGAACAAGAGCCGTAATGGTGAAATTTTTACGATTATAAATGATCATGTTGTTGTTTTCAGTCCTGAGACTGGTTTGATGCAGCTCTATATGCTACTCTATCCTGTGCAAGCTTCTTCATCTCCCAGTACTTACTGCAACCTACATCCTTGGTTCAAATGGCTCTGAGCACTATGGGACTCAAATGCTGTGGTCATCAGTCCCCTAGAACTTAGAACTACTTAAACCTAACTAACCTAAGGGCATCACACACATCCATGCCCGAGGCAGGATTCGAACCTGCTACTTTGGCGGTGGCGCGGCTCCGGACTGGAGCGCCTATAACCGTGCGACCACCGAAGCCGGCCCTACATCCTTCTGAATCTGTTTAGTGTATTCATCTCTTGGTCTCCCTCTACGATTTTCACCCTCCAAGCTGCCTCCAATGCTGAATTTGTGATCCCTTGATGCCTCAGAACATGTCCTACCAACCGGTCCCTTCTTCTTGTCAAGTTGTGCCACAAACTCCTCTTCTCTCCAGTACTATTCAACACCTCCTCATTAGTTATGTGATCTACCCATCTAATTTCAGCATTCTTCTGTAGCACCACATTTCAAAAGCTTCTATTCTCTTCTTGTCCAAATTACTTACTGTCCATGTTTCACTTCCATACATGGCTACACTCCATACAAATACTTTCAGAAACGACTTCCTGACACTTAAATCTATACTCGATGCTAACAAATTTCTCTTCTCCAGAAACGCTTTCCTTGCCATTGCCAGTCTACATTTTATATCCTCTCTCCTTCGACCACCATCAGTTATTTTGCTCCCCAAATAGCAAAACTCCTTTACTACTTTAAGTGTCTCATTTCCTAATATAATTCCTTCAGCATCACCCGATTTAATTCGACTACATTCCATTATCCTCGTTTTGCTTTTGTTGATGTTCATCTTATACCCTCCTTTCAAGACACTGTCCATTCCATTCAACTGCTCCTCCAAGTGCTTTGCTGTCTCTGACAAAATTACATTGTCATCGGCTAACCTCAAAGTTTTTATTTCTTCTCCATGGATTTTAATACCTACTCCGAATTTTTCTTTTGTTTCCTTTACTGCTTGCTCAATATACAGATTGAATAGCATCGGGGAGAGGCTACAACCCTCTCTCACTCCCTTCCCAACCACTGCTTCCCTTTCATGTCCCTCGACTCTTATAACTGCCATCTGGTTTCCGTACAAATTGTAAATAGCCTTTCGCTCCCTGTATTTTACCCCTGCCACCTTCAGAATTTGAAAGAGAGTATCGCAGTCAACATTGTCAAAAACTTCCTCTAAGTCTACAAATGCTTGAAACGTAGGTTTAACTTATTTTATTTTCTGTCGGACGCTACTTTTGACAACATCTTCATAAACCATAGTGTACAATATGAAACCGAGTTACGATCAAGGAATTTAAAATTCGCTTGTCCTCTACTTAACAAAACATGCTTTAATGTAAATATAAAATAAGATACAAGTGTGGCGCTTATCATGGATCGGCGTTTGCAATGATCAATAACATCCATTGCCACACCAACCACACTGTACACGTGTATAGGTCGCACGTGCTGTACACAGCTCCTCCCCCTGTCCTAGCGCTACACAGATGAGCATTTTAAATATGTATATCAAGAAAAATATTCTTGAAAAGAACAGAGTATGCATCATAAAACTGCTAATTAGGGCAGACTATTCATCATAAAGGAAGGGAAAGCAGGATATAACGTTAAAACAAGTAGCACCAAAGCAATATGCGTACGTAGGAGGACATGTGGCAGAACGTTATGTCGACCATCGGTGGTGCTCCCCATCCGGCGGCCGGATATTTACCTCTCTGGTGATTTGCGTGGCTGCGTCGAAGCGGCTCGGGCGGGGCAGCGCAGCTCTTCACTGCGGGCAAAAGAATCGTTTCCGGTGGACGAGGACGCTTATGATTTATTAAACAGGTCAATTCCAGGAACACTGGGTGCTAATTTCACAGTTTTTTGTTTAGGTACGAATTCACTTGGAGCATTTTTCATATATCAGAGTCCTCAGCGCTACGGATCGTGCCTTATTTATCATCACTTTCCATTCTTTTTTTTTTTAAAAAAAAAAAAGCTATGATTAACTTCTCCAATTTTGTTATAGCTTTCCACCTTAGATTTCTTTATTACTCGTGCGTTACACCGAAAGACGATGTAACTCCACTGGCGACGTTAAACCTAGCAGTAGAACACAATAAGTATGTTGTTAACAAAAAAAAAAAATGGTTCAAATGGCTCTGAGCACTATGGGACTTAAAATCTGAGGTCATTAGTCCCCTAGAACTTAGAACTACTTAAACCTAACTAATCTAAGGACATCACACACATCCATGCCCAAGGCAGGATTCGAACCTGCGACCGCAGCGGTCGCGCGGTTCCAGACTGTAGCGCCTAGAACCGCTCGGCCACTCCGACCGGCTGTTGTTAATACCAAATTTACAAGTTGTCATGGGAGCTCACAATGTTCATCTGTCACATGCGAATTAATTTCTCAGAGCAGTTACTTTGACTGCCAACAGTGAAGTGGAAACAGTGAACAAAGTTGTCAATACGTCACTTGAAAATATCAACTATTACAATGGGGGTTTAGTTAAAACTTCCGGGCTGAGAGGCCGTGGTCGATGTATAAAATCTCCACCTGACGTTTCGTCTCCATCTGCGGGAGACATCTTCTGAGGACGTTCGGCTACTGCCACTGAGACTCCAGGTACTCTCGCATTTATAGAGCACACAGAGGGCACTACCATCCGTCACGTGATGGGCGACGGTATGAATATCTTTGGAAAGCGTCATGATTCTAGATTAAGAGTAATCGATTATCATTCTGCTGGCGCAACGTCGACATCCATATTTTGTCTAACATTAAAACTTCCTCTTTTCCATTAAAATATTTATGGTGTTTGTGAATCTCTATTGCTTCTCTTTACATGCGCGCATGATAATGGGATGTTCGTGCTCGAACGCTTGTTTCAAATTTAATTTCGTGGTTCCCATCTCGAAAAACATGCTCAGCTACGGCCGATTTTTCAATGTGTCCTAAGCGACAGTTTCTTTTATGTTCGGCTAAGCGGGTGTTTGCACTCATTTTCGTTGTTGCAATATATACTTGTCCACATCTGCATGGAATTATGTATACCCCAGGTGTTGCGGGGGGGTTTAGTTCAGTGCGAATTATTCTACAATAATGTTACTTCACTTGGAAACCGCCACTTACAGATTCTCGAATTTATTCTTGATGAATGTTCTGTTCATGTAAAAAAGGCTTCACTCATCTGAAATTATTGTCGTGTCGCGAGTACTTTTCCAGCTTAACCTTAGGCTAAATATATGACAGTTCTGACGTATTCTTAAATAGAACTTGGACACTAGAATACTTTCATAACAGGGAAATTTCGGTAAAAGAATGTAACAACAAGGAGGGATTAATTTGTGCAGTTACGTTCTCACTATTTATAAATCAACTACGTTTTAAGCAATGACCAAACAACGTTTTACATTACGGACATTCACTATTAACTCTGGGTGTTAGGTTGACGTTAACCAAGTAGTACTGATGTGGCAGCGTGCTTATTTCGGCCATATTTGGAATCTTAATCTGGATTGTTATATGCTTCAGCACTGAAGTCGAATTCCAGTAGCAGCATCCATGGGCTTTTTTCCCACGACACAGAATGTAGTTTCAGGTGTTTTCGATATAGAGGGTGACAATTATTGAACTACACGAAAGAAACATAAATTAGTTACAAACTACGTCGTGCATACACTATATTCAACATGTAAACGTCAGTACAGATTTTCATATTTAGGTTATACCGCGTTCGATGTGCGCACATCATTGGGGATGATGTGGCGCAGACGAATAACAAAATTCCGCATCATCCGCTGAAGTGTCGCAATATCGATGCTGTCGGAGCCTCCTGAATGACTGTTTTCAGCTCAGCAACGGTTTTGGGGTTATTGCTGTACACCTTATCTTTAATTCTTTAATATAGCTCCACAAAAAGATCCGGAGAATATGGCGGCCAATCGAGGCCAATGCCAGTGGCCTCTGGGTACTCCAGGCCCAGACTACTGTCAGCCAGAATACAGTCCCCAAAGTGATCTTCCAGGACATTAAACACTCTCCTGCTTCGATGGGGTCGAGCTCTGTCTTTCATGAGGCGTATCTTGTCGAAATCAGGATCACTTTAGGTAACGGGGATGAAATCATATTCCAAGACCTTCATGTACCGTTCGGTAGTCACCGTGCCATCTAGGAATATCGCACCGACTATTCCTTGGCTGGACACTGCACACCACACAGCCACCCGTTGAGGGCGAAGAGACTTCTCGATCGCGAAATGCGTATTCTCGGCCCCCCCACCCCAAATGCGCCAATTTTGCTTATTGACGAACCCATTCAAAGGAAAGTGGGCTTCTTCGCTAAACCAAACCATACAGTGAATACAGAGTCCCATTATGTCCCGCGGCCGACAGTGTAGTTTGAACGTCCTAACGCAAACTGTTCAGAAGCTATGACGATTTCATTTTATATAGTTCAGTAATTGTCACCCTGTAAATGCACCACGCTGACACGAATTACTTGTGATTGAAGCCTGCACACACACACACACACACACACACACACACACACACACACACTCACTCACACTCACACTCACATGTTCGAGCGTAGTAAAGGTGAACAGCTAGTGAGAAATAAATCCATAATACTGCTGTGTGGTACCTCAGCCACGCACAGTACAGTGCTGGAGATGCAGATGTTAAGAGGAAGATATCGCAGATCGGGACAGATTTGCACAATGTTCTTGCACCACATGTTGTCTTGAAAGGTCTCTGTTGGATTCCTTTCATGTTAATTTCTTAAATCTGTTGTCATCTACGGCATAAATTCCTCTTCTAAATTTACTGTAGTGTTTCTGACTCTATCTGGGAGGAGACTGAGCTGTGGAACGCGTTACTTTTACGCGTAAACAAGAACGATCTGCCACACTACTACACTTTAAAACACAGTTTATGTGTAATTCATGTCACACAGTCTCATATGGAACTTACATGCGCTTTTTTTATATAGTGTGTATGATAAGATACTGTCATCCCCCTTCCCTTCTGTGTGAAAGGATGAATGAGCAAATGTATTTCTTGTTGCATGCTTGATGGTAGCAGACAAGCCTGTCTGCTAGAGAACAGTAGGACCAACGTTGGAACAGGTAGTTACGCTTTCTAAAAGCAAAGGGTTTTCTATTCTTAGTATGGTCCTGTCTGTCCCTTGTCATGTTGGTATAGGAAGCTGCCTCTCTGGTCACTTCCGTTTGTATCTGTGAAGCACCCTCGGTAGGGGCCCACGGCAGTCTGTCCACGGCGAGCGCCTGAAGTGGTAAGATCTCCGGCTAAGCGCTTCTCTGCTAAGTCAGTAGGACCATGGATTTCTTAACTGAAAATTTAATCACCTTTATTTCAGGTTTAAATCTAAAATATCTTATGTTATCTTAAATTGTAATGCAGTGTAATTCGAGTGTGAAGTTCAGAATATCTTCCAGAAGTTGCTTTGTCACTACTTCGTGAGTAAAGTGGAACCACGTGTTGATGAGCCGTAACTCTAACTAAGATCATCAGTCTTAAATGCGAATGTGCGTGAGATTATAACGTCTCGTCTTGGCAATATTTTTCAATATAGCAACTTTTCTTTATGTTCAACCCACGTGGGGTGTACTTTGTGAGACCAGTACCACGTGTTTATACAATTCTTTGACCCATCAGGTTAATAATAAGACGATAGTAACCAGTTTGAGGTTTTTCTTTTGTAAATTGCGTTTCGATGTAATTTATTTTAATTATCAAAATTATTATGGAGTTACACTCCTTGTGTAAACCAAGTTGACCACGTGAAGCATGTGGTGTAATCATCAAAGTATCCCTCAGCTATTCTTTTCGGGAAGATTTCACAGAGAGTTAGTATGAATTTAGTATACCAGTGTGTGGTAATTCCATGACGGACAGGATTGCGTTACGAACGTAACTTCTTTGGGTGAAAATTGAATCGGTTAGTTGTGGTTAATTTCGTTTGCATATGTTTCAACGTTCTTTGTGTGTTATTTTATGAATGCAGTGTTGTATGCAGACTCCCAATCTTGGCTCCATACTTGATGTGTTCCGTAAGATTACAAACTCACATTTTCATAATCCTAAATAAGGCACCAGTTTAGAATAAAGTTTAATATGCTGTAATTTTAACGGAACAGTGATCAATGTTAAACTAAATGTCCACATATAAACTGATTTATTTCTTTTTATTTAAATTCCCGGTTGTCGTAAGATGACTATTAAAAGATTATAATTAATGTTAGTCTGGTTGGGAATTTGGTAAGCTAGACTGGATACCTAGTGAAACAGTTGCTCAGTAATGCAAGGTTAACTTGCCCAGATAGCTCACAGCTTTTAACCCGGTTTTATTGTCTTGAATATCAGCACCGATTTCAGAACAACTTAATGCATCAACATTACAGTCTCTCCTCCATGGGATGCATTGAGGAGCTGATTGTAAGTGAGATAATTGCCTGTGCTACTGGAGCAACATTCATTTCGAATTTCACACGACAGCGTATTAGGTCAGGTGGAGAGACTTGCAATGACTCACGCGGGACGTCAATGGCGAGAAAAACCTGATTACAACAGCCGATACTTGTTTGTACACAGTGGGCAGCTGCCGTTCTGAGGGAGACGAGACGATTTTAACGACGCATTACGCCAGCGTTAATCCCGCGAAAAGAAACTGCCCGCCGGCCGGGCGTTTTATGGGGGCAATAAACGTCTGCGGCGGACCTTGCGAATTCCTTTCCTTCCAGAGGGAAAAACAAACGAGGCCCGGCGGCTGCCTGCTCCTGTCGTCTTGTCTGCGCCGCCTGTGACGACCACTGTTTACTTTTATTTGGCCGCCGCCTTCGCTCCTCTGGACGGAAGTTCCAGCTTATCTGGTACAAGCCGTGAAAGTGAGACTTTATGACAAGCAACGTTGAGTACGCGAAACGAGTTGCAAAGTTTACGACTTGATGGTACCGCAAGAAGGTCGGGGAGCACTCAAGGTTTGATTCGTAATAAAGTTATTTTCCTCAGTTTCTTCCTTTTCTTTCCGAGTGACTGCTACCTTCCTTTTTCAAACATTCGAGGAAAATACAGAGGGGCTGGTAAACTGCTTCGAAGGTGCTCTTCCGTATTATCTCTCCAGTTACCATCTACCCCGCCTCCTTTCCATTCTCATTGTGGTATTGTTTAGTGCAGTACTCTTATTCCCTTACTACAGAAAAAAGCAACCTTTCTTATGCTGTACGTAAAAGACTTGAAATAAAAAAAGGGCTTCTAATTGCCATAGTAAGGAATTTTGAAGTTTTGTGTGAAATGGGATCTCCATCCGAGCCCAGTAAGGTATAAAATGCTCAAACTGCCACGTATGAAAATGTAGTACTGAATGCAATCAACAGATGGCATGTGGTTTAATAGCCAGTGAGTTAACATTTGTAAGACTCTATGTTCCGTGTGATTATTCGTTAGTATTAGCCAAAAAGGCTAAGGCTCCAGATGTTTGTAATAGTTTGAATGCAAAGAAACCTTGAATAAAAGTAGAAGGTACTGAGGCAGAAATGAGGAAAAAGCTGAAAAATGGAGGGGATGAATGTATACTTTTAAGTAACCAATGTATTCGTGCAAAAGCTCATCTTAGAGTGTTCATGCCATTCGGCAGATCCTGTAATTCTACTTCACTTTCACTCAGGACAGCAATGTCACCAGCGAATTGTATCACTGATACGCTTTTACCTTGAATTTTGATTCCAGTCCTGAATCTTTCTTTTATTTCCATCATTGCTTCTTCGATTTACAGATTGAACAGCAGGGGCGCAGGAGGTAAGTCTCATTACTAATGGCTAACCTACTTCATAACTGGACAGATTGTTTATTCTTGATTTACCAAATGTATTTTAAGTACATGATGCAGCAATCAAGACAAATATAGCCATTTTTCATCAGTTACATGAATCTGCCTTTTAGATTTCAAGAAAGCATCAGATTATAACATAAACACATTCAAAGTACAGTGACTATGATTAGACAAAATAAGGCTCATGTACTTAATCCAGGAGACGCTTAAATGGAATTGAGGCTTGGGAAGGTATCTCTATTTTGAGAAAAGGTGTACGAGAACAGAACATCAATAAAATGCAACTACATTCCCTGGATGTTACAAGCCACATCTGTGACGAAAAGAAGAAAGATTTCAATGAACATGCAGTACCTGACGAATAATGACCACACACAGTTTTACAAAACCAGAATAACACTATCTTTGTGTTGAGTATTGAACTTCTCCAGCCGCACGGGATTAGACGAGCGGTCTTAGGCGCTGCAGTCATGGACTGTGCGGCTGGTCCCGGCGGAGGTTCGAGTCCTCCCTCGGGGATGGTTGTGTGTGTTTGTCCTTAGGATAATTTAGGTTAAGTAGTTTCTAAGTTTAGGGACTGATGACATTAGCAGTTCAGTCCCATATGATTTCACACACATTTGAACATTTTTGAACTTTTCCACTTAGAGATTTTCATTGCATTTCCAGATCCACTAAGTTTTTAACACCATTACAATACAATGTTTGTAATTACCTTTGTAAACTAGATCGATATAACGCTTAAATTTCAAACAATACACATTAATATTGCAATTCTGAACGTTAACTATCTAACAAAATAAAAGCTCTTTTTCCTTAAAATTGTGATTTTGGCAGTTAGAGCCTGTTTAATGTCAAGTTTCGTATATCGACTATGGTATAAGGGAAGTGTGGGGAAGGATAGCTACGAATAAAAGTTCTTCTTCTATTCAGCACATTTTACTCTAGCTCAGCCCCAACTTTTGAAATTCAAGAAGGTAAGATAAACGAATACAATGAAATAGAAATAGAGTAAATATTTTTCCCTATTTTGCGTAATATTCTTCAAATCATTACGCATTTGTACTGTGCAAATTCCAAAGTAGCCGATATTTCTCCTCAGGGTTTGAGATGCCTCCCTACCAAATTTGATGGAAATAGGTTTTGTCGGTTAGTAGTAATAAATTTAAACATCGTATACGATGCGGTAGCTTTTTACGCATCTCAGTGTTTATGATATCATATATCCTGAACTACGTGTCGTAGAATGATATAATTTTGCAGGTACATTAAATGGCATATAAATAACTTACTGGAATGCATATTTCGACAGGAGCACACCCTCCCTATCTGCAGGCTGATAGTTATCACTACCTGGCTCATTCTAGGTCTCAGGGCCCATGTCATCTCGGATACTGAGAATTTGTTCAACTGAGTTAGCCCATCTCGTCGTCACCTTTCGTCAGTAAGGTTATAGTGAAAGACTGATCAGACATGCGGTATGTTATAGAGGTACTGTGCACCAGGTGAGCAATGACAATCCCGAGGTGGCCTCAGGTACACCACCAGGCACCATTTCGAATAGGATTGCTTGTATTTTTGGCGGAAATGAAAAGTGTGTTTTTTCGACCACCACCTAAGCTCGGGGTCCTTTTAAGTTCCGTAAAGAATGATCTTCGTCTGTGTAATGTGCGTTTCTACCGTATTCGTTGCAGTTGTGCCACCTCATACAGAAATCATACTGTCAGGACTGTAGAGGGCCGGTGTACTGAGCATAGCCGGCACACACACTTGCAACATCCGAGTAATTTTCCACTGCAGAACATTGTCTTGGCACCGGTCACCCCGTGGAATATAACAGCACCGAGGTTCTGGCATGCACTTTCAGCTGTTGGAGTAGTGTTGTTAAGGAAATTTGCAAGTAACCTTATAAATAGAGATGGCGGTTTTTAGTTAAAATCAGCCTGGAATCTTACTCTCTCCCTTGTCAAAAAACAAAGGGACAGAGTTCCTTGTCAATAAACAGAGGGACAGAGTTCCTTGTCAAAAAACAGAAGGACAGAGTTCCTTGTCAATAAACAGAGGGACAGAGTTCCTTGTCAAAAAACAGAGGGCCTCAGTATACACTACCTCATCCGTTGATTGTTAATTTCACTATCGATAACTTCTGACGTCTGTCATTTTTGATTTATAATAGCGATAGCGTTTACAGTGTGTGTGAGTGTTATCTTTCCAGAGTTTCCCTGAGAACCGAGGTTTTAAATTCCCATGCACAGTGCTTACTTGCTGCAGTTCAGGCTTGAAACTGGCAGTGTGTGCTCGTGTCAAAATATCTGCAGTTGTCGACGGCGTCATCGTGCTACATTCCCGTAAGTTATTTGAACATTGCTTACGGCGGGAGAAACTAAGTCTGCTGTTGTATGTTGTAAGTCACTTAGTGCTTTCGTTCTCAAATACTGGATGAATAAAATGCGAATATTCGCGCGTCGTGGTCTACCAATCTTTTTCACCCACAGCCCACCACCAGTTGGATAGGTAAGAGTTTCTTACCTCTCACTGCGATTGTTCCCAGACAGTAAGAGTTATGTGTACCAAGTTTGATTGACATCGGTGGTGGTTTCAGAGGAGACGTGGAACATACATAAGTATATTTATTTTTTATAATATGTATGGAAATATTTTTTTCGTGATGCGATGTTGATGAAATATAGCCTGTAAGGTACCCCAAAGCTATACTAAAGTTACCTAGCGATAATTCCATGAAAATTCGTCTAGTAGTTTTGGAGATTAGCAAGATCAAAGACAGACAGACAAACACGACGGTTTTACAGATTTATTATTAGTGTAGATTCCATTCTTGAGCGACGGAAAAATGATTGTCTACAGGCCTCTGCACCTGGCCTAATCTCTCTCTTATTCTCACAATCTCTACGCGGGATATATATTGGTGACAGCGTAATGCTCAAACAGTTTACTTCGAATGAGGTTCTCGGCATTTCCTCAAAAGTTTCAAAAGAACTATATCTGTTGTACAACATTCTTAATTACGAATCCTAACGCTGGAACAGGACCCTAGAATTGGTAGCCCTAGCGTTTTGCATTTGATTTCCTATACAGATGTATTGCACTTTCCATAACTCTTCTACCAAATCGAAGTCTTCCCTTCTCCTCCTTTCACAGTGATTTTACACGATCATCCGAATCCACATTGTTTCTTATTAGTACCTCACGAGACGAGGCAAGGTTATGAAGATGGTCACCGCTGATCTTTTAGTCGAATGATATCAGGTTCTTTCTCTTTGTTATAGACATGGTCTTGCATTTATCCGTATTTAAGGAGGGCTGCCAATCATTACATCAAATTGAACTTTTGTCAAGTTTTTATGCAGCTCTTTAACGTCGTCCGGCAGTTCTACAGCATCTTCAGTGTATAGTGTTACAGTGTTGCTGATGCTGTAATTTCTGTACATAACAGTAGAGACCTTATTGCATTTCTTTGAGACATGCCGAACCTTACTTTCATTTCCGAAGGTCATTGTGTTGTGTACTTCCTGCAATACAGCAACCTGCATACCTGCCACACACGCGCTTCCCACGGGCGGCCGCGGTTCAGGCATTGTCTGCTCTGAGCACTATGCGACCTAATTTCTGAGGTCATCAGTCGCCTAGAACTTAGAACTAATTAAACCTAACTAACCTAAGGACATCACACACATCCATGCCCGAGGCAGGATTCGAAACTGCGACCGTAGCGGTCGCTCGGCTCCAGACTGTAGCGCCACTCCGGCCGGCCATTGTCTGCCTACAAATCAATCAGCGATCTGCCCTCATCCCGGATGTTGGTAAATGTTCCAGACAACAACAACAACAACAACACGCTGATTTGTTGCCACGAAGACTTTGGCAGCCGCCACTAGAGGCGCTAAATTCACCACCAGCATAGCGCGCTTCCATGATCATGGTGCTGCAACTGCAGACACTGTTTTCCTAAGACACGCCATGTGTCCGCCAGCAGCTTGTAGCGTATCTCTGCGCCGCGGCAGTATTTAGGATGACGCTCAACCGTGAATGGCAGTTCAGTCTCAGTTATTGAACGAGTCACTCCTTTTGGTTCACTGGATTAAATGCCGGCTGCATACACTGCCCATATATCAGGGCTCTTGCTAGAAACCATCGTCAGACAGTTGTAGTACAGCGTTCAACTTGTAATCGCCATCCAGCTTAGAGCACTGGAATACTCCTTCAAACTTTGTCCTTATGCCTGCCAAATACTGATTGTGTTATTAACTTCAGAACATTCCAAGTGAACCTGGACTTCTGTCATCTTCCCAAGGTTTGCACCACCATTGGCGATGACTTGCCAACAGCCTTGCCGCAGTTGTAACACCGGTTCACGTAAGATCACCGCATTGTCGGGCTGGCTAGCACTGGGATGGTTCACCGTCCAGGTTTGCTGAGTGCTGTTGGCAATCATGGAGCACTAAGCCCTTATCAGGCCAAATACGGAGCTACTTGATTGAGAAGTAGCTACACACCGGTCACGAAAACTGACAACGTCCGTGAGAGTGGTGTGCTGACCACATGCTGTTTCGTATCGGCAACTGGTGGCTCCAAAGGGCAGAGGATGACACGCGCGGCCAGTCGATAGCGTTGGACCTTCAAGGCCTGTTCAGACGGCGCATTTTTTTATTGGCGATGGATTCCACGTTTGGTTCCACCATTTTTCAATTAGTAAACATTTCCCTGGCGTCAGTGTCTGCACTGGCTCCAGTGTAACTTTTAAATTTCGTCCCAGAATATTTAGCGACATGTTCTTCTTAACTCCATTTCTCATCTATCCCAGGTATACAATGTCGTCATGTTGATTCAGTTTTTAGTCCCAATATTAACGGTGGCTTTTCCCACCATTTGGTGACAATGGTCAAGATATTCATTGACTCCAGCGCCACTGCTCAGAGTTTCGTCCCATTACCTGATGACAGGGTAGAAGAATTTTTCCTCAGTTCCAGTTCGACCACTGGCGAAGCCTTCCCTTGTTTCTTCCCATCGACTGGCGACAAGGTAGAAGAATTTTTCCTCTATTCTGCTCCACATTAGGCACCCAATTTACCTATTTAACTTTCAGCGTTCTTCTCCAGCAATTGGTACACTGATAAATTTATGTTGTTTGTGGCTTAATTTACGTTTTTTTTTTTTTTAATCCCGGACGCAAACAAAAGGCTGTTGTAAGTTTAACGTGTGAATCTGTGATCTCTCTGTGGCATAGTAGCTTCCAAACTAAAGGTCTGATATTAATACAGTTTCTTTTTTTATTTGCAAGTTGATTTTATCTGATTGGTTCTTAGCTCTGTTCCAGTAAAGGCTGTCCAGATGTTTAAATTTCAACAGAAAATTAAGTATTACCCTGCGTATTACATACTGTCTTTGGACGTCTTCCGTTTCAGCGCCTGAAACCCTGAAAATGGGTGACTGTGACTCAACTGTAAAAGATAAACATATGATCTTGTGGACAATTTTGTAATTCTTCTTGAGGTCTACAATTCAGTACTAAATCAAATAATTTTGCCCTAATATTTTAGGCAGCCTATTGCAAGAAAGCGCAATTGCAGACTACTTTCTTGTGACTTCATTTAGAATTATCGCCACTGCTTATTACTTATGTTACCTAAATTACCTAAATATATACTAAAACACAGTCAATGAACATACGTTTCAATAAACAAATGAAACACGTGACTCGCGTATTAGTTACTAATAATAGCTACAACTGAGAATTGCAAATTTATTCTAAATGAAAAAACATTGTTAATTAATAAATACGGTATAGTAGAGATATTATAGTACGGTCCAGACTACTGCAGAAACAAAGCAATGGTAAAATAGGATGATAGTGTTTAATGCATTTCATTGCTAACAGTAGCTTCAAGTGAGAATTGCAAAGTATTCTAAATGTATAAACTTAAATCACTAATTAAAAAAGAAACCTTGACATAAAAAATCCTCCAAAAATTACTGCCCCTTTAACTTTTATATAAGTAGTGATATTTTGGTCCAAGTGTCGTCGCATCGGGGAACCGCTAAGTAAATTAAAAAAATAAGAACAGCAGCTATCGTTTCTAGAACAGTATACTTTCATTATTGCTGGGTACAAGCCTCTTCTGTTTGGCGTCATCTCTCCCAGTACTGGTCTCTCCGTGTCCACACCTCAAAACAGTTACTGACGTATTAAACAATTACTACATAAACTATGAAAACTAATCCATCTTTAATTAGCCTAACATTGTTAAGCTATTTATTCTAGATCATACTTTTCCATAATTAAGTACGAACTTAGTTTCATGCATTAATCTGTGTTGCGAGGCATATGCGGTGCAGTTGTTTGATGATAGAGTGCTAACGTGGTTGGCGGTTGTGCCTGTATTGTAATTTTTTGGTGTAAATTAATTAAGACTTTCAGTCAACTCTTAGCTATTGTTGGTTTGATATTTATCTACCTTCCCTAGTTAGCTTATTTGTATTTAAATTTCATACTCTATCATTTTTAGATGTGTTTAGTTTTTGTTTTACTTCCTCAGCTGTACCCCCGACGCGACGACCATTGGATCAGAATATTACTACTTATATTACAGTTAAAGGAGTAATACACTTTTTTTCAAAAATTTAAAAGTTGTTTTTGGTGTCGGTTTTCTTTTTAAATTTATGTTTTATACAGTATATTGTAAGGCGTATGCTGGTTTATGCCTCTTTGAAATAGGATCGATACTGATGTGACTAGAATACGCGAGATGTCATGTGAATCTTATATACGAAAATGGATGTTCGTGCATCCACCAACACCATTTGACCGATTACCATGAAAGCTGGAACATCTACATATTTTTTCATGTAGAAGTCTTTTACGCTATCCACTTCGCTGTAACTCACCACTAGATGGTGCCCCAGCACATCATCCTCTAAACCGTGCAGCCGATCGCAAAAAATACTTTCGATGCACAGTCCTCTGGAATAACAAGGAGTGACTGTGCTTATGATTAGTGATTTGTGATTGTGTTTGAAATGTAACACCATTCTCATTTTAATCGGGTCACAAATAACTGAATCATCTTTGGACCCTCTTCTGTCAGCAAGCATTAAGTAGAGGAAATTATTTGTAATGCCACCCAAAAAAATCAACCAGACATCCGCGGTTACTGTCAGCTAGCAGAGCTGATGGTTAATGTGACTGAAGCAACAACAATTAACGGGAAATGTGAAGGAGATTTGCTTATTTCGCGCATTCTAATGATTCCCTCTGATTTTCCCTTCACCCTTTTCATCTTGCTTTCAGAGTGACAGTCAACAATACTCAAGGTCAGTCGCAGCGCATTACCAGATTTAGGGCAGAAGAGCCATGTTTTTCTCATATTTAGCTGTATGTTGATTGCTCCAGAGTAGAAACTCCAAAAACTCATATCAGAAAACCAAAAATATTATGAAACTACTTGCATTACGTTAAATGTTAGCATTAATTAAGTATTTTTAGGTTGGTTCGTTATATAGCGAAAGGAATAGTGAAACGTATTGTTCATTCATGTGATTTACTGTTTAGAAAAATATATATCGTTCATTGTCCATAAATAAAATAGTTGAATCTCATCAATATGAACTATCTTTCATTTTTCAGATTTTTCTACAACGAATTATAGATTCTAGATTATACACAGATCAACATATTTATATACTCATGCTCATAAATTAAGGATAACGCTGATACATGATGAAACAACGCTCTGGTGGGCGGTTTGCGGATTTAAATCACCTCGGGGTATGACCATGCGATGCATTTGACCTGCGGTCGTCCCACGATGGCGCTGGCAGCAGCCCACATACGCAGACGTGTGATGGTGCATGTCAGAGTACAGTGCAGCGAGTAAGTGTACAGACGTTTTCAGACGTGCTAATTGTGATTGTGTGTTGATACTGGCTCAAAGAACACATATTGATGACGTTATAATGGGTAGAATACTAGGGCGACTGGAGGCTGGTCAAACCCAGCAGGTCGTAGCACGGGCCCTCCGCGTGCCACAAAGTGTGATCTCAAGCTTATAGCAACGATTTCAGCACACGGGAAACGTGTCCAGGCGCTACAGTACGGGACGTCCACAGTGTACAACACCACAAGAAGTCCGATATCTCACCATCAGTAACCGCAAACAGCCACGGAATACTGCATGTAGCCTTGCTCGGTACCTTACAGCAGCCACTGGAACCGTTGTCTCCAGACGACTGAACAGACATAGTTTATTTGCCCAGAGACCTGCAAGATATATTCCACTGAGCCCTGTTCACAGGAGAGCCTGTAAAGCCTGGTGTCAAAAACACAGTACATGGTCTTTGGAGTAGTGGTCCCGGGTTATATTCACCGACGAGTCCAGGCGTAGTCTGAACAGTGATTCTCGCCGGGTTCTCATCTGGCGTGAACCAGGAACCAGATATCAACCCCTTAATGTCCTTAACAGGACATGTATGGAGGTCGTGGATTGATGGTGCGGGATGGGATTACGATTGATGCACGTACACCCTTGCATGTCTCTGACAGAGGAACTGTAACAGGTCAGGTGTATCGGGACGTCATTTTGCACCAGTGTGCCCCCTTTTCAGGGGTGCAGTGTGTTCCACCTTCCTCCTAATGGATGATAACGCACGGCCCGACAGATCTGCCATCGCGGAGGAGTAACTTGAAACAGAAGATATCAGCCGAATGGAGAGGCCTGCCCGTTCTCCAGACCTAAACCCCATCGAGCACGTCTGGGATGCTCTCGGCCGACGTATCGCTGCACGTCTTCAAACCCCTACGACGCTTTGAGAGCTCCGGCAGGCACTGGTGCAAGAATGGGACGCTATACCCCAGCTGCTGCTCGACCACCTGATCCAGAGTATGCCAACCCGTGTATGTGTGCACGTGTGCATGGTGATCATATCCCATTTTGATGTCGGGGTACATGCGCGGGAGACAGTGGCGTTTTGTAGCACATGTGTTTCGGGACGGTCTTCTCAACTTATAACCAATACCGGGCACATGCAGATCTGTGTCGTGTGTGTTCCGTATGTGCCTTTTCTATTAGCGCCAGTTTTGTGTAGTGCCACGTCGTATGGCACCACATTCTGCAGTTATCCTTGATTTATGAGCATGAGTGTATATGCAGAGGTAAATAAATATGGGTACGCTGGACAATACCTGCTGGGTTTCGCTAGTAATACTATAAAAAATAAAACTATGCTGACTTCAGCTGGAGATGGTACCATTTTCCTTATAACGCACGTCTTCCTTCACGGCCGCGATTCTGATTAAGAACTAGACAGTGCACTAAGTTATCTAAGCTCTGCAGTTTTGCCAAGAAAGCCGAGGGTGCGAGTATTGGATACACACCAAGTCCTTTTCCATAACAGCACTCTTAACGTCGTAAGAGCGTTTTAGTCTTAACTTCTCACTTTACATGGACGTCTCAGGGTGAAGTGCTCTAGGCCTCCGTCTACTCTATCCTCTTAGGCTTTGGCGTGATGGTGGGAGGCGGAGGGAACTCCTGTTTACTATTAATTTTGTAGCGTCTCTTAACTTTATTTCAAGCAGGCTTAAATTGCTGTCTCAACTGAGAAAGAGTCTTCTTATCGAGCTTGGATGGGCTTAAGATGGCCACAGCTTATAATATCTTTAATTAACGAGCCCAGAGAAAGGCAACTTAACACAGCTAACTATGCAAAGCAGTATATTATTTCCCGACAGGATGCTCTTCTTCCTTTCTTTGATCATAAATTTACTGTCGTTATTATTCTTGAGATCAGAGATTACACTCAAATAAAGCAGTTGTAAACAAAATATGAAAATTTCCAAAAGTCAGGCGTGAATCTCGGCGAATGCGTGTTTATGGGGATCTTAACAGCAAAGAACATTTAACTATAAGCACTTATGTTCAAACATATCTGTACGTCTACATAATTTAAACTCCACAGCTGAAGGCTAATCTGGATAGCTACTGCAGGATTCTGAAGCAGTTTTCTCTGATAAACAGAATGACGCACAGGAAAGGTTGTGTACACAATGTGTGACAGAGTAATTACGAGTGCTTAATACAAAATGGTTGTAATTATACGAGGGTTATTCCAAAAGTAAGGTCCGATCGGTCGCGAAATGGAAACGACTATGAAAATCCGATAAAGCTTTGCACAGATGTGTTGGGTAGTGTCTCTAGTATAACCCCAATTAGCATCACGTCGCTCTTCTCATTTCTGAGCTCGCAGTGAGTGCGTAAAGATGTCTAGAAAATAGTGTCTGCCGCCAAGTACGAGGGCCTGGTGAGAAATTTCGCCTGAAGCTATGCAGCCAACATTACATAACTGTCGTGCTGTTTCGTCTTCACGACAATTCTCAGCCGCATTCTGCAGGGGCAATGAAGATGCTCCTGCATCGTTTTCAAATGGAAATGTGAGATTACCCACAATACAGTCCGCAATTGTCTCCCCCTGAGTTTCATCTCTGGTCACATGAACTGCTGTCTTTGAAGACAACATTTTGACACAGACAACGAGGTGTAGACCAGCGTGGAGAATTGGCGGAAAGCACTGGCGGCTGCCTTCTATGATGGGGCTATTGAAAAGTTGGTACAACGCTATGACAAAAGTCTAAGTCAGAACGGCGACTACGTAGAGAAGTAGCTGAAAGGTGTAGCTAATTGTCACAAGTAAAACATTTCTGATGTTCACTGTGGTTTCAATTTGGCAATCAATCGGACCTTACTTTTGGAATAACCCTCGTACTTTCGCTACTTTAGAGGGCCCCATCAAGAAGAGCGAGTGATCGTATGACAATGAAACTTTGCACAAACATTTGTAAAGCCACGCGGAAGAGAAATAACGAGTAAACCATTAAAAGAAACACATTTTAATTTATGCATGAGAGGGTAACATTTGTCAAATCTGTTCGATGTTCCACGTTACAGTCGTTGTTCAATGCGATGACCATCTGCAACCACAACAGCCATCAACACCACAGCTCGTTCAGTGTTTGAAGGTCGAAGCACTTCAGCAGTCTCAGCCACGGAAACAGTAACATCTTCGACAATATACGGCGCAATTGGCCGTCGGTCTCTGCCAGGAGCAATTCCCAAATCGACAGTGAATTCGAACTTTCGAATCACGTTCTTCAATCCCGGTGCCGAAAGAGGATGTATCCATGTTGTAGGATCCTTTTTCAACTTTTTATAAGTGGTAAGATCCTAAAGGTCACTGATCTTCTTGTGGTAGTCTTCACTCTTCATCACCACGGTAGCATTTCCCTTTTCAGCAGAAAGTACAATAATACTCTTGTCCGCATTAATCTCCCGTAATGCTTTCTTTTCTCCTTGAGACAGATTACTGCTAGGTGGCTTAGCTTTACGCAGTATCCTGGCTGTTTCCATCCTAACTTCATCAGCAGTGTGTGATGGTAACAGCCGAATCCTCGCCTCTATATTAGCTACAATATCCTCCGTTGGAATCTTCAGTGGAGTAATTGCAAAATTACCTCCTTTCGAGAGAACAGAAGTTTCTACCCTGGATAACTCTTTTCCGGACAAATTTATAACCGTTCGAGAATTGTCTATAACCGGTGTTTCCTGTCTGCTCTTATGTAGATAGTCAAACTTCTTCTTCTGTCTATTAGAAGACACTTCTGCACTATGTTCCATGGATCTAAATGTTAGCCCATCCACCTTATTCCAATCGCAAACCTGCATTGTATTGCTAATAAATAGATGGAGATTTAATAGCTGACTGCATGTTACCGCCAGTCCTCGACGTGTTTGATGGATCCGTTCTCGTAGCATTGCCAGTTTTTGAACAGCAAGCACTGCAGTCAGCCAGAAAAAGGCCTTTGAAGTGGTATCGGTATGTGGACGACACTTTTGTCGTATGGAATCACGGTGAAGAAGAACTGAACCGTTTTTTGAAGCATTTGAATAGCATCAATTCAAAAATACAATTTACTATGGAGACAGAAAGTAATGGACAGATAAATTTTTTGGACGTCTCAGTAATTAAACGAGCAGATGGGACTCTGGGTCACAAAGTCTACAGAAAAGATACGCATACCGATCGTTATCTTCATAAGCATTCAAACCATCATCCCAGGCAGAAGAGAGGCATCATCAAGACATTGGTGGACAGGGCTAATAAAATCTGTGAGCCAGCTTATTTGCAAGAGGAATTAAACCACTTGCGAACAGCTTTCCAGAAAAATGGGTACGCTGACAAGGAGATAGATAGAGCACTCCATCCCAGAAGAAAAATGTCCGAAAACGTGCAACAACAACAACCATCGGTGGGGAAAGTTTTTCTTCCATTCATCCACAATATTACGGACCGTATCGGGAAAGTGCTGGCCAAGTTCAGAGTTGATACAATCTTCAGACCCACCAAGAAAATTAGTGAATGCTTAAGATCGGCGAAAGATGCACGACACCCTTTAGCTACTCCTGGTGTCTATAAGATTCCCTGTAGTTGTGGGAAGGTTTACATTGGAACCACGAAAAGAAGTATCAATACTCGCCTAACTGAACATAAAAGGAACTGTCGACTGGGACACACAGACAAATCGGCTGTAGCGGAACATGTTTTTGAAACGGGTGACCATGAAATAAAATTTAGTGAGACGAGCGTGCTAGCTAAGACATCGCATTATTATGCACGTATGTATAGAGAGGCTGTAGAGATTTTTAAACACCACAATAATTTTAACAGGAAAGAAGAAGGCTTGAAGCTAGATAAGATATGGCGATCGACTCTGTACCAAAGATGTGACAATCGATTACCTTCGATCGAGAGTAATGACGCCAGCCAGAGATAGTTTTACTGTTGACAACACGTGACGAGTGGTGGCGCCCTCTACGCGCTCTATATAAACAGGGCCTCCACGGCCTAGCAGCCAGTTGTAGACTCACCTCAGATGATGTTGCCTGCAGATGGCAACGAAACGTCAGGGAGAAGTATTTCTACTATTGGACCACGGCCTCTTAGCCCGGAAGTTTTAATTACTGGATATGGATCCTCTACACCTCCCGTAAATTTGATCCCCCTCACCTGCTTGTCTCTCCCATTCTCTCCCACCCCCGTCTGCTGCCGCACCTGTATTCCCACGTCCCACCTGCTCTCCATCTCTCCACTCTTCATACCCTCGCAAAAGGTGGCTTCCACCAACTCTCCCTACCTGATGATGCCCTCATCCCCTCCATCTACCCCTTCTACCACCTTTCATCCTCCCACATCCTGTGTTTTTTCCTTAGGGCACCCTCTCTCCCTTCTCTCCCTTCTCCCTTCCTCCCCTCTCCTCTCCCCGGGCTTCCCATATCCCGGTACCTTCTTTCCTCCCCCCCATCTCCTCTGCCACTGGCATCTACACTCTCCCCTCTCCCTCCTCCCCCACCTTTCCCCTTTTGGCAGGTCCCTGGACTCGCACACGTCAAGTGAACATTCGCATGGCGGAGATAATCGCCATCGGTTCTGTGTGTGTGTCGTCGTGTTAGTGCTTCAGTGTTTTCACCGCCCACGCTCCATCGTTCACATGTGCCATCTGAATCATCAGTGTTCGTGTACAGTGCCGACCGTTTTTTTATTTTTCTACGCCTGTGTACGGCTTCGTGTTTTTTGCTCATGTGTCTACTGTTTTTGTACACCGTTATGTTTTGTGTTTATATGTCTTCCTTGATTCTATTTGTACTGTCTGTGGCCGAAGAGCGGAGTAAAATTGCTGCTGCCGGCCCCCCTTTTTATATAAGGTGTTAAAATAACAATAAAGAAAAAAAAATGACTGGTGGCGGTCCAGCTCAATATTAACTTCAAGTCTAGTCACTTCGTTTGTACTCTGTATGTAGCACAGACTTAACATTGTTTATACTGAAGAAGATCGATTATTGTGTGTGTCGCCCTTTGCTTGCGACAAATCTGTCTCATTGCAAAAGTTAAGTATTTTAATTGTCTTACTGCAATAAAACTCATTAATACGACTACCTGATTGTATGTCTAGCGAACCGAGTAAGCAGGCTTCCTAGACACCACAATAACCACATTGTATAGGCATTGTTTTCTGTTTCCTGTGTAACTGACGTTTGGTATGACATCTCGTAGCAATGATGGGAGCTGCAAACTGATCAACTACAGTGGAGGCGGTATCTGGCGGCATAAGCAGTAAACAAAAAAAAAATGGTTCAAATGGCTCTGAGCACTATGGGACTTAACTTCTAAGGTCATCAGTCCCCTAGAACTTAGAACTACTTAAACCTAACTAACCTAAGGACATCACATACATCCATGCCCGAGTCAGGATTCGAACCTGCGACCGTAGCGGTCGCGCGGTTCCAGACTGTAGCGCCTAGACCCGCTCGGCCACCCCAGCCAGCAAACAGTAAATAGCTGTCGCAATTTCAGAGAGCAGCGAAACTTCTGTAGATAAACTGAGGCTGTTGGCACTTTTTTCCGTCTGTATATGACTGACAATCGCATTAACTACTCTAAGGATTTTGATACGATTAATTTACTGATACATAGAATAGCTCAAAATGGAGGTTTGTGTATATAATTTATAAATATTGTGTGGAAACTGGCTGAACTATGATGAATTCAACTTCCCCATCGCGTTTTTCTGTCTTAGAAACCACAGTAGGGCTTTGACACGGTTTTCACTAATAGATACACAGATATGCTGGAAAAATTATACGGTTAAGGCCGGCGGCAGGCATAAAACATCATCCAAAATTGTACGGAATGCTTTCTCAGAAAATTATTTTGAACAATTAGTTCATGAGCCCTCTCGAAGCGTAAATGTTTGCGAAAGCATACTTGACCTTTTAGCAACAAATAATCCGGGATAAATAGTGAATGTTGTGACGAATACAGGGATTAGCGACCACAAGGCAGTTGCTGCTAGGCTGAATACCGTAACACCTACAACCATCAAAAACAAACGCAAAGTATACCTGTTTAAAAAAGCTGATATAAATGCTCTTACTGCCTTTTTGAGACAGTCTTCACTCCTTCCGATCTGATCATGTAAGTGTAGAAAAGTTGTGGAATGCTTTCAAAGAGATAGTATCAACAGCAATTGAGAGATATATACCCCATAAATTACTAAGTGATGGTACTGATCCCCCATGGTACACAAAACGGGTCAGATCGTTGTTGCAGAAGCAACGAAAAAAGCATGCCTAATTTAAAAGAACGCAAAATCCCCAAGATTGGAAAAGTTTTACAGAGGTTCAAAATATGGCGCGTACTTCAATGCGAGATGCTTTTAATAACTTCAACAACGAAATTCTGTCTCGAAATCTGGCAGAAAACCCTAAGAGATTCTGGTCATCCATAAAGCAAACCAGTAGAAAGGCACAATCAATACCTTCACTGCGCGATAACAACGGTGAAGTCACTGATGGCAGTGCCACTAAAGCAGAGTTATTAAACACAGTTTCCTGCAACTCCTCCACCAAAGACGACGAAGTAAATATTCCTGAATTCCAATCAAGAACAACTGCCAAGTTGAGAGGCATAGAATTAGATATCCTCGGTGTAACAAAGCAGCTTAAATCAATAAAGGCAAGGCCTCCGGTCAAGATTGTATACCAGTCAGGTTCCTCTCTGAATATGCTGATAAAATAGCTCCATATTTAGCAATTATACACAACCACTCGCTTACAGAAAGATACGTACCTAAAGACTGGAAAATTGCTGAAGTCACACCAATACCCAAAAAGGGAAGTAGGCGTAATCGGCTGAATTACAGGCCTATATCACTAAGGTCGATTTGCAGTAGGGTTTTAGAACACATACTGTATTCGAACATTATGAAGTATCTCGAAGAAATCGATTTATTGACATATAGTCAGCACGGATTCAGAAAATATCGTTCTTGTGAAACACAACTAGTTCTTTATACTCATGAAGTAGTAAGTGCTATCGACAGGGGGTGTCAAATTAATCCCATATTTTTAGATTTCCAGAAGGCTTTCGACACCGTTCCTCACAAGCGTCATCTAACCAAACTGCATGCCTACGGAGTATCGCCTCAGTTGTGCGACTGGATTCGTGATTTCCTCTCAGAAAGGTCACAGTTCGTGGTAATAGACGGAAAGTCATCGAGCAAAACAGAAATAATATCCGGCGTCATAGTTCCCTGTCCTGGTATGCAACAGGGTAGACACGATGACGTGTACTACATCAAACGATCCCCAGATGTCACTTATTGTCCGCTTTGCTGTGAGACCGAGTCAATACCTGTGCATCACCGATAGGCTTACTCCTACCAGGTAGCATGTTGCACGCTACCGGAGCTGATGCAGAGATCCTTTACCAGCAAACGACTGGTTAGGCGAAGGTCCGCCCTAATCGCATCATCAAACGGCCGCTAGTTGTTTGTAATGGATGAGACTAGCCTCCTAGATCGACCAGCAACGCACAACCGAAATTGCTTCTCTGTGTCTTATTCATTTCGTCAGGTAGATCCATGGCATGGGACATTTGTGCTCTTGGTGTTGTAACAGGTTTTGGTGTTCGCGGGCCTTTCCTCATCGGAAATGCATAATCTGATTATCTGTGTCATCACATTCCTCATTTGTTGTTGTTGTGAAGGTGAAGGTCGTTTGTGGCCGAACGATTCTAGGCGCTTCAGTCTGGAACCGCGCGACCGCTACGGTCGCGTGTTCGAATCCTGCTTGGATGTGTGTGATGTCCTTAGGTTAGTAAGGTTTAAGTAGTTCTAAGTTATAGGGGACTGATGACCTCAGATGTTAAGTCCCATAGTGCTCAGAGCCATTTGAACATTTTTTTGAAGGTCGTTGCTATTGCGTTAGGTCAACATAAAAAATATTACACTGTCTGCGGAGCTATGAACATAGTTTATTGTGTTATTATCCAAAGAGTTACAGCAATAAGATACAATTTCTTAAATGGAGCAATAGTTGAAACTACCTGGTAGATAAAACTGTGTGCCGGACCGAGACTCGAACTCGGGACCTTTGCCTTTCGCGGACAAGCGCTCTACCACCTGACCCACCGAAGCACGACTCACGCCCCGTCCTCAAAGCTTTACTTCCGCCAGTACCTCGTCTCCTACTTTCCGAACTTCACAGAAGCTCTCATGCGAACCTTGCAGAACTAGCACTCCTGGAAGAAAGGATATTGGGGAGACTTGGCTTAGCCACAACCTGGGAGATGTTTCCAGAATGAAAGCTGTAAGGATGGGGCGTGAATCGTGCTTGGGTAGCTCAGGTTATAGAGCACTTGCGCGCGAAAGGCAAAAGTTCCGAATTCGAGTCTCTATCCGGCACACAGTTTTAATCCGCCAGGAAGTTTCATATCAGCGCACACTCCGCTGCAGAGTGAAAATTTCATTCTGGAACAATAGTTGTTTCTATCATGCACTGGAATCAGTAACACCAAAAATCGTTCCCATACAGCTCCTGGGTCAATGACAGGCGGTACAGTTGAAACCTGTGTCCGTGTACTATACGCCACACAGGTGTGAGACAGACACCAGCGACTGCAGCAACGACTCGTAAGCTGACACGAGGATCGTGGTGTACTGCAGCTAAAACAAACACCTCCATCTCCTCACTTCTTGCAGTTCTTCGTCTGTTAGTGAGGGGCATTACAAAGCTGCCTGTTCCCCGGAGTCGTTGTTCGGCACGTGAGAACGTAATGACTGCCGGATTCTCTTCGCCTAGGATATCTCACGGCGTACGCCATGGCTGCTTCAGTGGCATCGTGTCGGCACTCGCCGAGCATCAGCAACATGTCAACGTACTCGTTGTTCGTGTATGCCATCTTCATCCGATGTCAGTAACTGTGGTGTGTTGAGCCCCGTTTGTGTGTGGGGCTCGAACTGTCGGGTATACGGCCGTGTGGGGCGACAGTCGGCAGTCTAAAGAACAGCGCATCGAGGAAGCTTCTCACCCCGTGACACCGGCGACGTTACAACTCGGCCGCACCACATTTAGAAGCCGCATTGCGTTATGTGCAGCGTGTGTGGTATCTGCCCCTGAAACTTTGAATGGTTGTAGCTCCTAAACTAAAGGTGATAGGATTGTAATTTAAATTGATGTATTCAAATCTGGTGTTACTGATTCCGGTGCATGATAGAAACAACTATTGTTACATTTAAAAAATTGTATCTGTTTGCTGTAACTCTTTGGATAATAACACAATAAGCTATGTTCATAGCTCCGCAGACAGTGTAACGTTTCTTTTGGTGACCTACCGCAATAGATATTTCCGTCGCCTATTACTTCATAACTTACAGAAGAAAACACATATATATAGCTGTAGAGCTGTGAGGAAATAAGGTCTCTTACTCTATAGTGTAGGATGTATTAGTATATTAAAGCAAGTTACAAACACATTTTAGTTCACAGCACCAAAAACAAGCAGAAATTACAGTGATTTCTTGAAACCTTACTAACACTGCGGTAAACAGATTTTTTTCAGTCACATGCTGAAACCTACTGGGAGCTCGCAGAAACAAAAACAAGTGATGAACAGAAAGCACACACTTTAACATACACGATACAGCAAGTTCATTTCACTGCCTGACCCAGGAAAAAATTAAAGCAGGATGTAGTACATATGCTCCATGAGGACTTAGAGGCATATATAGGTATTTACATATTTTCAGGTCTAGTTAGACAAGGAAAGGGCTGGTAGTCAGCCATGGCCTTAAAGTAGGAACCATCCTGGTATTTGCCTGAAGTAACTTAGGGAAATCATGGGAAATATAAATCAGGATAATCGGATGAAGATTGAAGCTCCCACCCTTCAGAATGAAGGCCGCTCTGTTTAAAACAGTGCTACAACCTTTCGGTTATCTCTAGCGTACAATAGTTTTACAGAGATGTTATGTAGTTGTATAAATAGCTAGAGCTACACTGTTCAAACGGTTCAAATGGCTCTGAGCACTATGGGTCTCAACTGCTGAGGTCATAAGTCCCCTAGAACTTAGAACTACTTAAACCTAACTAACCTAAGGACAACACACACATCCATGCCCGAGGCAGGATTCGAACCTGCGACCGTAGCGGTCGCACGGTTCCAGACTGTAGCGCGGTTCCAGCTACACTGTTCATTTCAACATCCCATTCACTGCACACACTACATGAGCTACACATACATTATTTGACAATGAAACTCTACACACGGTCTGAGCTGACGTCAGAGGCACAGCGACGATATTTGGTTTCCATTTTGTGCACCACAATTTTCCCATTTACTAGCCTGAAAAAGTGAGTCAGCATAGCTCCCCTGAGATGTCGAGTTCAGAAAGAGGATGAAGAGTTGCATAGCTCTGGGATTAAGGTTTGCAGCCGGCCGATGTGGCCGAGCGGTTCTAGGCGAATCAGCCTGGAACCGCGCGACCGCTACGGTCACAGGTTCGAATCCTGCCTCGGGCATGGATGTGTGTGATGTCCTTAGGTTTGTTAGGTTTAAGTAGTTCTAAGTTCTAGGGGACTGAGGACTTCAGATGTTAAGTCCCATAGTGCTCAGAGTCATTTGAAACATTTGAAGTAAGGTTTGCAGAAAAAAGAAAACAAAAAGATAAAGTAAAATCGTAGCGCGAAAATATTATGGGAAATGATAGAGTTTTACTGTCATTATTATTACTTATTCGCGTTCCTTTTTCAAAAAGCAGCTAATCTGTGTTGTCTTAGACAATCCTTCACTCTCTAATATGTATTAGTTAAGAAGTACTTTTTAGCTTCCTTTTTAAATAACTTAGTTCTAATAATCTAATCTCCTTGGAAGGTATATTGTGCAGTTTTATTCCTTGGTAGAAATCGCTGTTTAGAGTTTTATATTCATATTTATTCTTTCTTGGTAAATGTAAATTCAGTCATGATCTTGTTCCATTGTCGTGCACACAGCTGTTATTTTTTAAGTGCACCATTGATGGGTAAATATACTCGTATGGTGTAGCTACAACCCCAGTGATTTCAACAATTCTTGACAATCCGCTCGACTACTGTTTTTGGTTTTTATTTTTATGGCTCTTTCCTATTGTTTGAAAATTTTTTCTGTACTGTTTCTGTGTTCGTAAATGTGCTCACATGGTGTAGCTAAAACCACAGTGATTTGAACAATTCTTGACAATATGCTCTCCTACTATTTTTGGTTTTTATTTTTATGACCCTTTCCTGTAGTTTGGAAATTATGTCCATGTACTGTTATGTGTCACCCATAAAAAAGTGTGTACGATACCACGATCAGATTGTGCTGAAAATCGGCGCTTTGGAAGTGTAATCGACAGAATTGACAGTAAGTGAACCTGAATACAGCATATCGACTTCAATTCATTATCATGTTCCTTAGTCCAGTGTATCACGATAGTGTGCATATAACAACAGAGTCATTATGCAATACTCGTTGGAGCAAAGCAAATGCCGTGAAAGGATTTGGAATAAATGTGATGTACTTTGCAGCCTTCAAGTTGGCCTCTGTGTTGTCCTCGCAGCACGGGTGTGCCACCATCGTTCTGATACGCATCGGTCTGCGTTCTCCAGTAAACAAGTGTGTCGTTAAGGCGTCGGCACAAGCACCGCGCATTCGAACGTCGACGCTGAGCGAGCCGAGTTCACTGTGCCGCTGAACGCACAGGAATGATGCGGTTTGTACATACGGTACGCATGTCTCAAGGCACATGATGGCAGCGCGCTCCAGCGGCAGTTATCACATATTTTGTTTACGAAATGGATGGGAGTAAAATGCCTAAAAAAACATGTTCAAATGTGTGTGAAATCTTATGGGACTTAATTGCTAAGGCTATTAGTCCCTAAGCTTACACACTACTTAACCGAAATTATCCTAAGGACAAACACACACACACATGCCCGAGGGAGGACTCGAACCTCCGCCGGGATCAGCCGCTCAGTTCACGACTGCAGCGCCTAAGACCGCTCGGCTAATCCCGCGCGGCTAAAATTCCTACGTAACTCTCTTAAAACGCACATTTCCACCCTTGTCCATACGCAAGTCATGTTGTTCCGTCTGTAGTATACGTAAGTAAGAACTTCAGTATCCATCGACAAATTATAGGGCAAAAAGAAAGTTCTCTATACACTCAGTAAGGACATCAGCTTATAAAAGAGCCATTACAATTACTGCGATACAGGTTTACAATAGATAAGATAAGGAACGTTTCATCACACTTAATTTGTAGCAAATTATTTAATATGTACCAGTTTATACATCTTCTGAACGCTTTAATTTCAGATATGCTGTTCACTGACATTTAATTACAGTACATCTCAGCAAGAAACATCGACAGTAGGCAATAAAAACCTCGTATGTCCATCTGTCTATGAAAACCTCTTGATTTCAGATCATTCGTATTTGGTCGTTGTGTCTATTTAGTAGCAGAATCTTTAGAACATATAAAATATAAATCTAAATAGAAAAGTGCAAAAGATCTTTCTGTAAGTAGTGCAGGCTCTCGTGTGGATAAAGCCATTCGAAGAAACACACTTATTTGCAATATTATAGCATATATTTGTATTAAATTACTAAGACAATCTCAGTACCTATTATAAAATCCGAAAGTGAGTAAAAAAGTTGGATGTAGGGAGATGCGAAGCTGAGGCAAATGACACATAACTTCACGTTTCCGTCTATTACCTTATGCTAAACTCCCGTATCACCTTTGTTTTGTTTATTTATATTCTGAACGCTTTAGATGCAGATATACTGTTAACTGACATTTAATTACAGTAAATCTCAGCAAAAAACATCGATAGTAGGCAATAAAAACCTCGTATCTACAGCTGTCTATGAAAACCTCGTGATTTCAGTAACCAATAATTTTATCAGCTGCCGTAACATCCTTAAAACATTAAGGCACTGTATTCCGCCCGTCTTTGCGGAACAAGTCTTGTCAGTTACTTTTCTCTCATCAGACAGAAACTCAGTTGGACACTACAAAACAAGGCTTACTGGTTATAGACAATGATTCTCATGCTTTCGTGGTCGGAATGCTGTTCGCAGTCTTCACCTCTAGATTCATCTATATCTGCAAACATACTCGGCAAGTTTCGCTCTCTTTGTTATTGCTCGCGTAACAACTAATATATTGATAAATGGATGAGATAAAATACGTTGCTACTAAAAGAGCCCTGAAATACTTTTTAGAGATGCTGTGCTGTGACTTTCTTTGGATCATTAATTTTCAACAAAACAAAATATATTATGTTCTTATTATTCTGGACCTGGCTTTCTATGAAAGGAACATTGTTTTGTAACTGTAACCCGCTATGAAGTTCAACATATCTTTCTTACTTTTCAGTTATTGAAAAGGCTACTGAAAATTAATTCGTTATCAGTACTGATGTTACAGTACGCAATGTTTGTTCAACATCAAAATTTTGCAGTGGATTTTTGTTAACATTAAAACACCAATAAGTACCACGACTAACACGAGAACATGAGACTATTATCAGTGAGAAAATGTTTTTACTATAATGATTGCCAGACCAGAACTACGCACAGCAAGATTTCTTTTATGTCATGAAGATAAATTATCTTTTTGCACTGTTAATAATATAACAACATCCGCAGCCCGCGTCCACCTGTAAAACACATCATAAAATTTGCTGCTCTGCCCTGCAATCCCGAGAGCTGAAAGAAAAAAATTTCGTTTACTATTACCTGTCCGCTTCTTTGCGCTATGGTTGGTTTCATTTAATGCAGTTTGAATGCGCCGCGGCAGCGGCTCGTTCGTTCGTAGCGCAGCTCTGCACCACGGATAGTATTTAAATAGCTGAAAATGTCTTAAACGGATGGGATAAAATACCAGAAAAGCTTATTACAAATCATAATGCAAGTTTTCATTAAGTAACTCTATTCAAAACATTTAGACAGATTAAATTCCTACACATCTTTACAAATCAATGCCTAATGGCGTCCTTCTCTCAGTCTTGACAAAAGAATGCTACACAAGCATACAATATAGAGTCACAGGCTCTTCCTACCCACGTAACTCCAAAAAGACGACAGAGAAATTAATGCTCGGTCACTACTGTTTATACGCGGTTTAATACATTTATATCTTTGTTTGATATTTAATAAGTATCGTCTGTGGTGGTTCCAGTACTCGCCGATGCAGATATTATCTTTAAAAAAAATCGATACGTAATTCTATACAAGTATAAAACATGACACATAATGGTTTCTTTTATTACGTGAAGTTCACCCAATCATTGTCCATGCAGAAATAAAATTATACTCATCCAGTTCAATTATTTTTTTTCCTTTTTTTTTACCACATATAATATGTGCTTTGCAAGGAGACGTTACACAAGCCACGGTACGGTGCATGGCGGAGGGTGCATTATAATACTGGTAGTCATTTCCTTTCCTGTTCTATTCGCAAATAGTGGGAGAGAAAAACGGCAGACAATATGGTTCCGTATGAGCCTTAATTTATCGTCTCTTCTTGGTCTTTACGCGAAATGTATGTTCCTAGCAGTCGAATAATTATTCAGTCAAATTAATTCTCTAAATTTTCTAATATTACTCTTCGAAATGTACGTCGCCGTCCCTTCATGAATTCCCTTTTGTGTTACCGAAGCATCTCCATAATACGTGCGTGGTGTTCGAGGCTACATTTAACAAATCTAGCAGCCCGTCTGTGAATTGCTTCGAAGTTTTCCTTAAATCCGACTTGCTGCGGCTCCGAAACACTCGAGCAGTGTTTAAGAATAGGTCGCACCAGTGTCCTATACGCGGTCGCCTTTACAGATGTACCACACTTTACTAAAATTCCCCCAATATACTGAAGTCGACCATTGGCCAATCCTCGCAGACTCGTGCCATTTTATATCGCTTTGCAGTGTTACGCCCAGATATTTAAACGGCGCAACTGACTCAAGCAGAGAACTACCAAGGTTGCAGCCAAACATTACGAGTTTGTTTTTCCTACTCATCCACATTAACATGTAGAGCAAAGTGCCGTTCATTGCATTAACTAAAAATTTTGTCGGAGTTCTTTTGTATCCTCCTACGGTCACTGAACTTCGACACCTTCTCGTATACCACAGCTTCATCAGAAAACAACCGAAGATTGCTGCCCACATTGTCCCACAAGATTGTTTTTGTATATAAAAAATAACAGTGATCCTATCATACTTCTCTGTGGCACTCCTGACAACATCCTTGTCTCTAATGAACACCCGCCGTTGAGGACAACGTACTGGGTTCTATTATTTAAGGAGTGTTGTAATCACTCGCATATCTAGGAAGCTATTCCATTGCTCGTCTCTCCGTTAATAGTCCGCAGTGGGGCACCATGTCAAATGCTATTCTGATATCTAGAGATATGGAATCAGCCGTGGCCCTTCATGCATAGTTCGCAGTGTAACATGTGAGAAAAGGTCAAGCTCAATTTCACACGAGCGATGCTTTCTAAAGCCGTGGTGATTCGTGGACATAAGTTTCTCGGTCTCAAGGAAATTAATGATGCTCGAATTCAGAATTTGTTCAAAAATTCTGCAGCAGACCGATGTTAAGCATATTGGTCTGAAATTTTGCGGGTCCATTCTTTTACCCTTGAGATCTTGGGCCAGGCGAGAGACTCACGATAAATACAACCGTTAGAGTTTCCTCTTTTTTTTTTTTTTTTGAGTCATCAGTTTTTCGACTTATTGGAAGCAGTCTGCCATGAATTCCTCTCCTGTGCCAACCTTTTCAACCCACAATATATGAGCTCCAGCGAACTAGTTAACGGGAATTCAGGGAAGGTCTAGGACCCAGGTTAAGACATCATTATTTGCCAAGTGACTCACATTTATTAAACAATTTTTTTAAAGTAATATTAGTGAAACACAATGAAATAATCTTTTAGAAATAGCAAAATGCTACCAGGCTAACAAAATGGTTTTAAATAACAGACTAAAGATTTAAAGCGGTCCTGACAAATATAAAGAAAAATTTTTAAGATCGGATGTAACAACTACTAGCACAAATTTAGTAACACGTAAAATGTTTAAACAAATTTAAATGTCTCAGGGTAAGAGAATGGCTTTAATTACAGACCAACATTTTTGAAGGTCAAATATAACAATAAGTAGCATACATTTTACAATAGGTAGAGTGTTTAAACTATTTAAATGACCCAAGCTAGCCGGCCGGGGTGGCCGAGCGGTTCTAGGTGCTACGGTCTGGAAGTAGTTCTAAGTCCTAGGGGACTGATGACCTCAGACGTTTAGTCCCATAGTGCTCAAAAAATGGTTAAAATGGCTCTGAGCACTATGGACTTAACAGCTATGGTTATCAGTAACCCAGAACATAGAACTACTTAAACCTAACTAACCTAAGGACATCACACAACACTCCCATAGTGCGCAGAGCCATTTGAACCATTTGACCCAAGCTAACACAATAGTTTTCAATTACGACCAAAACGTTCGAAGGTCAAATGTAACAACGAATAACCCCTGTTCAATAATAAGTAAACTGCTTCAGCAATTTAAATATCCCAAGCTAACAGAATGGTCTTAAGTTACACATCAGAATTTTTTAAGGTCGAATATAACAACGACTAGCACAAATTCAGTAACAGGAAAAATGTTTAAACAAATTCAACTGTTCAAGCTGAGAGAATGGCTGTAATTACGAATCAAAATATAACACGGTCTTTTGAGAGAGCTGACAAATTTAAATGACACAAGGGCCAGCAAATGGTCCGGCTGACAGGGGAAAACTTGATACAGAACGGGCACGACACAATAGGAATTGTTGTGTCTTGGCAAGACAGCCAAGCCACTATGAGATAGCCGAAAGGCACGCGTTTAGCTCACGCAGGCTGGCGTGAGGTCTGGAACAGGTCAAGGTCTTATAGCAGCAAAAATAGTACGTAGCTTCTGGAATACTTAACTTTAATCCATAATTGGTGAACATCGGTCTGACGGTACATGCATCACAAGATAAATAGCAATTGATAATGGCGCATTGCTAGGCGTAACAAATGACGTAGCTGAAGGCTATGCTATTGTCTCGGCAAATGAGAGCGTAATTTCTCAGTGAACCATCGCTAGCAGGTCGGCTGTACAACTGTGGCGAGTGCTAGGAAGTCTCTCTAGACCTGCCGTGTGGCGGCGCTCGGTCTGCAATCACTGACAGTGGTGACACGCGGGTCCGACGTATACTAACGGACCGCGGCCGATTTAAAGGCTACCACCTAGCAAGTGTGGTGTCTGGCGGTGACACCACAGGAATCCAAGCCAAAACGCAAAAATACGTGAAGTCTAAAAAAGATTGAGGAACACGCGAACCAGAGAAGAAAAAACTTAACTTGAACAGCAGTGAGCGTGCTGTAGAGGTGCTTCACACAGGGTAACGACAGCGGCGAATCCCAAATGCTGGCCAATGATGTGGCACCTTGTCAGGCCGGGCCAATTGCATGCATAGACTGCAGAAATAGTAGCTGATCTTTCAGGCAACAGCAGGGCCCTCGTAAAACAAGCGTCATGCGACAACAAGACACCTAGAAACACCAAGAAGTCAGTTAGTACGACAACACAATTTCAGCAAATAGTTGGCTAAAAGAGCAACGCAGAGCGAGGTAAATAAGGTACAACAGTCTGGGCGAAGGCCGATAAACAGATTAAAGAAAGAATTTCAAGATTAGTCCAAACGAACAGACGCGACACATTCATGTAATAGATTCGCCTGGATGGGCATTGGATCCACCTTCTTCATTGCAGCTCCACGAGTACGCTCGACCTCCTACTGGAATCTCAGACTATCGAGCGTGGAAGAAATGGGCAGGGACTGTGGACAGGTGGCTGGCGCTCGATGGGAGTGTGGGTCGGCCGTGAAGCGTGCGAGACAGTCCGTGCAGTGGCGATAAGTACGGTGTCCCTGGTGGCGCAGTCATTAAGGCACCTGCCTAGTAATTTTAGTTTCAAGTCCCGGTGCGGTAGAAATTTTCACTCGTTGCCACTGATTTCCGCGTAATGTCCCGATCCAGCTGACATCAGTAATCACCTCTCTTTCCTTCCCTTTCTTCCTTTTAAACCATCAGTTTACATATAATGTACCACAGCTAAGGATTCCGCGTGGTGTCCGTTCATTTGGACATGTCCAAAAAGAACACACACCACTAACTCACATAGATGATGTGTAAATGTTATTATTTCAGTGTTATCTAAAGTAATTGACACTTGCAGTCTCAAGCAATCATTTCCGATTTTACTCTAAGGTATGAAGTGGGGTTCTAGGTGTTGAGACACAGAGCATAGAGATAAGTTATGTCGTTGCTTCTGCAAAAACTTACTAACAAATACCAGACAGGTTAAGTTTCTGTTTATTCATTTGCCTTACGAAACTTAGTGCCATCAGGCCCCCTGTTACAACCAACTAGGCATTCTACACATTTTACGTTATCTTTCATAACGACCGACATTTTATAAGAATTCTTGCGTTTCATACGGGATAAAACACTTGTTATTTTGATTGTAGTTGTTATTCATGTGGTCTTCAGTCCGGAGACTTCTTTGACGCAGCGGTCCATGCTACGCTGACCTGTGCAAGTGTCTTTATCTCCCAATAACTCCTGCAACTTACATCCATCTGAATGTGCTTTGTGCATTCATCTCCTGGTCTCTCTCAATAATTTTTACTCCAGACTCTCCCCCACCCTCGACCCAAAATTGGTGATCTCTTGATGTTTCAGAATATGTCCTATCAACCGATCCCTTCTTCTACTCAGGCCGTGCCACAGATTTCTTTTCTCCTCAGTTATATTCAGTACCTCCTCGTTAGGTACATGATCTACACAACTAGTCGACACCATTTTTCAGTAGCGCCACATTTCAAAAGTTTCTATTCTTGTCTAAACTGTTTATCGTCCATGTTTCACGTCCATACGTGACTACAGTCCATGAAAATACTTTCAGAAAACACTTTCTAATATTTAAATCTGTATTCGATGCTAACAAATTTCTCTTCTTCAGAAACGCTTTTCTTACCATTGTCAGTCTGCATTTTATAACCTCTCTACTTCAGTCATAATCATTTACTTTGCTGCCCAATTAACAAAACTCATTCGCAACTTTGTCTCGTTTCCTAATCTAATTCCCTCAGCATCACCTGTTGTAATTCGACTGCATTCCATTATCAGTGGTTTTCTTTTGTGAGTGTTCATCGTATGTCCTCCTTTAAAGATACTGTTCATTCCGTTCAAGTGTCCTCCCACATCTTTTGCTGACAGAATTACAATGTCATCGGCAAACCCCAATGTTTTTATTTCTTGTCCCTGAACTTTTATGCCCACTCCAAACCTTTATTTGGTTTCCTTCATTGCTTGCTCAATGTAGAGACTGAGTAACGTCGGGGACAGGCTACAAACCTGTTTCACTCCCTTCTTCTAAACCACCGATTCCGTTAGAAATAAAGTATAACATAGTTGTGGAAAATAATAGTAACTGTTGTTTATATCAGTACGTGAAAAGTAAAATACAGAGACAAATGCGAGTCAGATCGTCTTAAATTGAGGGTACAGGCAGCATTCGACAGTACAGAAGAGGGGCAACGAGAGAAAGAGAAACGTGATATAATACAGGGTGTTACAAAAAGGTACGGCCAAACTTTCAGGAAACGTTCCTCACACACAAATAAAGAAAATATGTTACGTGGACATGTGTCAGGAAAGGCTTAATTTCCATGTTAGAGCTCATTTTAGTTTCGTCAGTATGTACTGTACTTCCGCGATTCACCGCCAATTGGCCCAATTGAAGGAAGGTTATGTTGACTTCGGTGCTTCTGTTGACATGCGACTCATTGCTCTACAGTACTAGCATCAAGCACATCAGTACGTAGCATCAACAGGTTAGTGTTCATCACGAACGTGGTTTTGCAGCCAGTGCAATGTTTACAAATGGGGAGTTGGCAGATGCCCATTTGATGTATGGATTAGCACGGGGCAATAGCCGTGGCGCGGCACGTTTATATCGAGACAGATTTCCAGAACGAAGGTGTCCCGACAGGAAGACGTTCGAAGCAATTGATCGGCGTCTTAGGGAGCACGGAACATTCCAACCTATGACTCGCGACTGGGGAAGACCTAGAACGACGAGGACACTTGCAATGGACGAGGCAATTCTTCGTGCAGTTGACGATAACCCTAATGTCAGCGACAGAGAGTGCTACGGGAGAACCAGTTGTTTCCGTACCATGTACAGCGTGTGCAGGCACTATCAGCAGCTGATTGTCCTCCATGGGTACACTTCTGCGAATGGTTCATCCAACGAAGTGTCAATCCTCATTTCAGTGCAAATGTTCTCTTTACGGATGAGGCTTCATTCCAACGTGATCAAATTGTAAATTTTCACAATCATCATGTGTGCGCTGACGAAAATCCGCACGCAATTGTGCAATCACGTCATCAACACAGATTTTCTGTGAACGTTTGGGCAGGCATTGTTGGTGATGTCTTGATTGAGCCCCATGTTCTTCCACCTACGCTCAATGGAGCACGTTATCATGATTTCATACGGGATACTCTACCTGTGCTGCTAGAACATGTGACTTTACAAGTACGACATAACATTTGGTTCATGCACGATGGAGCTCCTGCACATTTCAGTCGAAGTGTTCGTACGCTTCTCAACAACAGATTCGGTGACCGATGGATTGGTAGAGGCGGACCAATTCCATGACCTCCACGCTCTACTGACCTCAACCCTCTTGACTTTCATTTATGGGGGCATTTGAAAGCTCTTGTTTACGCAACCCCGGTACCAACTGTAGAGACTCTTCGTGCTCGTATTGTGGACGGCTGTGATACAATACACCATTCTCCAGGGCTGCATCAGCGCATCAGGGATTCCATGCGACGGAGGGTGGATGCATGTATCCTCGCTAACGGGGGACATTTTGAACATTTCCTGTAACAAAGTGAAGTCAGGCTGGTACGTACTGTTGCTGTGCGTTTCCATTCCATGATTAATGTGATTTGAAGAGAAGTAATAAAATGAGCTCTAACATGGAAAGTAAGCGTTTCCGGACACATGTCCACATAACATATTTTCTTTCGTTGTGTGTGAGGAATGTTTCCTGGAAGTTTGGCCGTACCTTTTTCTAACACCCTGTGTATATACTGAAGAGAAAGCGAAAGAAAGTGGTTAGCTGAGGAAAGATCGCATTTTCATTTATTAATTTTCAAGTATAATTCAGATTTCGTTGATAATCATGGGGAGAAACGTCTCAGTACAAATTTGTTTTCCACTCCAAATGTCAATTTGATATCAGTTTTGTATACCATTTGAATAACGAGTTGCATGCGAATCAGTTAGTGTGTTTTCGTCTTCCCGCCAAATGCACGCCCAGTTTAGTTCTTATGTAGAGCCGAACAGCGTAGTTCTAGACGAGGACCCGTACATGGTAGCTCGAATGTATTTCGGTTCTCGTAAGAATTCATGACTTGTGAGCAGTGCAGAGAGGAACGGAACTTGGATTTGTAAAACGTCCTGGCAGATTAAAACTGTGTGCCGGACCGAGACTCGAACTCTGGACTTTTTCTTTCACGGGCAAGTGCTTTACCGTCTGATCTACCCATGTACGACTCACGGCCCGTCTCCTACCTTCCAAACTTCACAGAAGCTCTCCTGCAGAAAAACGCCAAAGTTTGAGTGGCGGTCCGACAAACACAGTTTTAATCTCCCAGGAAGTTTCATTTTAGCACACACTCCATTGCAGAGTGAAAATTTCATTTTGGAATGTGTAACTTAAATTGCCCTCACAGTTTTCTGTAACGTTCAGACGGCGATCTGAGTGCAAGCTATAAACGGCACTCTACCTGGTAATTTGAGCACACTTGCACAGCACACTTCGTTGTATGCATATATGTTATAGTGGCTCACTGCAATCGATACAATGATTATAGCTGCTGAAGGGGTATTTGTGAATTACGTCGAATCTATGCAGAGCATAAATCGGGAACAGAACGACTCTCGCGAACGTGGCTGCGCCTTTTCACAACTTTTGCCGAGCTCGTTATTTTCGAACTTGTCCGCATGGCGCGCTGCAGACAGCAGGAGATTGTAATCAACTTTACGGGTCGCCAGACACGCGATTCAGAACAAGTGAGGCGATTTCCGTTGCCCCTGCTGCACTTAGCATTCTCTATATAGCACCGCTCTAAGGGCTCCATCTTTCTTCATTTTTCGATGCTGGTTGTTTCCTCTAACTATCTATGTCGTCTAGTTCATAAGGGTCCTTCAAAAATCGAGAGCTACGGTTCGCTGGACTTGTATGTGATACTAACTATGTGAAGTAAGAGGTAGGTAGTCAGAAATATTCTGTGATAGTAGCAAGGAAAACAATTTTTCTGTGTAGATGGATGACCAAATTGCCACTTTAAAAGAAGTAACTGAGGCTACACGGGAAAGTGTGCGAGTCAGAATATTTTGATTTAACAGCAGAAGCGGAAAATGATTGTGGATGTAGTAAAAATGAATTACAGTCGTAAATCTGGTTGCGAAACAAGCAGAATGCATGTGAAACTCACGTTACACACACACATGAAACACGCAACGCAGGTTTTATTTGGACAATTGGTTGACGCAGATCATGACTGTGTCGACGTTGGAGTGAATGCCACTTGCTCCATGAATTTAACAAGTGTGCAGATGGCAACAGCAAGCATTAGGGATTTTTCGTTCTCTTATTGATTGGGTGCCGTGCCTTTGTCTGTTTTCGGTAGTTCACATTTCGTTCACGCCTCAGAACAAATTTCTTGAAATGTTTTCTGAAAATCATGCGGTAGAACGGCTCGTTGTGTGATGAAATGCACGGTACGTCCTGTAAATGATTAAACCTGGGCTTAAGAATAGCTCAGTTGACCTGTGTCGTGAATAGTCTTGATTAATAATTCCGTGTGGCTCAACAGCCTAGTGCAAATCTTTCAGCTGGAGCCACCTTGGTGCCTGCACTCCCTAACCTACACTAGAACTATCAAGGAAAGGGGACCTACAGTTTAATGTGGAATCCGAACCAAGCATCTTTCCTTCACCTTCACATTATTGAGAATCTTCACAAACAGACCCAACTGGTAAGGGTCCCATACAGACGAACAATACTCCAAGACTGGGCGAACTAACGTACTGTAAGCCATTTGCTTTCTTGAAGGACTGCGTCGCTTCAGAATTCTACCAATAAACCGCAATCTAGAGTTGGCCTTACCCGTTTACTTGTGTAATCAGATCATTCCATTTGAGATCATTTCGAATAGTCCCACCCAGATACTTGACTGATGTTACCGCTTCCAAAGACTGAACATTTACTTTGTACTCGTACATTAATGAGGATTTTCGCCTTGTTACACGCAGTAGGTTACACTTACTAATATTGAGAGATAACAGCCAGTCATTACACCACACATTTATTTTCTGCAAATCCTCATTGATTAGTTCACAACTTTCGTGTGATACTACTTTCCTGTAGACTACAGCATCATCAACAAACAGTCTAACGCCGCTGTCAATACCATCAACCAGATCGTTTATGTAAATCGTAAAATGCAGCTGACCTATTACGCTGCCCTACGACACACCTGAAGTTACGCTTGTTTCTGTTGAAGTCACCCCGTTCAGGACGACATACTGCTCCCTTCTTGTTAGAAAACTTTCTATAGAACCGCATATATCATCAGATAGACCGATAGCGAGCACTTTTTGTAGCAAGCGACAGTGCGGAACTGAGTCGAACGCCTTTCGAAAGTCGAGAAATATGGCATCAACCTGGAAGCCGGTATCTAGAGCCTGTTGTATATCATGCACAAAGAGGGCCAGCTGTGTCTCGCATGACCGCTGTTTCCTAAAACCGTGCTGGTTTCTGCAGATGAGCTTCTCGGAGTCCAAAAAGGCCAATATGTCTGAACACAGATTATGTTCCATGATTCTACAACAAATGGATGTAAGTTAAATTGGCCGCTAATTATGTGCATCAGATTTCCTACCCTTTTTTTAGACTGCTATGACCTGGGCCTTCTTTCAGTCCCGTGGTACTTTCCGCTGTTCCAATGATCTCTGACAGATGACGGATAAGAATGGTGCTATATTTGTAGCATAGTCAACACAAAATCTTACGGGGATACCGTCTGGGCCAGGTGCCTTTCTGGCGTCTAAGGATTTTAAGTGTTTTACAGACCCAGATACACTAAACACTATGTCAGCCATCCCTGCGTTTGTTGGATAACTGAAAGGGGGAATGGTGCTGCAGTCCTCTACCGTAAACGAGTCTTTGAAAGCTAGGTTTAGAATTTCGGCCTTCTGTTTATCATCATCAGTTACATTACCCATACTGTCAGCAAGAGAAGGTATTGAATTATTTGCAACGTTCATAGATTTTACGTACGACCAAAATTTGTTGGGGTTATTTTCAGAATCTGCAGATAAAATATTGTTTTCAAATCCGTTAAAAGAATCCCTCATTGTCCTTCCGACAGCTGCTTTCATTTCGCGTAATTTCTGTTCGTCAGCGGGGCAGTGACTACGTTCAAAACGACTGTGCAAAATTCTCTGCTTTCTCAGCAACTTCCTAATATGTTTGTTGTACCAAAGTGGATACTTTTCCTCCCCTATATTTTTGCTAGGCACATTCTTCTCTAGCACATGGTGGACAATACCTTTAAATACCGACCAAAGATGTTCAATATCTTTGTGCCCCGTGATGATCGCTTGGAGCTGACTATGAAGATATTCATTAATGACACTTTTATTTGCTTTTCCAAACAAAACGATTGTTGTATATTTATCTAGTGACGATGAACTGAGACCCACTGTTCGGAAGTCTTGCTAAATCACTGCGCCGTGGTTGGTAACACCACTTGAGGATGGCTCTCCTGCTTCCAGTAAGTCATGATACATCGCTGGCGAACATGGTGTTACCTAGCGAGCGCGAAACAGGAAGCGAGGAGTGTGACAGTTACAGATCGTCGGTGTGTGATTCGCGCGAGATCCGAAACGCGGCCTTGGAGCCCTGGCTGGCTTGTTGTGTGCTAAGGCGACTACGATATCAACAGGTTTGCTGGCGGCCGATTCTTATGCAGATATATTGGGAAATGGCTGTACTCTGACGTTGCTCCGTAGTAATTCTGTTTGACGGATTGTGGAAAAGCGTAAGGTAGAAGGTTTTGTGAAGATTGTGCTCTGAGGTTTGCAAAACTGTGTTTCCCGAAACTGTCAAACTCTAGTAAAGGTGATGCATTGGTCTCCCCATAATGTGCTGAATTTTAGGCTGTTTCAGCTTACGTATTTTACTGTGGTCTGGGCATATATCAGAAGGCCATGCCATGTTGGAATCGACGTAACGTGATGCGATGACATTTTGGAAACCAGCCCAGTCCATCAGCGACGACATTCGAGAAGACAGTTACGAAAGGTACTATCTTCATAAACCTTACTTAATAGTTTTTGAAATTCTACATTGTTGTTGGCTATTTTAGCTGTGTTCACGTTAATATATATCTGGACGTCCACTACCCTTAAGTTGAAACTAGTGAGCTAACTTGACTCTTAGGCAAGATCTAATTGCAGTAGTTGGTTGCTAAGCTGCCCATTGTTTTGTGCTTCCTATCTCTGGAAGCAAATTTATGGGATTGTGCTAAAGTAAACCTCACCTGGGGATTAGAAAATACTTTTCTTCATTTAAGGGATTATTTTAATTTGAAATGTATGTGTTCACGTGGAGAACTGAGCAGAGTGTGATTGTGAGTTGATGTCTGTGTACTTAGGGTTTTTTGAATGTGACTTGTAAGCATTCTGTACATTGCGGGTTTCTGTAAACCTATGTGTTGCAGACATTTATGCCTTCAAACTGTGAACGTTGACAATGTAATCAGAGTTCACATCCAGCTATGACTCTGGAATAAGAATATCAGCATTTCTTTTATTGGTTAAATTTGAAAACCTTTTATTAACCTGTTTATTTTAAATATGTAGTGTTTGAACTGGCACCCAAGGTCAATCAATCGCTCCACCCTTTCCTAAGTTCCAGCATCCTGCTACGTTATATAGCTTCTCTTTGTATTCATTATGAAAATGTTGACCCATTGCTACGGGGCCGCAAAGTATCGCAAACCGTTAGTAGACACCTGCTCCGTTCTTCACGGTTGAGACATAGCATCAGCACCACGCTCCCTTCTCCCCTTTTATGGTCCATGTTGGTTTGTTAGCTAAAAGACAAAATGTCCTTGATTTTCTTGTGTTTGTTTCCAATATTCACTTTACAGATTGCGTCCGCTGTGATATCCTGAACTGTCTAATGACATACAAAAAAAAAAAATAAAAATAAATAAATAAATAAATAAATCCAATTTCGTTACAGAGAGTAGCCACACAGAGATGATCTGAAATGAGTGAATTTTATAACATCCTGCCCATTTTATCGAATACCTACATTATTTCGATAGCGAAACCGAGATAGAAACACAACTGAGAGCCTGATAACAATGGAACATAAGATTTCTCTCGGCAAGACAGTTGTTTCCTCACTTGGACTTAATGCATTCTTCGTGCGACGGCATTCACACTTCCCGATAGCTTTATCTATGGAGAAATGAAATACTAAACTGTTCTGTCCAACGACTGGCTTCATCATGACTCTGTTAATTTATTCTGTGACTTACATGTTTCCCCACGTCAAAGACTTAACTGATGTGCTTTGGTACTGCTTTATTGATTATATTTTAAAGCTAAGCCGAACAGATACTAACAGTCAAAAATCTGTTTCCGTCAGGAACCAAATTGTACACATTTAGTGAGATACATTGGTACACAAAATGTTCAGATCGCAGAAGGAGAGGAGGAAACGAAATGTAAGTTCACGGGTTGAGTGAGTGTGTGATGTTATTTGCGTAATACAAAGAACTTTGAACTATGATCTGACATGTCAGTATGAGTTGCATCCCGTCTGTGCAATACTTCAGTTGGGGATGGTGCCACAACTGTTGCAACTGGTCCTTGATATCCTCGATATTTTCACTAGGTGTTGACGCCAAAGACTGTCTCAGATGTTGTGTTGGGGACAGATATTGGCAACTTGCTGTCCATGGGAATACCTCAGCATTACGCAGACAGTTCACAGAGACATGAGCCGTGTGCTTCCGAGCATTAACCAAGAAATGTTCAAATGTGTGTGAAATCTTATGGGACTTAATTGCTAAGGTCATCAGTCCCTAAGCTTACAGACTACTTAACCTAAATCATCCTAAAGACAAACACACACACCCATGCCCGAGGGAGGTCTCGAACCTCCGCCGGGATCAGCCGCACAGTCCATGGCTGCAGCGCCTTAGACCGCTCCGCTAATCCCGCGCGGCCGAGCATTATCCATCGAAAAATGAAACCGCGATACTGCCGCATGGGAGGTAATACAAGAGAGCGCAGGACGTCCGGGAAATACCGTAATGCCGTCAGAGTTCTGTCAGTCACTACCAGCTGTGAGCTGAAGTCATAGCCGGTGCCTTCCCACACCGCGAGACCAGGAGTAACACGGCTGTGCCACAATGAAACCCTAGAAGCATGCGACATCTCTTCAAGTCACTGCCATACTGGTCGATAACGTTCATCCCGAATAGCGCAGATCCGCGATCCATCGCTGTACACAGTGCGACGCCCTTCACCTGCAGTCCATTCTTCCTGGTCACACGGCAACACTACAGACGCTGCCCTTTGTGTCGTGCCGTTAAGAGCAGCCTGCCTATGGGATTGTAGTTCTCTAATCCGGCTGCTGTTAGTCTGCAATCAATGGTGTGGGAAGACACTTGTTCTCGGATGGCAGGCTCAGTTGAGATGGGGTTGCGATGTACCTGGTGCACAATATGGCGATCTTCCATAGTGGTGGTCACACGTGGTCGACCGGAACTTTGGAGGCGAATATGTCTGCCCTCGCGTTCCCCTAGCGTCCAACAAAAGGCCACGCTGATTCCTTCAGTGTAGCGCGCGTGCGGCCCAGAACATCTAAGGGCATCACAGACCTGTTATTGCTCAATCTCGTGCGGCTAGAAGCCACCTGTCCCTCTAAGAAGAAAAGTAATCGCTGACAGCACGAAGGATGTCACGCGACTAGTTAGCAGGCTAGAGTCTCGTTCGTTATCGGAATTAACCAGACAAATCGCCGTAAAAAGCTGGATACTGCGGAGTCGACCAAGCGACCAAATGGAGACCAGCGATGTGGCCCCTATCAAACGGTGCCAGGTGCTGATACCACTTTTTGACACGAGTATGCGGCATATCCATTTCCTCGATTGTGATACTCGTCATCTGACACAGTTCACACCCCTTATACAGGGCGATCCATTGATCGTGACCCGGCCAAATATCTCACGAAATAAGCGTCAAACGAAAAAAACTACGAAGAACGAGACTTGTCTAGCTTGAAGGGGGAAACCAGGCGGCGCTAGTTATTCTAGGAAACAGGAAGTGTTCAGCCAAATGTGAAACGTCAATCACGACCTGCAACAAATGATAATGCCCAAGTAGGTGTTTTAGCTGCTGTCGCGGCTAATCCGTACATCAGTAGCAGACAAATTGCGCGAGAATCGGGAATCTCAAAAATGTCGGTGTTGAGAATGCTACGTCAACATCGATTGCACCCGTACCGTATTTCTATGTGCCAGGAATTGCATGGCGACGACTTTGAACGTCGTGTACAGTTCTGCCACTGGGCACAAGAGAAATTACGGGACGATGATAGATTTATTTGCACGCGTTCTATTTAGCGACGAAGCATCATTCACCTACGTTATTTTCTACCGATGTTTCTACCAGAGCCGGCCGGAGTGGCCGTGCGGTTCTAGGCGCTGCAGTCTGGAACCGAGCGGCCGCTACGGTCGCAGGTTCGAATCCTGCCTCAGGCATGGATGTGTGTGATGTCCTTACGTTAGTTAGGTTTAATTAGTTCTATGTTCTAGGCGACTGATGACCACAGAAGTTAAGTCGCATAGTGCTCAGAGCCATTTTTTTCTACCAGATGTTTCACTGCACGACAGAATGGCGATGTACTTCCAACATGATGGATGTCCAGCACATAGCTCACGTGCGGTTGAAGCGGTATTGAATAGCATATTTCATGACGGGTGGATTTGTCGTCGAAGCACCATACCATGGCCCACGCGTTCACCGGATCTAACTTTCCCGGATTTCTTTCCGTGGGGAAAGTTAGAGGATATTTGCAATCGTGATCCACCGACAACGCCTGACATCATGCGTCAGCGCATTGTCAATGCATGTGCGAACATTACAGAAAGCGAACTACTCGCTGTTGAGAGGAATGTCATTACATGTATAGCCAAATGCATTGACGTTGACGGACATCATTTTGAGCATTTATTGCATTAATGTGGTATTTACAGGCAATCACGCTATAACAGCAAGCGTTCTCAGAAATGATAAGTTCACAAAGGTACATGTATCACATTGTAACAACCGAAATAAAATGTTCAAACTATTTACGTTCTGTATTTTAATTTAAGAAACGTGCCTGTTCCCAACTGTTCGTCTAAAATTGTGTGCCATATGTTTGTGACTATTATAGCGCCATCTATCAGAAAGCAAATAAAGTGGTCCGACTAAAACATTCATATTTCTTTACGTACTACACGAATATGTAACAAAAATGGGGGTTCCTATTTTAAAAAGCGCAGTAGATATCCCTTGGTCAAATGGCAGCGCCATCTAGCGCTGGCCAACCATAGCGGCATCTGGTTTCCCCCTTCAAGCTATACAACTTTTGTTCTTTGTAGTTTTTTCGTTTGACTCTTATTTCGTGAGTTATTTGGCCCGGTCACGATCAATGGACCACCCTGTATACTCTTCCAGACCTGGTAACAACATTAATCATGAACAACACTAAAGTACTTTGATGACCTTGCTACCTATCACACAGAACTGCAGCTCTAATTGGTTATTCCCCAGTCCTGTTCGATGTTACATTGACATCTGACCATATCTCCTGGGTGCTTTACTTTTGTTGTTGGGCAATGAAGTTGGGAAACAAAATTTTGTGATGCTGCAGAGTAGGCTTGAATTTTATTTGAAAGGGCGGTGACTTGAGTGCGGTGGTGAGTGGTAGTGCCTTTGGACAGTGATAAAATCTATGAGCCAGCGCGGCATCTAGCGTCGAGATCTCAGATCTCTCTCTGGTTAGTGGGCAATGGTCGCGGAAAGCCAGAGAGAGCAAGCAGCGCACGTAGAGTTGGGATAACGCGATCGACGAGTTGAGGCCCATCGCTCTATTGTGGATAGAGAGCCGTACGGCAGTGTATCAAGAGTCCACCCCCAAGATAAACCAGCAGCTGACTTGTTGTACATGGCGATCCAGTGCCAATGGTCGTGGGCTGATGTACAAAAACGCCGCAGTTCCTTGCATACATCAGAAGGCGGTGCATTACAGGGTTGTTTGGACTGCAGCTAGTGTATGTTAACGGAGGTTATTCTAGGTACCTTGAGGACAATGTTGCAACGTTTGGTACGTTGAATACAGTTGTCTTTCTCGTCAGAGTGTTGTTTCGATGATCTCTCAACGATTTAGAGGTGACAATGGTTTCAGGATTTGGTTTCTAGTCGTTATCTGTGCTTTCGGTTGTCTGTTTCGCCTTTTAGTGTAAGAGCGCAGATGTCGATCCGGCATTCAACGGATCGAATCTGCCCCTTACTCATCTTTGCCGCAGCACAGCGAACCTCTTTGCTACAGCGCAGCGGTACCGCTCACGAACCAGCGCCTACAGATGGCTGGCGAAAGGCAGTCAGTAAGTCAGTCGCACTCGAGCGATAGCCGGAAGTTGCACCTGGGAGGGACGCGAATGTATATGCGAGAACGATCGCGGGAATAGTATTAAAAATCAATTTGTCGATTATGAAAAGTTAAATAGTGAAAAAGTGACCATACGGAAAAAGAAAGGCAGTGGCTCACTTATTTTATATTGTGAACGATGAGTTTATGGAAGCGTATTGCGAGTGCAGTTAGCAACTGCGTTAAAATGATTTTCAATCACGGAGTGAATAAAGCGTTCTGTACAAGTATGTTACCTAACATACAAACTAAGCCACTTCCATAACTTTTGCATGGGACTGTTTTATGATAGTGTGAACGGATTAGATAGGGCATGTGTCGTAGGTTACATGGTTGAAACTCAAATTACAGACACATATACCCAGAGAGTATGTTTGCCCGTCAAGAAACTGGCCTGATGGCTTTCAAAAATCAAACAGCCAGACTGAATGTTCTTTACAATGAGTTACCTAATTTCATAGATTTTTGGCTTTTCAAGTTTCATATTCGAAAAAATTTCTTACAAATCCGTGTGTTGATCAGAATTTATAGCACTTTTGTGACGTCAGTATGGAGACGTAGAAGCTCTGCCCCTGAGGGACAGTTGTAGATAGTTTTAACGTAAGAGTATTTGTTTATGAATCTGGAATTACACTGCAGATCAATCAGTTAACACTCGCACATGCTCAGGGGCGCCTTCAACTGAAATGGAAAATGGTCCTGAAAACAGGTAAAAGTGGCAATCTCTGTAAACGTTTGGAAACCTATATGTGCATTTCTTTCAAAGCCACAATGAAGTTTCCACCACTCACTTTTTTTTTTTAATGCCAGTGAGCTTAGGGAGCTGGATTGCGTTTGTCAGAGCTCGTCCCTTCTACAATGCGAAGTTATTTTTAATTGCGTCCCCATCAAACCAGAACAAAGTTGTTTCTCACCTTGTAGTATCTTAATGTGAGCAGTATGCAACCAGGTGCACTTCAAATGTGAGATCCACAATCCATTCTGGACGTTCTAATTTTCGTTCCTGCACTTCTTTTCATAAAGTCAACGATAGCGGGTCTCAAATCAAAAGATGGCTCCAGCCATGCCACTTGACTTAACCAACGTACTTCGCAGTGACATATAAAGTCTCCATACTCTTCGTTCATTCCCTTCAAAAACTGTTGCACCTGACAGAGGAACAATGTGCGCGACTTCTAAAATTTTAGTTCGTACCAACAATTTCTTCACGTGCTCCACGCCTGCAAATTTAGCAGAGCTTGCTTCTCGATATACAGAACAATGAATGCCGTCTGCCGAACGTTTGATTTTCTGCTCTTCCATTGTCAACAAAATCTTCAAATTCTTTATACATGTTATCGTAATACCACTTCATAGCAAATTTGCAGCACCTGCCACTTATGCGACTGCATAATACACGTCATTTACATTCAGTTCTAAAGATTTATGACGGTAGATCGCTAGACCTACCTCTTTTTGTGCAAACAGCCACTAGATTTGTAAATGTCCTTCACATCATGGAGAAACAGCGAAGAGTAACCAGCACTGACACCATGATTCTGCCAAGATGAAGAGAGCTGAAGAAAGCCACACCACAGTTCTAAATGAAATATTACGTAAATAGAAGGTGGGTGGGAAAGAATGGAAGGAGCTATTGATGGCAGCTGCATTGGGGCTTTATGAGGAATCAGCGGCGACGAGTGAAAAATGTGTTCCGGACCGGGATTCGAACACGCGATCTTTTGCTTACTATGCAGCTGCGTTAACCTTGTAAGTAGGCTGTTTATGGGTTTGTATGTTGGCAGCGCTATGTAGCGTTTTGCATTAATAACTCTGACAGCGCTGTGTGCATTCTGTAAGAGACTCTCTGTGGCTGGTCGGACACGCAGTTGGAGGTGAATGGCCAGCATTGATGGAGGTCGGAAGTGAGTAGTTAGCGTTGATGGAGGTTAGAGGTTTGACGTGTTAGCGAAAGAGGACGATCTGGACGTGTCCGACTTGGAGATTGAACATTATTCATGATTATATAATTTTTGGAACTGGATGCCATGCACGATTATAAAATTTTTGAACTGGTTGGTTAAGGTAAAAATACATTGTTTGCTTTGCAACAAAATCTTTCCTTTGCTAACTATATGCCTATTAGTAGTTAGAGCCTACAGTAGTTACAATCTTTTATTTAGCTGGCTGTATTGACCCTTGCTGTATTGCAGTAGTTTGGGTAATGAAGATTTTTCTGAGGTAAGTGACTTATGTAATGTATAGGTTATTGTTAGGATTTCTTCTTATTCAGGGCCATTCTTTTCAGTTAATTTTAAAGGAGTCAGACAGCATTACCGTTGAATATTGTGGGTAATTAATGAATAGGAAAAGTTCTGTTTGTCATGGAAAATTCCGTAGGTCGGTTTTGAAATGATGAAATAGTAAAGACAGTATAGTCAATTACACTCAGCAGTTTAAGAAAAATTATTTTTAAATAAAGAAGTTTCAGCCTCTGCCCCATCTGGACACCGTGTGGACCAGTGGTTCCCAACAGGTGATCCGCGGACCCGCAGGGGTCCACGAGCTATGCCAGAGGGGTCCGCAAGATGCTATTATAATAAAAAGTATTTTAAATATATTTCGTATGATAAAAATTTTTTTGTTTTGGCGGCTTCCTGTATGAGCAGAGCTTTAGCGAACGCTAACTTCTGCGGCTAGCGTCTTCCTAGAGCCAACTGACACTAGCACACTCTAGCGCAAAACTAGAATTAGGTAGAGGCAAATAGTTCTGCTGTATGCCGTTACACTGCGCGCGCTGCCTCTTTGCAGCTGATTTTTCAATAATGAAAATGCCAATGTTTTTTCTAAGAACCAAAAATTGAAAACGTATAAAATGAATCTTAATTTGGCTTTTTTAGGTACTTGATACTTTGATATGACAAGGCACCAATCGTGCTCGATGAGGAGGTCCTCGAGAAAATTTTGTTGGGAACCCCTGGTGTGGACTATCTTCGCACGCCTCTCGGCTGACCAAATTTACCACTTAGCGCCACCTGTTCGTATTCCCCGTCCATCTCCACCATGCTCGCTTCTTTGAGATCCCTGCAAGAAGTCGAACGTTGATTGTGCATTCGAACTGGAGGTGGTAGATTCATTGCCCATCGAGGTGAATAAGTTAGATGAATCCGTGGTGTCCATTCTTTTAGGTATGTCCAGAAGGACAGTCACTACGTATTTATACAACTAAGTGAAATAAGGCACTCTACTAGATACGTCCGAGAACTACCGAGCAAACCTGAAACAAACCGAGACAGGAAATGTATCGGCCAACACATGGCCCGCACATTTAACCCGCATGCAGTCTGGCCTGCCGTGGCCGGTCCTGAAGTAGTTCAAGAACCAGCATGCTCCATTCTTCAAGCCACCGTTTCAATACCAAAGCATTACGAAGGGAGAAGCAATGGACGAAAAGCTAAACGTGCAATATTATTGAAAGAGGACAGTACGACAATCCTTACAATATCAGGAAAGAATCAGCAATCAGTTGCACTAAAGAAATTTTAATTTAATTAACCGGTCTCAGGGACTTAGGAGGCTGTACAGAAAAAATACCACAAATAAATAGAAGTTAGGCAAGAATGTTAAGATTAAGGAAGAATATTTTAAAAAAATTAAAAATTTCAGAACAAAAATGGTACATACTTATAACTATCGCGTTATTTGCGAATGTCAGCCATAAGACGCATGAAACATATTGCTGTAGTCCTAAAAATACGACCGAGTGAGATGGCGCAGTGGTTAGCACACTGAACTCGTATTCGGGAGAACGGCGGTTCAAACTCGCGTCAGGCCGTCCCGATTTAGGTTTTCCTAATTTCCCTAAATTGCTCCAGTCAGATGCCAGTACGGTTCCTTTGAAAGGGCAGGGCCGATTTCCTTTGTCATCCTTGACACAATCAGAGCTTGTGTTCTATCTATAATGACCTAGATGTCGACGGGACGTTAAAGCCAGCCTCCCTTCATAAAAGTACTACAGCAATAATCAGTACATAAATGAATCAATTAATACGAAAAGAGCTCGTAAATGCTTACATGTGGGTTCAATGTTCATGTCAAATATGTTGCAAAGGAGCCAAACGCCAAGTGCAGGCACTTCATATGATTTGCAGAGTAGCTAGGCAGATGTAGAGGTAGAAGTGCAGACAGCATGCCAGATCTGGAGCTGATCAGCTAATGAAAATCATACCTAGAGGTTGGTCTCAAGGTGGGGATAAAAGTAAAATAAAGTAATAAAACAAAACCTGACACAACTACAATTGTCACAAGGCATAAACAAAATGTGTAAGTCCGCATAAGTAGCTTAATAACTACTACATAGAAACCTAATGATAAATAATATAACACAAACGACAAGTGGCTCTACGGATGGGAAGTTTGAGAATGAAACTCCAAACGACTGTAGTGAGGTGAGTAACGTGCTAGTAGGGAACCTGTCAGCAGAAACGCAGTATGAAGCTCGTCATGGGAGTAGAATCTGTGAGTGGAGTAAGCGAAGAGACAATTCTCAATCACTGGCTAATGTTAAGTGCCAGAAAGTGATTACAGAGGAAAATAAGTGTAGGCACAATTATATCATAGAAGCGCCACACGTCCTTTGGTTTAACTTACTTTTTTTATCATGAGGCTTTTATGTATTAATTATTATTCTGTTTATGCACGCTTGCATCTTTCGTTTCTGCTTCATGGTAACTGTAGTTATGCAAAGTTTTGTTTCACTATTTTATCGCACAGTTACCCCACCTCAAAATATGGATGTCATTGGCTAATTTGCTCCAGTTCTGTCGTGATGTCTGCACATATTGTTTAACTTGTTTACGGTTTTTTTTTTATACAGGCATTATGAACCAGACGTTAGCATTTACGAGCTCTTTTTGCATTACTGGATTAATTATCGTATTACTTATTGCTCCTGTATTTATAGGACTACAGAAATATGCTGCATGCATCTTATTGCTGGCACTCGCACAGCATACGATAATTATAAGTAAATACCATTTTTATTCTCAAATTTTTAAATTTTTTGAAGTTTTTGTCTTTTATCTTAATATTTTTATTTAACTTTTACTTAATTGATGTACATTTTTCAGTGCAACCTTCTGAAGAAGGGAGCTATGTGCCTGAAACCAGTTAAGGAAATTAAAATTTCATTAAGGCAAGTGCTTGCTGATTATATAGTTTTCTGCGGATGCACAAACAGTGCCCGAATTCTTATAGGAATCGGTAAAGCATCGAATAATGAGTGTAATGGGCAGGAGCATTACGAATACCGGTGGCTGAGATGGATAGAGCGTCTGCCGTGTAAGCCAGAGAGTGCGGGATCGCGTCCTGGTCGGGGCAAATATTCTCAACTGTCCCCGTTGAAGTATATCAACGCCTGTATGCAGCTAAGGGTATTCATTTCATTGTATTGATTTAATTGTAATTTCATGCTTGCTGATTATTTCCATATATAAATAACTACAGTAACTGATGGTGGATAAGATGCTAATCCTAAGAATGTGAAGAACAACAGCATAGGATAGTCTGAAAAGATAACAGTAGAACATACGAACAAAAATTCGAAGAAATTGCAAAAAGAATTTTTCTTGGATGCAGAAATGTAACCTTTTCGAAGACCGAAAATCTCCTCTACAAGAGTCATCATGGATTCACCAAACTGCGATCTTGTAAAAGTAAGTTCACTTTGTTCATCCTTGAGAGCTGGAAGACAGTAAATTGCGTCGCCCAGGATGATGCCATGTTCCTGGCATTAGGTAGGCTATCACACAGTACCACACTCCTGCCTCTTGAACAAAACACGAGATTACTGAATATCGAACCGGCTTTGTGTTTCATACTGAGGACCTGAGGACATCTTAGTACGTGTCACATCGTTCCTCATACGCAGGAAACTTCGCTCCCCCCACCAAAGGCGACGTTATAGATCAGTTACTGTTAAAGAAATGTGTATATTAATCTTGTGGATAACGTTGGAATCTCGTAAGATTGTTCATGGATGATAGTGTTGCATACAGAGAAATAGATGCGCCAGAGCAGTGTAGCAGATTGCTGGGAGACCTGGAAAAGCACAACTGCAAGTTTGCCCTCGTAGTGACTTAAAGATAATAAAGAGGTAATCCCGTCTGGGGTTAAACAAGATGCGCAGCTGAGAGTTAATGGAAGACTCATGTAACTTCAAGAAATAGCTTACGAAAACCTTGTTCGACGGATTATTGAGTTTTGTTTGTCAGTCTCAGACGCGGTAGGATTAACAGAAGAGGTAAGGAAAGACGGTTGAAGTTTGTTTGGCACACGTGAGAGCGTCACGGGTATTAGACGCAGGAAGCGATGCCTTGAATGTAACGGAGAAGTTTCCCGTTAAACTTCCAAGATACGTTCCAAAAAGTAGAAAATTACGACTACCACACAGAGAACAAAAAATGCGTAGGACCGTAAAATCTTAGAAATTTCATGTCCACGGATCTTCTCACAAACAATCTCCGAGTAGTGCACAAAGGAAATGATAATAGTACACGATGTATTCTTCGACGAAGTCCGTAACGTTTAATTTACCTGAAAAAAAATTCTCCCAACCTATAAATGTCCAAACAACTTACTGGAATACACGCGGGTGCAGTTTTCGTCGCAACTTGCACACCCCCATTTGTACCTTGAAAATAACGGGGTGTGCACCTGTCGAAATAATATGGTTTGTTACAGATGTCAATTTACTGTGAAGGCAGCAGAGGATCAAGTAGGTAAAAAGACGAGGGCTAGTAGAAATCCTTGGGTAACAGAAGAAATATTGAATTTAATTGATGAAAGGAGAAAATATAAAAATGCAGTAAGTGGAACAGGCAAAAAGGAATACAAACGTCTCAAAAATGATATCGACAGGAAGTGCAAAATGGCTAAGCAGGGATGGCTAGAGGACAAATGTAAGGATGTAGAGGCCTATCTCACTAGGGGTAAGATAGATACCGCCTACAGGAAAATTAAAGAGACCTTTGGAGATAAGAGAACGACTTGTATGAATATCAAGAGCTCAGATGGTAACCCAGTTCTAAGCAAAGAAGGGAAAGCAGAAAGGTGGAAGGAGTATATAGAGGGTCTATACAAGGGCGATGTACTTGAGGACAATATTATGGAAATGGAAAAGGATGTAGATGAAGATGAAATGGGAGATACGATACTGCGTGAAGAGTTTGACAGAGCACTGAAAGACCTGAGTCGAAACAAGGCCCCCGGAGTAGACAATATTCCATTGGAACTACTGACGGCCGTGGGAGAGCCAGTCCTGACAAAACTCTACCATCTGGTGAGCAAGATGTATGAAACAGGTGAAATACCCTCAGACTTCAAGAAGAATATAATAATTCCAATCCCAAAGAAAGCAGGTGTTGACAGATGTGAAAATTACCGAACTATCAGCTTAATAAGTCACAGCTGCAAAATACTAACACGAATTCTTTACAGACGAATGGAAAAACTAGTAGAAGCCAACCTCGGGGAAGATCAGTTTGGATTCCGTAGAAATACTGGAACACGTGAGGCAATACTGACCTTACGACTTATCTTAGAAGAAAGATTAAGGAAAGGCAAACCTACGTTTCTAGCATTTGTAGACTTAGAGAAAGCTTTTGACAATGTTGACTGGAATACTCTCTTTCAAATTCTAAAGGTGGCAGGGGTAAAATACAGGGAGCGAAAGGCTATTTACAATTTGTACAGAAACCAGATGGCAGTTATAAGAGTCGAGGGACATGAAAGGGAAGCAGTGGTTGGGAAGGGAGTAAGACAGGGTTGTAGCCTGTCCCCGATGTTGTTCAATCTGTATATTGAGCAAGCAGTAAAGGAAACAAAAGAAAAATTCGGAGTGGGTATTAAAATTCATGGAGAAGAAATAAAAACTTTCAGGTTCGCCGATGACATTGTAATTCTGTCAGAGACAGCAAAGGACTTGGAAGAGCAGTTGAATGGAATGGACAGTGTCTTGAAAGGAGGATATAAGATGAACATCAACAAAAGCAAAACAAGGATAATGGAATGTAGTCTAATTAAGTCGGGTGATGCTGAGGGAATTAGATTAGGAAATGAGGCACTTAAAGTAGTAAAGGAGTTTTGCTATTTGGGGAGCAAAATAACTGATGATGGTCGAAGTAGAGAGGATATAAAATGTAGGCTGGCAATGGCGAGGAAAGCGTTTCTGAAGAAGAGAAATTTGTTAACATCCAGTATTGATTTAAGTGTCAGGAAGTCATTTCTGAAAGTATTCGTATGGAGTGTAGCCATGTGTGGAAGTGAAACATGGACGATAAATAGTTTGGACAAGAAGAGAATAGAAGCTTTCGAAATGTGGTGCTACAGAAGAATGCTGAAGATTAGATGGGTGGATCACATAACTAATGAGGAAGTATTGAATAGGATTGGGGAGAAGAGAAGTTTGTGGCACAACTTGACCAGAAGAAGGGATCGGTTGGTAGGACATGTTCTGAGGCATCAAGGGATCACCAATTTAGTATTGGAGGGCAGCGTGGAGGGTAAAAATCGTAGGGGGAGACCAAGAGATGAATACACTAAGCAGATTCAGAAGGATGTAGGTTGCAGTAAGTACTGGGAGATGAAAAAGCTTGCACAGGATAGAGTAGCATGGAGAGCTGCATCAAACCAGTCTCAGGACTGAAGACCACAACAACAACAACAACCTGCATTAAATGTTGTTCCAGATAATTTAAGCAGTACTCACAGAAATCACTTTAAACTAACTTTCTTTCAGGTATTTGCATTTATCTTCCTACTTTTCAATTTCTGTTTTACCATTACGCTTCAATTTTGTTCAGTCCATTTTAGTTCATTATCAGTAATATGGTTGCTGGCATTCTGAGGGTTTTATTAAAACCATATTATCTTTTCTATTTTACTGAGTTTGATATAACGAAAGAGTACATTGGAAGATTGTATGTGATGACTGGGTGTTGTGTGATGTCCTTAGGTTAGTTAGGTTTAAGTAGTTCTAAGTTCTAGGGGACTGATGACCATATATGTTAAGTCCCATAGTGCTCAGAGCCATTTTTCTAGATTGCGGTTTATTGGTAGAATCCTGAAGTGATGCAGTCCTTCAACAGAGGAAATAGCTTACTATACGTTAGTTCGTCCAGTCTTATTGTTCGTCTGTATGGGACCCTTACCAGTTGGGTCTGATTCAAGGGATTGAGAAGGTCCAAAGAAGAACGGCAAGATTCGTGACTGGTACATTTAGCCATCGCGAGAGCGTTACAAATCTCATAGAAAGTTTGAAGTGGAACACACTTGCAGATAGACGACGCGCTAAACAGAAGGGGCTGCTCACTAAAATCCGAAATCCAATCTTCGCCGAGGATTTAGAGCATATAGTATTACCACCAACTTTCAAATCACGTAATGATCAGCATTCAAAGATAAGGGAAATAAGAGTTCGTACTGAGGTGTTCAGACTGTCGTTTTTCCCTCGTGCGATCCGCGAGTCGAACAGAGTGGGGGGGGGGGGGGGGGGCTCCGCCACACACCGCCTGGTGCCTAGCGGAGTATATATGTAGATGTAGATGTAGTAGAAGAACTACCTGAAGAAGCTACAGAAGGAAAATGGAGAGGAGAGAATATGTCAGAGAAAAGCAATAACTTACTTGAGGGTAAATAAATCAAATGGAGCCAAGAAATTTAATTAGAGCTGAAAATACTGTGGATTATAGGGCCTACTTCTGGAGATTTATTTCCATGGTAGCTATCTACAAGCAGTGTACACTGCATCGAGATTGTAAATAAGGAGACACCTGGGTTAAATGGAATAAATATGGAACTGATTAAATACAGTGGTACAAAATTCAGGTTAAGAATTTTACATGTATTCAAGAAAAGTTTATCGGTGTCTAAACCACTCAGGTGTTTTGTCACTGACCTGCTCAATATCCCAAGAGGAATTACTGTCTTTTCTCATAGACAATTTTTTTTTTTTTGCCTTCACTTTAAAGCACTTTTGAGGTATTTAGCACAACTAAAACCGGCAAACTATAGTAACTTCCTTCGGAGCTCATACTACACACGACCGTACCAGTGAAAGGCTGGGATCCGAGTACTTTAGACAGCTGTAAGCAATCCCTGTCTCTAAGAGAAAAGACGCGCGAAGAATACTCCATTCTGACTGGTCAGTTTTCTTTAAGGCCAATAGAAAAACATTATCGTCCCGCGTTATTCCATGCTTTTCATGATTAACCAATCAACAAATAACACACATTCGAATTGTACTTTTTTCCACAATAAATATTTAACACTTTTACCGAAATATATATTTAACATTCTGAAATTGTATTTATACTTTACGTTATTAACTATTTTCATTTGCATTCAAATTAGCTTTACTTTTACCATAAATTTACTTAACATATTATGATACAAAACTTTCCGTCGGCTGCATTCACACTGTCTTAAAAATTTCTCACGCTAGTTCGTACAGCGTTTGCCAGTATAATAGCGATCTACATATTTACTTTAGACCACGTTCACGCCTCATTCACACTACTAAAAACCTATACAAAACTATACAATCAAAAATAAATAAGAAAGTCTTCAAGAAATAAGCAGAACAATTCACAAAAACATTCTCTTGACATTCTTCTCGAATGTCTCTGTCCACTGCTATACTCTGTTGGATGAAAATTAGAACTACGTACTCGACTGAAACCGCTTCAGATCATCTGTCACTGTGCATACGTGAGTCATTCTCCCGATACACAGGCTCCATACAGGAGCGATATAAAGGTGCCACGCCTCAAGTGGTATCGAAAATTTCACTCATAAGTAGAAACGTTCACATTAAACTTTTGAGCTAAAATTCATTATTTCACACACAACTATTTATAGTTTATGTAACTGGAATAATTTTTAAATCTTAACATCAAAGTCTGTAAATTCATTTTTACTAAGTCCTGTAAGATTATGTATTCGTCAATCAAAACGATGTCTTGGGCAACGATGTAAATTATATAAACCTATTTGCTTCAGATGGTATCTTTGTCCTTCTTGTTTGCACTTGGCGGGAAGAGGTGAGTGATGGAGTCGTGTCACGTTTGAGATGTGGCGGAAAATAGACACGGTTTATTCGAATTTGTAGCTCTCAGGAGCAACTACGTATATGTAAAATTTTGTCAATCTGATATTTGAGGAATTCAAAGCACAAAGCACTGAATGTTTGCACACTTCATTTCGTCTATAATGTTTTATCAAGCATTCTGATCCTGGAATCAGTATATTTTCTTCTTAAGTGAGACCTACGGACATCCGGAAGAGAAGACTATGAAGTCAATTTCAAAAGAATCAGCTAAGCAAAAAGTTATACAGCTGCAAAGTCTACATACATCTCAATGACATTTCTTTCAAGATAATGACGAAAGGATGTTCAGTGGACATGTCACTATATGGATGAAGTGTTGTGTTACAGGCTTAAAAGCACAATTTTTAGTATCTTTTAGAATCTTAAGGAAATGTAACTGATCCATGAAAGAAGAGCTTACAAAACACTTGTTCGACCGATACTTGAGTACTGCTCACACTTCAGGATCCTTATCAAGTAGGGCTAATAGAACAATTAGACAAGATGAAGAGCAGTACGTTTCGTTAGAGTTTCGTTTAGTCGGAGCGAGATCGTCACAGGGACGCTCAAGAAACTCCTACGGCAGAAGCTGCAAGAGAGGTGTTGTGCATCACTGAGTAGGTTGTTACTGAAATTCCCATAGAGTATGCTCAGGGAAGAGACAGACAACGTATTACTTCCTTCCTCATACATATTGTTACGTGATCACAACAAGGAAATTTGAGAAATTAGAGCTATAATCCGAATAAAATTACTTTTTTATTGACAGATGGTAGTGGTGGGGAGCAGAATTGCTAGCTCCTACACAACTTGCTACGTGCTCATACGATGGATAGCTGCCAGCGCACCAAGAAAAAAGTCGTATACTTAGCGACTGTTGTAAACGTCTTTGACGTAGTGGGGAAGGCAGTGGTGGAGGCCCCTGTTGTTGTAGCGACATGCGTTAAGATGGTGTAATCATACGTTATGAGAGAATAACGGCAATAAGACGATCGTTCAGTCACACACACGCCGCAAAGAAATAAATTACCTAAAATAGCGGGCGAAATTGTAAGTGGTGAACAAAACGCTATACCACTAACGGTTGCAAGTCAGTCATATCTGTATCACTTTCACTGCCGTCTGTGTAGTCACCAGAACTGCTGTCAGATTTTAATGAAATAATAGGTTGCGCCATGTTATTTTCCAGGACACATTCATTTTCCCATGCTTTCAGTCATGCTACCTGCATGTTATGCCAATCTGGTAGCAAAGTTTGGTTTATAGCACCCTTCGTCAGTCTTTCCACTTCTGCCGGCGGACATTTTGTTGTTGTTTCTTCCCATGTAATAGTTAATCTGAGCTCCTATGAGTTCAATGGAACTGGAATGACAGTGATATGATGGCAGCCTGAGGTCAGTATGATATTTTTTTGCAAGTTCATCTACAAGTCGGTTTATTGCGGGTCACGAGATCAAATAATTCACCCCTTCTACAGTCGTCTGGTACGGTAACGTTTTTCTATTCTAGCCAGTCGATAATTTCTTGTTTTATGGAAGTCAGTGTAGAACCTTATCAACGGCAGTCGAATGATACGAAGCGTGGTCCACAATTGTTACTGACGGTTTACTCGACCTTTTGATGGCTCTTTGATATTGAGAGCTTCAGAACGACTCACAGATTCCAGTTCCGTATGCCTATAGTGAGACAAACCTCCAATGCAAAGTAATACATCAGTCAACAACTAAAACGAAGGAATAGTGATTTCTACATATTCTCAGCTTTTTACGTCCGTGGATGGAAACAAAATAACAAAAGAATTTATTACACTGATAGAAATATGATACTAACTAAAATGAGATATATTTTGTGGCCACATTACTATGAGAACATTGTTTTCTCAGAGAAATGTAACAATGAGATTATATTTGCCCCACATTCTAGGTCTGTTAGGATGGAGCTTGTTTTTAAAGTTCCCTGAATGTCAAACGACACCACTTTTTACTGAAAGCTCTCTGAATTATCTGTAGTATGTTCCTTAATTTCAAAACGTAGTAATAATTATGATTATTATAAAGGAAAGCGGTGATGTGAGACTGTAGGTTGCAGAAGAATCGAAGATTTAAACAAAAAAGAACAGTTTATTTTTGCCTTCTGATGGAATATTGTGATCTGACATTTTTCTTTTCAGTATTTAGTGCAGAATGTAAGACGTTTACCACAGGCTAACTCCAGCAGCAACTGGTTGACGCCAGGCCTTATCACTCGGTTCACTGAAACCTCAATCACAATGTAATTTTAATCGGATTATACGAAGGCCACTCCGAAAGATATGCACACTATTTTTGTAAAAATACAGTTTTCATTCTGCATGTGTGAAAGTTTTACAGAGTGTAGATACATCCTTCCGGCAATATTGAGGATTGTCCTTGAAGCGGCATGCCTCGTACTGCACACACTCCAGACAATGTGCAGAGAGTTAACGAATTGGTGACTGCTGACAGACGTATCACAGTGAACGAATTGTCACATTACGTTGGGATAGGGGAAGGAAGTGTTTGCTGAATACTGAAAGTGTTGTCGTTAAAAAATTTTTGTGCCAGGTGGATTCCCAGAATGTTGACAGTGGCTCACAAAGAAACAAGAAAAACGGTATGCAGTGAACTTTTGGAACAGTACGAGAATGGTGGAGATGAATTTCTTGGAAGAATTGTGACAGGTGATGAAACATGGCCCCATCATTTTTCACCAGAGACGAAGAGGCAATCAATGGAGTTGCATCATGCAAATTCACCCAAGAAAAAAAAATTCATAACCACACCTTCTGCTGGAAAAGTTATGACTACGGTGTTTTTCGATTCTGAAGGACTCTTGCTTGTGGACATCGTGCCAAGTGGAACCACCATAAATTCTGATGCATATGTGACGACACTGAAGAAACTTCAAGCTCGACTGAGTCGTGTTCGACCACATCGGCAAAAGCAGGATGTTTTGCTGCTGCACGACAATGCACGGTGACATGTCAGTTTAAAAAACCATGGAAGCGATCACAAAACTCGGATGGACAACACTGAAACACCCACCTTACAGTCCTGACCTGGCTTCACGTGACTATCATCTCTTTGGGAAACTGAAAGACTCTCTTCGTGGAACAAGGTTTGAAGATGAGATTTTCACTCTGCAGCGGAGTGTGCGCTGATATGAAACTTCCTGGCAGATTAAAAATGTGTGCTGGACCGAGACTCAAACACGACACCTTTCGCGGGCAAGTGCTCTACCACTGAGCTACCCAAGCACGACTCACGCCCCGTCCTCACAGCTTTACTTCTGCTAGTACCCCGTCTCCTACCTTCCAAACTTTACAGAAGCTCTCCTGCGAACGTTGCAGAACTAGCATTGCGGAGACATGGCTTAGACACAGCCTGGGGATGTTTCCAGAATGATATTTTCACTCTGTAGCGGAGTGTGCGCTGATATGAAACATCCTGGCAGATTAAAACTGTGTGCCGGACAGAGACTCGAACACGGGACCTTTGCCTTTCGCGGGCAAGTGCTCTACCACTGAACTACCCAAGCATGACTCACGCCCCGTCCTCACAGCTTTACTTCTGCCAGTACCTCGTCTCCTACCTTCCAAACTTTACAAAAGCCCCCTGCGAACCATGCAGAACTAGCACTCCTGAAAGAAAGGATATTGCGGAGACATGGCAGGAGAGCTTCTGTAAAGTTTGGAAGGTAGGAGACGAGGTACTGGCAGAAGTAAAGCTGTGGGGACGGGGCGTGAGTCGTGCTTGGGTAGCTCAGTGGTAGAGCACTTGCCCGCGAAAGGCAAAGGTCCCGAGTTCGAGTCTCGGTCCGGCACACAGTTTTAATCGGCCAGGAAGTTTCAAGGTTTGAAGATGATGATTCCCTTGTGCACGCTGCCAAACAGTGTCTCCAACAGGTTGGTCCAGAATTTTACTGTGCATGTATACAGACGCTGGTCCCAAGATGGCGTAAGGCAGTTGAGAGGGATGGAATCATGTCGAGAAATGAAAATATTCTTCCTAAAGGATGTATCTACACACTGTAAAACTTTCAAACATGTAGAATAAAAGATGGATTTTTTTTTAAAAAGAGTGCATTTATTTTTAAGTGACCCTCGTAACACAGAAGTTTACCGCCAATCCAAGGCGTTCTTCCCACGTTGCATTTGCGAATTGAAGATGGGATCATTTAGTGGTTCGAGTAGTGACCCCCGTCGTACACCGTGAGGTAGTTTATGGCGTATTAATCTAGATGTGGGTGTACAACAGAGTTCTGTACGGTGTTGTTGTTCCTGTGCGTGACGGCCCATTTAGTTCCTGTCAGTTGTATGATGGTTGCTGGGGTGTTTCCATAGCCAGTTGCATTCGGGTGGCAGCTGGAGGAGGGAGCGAGGTTTCCGTACAGCTTGGACTGGACAGAGCAGCCATTGTTCTGCAGCCTGTGTGGGGGCCATTGGCGCTGCGCCCATCGCTGCCAGCTGACGTCACAGGCGACGGCTGCCGCTGCCGCTACGCGCTGCTTTTCGGGGAGACCCCACACTCCGCCGCCGACAGTCGTGTTTGTCAACGCTGCCTTCCACTGAACCCCGCCCCCGCAAAAAGGAACAGTGTCTGCCGGCGGTTGGGAATAGCAGCCCCGTGTCTCGAACAGCTGACGCGGAATTCTAAAGGAGCAATCATGCGGCCCTCAGCTACCTGTTCTTTACAAGGCGCATTTGATATGGAGCGTTTTGGTGACACCATTCAGGCCCGAAGCGAAAAGGAAAGAATCGGTTGAAAACAGCACGTCGAGAAATTTAAATAAATCTTCTTTATTCCCACATACGACTGGTGTCTTAGAGATTTGACAGTACTAAGTTTTATATCGTTATATTGGGGCTACGTTCTTTTGAAATCTTTCTGTATCACCGGGCCTTTTCCAAATGTACCTCCTCCATTTGTGATTCTTGAATAGAGTACTCGCTATTACTAGCTGACATTTACACGGTGATCAAAAAGTCAGTATAAATCTGAAAACTGAATAAATCACGGAATAATGTAGATAGAGAGGTACAAATTGACACACATGCTTGGAATGACATGGGGTTTTATTAGAACCAAAAAAGTACAAACGTTCAAAAAATGTCCTACAGATGGCGCTTCATCTGATGAGAATGGCAATAATTAGCATAACAAAGTAAGACAAAGCAAAGATGATGTTCTTTGCAGGAATTGCTCAATATGTCCACCACCATTCCTCACAATAGCTGAGGTCGAGGAATAATGTTGTGAACAGCACTGTAAAGCATGTCCAGAGTTATGGTGAGGCATTGGCGTCGGATGTTGTCTTTCAGCATCCCTACAGATGTCGGTCGATCACGATACACTTGCGACTTCAGGTAACCCCAAAGTCAATAATCGCACGGACTGAGGTCTGGAGACATGAGAGGCCAAGCATGACGAAAGTGACGCGCATCTGTCGGACATTTTATGAACATTTTTTTTGTTCTAATAAAACCCCATGTCATTCAAAGCATGTGTGTCAATTTTTATCTCTCTATCTACATTATTCCGTGGTTTATTAAGTTTTCAGGCCGGCCGCGGTGGTCTAGCGGTTCTAGGCGCTCAGTCCGGAACCGCGCGACTTCTACGGTCGCAGGTTCGAATCCTGCCTCGGGCATGGATGTGTGTGATGTCCTTAGGTTAGTTAGGTTTAAGTAGTTCTAAGTTCTAGGGGACTGATGACCACAGATGTTAAGTCCCATAGTGCTCAGAGCCATTATTAAGTTTTCAAATTTATACTGACTTTTTGATCACCCGATATTTCAGAGCTCTATTAGTCTTTCTCCGCATTTCTTGTCCCAAGCTGATATTGTCCTGTAATCTTTACTTCTACTCCTTCCCCTACAACTACACTCTTGTGACATTCCTCGCCTCCACTTTTAGAATGTTCTCCTTTCGTTATTTTCTCATGATCACTCCAGCTTGGCAGTGCCCTACCGGAGATCCGAATGGAGGACTATTCCGAAACCTTTTGCGAATGGAGAAATCATCGTGATAATTTATTTTATCTTCAATTACAGGCAGCATGTTCCGTGGATACACTTTATGCGTCTTTAATGCAGTGGTTTCCTTTGCCTTTCGCATCCTCATGCTGTTGATCATTGCTGATTCTTTCGCCTTTAGGGGCAGTTTCCCACCGCATCGACAAGACAGTGCCACGAAACTCTGTCCGCCCTCTTTGACAAGGCCGTTGGCAGAATGACGGTGACTCCCTACGCCGGAAGTCTTCTGCCGCCAACGCTGATTATCATTAAAAAATTGACCGGTGGCCGGTTTCGAACTCGGGCCGATGACGTTTTGATTACTAATCAAAGACGCTATGCCTAGACGTTTCAGATATTTCGTATGTAAATTATGGTCTTCCCGCATATGTGCCTTTAAATTTCCTCCTGAATTGCGAGGCATCTGCAGGCGACATATTCACCCTAAAGCATATCTGATTCAGTTTTATAAAGGTCTTTCAATGTCAGAAACGTTCACGTAATTTGTTTCCTCGCTTAGTTTGTACAACACTTTGACTGATGATCATCACCATCAACCAATGAAATGCTCTGCGTGATAAAGATCTCTTCCGGACCTCCTGTACTACGAACTACTTGTAGCGGTGATGCCCCTGCATGATGTACTGCGTCAACCAACCCCCTCATTTAAGTCATCGCTTCAGGTTTTTCTTAAAGCTTCTAATCTAGCAAAAAGCTTACTGTAGTCCACCTCCCGATTCGTTCAGCTAGCATCATATCCTGCTTTTCTTCCTTTGATTAGTCATAATTAGGTCATCCACTCCAGTTTTTTCTCCGCTCCACATTTTTCCTGTACATATCACCACTGATGACTGATGAGTACTTAGTTTCTGCACGGTTTTCGTGCAGAAACTCCATGTTTCACTACCATTAATCGAAGATGTTAATGCACGCTGCTGTAACCTCTGCATTTACGTCGTATCAGATGCTTGATGTGGTTAACTTCTATCTTACGAAAAGCAGTTCTCTTTCTTTCCTAGGTTTAATCCTGTCATACGGCTTCCTCTGTGCTTCTTGATTTGGATTTTAATTTTTTAGCTTTGTGGCCGGATGGCCTTCCTATAGTCGCGGTCATCAGTTATCCTAATGGAGAGAAGCTGCGTCCGCCATCTGCATTTGAATTGTGTAAACTATGTTCTGCGTGTTACCGCGTAATAGCTGTTTTCTCAGAAAACTGATCTGGATATGTGAGGAGAAAATGCATCACCGTATTTCTTTCATACTGAAGATCATGGGAAGCCGACAATAACCTATCAATCATATACCCATAATTTTCCACCTGTCTGATACTACGAACATTTTTCGTAAGTACTTTAAAAGAGTGGTACACTGTCTTCTCCTTGTTAGCTATCCTTCTTGGCACGTTCAAAGAGGCGTGTGAGGTCAACTGTACGTTACGGCTTCGATTTTCTCCAAACCTAAATTAGGAAACGCAGAAAACAGGTGTCAGTAAGTCACAGTAAGACATCCATGCAATGACAACACGCTTTCTTAGGCCAAGAAAAAAAGTGGGTAGAAAAGGAAATGTTTTCTTGTCTCATCTATAGAAAGGTTCATTAACAGTGTTTGCACTCTCGCTTCAGAAGTTTCGTAGATGGAAGGTCCCCTTGTTTTCACTGATTCTGTCGAACTTCGCTGTCTCTCAGGTAATGGCATTCAACCAGAAATACGATCTGCACAAATTATCCAGTTGTGCTCTTGACATCTTAGTAAAGCAATTGTAGTTGTAGCTCATTATGTTCTTGCTTCGAAGGTGCAGTTGACTTACTGCAACCGGTGTGTAATAAATCTCGTTGTACAGGTGATTTCACTTGAAACTGTGCGCGGAGCTCTTGAGGAATAAACGCCACTAATTTAGACTGTAGGATACTATTGGCCGTGAATACCTTAATTTAATGGCAATGAACAAAGTGCATTTCTTCAGAACAGTTCTAATAATTTCAAACAAATTAAATTTTTGAAAACTTATGAAATATTATGTAGATATGGTGTCTGTTATTTCGAGCACCCCTACCTATGTAATATATATGCGTGATATAATCCTGACCTTTCAGTGCAGATGCAAAATACTGTTCGATCTCTCGTGGGAATACAGTAGGGCTGCGAGCAAAGATGAATAGTGGACAGGGGACATAACCCTGTAGCGTGCGGCATATGGAGATTGGAAATTTTGTTGGACGGGAGGCTTGCTCGGATAGCCTAAGCGGCAATGGTACTGGCTTTCACTTTCTCTTTTATACATGACATATGGGGCCATGTATTATATTCAGACACTTTTTTAAAATGTGTTGAGATATATTATCTGTAGCATTTACACAGAGGAACATTAATAAAAGCGATAAACTGCAGGTACGGATTTCTGACAGGAAATGGAGAAGTAAAGGTCCTTTGAAGATGTGTTCGGAACACGTGTTTGGAAATGCATCGTTGTCCGGTAGATGGTGCTGACGAAAGTTGCTCTGACCAAGTGCAGTGTTTTCCTGGTGTGTTGCAGGCTGTGTGATTGACACAGCATACTGTAAGCAGCATAGTCGTCCGGTATTCATGTCGGGAACAAACCGAGATGGTGTTTATGTATGGCCAATCAGATGGAAACGGTCCAGAGGCACCACAGCAGTAATGGGTCAACAAGGACGTCGCCCCAAAGTAGGTCACCCCAAACAAGGCCGTCACCCCAAAGTGCCGTTATCCAAGATGGCGACCGTCACGTCAGCTGATGACGCGAGTACCGTTATTCAAAATGGCGGCTGTGACGTCAGCTGATGATGCGAGTACCGTTATCGAAAATGGCGGCCGTGACTTCAGCTGATGATACGAGTACCGTTATCCAAAATGGCGGCTTTTGGCGGGGAATTTTTTTTTCTCTCCGTTCACTTGACCTGAATTAGTGGCACACGTTCAGTCTTTCGTGAGCTGTCGTGGAACCATCGTCATGTGTTCGATCATCGAGATGAATGTGGAGGATAGAGCAGATTTCAATAGCTGCATTACATGTACACATTCGAAGGAGGACTGTAGCCACAGTTTCTACATGTGGCATGGAAGAGTACGATAATGGAAGAGTGCAGGAGAAATAAGTAGAAGAATTCAGTTCGGCAGATTGCCACAATGCAGAGCGATGGAGCCAAGATGCATGTCAGAACCAGTACATGCTGATGCATGTGCACAAACTGCTAAGATATTCAACATGTAGGATTCACTCTTCCAAAATTGAAGAGGCGGGCAGTTGATGTCAATCCACTTCGGTGGAAGCATATTCATATATGTGAGATATACCACTGAAGAGCAGCTGCTCATACCCATCCTCATGATCATGCAGAATGTCTTCTATTGATCAGTTATTGGTGTTTGACTGGGACGAGTTTAACAGCCATGTTGTTTGTAAGCATACAGCTGAGGACTGCCCCCATAGCATGTAGAATGGAAGCGAGCATTAATGCTTGAACATATGAAGAGTAACAATACGGTTCTGCAAATAAATGCTTTGCATTGAGATGCATTAAAGATGCATTACACAATACATGCAAACATTTGCCTCTGCTGGAACTGTCTGTCTTTTCTAAAACCTACATATAAGCTCCTACCCCATAAGAGACAACTGCCTCTGATCCAGCCGACCAAAGTTTTGCCATAGTTCGCGAGTTCGTCACTAGAGTGCACGGTGACAGGTTACATGATCGTACAGTTCAACCAATAGGAGACCAGCATTATGATGACGCAGGCATGGTGTATATAAGGAGGCCCAGCAGCTGCTCAAAATCTATCGTCGTCACTCAGCCAGGATGATGAAGCACCGGCAGAACAGGAGGAGGAAGCAGCAGAAAAGTTAGTATATACAGTGCTATATTACAATTATTGATATTTCTTTAACAGCAACATATTATGCTCATGATTCTTCTTCTTCTCTCTCTCTCTCTCTCTGTCTCTGTATCAGATGTATCCCTAGAGTCCCCCTCCAACCCGTTTGGATCAGCACCCGTAGCGGCGTCGGCAGGTTCCAACCCATAGGGATCCACACCCGTGCCATCGGCGGATCCTCTAACCCAGCTTCTCAGCATGACTGATGAGAATAATCAGACTCTATTGTCTGTCCCACTCGATATTGTCGAAGGTGCAACATCGTACGGGACTCCATAGCATGCACCATCCATTGGGCCAAGCACAAGAGACATTCCAGCATCAGTGCAAGAACAGATGTTGTGGATGAGAAGATACCAACCTTCAGTTCACTACCACCTTTACTATTCGCCTCATGCTATTTGTTAACTGTTAGCAGTTCAAAACGACTTCATCTAGGAATTGAAGTTTCACAAGACGGTAGCTTGCCATCTGTCTTAGTGCTCGAAAATGTGCCGAAAAATATTAAATTGCGGTTTTCAGACTACGAGTAGGTTGAACTCTGTTGTGCAAAAACATACATCAAGAAGCATATGACTACAGAACATATTCCATCCCAGTCCTACCAGGACATCTACTGTGGAGGCCTAACAGTGAGTATATTATCAATGTGTCATGATGCTACACTAAGAGTTAAAAGTGCTAACAGATAATTTACATGCAGCACTCGACTGTTGATAACTTTTTCAATCTAGGCTCTGATAACTACTACGATAGAGAAACTAAATAGATGGAACCCATATGTTCAGGCTGTATACAGTGATATCATTAACCGGCTTCAAACATGAGGCATTCACACACAAGCTATAGATCATTGTTTTACTATCTGTATAAGTGCAGTGGCAAAGTCTTATGCTATTCGCCGAATAGATGTGGAAAATGTTGAACTCAAATTTACCGATGGAATACCAGATTATTGCAATGCGCAGATAACTTTGCGAGATATAAGTGCAGAATTTGAGGGATATAAGAAGCAGCTATTTTCCAAATACTGTACTGCTGCTGCACCGATTAAAAAAGAAGGAACTGATTTTTTTATAATGCTCTTTATAACTGTAGATCGTGAATAAAGAAATGTATTTATCATCTCAAATTTGTGTTTGTGTTATTTTTCTAGACAAAATGATCCTGCCTATAATGTCACATTTTATTATACACATTTTCTTTTTTTTTCATATAAAAGCCTATTGCAAGCCATGACCTAACACAGTAGGTATCATGGCAGGCTGGGTGAAGCACCCTCGCCACAAGAACTTTGTTGTAGGTACTGGTCCTGCAACGATGAAGATACGGAGAATAAGACTAAGAAGAATGGAGTGCTCTTCGCCGAAAGCATACGAGCTATAATTGTAGGTCCCTCCAACTGTGGAAAGACAAATCTTCTCATCGCTCTACTAACAGACATTTTTCGAGTTCACTTCGAGCATGTGTGCATATTCTCCAAAACACTATTTCAACACAAGTATAAGTTACTGCCGAAAATATTAGATGGCATAGATGGTGTAACGTACTGGGCATTCAGTGAAGGTGAAGACATCCCTCCATTTGAAGAAGTAAAGCCAAACATAGTCTTCTTATTTGACGATGTAGCTGTTGAAAAGTAAGACCAGATCCGTAGATATTTCTGCTTTGGTCGTCATATGGGTGTTGACGTATTTTATCTCAGACATTCCAGGATCCCAAAACAATTGGTCAGGGATAACGTCAACCTCATTATAGCATTCAAACATGACAATTTCAATTTAAAACACATTTTCCAGGCTCATGTCGGGACAGACATGTCGTACAATGAATTTATAAAGATATGTGCAGATTGCTGGAATGACTCACAGTATGGGTTTCTCGTTATTGATAAAACTCGAAAACTGAATGATGGTAGGTACAGTCGGAACTTCCAGGAGTTTCTCCATATATAATCATACAAAATTCATCAGTATACTCTACACCATGGACAAGTTCGCACGCATGTCGTTCGCTCAGTCTGAGAGGTTAGGTTTACATAGACAAAATGCTCGCATTTATACTGATATGAAATTTCAAACTCTTGATGGTAGACTCAACATACTCTGTAAGCTGCAATGGAACTAAAGGACAATCAGAAAGTTTTTGCCCATGACCACCACCGGCTGGAGAAAAGAATTAGCGCAATTGAGGCGAAAATAGAAACTGAGGCTCTTATTATTGAGGAGGAGGGGAATGAGGACCCGAGAAAGAAGAAGAAGAACAAAGTATAGATATAAAGCCTCGCGATATACAGAGCCCAGATTAGTATGCGTCATGATGTTGACTAAGCATAAAGTCATTCAAGTGCTTAAAGCTGTTCTAGAGAAATTATGATTGTTGAGGATGGGACATATGGAGGGCGAGCAAACACTCACAGAGACATTAAACCCGTTCCCGAATCTATCAGAAAGCCAGCATCACGAGATGATGGCAATGTTGAGAACTATCCAGCTGCTGACTTCACTAACCAGTACACGACTAGGATGGATAGAGCATTCAGTGTCAGCAAGGAGAGACCGTACATGCTCGGCTCTCAATCTGTAAGTTTAACCGATAGCACAATACGGATCAGGGATAAAGAGTTTAAAAGAACACCTAGCTTAATGAAACTCATCTTCCTAAGGGCTTCAAAAAAACCTAAAATACTCTGCTAGTGATCGCAACGTGTATCGAGAAATACTAAAATTGACTGAAGTATATAAGAATGCAGACGGAACGCTGAAAAGCCCACAAAACTCTAAAGACACTAGCATTATACAACCTTTACTGAATGATCAACCCAAAAGTATTTGTGAAGGTCTTGACAATCAACATAAACGAGTGAGCAATCAACACACTCTATATATATATATATATATATATATATATATATATATATATATATATATATATATATTACGATGAGGCAGATGAGCTAATAGACTTCGACTGTTGATGGCTTCAGCTGCAGCAGGTAATACAGCACACTCGAAAGACGTTGTCTGAATAATTTCAGAACTTAGAGGAAGAGGAATCATCGAATAACAGCAAGTATGGAAACAGTAATTCAGGAGATGCACAAACCAGCACGCAGAACACACCGTCGCAGACATGTGATGATTAAAGCACTGGATGACTTATGGCACGCGGATATTGTGGATATGGGTCTGTACAGCCGTGAGAATAAAGGTTTCAAGTATATTTTAACGGTCATTGATATATACTCTATTCGCATGGGCATTACCTGTGAAAACAAAGACAGGGAGAGATGTTGCTGCGGTGTTCGAGCGTTTGTTACAAACGGGAACGAATCGATGTCCAGATAACCTTAAAATCGATCATGGTGGAGACTTATGCAATGAACATTTCCAGACCGTTATGGAGCTGTACGAAATACACCACTACTCAACGTTCACCCACCTGAAAGAGAGTATTGTCGAGCGTCTGAACAGGACAGTGAAACTTCAAATGTGGAAGCGATTTAATCGTCGCGGGTCGTGCAAATGGACAGATATCCTACCGCGGATAATAGCACGCTATAATCGAACCAACTATAGTGCAATAAAAATGAGACCGATTGATGTTCGTGACAATTCACTCATGGAGTCGTAATATTTCCGCATTAAAATGCTGGATCCACGAAAAAAAAGTTCAATGTAGTTGACTTAGTACGTATTCCAAAGCACAATCGTACTTACAAACTGGTCAGGTGAAATATGCACAGAACGAACACCTGAACATATATCTTAAAGGATAGGAAAGGTGAAGAAATTGCAGAATGCTTTTACACAGAGGAATTGCAGAAGACCTTTGTACCAGATGTATTCCTTATTGAACGTGTAATAAGACGTGGAGGGAATAGAGCGCTAGTTAAATGGCTGGGATTTCCTTCATCACAAAACAGCTGGATTGATGCTGAAGAATTAGTATATAATAGGATGCGTAGACCTCAATCACCTCATTAGTGTACAATACATGATAGGAGACACACCATAATAAGAGGTGGATGTGGCATTCTCGACAAATTACCAGTTGAATTACACATTCCGGGATATAACTTCTGTGGACCAGGAACAAAGCTAGAGAAACGTTTGGCACGTGGTGATAGAGGTATTAACCTACTAGACGAAGCCTGCCTCGAGCACGACCTAGCCTGCGTCGCAAATAAAGATCTCCCAGCACGTCACATCACAGACAGAATGTTAGCTGATATAGCCAAGGAAATAAGACGAAGAAAAGATATCGGTGTAAGTCAACGTGTGGCTGTATTCATTGTTGATAAAACCATGCGTGGTAAAATTAGGTTGGGCTTAGGAGTGATGAATTTCAAACGAATTATGAAAGCAGCGCAGTCCGCTTTGGGGGAGAAGAAACAGTCAGGATGCCTGAAAAGCAGCATTCATACATTGATGTGTGCAGCTAAGCACGCAATGATGAGTAAGAAGAAGAACAAGAAGAAGGGTACATTTAAACCACATCGCCTTCTACCTTTACTCAAGACATCAGGCGGAATTATTCCGTTCCTCGTTCCAGCCCTTGCGGCTCTATCAGCAGTATGCTCACTTGCAGGTTGCAGGAGGGGCTGCGGCTGTAGCGAAAATAGTCAAGAATGCTCAAAACGCCCAAGCACAGCTAGAGGAGGTCAGAAGGCATAATCGTGTCATGGAAGCTGCAGCCACTGGAAAGGGTCTACACTTGAAACCGTACAAGAAAGGACTTGGCCTCTTCATAAATTAAAATAAAAAAGCCCGTTAGCTATTCTACCTGATCGAGTGCTCACGAATAAAGATCTCCTTAAGGTTGCTAAAGAAAAATTCCAGATTCTGGGATTCCGTGGTGTCTTTATCCGAGATATATTACCGAAGACAATGTGGCGAACTAATGAATGCAGAATTGTGAATTTAGATGTTGCAAGCGGTCCAGGAACCCATTGGGTCTCATATGTCAAGAAAAGTGCAAATACAGTTTATTATTTCGTTTCATTTGGAGATTTACAACCACCTGAAGAAGCGCAGCAATACTTCATGAGCAAAAGACGAGTCTTGTACAATTTTCAGCGATATCAGGGCTTTAACACGTACTTGTGTGGACATCCATGAATCATGTTCCTCCTCACATCCTTGATGAAACACCACGTAAAACTACACCAAAGACAAGTACATGCTCAACACCCAGGACGGTTGATGTATATAAAAGCCATCAGTCAACGTCCCCCTCCCCCCCCCCCCCCCCGCCCCACCAATCACTTAAGAGTTGAGGTTTAGATGCGATGTCGTACACTCTGACGTTAAAAGAACGAGCGTCTGTATTAAGTGCAAATTAGTTTCCGCCGATTGATTTAAGTTCTGGTGATTGGAGTATTGCGTTGATTGCTCTGGAGACGTATAACAGCATCCCAAATATCACAAACTGCATCTCTAAACTGACGGTAAGAAGGAGATTCTAGAAATACAACCTGGTGCCTACGACACTGATGATTTAAACGAAGTCTTAAAACACTCAGGAAAGGGAATTGAACTACGCGCAAACATCAATATTCTTAAATCTGAAATACGAACAGAGAATGCTACGACTGACTTTAACCGGAAAGATTCAATAGGTTCACTGCTAAGTTTTGAGAAAGTCCGTGTTTTGGTGAAGGATTCCAGTAAACTCTACCCATCAGATCAGGCTGTGGGCATACTACCAGTCAGCACAATCAACAAACTCATATTTTAAGGATAAGTTGATTCACTCTATTTACGGATTCTTCCCAACATTGGAACTTGGTATAAGATAGTTCAGACCCCGACAAACGCGATATACCTCCCGGTGACAGTTTAGACATTGGACGACCAGGAGCTACGTTTTGTGAACCAGAATAATAGACTTGTCGACTTTCGGGGTGAAGAAATCATTGTATGTCTGCATCTAAGACAAGATGAGGGTAAGGTATAAAGCTAGCACGCAGAGATCACAGTCAGTCAGTGTATCACAGAAGCGCAAGGCGATAACATGCGTTAATTACGAGTTCCTTATTTCAATTGGTTTCAAGCAGCGCGATGACGTCATGCAACGTAACGCAGTCGAGTATGACGATCGAATTATACGTCATGAATCCCAATCACATAAACCCTATGCTTCAAGCACATTTAACAAAAATGATGAAATTAGAATTGTTGTGCAGCACCAGGACGCTTTAATACTACCTTGCAAGAGCTTCTTACATCTGGACTGCACATTTAAGAAAACTGATGGCGCTGCAGTAACACTCTCGAAGCTGACACGTAATGCTCTAGCATTCCTGTTTCAAGAGACTCGTCATGAACTTAATCGAATAGTAATCGACCGCACACGTAATTTCGGACTTGCATCAACCCTTAAGACGTAGGTTTCAGCCTCAACCTCTGATTCGAACACCTTGGAAAATGCGGGTTGGTTCATACACGCACCAGCTGTTGAGTTCACCCGATTTACTGTGTGAGTGCCTCTAAAAATGCTTATGGGTTACTTTGAGGACATGTAACGAATTATTATGGACGCCAAACAGGAACTTATTTTGGTGCGGAGTGCAAGTGACGCCAATTCATACACCCAAACAGCGGCAGAGGACGTTGAAATCAAGATTAATAGCATAGTATGGAAAATGCCCCACATCAGTGTTGCTGACGAGGAATGCTTGAAATTTTTTAAAGTTCTGAGTGCTGGTACTTATCTGCCGCTAACGTTCTGGTCATGGGAGCTTTTTGAATACCCTGTCTTACCTAAGGTATCAACACATACGTGGGCTATTAAAACATCTGTTCAATTGGAAGCACATCGATTCATCATACTTGTATTTCAAACTCAAAGTGGGGAGGGGGGGGGGGGATGTATCAAAAGACTTAAGTGAATTTGACCACTGCAAGTTAACTAACGCAAGAGTCTACTTGAATTTGGAATACTACCCATACGAGAATTTACATCTACAGCGGGACAGCAATGTATACAGTTTAGCATTTGACATCTATGTGAGATTCCATGCATCTTACTATGAAGGAGTAGAAAATGAGGGATGTCTACTCAGTCCACAGAATTTCAAGAAGTTGGCACCAATAATCGTGATTGACTGCTCAAAACAGAATGAGATAATTAAATCAGGACCAGTAGATGTACGGATTGAATTTGAATCTTCAACAAACTTCCCAGAGCACACAGCAGTTCGGCATTATCGTGTTGTTAACTACTGACCACTCCCAGGCGTTGTGCAGCGAGTTGTATAAATTAACAGGTGCTCAGCTCGCTCCAGCACAGTTCACGATGTTACCCCAGCGTGTAAGGATCGTGGTTGATGTTCAAGGGTTCTATTAAAACGGACGCAAGCGATTCATAATTAAAGACTGTGCAATAATAGCCTTCACACAGAGTGATGGAATAAACCTTTCAAGGGTGTGAAGTGCGTTAAAACAACGAGAAGCGCAAAATGGCTAACAAATTTCTTTATTGGACTCCACTGGGACGATCCTGGTATACCTTACAAAGAAATGAGGCCATCACTTCGAATATTTGATTATACTGAGACTATCGTCTACCTCAAAGGCAAGGAAATGAGCGCGTGGGTGCAGCGAATCTTCAAGTTTGCATCTATTAAAGACCTGGAATCCTGCAGGTGCCCTGCTATCCATAAGCTCAAGAAGAAGAAGGAGAAGAAGAAGAAGATGTATGAAAATAGTCTTATATCTGTTTATGAAAATGTAAAATTGCTTTTGAGTTGGATTAATAAAAATAACTGAATTTTTAACTCAAATTCTGTGTTTTTCTTTCTATCTAGCTCCTACTTAGATAGCGCATAGCTTTGTTCAAGGAGAGATAATTTCAGCCAAATCTTTGGAAGCGGACACTATCACGAGCCGCTTGTCCCCAAAAACCTATAGGTGAAATCCCATGCAATGATTAAATATATTTTTTTATCTTCCATCTTAAACTTCATATCCTTAATAGCACACATCTTCAGCAAGAAACTAATATCATTTGAGACTAATGCCATAGACTTTTTTTAAATAACAACAAGAAAGATTTTTTTTCCTTGGTTTATTCAGTTCGCACACAAGTACAAGACATTTCTTAAGGTGTAATACAGTGTTCTTGAGGTACAAATTGACTCTCCTTTTCCAATCCAGAAATACTTTCAATTAACTTACTACAATAGTAACAATGGTAGAAATTTCTTTTTACAAATCTAAGCTAAAAACTAATGCAGAGATACTTTCTTTACTTCTACAACTAAATTCCACAGCCCCAGTAGTATAGATTTTACAATAATTCTGATGGACTGTGCACACTTAGAATATAATTTCAACAGTCGATAATAGCAAAGGTTTTTAGAATAAAATTCTGAAGGACATATACACTTAAAAACTATTCTGACTTGGATGGCTAGCGGCAAGTGAAAAGCTATTCGATTTACAACACACACGTGGTGAGCAGATACACATATATATTTAAAGGCCACACATACGCTGCATGTGAACAAATTAAATGAACATATAAGTATTTTTAATTTTTATTTTTTAAATATTTTTGATGCCTTTTTCTTTTGTTTCTTTTACACACCCACCCACACACATGGTGTGCATGTATAAATATACACTCCTGGAAATGGAAAAAAGAACACATTGACACCGGTGTGTCAGACCCACCATACTTGCTCCGGACACTGCGAGAGGGCTGTACAAGCAATGATCACACGCACGGCACAGCGGACACACCAGGAACCGCGGTGTTGGCCGTCGAATGGCGCTAGCTGCGCAGCATTTGTGCACCGCCGCCGTCAGTGTCAGCCAGTTTGCCGTGGCATACGGAGCTCCATCGCAGTCTTTAACACTGGTAGCATGCCGCGACAGCGTGGACGTGAACCGTATGTGCAGTTGACGGACTTTGAGCGAGGGCGTATAGTGGGCATGCGGGAGGCCGGGTGGACGTACCGCCGAATTGCTCAACACGTGGGGCGTGAGGTCTCCACAGTACATCGATGCTGTCGCCAGTGGTCGGCGGAAGGTGCACGTGCCCGTCGACCTGGGAACGGACCGCAGCGAAGCACGGATGCACGCCAAGACCGTAGGATCCTACGCAGTGCCGTAGGGGACCGCACCGCCACTTCCCAGCAAATTAGGGACACTGTTGCTCCTGGGGTATCGGCGAGGACCATTCGCAACCGTCTCCATGAAGCTGGGCTACGGTCCCGCACACCGTTAGGCCGTCTTCCGCTCACGCCCCAACATCGTGCAGCCCGCCTCCAGTGGTGTCGCGACAGGCGTGAATGGAGGGACGAATGTAGACGTGTCGTCTTCAGCGATGAGAGTCGCTTCTGCCTTGGTGCCAATGATGGTCGTATGCGTGTTTGGCGCCGTGCAGGTGAGCGCCACAATCAGGACTGCATACGACCGAGGCACACAGGGCCAACACCCGGCATCATGGTGTGGGGAGCGATCTCCTACACTGGCCGTACACCACTGGTGATCGTCGAGGGGACACTGAATAGTGCCCGGTACATCCAAACCGTCATCGAACCCATCGTTCTACCATTCCTAGACCGGCAAGGGAACTTGCTGTTCCAACAGGACAATGCACGTCCGCATGTATCCCGTGCCACCCAACGTGCTCTAGAAGGTGTAAGTCAACTACCCTGGCCAGCAAGATCTCCGGATCTGTCCCCCATTGAGCATGTTTGGGACTGGATGAAGCGTCGTCTCACGCGGTCTGCACGTCCAGCACGAACGCTGGTCCAACTGAGGCGCCAGGTGGAAATGGCATGGCAAGCCGTTCCACAGGACTACATCCAGCATCTCTACGATCGTCTCCATGGGAGAATAGCAGCCTGCATTGCTGCGAAAGGTGGATATACACTGTACTAGTGCCGACATTGTGCATGCTCTGTTGCCTGTGTCTATGTGCCTGTGGTTCTGTCAGTGTGATCATGTGATGTATCTGACCCCAGGAATGTGTCAATAAAGTTTCCCCTTCCTGGGACAATGAATTCACGGTGTTATTATTTCAATTTCCAGGAGTGTAGTTTCTTTTTCCAAACATACCCCTCTCTATACACAGATGCACATAGTACACAAAATAATATTTACACACACACACACACACACACACACACACACACACAATTACTTACACTATGATAAAAGGGGCATACTACTACTCTGGAGACACTCTCACTCTCATTCTCCCTCTCACTCACTCAGAGTCCCCCACCCCTTCTCTCGCTACAAGTGAGTAGCGTGAGTATGAGAGAGTTTCAACCCCATCATCACAAATGGTCCTTTTATCATCATGAGCCGACAGACCGATTGTAGACTGCAGCACAGTGTACACCTCACGTCCTCTCGATTGAATACTGTTCTGCAGTACCATATGCGTTGGCTATGGTTCAGCACTGCAAACACTGCGACAGAGGCACTGCAAATAGTCTTCGATAGAGAGGGCTCTTGATGCTATATGACGCACACCCTTAGCCCACTTCTGGATGGCACCTTCCAATGTGATAAGCACACATTTTTGAGCGTAGACCTACAAACTGCACAATCGACAATCCATTCGCTTCGTCCTTCATAAGACCGACAACCTTCTTATTCTGTGGAATAATACCGTAAGGATAATGGGCCGTGTACGAGGGTGTGTCGGATTCATTACCGTGGCACCTAATTGCTTCATACGGATTGCAGTTCTTCACCCAATAGATGAAGCTATCTGTATCCAAAAAAAGTAATTTAGGATCTGCAAAATGAGTTTTGGCAAACTCATAATGAAAGCGGTACATGTGGAGTTTGGATAGGTCTAGTACGCACATCCCACATAAATAGCTTTCGCAAATTCTACTGCAGTCTTCGCCATCTCCACAGCAACAAAGTTATTATTGAATATGGTGACCCACTTAAAATTTGGTCTGGCAACGCATTTTCTTACGCCATAACGCCCATCCTATTCAGTTCTAAACAAAATTTCTCGTCGTTCCCTGAAATTGTCCATTGTTTTACCGAAAATTTAATTATTCATTAATTTATAAAAATCTTTCTCAAAGTCACACGTCACGGAAGCTCTCTGTGTCGTATTCAAATCAATATACTCCTTCAACCAGGGGGAATGTTTGAAGGAGATAGTCCGGGTGATTCTAACCAGCTCCATACCCAAGCTGAGGCACTGCTGGAGGTTACGATAATGAATAATGTATCTCCGCTTATCCCCCAGTGTTGTGATCAGTTTTGGTATGAGCCTCCTTGCGGAACTAGTTGCTCTGGACACAGCGGCAAATCAGCGTGCACACCATGCAAAGTAATAGGGTGTATGACTTCTGCCTCTACCGCATACCTTACATCAGAATCAGCTGCCATACCCCCATGATTTTTCCACCTAATCCCTTGCAGTTGTCTTCGGGCACCCACCGAACGTCAGCAATCGGCAGTGATTACTGCATGGCGTGCCCATATAAGTTATTCACATCGATGTACATTATATAACTCGAATCAAGGGATACATTGATCTGTCTCACATCCATGGGTTACTTGCTTCTGCATGCCTATGGACACATAGGCAAAGTGCTCCCCCCCCCCCCCCCTCTGGATCCCTCGCACAAACAAAAGAATCTTATCTGCATTGGTCAACAATTCAATGCTGCACTTCGTTTTCTTGAGCATTGCGTCCCAAGACAACAGCCCAGGTAATGTGTAATAAAAGGCGGGATCCAGAGAATATGTGGTCATGTGCACAGATTCCAGAATTTCTCGAAAACGTCAGCAAGCAAGCGCACATCTGTGTCCATGTAAAGCGGTGTGTACTCTCGTAAGGTGGAAATACTGAATTCCGACAAGACATTCATGGCATGCTCTTACTCTGCATCCATTATGGCATCGCCTGTAAGGTTGCTGGAGAATGCAGTTATGCTGCGTAGCCTGCTTTCGTTGAGTTTTGCCATACTATCCACATACTCATATGGGAAAAACCCTTTCCTAGCCAGAAGTTGAAACTTTTCCTCATCGGGAAATGCAGCTTGTGTCACATGCATATCCCCCCGGAGGTAGTTTTTCAACGAGTTTCTGGAGTGGTGCCTGCATAAAACGTAGCGTATCAAGGAAGCGGAGCGTAATTCTTGGCGTAATTGATGTGGAGAATTAAATGTATTTCTCCATGCTCTCAAGTAGGACACTGACCTGATCTTTCTCGAAACCAAAATCAGCCAAGTGCTCAACTACAAAGTGAGTGTAATACCCACTTAAATTGTGGAAGAAAACGGGTATGTGTCTTGGTAGCTGGTAATTCAAACTAGACGCATTGTGAACTGCACCACGGAACTTCCCTGTAACATGACAGTGGTCCCTACGAGGAGCCTCCGCTTTTCTGTCTAACGGCTGCCCATAGATATGACACACACACACACACACACACACACACACACACACACACACACACACACACACATACCGCGCAACTCAGCCAGGTGCGCTGTGGCGGAAAACCAGGTCAGTTCTTCAGTAAAAGGCAGTTCCTTCTTGTGTAAAGCATTTATTTGCAGGACCGTACTCTTAGTCTTCATATATGTTCACAGATTAATGCTCAGCTGAATGATTGTATGTAACAGAGCTATTAAAACACTGATATCTCACCCTCTTGTGATGGTAACACGAAAATAATGATGTAAATAATAAATTATATTCGAATTGAATGGAAACAAAATACTAACTTCCATCAGGAGCAGAAGTAAAACAAAATTAGTGAACACTCTGAAAGATGGTAGGGAACACACTTGATGGTTGTAATGGGTATAATAGTTTAAATAAAGACTTACGTCCATTGCATGTAATACAGCTACCGATATCTCAGCCTCTTGTGGTGGTAATACGAAACTAATGCCGTAGGTAGATAATAAATATAAACAAATTTATAGAAATGTATACAAATTTAAAGAAATTAAAAAATATTTATAGAAATTATAGTCGAATTGAATGAGCAGCCTATAGGGGGGCGATACTATACTAACTCGCCTCATCAAAATTTAGGCCCATTTTCCCCAAGAAGATGGCAAACACAATTGATGGTGGTACTGTATCCAATTGTTTAAATGAGGACTTATGTCTAGTTCCTAGGAAGAGGTGATTTAGGTTAGTGGAGGTAGTACAAGTGGCCTTTCTTTCCCGCAATTTTCTTAGGTTAGTAGAGATAGCCCAACTGACGTATCATGACGTCAATCGCGTCATCAGATGACATCGTGTGACGTCACACACGTCACGGCCGCCATATTGGATAACGGTACTTTGGGTGACGTCCTTATTTGGGGTGACCTACTTTGAGGCGACGTCCTTGTTGCCCCACTACTCACGGCTACACCAAAACACAACCGTATCACACAACCTTTCAACCCCTTTTTGGACGTTTGTGTGATCAGAAGTCCTTTCAGACTGGAGAACTTTCAGGGAGGCGGCGGATTGAGCGTAAATCACGTTTGTAGGACCGTGTTCTGCAGGATATTGAGACGAATCCTAGTACAGGCTCCAGACAACGGCGGACCAACATGGTGCAAGCCAGAGTAAAATTCTGTGTATGCAGCATGACAACGGCTACTTTCCCTGTCACCTGCAGCGAGAAGACGGATTATCAGCAGTAGTTTTTCCTCTACGGTCTTGTCGATAGTGTTTGCACCAAATCATCACAGTTATGGAATTTCTGTCTTCAGTCCTCTTTACCGACGGAGCAACTTTTACCAGAATTGGCATCATCAATCTACATAATAGTCAACTGTGCGCTACAGATAATCCTCGGGAAATGATTGAGGTGTCTCATCAGCATCGGTTCAGCATCAATGTGTGGGTAAGAATCCTTGCCGACCACATACTTGGACCGATTATTATTCTACCCCGCCTCAAGAGAGGAATGTACATGGACTGCCTGCGGAATACTAAGCCTTGGATGTTTGAGAATGTGCATTTGACAATACGACAGGTTACATGGTTTCTGCATGACGGAGCACAGCCCCAGTTCCACATTATAGTTTGCTGACACCTCAACAATACCTTCCCTGGACGATGTATAGGACGCAGGGGCCTTACAGCATTGCCTGCTTGGTCACCAACTTAAACCGCCTCGATTTTACCTCTGGGGATATCTGGAAAGTGTTGGGTATACTGAACCAGTTCTTGGTGTGCAGACCCTTCAACAGCGTTCTCATGCCGCCCGTAACGCTATTCGGAGAGAGGCCGGTACGTATGAAAGAGTGCGGCAATTCCATGGACGCCACTTTGAACATCTGTCGTTAGGAGAAGTTCTGTACTGTGTTCCGAGATGATTTTCTGTCATTGCACGCACACCGTCCATTTGCGGACATATGTTCATTGGACCTTTTTCTCCTCCATCTACGGTCGGGTATCCGTCCTTGCAATTTGTCGGTTTTATTATCGTTCACTCTGTATATGGCAGTTTCTCCACACCAATACTCTGAACAGCACTGATGTTTTCATTTCTTAAGAGAATGACACGCTTGTGCGTATGCAGCTTTCGTTATATTCAATTTTAGAATAAGATTTTCACTCTGTAGTGGAGTGTGCGCTGATATGAAACTTCCTGGCAGATTAAAACTGTGTGCCGGACCGAGACTAGAACTCGGGACCTTTGCCTTTCGCGGGCAAGTGCTCTACCACTGAAAACTACCCAAGCATGACTCACGCCCCGTCCTCACAGCTTTACTTCTGCCAGTACCTTGTCTCCTACCGTCCAAACTTTACAGAAGCTCTCCTGCGAACCTTGCAGATCTTGCACTCCTGGAAGAAAGGATATTGCGGAGACATGGCTTAGCCACAGCGGGGGGATTGGAAGGTAGGAGACGAGGTACTGGCAGAATTTAAGCTGTGAGGACGGGTCATCCTTGCGTAGCTGAGATGGTAGAGCACTTGCCTGCGAAAGGCAAAGGTCTCGAGTTCGAGTCTGGGTCCGCACACAGTTTTAATCTGCCAGGAAGTTTCATATCAGCGCACACTCCACTGTAGAGTGAAAATCCCATTCTGGAAACTTCCCCCCCCCCCCCCCCCCCCAGGCTGTGGCTAGGCAATGTCTCCGCAATATCCGTTCTTCCAGGAGTGCTAGATCTGCAAGTTTCGCAGAAGAGCTTCTGTGAAGTTTGGAAGGTAAGAGGCGAGGTACTGGCCGAACTGAAGCTGTGAGGACGGGACGTGAGTCGTGCATTGGTAGCTCAGATGGTAGAGCACTTGCCTGCGAAAGGCAAAGGTCCCGAGTTCGAGTCTCGGTCCGGCACACAGTTTTAGTCTGCCAGGGAGTTTCATATTTTTTTATTTTTTTTATTTACGCAACAAGTTCCGTAGGACCAAATGAGGAGCAAATCTCCAAGGTCATGGAATTTCTACATAAAAGTAATAACAGATAAAATTACATGTTCATGAACCCGAAAAAAATCAGTCCCTAATTTCAAGTAAAAGCAATCAGCAATACAATAAGAATCAGCTTAATTTTTCGATGAACTCCTCGACAGAATAGAAGGAGTGACCCATGAGGAAACTCTTCACTTTCTATTTGAAAGCGAGTGGATTGCTGTTAAGATTTTTGAATTCGAGTGGTAGCTTATTGAAAATGGCTGCAGCAGTGTACTGCACATCTTTTTGCACAAGAGTTAAGGAAGTCTGATCCAAATGCAGGTTTGATTTCTACCGAGTATTCAGCGAGTGAAAGCTGCTTATTCTTGGGAATTAGCTAATATTGTCAACAAGAAATGAGAGTAAGGAATATATATAGTGAGAGGCCAATGTGAAAATACCCAGACTCGTGAACAGGTTTCGACAAGTGGTTCGTGAACTTACACCACTTATTGCCCAACCGTCCATTTCTGAGCCAAAAATATGCTTTTAGAATGGGAAGAGTTACCCCAAACTCGTATAATACCATACGACATAAGGGAATGAAAATAAGCAAAGTAGACTAATTTTCGTGTCGAGCGATCACTCACTTCTGATACCGTTCGAATAGTAAAAATGGTAGTACTAAGTCTTTGAAAAAGATCCTGAACGTGGGATTTCCATGGCAGCTTACTACTATAAATGCAGTGTATACAAGGGATCACAAATGTAGCATTGGAGGGCAGCGTGGAGGGTAAAAATCGTAGAGGGAGACCAAGAGATGAATACACTAAGCAGATTCAGAAGGATGTAGGTTGCAGTAGGTACTGGGAGATGAAGAAGCTTGCACAGGATAGAGTAGCATGGACAGCTGCATCAAACCAGTCTCAGGACTGAAGACCACAACAACAACAACACTACATAGCTCACGTGTACGTACGGACTTTCATCATTTCAGTATTTTCTAGTTCCTGCATATGTCAACATTTACACTTTGTCTAGTCCAGCTTTGACTGGTAGTTCAACTTTTTTTTTGTCTACACAGCGTAGTTATTGTGTGTTGTCCTGAAAATGTAGAGCTGGTACGGCATAAATGCACTTACAAATATGAAGTTCTAACAACTGTCAGTTGGTGATTGAAAAATTAATTACTACAGTGTATATCTTTCAGTGCAATTCAGGGTATAGGTTATGCAGTACGTTGACCATGAAGTCAAAGCAATTTTGAACGGCAGTAGTATAATTACTGGCTGAAATGAGGATTTCATTTAAAGTAATAGTAATACTTTTGAAAATAGCTATGATCATTTACGTCATATAGTAAATAAATAAGTAAATGAGTAAATCGGTTAAGGCGACCGCTTGCGCAGTAAAGCGGGAGATACGGGTTCGAATTCTGGTACGGCGGGACGAATTTTGATACGTCTTGTGTTACCTCAATACTCCAATGGAGTAAAAGCTGGAAATTTCTTTGGTCACTTACGAAGCAGACGTTTATGTTGTAATCTCAGTGTTCATAATTCCGATCATTGCTTGGTAAGGCAAAAAAAAAAAAAAATATAAAAAAGTAACAATAAAATTCTACGCAAAGATAACTAAGCAGGTCTTTGCTCTACTGCAGAGAGTTTTCGACTGACGTCCGCATTTATTCTTGAAAATTAGGAACTGAATCCTGGAGTTTCTCGGACTATAGAAAAGTTTATAATATAGAGGGAATACTGGGAACTGACACAATACTGCTTCCTCTGGCTGATAACTTCTGACAAGGTGAAAGAAGTCCAGGGTTTTTCTAAAGTAAGGGGAACTACAAAGGGCGTACCCTTCCATTTTTCTCTCGCTCAGTCACGAAGCATCTCATCACGGTTATAGCACGCAATAGGCAAAGCCTGTTTCTAGTCTTCGTCAATAAGAGGGACTTAAAAATGTGATTTCTAGGCACTCTTCACAAATGCTATGTTTCTCCTTAACCAAGGTAGTGTTTAACAGCCACATACATAACAGAAAGCATCGGATTTAGTTTCAGAGTAATTTCTGTTTAAGAGGAATTTTCTTTGCTCTGATACGAGTTTGAACACTCACATCATATAATAAATTGATACGTGAAAATATCTTAAAAGCACTTGGCATCCCCATCCTGGCGGGGCTCGCGAAGGGCGAGACGAACGCTGCGCCCCAGTCCCAAGACACAAGAGGCGAATTCGAGCGACACCCTTGCTCTGAACAAATCTTTAAAAATAACAGAGAACAGAACACTGCTGTTCAAACAGAAGCTGATCGAGGAATCAGACGAACTTGATCACTACCAGAGACGCAATAAACGCAGAATGTTCGCGATTGCTGAGAACAAGAGAGATAATACAGACGAATTAGTCGTCAGTCTACCACCTGAGAAGCTACGCCTACAGGTGACTCGGAATGACGGAAGTAAAAGAGTGAGGCGTAAGACGTCAGGATCTTCAAAACCCGTATCTATAATAGTGACGGCTGCGTCACACGGGAAAAGATCTGAAATCTCCACAGCGAAGAAGAAACTCGTAAAGCCAGGTGTGACAGGACCTCACATATGAAACATAACAGCTTTTGAACAGTGCGATCTCGAGATTTGGGCTACAAAACTTGTAGACAAACGATGACAGTATGTTAGGGAAGATCGAAAACGGGAAAAGATCAGTCTACAATACAGATAATTCGAAGGCCTGTGCTTTAGGAGCTAAAAACATGTCAATTCCTGCTGCCTCTCGTTTGTATCTTTGTTTCTGTGTCTTTATTTTGTAAAGAAACAACTTACTTTCGTTAAAACAGTTTCCTGTTACTATAATTTGTTTGTTTGGGTCTACTTTGAGTACTAATTATCAATTTTCTGTTCAATTTTCGTAATTCCCATACCAATATACACTGAAGAGCCAAAGAAACTGGTATACCTGCCTAATATCGTGTGGGGCCACGCGAGCACGAACAAGCGCCGCAACACGATGTGGCGTGGACTCGGCCAATGTATGGAGTAGTGCTAGGGAGAACTGACACCATGAATCCTATAGGGTTGTCCACAAATCCGTAAGAGGGAGTGGATATCTCTTCTGAACAGCACGTTGGGATGCATCCCAGATAGGCTCAATAATGTTTATGTCTGAGGAGTTTGGTGGCCAGCAGAAGTGTTTAAACTCAGAAGAATGATCCGGGATCCACTCTGTAGCAATTCTGGACGTGTGGTTGTCGCATCGTCCTGCTGGAATTTCTCAAGTCCGTCGGAATGCACAATAGACATGAATGGATGCAGGTGATCATACTGGCTGCTTACGTACTCGTCACATGTCAGAGTCGTATGTAAACGTATAAGGGGACGCAAATCACTCCCACTGCACACGCACCACATCATTACAGAGTCTCCACCACCTGGAACAGCCCCTACAAACATGCAGGGTCCATGGATTCATGAGGTTGTCTCCATACCCGTACATGTCCATCCACTCGATACAACTTGAAACGAGACTCATCCGACCAGGCAACTTGTTTCTAGTCATCAACAGTCCAATGTCTGTATTGACGCGCCCAGGTGAGCCGTAAAGCTTTGTGTCGTGCAGTCATCAACGGTACACGAGTGGGCCGTCGGCTCCGAAAGCCCATATCAATGATGTTTCGTTGAATGTTTCGCACGCTGTTGATGGCCCGGCACTGCAGTCTACAGCAGTTTGCGGAAGGGTTGCACTTCTGTCGCGTATGGCGATTCTCTTCAGTCGTCGTTGGTCACTTTCTTGCAGGATCTTTTTCCAGCCGCAGTAATGTCGGAGATTTGATGTTTTAATGGTTTCTTGATAGTAATGGTACACTCGTGAAATGGTCGTACAGAAAAATCCCGACCTCATCGCTACCTCGGAGATACTGTGTTCCATCGCTCGTGTGCCAACTATAACACCACGTTCAGACTGACATAAGTGTTTGTAACCTGCCACTGTAGCAGCAGTAATCGATGTAACAACTGCACCAGACACTTGTTGTCTTATATAAACGGTGCCGACCGTAGCGCCGTATGCTGCCTGTTTACTTATATCTGTATTTTGATACGCATGTCTATACCAGTTTCTTTGGCGCTTCACTGTTGTTCGTTATTTCACATGTTCGATAGAACAGACGCCACTGTGTGATACAGCGGCCGTGTATATGCAAGATAAGGGAAATCAAAATATGAGATGTGTGGTGTCACCGCCAGACACCACACTTGCTAGGTGGTAGTTTAAATCGGCCGCGGTCCATTTAGTACATGTCGGACCCGCGTGTCGCCACTGTGTGATCGCAGACCGAGCGCCACCACAAGGCAGGTCTCGAGATACGGACTAGCACTCGACCCCAGTTGTACGACGACTTTGCTAGCGACTACACTGACGAAGGCTTTCTCTCATTTGCCGGGAGACAGTTGGAATAGCCTTCAGCTAAGTCAATGACTACGACCTAGCAAGGCGCCATTAACCGTATCTGAAGATAGCCTTATTTGTATTATCAAGAGCGATGTACCACAAGGATCGAATAAAGTTAAGTATTCGAGGAGCTGCATACTTTTCTTATTAGAATTCACTACTTATCCTGTTCCAGAATTCACGCCCCTCTGCGTTAGATAGCGTGCATTTCGGCCTCCTCTATCTACAAGGTGTTGGCACATTTGCCAACACATCAAGATGCATCAGCTGCAGTCAGTAATTGAAATAAATTCAATGATGAAAGTGAAAATTTGCGCTGAATTGTAACTCGACCCCGCATCTCCAGCTCGACGCGAGCGGTTTTCTTAACCATCTCGGCCATCCGAACACACTTCACGGTCGACCAAAATTATCAAACTACAGACTAGCAGCGTCCCTGTCTATCATTGCTCGCAGCATTATCTGTAATCCTGCAAGAGTTCGGCCATAGTGTGCATATGCATAGACAGGATCAGAAACCGTCTCCGCTCATCGCCATACGTATGTGCGGTGTCTGTTTTGGTTCAAAATGGCCCTAAGCACTATGGGACTTAACACCTGAGGTCATCAGTCCCCTAGAACTTAGAACTACTTAAACCTAAGGACATCACATACATCCATGCCCGAGGCAGGATTCGAACCTGCGACCGTAGCGGTCGCGCGGTACTGGACTGAAGCGCCGAGAACCGCTTGGCCACCGCGGCCGGCGTGTCTGTTTTGTCGGTTGTATCAGAATTAGTGTTAGTATCACTATTATCACTACTAGAGGCTGTTCTGCAACAGTAAAAGTACTGCCAGTATTCAGTATACTAGTGCATTGTCATATTGTCAGTGTTATTCATTCGTATTGCCACTTAAGACTCTCACATCGTTTTAATACCGTTTATCATATTAAAACTGTTATTTCGTAGGAAAGGTACTGTATTGGTGGAACCCCGGTCGATGCAAGAGAGAAGCTGATGGCCCCAATCACATCGGGTTAAATAAATAAATAAAATAAAAATAAAGTTATTTGTAGAACATTACAACCGTTAAACTTCAAGCATATGGACACTGAGGAGAACGAACTACATGTCGTGGCAAAACATTCTCAGTAATATAGATGGTAATGGCTGAATGTACGAAAAAATTCACGAGAGCGGAACCACTCGTAATCGTTATTTCGCAAGTCCAAAGCAATAATTACAAAGTTACAAACTTCAGACTTCTAGTTTTCGTGAACATTGAAAACAAAGGCCAAAACTGAAGAACATTTTGGATGGAGAAGTTTGTAGATGTCCAGTTTGTCACAGCTTTGCATCCTTTTCTGTCAACATCCCAGCTCCTCCTTTGATTTTGTCTATTCTCATTGGCACCAGGCCCCTGTTTTGATAGAAATTTTGTCTCAGAAGTATGAAGGTGCACGTGCAACGTCGTAAATGTTTCCAAAAATGAGCTAAAATTCCCTTTCCTGTACACTGCAGCACATGCGGCTCCTATGTTGCGCTCATATTCTTTATACGAGGAACTATCAAGGTATGATATGCTTTATAAACACTTTCTTCTGAAGAAAACTCGACTTGTGCTTTCACAAATTGGCAGATTAACAGATGTCGTACCGCCGCACTTCAGTTTCCCACAAATGAACAGTTCTCGAGCGACTCAACTGGGACTATACGGTCCTGCATCAACTCACATTTAAAAATAAGAATAACTTCACTTCCCGACGCGCGTCTTTATCCTTCTCCATACAGTGTGTGGTCGTGGTCCATTAAGAGAGCAACAACGAAAAATTCCGTATTCATCCGTTTAAATAACTGAACAAAGTCTTTGTAAGGATCTTGTTCACAAACAGTCATGCTTCTGAATAAATAAGTTTACTGCTCAGACGAAATTTACCAAACTTACCAGTTTACTGTTGTAATCCGATGAAGGGTTTCTCGGGTAGTGCAGTACAGACAGCACACCCTTCATTGACAATGTCGACGCATCCCAATCTCACATTCCGCGTTCAAAAATAGGCACAAACTATAAACAGTGCACTTTGGCATCCAGTTAAAGCGGTTTAACGTCTTTATTATTCTGCCATGATGCTTATTAGCTGTAGCTGTACACAGTCGCCGATAAGCAAAAGTAAACGTAAAAGAATCTTCCGGGCACCACCTGGGGGTAAGGATTTCAACACACCTACAGAAGATAATGAAGTCGGCCCTACACCTCTAGTTTCTGGCAGACTCCATTAACAAACTGTTGAAGTTTGCAGAGGCTTTATAAAGTCACTTCTTGCGAACACCGTAAGCCGCGGGCAGACCTATCTGACAGTATGAGATAATTTGAGATTATGCAACCAAACATTAATTCAGGACAAGAAGTTAGCGCCCAAGTTGGTAGTTTACTCCTTGAGAGGCCGCATATCTTTCGCTTGTTATGTTCTCGTTGCTCAAAATGAATTCCAGCAAGGCGCGTGAGTAGAAACCTGCCGCTGAAAATTAAAATTTGTTGTTTCAACTTTCGCGACCAAGAAAATAAAAAGTCCAGGTGCTTCATACAGATGTTCTAGTAAGTAAGAAGGGGTATTCACATTGTGTTTTACATGAAATAATTTTTATGCCAAAAACGCACTTACAGAATTTCTCTCTCTCTCCTGTTCTTGATCTCCTGAGAACAATATTACAGATTCGTAATATGGCGTAGAGTTTACTTAATTCCTTCCTTTCTGACGAGCTGGATTGATGTACACTCCTCGCCATTGAAATTGCTACACCACGAAGATGACGTGCTACAGACGCGAAAGTTAACCGACAGGAAGAAGATGCTGTGATATGCAAATGAGTAGCTTTTCAGAGCATTCACACAAGGTTGGCGCCGGTGGCGACGCCTACAACGTGCTGACATGAGGAAAGTTTCCAACCGATTTCTCATACACAAGCAGTAGTTGACCGGCGTTCCGTGGTGAAACGTTGTTTTGATGCCTCGTGTAAGGAGGAGAAATGCGTACCATCACGTTTCCGATTTTGATAAAGGTCGGATTGTAACCTATCGCGATTGCGGTTTATCGTATCACGACATTGCTGCTCTCGTTGGTCGAGATCCAATGACTGTTAGCAGAATATGGAATCGGTGGGTTCAGGAGGGTAATACGGAACACCGTGCTGGATTCCAATGCCTCGTATCACTAGCAGTCGAGATGACAGGCACCTTATCCACATGGCTGTAACGGGTCGTGCAGCCACGTCTCGATCCCTGAGTCAACAGATGGGGACTTTGCAAGATCACAACCGTCTGCACGAACAGTTCGACGACGTTTGCAGCAGCATGGACTATCAGCTCGGAGACCATGGCAGCAGTTACCCTTGATGCTGCATCACAGACAGGAGCCCCTGCGATGGTGTACTCAACGACGAACCTGGGTGCACGAATGGCAAAATGTCATTTTTTCGATGAATCCAGGTTCTGTTTATAGCATCATGATGGTCACATCCGTGTTTGGTGACACCGTGGTGTATGCATATTGGAAGCGTGTATTCGTCATCGCCATACTGGCGTATCATCCGGCGTGATGGTATGGGGTGCCATTGGTTACACGTCTCGGTCACCTATTGTTCGCATTGACGGCACTTTGAACAGTGGACGTTACATTTCAGATGTGTTACGAGCCGTGGCTCTACCCTTCATTCGATCCCTGCGAAACCCTACATTTCAGCAGGATAATGCACGACCGCATGTTGCAGGTCCTGTACGGGCCTTTCTGGATACAGAAAATGTTAGAGTGCTGCCCTGGCCAACACTTGCTCCAGATCTATCACCAATTGAAAACGTGTGGTCAATGGTGGCCAAGCAACTGGCTCGTCACAATACGCCAGTCACTACTCTTGATGAACTGTGGTATCGTGTTGAAGCTGCATGGACAGCTGTGCCTGTACACGCCACCCAAGCTCTGTTTGAGTCAATGCCCAGGCGTATCCAGGCCGTTATTACGGCCATAGGTGGTTGTTTTGGGTACTGATTTCTCAGGGTCTATGCACCCAAATTTCGTGAAAATGTAATCACGTGTTAGTTCTAGTATAATATAATTGTCCAATGAATACCCATTTACTATCTGCATTTCTTCTTGGTGTAGCAATTTCAATGGCCTGTAGTGTATTAGGACATGTTCAGGTACTCACTTAGGTGGTCTAAAACTGTTCTGTCGTTGATCACGTTTTGCGCCGATCAAGTAAGCAGAATGCATCTCTCCTGTGGCTTTACACATTCAGCTTGGGGCGTTCAAAATGTAATGCAACACTTTTTTCTGAAAGCAAGTGGTTTAGTTCCGGATTCCAACAAACTATTTTACTAGCAACTCTTTTTAACATAATCTCCGTTCAATGCGATGGGCTTACGCCACCTTGTTGAGAGGGCCTGTATGCCCGTATGATACCACTCTTCTGGTCTACATCTACATCTACATTGATACTCCGCAAGCCACCCAACGGTGTGTGGCGGAGGGCACTTTACGTGCCACTGTCATTACCTCCCTTTCCTGTTCCAGTCGCGTTTGGTTCGCGGGAAGAACGACTGTCTGAAAGCCTCCGTGCGCGCTCTAATCTCTCTAATTTTACATTCGTGATCTCCTCGGAAGGTATAAGTAGGGGGAAGCAATATATTCGATACCTCATCCAGAAACGCACCCTCTCGAAACCTGGCGAGCAAGTTACACCGCGATGCAGAGCGCCTCTCTTGCAGAGTCTGCCACTTGAGTTTATTAAACATCTCCGTAACGCTATCACGGTTACCAAATAACCCGGTAACGAAACGCGCCGCTCTTCTTTGGATCTTCTCTATCTCTTCCGTCAACCTGACCTGGTACGGATCCCACACTGATGAGCAATACTCAAGTATAGGTCGAACGAGTGTTTTGTAAGTCACCTCCTTTGTTGATGGACTACATTTTCTAAGCACTCTCCCAATGAATCTTAACCTGGTACCCGCCTTACCAACAATTAATTTCATATGAACATTCCACTTCAAATCATTCCGCACGGATATTCCCAGATATTTTACAGAAGTAACTGCTACCAGTGTTTGTTCCGCTATCATATAATCATACAATAAAGGATCCTTCTTTCAATGTATTCGCAATACATTACATTTGTCTATGTTAAGGGTCAGTTGCCACTCCCTGCACCAAGTGCCTATCCGCTGCAGATCTTCCTGCATTTCGCTACAATTTTCTAATGCTGCAACTTCTCTGTATACTACAGCATCATCCGCGAAAAGCCGCATGGAACTTCCGGCACTATCTACTAAGTCATTTATATATATTGTGAAAAGCAATGGTCCCATAACACTCCCCTGTGGCACGCCAGAGGTTACTTTAACGTCTGTAGACGTCTCTCCATTGATAACAACATGCTGTGTTCTGTTTGCTAAAAACTCTTCAATCCAGCCACACAGCTGGTCTGATATTCTGTAGGCTCTTACTTTGTTTATCAGGCGACAGTGCGGAACTGTATCGAACGCCTTCCGGAAGTCAAGAAAAATAGCATCTACCTGGGAGCCTGTATCTAATATTTTCTGGGTCTCATGAACAAATAAGGCGAGTTGGGTCTCACACGATCGCTGTTTCCGGAATCCATGTTGATTCCTACATAGTAGATTCTGGGTTTCCAGAAATGACATGATACGCGAGCAAAAAACATGTTCTAAAATTCTACAAGAGATCGACGTAAGAGATATAGGTCTATAGTTTTGCGCATCTGCTCGACGACCCTTCTTGAAGACTGGGACTATCTGTGCTCTTTTCCAATCATTTGGAAACCTCCGTTCCTCTGGAGACTTGCGGTACACGGCTGTTAGAAGGGGGGCAAGTTCTTTCGCGTACTCTGTGTAGAATCGAATTGGTATCCCGTCAGGTCCAGTGGACTTTCCTCTATTGAGTGATTCCAGTTGCTTTTCTATTCCTTGGACACTTATTTCGATGTCATCCATTTTTTCTTTTGTGCGAGGATTTAGAGAAGGAACTGCAGTGCGGTCTTCCTCTGTGAAACAGCTTTGGAAAAAGGTGTTTAGTATTTCAGCTTTACGCGTGTCATCCTCTGTTTCAATGCCATCATCATCCCGTAGTGTCTGCATATGCTGTTTCGAGCCACTTACTGATTTAACGTAAGACCAGAACTTCCTAGGATTTTCTGTCAAGTCGGTACATAGAATTTTACTTTCGAATTCAATGAACGCTTCACGCATAGCCCTCCTTACGCTAACTTTGACATCGTTTAGCTTCTGTTTGTCTGAGAGGTTTTGGCTGCGTTTAAACTTGCAGTGGAGCTCTCTTTGCTTTCGCAGTAGTTTCCTAACTTTGTTGTTGTACCACGGTGGGTTTTTCCCGTCCCTCACAGTTTTACTCGGCACGTACCTGTCTAAAACGCATTTTACGATTGCCTTGAACTTTTTCCATAAACACTCAACATTGTCAGTGTCGGAACAGAAATTTTCGTTTTGATCTGTTAGGTAGTCTGAAATCTGCCTTCTATTACTCTTGCTAAACAGATAAACCTTCCTCCCTTTTTTATATTCCTATTAACTTCCATATTCAGGGATGCTGCAACGGCCTTACGATCACTGATTCCCTGTTCTGTACATACAGAGTCGAAAAGTTCGGGTCTGTTTGTTATCAGTAAGTCCAAGATGTTATCTCCACGAGTCGGTTCTCTGTTTAATTGCTCGAGGTAATTTTCGGATAGTGCACTCAGTATAATGTCACTCGATGCTCTGTCCCTACCACCCGTCCTAAACATCTGAGTGTCCCAGTCTATATCTGGTAAATTGAAATCTCCACCTAAAAATTTATGTGAGAAAATTTATGTGAAATGTATTCCAAACTTTCTCTCAGTTGTTCTGCCACTAATGCTGCTGAGTCGGGAGGTCGGTAAAAGGAGCCAATTATTAACCTAGTTCGGTTGTTTAGTGTAACCTCCACCCATAATAATTCACAGGAACTATCCACTTCTACTTCACTACAGGATAAACTACTACTAACAGCGACGAACACTCCACCACCGGTTGCATGCAATCTATCCTTTCTAAACACCGTCTGTACCTTTGTAAAAATTTCGGCAGAATTTATCTCTGGCTTAAGCCAACTTTCTGTACCTATAACGATTTCAGCTTCGGTGCTTTCTATCAGCGCTTGAAGTTCCGGTACTTTACCAACGCATCTTCGACAGTTGACAATTACAATATCGATTGCTGCTTGGTCCCCGCATGTCCTGACTTTGCCCCGCACCCGTTGAGGCTGTTGCCCTTTCTGTACTTGCCCAAGGCCATCTAACCTAAAAAACCGCCCAGCCCACGCCACACAACCCCTGCTACCCGTGTAGCCGCTTGCTGCGTGTAGTGGACTCCTGATCTATTCAGCGGAACCCGAAACCCCACCACCCTATGGCGCAAGTCGAGGAATCTGCAGCCCACATGGTCGCAGAACCGTCTCAGCCTCTGATTCAGACCCTCCACTCGGCTCTGTACCAAAGGTCCGCAGTCAGTCCTGTCGACGATGCTGCAGATGGTGAGCTCTGCTTTCATCCCGCTAGCGAGACTGGCAGTCTTCACCAAATCAGATAGCCGCCGGAAGCCAGAGAGGATTTCCTCCGATCCATAGCGACACACGTCATTGGTGCCGACATGAGCGACCACCTGCAGATGGGTGCACCCTGTACCCTTCATGGCATCCGGAAGGACCCTTTCCACATCTGGAATGACTCCCCCCAGTATGCACACGGAGTGCACATTGGTTTTCTTCCCCTCTCTTGCTGCCATTTCCCTAAGGGGCCCCATTACGCGCCTGACGTTGGAGCTCCCAACTACCAGTAAGCCCACCCTCTGCAACTGCCCGGATCTTGCAGACTGAGGGGCAACCTCTGGAACAGGACAAGCAGCCATGTCAGGCCGAAGATCAGTATCAGCCTGAGACAGAGCCTGAAACCGGTTCGTCAGACAAACTGGAGAGGCTTTCCGTTCAGCCCTCCGGAATGTCTTTCGCCCCCTGCCACACCTTGAAACGACCTCCCACTCTACCACAGGTGAGGGATCAGCCTCAATGCGGGCAGTATCCCGGGCAACCACAGTCGTAGTCCGATTTTGTGATGCGTGGGACGAGCTGGCCGTCCCCGACAAACCCCCATCCGGACCCCCACAGTGATGCCCATTGGCAACAGCCTTAAGCTGTGTGACCGAAGCCAACACTGTCTGAAGCTGGGAGCGAAGGGATGCCAACTCAGCCTGCATCCGAACACAGCAGTTGCAGTCCCTATCCATGCTAAAAACTGTTTTACAAAGAACTTCTGAACTAATCTACAGAGAGCGCAATCAAATCGACAAAATTTAAACGGTTATTAAAATACAAGATTGCCTAGTAAATGCAGTAATTCTGCTACTTGTGCACTGCTGACACTGCTCGGCGGCGGAAGGAGACTAAGCGAAATTACACTATTCAGGTACTAAGACGCGATGCTACACTCTCAAATACTATAATACGCCCGAAATTTATGAATTAAACAACGCAAGTACCAAAAACACGCAAAGAAATTAAGAATTAAACTATGTAACAAACGAGTGATCTAGTAGTATACGACTTGCTGCTCAGCTGCTTATCCAACGGCGGCAGGGAGCACACTGACTGTGACCAACCGACACTGGCCGTTCAAAACAAAAACAGTAGACAAACGACTACGCGAATTTACACTATTCAGGTACTAAAACGCGATGCTACAACTCTCAAATACTATAATACGCCCGAAATTTATGAATTAAACAATGCAAGTACCAAAAACACGCAAAGAAATTAAGAATTAAACTATGTAACAAATGAGTGAGCTAGGAGTATACGACTTGCTGCTCAGCTGCTTATCCAACGGCGGCAGGGAGCACACTGACTGTGACCAACCGACGCTGGCCGTTCAAAACAAAAACAGTAGACGAACGACTACGCGAATTTACACTATTCAGGTATTAAAACGCGATGCTACAATTCTCAAATACTATAATACGCCCGAAATTTATGCATTGTTTAATGCAAGTACCAAAAACACGCAAAGAAATTAAGAATTAAACTATGTAACAAATGAGTGAGCTAGGAGTATACGACTTGTTGCTCAGCTGCTTATCCAACGGCGGCAGGGAGGGTCAATGTCGGAGCCGATGTCTTGCTGCATCAATAACCTCCGCATCATCCACGTACTGCTTCCCGCGGAGTGCATCCTTCATTGGGCCGAACAGATGGAAGGATCGAGAGCAGGTGTGTAAGGTGGATGAGGAAAAAGAATCCAGTTTAGTTTTGTGACCTCCTATCGGGTGCGCAGCCTTGTGCAAGGCCATGCGTTGCCATAGCTGAGTGGTTGGTTGGTGATTTGGGGGAGGGGACCAATCAGCGAGGTCATCGCTCGCATCGCGTAATGGAAGGGTACGGAAAGAAGTCGGCCGTGCCCTTTCAAAGGAACCATCCCGGTATTTGCCCGAAGTGATTTAGGGAAATCAAGGAAATCCTAAATCAGGATGGCCGGACGCGTATTTGAACTGCCGTCCTCCCGAATGCGAGGCCAGTGTGGTAACCACTGCGCCACCTCACTCGGCGCGTTGTCAAGGAGGAGTTCGTTTTCATGAACTCGAATCAGTGTCCGCACATCCCAACACTGCAGCTGTGTGCGGCCAGCTGGCATGCGGGAGACACGACAGGATTGTGCGATCGTGTTGCGACTGTGACAGGCGCCTCGCCCAACGTCTCGCTGTGCTTTTGTTCACTGCCACATCTCCGTAGACATTCTGCAAGCGCCACTGAACATCGACGATGCTCTGGTTTTCTGCCAAAAGAAACTCAATGACGACTCCACGCTTTGAACGCACCTTCCCTACGACGCCATTTTGAAGACAGCGTATAGCACTGCCGTCTATCGGGACGTCAGTGCAGCGGGCATATTCCACGATGTCCCACAAGAAATTCGACATATGTTCAACCGAAACTGATGGAGGAAAAAAATGTGTTGCATTACTTGCTGAACGCTCCTCGTAATTAAGCTAATTGCTCAGTTCAATCAGTCCATGGTTAACAAACATAATTACAATATGTACGAAAATAGATGATTTTGTATGTCAAGAAATGCGACTGTCAGAATTTTGAATACTTGCGTTGAGAACAGACCAAGAAACATTTGGGATCATACCAGGGCAAGTTTTCCCTGGAGACTACAAGGCCGCTATAAGAGAGACAAGGTCACATACAGAATCCACACCTTTCTGTTTACGGTAATGGGATGTGAAAGAGAGCTAATAATAATGGTTTAAGTTACCGTCAGCCATTCAATATACGGTGGCCTGCGAAGTGTTAATGGAAACGCAGCAGATTAAATCTTAATTTCCATTTATTTATTTATTTAATCGCATGGCTAGGGCCCCCTGTCGGGCAGACCGTTCGCCGGATGCCGGTCTTTCAATTTGGCGCCACTTCGGCAACCTGAAGTCGATGATGATAGGATGATGATGAGGACAGCACAACACCCAGTCCCTGGGCGGAGAAAATTCCCCGACGCCGTCGGCAATCGAACCCAGGCCCAGAGGATTGGCAATCCGTCACGCAGACCATTTTTTTTTCTTTGCACTTTGTTCGGTATTGTTCGTTGTGTTTGGTCTGCGCGGACATTACGAGACATCCATTCACGTTGATCGTTGAGTCCTTAATTCAGTTTTTTATTACAGAGGGCGAGCAGCCCTCTGACCGAACACGCTGAGCTACCGTGCCGGCACTATTCAGCTACCGGGGGCGGACACTAATTTTCATAAATTATTGCAGCTTACGACTTAACAACACGTCTACTGTGCAAAATCACTTGTGTCCGTAGATCTTTAAAGGAGTGAGATAAGGGATCGTACACATAATATGATCGCTGCTTGAGTAATTTTATCTGGTTCTCTGTCGTCTTTTAAGTAGATACAGATTAGTTCTATGTCATTGACTGATGTACATCAATGCTGCTGCTTATGTCCTTAATAATTTCGATTACACTTGCCTCTGAGAATGAAATGATCTTGAGTCCTTCTCAAGCTAATTCCAGCGGACGAAATATTTATCATAATTTATGCGGATTGGATATTTCAGTGGAGAATAAAACATTCAAAGAAATCGAACTGAAACCACCAAATTTGGCGATGTTGGCAGTCCCCCATATATCACCCTTCAATGAACATTTTTTCCTGATGATGGATGAACTGAGGAAGACTTTAGTTGTTGACGTCTGCGTTTGGTCTGTTTAGCAAACGTTCTTTATTGTATTTAAGCACAACGTGCAAGAGTGAAGAGTGTTTGTGAACTCCTTTTCTACACTAAGCAGATATAAAGTTAATTTAGAACTAATGCGTATTTATTTAATTAAAAGAGCCTAAAACATTTCGTATCAAGTCTGTAGGACGAGCCTTAGCAAGAACCGTGTATGAATTCGCGATCTCTGAAAGCTAAGCTCGTGTGTTTTCAAAGGGCGGTCTTCAAAGTGCATCAAATTCTTGATTTCTCCGGTTCTGTCACCTTGGCTGCTGAAAAATGCTGTTTCCGTGCGAGCGTTCAAACAATAACTACGCACCCTCCGACTCAGAGTTTCAATATTAATAGTTTTGGCTGCTTTAGTTGTCTCGGGGCTGGGATACGTAGTTGCCGTATTACAGGCCAAATACTGCTAAGCCTACAGTATACGATAAGAATACACACATGATTCGAATGGTCGAAGGTTTCTATCACTGGGCAATTGCGAATTATGAAGGCAACGTATAAATAATAAATGAAAGATTGCGATTAAATAAAATCTGCAGGTACTATCTTAACGACTTTAAGTGATGAGTACGATAGTAGAAGGACTTTTGAGAATGCGATGTATTTCTGCAAAACACTTATTGGTGTCGATGGTCCAGCAATTAAATAAAATATAAGTTGAATAACAAGGGACTCATGACCTCAGATGTTAAGTCCCATAGTGCTCAGAGCCATTTGAATAACAGGGAAACAATAGATTCCTACTTCACGTAATTAACTATGAACAACAACATAGCTCGCGAGATACTCACTTCCAAACGCGTACTACGTCTTCACTGTAGAAACCACGGGATCTCACAAGTTCACAAGTCGGCACTCCGAAGTATTTCTATCTCTCGCGACCAGGCGCAAACCGCTCCACCCTCCAAGCCCTTCCGCCGACTGCGCGTCCGTCGCACCGTCGTGCCCAACACTTCCCGTGTTGTGTCGTCCTCGCAGCTCTCTTCACCCGAACTCACTTCCATACGGTCTCCCCATTCACGAGGGCTGTGGTTGGCTAGAGCGCTCGCGCCATGTCTTCATACCAACGCACCCACACAGACATAATGAAACACATTGGAAGTACTGGATTTACATTTAAATAACTTGAAATTATATAAATATTCCTACGGCTGGACCATAAACACGCTCTAACACACATTACTAGATACATAAACAAATTAAATAAACATATATCAATGGAATAGAAGAAAAGGTAGGCCAGTAGCTTCTGTGCTTTCTAAAACACAGTAAATATTTAATAAATTTCTTCATGAATAGTATATATCGGATATAAACAAAGGGCAGTTGAACGGAATGGACAGTGTCTTGAAAGGAGGGTATAAGATGAACATCAACAAAAGCAAAACGAGGATCATGGAATTTAGTCGAATTAAGTTGGGTGATGCTGAGGGAATCAGATTACGAAATGAGAAACTTAAAGTAGTAAAGGAGTTTTGCCATTTGGGGAGCAAAATAACTGATGGTGGTCGAAGTAGAGAGGATATCAAATGTAGACTGGCAATGGCAAGGAAAGCGTTTCTGAAGAAGAGAAATTTGTTAACATCGAGTATAGATTTAAGTGTCAGGAAGTCGTTTCTGAAAGTATTTGTATGGAGCGTAGCCACGTATGGAAGTGAAACATGGACGATAACTAGTTTGGACAAGAAGAGAATAGAAGCGTTCGAAATGTGGTGCTACAGAAGACTGCTGAAGATTAGATGGGTAGATCACATAACTAATGAGAAGGTATTGACTAGAATTGGGGAGAAGAGAAATTTGTGGCACAACTTGACTAGAAGAAGGGATCGGTTGGTAGGACATTTTATGAGTCGTCAAGGGATCACCAATTTAGTATTGGAGGGCAGCGTGGAGGGTAAAAATCGTAGAGGGAGACCAAGAAATGAATACACTAAACAGATTCAGAAGGATGTAGGTTGCAGTAGGTACTGGGAGATGAAGAAGCTTGCACAGGATAGAGTAGCATGGAGAGCTGCATCAAACCAGTCTCAGGACTGAAGACCACAGCAACAACAACAACAACATAAACAAAGACATAGATGAATAAATATATTTTTAAGCATGCTGCTACCGTTTTTTCGTGTAACTGTGGAGTACTTATGGCCTAGGGGAGTGATGACCTCAGATGTTAAGTCCCATAGAGGTCAGAGCCATACTTACGGCCTGACGCGATCGACAGTAATCGGCCACTTTGGCCTCCAATAACTCATGTACTATTCAAGTTACATGCCTGTAATTTATACCAATTTAGGTTTATTGGTTCAATTGGCTCTGAGCACTATGGGACTCAACTGCTGAGGTCATTAGTCCCCTAGAACTTAGAACTAGTTAAACCTAACTAACCTAAGGACATCACAAACATCCATGCCCGAGGCAGGATTCGAACCTGCGACCGTAGCGGTCTTGCGGTTCCAGACTGCAGCGCCTTTAACCGTACGGCCACTTCGGCCGGCAATTTAGGTTTACACTAATAGTTTTTTAAAGACATGTAGATCGACGAAATCGGATGAACCGTTTAGGTTTTGGATATTCGTTGCTGGGTGTTACTTGTATAATTTATCGTCAGATACTAACCTTTAAACTAATAATTGTATTGAAAGTCTGATTACACCATCAGAATCGTCTTGCAAATAATGGTAATGTACATGTTTCTTTTAAGGGTATCGTGATTCATCTGGCTACCATTAATATCTATACGAACAGTGAAATGTCTGCCATTAAGGTTTCACAAAGTCCGCCATCTTTGGCACTCCCGGCGTGTCTTCTTCATTGTTACAAAGCACCGTCCTCGTCACAGTGGAATTCCCAGCCACGGGGCTGGACCATGCGCTGGGGCTACCCCTCTCGTCCGGCTAACGTTTGGCACCACGTGGTCCAGCTATTGTGCGGCATTACGTGGTTGCTAACGAGCCGCGGCTTTGACGAGCGTTCTGTGCGGCCGCCTTAACTCCGAACATAGAATATTTCCAGGGCGCCACAGCTCGCCCGTTACCTCACACCCTAAAATCAACCTTGTGCGAGCGAGCCATGAGGAAAAGCACTTTTCTCATGCGTGAGGCTGCAGTGATTATTTACAGTACGTGTACAATTTTTCAACGGAATGTGGATGATAGCTGTCGATATTTCTTGTGTCGTAATGAAAAGAAGAACCTGGATGAAAGAATTGTGTTCCGAAACAAAATTAATGAAAGGTTGCAGGTTCGACCTACCAGCCACTACCCCTTGATCCTTGAGATCTTAAAATTAGCCGCTGCGAAATGCTCAGGGGAATAGATTCTCATTAATTAACATAGACACATGAGTTTCATAAAAAAGAATACGTTCTTGAACAGTATATGGAAAAGGATAGATTGCTAGTCACCGTAAAGAGGGCACATTGAGTTGCAGACATACACAATGAAAAGACTGTTATAGATTTAGCTTTCCGCCAAAGCTTTCGTCAGGAAAAGAAACACATGCATTCATTCACACAAGCAAGCACACCTCACGCACACCAGACTCCCCTCTCCAGCTGCTCGGACCAGCATTCCGATTGTTTGAATATATTCCTCACCTCCGACTTTTCTTTCATTTATTTCTAAAATTTTTGTTGCTGGAACGCACCTCTTCAAGCGCCCCCTCCCATCCCTCCACTCCACATGAGCCATAAAAATTACGTCTCGATAATCGAAAACTTGTGATAAAACTTACAACCAAAAAACATTTTTGTCTTACAAAATACTGTGCCGAAATTTCGTTTCTTAAAACACAACTTCGTACAATCAAAACAATAAGACCACAATATTTTATATAAATAACAGATGCTACCGTCTGTTCCCATGGCAGTGTCACTTTGCTCCCTAGTTCGGCTCGATACACATCTGTGCAAGTCGGTAACCTTTGTGCCTGTGACGTCATTTTTCCAACTGCTCCCAACCGCAGTTTTCGAACAGTTGCATTGTAGCAGTTCGGTGAAAGTGTTTTCAGTATTAATTAATAAGGAATTTAACGTCGAATGGCGATGAAGATATTTCTGGCCTGTCGGGTTCACGTCCAATTCCCACCCCACGAACAGTCAGAAAAAATTATGCGACATGAGACAAGGATTTGTGTTTAATAAATGCTTTAAATCTCATTTTTCTTCTCTTCATTGAGTTGGATTGCAACTGGATTGATTGAAGTTCATATTCATTGCTACAAATAAGGAACACACTTGAACACGAACGTCTTTATAACAAGTCTTCCTGAAACGTTAATTCTGTGTTCCACTTTGTACCACAGCAGCTGATCTCGGCAGTCGTAAACAAAAAGACCGTTGACACGAAAGTTACCTATATGTACGGATCACAGCTTCGGAACTAAGCTCGGCTTATCTTGGGGATACTGTACACTCACACACACACACACACACACACACACACACACACATACACACACACACGTACAACAGACACAAGTACCTCGCCCCACGCTCCTCTCCAAGGCATTCATTGACACTTTCACTGGTGCCAGTGCAGCGGCAAGTTATGCAGTATACTGAAGAGCCAAAGAAACTGGTACACATGCCTAATATCGTGTAGGGCCCCCGCGAGCACGCAGAAGTGCCGCAACACGACGTGGCGTGGTCTCACTAATGTCTGAAGCCGTGCAAGAGGAAACTGACACCACGAATACTGCAGGGGTGTCCATAAGCCAATAAGAGTACAAGTGTGTGAAGGTCTCTTCTGAAGAGCACGTTGCAAGGTATCCCAGACATGCTGAATAATGCTCATGCCTGGGGAGTTTGGTGGTCAGTGGAAGTGTTTCAACTCAGGAGACTGTTGCTGGAGCCACTCTGTAGCAATTCTAGATGTGTAGGGTGTCGTATTGTCATGCTGGAATTGCCCAAGTCCGTGGGAATGCACAATGGACAAGACAGGATGCAGGTGATCAGATAGAATGCTTACCTACGTGTCACCTGTCAGGGTCGTATGTAGAAGTATCAGAGGAACCACATCACTCCCAGCGCAAACGCCCCACACCATTACAGAGCCTCCACCACCTTGAACAGTCTCCTGCAGACATGCAGGGTCCATGGATTCATGAGGTTGTCTCCATACCCGTACATGTCGATGCCCTCGATACAACTTGAAACGAGACTCGTCCGGCCAGGCAACATGTTTCCAGTCGTCAACAGTCCAATGTCTGTGTTGACGAGCCCAGGTGAGATGTAAGGCTGTGTGTCGTGTTGTCTCAAGGGTACACGAGATGGCCTTCGGCTCCGAAAGCCACTATCGATGATTTTTCGTTGAATGTTTCGCACGCTGATACTTGTTGATAGCCCAGCACTGAAATCTGCAACAAGTTGAATATTCTCTTCAGTCGTCGTTGGTCCCGTTCTTGCGGGATCTTTTTCCGGCCTCAGAGACGTCGAATATTTGATGTTTTACCGCATTCCTCATATTCACGGTACGCTTGTGAAAAGGTCGTACTGGAAAATCCCCACTTCATGGCTATCTCAGAGATACTGTGTCCCATCGGTGGTGCGCCAACTATAACACCACGTTCAAACTCACTTTAATCCTGGTAACCTAATATTGTAGCAGCAGTAACAGATCTAACAGCTCCGCCAGACAATTCTGTTGTCTTATACTGGCGTTGCCGACGGCACAGCTTACTCTGCTAGTTTACTTATCTCTGTGTTTGAATACGCATGCCTATACCAGTTGCTTTGGCGCTTCAGTGTAGTTACGTTGTGATTTAACCCTAGCAATACCAATGCATTTTCCATAATGCGTATTGTGTAAGTAGGTGGAGGGGTACTTTACATCCATCACAAAAAATTGAAAAACAAACAAAATTCTTTAATTTTTTTAATCTTATATTAATAACATACTTTTTAAAGAGATACAGACATGTAAGTAAACCGAAAATGTCTTTTAGCACACTCTTAGCAATATAAACGCACTTTCACTACCGTTTACTATCGACGGGGTATTTTCAATAACGTGTACTACAGACGGAGTGTTATTCATTATAAACGATAAATATTCGTTTCACAAGTTTAAAATATAAAGTAACTGACTAGATTAGGATTTTTCAGATGTTTAGCACAAAGGCGTCCCCGCCTTCCACTCGCCATTGATATAGCGAGCGTTAACACTCGTGTACTAATTTAAACCTCCAGTGCCGACTTGTTCCAGCGAGTTAAAAAAAAATTAAAAATAAAAAAATAAAATAAAATAAAAAATCCGTGGGAGGTGGCGGAACGCCGTTTTTGCCGAAATTAAGTTCTGATTAGTTTCTTAATTCTCTGTCCACATGCCGACATTTTCGTATAATGTAATTCACGTTCACAATATGTAGCTTTTAGAACAATATACTACCGTCGAAATTGTTAGAACCTAAAACTGGTGAATACACAGCAGGCTTCAGACCAAACAGATCCTCTCCGGAACAAATTCTTAATTTAAAACTTATCCTTAGACACCAAAGAATATCTAGTAACCATACTGTATGTTCATATGTGGGTTTTAAAAAGGCCTACGATCGTGAATTTCTTTTCCAGATTTTAAAGGAACAAGGGATAGATAATAAAACTCTAACAATGATTAACGAAACGTTAACCGACATTAGCACTAAAATTAACTTCAGGGGAGATACTTCTGAACCATTTCATATAAAGACTGATAGACAGGCAGATGTACACTCCTCAGTACTGTTTAGTTGTGTTTTAGAGTAGGTAATTACAGAATGGCGAGAGCAAAAATCAAGTCAGAATATAGAGAAATCAATCAAATAGGTAGAAGTAATATTAGATTGCCTCGCCTTTGGAGATGATCTGGCAATTTTAACTAGAGCTATTACTTCAGTTCAAGAACAAACTGAAATTCTTAAGTAAGCTAAGGAAAAGGTAGGACTGCAGATATCATTCGAAGAAACTGGATATATGACATGCACAAAGTAGTACCAAAGTTTTTGAACACGAAATATGGCAAAATAAAAATGTTTTAGAAATTTAAATACTTTGGGGAAATCATATAACAAAACTGTCTGTAAAAATCTGCAAACGAAGTTCGCTGTCAGAAAATGGCAACTGCGTCCAGATTAACACAAAGTATTTATAATAAAAAATCTTTTTCTAAATTCAGTAAACTTAGGCATTACCGCACTGTAATGATACCTCAAAGTATTTATGGAACAGAAACTTTAATTTTAAATAGAAAGAGGGATATTGAAAACATTCAAAAGAAATAAAAGAAAAATACTTAGGAAAATATGACGCCCCAAAATTACTGACGGAAAGACTTACAGACTGAGAAGTAATAACGAAATGGTGATATGAGAAAACGAAGACTAGAATTTTATGGACACATTAAAAGAATGGCACCCACTAGATTGGCCTTTTCTTTTTGAATCTCCGATAGGATACAAATAAAAGACAAGTTCATAGAAAACAATTACACTACTAGCCAATAAAATTGCTGCACCGAGAAGAAATGCAGATGATAAACGCGTATTCATTGGACAAATATATTATACTAGAACTGACATGTGATTAAATTTTCACACAATTTGGGTGCATAGATCAGTACCCAGAACAACCACCTCTGGTCGTAGTAAAGGCCTTGATACGCCTGGGCATTGACTCAAACAGAGCTTGGATGGCGTGTACAGGTACAGCTGCCCATGCAGCTTCAACACTACACCAAAGTTCATCAAGAGTAATGACTGGCGTATTGTGACGAGCCAGTTGCTTGGCCACTATTCACCAACGTTTTCAGTTGGTGAGAGAGCTGGAGAATATGCTGGTCAGGGCAGCAGTCGAACATTTTCTGTATCCAGAAAGACCCGTACAGGACGTGCAACATGAGGTCGTGCATTATCCTGCTGAAATGTAGGGTTTCGCAGGGATCGAATAAAGGGTAGAGCCACGAGTCGTAATACATCTGAAATGTAACGTCCACTGTTCAAAGTGCCGTCAATGCGAACAAAAGGTGACGGAGACGTGTAACCAAGGGCACCCCATACCATCACGCCGGGTGACACGCCAGTATGGCGATGACGAATACACGCTTCCAATGTGCGTTTACCGCGATGTCGCCAAACACGGATGCGACCATCATGATGCTGTCAACAGAGCCTGGATTCATCCGAAAAAACGACGTTTTACCATTCGTGGACCCACGTTCGTCGTTGAATACACCAATGCAGGCGCTCCTGTCTGTAAAGCAGCGTCAAGGGCAACCGCAGCCATGGTCTCCGAGCTGATAGTCCATGCTGCTGCAAACGTCGTCGAACTGTTCGTGCAGATGGTTGTTGTTTTGCAAACGTCCCCATCTGTTGACTCAGGGATCGAGACGTGGCTGCGCGATCCGTTACAGCCATGCGGATAAGATGCCTGTCATCTCGACTGCTTGTGATACGAGGCCGTTGGGATCCAGCACAGCGTTCCGTATTACCCTCCTGAAACCACTTATTCCATATTCTGCTAACAGTCATTGGATGTCGACCAACGCGAGCAGCAAAGTCGCGATACGATAAACTGCAATCGCGTTAGGCTACAATCGATCCTTTATCAAAATCGGAAACGAGATGGTACGCATTTCTCCTCCTTACACGAGGCATCACGACAACGTTTCATCAGGGGACGCCGGTAAACTGCTGTTTGTGTATGAGAAATCGGTGGAAAACTTTCCTCGTGTCAGCACGTTGTAGGTGTCGCCACCGGCGCCAACCTTGTATGAATGCTCTGCAAAGCTACTCATTTGCATATCATAGCATCTTCTTCCTGTAGGTTAAATTTCGCGTCTGTAGCACGTCATCTTCATGGTGTAGCAATTTTAATGGCCAGGAGTGTATAAGGCGCGAATGCCGTCCTATGGTGTAGCCATTCATGATGCAGCCACCTGGTTCCAAGATCGTGGCTGGCATTGGGTCACATCACTTTTCGCCTTATCCCACACATTTTTGATTGACGACAAGTCTGGTGATCTGGAGCGCCAGAGCAAATTTCTGACACTCTGTGACAACGATAAGGATCGTGTAGCAACATGTGGTCGTGCATTGTCCTGCTGAAAAATGGCGTCTGAGGTGTTGTAAAGAAGGGGTATGGCTACGGGTTGCAGGATGTCATTCACGTAGGTCACACTGATCACCGTGGCCTAGACGCGCACCAACTCTGATTTTTGTGCGAATCCGATAGCATCCTATTAACAATTGAAAGTACAAGTCCCTAGCAAGTAGTTAATAAGTACGTAACGTTAATTTTAAATTGTTTACTCTTTTCGTGGTGTTCCCTTAAACTCAGTTACCGCATGAAGAAAATGAATTCTAGTATGGTTTCGTTCAGTACCTTCGGTTTGGCTCTGTCGTGACATGCGGTCGAAAGAGTATTCACAGAATAATTTCTGTTTTTCTGAACCACTGCAGAACAAAAATCTAATCTTCATTACTTCATACAAACAACCAAAATTTATTTTTCTTACTAACTGCTTCTTGATATTCAATTCAGGTTCTTTGAAAGTAACCATGTTGACGGACACACATGACTGACTTGTTTACTCTATTGTCATCTCCATTTCCTTATATCTCGTTATTAACAATAATAATAATAATGATAATAATAATGATAAACAGCATTTCAGATGTAGCTCGACATTCTCTTATTAACAACTGGCTGTCATTCTACATCTAGAAACTTCATTTACACTTTCTGTAAATTAGTTGTGTTTTGTTTTAAGCTTTAATAATTAACACACCGCGCAGCGAACGTGGGCTAACATGCCATCACATCATTCATAGAAGCACTGAAAATATGTACAGGATTTAGTTTGTCAACCTCATTTATGTCAGCCGGCCGGAGTGGCCGTGCGGTTCTAGGCGCTACAGTGTGGAACCGTGTGACCGCGACGGTCGCAGGTTCGAATCCTGCCTTGGGCATGGATGTGTGTGATGTCCTTAGGTTAGTTAGGTTTAAGTAGTTCTAAGTCCTAGGGGACTGATGACTTCAGAAGTTAAGTCCCATAGAGCTCAGAGCCATTTGAACCATTTCATTTATGTCACCAGTGTTCTGCTAACGAGTACCAGGCGCCATAGATTGTACAAGAGATCAATTTACATATCGCTTAATTAGAGGCAAATTGATTCTAACACAGCAACGAATAAATGTTGCAGATCCTACGCAATATGTAGTTCGTCTTTCACAGTGTGTCCTAATATCATCAAAACTGCCTAGGTTGTCACCCACAGAGGGATAGAGTTGTGATCAAGACAATGGAACGAGGCTGCCCGCCGGTAGAAGTCATTGGTTGCTAAGACTGTTCCACGGTCAATATTATACTACATATATTTAGTTGTACCGATACCTCACCAAGACGTATGAGTAATCATTATCACTTCGTTTATGTGAAGCTGCTCTCGACTGAAAAACTCAATTAGCGGTACGGTATGCCGACCGATCGTCACAAGATGGACTGTTTGGCACTGACAAACTGCCATTTCATACTCAAGATACCAGCAGCATTTATAGACACACATTTCTGTTCCGTGAAACCGTAATAAAAGTCTCTGTTAAACTAAAGGTCTGAAGATACTACTGTCCTGCGAAATTTATTCTGAAAAAAAAAAAGAACTGCCGCGCGGGATTAGCCGAGCGGTCTGGGGGGCTCTGCAGTCATGGGCTGCGGCTGGTCCCGGCGGAGGTTCGAGTCCTCCTACGGGCATGGGTGTGTGTGTTTGTCCTTAGGATGAGTTAGGTTAAGTAGTGTGTAACTTAGGGAATGATGACCTCAGCATTTAAGTCCCATAAGATTTCACACACATATGAACATTTTTTTTTAAAAAAGCTTCCTGTCCAGTGCCATTCTCTTCATCTCAGAGTAGCACTTTCACCCTAGGTCCTCAATCATATATGGATGTGTTTTAATCTCGCTCGCCCCTTCTGCTTTTTACCCTATGCAGCTCCACCTGGTACAGTGGTTCCCAACCATTCTGACACCATTACCCCTGATTGCAGTCAGACCTTACCTAGTACCCCTCTTCTCCCAATCGTTAACATCGGCACCTAACTAAACTTTGGGAAGAACAGGAATTTTTGTATATTTTCATTTTTGAAATAACGTAAGACAACTGCTATTTACTTTTCGCAGACGTTTCATGAAACCATGAACAAATGAGTCAGTGAGACTATTGGCAACGCTTATTTCTAACCTTCGTCTTAGAGAATGCTGAAGCCATTCTCATTGCATAGTGAACGCTAACTGCAACTACTTCTCCGAAAAGAACTCTATTTACATTGCGGGTAGACACTTGTTACAAACCATTCTCCCTTTGCACCCCTCCCTAGCGACACTTGCTTCACCCACTACCTTCATCCACATTTAATATCAACCAAATTCAAATGTGTGCACTATATTTAGGCGCATTGTTTGTAAAGTATTTGATTATTGGACTTTTTAGTTCTGAATTGACAGAAATTGGAAGACCTCAAAGTGGCAATGCTTTGTGTCTCACCTCTCTTACTACTACTACTACTATTAATAATAATAATAATGTTTATAACAATGCAGCGTACGCCATATAGAAGTGTAGCAGCCATTACATAGGTATTCTTGTGTTGTGCTGTCAATTACATCGTATATTGTTGCGAAGTGAATGATGAGGCATTTTTTTTTAGTTATTACTATTGGGCCCTTTAGCCGGCAAATAATTGAATTTCTGGTCAATAAGGCCTTCAGTCATGAATGCAATTTGTCTAGGGAATTTTTAATAAGATACTGTCTCTTATAAGAGAAATTTTGAAGACAGTTTTTCTTCAATTTTTTTAAAAAGAATATTTTAATATCTCTTGGAGAAGTTTGTTTTTAAGAATTTCCCATCCAGGCCTTCAGCAGCCAAATAATTTGAATTTCTTGTCAATAAGGCCTTCAGGTGTGAGTGCAACTTCTTTAAGAATTCTTTTATTTGACTTTGTGTCTTAATAGTTGTCTTAATAGTTAAACCTGATAATTGTTCCTTATTGTCAGCCTCATTTGCAATTGGATTCAAATAAAGTGCACGTGATTTAAAAAAAAACTGAGCAACCAATGGTAACTGGGTAAGGCCCCGCCCACACCAAATCCTGCCTTCCCTAAGTCCCATATTTCAACATTATCTTTGACAATTCCTGAGTTCTGAATTGAGGACTAGTCAGAAAAGATTTGCCATCATGACACTTTATCAATTACAGGCCATATGCCCTGTGGATTCACATTGTATTCTTTAATCAGTGGTTTTCATTGTGTTCTGCACCATGCTGTTGATCCTTGCTGATTCTTCAACATTTTGTGGGCACTTTCACACCACTAGGATAGGAGGCTGCTCCAAACTCTATCCACTCCTCTGTTCTCTTTGACAGAAGCGTTACAGAAAGAGAATGATTCTTTAGGAGGGAAGTCTTCAGCTGCCTTTGCTAATGGTTTTTGTCAAAATGTAAGTAGTAACTATGATGGAACCTGGGATCTAGGTGTTTTGACTACTAGCTAAAGATGCTACGCCCAGATCGAGAGTGACGCTTAAAAATTTACAGAGGCTTGTAAAAAAACTGTTTTAAAGGATATATTAAATAATTAATTTTGCTTTTGGTATTTGTCTACGTCATTCGAAAATATCCTGCAGATAATTGACAAGGATACTATGCTTTATGCAACTTTCTACTGAAGTTCATATATGAGAGTGAGGAGTCTACCAAAAGATATAGTCACATGGGGGACAAAAACTGTTGCCAACATGCTACGGACTTCACCATCTACAACAGAGGAGAGTATTTTAGGATTATGAGTTACAGCAAAAGCGTGTTTCATCGAGATCACTTACGGACCCATATAGCCATAGCATTCCTACGAGATAAACTCATATACGAAGTGTTTTAAAAATGTATTCCATATTCTTATGGGATATAGCTCTAGTCAGAACTATAAAAAAGTCCTACAACTGAAAATAAGTAGTAGTTGTGATATGGGGCATTCTGTCCTATGACAGCCATCTATAAGGGTGATTAGGAACATTCTTAAGAGCATGTCAGGGGAAAGTGCTGAGAAGTAATTCTTAAGAAAAAAATTCGATATTTTATGTCGTTTCTCAGTTAATTAGCATTGAAGTTAGCCACTCAGGCCATTACACGCACAAATTCAAACTGCCCGCCGGAGACAGTGTCGCGAAATGTGTCCTATGTTCTGTTTCCTAAGACCAAACAAGGGAGATATACTAAAATTGGATCGAACCAGAGCTAAAGGCTTAGCCATCTTGTACGTTATCGCCTATACTATGAGAACAACTGACACTTATTGTATCTGGCGGACCACCTGGTCTGTGCACACTACAGCTTAATTGGTTAACTTCAATGCTAATTAGCTCAGAAATGGCACATCAAATTAATTTTTTTTCTTAACAATTATTTCTCAGTACAACCTACACTACAATATCCTTACAAGATTCCAGATTGCTTCTGACCACCCTTCTTGTTGACACTACAGAAGGTGCTCAATCCAGTTACCGCTCATTGTTATATGGCTTTCAGCCCTGCTTCTCAAAAAGAACCACTAGTCGTGCCAACAAAACAGTCAGCCCTCAGATTGCTCACACTAATGCGACACACAGTCTTGTAATGTATGTAGAATACACTGATGCCTTTAAATGTCCATGTAGCCAGAAATTTAAGGGATTAATGTCAGGAGAACAGTGACACTACAGCACCACATTTCGTGCTGCTACGTGAGGAGTAGAGAATGGGATGGTGCACCATCATGAATAAATCACATCGATTGCCTTTCTGCGAGGGTAACGTTCGGCAGTTAGTTGCGGAGTAGTTACTGATAAACATCACCTGTTTAGGTGTCCTGTAAAGTGTACATCCCTATGCAACTGTCACCCACAATTCATCTCCACATGCTGATAATGAAGCGAACCTGGTGTATTGCTGCCAAGATCACCAGGCGATTTGTGTCTTCTCACACAAACATCAAAATATTAGCAGTGTTCATCAACAGAAAGGCGACTTCCACCACTGAGGACTGATCGTTCTTCACACAAGAACCATGGCCCACATCACATGAAGTATTTGTTTTCATAATAGAAGGGCTACTGACAAAATTTTAAATATAACCTCAAAGAAATAAATTTATGCAATCACCTTCCATTTTTTGCAGGTACAAGGGAGTAGTGGAACAAAGGCGCAACCAGTGCATTTTGTTAGTGCAGGTTGCCTACATCAGGGGCAGGTATGCACTCATGGACAAACCTATTGTTCTCCTTCGATTGACAGGTACTGAACCAATTGTTCTCATTTGATTGACAGGTACTCAACCTATTGTTCTGCTAAAAGGATCCTTCCTTTCGATTGACAGGCACTTAACCTATTGCTGCCCCCTACCCCTCAGAAAACCTGCCCCCTCTCATTCCTATCAATTTGATTGACTACTTAATTAAATTGATCAATTAATTAACCTCTCCCCTCCTGATAAACCACTACCCACCCACCCACCCTCTCGGAAACTGGCAGGAAAAAGACTCAGTTGATCGTTTATTTGGAGGGAATTCAATTGTAGTGTATGGAATAGAATATTGTTTAGTTGTAAATGGCAGTGTATGTAATACCGTTTATTTATTTAGTTTTAGAATTTATCTGGAAATCAATTGCTGTGCATGGAATATTTTTTAAACAATTTAGACAATGAGTAGTATATTGTTTATTTAACCAATTTAGGGGATTCAAGGCAGTCTATGGAATATAATTTATTTATTTATTTAAAGAATTATTCAGGAAATCGATCACCATCCCTGCTACCCCATCCTCGCAACCTCACCCCCTCCCCTCTTCTCCTCCCCTCCTCTACCTGGAAATTGGCGGCTCTACATTGGAGAGGAAGAATCTCATGAAGGGAAATTCAAGGTTATATTGTTCTTTTATTTAAAAAGTCAGTTTTCAGGGCTTGGATTTCACTTGCTCATCATTTTCTGTTATTTGGAAAGATGCAAGTCTTGTGAGAAGTAATTACGTCGATCAAGTTTCTTTTTCTATTCTGATTGTGCAAGGAATACCATCATGAAACACACATCACACATAATCACACACAGTTAAAAATCTTTTGATCAGGAAGCACGCACCGCCCGCCATCCCCTGTCCAGTGGGCTACACAGGATGCTACCGCATATGCTCCCAGGAGTTGGGATGCTCTGGTGGCCCCTACGAAGTGACGAAACGGCCGTCAGCTACTGAACCACGTGCAGAAGTCAGTTCGGATCTCGCAAGGATGAGGCAACGGCATCCCTTTGACGCATGGCACCTGAGAAATGCAAGTTGAAATATGTGTTCACCTATGCACCATTGCTGGCATGATGATGCGGAGCTGCGTGTCCAGTGATGAGAGAGATGTTACGGCACAGCCCATCCATTACTTATCAGTCCCTTTCCGGAATCCGTAAAGCGTTGCAGAAATAGAAAAACTGTCGCTTTTGTAGGAGCTTTCGTGACGTCTCAGCTTGCCTGGACCTGTTTACAAAATAGCCAAGAATATTACTGAATGTATTCTTCCTGATGGTCCTAACGAGACACCACGTGTTCCCTTCTTGGAAATTTTCAGTCTGGAACTGCACAACTGCTACGGTCGCAGTTTCGAATCCTGCCTCGGGCAAGGAAGTGTGTGATGTCCTTAGGTTAGTTAGGTTTAAGTAGTTATAAGTTCTAGGGGACTGATGACCTCAGATATTAAGTCCCATAGTGCTACGAGCAATTTGAACCATTCGAACTAATACTTAGTATATGTTGGACAGCTTTTGTGATTGTATGGAAATCTGAGAAGATTCAATATGAGCATGTGTTTGTGTGGGACCATTATTCCCTCTCATGTAAATTATCCGATTGACTGCTTCTTCATTTTTCCCATCTTTATTTGGTTCAGAGAAGAGTGACTGTGGTGTGTGTTGAGTGAATCTGGCAGGTGAAAGACAAGTGGGGGACACGTTTCCTGGTTCTCTTGGCATGAGAAACACCTTAGTTGACTTTGTATATTATAAGGATAATTTGGAATCTTATATCACTGACATCAGTATTTGTGAGTGGAAATACTAGTTTCTTCTATTTTTTTTCCAGTTTTCACAACGATTTCTTATTCAGGGGATAATTGTGGTGTGATCTGGGTGCTGGAAGCTATGCATGGAATGCACTGACACAAACCCCGACTTGGCCATTTATATATGTACACTGGGTGATCAAAAAGTCAGTATAAATCTGAAAACTGAATAAATCACAGAATAATGAGGATGGAGAGGTACAAATTGATACACGTGCTTGGAATTGACATGGCGTTTTGTTAGAACCAAAAAAATACAAAAGTTAGAAAAATGTCCGACAGATGGCACTTCATCCGATCAGAATAGCAATAATTAGCATAACAAAGTAAGACAAAGCAAAGATGATGTTCTTTACAGGAAATGCTCAATATATCCACCATCATTCCTCAGCAATAGCTGTAGTCGAGGAATAATGTTGTGAACACCACTGTAAAGCATGTCCAGAGTTATGGTGAGGCACTGGCGTCAGATGTTGTCTTTCAGCATCCCTAGAGATGTCGGTCGATCACGATAACCCCAAAGCCAATTATCACACAGACTGAGGCCTGGGGACCTGGGAGGCCAAGCATGACGAAAGTGGTGGCTGAGCACGAATCATCACCAAACGATGTGCGCAAGAGATCTTTCATGCGTCTAGCAATACCTTGTTTCTTTTCTTTTTTTTTTTTTTTTTTTGTTCTATTGAAACCCCATGTCATTCCAAGCATGTTTGTCAATTTTTACCTGTCTATCTACATTATTCCGTGGTTTATTAAGTTTTCAAATTTATACTGACTTTTTGATCACATGGTGTATATATATATATTCCTAAGACGCCGCTGTGTGTTGTCTGGATTTATAATTATAGAAAATACCAAAAGAGTTAATGGCAATGGTGAAATCGATAAACCAAAATGATTCTAGGGTTTTTTAACTGTAATTACATCCTTTATTCATTGAAAAATACGGAACGGTGGGAGTCTTTTTCACAGTGTAAAAACGACACCCAGCTGGTGCAAGTGTGAATGTATCATAATTTATACACCAATAATTGCTAGTCAAAAATGTTATGCTGCTGCTTGAACATAAAGGTACCGACATACATTTGTAGGAAGTTATCAAACTTCTATTGACGTTAAATAAAAACAATAGAAATAAAAACAACGTGTCTCTAGTTGTGAATTGTGATTTCATTGCACGGAGGAGTATATCCAAATATAAGTGGTGTTAGATTCATTTCGTAAACAGCTGCACATTATAGAAATGCCAGTGTTCTACTGGACCTGCTATAGTGTACAAACAGAATGGGCAATAAGGCTGTAACAATACACCCCTCATCGGCACCCCTAAGCGTACCCTCGCATTTTCCTTGTTGTTTTACGACAGTGATGTTGAAACCGCGTCAGTGATGTCTTTCCAAGCATTACGTATGCAGGTGCGGTATTCATTATCAAATACTGCTGGACGCCTGGCCTTAATAACACTTGTTTGAGAGAATCTTGACAGGATGCAGCACCTTCCAGAAGCGCTGATTCGAAGACTTTGTCAGACAGTATCCTAGAACTCAGGAGAATCGAGACATATAGCCGGTGTGAGTGTAGGCATACCATAATTTTTTCAGGTACTGTACAGATAAAAAAGATAACTGCACAGTTTGCGTAAAATGCAGTGTAATGTTACTATGGCTTATGTTGTAGCATGACCAGTGAAAATGAGTGTGTGTCCTATCATGAAGGATGTATAGATTCAGCGCATCAATAACCACGAGGGTATGAGAGAGATTTTTACGTGGAAAATTATGTGAGCTATAGATACTGAGATTCGTTCTAGAACCACACCCGTCAAGAGGAGACATTACCTGTACATCGAATGGTGTCAGACTGCAGCAGCAATCGTAGTATTTAGTTGTAGTTACACCAAACTCATTCGAACAAGATGGAGGCAAGGTATCTATGGCCAGTTCTGAGAAAGCAAGTGTCCAAAGACAAGTTGAAGCAGAACATCCATCTCTGGTGGGGATGCCGTCACTCATCTGCCACTGTGGTATTAGGACATCTCCAGACCAGTAGCTGTAGGACACCAAAAATTCCAGCCATTTTTCTCTTCTGTATAACAGTGCTTCGAAAACTGTTTGTGTAATTGTTCAGATTTTCCTGTCTGTGCTTAGACAGTGCTCTCTTTCCAAACAACAAGAATGATTTTATGATTAACAGTGTTTTTACGGGTGTGCAGACTTGATGAGGGCTTTTAGCGGTGAGAACATTTACCATTTCTGAGACATATGTTGGAAGCAGGACATCATGACTTCCAGGAAAGGAACACATGGTGTCTCGTTAGGACCATCAGGAAGAATGCATTAGGCGTTATTCTGGGCTATTTTTGCAAACAGGTCCTGTTAGGGCTAGAATTTCCATGCAGGCAAGCTGAGACATCACAAACACGTGGGGGATGAGAGGGGTGGGGTTGGGGTGGTGGGGGTGGTGATAGATTTCCTGAAAAATTCTTTAAATAAATAAAGTGTGTTCCATACACTGCCTTCAATCCCCTATATTGTTTAAATAAACAATATACCACACATTGTCTAAATTGTTTAAACAATATTCCATACACAGTAATCGACTTTTGGATGAATACTTCAACTATATAAATAAACTACATTCCATAAACTGCTAGCACTTTACGAATTCCACGAAAGGACTGATAAATAATGGACGAGCTGTGCCATTACATCTCTCTCATCGCCGGACCTTCAGCTCTGTGTCATCATCCCAGCAACGGTGCCTACATCAACACGTATTTTGACAAGTATTTCTCAGGTGTCATGTATCAAAGAGGTGCCGCCGCTTCATCCCTGTGAGACACCTGGACGTGGTTCAGCAGCTGATGGCCATGTCATCACTTTGCGGGGGCCACCGGTGCATCCTGACATCAAAGCATGTGCAGTAGCGTGCTTTGCCATCCAGTGGACAGGGGATGGCAGGCGGTGCTTGCTTCACGATCGAAATATTTTTAGCTGCGTGTAATTACATGTGATGTCTGTTTCATGGCGGTATTCCTTGCACAAAGGGTAAAAAGAAAAGAAATGCGATCTATGTAATTACTTTCACAAGCCTGCATCTTTCCAAACAGCAGAGAATGATGAGCAATTGAAATCCAAGCCCCGGAAACTTATTTTTTTTTATTAGAGAACAATATACCCTTGAATTTCCCTTCATGAGATCCTTCCTCTACACCGTAGAGCAGCTAATAACCAGGTAGTGGAGGGGAAGGGAGAGGGGAGGGAGCAAGTGGGGTGGGGATGGGGCAGTGGGTGTGGTGAAAAGTTCATTATATAAGTAAATAAACTATATTCCATACAATGCCTTGAATCCCCTAAATTGTTTTAATAAACAATATACCACACATTGTGTAAATTGTTTAAACCATATTCCATACACAGCAATTGATATCTGGATGAATTCTCTAACTAATTAAATAAACCATATTCCAAAAACTGCCATTTACAACTAAACAATATTCTATACAATGTATAAATTGTTGAAACAATATTTCATACACTACAATCGAATTCCCTCCAAATGACCCATCAACTGAGTCTTTTGGCACCAATTTCCAAGAGGGAGGGTAGGAGGGGAGGGGGTTTACCAGGGGGGCAAGGTTAATTTATTGATCAATTTAATTAAGTAGTCAATCAAATTGATAAGAATGAGAGGGGCGATTCTAATAACTCAGACCTGAAAGTGTACCTGTAGCAGGGAGAGGGGAGGTTTCCTAAGGCATGGTGGGGGGGAGCAATATGTTAAGTGCCTGTCAGTCAAAAGGAACGATCCTTTTAGCAGAATAATAGGTTAAGTACCTGTCAATCAAAGGAGAGCAATAGGTTTGCCTCTGAGAGCATACCTGCCCCTGATTTAGGCAACCTGCACTAAAAAAATGTGCTGGTGCTGCCCTTGTTCCACTACTCAAGGGGCGTTCAATAAGCAATCAAACACTTTTTTTCCGATACCATGTTAGTTCTAGTCGGGATTCCAGTATACCATATTATTCCGCTGTCTTTTGGATACAAAACCCTATTTTTCGATATAATCTCGTGCAATGCGACAGTCCTACACCACTGTACCGATATTTGATTGTGATCCGTTGATCACCTTGAATGAGAGTGATCTCACATGCAAACACTGCAGCAGTCACAGCTTTATGCAGCTGGCCAGATTGGTTTGCTCCACAATGTTTGAATGATGACAGACACCGCCATGCCCAAAGCTCACTGTGCTTTTCTTCACTACCAGGTCTCCATAGATATTCTGCAAACACCTACGAGTATCTGCGAGGCTCTGGTTTTCCACCCAGAAGAAACTCAATTATTGCTCTCTGCTTGGAAAACATATCCGTTACAGACGCCATTTTGAAGGCCTTGTACAGCACTTCCACCAATCGGAACTTCGTAAAACTATGGGGGCTGAAGAGGAAATATCCCACGATGCCTCACAAAAAATTCCGCATTTTTCAACCCAAATTGGTCTAGGAAAAACTGTGTTAGATTACTCACATTGAACGCCCCCTGTACATGTCTACCGTCCTGGTACACGCTGGAATCCCCTCACACCAGTATTAAAACACGCGCTAGAAGAGCGAAAACAGAACAACGCAGCACATAAGTGGAGTATCGTTGAGCAAGTAGTTTATTCAAGCAGCGTATATATTGCAGCTGTGTAAGGTCAATACACGCTGTTCAGGAAGTTATATAGATTGTCCTGACACAGCTGCAAGGGAATACCTCTGCTACCGAAAAGGAATTACCGCACTGCACTCCACATTATTAATGGAATGCATGGCTTTTGTGGCGCCTTCTGCGGTGTGCTACGGTACTATTGCTAGGGATTTCAATGCGTACTGGGACTGCTGACATGTACCTTCTGACACACAGAGCATCGAATATCTGACTTCATTTTTTCGACGTAGTGATTAAAACTTTATGACCAACCATCACGTTGCTTTTTGGTTTTAGCCGGTATTATATCTTATAATAATACAGGACACCTTTTGGAACACCATTTAAATTAGAATAGGAAAAGAATGTGTTATAATCAACTCAGTTTCCCGTCGGTGCCTGGCAGAATATGATAATAAATATTAAGCAGAAAACACTTCCTCATGTTCTACAAAATTATTTTTATTTCGTCCCAACCCAGTTTCCGGCTTCTTAGGCCATCTTCACCTGACAACTGACTCTTACAAGCACAGATAAAGAGACGCGCCACCTACAGATATTATTTACACAGAAAATACAAAAGAAACAAAGATGATGACATTTAGAGAGTTTACATTCGAAATCATTACTTTTCTGTCACACAGAAATAGTTATTTAACTAAAAAAATTAAAGAAACAAAGTTGATGGCATTTTGAGAGTTTAAGTAGGAAATCATCACTTTCTCGTCCCACAGAAATATTTACTTAACTAAAATAGAATTCCGGATAAGTGTGAGTAAAACTGGAAAATCTCCCAGTTATCGACATCGAAATTGGCAAGATATCAGTCCCGGGAATTCCAAGACTATCTAGAATGATAAAAATATTTTTTTGGCGTGATATAATTACAAATTAAAAGATTTTGGATTTTCTTGCGTTTTTTGTAATGTGAAGCCTTGCTACTTGCCAAATTTCATGATTCTAGGCCAACCGTAAGTACCCTATAGGGATGAGAGAGTTTTCGAGTATCAAAATATGTGACATAAACAGCCGTATCTTTTGATAGCACTGACTTACGCTTTTTACACAGCCAAGGAATCACAGACAGTACTATGGCACTAGATTACAGTTTGATATGTAGACCCGTTCCTGAGTAAAGGGCTGTCTGAACAAGACAGTCAAACACTCAGGCAATAAACAAAAAAAAATTTTTTTCGTTTCATACAAATTATCAATTGTCTGATTTTTTCTTCTATTTTTACTGTGAAAGCTTGCTGCTTGCCGAATCTCATGGTTCTGGGTCAACGAAAAGTGCACTATAAGTTGGGATAAGTGAGCTTGCGTCTGTCAAAATATCTGACATAATTGGCCGCATCTTTCGACTGCGTTGACTTACTTTTGATTTCCTTTGATTTACATTTACTACACTGTAAAGGACCACAGACCTTAGTATATGACATAAATTTGAACTTGATACGTATACCTGCTCTCGAGAAAAATAGTTTTTAACTCCTGGCCAGGTAGGCAGCCTGACTGAGAGAAAAACGGACAACAAAGAGATCCCATAGTGGTTCCCGTTTTTGCCGATTGAGGTACCGAACCTTAAAAACGGAACGAAGTTCGTTAAGAGAAGCTGGAAGATAACTCGAAATACTGGAAATCAACGAACGTATGACATAGAATGATAGCTTAGTAGTAAATGACCACATTCAGTTTAATTTTCCCTCCTCTGTTAAATTAAGTTTTGGTCAGAAATAATAGATTAGAATTGTAAATTCAACTTTATTTTGTATATTTTGTATAAATAATATTTGTAAGGCACACGTGATTTTATCTGTGTTTGCAGCATTCGGTTGTCACATGAAGATGACCTAAGAGTCCGAAATCCGTGAGCTAAAAAATATAGTTTTTCAGAACATTAGGGTGTGGTTCTTTTTAAGTATTACCTGTTACTGCTTTGCAGAGACCATCAGCGTCCACCCACGAAACAGTCTCGCCTGATACAAGGCACAAAATGCAGAACTGCCTATGTTATCGCTGTCACTTCTAATTGACAAGCCATCGGTAACGGTTAACTGCCGTGTGGCGCATTGATGTATAATATGCAGTTGACGAGTTAATTGCCGACTGTTGCATGTCAGTCAGCTGCCTCCCGGCGGTGCAGTGCAATCGACCCACGTGTAAATACGAGACGCGGCCAGGCAGGGTTTCAGCTGGCGATTATTAATTGAATGACTGCGCTAATTTATCGTACCGCTTCATTAATCTCCCAAAATTAATCTAAAACGAGTGGCGTCACGCTGAATTCCTCGTGATAGGGGCTTCCCCTATAGGGATACTAATTGCTTCCGAATAAATTATTTAATGCAGGTTTTGTCGTCCTACCTTTATACGGCAAATATGCAGGCTACTGGGTAACAAATGTTTATTATTTCAATATTCGAAAACTCACTATAACTCGTCTAAAGTTTCTAATAAAAGCGCAGCTATCAATTTTTGGATCTCAGTGCAAAGTACATATAGGCTAAGATACCTTAGCAGCTTGGCTAATAAGTTATTGGTACCGTAAATGGCGGATATAAAAAAAACGGGGGTCAGTTAATTATATTGTATTTAGCAGACATAAAAGTGTGTATTTACATAAAAGGCTGGTTGGCTTTGAGCACTATGCGACTTAATTTCTGAGGTCATCAGTCGCCTAGAACTTAGAGCTAATTAAACCTAACTAACCTAAGGACATCACACACATCCATGCCCGAGGCAGGATTCGAAACTGCGACCGTAGCGGTCGTTCGGCTCCAGACTGAAGCGCCTAGAACCGCACGGCCACTCCGGCCGGCTTACATGAAAGGTAATACTCATACTTCTGGAGTAATTGTTTAGTGTTTTATTTCACTGTGTCAGAAAGCTTTGCACCCTAATCTTCACTTAGTTACTAACGAACACGTTATTTAAAACCGAGACATTCCCGTTCTGTCTTTATTTTAAGAAACTCTCGGTGCCGGAACAAGTGAAACTGTCAGCGAAGCGATCATGTGCAGATCAGTGATGGAATGAGAAACGCAACTATTGGAAAGAGTTTTGCAAAGAACGAATTGATACAGAATGGTTTAAAGACTAAACTCGGGACCATAATCGGAGAGAGTGGTAGTGATATCGCCGGAAGATATTTTTCGCATGGTGACGTACATGGTGATTCCTCGATGATTTTACAAATTTTCAGGGATGATGGAAAAAAGTAAATGTATGAATTTGAGGTTAGGTATATTGGTCCGGAAACGAGTGAGTCGAGACTTATAAGCAAAAGTCTTGCTGATATACCTGACAGTGGACCACTTCTACTGCAAACTCTTTGCTTTTGATATTTTGGGCGGAGTGTTATGGACCAAAATAAGAAACTATTTTCTAGTAAACGAGCTCCAAGATACACATCTTAAGAGCTATAAGGATTGTTCGGTAGAAGAGATATGTTTTGGGGTAGTAAAGACGAAAAAGTACTCGTAGCTCTTAAGTTATGAACTTTAGAGCCCATATTTAGCCACCTCCTCTTAAAATATGGAAAGCAAACGGCCTGTAGTAGAAGAGGTCAACTGTCAGAGGTATCAAAAAGATTTTCGCTTATAGCTTTCGACTATGTCTTTTGTTACTAGGTTCCCTTACCTCAAAGTGAAACGCTTGCCCTTATCCATCTTTCCTGAAAGTATGTAAAATCATCATCGAATCTGATCACAGAAATTAGACGCACAAAGACAAAAGATTATGTATAGGAAACAAAATTTAAACACGAACCCATAGCAATTTCAGGTTATTTATATTATACAAAGTATACAGATATGCGTAATAAATACAGAATTTCATGTCGCCCGCCAAAGAAAAAATATCTTCATAGCTAGTATTACGCAGCGGAAGCACCTATGACCTGGCCATGATTAGATAATTGTATTTATTTATTCATCCGTTCCATCTAAAAATTTTCTGTCTTCAATTTGTCCGAATAAAGAAGTTTTTGGAATCAGAAAGGATCGAAGTGTTCGAGGAGGAATCTTAATGTTACACTTAGATGGCAAAAGTAGGGAACCCCACTGTAAGTGGGCTCCATTTGTCAACTAGAGAAATTATTTAGAACTGCGTTTCTGCAAACCGTTCAGAACTGTGCCAAAATATACACACAAGAGTAAAGTACACTGTGAGCAAAAAAGAAATGGGTAAAATGCTTGAAAATTTTGAATAAAGAGAAGTGATTGTTAATGTAGACTTTAGTTATGAAAGTATTTAACCACCACTGCAGTTAAACCGCTACGCCAGCGTAGCACTCAGTAACATAGGAGTAAGATAAGCTCACGACAGTTGCAAGTACAAGGGAATAGTTACAAGAACAGCGGTTTACGGATGAGTTTACTTCCCTGTCTCCTTCTGGAAATCGAGAGGTAATGTTAAATGAAATGGACAGACTATGTATCGATCAGTTTATATTATTTATCAAATTTAAAGCTCTAAAACAAGGGAATCAAATATATCAAGAACTAAAGATAAAAGCTGACAAATATATGTAAGCTACAAGACATAAGAAATCGGCAATTTTGAAAGGTACAACAACTTAAAAAATAAAATGTTCTTGTATACTAATGAGCAAAAGTTAATTTTCGTTTTGCTATATTGCTCAATTCAGTATTCGTTCTAGAGCTTCAAAACGCCTTTTTCTAGTTGCAAAATAATATTTATATACGTCCAGCTACAAGCACTGGACTTTTTGTGGAAAATATTGTTTTGTTTTTACTTACACCTGAAGATCCGAAACACTGAACACCATAATTTTTACATAAAATAAATATAGCTTACAGTACTCGTCTGACTTGGCAAAACCTGTTTTTTCTCTCATCTGCTCACAAATGAGAGATCCACTACATTTACGAAATATCAGCACACATTCATGTCGACTTTTTTTTTGTATTCAAACTACGATTTTCGGAAAGTTAACCACATGTTGTTCCTCTCGAATATTGAAAGTTTTGCCTGTTTTCCCTACGTATTTGCCAATACAGTATCAAATTGTAATTTAAGCATTCCTAATTCCTGGCAAATGATATGATTTTATTAGTAGAAACCAAAGTTGTTCACTTTAGTATTTTTTGTTATTTTGTAGTGTATTCGTTGCTCATTCCCATTTTCCCAGCGTTGGAGTGTTTTCTGTGTTATTTTCGCTTGTGCCTAATGTAACTTCTCATGTTCTTAATTCAATGTGAGTCGCAATAATTGCACATAATTTTCCTTTGCTACTATTATCTGCTGATTGTTGCTAAACTCAAGGCTATAGTTGCGAAAGATGTTCCAGTGTTATGTCAGTTCACTTCTCAAATGGGTCAGGCAAGTAGTACATATATTTGAAACGCTATTGGAGCGGAATTCCTTTTTATCATTATTCGTTTGCCTTGGTTCATTTGCTTCTTTCCACTTTTCGTATATTTTTGCTGATAACTTGCAAATGGTCCTGTATGCAAAAAAATGATTCAAATGGATCTGAGCACTATGGGACTTAACATCTGAGGTCATCAGTCACCTAGAACTTAGAACTACTTAAACCTAACTAACCTAAGGACATCACACACAGCCATGCCCGAGGCAGGATTCGAACCTGCGACCGTAGCGGTCACGCAGTTCGAGACTGAAGCGCCTAGAACCGAACGACCACACCGGCCGGCCGGTCCTGTATGCACATCTGCGCGATCGATCATGTGCGTTTGCTGTGCTAAACTCCATTACATTTTTATGCAGTTAATAGTTTTAGTGAGTATATGAAACTTACTAGAGAAAGTGCTTCTCGTTTGTAACTGAAAGAAACAAACGACAGATAAAACGGTAGGATCAGCTGTATTTAAATCATAAACTTTTGGGTAATATAATCAGTTCTGACGTTGGCTTGATATTGGAAGGCAAACTTATGAAAAATCAAGAGACTTTCATACGATTTGTCGACCTTGATAAAAAACTTTCGACGTTGTAAAATGTTGCGAGACGTTTGAAACTTTCCGGAAAATAGATGTAAGTGTCGGGCGAGACGGGCTGTATAAAATACATTAAGGCACATAAAACAATGGCTCACGAAGGAATTATCCGAATGGGTCGAAAATTAGCAGTTCTAATGTACACGTACAGACAAACAAATGATTACAATTTCAGCAACGTAGCGCCAGCCCGCAGACGATGAGAGTGTCTACTGCTTGTCTTCTTGCTTGCTAAACACGGTCATGGCCAGCAAGATCGCCGGAGCTTTCGGGATATTATCGACCGGAGCATTGTGGCCAGGGCCCTCAAACCAGATCGGAAAGCTGGCGATGTAACGCACCAACTGGATAGGATTTGGCACGATGTCCCTTAGGGAGATATCCAACAACACTACTAATCAATGCCAAGCTAAATAGCTGCTTGCATAAGGGCCTAGGTGGACCAATGCATTATTGGTTCAAATGGCACTGAGCACTATGGAACTTAACACCGGAGGTCATCAGTCCCCTAGAACTTAGAACTACTTAAACCTAATTAACATAAGGACATCAGACACATCCATGCCCGAGGCAGGATTCGAACCTGCGACGTAGCAGTCGCGCGGTTCCGGGCTGAAGCGCCTAGAACCGCTCGGCCACCGCAGCCGGCCAAAACATTATTGACTTGCTCAATTTGTGAAGCTCTTTCTCTTGAACAAATCGTCCAATTTTCTGAAATTGTAATTATTTGTTTGTACATTTACAGCACGTCTACCGATGGCTGTCCCTGTCGGATAATTCCTTCATGGCGAGTAGTTTCTTCTTTTTTTTCTTCGAGTGTACGTAAAACAATTAAGAGAAATCAATAAAGACTGAAATGAAGAGAGAAGAGCTAGGATTAGAAAGCTCATAAGATAGGGATTAGTTTTTCGCCCTTACTGTTCAGTCTCTACATTGAAGAAGCAATGATGGAAATAAAAGAAAGATTCAAGAGTGGGAATAAAATTCAGAGTGTAATATCAGTGATAAGATTTTCTGATGAAATTGCTCTCCTCAGCGAAAGTGAATTGGATTTACAGGGTCTGTTGAATGACATAAACTCTCTGTTCGCTACAGAATGCGGATTGAGGATGAACGGAAGAAAGGGTAAAACAGCATAATTTGGTGAGCAAGACGTAGACGAAATTAATATCGGAATTTCGCTACTTGGAGAGAAAATCACATGCGATGCACGAAGGAAAATGGATATAAAAGGGAAGCTAACACAGGAAAACAGGGCATTCATAGCCAAAAAAAGGAAGGTCTAATAGTGTGAAACATAGGGGTTAGCCTGGGGAAGAAGTTTCTGAGAATGTACGTTTGGAGCACAACACTGTATGGAAGTGAATCACGGACTATGGGAAAACCGAAAAAGAAGAGAATCAAAGCGGTTTAGATGCAGTTGGCTCAAATGGCTCTGAGCACTATGCGACTTAACTTCTGAGGTCATCAGTCGCCTAGAACTTAGAACTAATTAAACCTAACTAACCTAAGGACATCACACACATCAATGCCCGAGGCAGGATTCAAACCTTCGACCGTAGCAGTCGCTCGGTTCCAGACTGTAGCGCCTAGAACCGCACGGCCACTCGGGCCGGCTTAGATGCAGTGCTGCAGAACATTTTGAAAATTATGCGTACCGATAAGGCGACGTAAATTCCGCAGAATCGGAGAGGATAAGGAACATAGGAATGTATAGAGAACCCGACAAGAGGAAAGGACAGGAAGGTGGGACATGTGTTAAGACTCAGGGAACAGTTTCCAACAAACTAGAGGGACCAGTAGAGGGAAAAATCTGTACGAGAAGACAGAGATTGGAATACGTCGAACAAGCAGTTGAGGACGTAGAGTACATGTGCAAGTGTGCAACTCTGAGATGAAGATCGTGGCACATGAGAGGAAGTTGTTGCAGGTCGCATGAAACCAGCCAGGAGGCTGATCACCCCTTCCCCCACCAAAAATGTCAGGCTCCCACTCAGTTATTCACTTAGGAACTGAGCACAGCGCTATACATAGATTAATCCGTTGCTATTAACGGAAGGACAAAACATGGCCGGGGTTACACCACTGAACTCGCGGCTGCCCCAGGCGATCCCGATTACCGTGGGAATCGGCCGGTGCGCTGCGGATTACGCGCGGCCGCTGCAATTCAGTCGGAACGGCCGTGCCGCCCGCCTGACCGTAAATACCTGCGGGTATGGGCTGGGGTTTTATCTGCACGCATCGCTGCCCCTGCAGCTTACACAGAGGCTCATTACGTTCCCACGTCGTCATCGAAGTCCACCTGCTCTGCTCATGTGGAAGAGCACTTTGTATGTCGTGAAACGAATGTCCCGATGTGCGTCGGATTATTAGTGAAAAGGTCCGGTGGCAGAATTTATCGTTACTCAGCGGCGTCTGTTCTGATTGTGCGCAGGATAAAGATTCGTTGTTACGTGCTATAACCGAACAATTAGTAAGTTCTATTGGAGATGTAAACGTTATTGCTACAATCATGTGATTACCAGAGTTTTGTAGCTTTACGCAATGTCGCATATTCGGTGGAAAACAGAGAATTTTTTTGCAACTGTTGCTGTGGGATACTCTAAAGGTTATTGACGAGCGAGGCAGCGTAGAAGTTGACACAACGGAGAATCAGACTTAAAATTGCTTTTCGGGCAGTCAGATTTAGGTTTTCCGTCGCTCGCCGAAAATTCGTATTTTCACAGTAATCAAGGTAAACCATGGACTTTGCCGTTGGTGGGGGGGCTTGCGTGCCTCAGCGATAGAGATAGCCGTACCGTAGGTGCAACCACAACGGAGGGGTATCTGTTGAGAGGCCAGACAAATGTGTGGGTCCTGAGGAGTGGCAGCAGCCTTTTCAGTCCTTGCAGGAGCAACAGTCTGGATGACTGACTGATCTGGCCTTGTAACATTAACCAAAACGGCTTTGCTGTGCTGGTACTGCGAACGGCTGAAAGCAAGGGGAAACTACAGCCGTAATTTTTCCCGAGGGCATGCAGCTTTACTGTATGGTTGGAAGTGAAATGTGTACGATAAATAGATTAGACAAGAAGAGAATAGAAGCTTTCGAAATGTGATGCTACAGAAGAATGCTGAAGATTAGATGGGTAGATCATGTAACTAATGCGGTCACAGGTTCGAATCGTGCCTCGGGCATGGATGTGTGTGATGTCCTTAGGTTAGTTAGGTTTAATTAGTTCTAAGTTCTAGGCGACTGATGACCTCAGAAGTTAAGTCGCATAGTGCTCAGAGCCATTTGAACCATTTTTGTAAGTAATGATTGATTAGAACTGGAGAGAAGAGAAATTTGTGGGGCAACCTGACTAGAAAAAGGGATCGGTTGGTAGGGCATATTCTGAGGCATCAATGGATCACCAGTTTAGTATTGGGGGCAGCGTGGAGGGCAAAAATCGTAGAGGGAGACCAAGAGATGAATACATTAAGCAGATTCAGAAGGATGTAGGTTGCAGTAGGTACTGGGAGATAAAGAAGCTTGCACAGGATAGAGTAGCACGGAAAGCTGCATCAAACCAGTCTCTGGACTGAAGACAACAACAACAACATACAACAACAACAACAACAATGGTGGAAGGGCCCTGTTTCTGCCCATTTTCCTATAAATCTCATTTATCATACCTCGTTTACTTTGTAACCAACGTAGCAGCTTTGTTTTTGTGCTATCTTTTACTATGCTTTTTATCTTGTGCTTGGAGAAATAATTCGTAGGAACCAATTTGATTTATTTGTGTGTCACATTATCAGACTGTTCCTTTTTTCTTACTCCACATTGTGTACATGTTGTGTGGTGTGTGGATGTGTCAGTACTTGAAGGTGCATATGCATTGGTTGAAATCAGAGTAGTTTCTTTCTACTTTGTGCAAAAACACGGAAATTTTCCACTGAGTTCTGTTTAGACATGCCCTGTAGCCTGATGTGGTGTAGAGTAACTGTCATCCCGCCTTTTTTAGAGTATTTAGATTGGCCAAACACCAACCGGCTGTTTCGGTAGTTTCTTGTTTGGTCCAGCGTTCTCCAACACGGTAAAAGAGAAGAGTCACATCCCGCGGCCATTCGCTGCCAGTTAGAACGTTTTCTGGATACTATTCCTGAGGACGCTGCTCCGAGTAACTCACGCTCCTCAGAGAAGACTTATCGTATGTTGGCCAGAATTAGTTAAATTTTAGTTTTGCCAAGTACGTGATCATCACATGTACTTGAAGTAATAATCAAAAGAATCTTTCCGCAAAGCCTGTATTCTTATTCTAAAAAGTTTCTCAATTTAATGTGGTTTTTTGTGTTCATGTTTTGTGCTAGGTCCAATACCAAGCCCACGCCTTCAGCACAATCGTTAGCTGAATTCAGAAATTGCTACCACAGTTAATAGTTGATTTACGCATGATTACAGCGTTCGAGTAAAACACATGAATACAATCCTCTTGCTTTCGTGAATTATAAGTGCGACGTTTGTAGCAAGTTACCGTAGTGTAACCGAGGGCCTAGAAACGACGGAGAGGCTCCGTCCCCGCCGCAGCCGCAGTGGCCCGCAACCCGACGACGACTACCGCAGTCCACTTCACCCCTCCACCACCCACACCGAACCCAGGATTATTGTGCGGTTCGGCCCCTGGTGGACCCCCCAGAGAACGTCTCACACCAGACGAGTGTAGCCCCTATGTTTACGTGGTAGAGTAATGGTGGTGTACGCGTACGTGGAGACGGTGTTTGCGCAGGAATCGCCGACATAGATTACCTGAGGCGGAATAAGGGGAACCAGCCCACATTTGCCGAGGCAGATGGAAAACCGCCTAAAAACCATCCACAGACTGGCCAGATCATCGGACCTCGACACAAATCCGCCGGGTGGATTCGTGCCGGGAACCGGCGCTCCTTCCCTCCCGGAGAGCCGTGCGTTAGACCGCACGGCCAACCGGGCGGGCCAAAATATATGTTACTTACTAATGTCTATGCTGCCGGCCGCGGTGGTCTAGCGGTTCTAGGCGCGCAGTCCGGAACCGCGCGACTGCTACGGTCGCAGGTTCGAATCCTGCCTCGGGCATGGATGTGTGTGATGTCCTTAGGTTAGTTAGGTTTAATTAGTTCTAAGTTCTAGGCGACTGATGACCTCAGCAGTTAAGTCGCATAGTGCTCAGAGCCATTAATGTCTATGCTCTCTGTGAGTTGTAAAAATTTTAAACATCGAAACCACTCCAATCGAGTGATACGGCCATTTATGTCAAATACGTAGATACTCGAAAACTCACTCATAAAAACCTATAAGGTATTTCCCGTTGACCCAAAATCATGAAATTCAGCAAGAAGCAATGTTTTACAGTACAAGTAAACCAAAAATCTGAAACTTGTGAAACTTTTAATTATGAGACATACAAATATATTTTGACATTTGAACATAGACTGCATGTATCATTCGTTAAAAGCATACTAGACGAATATTACTGTATGCAAACATACAATGCCGACATGTCTGATCGCGGGAATATTGAACCCGTTGGACACTATGGACCGGCAGTACACCCGTGGACTGTTCGAGCAAGAAATACACCGAGAGAAACTGAAGAATCAAGAAATTTCTTAAGTATATACACTACTTGCCATTAAAATTCCTATACCACGAAGATGACGTGCTACAGACGCGAAATTTAACCGACAGGAAGAAGATGCTGTGATATGCAAATGAGTAGCTTTACAGAGCATTCACACAAGGTTGGCGCCGGTGGCGCCACCTACAACGTGCTGACATGAGGAAAGTTTCCAACCGATTTCTCACACACAAACAGCAGTTGACCGGCGTTGCCTGGTGAAACGTTGTTGTGATGCCTCGTGTAAGGAGGAGAAATGCGAACCATCACGTTTCCGACTTTGATAAAGATCGGATTGTAGCCTATCGCGATTGCGGTTTATCGAATGGCGACATTGCTGCTCGCATTGGTCGAGATCCAATGACTGCTAGCAGAAAATGGAATCGGTGGGTTCAGGAGGGTAATACGGAACGCCGTGCTGGATCCCAACGGCCTTGTATCACTAGCAGTCGAGATGACAGGCACCTTATCCGGATGGCTGTAACGCATCGTGCACCCACGTCTCGATCCCTGAGTCAACAGATGGGGACGTTTGCAAGACAACAACCATCTGCACCAAAAATTCGACGACGTTTGCAGCAGCATGGACTATTAGCTCGGAGACCATGGCTGCGGTTACCCTTGACGCTGCATCACAGACAGGAGCGCCTGCGATGGTGTACTCAACGACGAAACTGGGTGCACGAATGGCAAAACGTCGTTTTTCGGATGAATCCAGGTTCTGTTTACAGCATCATAATTGTCGCATCCGTGTTTGGCGACATCGCGGTGAACGCAGATTGGAAGCGGGTATTCGTCATCGCCATACTGGCGTATCACCCGGCGTGATGGTATGGGGTGCCATTGGTTACACGTCTCTGTCACCTCTTGTTCGCATTGACGGCACTTTGAACAGTGGACGTTACATTTCAGATGTGTTATGACCCGTGGCTCTACCCTTCATTCAATCCCTGCGAAACCCTACAATTCAGCAGGATAATACACGACCGCATGCTGCAGGTCCTGTACGGGCCCTTCTGGATACAGAAAATGTTCGACAGCTGCCGTGGCCAGCACATTCTCCAGAACTCTCCCCAATTGAAAACGTCTGGTCAATGGTGGCCGAGCAACTAGCTCATCACAATACGCCAGTCACTACTCTTGATGAACTGTGGTATCGTGTTGAAGCTGCATGGGCAGCTGTACCTGTACACGCCATCCAAGCTATATTTGACTCAATACCCAGGCGTATCAAGGCCGTTATTACGGCCAGAGGTGGCTGTTCTGGGTACTGATTTCTCAGGATCTATGCACCCAAATTGCGTGAAAATGTAATCACATGTCAGTTCTAGTATAATTTATTTGTCCAATAAATACCCGTTTATCATCTGCATTTCTTTTTGGTGTAGCAATCTTAATGGCCAGCAGTGTACAATTCCTAAGTTGCTGGTCTTAAAGTCCCTAATCTTGATACTGCTGTAGAACTGGACCGCGGCCAGTCGGAGCAGCACTTATGTCCTCTTCATATAGAGGCTGTTGCTGTCGCGTTGTCGTCCTGGATAGGGGTCGGTCAGTGTGCAACTGGCTGACGTCGTTCACAGTTCTCTCTGCTCTACCGTTCCCGACCGGCTCTTGACTTTACGCCGGAACAGTCGCAGAACTGAGTAATTTGATGACACAACTAAGATGAACTCAGGTAAATGGATTATACAGTTTCAGATTCAATGTGGAGATGGGATAGACAGCTATTTCAGGAACAATGTGAGTAAGGCGGTCTTGTTTCTTACACTATAGATGGTGGTTATCGTTGAAACAATCTGTTTCCGGTCATGTCGGTTATTTCGCCATTTAATCCTGATTTTTCAAACTGCTCAAAATTTCTTAAGTAACCGATTTTAGGTTTTCTAGTCTTATTATTTCCTATAATAAGTGCAGAAACTGAACAAATATTGAAAAATTTTGACTCCTTCACTTTCAAGATATGCAGAACCAAAATATTAGATTAAGTAGGCAAGTACAGGAAATCTCAGTCCGCCCACCGCTCGCTGCTTTTCTCGAAAAGTAGTTGAAATCTACAAAAAATTACCAGTATTCTGCTATTCACTAACTTTTTGAAACTCTGCTCAAAATCACGTTACAATCGAGAATCATAACCCTGTATGGGCGTTAGCACTGACTATTCGTAACAACCATGTAGTGGTATGATTATCGGTTAAATTGAGTTTTAAGAACTCTGCTTTTCATGTTAACTTGCCTGATTTCAAGGATTACAAGCACATATAGGCATACGATGTAGGCACAGACGGTAGCTAGCTACTTCCTATATTAATTGTAATGTATGAATAGATTGTTAAGTTTTCTCCTCATATGAAGGGCTCATTTCAATAGTGGTACAAGTCCATTTTTCTTTTTCCTGAGATACAGAGTCCTAAAGTTAAATAGGCGCTGAAAAAAACTGCAGTTGAGATACCGTAAATATTCGAGCATATGGCTTCTTGCTAGAGATGAACCTTTCTTTCTGTTTGCTTGGATCATTAATTTCAGAAGCACTACAGGCAGAAAAGTGGAGGTAATGGACTTGTACCGCTATTGAAATAAGCCCTTCATATGATGTCGTAAGATTGTTGTGGCTCCTGCTGTTTTAATCTTTTAAAGAAAATGAAGCACTGTTAGTAGTAAAAGATAAGATACCGAAGCCAAGCAAATAGTGAAAAATACCGATTATTCGGAAGCAAAATATGGGTATCGGTTTTAGATGGTCGGATTTTCTCACCCCTACCTTACACTAGAGGCGCGTGTATGGAGGTGACGACTTTGACGGTATTGACTAGATACGTTATTGATACAAGCACGCGACGAAATATATCTAGTAACCGACGTTAGTACAAAAATGTCCATCTGCACAATACTTCAAAGTATTTATTTTCGTACTCGATTCTGTACTCGACGGTCGCATGATCATAGTTTCAAAATATGAAAATTACTTGTGCTTGGGTGTCAAATCATTGATGTTTAATTTCCATATGACTTAGATGTGTCATATTGGAAAGCAATATATGGAAAGCGCTGACTAGAAGAAGGAACAGGATGATAGGACATCTGCAAAACCATCAGGAATTAGCGTCCACAGTAATGAGGGAGCTGTAGAGCGTAAAAAGGCAGAAATTGGGATACACCCAGCAAATAATTGAGGACGTAGGTTGCAAGTGCTACTTTGAGATGAAGAGGTTGGTACAGGACGGGAATTCGGGGCGGGCCGCATCAGACCAGACAGAAGATGATGACTCATCAGAAAGTGAAAATAAATTCTGAGGAAAGTATGCTTGAATATAAGAGGACCTTTTCATTGTAATATCGCCAAGCAAATATATAAATAAAAATTAGTATCAAGGCAGGCCGCGGTGGCCGAGCGGTTCTAGGCGCTTCAGTCCGGAACCGCGAGACTGTTACGGTCGCAGGTTCGAATCCTGCCTCGGGCATGGATGTGTGTGATGTCCTTAGATTAGTTAGGTTTAAGTAGTCTAGGTTCTAGGGGACTGATGGCCTCAGATGTTAAGTCCCATAGTGCTCAGAGCCAATTGAACCATTTAGTATCAAGACTTACGACCTGCAGGTCGAAAATATTGACAAGTTGACGCTGGGAATCGGACAATGAGATTTGGTCGCTTTGTAGATCACTGAGTGCCAAAATCATTATGAGGGCTGTCTAAAAATCCGTGCTGAGAAGGTGGTATTAACGTTTCGACTTCCGAGGCACAGACACCTCAAGTGTGTATTATACGAGTAACTGTGTAATTCGGTCACTTCGTTTGCTAACAAAAGTCTGCTCTACGATACTGACTTAAAAAAAGCTCGGTCATGAAAATATTTTTCATTTTTAGCGTACACTGATTTATAAATACTGGGGTTGGGAAAAAATATCGAAACACCGAGAGAAATCCAGGTCTGAACGTAAATGCAGATCCTAGTCAAGCCTGCAGGTTGCACTGTTGTACTGGAACACGAACGGCACGTTTTCAGTGTCCTTGACACTTTGTAAATGCCAACCGTGGTCAAAACAGTGTTCTATGTATATGCTCATAAATCAAGGATAATGCATGGTGAAACAACGCTGCGGTGGGCGGTTTGCGGGTTTAAATCACCTCGGGGTATGACCATGCGGTGCATTTGGCCTGCGGTCGTCGTACGGTGGCGCTTGCAGCAGTCCACATACGCAGAGGTGCGTTGGTGCATGTCAGAGTACGGTGCAGCGAATAAGTGTGCAGACGTTTTCGAGCGTGCTAATGGTGACTGTGTGTTAAAAATGGCTCAAAGAACACATATTGATGACGTTGTGAGGGGTAGAATACTAGGGCGACTGGAGGCTGGTCAAACACAGCAGGTCGTAGCACGGGCCATCCGTGTGCCACAAAGTGTTATCTCAAGATTATGGTAACGATTCCAGCAGACAGGAAACGGGTCCAGGCGCTACAGTATGGGACGTCCACAGTGTACAACACCACAAGAAGACCGATATCTCACCATCAGTGCCCGCAGACGGCCACGGAGTACTGCAGGTAGCCTTGCTCGGGACCTTACCGCAGCCACTGGAACAGTTGTCTCCAGTCACACAGTCTACAGACGACTGAACAGACATGGTTTATTCACTCGGAGACCTGCAAGGTGCGTTCCACTGACCCCTGGTCACAGGAGAGCCCGTAAAGCCTGGTGTCAAAAACACAGTGCATGGTCATTGTAACAGTGGTCCCAGGTTATGTTCACGGACGAGTCCAGGTATAGTCTGAACAGTGATTGTCTCCGGGTTTTCATCTGGCGTGAACCAGGAACCAGATACCAACCCCTTAATGTTCTTGAAAGAGACCTGTATGGAGGTCGTGGTTTGATGGTGTGGGGTGAGATTATGATTCGTGCACGTACACCCCTGAGTGTCTTTATTAGAGAAACTGTAACAGGTCAGGTGTATCGGGACGTCATTTTGCACCAGTATGTCCGCCTTTTCAGGATTGCAGTGGGGCACACCTTCCTCCTGATGGATGACAACGCATGGCCCCACCGAGCTGCCATCGTGGAGGAGTACCTTGAAACAGAAGATATCAGGCGAATGGAGTGGCCTGCCTGTTGTCCAGACCTAAACCACATCGAGCACGTCTGGGATACTCTCGGTCGACGTATCGCTGCACGTCTTCAAACCCCTACGACACTTCAGGAGTTCCGACAGGCACTGGTGCAAGATTGGGAGGCTATACCCCAGCAGCTGCTCGACCACCTGATCCAGAGCATGCTAACCCATTGTGCAGCCTGTGTACGTGTGCATGGTGATCATATCCCATACTGATGTCGGGGTTCATGGGCAGGAAACAGTGGCGTTTTGTAGCACATGGTTTGCGGCACGGTTTTCTCAACTTATCACCAATACCGTGGACTTACAGATCTGTGTCGTGTGTGTTCCCTATGTCCCTACGCTATTAGCGCGAGTTTTGTGTAGTGCAACGTTGTGTGGCGCCACTTTCGGCAATTATCCTTAATTTATGAGCATGAGTGTAGTTGGGAATGCATTATGTTGGAATAAACTGACTTTGAACGTGGGCAAATTGTCGGTGCTCGTATGATGAGTGCTTCCCTAACCAAGTTATGCGAAGTATTTCTTGTTTCAATAGCTGCCGTGTCGAAGATTTAAACCGCTTACAGGGGAAGTGGAAAACATGTCTTGTGCGATCGTGATGGACGATGGGATATTAAAGAAGATTGTGACTAAAAAGAAGAGGACGACAGCTGCAAATGACACTTCATAACTGAATTTCGCACTCCCGATCCCTGTCAGCACCGAAACAACTCGAAGTGAGTTCCATAAGCAGGGAATTGCAGGGCCAGCTGGAACTTAGCAACCACTCATCAGTGTTACATATGCCCGTAACAGGAAGACGTGGTACCAAAGCCACAAAACCTGGACCATGAGACAATAGAACATAGGTATTTGGTCAGATGAGTCTTGTATTACACTGTTTCCAACTTCAGGCCGAGTTTAGGTCCCGAGAGTGAAACAAGGCAGGGTTTCTGTGATGATTCGGGCAGCTGTGTCCATGGGTCCCATGGTTACTATGCTAGGTCGCACTGTTACTAAGGATCATGTGACTATTATGACTGATAAGGCCATTCCGTGGTACAATGCTTGTTCCCCAATGATAACCTGATTTCCAAGATGACAGGACCCCTGTTCACACAGTCACATCGTCCAGGACTGGTTTTCTGAGCACGAGGATGAATGGTCGCATCTCCCATGACAAGCAAAGTCGCCAGATCTCAATATTATCGAACCTTTGTGGTCTACTATGATCCTACGACTTATCTTAGAAGATAGCTTAAGGAAAGACAAACTTACGTTTCTAGCATTTGTAGACTTAGAGAAAGCTTTTGACAATGTTGACTGGAATACACTCTTTCAAATTCTGAAGTTGGCAGGGGTATCATACAGGGAGCGAAAGGCTATTTACAATTTGTGCAGAAACCAGACCGCAGTTATAAAAGTCTAGGGACATGAAAGGGAAGCAGTGATTGGGAAGGGGGTGAGACGGGGTTGTAGCCTCTCCCCGATGTTATTCAATCTGTATATTGATCAAGCAGTAAGGGAAACAAAAGAAATATGTGGAGTAGGTATTAAAATCCATGGAGAAGAAATAAAAACTTTGGCGTTTGCTGGTGACATTGTAATTATGTCAGAGAAAGCAAAAGACTTGGAAGAGCAGTTGAACGGAATGGACAGTGTCTTGAAAGGAGGATATAAGATGAACATCAACAAAAGCAAAACGAGGATAATGGAATGTAGTCCAATTAAGTCGGGTGATGCCGAGGGAATTAGGTTAGGAAATGAGACACTTAAAGTAGTAAAGGAGTTTTGCTATTTGGGGAGCAAAATAAATGATGATGGGCGAAGTAGAGACGATGTAAAATGTAGACTAACAATGGCAAGGAAAGTGTTTCTGAAGAAGAGAAATTTGTTAACATCGTATATAGATTTAAGTGTCAGGAAGTCGTCCCTGAAAGTATTTGTATGGAGTGTAGCTATGTATGGCAGTGAAACATGGACGATAAATAGTCTGCACAAGAAGAGAATAGAAGCTTTCGAAATGTGATGTTACAGATGAATACTGAAGATTAGATGGGTAGATCACATAACTAATGAGGAGGTATTGAATAGAGTTGGGGAGAAGAGTATTTTGAGGCACAACTTGACTAGAAGAAGGGATTGGTTGGTAGGACATATTCTGAGGCATCAAGGGATCACCAATTTAGTGTTGTAGGGCAGCGTGGAAAGTAAAAATCGTAGAGGGAGACCAAGAGATGAATATACTAAACAGATTGAGAAGGATGTAGGTTGCAGTAGGTACTGGGAGATGAAGATGAAGAAGCTTGCACAGGATAGAGTAGCATGGAGAGCTGCATCAAAGCATTCTCAGGACTGAAGGCCACAACAACAACAACATGGAAAGAAGGGTGCGTGATTTCAATCCACTTCCACATTGTTACTTGAACTTCCTACTATTTGACAGAAAGAATTGCGTAATATTCACTTGAAAACGATAGAGAGCACATATTTATACATTCCGAGACTACTGGAAGCTGTATCGAAAGCTAGCTGTTTTCCTAGGCCGTATTAGGAGTGGTAATATGTTGTGTTTTTGTCCACCGCCCCTATTTAAATCGCCACCAGATGCAAATACATGTTGCACAAGATGTGTATTATCAACGGAACAAATTACAAAAATAATTTTCCTTAAGATGGGGTACTGCGAACGAAATTTGCGCATTAACAAAAAGAGAAATGAAGTAAACTCATGTAACATGGGCGAAGTATAGCGCCAAATAACACGTCGTAGCTCGATGTGGAGCGCAGACACAGAGGACAACATGGTGTACGTCACCTGGCAAAACACATATTGTATGTGGTAAAGAAAAGAAAAGAATAATTGAAATGGATGACTGTAATTGCGTGGCCAGTGATTGTGTGAACTTTATGTAATAAAGAGAAACCATTGTTTGTCATGTTTTATACTTGTATATAATTATGTACGGATTTTTTTTAAAGATAATATCTCAGTCGGCGGGTGCTGAAACCGCCACAGACGATACTTATTAGATATCAAACAAAGATGAAAATATATCAAATCGAGTATAAATAGTAGTGACCGAGCATTAATTTCTCTGTCGTGTTTTTGGAGTTACGTGAGTAGGAAGAGCCTGTGACGCTATATTGTATGCTTGTGTACCATTCTTTTGTCAAGATTGAGAGAAGGACGCCATTAGGCATTGATTTGTGAAGGTTTGGAAGAATTTAATCTGTCTGAATGTTTGCCGGCCAGGGTGGTCGAGCTGTTCTAGGTGCTACAGTCTGGAACCGCGAGACCGCTACGGTCGCAGGTTCGAATCCTCCCGCGGGCATAGATGCGTGTGATGTCCTTAGGTTAGTTAGGTTTAAGTAGTTATAAGTTCTAGGGAACTGATGACCTCAGAAGTTATGTCCTATAGTGCTCAGAGCCATTTGAACCATTTTTTTTTGTCTGAATGTTTTGAATAGAGTCACTTAGTGAAAACTGCATTATGATCTGCAATAAGCTTGCCTGGTATTTTATCCCATCCTTTTAAGACATTTTCAGCTATTTAAATATTATTCGTGGTGCAGAGCTGTGCTACGAGCGAACGAGCCGCAGCCGCGGCACATTCAAACTGCATTAAATTAAACCAATCATACCTCAAAGAAGCTGACAGGAAATAGTGAACTAAAATTATTTCTTTCAGTTTTCGGGATTGCAGGACAGAGCAACAGATGTTATGATGTGTTTTACAGGTGGACGCGGGCTGCGGATGATATATTATTATCAGTGCAAAAAGATAATTTACCTTCATAAGATAAAGAAAATCTTGCTGTGCTTAGTTCTGGTCTGGCAAACATTATAGTAAAAACAATTTTTCTCTGATATTAGTTTCATGTTCTCGTGTTAGTCGTGGTACCTATTGGTGTTTTACTGTTAACAAAAATCCACTGCAAAATTATTTTGATGTTGAACAAACATTACGTACTGTAAAATCAGTATTGATAACGAAATATTTTTCAGTAACGTTTTCAGTAACTGTAAAGTAAGAAAGATATGTTGAAATTTATAGTGAGTTACAGTAACGATACAATGTTCTTTTTATAGAAAGTCGGATCCAGAATAATACGAAGATAATATATTTTGTTTTGTTGAAAATTAATGATCCAAAGAAAGTCACAGCACAGCATGCCTAAAGAGTATTTCATGGCTCTTTTCGTAGTAACATACTTTATCTCAGCCATTTATCAATATATTAGTTGTTACGCGAGCAATAGCAAGCAGACAGCGAAACTAAGTAATTTCCCTTAAGTTAGGGTACTGTGAACGAAATGTGCGCATTAACTAAAAGAGTTTAAACACGAGCGGAGTATAGCGCCAAATAACACGCCGTTGCACGATGTGGAGCGCAGACACAGAAGACAACATGGTTACGCCATTCTTCGACCGCAAAAATGCGTCTTTGGCACGGGTTCAATCTTTCTGCTGCGGCCACTTTGGCGGTGGGCAGCTTAGGGGAAACCACGCAGACGTCAAGAAGCACAACGTGTGCTAAAGACCGATGCACCGTGAATCACCAGACGTCAGCCGCGCCAGTCCTGTTTTGCGGCACTGCAGATGCAGTCAGGGGAAAACAACACACAGGAGTCTGGAAGATCTCTTTCTACGTCTACATAAGTAGTCTGGACGCCATTACGCAGTTTTTTCTTAATTCCACTGTAGTTATACACTGCTGACAGAGACACCTGTCGGTTACTCAGAGAGCAGTTCAATATGCAACCAGAAAAATATTTGATCATTTTCTCTACACGTCTGTCAAGTAACAACGCCAAATTTAAAATTAACCTGAAATCACTCATTTTTTTCTATAGTTGAATATTTCATCAAACATGCATAGTATTATAGATGACGAAGACGTTTACATTCTTGTTAAATGTGTGTTACACTTGTAACTTGAATTGTGACAATTAACGGTTTTTCCATTTTAATTAAACTAAAGCCAGTATATATCTTAGTTAACCATAATTGGCCAGCATCCAGCCATACACATAGTAAATATTTTATTGCGATGGAAAATGTGCAAATGAACCATGACACACGTTTTTAACAAAAGCAAACTAATTCGCCATGAAAATAACGCATTGTAATGCCTCCTTCATAACTATTCCAGTATATAGTAACATGAATGAGTTAAGGACAAGTAAAGCGAGAGTTATAGGCTCTTCCATTTGCCAATACATAAATTCTTACGTGTCAAACAACTAAACCATTATTTCCTAATATTAATGTTTCTGATGCTAAGGTACAGTATTATTAAACGAAAAAGAAATAGAGACTAAAGTAAGGTAATAGCTCAAACTCTATTGTCCCTGGTTCTGGCTCTTCTTTTCGGAACCGCGGGACTGCTACGGTCGTAGGTTCGAATCCTGCCTCGGGCATGGGTGTGTGTGATGTCCTTAGGTTAGTTAGGTTTAAGTAGTTCTAAGTTCTAGGGGACTTATGACCTAAGATGTTGAGTCCCATAGTGCTCAGAGCCATTTGAACCATTTTTCTATTGTCCTGTAAGGTAAAAAGTGTCCTGTGTAATTACATGACATTACTTCACAGTGTTACATCATTTGATGGGTGAGGTTTGAAGTAACTTGTTGCATAACTTTCATCGCATGAACTTAGATGTTTATGAAAATAATTAAAGCGCTTGTCCTGACTACATAAATAAACAAGTTGCCTCGATTAGGAATCATTGCGTTCAAATGAACTTTAAGTACAAAAATGCCGATACACTGATTCACGTACTTGGATCGAATAAGAATGTAATACCAATAACTGAGACGTTGGGATCAAAAGGGGGTCATGTCACTCAACAGTAGTTTTGAGATGTTTTGATAATACTGTATAATCTTGAATAGTTCTATTCTCAAATTCTATAGTTAACCCCCCTTTTGCTCATCAGGAAGAATATAATCTTATAACAAAATCTATAATCATAGAATAAAAGCAAATAATAGAAAATGGTAAAGGAAAATGACTGACATATTCCCTTTTTGATTTCAACAATATAAATTTTATCGTAAATATCGTAAATAAAAATAACAGTATATTTTCAAGTAACATATTCTTTTTAACCATTTCAACATATCCATAGAGATTCGTTTTATTTGTGCCATTTATAATTAAACAATGTATATTAAAACAGACAATTTAATGGAGGCCAGTATACTTTTTAGTGCCTTGACTTCTAACATGAGAAAGCTAATTGCACATTTTTCATTTACTAACCAACTCTGTTTATTTTGACTGACACTGATGTTCATAAACTTGTTACTCTTGATCACTGTCCCAGATTCATTGTCTTCCTTTCCAAAAGTCACTTTATTAATGGTACATTTATTTAGAATATTACCAAACTACTCAGAAACGGTAAAGGGATGAAATCAACCATCCGTGAAACATATCGTAATTTTTCAGGTTTCAGAGGAATGACTTCCATTTAAGCTCTCGGCACGTTATGGAAATGGGAGGCTATCGAGATATTAACCATAGGGAATTCATATTTCACCATTCCGCTTCTAGTGGGTGAAACAGAGATGCAGTTTGACTGAGTAGTGTACTCGGATATTTTGTAATGTGTAAAAACAAATTTTTAATTACAAAGTATAATGTTTCTACATAACTTTCTTCTAGTGTTATATGATGTACAGAGAATAAAAACAATGAACATTGCATAACAGTATACCTGCAGTTGCACCTGTTACCTTTTTAGGAACAGTGTTTCCTTTCCAGTTGATATACTCCAAACCAATGACCTCTTTTGTTTAGTACTATTTCTCTTCCACAATTCACGGTTCTGTTTCTTCCTTCGAAATTCATGGAAATCGAATCTGAACTCGTCTGAGGGTTTCATCACAGAAGCCATTTTGAAATCTCACACCTGTTTACTGCATCCCGCCATCATGCCTAAATTTCATTCGTGCAATCATCTTTCTGAACGAAAAGAAATTTCAACACTGTTATCGAGACGGAAAAGAATCCCTGAACAAGTCTTACTTCAGAATCAACAGAGGCAAAATCGTGTCAAAATAACAACTACAGCAATTACTCGTATACCCAAAAAATGATAAGTCGCATGTTTTTTATCTCAGTGCCTCATTTATGCAGTGGGTCGCTAATATGCTGGTGGGAGGTAACGCGGGTTTAATTTAGAACAGAAAGTGCCGATTATTTCGAACAAAAAGCGCACAGGTAGACTACGCTACAAGGGTAATGGACCAGACACATTTCTGACACCAGAAACTACAAGGCGTGTTACTGTGAGCCGTTGCAGCGGTATATATTCAGAGTGTACGAACCGTCAAGGCCGTAGACAGCTGTTCCACCGCTGCCTGTGTTCTCTGGCTGTGGCTGCTCATATTTTTGCGCCGTCTACATCCGTGGCAGCTGACAGGTGGAGGCCGCAACCGCAGGTATTGTGGCAGACAGGTTCGCTTGAACTACGGGCATGCGATGGTCCTGCCCACAGACTCGCGGTTTGCACTGAGAGAGCACGCAGCAATTAAAAGCAATATCCGTAATTTCAGATAGTGAGCAGCAGTCCTCCACTAATAACATCGTTTGTATCGGATACGGTGCGAGTGTCATAATTTTGCCTGGTAACAATCATTTTACAGCTATTGTTTTTCCTTAAAGTTCTATAAAGAGTGGAAATGGAAAACGTTCTAAGTGTTATTTTTTTTTCAAAAACGTGTTTTCAGTGTTGTTGTGTTTTCGGTGATTCGTTGCATGTCTGCAGATGTGTTTCAAGCATCATCATGGCGAAAATGTTTCAAACATCTATATTATTAAGCGACTATTCCAGAACCCATTACCAGTTGCTGCTTCCATATCTAACGGCTTCCAGAGAAAACGAAGTTTGATTTTCATTTTGCGTAGTTACTGACTGAATTTAAAATTCAGAATGCTGTCACAATCCGCTCATTAAAAGCTACAGTCTTACGTTAAAAGTTTAATACAATGGCAGAAGTATTAGAAGCTGTGCGTTCGTCTTAAAGCAGCGTAGCTTATAACGCACAAATATATATCTGTACTTTATTCATCCAGTATTTGCGAATGACATAAGCAGCGACTTTCAACACACTTTACATATGATTACAGTCCTTTATGAAACGTTCTTTCTGAAACCCACCACAGAATGATGAAACGCAAAAAGTATTATCGCTTACTACGGGGGCATACTGCTTCCGAATTTTTTATTCTGTTCTCAATATAGGTTGAGGCAATAATGACGTGCGTATTAATCTGTCGAAATTTCCGCCTCGCTCACGCAAGTTCAACATACTGCCGCCAGAGGGATCCGAACTGCAGCAGCTAACATGGCGGTGTGTAGCGTAGCTATGTCGGTGCGTGAGGAACAGTGTTCTGTAAGCACTAAACGGAGGATTTCGTTCACACGTAGAGCATTCTCTCCTTCAGAATAACAATTGCAGATCACACACTGTCGCTGCGACATCTGTAACAATCCGGCGCTTTGGCTTCACTTACACTATCATCAGTCATCTTCCATAGTGTCCTGCTTAGCCCCAGCCGATTTTCAACTGTTTCCAAAACTTAAAGAACACCTAAGAGGGCCTGAAACGGATAGTTGTGAAGCGGTGTTAAGTAGAGGGGAGGATGTGGCTCCGTCAACAAAATCAAACATTCTGCAGAGACAGTGTCAACGAACTGGTCTCTCGTTGGGAGAGACGTGTCCGTCATCAGGGTGACTATATTGAGAAATAAATATGTAGACATGATGAATATAGATGTGCAATGTTGATAAAGTTTGTTCTATCTTAAAAATTTTGAGGGTTTTTATAAAAAAGATTCAGAGACATTACTTTTCAGCATGCCTTCGTATATTGTCACTGGGCATTAAAACGCCAGCATCAGACTTCACATTTTAATTTATTATTTTTTTCACTATCGAATCTATTCACAATACAGTTTGCAGATATACCTGTGAATGTCTCTGCAAGATTATATCATTGTATGGCACACAGTTCAGGACATATGACGTCATATTGAGATACATGAAAAATTAGTTTGTTCTTAAAATGGCTCTCAATAAAACACCAGCGTCAGGTATGACGTTTTAATTTATTACGTCATTACTACTAGCTTTACTCATAACACACTTTCCAAACAGTTACTACATATATAAGTGAATGTGCATGAGAAAGTATATCATTGTACAACATATAGTTCAAAAGATATGACTCATAAACATTGAGATGCGTAAAATACTTGCTTTTGCTGAACGTGGAGTGTAAATTGCTCAGACTATATTCATACAGTGTTTCATAACGGGCCTTGCAACCAACTACAAGCGTAATTAGAAACCTTTTGTAAACTTTTTCTCGCTTACATGCTTCAAAGTTATTTTACACATGTGGGTTAGATTCTTTAAAGAATGCCGGCCGAAGTGGCCGCGCGGTTCTGGCGCTGCAATCTGGAACCGCGAGACCGCTACGGTCGCAGGTTCGAATCCTGCCTCGGGCATGGATGTGTGTGATGTCCTTAGGTTAGTTCGGTTTAACTAGTTCTAAGTTCTAGGGGACTTATGACCTCAGCAGTTGAGTCCCATAGTGCTCAGAGCCATTTGAACCATTTTTCTTTAAAGAATGAAGGGCTCACGGTTGATTACTACAATGTGCATGGTTCTCCTGCCAGGCAATGCTTCTCTCCGGAGTTCCGTCAGCTACTGCCGTGAATCCACGCCACGTAATTCCAATGCATACAACTACTTCTTTGATTTTAAACATGCTGCTAGAACATTGTTGTTAACGCGGGCGGGTAAGATCTCCAAACGCAGTATGACCAAAGTGTCTCATGCTCATCAATCTCAAACGGCTATTAAAAATTCGTGCTCTTAAAACAAGAAAAATGGAAAATATCAATTTACTCAAAGGAGGGAATACCATGGCAGATGCATGCCATAAGTAGTTTATCTGAAAGAGCAGCCATTTCTTTCTCAGCACAGGGAGTTCTACATTCAACTTTGCACCATTTGATTCGAATAATGTAGCTGCGTAAGAAACAGTGGTCAATAGTGAGAGACTTCTTGATCGAATTTAATTTTGTTACACTCGCACAAAAAATGAAGAAGGAATGAGAAATGGTTTTTGTTCACTACAGTTCTGCTAGGTAAAACAATACTGATCTATGTCTGTACTTGTATTGTCATAAGGAAACTTAGTGCCATCATTTTAATTTCACTAGGAACAAAAATTTTGTTACAGGCATTTAGAAAGAATCTATTTCTTGGTGTGGCACTTAGAAATCTTGATAAATTACTTATTTTTTCATTCAATAAAATTTTTCTGGGTTTGTAACCGCGTTGTCAATACATATAAAAACTACAGACGTTTCGGTCCCTGTTGCAAGCGACCTTCAGGTTTTTATTTTAGACACCCTGAAGAAGGTCACTTGCAACAGGCAGCGAAACGTCAGTAGTTTTATACGCGGTGACAAACCCAGAAAAATTTTAATGAAAGTGACAATGGCCATGGAAGCCTACGTTTATTCTCATTTTCTGATTTGTCTCACTATTTTTTGTTGTGGTGAGGTGAGCAGCATGATTATGTGGTATCTCAATACCTTCTCAAGTTTTTGGACACAAATAAGTTATGTACAAGATCTGGCAGAACGTATTCCATTTTTCACATACTTTTCCACTAACCTGATCTTCTCCTCCATATTTTCCTATGATGTGCTAATCTTTCCATCTGTTAGAAAGTTTTACACGCTTTGATCTGTTTTACATATTCCTGTCTTGCCTATCACAGCTTTTTCCCTCTACTGGAGAGATGGACAGAGGTTCAGGGCACTCTCTTGCTCTTAGGGTAGGAAACTGCACCTAAATGCGGAATAATCAGCAATGATCAACGGCATGAGGATGCAGAAGGCAATGAAAACCACCGCCGTAAAGATAGATGTGTGTCCACAAGCCATTTGGCCTGTCACTGAAAGAGGATCAAATGATCTCTCCATTGGCAAAAGATTCCGGAGTAGTCTCCCACTCGGATCTCCGGGAGGGAACTGCCAATGGGAAGGTGAACATAAGAAAAAGACTGAATATCCAGCGAAAGGATAATGTTCTACGATTCGTGGAACGTGGTAGGGAAGTTAGAAAATCTGTCAAGGGAAATGCCAAAGCTCAACCTCAAGATAGTGGTGGTCAGTGAAGTGCAGTGGAAAGAAGACAAATATTTGTGATGAGTATAGGGTAATATCAACAGCAGCAGAAAATGGTATAACGGGAGTAGGATTCGTTATGTATAGGAAGGCAGGGCAGAGAGTGAATCATTGTGAATAGTTCAAAGGTAGGATTGTTCTTACCTCAACTTAAAGCAATCCAACACAGACAACGACAGTACAGTTACATAAGCCGGCGTTGCAAGCCAAAGATGAAGAGATAACGTGTATGAAGATACTGAACGGCTAATTCAGTAGTACAAGGAGATGAAAATTTAATAGTCATGGGGAATTGGAATGCGATTGCAGGTGAAGGAATACAAGAAAGGGTTACGGAAGGAAATGCGTTTGGTAGTAAAAACAAGACAGGACAAAGACTAATTGAGTTCTGTAGTGAATTTGACCTAGTAATAGCTTAAACTCTGTTCAAGAACCACAAAAGGGGGATGTATACTTGAAATACCAAAAGTGTCAGGACATTCCCATATAATTGGTAGTTGACCACAATATGTCACAAGAGGGGGTCCCGCCAGCATAAAAGCAAGCATTGGTGATTGTATTGCCAGTGGAGGAGCAGTAACAGCAGAGTGGGTGTATTACGAAAGCTCCGTGGACACTTTGCAAAAACTGAAGTACGCCATCAAGTCCAAACGCCCAGGAATATTGCTGGGCAGCATCATTCTGATGCAAGATGATGCCCGCCCACATTTCTCCGTTCCGCCGTTGTTTCGACTACATCCTCCATACAGTCCCGATCTCTCCGCATGCGATTTCCGTAATTTTGGAGCCCTGAAAAAAGCATTCGTGGCCGTCGATTTGCTTTGGACGAAGAGGTGCAGGCCTGGGCTTTATCATGGTTCCGTAGGCATCTGCAAACATTTTTCCATGAAGGTACTGACCATCTTGTCTCTCAGATAAATGTACACTCATGTTAACAAAAATTTAAAAAAGTAAACAGAACGCCTTGAACGGATAGAGATAGAACGCTCATATTAACAGGACATGTACATTAGGATGTTCTGCAGAAATGATTAGCATTTGAAACATGTTCGCCCACGGGTCCTAGGTCAACATCGATAATGCGGCGAAACACCACCTACAGATAAAGTGAGCTTGTGGCTCTCGTTGTCACTGTAAACCGAAGGTAACGGATCAGTGTGACTTGAAAAGACGTGCAGGATGCCTCGCAGACATATACGCGAACCGTACCGTCAAATCAGTGAATTTGAAAGAGGGAGCATTGTTTGCATGAGAGAATGTGACGCACCCATCCGGGAAACAGCTTCTCGTGTGTGACGAAGTGTTTCGTACATGCAACGGGTGTGTGCAGACAGTTCACGGGAGGCCTTAGAACAAGACGAGATGGGTCAGATCGCCCCGCCCAGATCCACACCTTATCCGGATGGCACTGCAGGACAGATCTACGTCCTCCTCGGCTCCGGCATAACAGTGGATCAGTTGACTTCGTAGCAACTGAGGAGAGCTCCGCCTACCATCCTCCAAGGAGGCCATGGGTCTGAAGATGGTTATATAAATATAACCGAAACCGGTCACCTATGTTATTGAGACTTAAGTGTTGTGATCAAGACTGAACTTTAGTTAAAATATAATAATAGAGGAATAATGTAACGCATCGAACACCATCAACAGTGACAGTCCGTCGTCGTTTATTACGGCATGCGTTATGTATGCGTCGTCCACTTCTCCGCATAAATTTGACGAATATGCAGAAACATGAAAGAATGCAATGGCGTATGGAACATTATCACCGGGGACAGTAATGGCATCAGAAAGTGTTTCTGGACGAATCTAGATTCTGTTTCCAGAATGAGATTTTCACTCTGCAGCGGAGTGTGCGCTGATATGAAACTTCCTGGCAGATTAAAACTGTGTGCCGGACTGAGACTCGAACTCGGGACCTTTGCCTATCGCGGGCAAGTGCTCTACCAACTGAGCTACCCAAGCACGACTCACGGCCCGTCCTCACAGCTTTACTTCCGCCAGTACCTCGTCTCCTACCGTCCAAACTTTACAGAAGTTCTCCTGCGAACCTTGCTGGACTAGCACTCCTGAAAGAAAGGTCCCGAGTTCGACTCTCGGTCCGCCACACAGTTTTAATCTGCCAGGATGTTTCACATCAGCGCACACTCCGCTGCAGAGCGAAAATCTCATTCTGGAAACAAATCCCAGGCTGTGGCTAAGGCACGTCTCCGCAATATCCTTTCTTTCGGGAGTGCTAGTCCTGCAAGGTTCTCAGGAGAGTTTCTGTAAAGTTTGGAAGGTAGGAGACGAGGTACTGGCGGAAGTAAAGATAGGTCCTGTTTGTTTGCTAATGATGAGCGCGTTTGGTTCACTGCAGACATGGGGAGCGGCGTCACAGTGCCTGCTCTCGCAGAAGACATACAGCGTTAACTCAAGCCCTTAGGGTGTGGGCTGCTATTGGGTACAATCACAGTAGGTGCGTGTCCAGGAAATTGTGAGCAATGTGACCTACGCGAAAGACATCCTGCATCCTGCGACCCATAGCCTTTGCACACAACACCCCCGACACCATTTTTTATGTTGCTGAACGAACACGTGCCTTATTGGTGTCTGGCCTGCCAGATCAAACTGATGTACATGTCCTGTGAATATGAACGTCGTATCTGTAGTCGGTCAAGGTGATCTGCTTTCTCTGAACATGAGTGTATTACCATCTATGAGGATTACTTTAGAAATAATAAACAGCGTACTTACTCTTTTCCAGTCTAATGATTGTAAAGAATCCGCCTCGACTGCAAATAGAAACCGGATGATGACCTAGGTTTCGGCGCGGATAACCACGCCTTCTTCGGAACGCACTACAGCTACAAACTGCCTAAAGAAGCATGGTCCAACATTAATACAGAACGCCCAAAACGCAAAAGTATCGCATAATATGTAAAATAAATGGTACCTGTGTTCCATGTCAATAGCTGTACTTGGCTCAAACGTTAGAAGCGTGCTTCCTCACCCCAGCCAACGTTCGGTGGGCCGCGGGCTCTCAGGTAAACTGATGTGGCGCCGGCAGATAGGCTGTGAGAATGTCAGAAAGGAACACACATGCGCAAATTGAGAAATAGTCTCCTTCCATGCCATTGGCATAAAATGTGTTACGAAAGTCATCCGATGACCGGGTCGAAGGCCCATGAAGTTAATGCGTGTATATGTATAATGTTGTGATCCGCGTAGTCAGCGCGTACACAACTTTCCCACTAGAGCGCGCCCCGCTAAGCGCAACAGCGCAGGCGCAGCGCTCGTCCGTCTCCGCACTACGAGATGGCACTGCCTTAGAGACGGACCAAATTCTGCTTCCGCCGACCCGCGTATTAATATGATTGCTGCTAACTTAGAACCTTTTCTCCTCGTGGATCACACTCGCGCAGTGATACCTGAACGCGCGAGGTATTATAACGAGTGTGCAGACCTCCAATTAGACAGTCTGCATTTGTCTGCACCAGTCTGTACCAGTCTGCATTAGTCTGTACCAGTCTATAGTCAAGTATCAGTCTGCACATAATAAGATTACCATACTCCTGTACATAGCCATGAAGATAAATGTATAGACACTTTTGTCAAGTATCAGAGATATATGTGAGAATAAGATTAATGTACCAATACCAAAGGAACTTCAGATTGTCAATTGTAAATAGCATCCAGAATCAAGTTAAGTAATGTTTATGCTTGTTATTATTTTAGTAAATGTGTGTGAAAATTAATCAAGTTCTGTTTAAAGTTGGTCACCGTCAATCTGCTACTCTAAGCGTGCAAGTGACATTTCTATCGTCTGACCTAACGGCAGAAGATAAACACGGCACGATAAGACCACGAGACATATTGCTGACACTCGCCTACTTTGTTAGAGCGACAAGTCAAATAATCTGATGGTGTGTGTACCGAAGGTCTTACAGTACGCACATCACATATAATATCGCAACTCAAGGATGCTTTTGTAGAACTATAGAACGTGGGTAGGCTGAAACTATGTATGCAAAATGACCTCTGTCGGTCATTAGGTATTAAGGACGATGAAGGGGACGTTGTACGTCCTTTCACGCAATTACATTAAGCCTGTCATACTAATTTGACCTTTTTCTGGTCAATAGCGCTTAGAATTTAATATAGTAACTTTACATGCTTCCAGAATGAGATTTTCACTCTGCAGCGGAGTGTGCGCTGATATGAAACTTCCTGGCAGGTTAAAACTGTGTACCCGACCGAGACTCGAACTCGGAACCTTTGCCTTTCACGGGCAAGTGCTCTACCAACTGAGCTACCGAAGCACGACTCACGGCCGGTACTCACAGCTTTACTTCTGCCAGTACCTCGTCTCCTACCTTCCAAACTTTACAGAAGCTCTCCTTTACATGCTTATCCAAGCATAGTCATCAAATACTCTCACCGACCCCAAGTAATTGAAAAATGGGTTATTCATCCCCCATATTTTTAGCTTGCTTCTAGCTAATGGTATTTTGTCTGTCCTGCGTGCATGCGTTTTGACCATCCTTGGAATTTGCTATCCCACATACATAGTTTCAGCCTATCCACGTTCTATAGTTCTTCAAAATTGTCCTCGAGCTAGGACATTATACATACACACGCATTCACTTCATGCGGCTTCGACCCAGTCATCGGATCGCTTTCGTAACACATTTTATGGCAATCACATGGAAGAAGACGATTTCTCAATTTGCGCACGCGCGTTCCTTTCCGACATTCTCACAGCCTAGCTGCCCGCGCCACCTCAGTTTACCTGAGAGCCCGCGGCCCACCGAACGTTGGCTGGGGTGAGGAAGCACGCTTCTGACGTTTGAGCTAAGAACAGCTATTGACACGGCACACAAGTACCGTTTATTTTACATTTTATGCGAGTCTTTTGCCCTTTTTGGCGTTCTGTATTAATGTTGGACCACGCTTCTTTTGGCAGTTTGTAGTTTTGGTGTGTTCCGAAGAAGGGGTGGTTATACGCACCGAAACCTAGGTCAACATCCGGTTCCTATTTGCAATCGAGGTGGGTTCTTTATAATCATTATATTACTCACGATTGCTGACGCGTTGCAATGTTAAGAGTTCTCTTTTCCAGTCTGTCTCATTTGATTGCCCCTTACACATACCACAGGACGACAAACCGAAAGTGACGGCAACATCAATGACTCGGAGTCAGCCATATGTGGACGACTGTGGAGTTCATTCGAAGACACAGTGGAAGTAATAATATTTTTTTCTGCTGCATCGGTACCAATAAATTAAAAAAAAAAAAACTCCTAGAGCATCGCGGCGAAGTCGACTGGCCGCCGTGTCACGCTGTGCATAAGGCTTCACTCGGATGTGTAATGGAGGGGCTATGCGAGCAACACGCCGCAATCCTGGCCTTTGTCGGCTTCCCAGACCTTGGAGCCTCCAGTTCTAGCCCCCACATCTCATTCAATTAGCTCCTCGATTGGCGTCACGAGGCTGAGTGGACCCTGACAGTATCGGGAATTGAACTCGGACCCTCTGCAGGGCAGTCAGTCGCGATGAACACGCAACTACGGAGGCGACTAACTCTGGCAACCAACGAACAATAAATTTAATGTCTAGGAAGACAAGAGGCAACCTCCTCGTTCATCAAAAAGTAAATTTTACAAGCTTGAAGTGGATATGACAAATAAATGAACCAAGAAATGCCCTCTCGGGTTTTCTGCCAAAAGTCTAAAATTTATGTTAAGAGTCCCACAGTGGACTATAGTACCGACATCCAAACGTGACTGAACATTAATTTGTCGAAAAATACAGGGTTACATCATACAGAAAGGAACCAGAAGAATGTGGATATTGTATGCACCCGTTCACTTGTTCACAAACAAAAGATATCTCAGAAAATAACTACACCCCCCTCCCCCAGACACCCACACACCCCCACACACACACACACATTTCCATACGGATCGATAAGTCGACATATGGTTGTCTAAAGCCCAGAACATAAAAGTTATCAGAATTGGGAATAAGCACCCTGCAGCTAGGAGGTGGGACACACACACACACACACACACACACACACACACACACACAGGGTTATAAAAATCAACAAATATAAAGTGTACCCTTCACACTGTTCTGTGACAAGTTTGGAAATTTGTGGTAAGGCTCTATGGGACCAAACTGCTGAGGTCATCGGTCCCTAAGTTTACACACAACTTAACTTAAACTTACGCTACGGACAACACACACACCCATCCCCGAGGGAGGACTCGAACCCCAGACGGGGGGAGCCGCGCGTGCCGTGACAAGGTGTCCCAGACCACACGGTTACACCGTATGGCTTCTGACAAGTCAAGACTTTTCTAAATTACTGCTGCACATAATTTTTTATATAACTATCTTGATTGCAGACATTTTTAAACAGATGCAATAGCTATCTACCGAATCTATAATAGTAGTAAAAGAATATAGTGGTACTATCTACGACGGTAAAGGTTAAAAAGAAATATTCTGTTAACACCATATACCTGTCATTCCCTGCACTGCGACAACTCGTAACCATGTAATTATAACACAAGTCAAAAAAATGGTTCAAATGGCTCTGAGCACTATGCGACTTAACTTCTGAGGTCATCAGTCGCCTAGAACTTAGAACTAATTAAACCAAACTAAGGACATCACACACATCCATGCCCGAGGCAGGATTCGAACCTGCGACCGTAGCGGTCGCTCGGCTCCAGACTGTAGCGCCTAGAACCGCCCGGCCACTCCGGCCGGCCCACAAGTCAAAGTTCCCACGCGTGCTTCAACCAAGACACAGTCTAGTTCAGCTGCCCCTGCCGATGGCGTTTTATGCAACCCACATTATGCCTGTATCGGCAACGGTATCCGGACAGGCGACAGCCATGTAATCGGCGTTAAGTTCCTTCTCATTGCTTTGGGCGACTTTTAACAAACATAATCGTAGTGTAAAAAGTACAAATGAGGATTGGCTATGAGTTACATGGTGTTTTATGACCAAGATATGCCTTACTTAGACGAAACTTATCTACGCGTCTCCAACCTTTCTTTTCGTAATTAGTGGTACGGTCATACAAGTCTTGGATCTCTCCAAGTTTGTTTCGTTTACGATATTTAATCTTTGGTAAATGGTTCCGAAACTTTGCCTTATAAAACGTGTTTCACCGTCGGAAACAACGAAATTAACAATAATAGCAAAATGGGAAGCGTGAAAGTAAGAATTTTCCATTCTCTACACCAATGGAAAGAGTTATATATGACTCGCCACTTTAATGTGGTAAGGTAGTGATGTAAAAAAATAGATCTAAGATGCCTACATATACCGTGCCAGTTATTCTGCGACATTTTGACAATGTGCTTCACATCTCGAGAGTGAACTGGCGAACAACATTGTACTGTCATGCGGGATTGCATATATCGAACCGGTAGAGGTAGTTGAATGAGCATGTATACAGGATGCAAATGTTATCCTACAGGTCTCTGATGCATGAATAATGTACAGATAACTATACAAAGTAATTGAAAGGAGTTCATTTAGAAATATAGTTCTCAAAAATATTCTCTGTTGTATGTAAGTGAGCACAATTATTTTCATATTTAACCACAGTTATGACTAATGACAGTTTAGAACTGAAGTCAGGAGATTAATAGATTTTTACATGGTTTTGTACAAAATTTTCTGCTTCCTTTTTTCATTTTTTCATAATTGCATACAACTAAGAAAATATTTAAGAACTTTACTTCTAAAGCGATCTTCTTTTGATTACTCTGTACAATTATCTGACCTTTATGCTTTCAGAAACGACCTCTACGACAGCATTTGCGTCCCATGTATGCTGGTGGAAGCATGCAGGATAATTTTGACTCATGTTACTTTTACGTGACTATGACTTGCTGCAGTGCAAGGAATGACAGATATATCAAGCTTATAATATAATTTCTGTTTTCTTTTTAACCCTCAATGTAGTAGATACACTACTGGCCATTAAAATTGCTCACCACGAAGATGAGATGCTGCAGACACGAAATTTAATCGACAGGAAGAAGATGCTGTGATATGCAAATGATTAGCTTTTCAGAGCATTCACACAAGGTTGGCACCGGTGGCGACAACTACAACGTGCTGACATGAGGAAAGCTTCCAACCGATTTCTCATACACAAACAGCATTTGACCGGCGTTGTCTGGTGAAACGTTGTTGTGATGCCTCGTGTAAGGAGGAGAGATGCGTACCATCACGTTTCCGACTTTGACAAAAGTCGGATTGTAGCCTATCGCGATTGCGGTTTATCGTATCGCGACATTGCTGCTCGCGTTAGTCGGGATCGAATGACTGTTAGCAGAAAATGGAATCGGTGGGTTCAGGAGGGTAATACGGAACGCCGTGCTGGATCTAAACGGTCTCGTATCATTAACAGTCGAGATGACAGGCATCTTACCCGCATGGCTGTAACGGATCGTGCAGCCACGTCTCGATCCCTGAGTCAACAGATGGGGACGTTTGCAAGACAACAACCATCTGCACGAAAAGTTCGACGACGTTTGCAGCAGCATGGACTGTCAGCTCGGAGACCATGACTGCGGTTACCCTTGGCGCTGCATCACAGACCGAAGCGCCTGCGATGGTGTACTCAACGACGAACCTGGGTGCACGAATGGCAGAACGTCATTTTTTCGGTTGAATCCAGGTTCTGTTTACAGCATCATGATGGTCGCATTCGTGTTTGGCGACATCGTGGTGAACGCACATTGGAAGCGTGTATTCGTCATCGCCATACTGGCGTATAACCCGGCGTGATGGTATGGAGTGCCATTGGTTACACGTCTCGGTCACGTCTTGTTCGCATTGACGGCACTTTGAACAGTGGACGCTACATTTCAGATGTGTTACGACCCGTGGCTCTACCCTTCATTCGATCCCTGCGAAACCCTACATTTCAGCACGATAATTCACGACCGCATGTTGCAGGTCCTATACGGGCCTTTCTTGATACAGAAAATATTCGACTGCAGCCCTGGCCAGCACATTCTCCAGATTTCTCAGCTACTGAAAACGTCTGGTCAATGGTGGCCGGGCAACTGGCTCGTCACAATATGCCAGTGACTAATCTTGATGAACTGTGGTATCGTGTTGAAGCTGCATGGGCAGCTGTACCTGTACACGCCATCCAAGCTCTGTTTGACTCTGTGCCCAGGCATATCAAGGCCGTTATTACGGCCAGAGGTGGTTGTTCTGGGTACTAATTTCTCAGGATCTATGCACCCAAATTGCGTGAAAATGTAATCACTTGTCAGTTCGAGTATATTTGTCCAATGAATACCCGTTTATCATCTGCATTTATTCTTGGTGTAGCAATTTTAATGTCCAGTAGTGTAGTAACGTTTTATTTGCATTGTAGATTCTGAAGATGGGTATTGCATTACCGAAACGGGTAATTATGTCAAAAACGTTTTTGCGATAAAGATATTTAGATAAAAATTATCTACACCATAAGAAAGTTTTCCACATTGCCCAGAAAAAAGAATTATTGCTTTTCTAACTTTTTACGATTATTTCTAGTAACGTATCAGTGACTTCCTTACGATAATCGCTGAGTACCTGCCATTTCTCTGCACATACATGTGTATTTGTGCATGTGTGCGCGAGCGTGCGTGGGTGGGTGCCTGTGTGTGTGTGTGTGTGTGTGTGTGTGTGTGTGTGTGTGTGTGTGTGTGTGTAGAAAATCGCTGCGCAGCTGCCAGAAGCGGGCTGTCTGCAAGAGTGATGGGTGACACTGTTTTTGTGCAGCGGAAAATTTTCAGCAGTCAGGGAGCCAGGTCGCAGAGCAATGCGGGTGGATATTGACACCTTGGCTTCTGTCTGCGGCCGACCTATTTCCACTATGTATGCCAAAGGTACCGTAAGAAAGGAATGAGGTAGCACATTATTTCCACAGACAACACAATATGTGACTATTACCCACATATTTTTCATGTCTTTTTTATGTATCATCAGGTTCACTAATGTATGAACATTTCTTTTTTACTACAGAATTAGAATTTGTTTGTTGAAAATAAAATATTATCTGCAATTGTTAAAAACAATTTTGAAAATCTTATCAGCGAATTTGTGTAGTATTGAGCCACTGAAATCGACGGGTTGAACTATAACCTTTAGAGCGTACACAGTCTCTGACAGCGGCAGACCGCAATAGTAGTCCCGCAGCCGCATCTGCGGTATTTTTTTAATATGATTTATTTGCCTTTGGCATGAATGATTTAGCCAGAGAAGCAAGTAACTACAGGTTTGGTGTACAGTATCACATATACAGCTAACACATTCGAAATTGCATTAATTACAGGTTACCTTCACGGCACAGTCTGAGACGCTCGCTAAACCCGCTCGGCAGAACAGGTTCAAAATGGTTCAAATGGCTCTGAGCACTATGGGACTCAACTTCTGAGGTCATTAGTCCCCTAGAACTTAGAACTACTTAAACCTAAGCTAAGGACATCACACACATCCATGCCCGAGGCAGGATTCGAACCTGTGACCGTAGCGGTCGCGCGGTTCCAGACTGTAGAGCCTAGAACCGCCCGGCCACACCGGGCGGCATTTAAAAATTAATTTGCAAAAGTTTAAGAAACAAACAATAACCATAAGCCCAAGATTTAAAATAGCTGACAAGAGAAGACAAAAAAATGGTTCAAATGGCTCTGAGCACTATGGGACTCAACTGCTGTGGTCATAAGTCCCCTAAAACTTAGAACTACTTAAACCTAACTAACCTAAGGACAGCACACAACACCCAGCCATCACGACAAGAGAAGACATCCCTGCACCAGGGAAGGACCTACAGAAGTTCCACAAGATGGTAATTGAAGGGGCCCAGAAGCGCTCAGAGAATCAGTTACACGTCGCCCGATCAGACGACCGACCTCTCAGAGCCAATACGCCGACAACTTTTAAAATAACTTGTTAAAGGAAATCACGCCACCTATATACACAACCTGACAAAGACTTGCACGAAGATCTGAGCGATACCCAACAGTAACTAAACACACACGAAGACAATCGGGCGTCGACGCGCGCACACACACACAGCCGACTCATGAACGATCGGCGAGCTCAAACGCGTCCCCCGGTAGGACGACCGACCAACGATCCGCCAAGACCGTGGCCCGGTTCAGATGATGCGTGGCAGCGATAGTCGGGCGAGCCATGTCGACACAGGCCTCGCTGCTACTCCAACCCGACTGCACTAGTGTCGCATTGCAATTCCGCGACTGGCAGGTCGGGATTGCACACCAGACACGTTCCAACTGACTGCCAGCTCGAACTCGCGACCCGGACTGCCGACACGAACTGCCAATCCGAACCACCAAGAAACTCACGACTCACTCCCCTACGACAGATAACAACCGGGAAGTAATAGCAGTCATTCATAGATACTACAAGAGCGGCTATATCGATACGCGCTGCTAACGCCGCTCACTGTCAGGCAAGCCGGCCGCGGTGGCCGTGCGGTTCTGGCTCTGCAGTCCGGAACCGCGAGGCTGCTACGGTCGCAGGTTCGAATCCTGCCTCGGGCATGGGTGTGTGTGATGTCCTTAGGTTAGTTAGGTTTAAGTAGTTCTAAGTTCTAGGGGACTGATGACCTAAAATGTTGAGTCCCATAGTGCTCAGAGCCATTTGAACCATTTCTTTTTGAACTGTCAGGCAAAGCAGCAACTCAGGGACAGTAGTAATTTAAATTAACGGAATGAGGTGGAAGTACATTAAAACAGGGTGTAAAAAAATACATGATGGCGGGAACACGAGCCACGCACGGCTCATAGTACGTACATTCACGCATTCAACACAGTCCACATATCACAACTTCTTACGCTCGAACCTTTGAGTCTGACTTGTAACTGGATATCCGCAGAAACTGGGCAGCCCTGACGTATTGCGTTTAGGTCAGCTGTCAAAGCAGGTCCATCACAGATGTAGGTTGAGAAATTCCTGCTCTGATCAAGGCCTTAAGAAACTTTCGGCGTTGTCTGACATAACGTGAACATTGTAGTACCACAAGGTTGAGGTTTGCAATTTCGGTTGGGTGGTCTTCGCAGTATTGAGGTGGCTGAATTTTCATCTTATAAAGATGTGAAGGGTAACAGCCGTGACCCAATCGAAAAATGACTCTGAGCACTATGGGACTTAACTGCTGAGATCATCAGTCTCCTAGAACTTAGAACTACTTAAACCTAAGGACATCACACACATCCATGCCCGATGCAGGATTCGAACCTGCGACCATAGCGGTTGCGCGGCTCCAGGCTGTAGCGCCTAGAACCGCTCGGCCACTCCGGCCGGCATGACCCAATCAGATGCAGGTTATGATAGTGGTATGACATCGACGAGGGCAGTTCAATAAGTAATGCAACACATTTTTTTTTCTGAAACAGGGGTTGTTTTATTCAGCATTGAAATACACCAGGTTATTCCCCAATCTTTTAGCTACACAACACTATTTTTCAACGTAATCTCCATTCAATGCTACGGCCTTACGCCACCTTGAAATGAGGGCCTGTATGCCTGCACGGTATCATTCCACTGGTCGATGTCGGAGCCAACGTCGTACTGCATCAATAACTTCTTCATCATCCGCGTAGTGCCTCCCACGGATTGCGTCCTTCATTGGGCCAAACATATGGAAATCCGACGGTGCGAGATCGGGGCTGTAGGGTGCATGAGGAAGAACAGTCCAATGAAGTTTTGTGAGCTCCTCTCGTGTGCGAAGACTTGTGTGAGGTCTTGCGTTGTCATGAAGAAGGAGAAGTTCGTTCAGATTTTTGTGCCTACGAACAAGCTGAAGTCGTTTCTTCAATTTCTGAAGAGTAGCACATTACACTTCAGAGTTGATCGTTTGACCATGGGGAAGGACATCGAACAGAATAACCCCTTCATCGTCCCAGAATACTGTAACCATGACTTTACCGGCTGAGGGTATGGCTTTAAACTTTTTCTTGGAAGGGGAGTGGGTGTGGTGCCACTCCATTGACTGCCGTTTTGTTTCAGGTTCGAAGTGATGAACCCACGTTTCATCGCCTGTAACAATCTTTGACAAGAAATTGTCACCCTCAGCCACATGACGAGCAAGCAATTCCGCACAGATGGTTCTCCTTTGCTCTTTATGGTGTTCGGTTAGACAACGAGGGACCCAGCGGGAACAAACCTTTGAATATCCCAACTGGTGAACAATTGTGACAGCACTACCAACAGAGATGTCAAGTTGAGCACTGGGTTGTTTGATGGTGATCCGTCGATCATCTCGAACGAGTGTGTTCGCACGCTCCGCCATTGCAGGAGTCACAGCTGTGCACGGCCGGCCCGCACGCGGGACATCAGACAGTCTTGCTTGACCTTGCGGCGATGATGACACACGCTTTGCCCAACGACTCATCGTGCTTTTGTCCACTGCCAGATCACTGTAGACATTCTGCAAGCGCCTAGGAATATCTGAGATGCCCTGGTTTTCCGCCAAAAGAAACTCGATCACTGCCCGTTGTTTGCAACGCACATCCGTTACAGACGCCATTTTAACAGCTCCGTACAGCGCTGCCACCTGTCGGAAGTCAATGAAACTATACGAGACGAAGCGGGAATGTTTGAAAATAATCCACTTGAAATTTCCAGTTTTTTCAACCACAATTGGCCGAGAAAAAAAATGTGTTGCATTACTTATTGAACTGCCCTCGTAGATAGCTTGATTTTGGAGAACGAGGTTTTTCGCAGAATACTCGGTTGTTTGGAAAATTACTGGTAAGTTTCTATAGGACCAAACTGCTGAGGTCATCGGTCCCTAGGCTTACACGCTAATTAATCTAACTTAAACTAACTTACGCTAAGGACAACACACAAACGCTCGCCCGAGGGGGGACTCGGACCTCCTACGGGGGGAGACGCGCAAACCATCACATGGCGCCTAAGACCACGCGGCTACAACGCGCGGCTACTCGGTTGTATTGGGGCATAATGTCTTCCTTTGGACTGTTGAGATATGTCCCACGTATCTGAGCATTTTTGACGAACCTTTATCTTCATTCCAACAAAAAAACCTGCATGTGGAAGGCGGGTGTAGTATGGATGGCCGTCAGTTACACTTTGTTTTGCCAGATGGTCCGCCATCTCGTTAAATGCGATAACAGAATGTCCTTTGATCCACAATAAGTGGACATGTTTGTATTGACTTTCACACTTATAGAATAACTTAATTATGTCGAATACATGTCGGTTAGAGTTGGAACCCGATTGCTGCTTTTCCAGGTTTTCCAGTGCACTCCTCGAATCCCTGACAATAAGGATGTCATTGAACTGATTTGAAGTATATAGAAGGAACTCTTTAATTGGTGCGACTTCGACAGTGAAGATGCCGGCTTCCATCGGTAGCTTAAACATAGCCCAATATAGTGGATCTCTGCAGACATAAGAAAATCCGTTGCCCTCTCTTGTTATAGAGCTATCAGTGAATATTTTGATCGATGAGGACCACGATGATGCAATCGAATGGGAGACGCCAGTAGAAATAGTGAACGTTCGACATTGCTCTCCGGGCTGATAGAATATTGTGGGCTGGTAGAGAATGCGCTGGGTGACGATCAGTTTGGCTTTAGGAAAAGTAAAGGGACGAGAGAGGCAATTCTGACGTTACGTCTAATAATGGAAGCAAGGCTAAAGAAAAATCAAGACACTTTCATAGGATTTGTCGACCTGGAAAAAGCGTTCGACAATATAAAATGGTGCAATCTGTTCGAGATTCTGAAAAAAGTAGGGGTAAGCTATAGGGAGAGACGGTTCATATACAACCAAGAGGGAATAATAAGAATGGACGATCAAGAACGAAGTGCTCGTATTAAGAAGGGTGTAAGACATGGCTGTAGCCTTTCGCCCCTGCTCTTCAACCTGTAAATCGAGGAAGCAATGATGGAAATAAAACAAAGGTTCAGGAGTGGAATTAAAATACAAGGTGAAAGGATATTAATGATACGATTCGCTGATGACATTGCTATCCTGAGTGAAAGTGAAGAAGAATTAAATGATCTGCTGAACGGAATGAACAGTCTAATGAGAAAGACGAAGGTAATGAGAAGTAGTAGAAATGAGAACAGCGAAAAATTAACATCAGGATTGATGGTCACGAAGTCAATGAAGTTAAGGAATTCTGCTACCTAGACAGTAAAATAACCAATGACGGACGGAGCAAGGAGGACATCAAAAGCAGACTCGCTATCGCAAAAAAGGCATTTCTGGCCAAGAGAAGTCTACTAATATCAAATACCGGCCTTAATTTGAGGAAGAAATTTCTGAGGATGTACGTCTGGAGTACAGCATTGTATGGTAGTGAAACATGGACTGTGGGAAAACCGGAACAGAAGAGAATCGAAGCATTTGAGATGTGGTGCTATAGACGAATGTTGAAAATCAGGTGGACTGATAAGGTAAGGAATGAGGATGTTCTACGCAGAATCGGAGAGGAAAGGAATATGTGGGAAACACTGATAAGGAGAAGGGACAGGATGATAGGACACTTGCTAAGACATGAGGGAATGCCTTCCATGGTACTAGAGGGAGCTGTAGAGGGCAAAAACTGTAGAGGAAGACAGAGATTGGAATACGTCAAGCAAATAATTGAGGACGTAGGTTGCAAGTGCTACTCTGAGATGAAGAGGTTAGCACAGGAAAGGAATTCGTGGCGGGCTGCATCAAACCAGTCAGTAGACTGATGACCAAAAAAAAAAAAAGTTTAGTACCTCATATTCCAATCTAAATGCAGGAGGCACAGTGTCTTTTTGGACGAGGGATATCACACAACTTTGCTGCCTGAAACTTTGTGTTAGGAGCGGTACCGTGCTCCTTCGAGCGTGTGGGATAGGAAGTGAGTGTGCAGGGAGAATGTGGTGCGACAACTGCTTGTGGCTACAAGCCGCACATGTTGTTACAAAGTTAACATTATTTTTCTAACTTGTAATCATACTTCAAAATGAATAATAAAAAAAAGAGTACCATTTGGCCACAGCAAGTGCAACCAGACATTATAACGTGAAATTATGGAATGTATAATAATCTCCAGTGCTTTGAATGATTTCGACATTATAATTTTTGCATGAACTTCACTCGTTACTTTATGGCCATCATTAATCCAGTTCATTATTACCTGGAACAGGATCTATGTTCCATTATCCTGTATTCCTAGTGTCACATTATGGATGTTAAATTTGTCTAATAATGAAGGCAAATAGTCTGGCAGAAAATAAAAGTAAACTTCTCCTTTAGTTTGTAATTTCGTATTGTTGCCAATCAAATAATGTCATTAACTAAAGATTGAGAAGCAACAACAATGACTAGCTGTTAAAACCATTGACTCTGAGAAACAACTGTAAATTTTACTTCTTATTTAATTATGTTAATCAATCTTCTGTGGTTTTGATATTATGTATCGAAGTCTTGGGTGTCCGTATTCCATAATAGGTATTTTACTGTTGCTATCACATAATGAAAGTTTAAATGATAGTATTGAGTAAGAATTTTAAGTATTTGTGAAAGCTTGCCTATCGTAATTTGGTAAAGTAAAGACTGTAGTGATATCACGCTACGTCATTATCACCATATTGCTTACTACTGTAATCCACTCACTTTTCATTTTCCTTTTATTACTTCAAACAATTTTAAAGTTGTCATTGTGAACTTCGACTTAATTTTTTTTTAATTTTTTTTTAATCTTCTGAATAGGAGAAGTTACTCCTGCGCATGTAAAGACTAACGTCATCAATGTATGTGTGTGAATTATTGCTACGTGAACCTTAGCCTAATTATAACAACTGGCTTAAGAAGAATAGTACGATTGAGGACCGAATTATTTTATTGTTTAAGAAATAAACTGTACGCCTGAGGACCGAATCATTTCATTGCACGATTAAAATTTTACTAAAATACAAATTTTGCTCAATGACAGAGTCGACTATCTAATCGAGAATGATCTTTGTTGCTATATTTATGTGCACTAAATCCTTATTAACTGTGTGTCGAACTGCCACTTTGATGATCAACTGTGCACTTTTTCACATCGTTTCGGTCAAATTACTTCGGAATCGATGCGTTCCCGACAAATTAGATTCGAGTGATCACGGTCGATATACTGGGCGAAGTGCAACGCACACGATCTCAGCAGGCTACACAATTCATAGACATCAGTAGCGATGGAGACATTGTTTGCTCTGAATGCAGGTATGTACGTCCTAAATAGCTTTCTATGTTTGCAGTCAGAGTATATGATGGTGTATTTCATCTTCAGCTTTTGATGCAGAAGTCGATAAAAAAAAGTGAGAGTTGCCCAGTAGAGATGCGTATTTGGAACTACTAAAGAGAAAAAAGAAAAAAAATCATGCGACCATAGAAATTATTACAGCGATGAAAACCAAATGGAGATAGGCAGGACACGTGGTCGATTAGTGAACAGAATATGGACCGAAGACGGTTTTTGCTGAATGGCAGTAAATAAATAAATGACCAAGTTGAGGAGCTAATCAAAGGTGACCTGGTGACATTAGAAGACAACCGAGAGTAACGTCAGGCTTAGAACTGTGATGCATGCGGAAGTCCAGAGAAGGCCATATTGAACAGTGGATGACTACTGATTTTGACGCTGTCTACGTAATTGCAGGGCTGAGATCATTATTGTCTTTTTTATATACAGGAAATCCAAATATTCTGTCTGTTTCTGTTCGTATACATTTGTAAGGTGTCAGGCAAATCCAACAGCTTCCATGAAAACCCTGACATGATGAGCAAATCCAGTAGTATGTCACATAGCTCCGAATAAATCGTGACATTAAATTAACCAAAGTAATACGAGTAACGAGTGAGCAAATGAAATACCACAGACTAACACAAGAATGCCTAAATGCATGTCATACCTTCCCACTGTGAGACAGACGCAGTTCCGAGGGGAGAAACGAGAACAGAAGCCGAGAGCAGAACCGTGTTAAGCGAGAAGGCCCTACGATAAGGGACGGACACCCACATCGCCAGCTAACCGCTACGACCACACCACCTGCAAGTATTTAGCGTGAGACTTTTTCGCGTCTCTGTTACGTTAGGATCACCCCCCAGCCATGTTAAAAGCTAGAGCCCTCCAGAAGAACAGTATAGATCTTACGATAACGCTAAAAGGACCACACCAGCTGCAAGTTTTAGCGTGAGACTTTTTCGCGTCTCTGTCACGTTGCAAACTTTAAAAACATTGCCCCAGCACGAAAAGTATAACTTTCCTCATTGGACAGACAGAATTTTTGTAGGCGGAGCTTAAGGTTAACATTGAGACTCTGATCGGTCAGATGAAAACACAGCCAGATAGTTTTTTTTTTTTTTAAACCAATTTCGGTAAACTGTAGTAAGGAGAAGGTAGGAGAGAGTTGCTTCGGAGACGGTGAGGTGAGCGGAGCTGTGCTGTCCGCCGCTCCCTGACGAACACTGACAAGGTAATGAACGCACGCGATGCTGCATAACAGCGCATAAAGCTTCACTCAGAACTGCAGAAGTCTCATCTGTTACACCCCCTTTTTACGTAATACTAGTGTCGATCGTCAATTAAAGCTCATGGTGTTCACATTTGCCACTTGAAGTAAAAATCTGAAACGCGATGATTTTTCTGTTATATAGTTATTGAGAAGCCACATCAGCCACTGTAATTTACGACAAGTTAGATAAGTAATTAAAGATAATTGAGGGTCACTGTAGACCATTTTGATAGTTTTCTCTTTTATGAAACTTAATTTAAACCCAGATTATAGATGTGATATGGCATAGGTCATCCTTCGATCCGTTGTAGAACTTGGAAACCCATTCAGGGAATATTCGTTCACATTTTTGTTGAACGCAGTTGGTTTTTACCATCCTGTATTAAAACATTTCCTTTTATCAATAGTGCAATTTATAAACAATGTTTAGTGAGTAGAATAAAATTTCCAATGGTAAAGTTAACTGCTTTTTCGACGTTATTTTACCAGCTAACTAAAAATAGGAAAGTCTTGAACCCCTTCCACTAAATTTAGTTAGTATTAAGATTCTTTTACAGGGAGTGCAGTGGAGCTGACGCTGAAATCATTAAGTATTTGGTTATATCATCGCTAGTCTCACTGAACTCTTCTGAATTCTACATGTCATGTGTGGTCTGGCGTCTCCTTACCAGCAACAGGTCCCAGGTTCAAACTAGTAAATTCCCTAAAAAACACGCTCAGAGCGTCGTTGTGCGAAAGTGGTAGGGAGACACGATATAGAACAAACAGACACCATGCAGAATGTTAGAAAATGTCGACCCTGCCAGGATGGTAAAATACCAGCATTGAGGGTCGACCACATGCCTAACTAGGTCAGAAAAATATCCTGTTGAAACATTTTCGTAATAAAAAAAATTTTTTTTGAACGTTATAAGTAGTCGAAAACAGTAGCTGCAGCTATAGATAGTAAGAAAGTATTCAATAAAAGTGAGACATTCATTCTGGCAGAGACAATAGCATAATTAAGTTATGAATTTTAATATTGTTAGAATTAAGTCTTTTCTCCAATGCAAGCGCACAGGTGGCAAGTTGGTTCTGACCCAACAAGTAAGTGAATGGTTTGTCAAGTCGTGTGAACAAAAAGTTTATGAAACGCGTGAGATCGTATGAGCGCATGTTGACTCGAAGTAGGGGGCGTGAATTGCTTTTAAAACAGAAAATAAGAGATTCGGAAAGATTAGCAATGGCAGATCGAGACCTTGACCGAATTGAGGTAGAGACCCAGCATGAAGATGGACAGTGAATAGAGGACAGTACAGCAGACGATGCAGTATCGCGAGAAATAGGACAGATAACGCACCATAACGAGGATAATGTACGCCAAGGCACAGAAAACCTAGGTCACCATCCGACAGAGGAGCAGGAAAGTAGAGAGACAGCCGATGAGGATTCTAACTTGCGTCTTGAACACGTAGAACCCATAGTATAAGTAATCAGAGCTCCCTCACCACAGAGTACAAGGAATGCGAGCAGAAACGTGTCACCGCACAGTTCAATGCAATCGGTTGCGAACAAACACTTGGGTACAAACGCAGAGCGTAGGACGTCGGAAGAAAACGCTATAGGACCCAACAATCTGGCAGAATTATTACAACGAATTACGGAAACCATGACAAGGCAAAATAAAGACATAGCGAACCAAATTCAAATTCAGAATGCAGAAACCACGAGACAAATGCGTGAGATTAAAGAACAAAATAAAAAAATTCAGTTACTCCTAAGTCATATTGAAGACGAGGTAAAAGAATCTCGAGAAGTGATAGGAAACTTAATAACAGGTCACAATCCACTGAGAACAGACATTGACAAGGTACAAGCGAACGTAGAAACATTGCGTAATGACACTCAACACGAGATCAAAACATTACATAACAACACCCAGGGAGAAGTCAAGAAACTAGAGAAACAGATAAACGAAATTACTAGACAAGCAGCAGGTACAGCGCGTGAAGTTGTTGAAAACAATGTGTTGCACAAACATATCACAAAAGCAGCGCTGAAAAGATATGATAACCGCATAGTGAAAATAGAAGCGCAAACGAAGCGACAATTTCATAAATTGCGAACAGAGTTGATGCAAACCATTGAAGAGCGTAGTGAACAGGATCGAACAAGCATCGAGTCTGCAACCACATCCGTATCTGTAAGAGCATTGGAAAACAAGCAATTAACGAAGATATTACGCATTTGCGATTCCAATCACAGGCGGAAGTAACATACGTGAAATCAGACAGTCTGCACAGCAAAAACACGTTTCGAAATTCTTAATGAACAAACGTCATCACAAACACATGCGGAACCACAAATGTATGTTTCAAGACAGTTTGGATCGTGCAATGAAGCAGGAAGGTTAGCCAGACAGCATACCGAACCAATACGTGACAATGGAAAGCCAGGTCGCGAAGAGTACTGTGCAATGCATTCAGCTACACGTTCACAACCGATGGAAGAAAATTATTGCGTACCACTCCAACGATTCTACGCAAGGGTAGGCGAAAGTTACGGTGGACAATATCCAATGGATCTACCACAACCGGAAAGAACGACGGGAGAAATGATCGGAAACAAAAGTGGCGAAGAATCGCGAATTTCATATGGAACTATGACGAAGTACGACAACTATCATTTCCTCACAGTCAGAAAATTTCAACATTTTCGAGAAGGAAACTCATTACATCCTCGAACTTTTATTGATCAATTCCGAGTAGGATTACCAGAACACTGGACGCTAGCACACAAATTAGACTTTATATGTGCACACATGTCAGGAACAGTCGCAGAAACCATACAGAATGTTGCAGCGACATGCCGATCGTACGAAGATTTCAGAGAGAAGTTTCCCTCACGATATTGGTCCAGCGAAGCACAGGACAGAGTGAAGTACGAATTATTACAGAACCCATATTTTGAAAATTCAGGAGAGAAGAGTCCCGTGAAATTTTTCGAATTAATGGCAAAGAAAAATCAATGCTTAGATGTACCATACAGTGACGGAGAGTTGATTAAATTATGAAATACCAGCAATCATTAGTATGTCGCGGAGGCAGTGACGTCGAAACATTTAAAGGTATTCTAAGGGAACTAGTGTTCATATTTTCGGAAGATGACGCAAGAAAAAGACGAAGCGCACGTGAAAACGAAAGCAAAATGCAGTGGAATCCACAAGACACAGTACGAAGAAACAATAATTACGAACCATGTGATAAGTTCGCACCAAGAAACGACAATAGATATCAACAAAGAACCGGTTATGGATTTAGAAGAGAATATGGCAATAACTATAATTCATCCAAGAACGGCAACAACTATTACAGAGGGTATAACGACAACCGCAACGGGTACTGGAGAACCAATAGACTGACAAATTATCTACAAAGAAACCACTATCAGCAAGCTGAACAAGAAAAGAGAATACAGAAAGAAGAGGTGGAGGTAAGACCACCAAACCCCGATAAACGTTCGAATTGACACCTAAGCGCCCATGCCAAAGAGAATGACGCACCGACCCAGGACAATTGCAGCACCTTGAACAGAGAAGTAAAAATCTTATCACGAGAAGAGAAGAAGGAAGAAACAAATCCGCAGGGACCAGATGAAAACGAAGACAGGAAAATAACAATATCGTGTTGGGACGAAATTAATTGGGAGAATACTGACGAGGAAGATGAATTACCAGAGGCATGCACAACAAATGTAGGAGGAAAGGACGAAGTAATGAGTATTGCAGAGCTATTTGAGATGGAAACCAGGGAAAGCGAATTCAATGAGGATAATGCGCAGTCGACAGAAGTTGAAAATAAGTTACTAGTGGGCACACAACCAAACGTATATAATGAAGGAAGTTATGAAGCGATAATTAGAGCATTTAGATGCGATTATGTGGAAGTAGCAACGAAGAAGGAGAAGATAGACGAGGATGAGGAAAAAGTAGAGGATGTTGAAGAAAGCGTAAATGAAGGAAGAAATAGAGAAGAGGAAATAAAAGAGAGAGAAGTAGCAGTCGAAGCTTATCCTACAGAAAGTTCGAATTCACAAAGGAAATTCCTAAAAAGACTCATGTGTGATTCAGTGGAGGATTCGTTGATGCAAGAAGAAGAATAACAGAACCAACCCTTTCAAATTCAACCAATTGTGAAGGCCATGGTAAAGCATATCACAGTCAATATTGTAATTGATAGCGGAAGTGAACTGACTGCGATCTCAGAAAATTTATTCATGCAGTGTAATGCCAATGAGGAATTGCCAGTTCTGAAAACACGTAAGATTAAAGTAAGAGGTCCTATTAGAAACAATGCTGCGGAAGTTACGAGACAAACAAGGTTAACTCTTTCGTGCCAAGGTCAAAAGTTCGAAGCCGACTTCGTGATTATACCTAAACTAACTGTAGATTTGATCATAGGTGCAGATTTTTTAAATGAGAGACGAGCGATAATAGATATGGGGAAAGGTAGCGTAACATTCGGGAATGTCACACTTCTCGTTGAGCAAAAGCTAAAATTTGAAGAAATACCAGTTATAAACACACAATTAAGAATGACGCGAGATAAAAAGGATGAAGAATTAGAATGGTATGCACAAAAGGGGGAATCGCCTCAACTCATGTTAGAAGTCCATAAAGAAATCGACGAAAAATTGCAAGAAGTTCAAGGTATTTCGGAACACAGTAAAAGAGAATTAGAGGGTATTTTACGAGATAAAGCAGAGGTATTTTTACCTAAGACTGGCAGTATTAAACAGTTTCAGTACAAGTTTGAAGTAAAACAGCACAAACCATTTAGATTGCCACCCTATACAATCCCATTAAGTTACAGGAAAAAAGTGTTCCAGGAGATATCTAAAATGTTAGATGACGATATTATTGAACCAGTTACCTCCACATATAACAGCCCGCTCCATATTGTACAAAAACGAGATGGGAGCATCAGGTTACTGCTTGATTCCAGACAGATCAACACAATCATAATCACTGAGACAGATCGCCGAAAAATTAGAGGAATTGATACAAAACTTCCACGGTGCTAAGATATTTTCATCAATTGATTTACGGAGTAGTTTCTGGCAAATACAATTGGCCCCAGAATGTAGAAAATTTACAACATTTATCGTATTCGGTCGATGTTACCAGGTTAAACGATTGCCATTTGGTTTAAACATATCATCAGCAGCGTTTATTAGGAGATTTAATACTATACTCAGTCCTGAAATTTTACAAAAAATTACTTGTTATGTTGATGATGTGATTATAGCAGAACCCTCTTGGGAACATCACAACGACACATTAAATCAGTTTTTACAAATCATGAAAGAGCATGGGGTCACAAAAAATGTAACAAAATCCAAATTTGGAAGGCGAGAGGTCAAATTTCTAGGACATATAATTTCCAAGAAAGGGGTAATGCCCGACTCAGAAAAACTAACGGGAATCAAAGGATTCTGTACATATAATAAGAAAACTCTCAGAGGATTTCTAGGTCTAACTCGATTCTATAAAAAATTTATTTGGATCGACTCTCTCGCATCACCACGCCTACGTGCATTGACTGGAAAAACCACGCCATGGGTATGGAATCAACAAGCCAATGAAGAATTTAGCACAACCTGATCTAACACAAAATTTTTGTATGGCCACTGATAGCGCGAAAACAGGTTTAGAAGTTGTTTTATTCCAAGAATACGAACAGGCAGGGCTAAGATCATATAGAACAATTGCATTTGCCAGTCGGGTACTCACAAAAAGCGAGAAAAACTATTCAGTCACGGAGCTGGAAGCATTGGCCATTGTATGGGGCTTCCAACGTTTTCGATACTTCCTATTCGGAAGAAGAAACAAAAGTATACACTGACCACAAAGCATTAGAATTTCTGTTATCCGCCAAACTAACTCATGGGAAATTAGCCAGATGGATGTTAATACACTCCTGGAAATTGAAATAAGAACACCGTGAATTCATTGTCCCAGGAAGGGGAAACTTTATTGACACATTTCTGGGGTCAGATACATCACATGATCACACTGACAGAACCACAGGCACATAGACACAGGCAACAGAGCATGCACAATGTCGGCACTAGTACAGTGTATATCCACCTTTCGCAGCAATGCAGGCTGCTATTCTCCCATGGAGACGATCGTAGAGATGCTGGATGTAGTCCTGTGGAACGGCTTGCCATGCCATTTCCACCTGGCGCCTCAGTTGGACCAGCGTTCGTGCTGGACGTGCAGACCGCGTGAGACGACGCTTCATCCAGTCCCAAACATGCTCAATGGGGGGCAGATCCGGAGATCTTGCTGGCCAGGGTAGTTGACTTACACCTTCTAGAGCACGTTGGGTGAAACGGGATACATGCGGACGTGCATTGTCCTGTTGGAACAGCAAGTTCCCTTTCCGGTCTAGGAATGGTAGAACGATGGGTTCGATGACAGTTTGGATGTACCGTGCACTATTCAGTGTCCCCTCGATGATCACCAGTGGTGTACAGCCAGTGTAGGAGATCGCTCCCCACACCATGATGCCGGGTGTTGGCCCTGTGTGCCTCGGTCGTATGCAGTCCTGGTTGTGGCGCTCACCTGCACGGCGCCAAACACGCATACGACCATCATTGGCACCAAGGCAGAAGCGACTCTCATCGCTGAAGACGACACGTCTCCATTCGTCCCTCCATTCACGCCTGTCGCGACACCACTGGAGGCGGGCTGCACGATGTTGGGGCGTGAGCGGAAGACGGCCTAACGGTGTGCGGGACCGTAGCCCAGCTTCATGGAGACGGTTGCGAATGGTCCTCGCCGATACCCCAGGAGCAACAGTGTCCCTAATTTGCTGGGAAGTGGCGGTGCGGTCCCCTACGGCACTGCATAGGATCCTACGGTCTTGGCGTGCATCCGTGCGTCGCTGCGGTCCGGTCCCAGGTCGACGGGCACGTGCACCTTCCGCCGACCACTGGCGACAACATCGATGTACTGTGGAGACCTCACGCCCCACGTGTTGAGCAATTCGGCGGTACGTCCACCAGGCCTCCCGCATGCCCACTATACACCCTCGCTCAAAGTCCGTCAACTGCACATACGGTTCATGTCCAAGCTGTCGCGGCATGCTACCAGTGTTAAAGTCTGCGATGGAGCTCCTTATGCCACGGCAAACTGGCTGACACTGACGGCGGCGGTGCACAAATGCTGCGCAGCTAGCGCCATTCGACGGCCAACACCGCGGTTCCTGGTGTGTCCGCTGTGCCGTGCGTGTGATCATTGCTTGTACAGCCCTCTCGCAGTGTCCGGAGCAAGTATGGTGGGTCTGACACACTGGTGTCAATGTGTTCTTTTTTCCATTTCCAGGAGTGTACTACAAGAATTTGACTTCACTATTACACACATACCAGGACCAGCGAATGTATTAGCAGATGCTTTATCACGATGTTGACAGGGTGCATCCAATAACATAGCTTTGGAAGCAGCAAAAGACCAGTTTACAATGTATTATATGAAACAAGTACCTTTCGAAAACTACATTATGACAGCATTGAAAAACATAGGCAAAGAACAGCACAAGGATCCCGAAATACTAGGAATCAAACACAAGTGGAGAAGTAAGGATTTTCCAGACATTCGACAGCGCTATCTCGTAACAAAACAATGTTTTATTTTTTAGACGAAATGTTGCAACGAATGAATGGTTAATTTATACCCCAGATGAACTAATTAATAAGTACATATGGTATACACATTTCAGTATAGCCACTTTGGACCAAAGAAATGCTTTTTAAAAATAAAAAAACAAGCCATTTTCCTAATATGGAAAGACGAATTAGAACAGTATTAATCAAATGCAAAAAATGTTTGAGGGCTAAACACGTCACTTTCCAAACCAAACCACCTATCTTTCCAATAATCCCTAAAAGATTAAAACAAATAGCTGCAACAGATTTGATGGGGCCCCTCCCACACACAAATAATGGATATATTTTCAGATTTGTCGTTTTGGAACTTACTTCTAAATATGTTACCTTGACACCATTAAAACGGGCAACAGGTCTTACTAAAGTAAAGCATTTAGACAAGATTTTCTCAGACAAGTAGGTCGAGTGGAACGAATAATTTCGGATAATGGCCAACAATACAAATCAGTGCAATAGCAGAACACATTAAACAACACAAAATAAAACCCATCTACATTTCTAAGTACAAACCTACCGTAAATCCAGCAGAACGATCTATGAACGACATAGGCACTTTATGTCGATTATATGCAGGCAAAAGACACAACACTTAGGATATATACCTTAAAGATTTTCAAGAAGTAATAAATGAAATGCCACATAGCACTACATTAATACCTCCAGTTGCTGTACTTAAAAATATTGAACCCCCAAACATAACAACAGAAAATGTTAGATTTCCTATTGTACCACGTAGACAGCACAATCAAGTCATAGCAACAGCACTCTCCAACATCAGAAAGGCAGCCATTAAAAGAAAAGAAAGAGGAGATAGAACAGCAATTAAAAGAACATTCTCAGTAGGCCAGAAAGTATTTGTAAAAACACACCATCTCTCCAGCAAACAGAAACACAAAATACATAAGTTTTACACTGCATACAAACGATCTGTCATAATTAGCTAAATTGCTCATGATAATGCTGTGGAACTAATGAACCCAAAAACAGGCAAAACCTTAGGACTTCACCATGTGAGCCATATCAAAAAGTTTGAAGATTTATTTTATTACTGGTAACTAATTAGCACAATATTTCAAGATTATATTGCAGGTAAGATCGTCAGGAGAAAGAAGAATGAAGAGAGAGGAAGGTGGGAAAAAGAAAGTAGTTTCAATAAAAACAAAAACAAAAATAACACCAGTATTACCATAGATTAAGGTGAAGGGATAAAGCGTAGATAGTCTAACAGCATGAAATACTAAAATGCTATTCACCAAGACACCACACAAAAATAAAAAACGAATTTGAGGTTTCTTGTATAAGTTAAGACTCAAAATATCTTAGAATTGTAACATGGAAAGGGCGCCGAAATTTGTAAAGCTTTTTAAGAAGGCGTAAAACAAGGTAGGTACTACACATATGTTAGATGAATATAAGTAAAACTTTTTGTAAGAACCATTGCAAAAAACTCAAGCAAAGACGAGATGCAACGACCCACAAGTTGCAATGCGAGAAGTATCAAGAAAGAAAAGGACGTAATTAGCAAGACACGATTCCTACAAGGCAGAAGCGTTGAGAGAAGGGAAAGGACAGCAAGACCAACAGAAGGCCCTTGTAACTGAAGTGGGCAATAAATCTAACCGATAGACGGAACCCTGCTGGAACGAACACGGAGCCACACAGTGATGGAGCCCTGCAGAGACGGGATGCCGAACGCCGGAAGGGTATCCGAGCGCCCCCACTCAGCGGAGCGAGCGAAAAACGGCCCGACGAGAAGACTGCTTGGGCAAGCCACCACTGGCAAAAAATATGTGTAAAAGTCACACTACCGCTATTAAACAGCATGCTGATGCACGAAACTGAAAAAAACGTCCACAAAGTAAAAATGACATGCCCAAACAATTTATCAAACTGATACTAAGAGGAGAACTTCAAAGCGACTAGATATCAATAAATATTTCCATATCCTGCCCAGAGAAGAACCAAGGATCAAGTAAGAAGCAGAGAAAAAGCAAGAAGAACAGAAGTTGAAGATTTGCAAGATTGAGACCAAGAAAGAAGATGGGTGAAAAATAGATGACATACCTTCCCAAATCCCTATCCTATTGTAAACTAGTCATCTGCGAAGTATTACAACGAAAAACGACCGCTTTCAGCGGCACATAACGATGACTTTCACGCATACAAAGCCAGTAAACCACGAGATTCTGCACTCACAGCTCCGTTCCATCATGGGACCTCCACAACAGCAACACACACTTGCAAAGCCAACAAGGAACGACGAACGAAGCTATACATCAAATACTTGCTCACATCCACCTCGCTCAAGTCCATCACCTTCGTGCAAAACCTTTCGCCAACCTCATGCTTAAAAAATTCATAGTATTGTGTGAATGTGTGAAATCAAATTATGTGACTTAGGAATTGTGCAAAAGAAACGTGTGGAAAACTAAATAAATTAAGCACACCAGACAGCTAATAAACTACAAAATAACAGTCATCGACTATGGACTTAAATAAAGAATAGACTATCGATAAAAATAACTCATTAGTTCTGAAATGGACAGTATATAAACAAAAGTAAGGCATAATAAACACTAAAACTATATGCCACTTATTTTCTCCTTGTAAGAATAAAAGAGTAACTATATTTTACTTATTTTCTCCTTATAAAAACAAAGAATAAAAAATTATATTGTTGGATGTTTTCCCTTTTTTTTAACATTTGTACTATTTGTTAGGATAATATCTCAATACTTGTGTATGTATATTTCTTTGTCAAAGCAATTCTTGGAAATAATTCTTATTTGTTAGTGTAACAATGTTGAAATGAGTGTCTAGAAACAAAAACATTTTATTTGTACATGGTATTTAGAAAATGTTTTAGGAATAGATTTTACTTAATTACTACATTTATAAAAACAATATTTCTAAGAAAATCGATGTGAAAGACTCCTCACTTTCGATAACAAGTTTCTTAAATAACAACCTTCACACTTAAGTAAAGAAAGAAAATAATAAAAAATTAATAATAGCATAAAAATATTCTTCTCTTGTGATTTTTAAGAATAATGTGGAAGAATATAAAAATATAAATTAGTAATACAAACTAGCATAGTACCAGAATAACGTGGCTGAACAGTAGGCAGCAAAATTTAGATAAAGCAATAATTTTTGACTGACTTAGACAACGAGTCAATCATTGCCTAACTTCAGTGCAAAAATTAAGTTCGAAGGGTGGTGATATGTAAGGTGTCAGGCAAATCCAACAGCTTCCATGAAAACCCTGACATGATAAGCAAATCCAGTAGTATGTCACATAGCTCCGAATAAATCGTGACATTAAATTAACCAAAGTAATACGAGTATCGAGTGAGCAAATGGAATACCACAGACTAACACAAGAATGCCTAAATGCATGTCATACCTTCCCACCGTGAGACAGACGCAGTTCCGAGGGGAGAAACGAGAACAGAAGCCGAAAGCAGAACCGTGTTAAGCGAGAAGGCCCTACGATAAGGGACGGACACCCTAGTCACCAGCTAACTGCTACGACCACACCCCCCACAAGTTTTTGGCGTGAGACTTTTTCGCATCTCTGTTACATCAGGACCACCTCCCAGCCCATGTTAAAAGATAGAGCCCTCCAGAAGAACAGTATAGATCTTACGATAACATTAAAAGGACCACACCAGCTGCAAGTTTTAGCGTGAGACTTTTTGGCGTCTCTGTTACGTTGGAAACTTTAAAAACATTGGCCCAGCACGAAAAGTATAACTTTCCTCATTGGATAGACAGAATTTTTGTAAGCGGAGCTTAAGGTTAACATTGAGACCCTGATTGGTCAGATGAAAACACAGCCATATAGTTTTTTCTTTTTAAACCAACTTCGGTAAACTGTAGTAAGGAGAAGTTAGGAGAGAGACGGCGAGGTGAGCGGAGCTGTGCTGTCCGCCGCCCCCTGACGAACACTGACAAGGTAATGAACGCTCGCGATGCTGCGTAACAGCGCATAAAGCTTCACTCAGAACTTCAGAAGTCTCATCTGTTACACCCCCTTTTTACGTAATACTAGTGTCGATCGTCAATTAAAGCTCATGGTGTTCACATTTGCCACTTGAAGTAAAAATCTGAAACGCGATGATTTTTCTGTTATATAATTATTGAGAAGCCACATCAGCCACTGTAATTTACGACAAGTTAGATAAGTAATTAAAGATAATTGAGGGTCACTGTAGACCATTTTGATAGTTTTCTCTTTTATGAAACTTAATTTAAACCTAGATTATACATGTGATATGACATAGGTCATCCTTCGGTCCATTGTAGAACTTGGAAACCCATTCAGGGAATATTCGTTCACATTTTTGTTGAACGCAGTTGGTTTTTACCATCCTGTATTAAAACATTTCCTTTTATCAATAGTGCAATTTATAAACAATGTTTAGTGTGTAGAATAAAATTTCCAATGGTAAAGTTAACTGCTTTTTCGACGTTATTTTACCAGCTAACTAAAAATAGGAAAGCCTTGAACCCCATCCACTAAATTTAATCAGTATTAAGATTCTTTTAAAGGGAGTGCAGTGGAGCTGACGCTGAAATCATTAAGTATTTGGTTATATCATCGCTAGTCTTACTGAACTCTTCTGAATTCTACATGTCATGTGTGGTCTGGCGTCTCCTTACCAGCAACAGGTCCCAGGTTCAAACTAGTAAATTCCCTAAAAAACACGCTCAGAGCGTCGTTGCGCGAAAGTGGTAGGGAGACACGATATAGAACAAACAGACACCACGCAGAGTGTTAGACATTGCCTGATAAAATAAGTGAAGTACGCACATTGGGAGAGGGAAATGAAACTTGACGGGTTGAGAGGATACGTGATTACAAACTCGAGTCTAATTTACAAAGAAAGTGGCTTTATGAGGCCAATTATCAGCATGACGTTGCACTCCATGTGACCTGGAAGCATGCACTGATTCTATTGAGAAGGGTCTCATGACGTCGTTGTATTCTCTCCTGAGTCAAGCTGGATATCTTGGATGCTGGTACAGGGACGGAGTTGACATCCAGCTGGCTCCAAACATGTTCCTATTGCGGCCAAACAGAAAACTTGCTGACTGTGGGAGTACCTCAACATCGTGTAGACAGTTCATAGAGACTCGTACCATGAGTATACGAGCATTGTTGTATTGAACATTAGAGGTAAGACATTAGGACACAGGATGTCGATAACGTACCATTATACCGGCAGTGTTCGCTGAGTCACTAATAGTCGTGACCGGAAGTCATAATCTATGGCTTTCCACGCCATGACGGCATGAATAACACCACTGTATCTCTATAAAACATTGAAAGCATGAGACCTCTCTCCAAGCCGCCGCCATACGATGATCATCTGGGATAGTACAGAACGTGATTCATCGCTGAACTCAAAGCCACGCGATTCATCAGGGGTTTGTGCTTCCAGGTCGCGGTATCACTCCACACGCAGCCGTTTGTGGTGTGGTTATTACAGCAGTCTACGGATGGAGCGGTTGGTTACTCCCTCGTCCGGCTGCTGACTGAGCCTGTCCAGTGAAGCGAGAAGGTACAGAATGTTACAAGGACTACATTACTTTTTCAGGTATGGCAGGCGACGATGTGTAGGGGCAGTGATATGCAAGGTGCTCAATTCTCTCTGGTGGTCGTCAGACGCGGTCTAGCGGGATCTTGATGCCTATAGTTGGAGTCACGAACAATGGCTTGTCCAGGGCCTCTACGTCACGCATTCTCCACAGCTAATGAGCGTTCAGTAGTGTTCTGAACGTTCTGCTGAGAATGATGTAGGCAGTGCGAGCATTATACGCTATCGTAGCGAGATATTTAGTAAAATTTCATTTCATTTGTTGCGAGTTGTCAATGCTGATGATGGTAGTGAGCGATAAATGCGATATAACCAAGAGATATACATAATTTGCATTATATACGCTTCCACCAGGCGTAAAGCACGTTATGCTCGTATCGCAACTGTCCTCGGAACCGGCAACAACGCAGTTCCCGTCTCTGTCTCGACCTACGCGAACCGTCATCGTCCATGGATCGCACTATAGTACGTCTGCTTTGACGTTCATGCACAGTACGATATCGGGCCACTGTACTATTTGAATGCCACATTAATCTCTGTACTACACTATTCGTCCAGCCGGCCAAGTGGAGACCAACAATGAGGCTCCTTTTTATGGCTGTCAGGTGCTGATAACATCGACTCACAAGGATACCACCCAGTAACAGGATTTCTGTTCAAAATGGTTCAAATGGCTCTGAGCACTATGGGACTCAACTGCTGAGGCCGTTAGTCCCCTAGAACGTAGAACTAGTTAAACCTAACTAACCTAAGGACATCACAAACATCCATGCCCGAGGCAGGATTCGAACCTGCGATCGGAGCGGTCTTGCGGTTCCAGACTGCAGCGCCTTTAACCGCACGGCCACTTCGGCCGGCAGGATTTTTGTAATTTTTTATATTTATGGTACGTGAGATTCAGAACTCCAATATTAGTCAACCGAAGCTATTCTACGCAAAACTAAAAAATTGTTTAGAGAATCTTCTTTGAAGTTTAGCGAGGAGCTTTAATTCACTGAAACAAAAACAAGTTTCACAACGGGCAGCGTAGCTCGCGCGGTAGTGTCGGGGATGATAACTGCGCAGTGTGCCATCTTTGGCACAAACTTTTTTTCATAAGTGACGGAATCAAGACTGAAAATAAGTTAAAGAGACTGTCAAACACTGTAATGACAAACAAACATGGAAATATAAGTGTGGTGGAAACATTGCGTTATTAAAAGAACCAACGTGTATACATGTAATTGAAATAAAATCACTGACACTGCAAAATTATTATTATCATTGTTCTTGTTCGTTTGATGAAGAAGGACACTTTCATTTGTCTCGTTTCATGGAAGTAGGTCTGAATCGCCGCCATTGGTGACAAAATCTGTAAAAGCGCTCCCTTTCTGCTCTCGTCTGAGAATTAAGTGTAATTCTGCGGAATATAGATTATAAGATTTATGTGTTACCTTTCATTCATCCTAAAGTCACTTTCCGCTTCCCTATCCCATCATATCAACTGATTATCCGATCTGCCCTATGGTTGCAGTATTGCTTAGTCAATGGCGGTTAGACGCCTTTGAACTAATAGTAAATATGAATTCCTATTACACGGCCGTAATAATCTTGAGAGCTGAATATAAATATTATTTATTTTTGCAAGATTAAAGTGTACATAATTAAAAGGTTTTTTTTTTTTTTTTTTTTTTTTTTTTTTTTTTTTTTTTTTTTTTTTTTTGTCAGAGAGAGAAAAGTAGAGCATTACACACACTGGCCCACGTGGTAGAGTCGGGGATGATAACTGCGCAGTCAGTCGATCGGTGGTTCAAACATCGCTCTTTTCGTTTAATTCATTTCGTTCAATTCGAATACATCAGTTAAATATAAAATACTTTGTAAACATGTATCCAATCATAATGTTTATGACATATGCACGTCTTCTTTCTAACTGAATGTCGCTTAGCTTCGGTCCGGAACCGCGCTGCTGCTCCGGTCGCAGGTTCGAATCCTGGCTCAGGTATGGGTGTGTGTGATGTCCTTAGATTAGTTAGGTTCAAGTAGTTCTAAGACTAGGGGACTGATGACCTCAGATGTTAAGTCCCACAGTGCTAAGAGCCATTTTTTTAATGTCGCTTAAATGCAAATATAAAATAGTTGTTAGGTTGATGGATAAGTTCGTAGTGTTTTATAATGTTCAATAAACGCAACACGATACACATAACAGAGACTCTAGTCATCATTAATACATTCTCCTTCACTATTTAAGTCAGTCGGCCAACGCTGTGATAACTTTTCGATTCGGCGACTGTAGAAATCACTTTGTTTTGGGGCGAAAACTCGTCGACCATGTTTGGAGCGCATTTCCATCCGGAAAGGAAGTTTCTTCAAGGAAATCACTTGTTGTTCGGGAACGGGAAGGATGAAAATTTGACAGCGGAAGATCAGATGAATAAGATGGGTGCGGAATAACTTCCCAGCCCAATGCCTGTGTAGTGTTTTCTGTCAGTCTAGCAGAATGCGGGTGGTCGTTATCGTGGAGTAGCATCACTTCACGCAGTCTTCCTGGTCGTTGATCTTGGACTTCGTCTGCAAGACGTCTCAGTTGTTGACAATAAATGTCAGCAGTAATGGTAACACATAGGGGAAGCAATTCGTAGCTGTTCCACCAGATGGATAAAGTTATCTGTTGTGGATGCGCATAGTGTTTGTACGCGAGTCCTTGTGGCCACACGGGGTAGCTGTGCGGGCCGAGGCGCCTTGTCACGGTCCGTGCGGCTCCTCACGTCGGAGGTTCGAGTCCTCCCTCGGGCATGGGTGTATGTGTATTGTTCATAGCGTAGGTTAGTTCAAGTTAGATTAAGTAGTCTGTAGGCTTAGGCACTGATGACCTCAGCAGTTTGGTTCCATAGGACCTTACCACAAATTTACAAATTTTTTTCCTTGTGTTAGCATAAAGAAACCATTTTTCGTGACCGGTAATGATACGGGATAGGAATGATAGGTGTTGTTTACGAGCCAATTGATGACGAGCAAGCAGAGAAGCACATATGGCCCCTGCTGCTTTCTGTCATATCGACTTAGAGCATGCCGCACCCACACAACCCGATTTTTCCACCTTCCCCATTGCAGGCAAAACTCGCACGATAGTGGAATGATGACTGTTCATCATACTTGCTATTCGAGCACACTGAAGTGGATAGTCGATTATCGCGTTTGAACGATCTTCATCTAATACCGAAGGTCATCCTGAGGGTGGACAGTCACTAATGTCAAAACGATCCTCCTCAAAACGAAAAGTCCGCAGCTCGTGGTCTCGCGGTCGCATTATCGCTTCCCGAGCACGGGATCCGGGGTTCGATTCCCGGCGGGGTCAGGGATTTTCACCTGCCTCGAGATGACTGGGCGTTTGTGTTGTCCTGATCATTTCATCATCATTCATGAAAGTGGCGAGTTTGGACTGAGCAAAGGTTGGGAATTTGTACGGGCGCTGATAACGGCGCAGTTGAGCGCCCCACAAACCAAACATCATCATCATCAAAATGAGAAAACCATTTTCTTGCCATGCTCACTCCAATGTCATTATCCCCATTAACGGCGCAAGTGTTTCAGGGTGCCTCCGCTGCTATCACTCCTCTAAAAAACCAAACAGAAGAATATGTAGAAAATTTTCCGATTTTTCACTTAGCACTTCATTTTCTAGGCTCCACAGCTTCACTCACTATCTCCAAATGACAAAGTGAAGATACATAAACTCAAACAACAACAGTGAACTACGAATAAAAACTTACAATCGATAAATGAACCCACAGCAACCGGAATAGTAACAAGCAAAACAAGAACTATCTGAACTTATGCATCACCCTAATAATACGTGGATACTGAGGGGTTGTAGTGTTATGGATGGAAATGGAAACGAGCGTTTGGCGTCAGTGGCCGGGAGGCACGGGGCGGGTCCGGCTGACTTGATGCGGGTCTTATTACATTCGACGCCACACTGGGCGACCTGCGCGCCGGATGGGAATGAAATGGTGATAAAGACAACAACCAGTCCAGGAGTGGAAAAATAACCCGACCCAGCCGGGAATCGAACCCGGGCCGGCCGGCCGCGGTGGTCTAGCGGTTCTAGGCGCTCAGTCCGGAAACGCGCGACTGCTACGGTCGCTGGTTCGAATCCTGCCTCGGGCATGGATGTGTGTGATGTCCTTAGGTTAGTTAGGTTTAAGTAGTTCTAAGTTCTAGGGGACTGATGACCACAGCTGTTAAGTCCCATAGTGCTCAGAGCCATTTTTCCTTTAACTTGGGGCCCTTAGGACGGCAGTCTGTCACGTTGACCATTTTTTTTTATTTTACTCTTAATTTCTCCGTTGTCGTTGGTTGTATCTGCTCAGGGCGGGCGTCGCAAGACACCCGTTTCAGTTCGTCGTTGATCCATTAACTCAGTTTTTTTTTATTACAGAGGGCAGCTAACCTTCTGACCGAACACGCTGAGTTACGTGCCGTCTTTTTTGTTCGTTTTCGTTCGTTGTATATGCTCGGGGCGGACTTCGAAAGACACCCATGTCAGTTCGTTGTTGATCCATTAACTTAGTTTTTTTATTACGGAGGGCAGCTAGCCCTCTGACCAAACACGCTGAGTTACCGTGCCAGCTTTTTTGTTCGTTTTCATTCGTTGTATATGCTCGGGGCGGACGTCGAAAGACACCCATGTCAGTTCGTTGTTGAGCCATTAACTCAGTTTTTTTATTACAGAGGGCAGCTAGCCCTCTGACCAAACACGCTGAGTTACCGTGCCGGCTTTTTTGTTCGTTTTCGTTCGTTGTATGTGCTCGGGGCGGACGTCGAAAGACAACCATGTCAGTTCGTTGTTGATCCATTAACTCAGTTTTTTTATTACAGAGGGCAGCTAGCCCTCTAACCAAACACGCTGAGTTACTGTGCCGGCTTTTTTGTTCATTTTCATTCATTCTATATGCTCGGGGCGGACTTCGAAAGACACCCATGTCAGTTCGTTGTTGATCCATTAACTCAGTTTTTTTATTACAGAGGGCAGCTAGCCCTCTGACCAAACACGCTGAGCTACCGTGCCGGCTGACCATTCAGCTATCGGGGCAGACAGTGTTATTGATTCATTTGTGGTGGTCATCGGTGATCAGAAGGCCCTCAGGAGACCTGTCAGTGCACCCGCTGTTTTGACTCTGTAGGCAGTAACTGAGCTGAGTTAAGAGTTGATGAAATACTGTTAACAGAAATTTTTTAATTTGAAGATATTACAACTGTATTAACAATCTTTTATAGAATATATATGATTAACAATTAATAGTTGCAATGAAAAGTGGGATTTTGCGTGTGATGTGTAACCAGAAATCAGAAATGCATTTTTATTAAAAATGATAATATGGTCTGTGTTTATTAGCATATATTTGATAAATTTTACAGTTAAATAATGAAGATATTCGAGTCGAATGCAAAAATTAAAACGGAAGAAACGAAGACCGTTGTGAGATTCTAACAGCTATCCACTGATTACACGTTCATCGCAAAAAATCTGCTTAATTTTAGTGAATTTAGAGATACTCGGAAAACTTCAAAATCGATATTCTCGATAATTTTTGAGAGTTGCAAGCGAAACTGCTCGGGTTTATTGATATTTGAGTTCTGAACTTCAAGTACCGCAAATATAAAGCACTGCAAAAGTCTGATTGCCAGGTGGTCTCTCGGTCAGACTAGTACGTGACGTCATCCTGTCCTGTACGATGATCACCGAACATCAGGAGCTGTTTACCCTCTTTGCACATCCTACCATACCGGGTAACAAAACTAAATACAAACAACTCTAATTCGTAGGACTGTCGCAGAGAGTTGCATCTATAATCAATTACACACCGACCGATGATGTGAACACGACATCCGACCATGTCTTCTGTCATGCAGCTTTTTTGTCATGCAGCTTTTTTGTAATGCAGAGTATTTTAGTTATAATTTCTTAGTTTTTACATCGAACCACTGGAACCTTACCAGATTACCGCGCAATTTGTAATAACGAAACGTCACGAAGCAATGTAAGTGAGCGGTAAGCTTGGTTGCGCACCGCGCTAGCTTAGCATACGGCGGGGACTCTGGGTGTGGCCACACTGCATCCAGCGCCGGATTAACACTGGTTTTGCCGGCACTCCAGGTGCTCTTAAGGCGGTTTTGCATATAGTTCTAGGTAAATACCGTGCCACTTCCCCGTCTCCGCTTCATGAGGACAACAAACAAACAGCTTAATTTCGAGTACACAAACAACGAAGTTTACACGATTCACAGACAGGCCGAGCACTGAAGCTTACTCCATAATGGTTACTGGCGCTTACGATAAGAACAGGTACAAGTTCAAGTACTCACTCCAGTGCGGGGGCTGTAATTATTGCATGGCAGTGAAACTTGGTAGCTATTCTGATGCGTTAATGCGAAACCGATTTATGGTGGGAAAAATAATTTTAGACACCAGGTGCAAATCTGTCATTGTGAATGCAAGAGACGTATACAAATCTTTCCATATGTTATAGAGAAGGAAGAGGAGTGAGCAGAAAAAGTCCAACAAGTGAGAAAGGCATAATGTTGATTTTAGTGGCTGGCCAGTGTGGCCGAGCGGTTCTAGGCGCTTCAGTTTGAAACCGCGAGACCGCTACAGTCGTAGGTTCGAATCCTGCCTCGGGCATGGATGTGTGTGATGTCCTTAGGTTAGTTAGGTTTAAGTAGTTCAAAGTTCTAGGGGACTGATGACCTCAGATGTTAAGTCCCATAGTGCTCAGAGCCATTTGTTGATTTTATTATTACCGACAGCTCACACAATTTGTTCAATATGAGCACCGAAAACGTCGACGGGACGCTGTGCAGCGACAGATCTGCACCTGGTGGGCAAAAGTGGAACTAATTTTTCCATTGTAAATCGCTTCCGAATTAACAAATTCGCCGCTATACGAGAACTACAACCCACACTGGACCTCAGTCAGTAGATGCACTATAATTGTAACCATCTGGTACATGAAGACGCAGAATCAAAACAAATTTTTTTCATCGTTTTTTGGGATTTTATTCATCTGAAGCAAACCCCTGAGTGCGAAATTGTTCCCGTGACATCAGCGTGGGGTTTCGGGCCACAGGTGATTTAACCGTGGGTTTTCCAGCCGTCGGAAGTCAAAAGAATGTGTGTGTCGGTGTGTGGGGTGTGGGGGGGGGGGGGGGGGCGCTCTGCCGACAGTTTTGTAATCAGAACATCCCTCAAAATTTTGTGCAGGCCTAGGGCTGCCTGTGCACTTAGGACATAGGCATTTTCAAATACTTTTTTCTTTTATCTTTATTAGTTTTCCTCCATCATTACCATCCACGCTTCATCAACACTATATACTGGAAAACGTGCCACTACAGTGCACCTAAGTCAAAACAGTCGGACTGCTTCTCTATTTTTTTTTTTTTTTTTTTTTTTTTTGTCTTCAGTCTTCTGACTGGTTTGAAGCGGCCAGCCACGAATTCCTCTCCTGTGCTAACCTCTTCATCTCAGAGTAGCACGTCCTCAATTATTTTCTGGATGTATTCCAATCTTTGGCTTCATCTACAGTTTGTGCCCTCTACAGCTCTCTCTAGTACCAGGGAAGTCATTCCCTGATGTCTTAACAAATGTCCTATCATCCTGTCCCTTCTCCTTATCCGATTCTGCGCAGAACCTCCTAATTCCTTACCTCATCAGTCCACCTAATTTTCAACATTCTTCTGTAGCGCCACATTTCAAATACTTCGATTCTCTCTGTTCCAGTTTTCCCACAGTCCATGTTTCACTACTACACAATTCCGTGCCCCAAATTTACATCCTAAAAAAACCTCTTCCTCAAATTAAGGTCCATGTTTGATACCAGTAGACCCCTGTTGGCCTGGAATGTTAGTCTGCTTCTGATGCTCTCCTTGTTCCGTCTCCCATGAATTATTTTGCTGGCTGGGTAGCAGAATCCCTTAACTTCATCTACTACGTTATTTCCAACTCTGGTGTTAAGTTGCTGAGAATTTTTCCGGGTTGTATGCCCGTGGCCCATGGAACTCTTCAATCCATGACGTTTCGTCCAACGTAGCCTTGGACGAAAAGTCAGGGATTGAAGAGTTCCATGGACCACGGCCATAAAACCCGGAAAAATTCTGAGCAGCTGAAACATCCAGTCGTGAAAGTCTTCATTGTCTGGTGTTAAGTTTCTCGCTATTCTCATTTCTGCTACATCTCCGTAATTTCTTCTTTCTCCGATTTGCTCTGAATCTGTATTTTGTACTCAATAGACTGTTCGATCTATTCCACAGATCCTGTAATAGCTCTTCACTTTTACTGAGGATAGCAGTGTCATCAGCGAATATTATCATTGACATCCTTTCACCTTGAATTTTAATCTCACTCTTTCACCTTTCTTTTATTTTCTTCACTGCTTATTCGATATATAGACTGAGCAGTAGGGGCGAAGGACTACAATCCAGTCTTACACCATTTTTAATACGTGCACTTAGTTCTTGATCGTCAAATCTTTTTGCCCCTCTCGGTTCTCGTACAGATCGAATATTACGAGTCATCCGCTATAGCTTATCCCCGTTTTTCTCAGAAATTCGAACATCCGGTACCATTTGACATCGCGTCCATTGTAAACCGAAGCGCCAGAACTGCCGGTCCCAAAGCCAACTTTGGTTATTTTTCCATACACAAATTTTTTTCTGAGCCAGATGTGTGGTATTGTACCCTATGCACCAACTGCGAAATTTTCTATGTAAGTTTTTACAATAAATTTTGTGGTGGACCAACTTCTGCATTTTCCCGTCCTAAAATATTCGTAGAAGTGGGAGCAGTACAAACGGCGTGCCTTTATTTTGTTTGGACCCTATTTGTTACTACAATATACAAGCGGAGGACGATCTGCGGAGACATAAATCAGTGCTCAAGTGGCACATATAGTGACGGAGACAAATATTTCTGACGTTCCTGCACCTGTTACAGAACACAGGAATAGAGCGGGAATCCGTGCGGCGGAACAATGTTTGCTCTTGGGCTCCGCATCACAGCACACGTACCGCTGAAAGCCCTGCACAGCGCGCTCCACAAACAGTGGGCCCAAATGCAGCCAACACCGGCTTGCTGGCTTTGTACTTGCTACCGTCCCTTGTGGGTAACACGTCGTGTGTAGTCTGTGGAGTACAGCGACTTGTGGGTTTGTATACACACTGTTAGCACTTCGCAAATTTGTCTCATTTCTGAACTATGGACGAATGTCGGAGGTGATCTCGCTTGGTGCAGTGGTTGAAGGCTGATCGATGCGGAGACCAAACCACTCGTTGTCCTCGAAGTCCTCACTGTTTAATTAATTACCAAATTCCTGTATGGAGTGACGCGTGTGCCTGTCGAAGACTTCAGCCTCAGGAGATGGAGGAAGTGAGGGAATCAAAAAGTGACAGTAAGTACACCGGTGGCAATTAAAGTTGCAGTGCTATACCAGGTGTACCAGTATGAAATGAGCATTAAGATACAAATGTCGACAGGGAACTTTTTTGTGAACGGGCCTTAATTTTTTTTTGTTTGGTTAAGTCATGGAACAAACAACATCATATGTTTTCATCGTGTTAACAATGTCGAATTTTGTACCAGAAAGTGATGATTTGCGGAAAGCATTAATTTTTTGTTTTCATTTGAAAAACGTGCTGCAGAGTCGCATCGAATGCTTGTCGAGGCATATGGTGATCATGCTCTATCAGAAGCAACATGCAAAAGATGGTTTCAACGGTCCAGAAATAATGATTTTTGTGTAAGAAATGAAGAACGTGGAAGACCACCAAAAAAGTTCGAAGACGCAAAATTGCAAGCAATATTGGATGAAGATGATACTTTGAGTCAGAAGCAAATGGCAGCAATGCTAAATGTTGCACAACAAACAATTTCTGACCGGTTGAAAGCTATGGGAAAGATCCAAAAGTGTGGAAAATGGGTGCCAGATGAATTGAATGAAAGACAGATGGAAAACCGAAAAACCATTTGTCAAATTTTGCTTCAAAGACATGAAAGAAAATAAATTTTGCATCGAATTGTTACTGGCGATGAAAAATGGATTTATTTTAAGAATCCTAAACGGGAAAAATCATGGGTTAATCCGGGACAACCATCAAGACCGACTGCAAAACCAGATCGATTCGGCAAGAAGACAATGCTCCGTGTTTGGTGGGATCAGAAAGGTGTGGTGTATCATGAGCTTCTAAAAAACGGTGAAACTGTGAATACTAATCGCTACAGACAACAAATGATCAATTTGAACTATGCATTGATCGAAAAGAGACCAGAATGGGCCAGAAGGCACGGCAAAGTAATTTTTTTACACGACAATGCACCTGCACGCAAAGCAAAACTGGTTCAGGATTCAATCAAAACACTTGGCTAGGAGCTGCTACCCCACCCCCGTATTCACCAGACTTGGCCCCTTCCGACTACCATTTGTTTTCATCAATGGGACACGCAATGGCTGAGGACCACTTCGATTCCTACGAAGAAGTCGAAAATTGAGTGTCTGATTGGTTTACTTCAAAAGACGAACAGTTCTACTGGCGTGGTGTCCACAAATTGCCAGAAAGGTGGTCTAAATGTATAGAAAGCAATGGTCAGTACTTTGAATATAATGTTTTTCCTTTTCAATTCAAAATTAGTGTTTCATTTTCACAAAAAACGCTCATTTCATACCGGTACACCTGTACCAACATCAAATTGGCATAAGTCTGCTGATCCCACACCCCTCAACAACGCGTCCAATAACACCACTGGCCGAGGATGACGCGGCGGCCGGTCGGTACCGACTGTCACTCCGGGGCTTGTGGATGGAGTTCACGTTGACGTTACGTGCTACGTATTTGGTTACGCATATGTTTAACTTATCAGCGCTACCCTGTGCATTCTACGTATTACGGAAGCCTACGCTGCGTATTTCTCTCCCAGAAAGCGCAGCTGATGTTGGTTGATTGTGGTTGTTTGTAAGAAGATTGTGTTATGCCTCGCGTACGGAGAGGTTTTCGAGAACGGTGGGATTATTGGCTGTAGAGATCGTGGTTTATCGTTTTGCGACACTGATGCTCCCATTGGTCGGAATCCCAAGATTGTCGTGAGAATACGGCATCGATGTGTTCAGGACGGCCACAGTCAGCGATGTGCATGATCTCAATGGCCTCATGGCGATTAATGTAACCTCAATACCTCGCTCTTGATGAAAGAAAATTGATAGATGTAAAGGTAATTTCAGGGGTACACAAAGAAGGATGATAGCATCGTTACTGTTAACAATAAACATACTTAAAAAAAGAAGACGTACTACGAAGGAATCGGCGGATGAGATGGAAATTGGTAGACGTACCGTTCATTTACAGACAAACAAATCATTACAGTTTCAGAAAAACTGCATGATTTTTTTTAAAGAGAAAGAGCTTCGCGAATTGAGCAAGTCAAGATTTCTATGGTCCACCTCTGGCCCTTACGCATGCAATTATTCTGCATGGCATTGATTGATAAAGGGATATCGTGTCAAATTCTGCCCAACTGGCACGTTATATCGTCAAAATCCCGAGCTGGTTGGAGGGCCCTGCCCATAATGCTCTAGACATTTTCAATTGGGCAGAGATCCGGCGATCTTGCTGGCCAAGGTAGGGTTTGGCAAGCTCGAAGACAGAAGTAGAAACATACTTGGTATGTAGGCGGCTAATATGTAAGCTTAGGACAGCTTGCCATGAATGGGAACAAAACGGGGCGTAGAATACAGTCAACGCGCCGTCTTGCTGTAAGGATACCGCGGATGACAACGAAAGTGATCCTGCGATGAAGAAAAATGGGAACCCAGCCCATCAGTTCCGGTTATCGCGCAGTACGGGGACGACGGTAGGGTTGATATGTCACCACTGACCGGGCGGGGGGGGGGGAAGGGGGAGATCTCCTCACACCTCTTCGCTTGCCATCAGGACTCAGTTCGAAGCGAGAACTCATTACTGATGACAATCTTGCTCTATTTAATGAGATTTAAGGCCGTAGACGAGTCTGGAGACTACCTAACCCGTCGGTTCTACAGATTTTGGCACGATATACCTCCGGAGGAAATCCGACAGCCACATCAACCAACGAGTTCGTCCACTACAAAACATATTTGCAGTATTCACAGGAACTGAAGCCAGATGAAGATTTTCCTAGCTCGAATACATCGCATTTGCTGTAGTGGCCTCAATATCACCTGCATCTTTGTATCATAGTTAATTCATTTAGTAAGACTGGCTTGGGGATACGGTCGAGCAAAACCGTAGGGCATCCCTCATGTTCCCGAGATTAGGCACACCAGGCTGAAATGGCATATACAGGGTGGTCCATTGATAGTGACCGGGCCAAATATCTCACTAAATAAGCATCAAACGAAAACACTACAAAGAACGAAACTTGTCTAGCTTGAAAGGGGAAACCAGATGGCGCTATGGTTGGGCCGCTAGATGGCGCTGTCATAGATCAAACGGATATCAATTGCGTTTTTTAAAGTAGGAACCCCCATTTTTATTAAATATTTGTGTAGTACCTAAAGGAATGTGAATGTTTTAGTTGGACCACTTTTTTCACTTTGTGATAGATGGCGCTGTAATTGTCACAAACGTATAAGTGCGTGGTATCATGTAACATTCCGCCAGTGCGGACAGTATTTGCTTCGTGATAGATTACCCGTGTTAAAAAGGACCGTTTACCAATTGCGGAAAAGGTCGATATCGTGTTGAATTATGGCTATTGTGATCAAAATGCCCAACGGGCGTGTGCTATGTATGCTGCTCGGAATCCTGGACGACATCATCCAAGTGTCCAGGCCGTTTGCCGGATAGTTACGTTATTTAAGGAAACAGGAAGTGTTCAGCCACATGTGAAACGTCAACCTCGACCTGCAACAAATGATGATGCCCAAGTAGCTGTTATAGCTGCTGTCGCGGATAATCCGCGAATAAGTAGCAGACAAACTGCGCGAGAATCGGGAATCTCAAAAACGTCGGTGTTGAGAATGCTACATCAACATCGATTGCAACCGTACCATATTTCTATGCACCAGGAATTGCAAGGCGACGACTTTCAACGTCGTGTACAGTTCTGCCGGAGTGGCCGAGAGGTTCTAGGCGCTTCAGTCTGAAACCACCCGACCGATACGGTTGTAGGTTCGAATTCTGCCTCTGGGATGGATATGTGTGATGTCCTTAGGTTAGTTAGGTTTAAGTAGTTCCAAGTTGTAGGGGACTGATGACCTCCGATGTTAAGTCCCATAGTGCTCAGAGACATTTGAACCCGATGTCTATCATAGAGGTTATAACTGTCACCTACATTAACCAGTTCGTATGTACCATAATGAATTTGTGTTGGCGTTGGAATACTGCAATGAAGGGCAGTGCATTGCCTAAAACCTCATTACTGAAATGTGATTCTACTGCCGCGCAAAAAATTATATGATGGATTAGATAATGGCGTTAAAAGGCGGGTCTGTGTCATGTGCGATGGACAAAATACATAAGGCTAGGTTTGATCTGAACAAGATGACGCGTACTGTTCCAGCTAATTCCAACACTGACTCATTTGAAAAATTGGCAAAGCCTCCCGTTATATCAAGCTCTGTTGACATGCCGGGTGAGAATACATGACAGCGTGCGATGAATTGCAGCTACTGAATGGATCGACAGCACTCTGGCATGGACAGTGTGCGTCAGTCGTTTGTCCTTATCACTTAACAGCCGTTCTCGCTTCCCGCGCCCGGGTTCCCGGGTTCGATTCCCGGCGGGGTCAGGGATTTTCTCTGCCTCGTGATGACTGGGTGTTGTGTGATGTCCTTAGGTTAGTTAGGTTTAAGTAGTTCTAAGTTCTAGGGGACTGATGACCATAGATGTTAAGTCCCATAGTGCTCAGAGTCATTTGAACTTAACAGCCTGTGCAAGCTCTCGGGCGAAAAGAGCACGATGCAAAACTTTACACTTCCGATAACTGTTTCTGCTACAAGGTTCTTGGGATCTGCATTTCACAGCTTCAACTGTATAGCGCACACTGGCTGACGTGACTGTTCAGAAAAATGTGCTCAACATACTCTCCAAAAAATGCTCAGTGAAATACAACTGCATATATATATACGAGTGCAGGTTTTTCAGAATGTTCCATTTGCTCTGATACATAAGTAATTAAATTTATATTCGTAGGACTGTCGACAAAGAGTATCACAAACGATGTTTCTCGTGTCTAAAAATTTAGTTTCGGTAGTCGGCAGTTCAGTTATATTTTGTACTGGAGTAATTTTATTTGGAGACAGGAAAATCAAAACTCACTCTAATAAGGGATATCTCACGATTAAATTATTACGTGATCAAAATTGTACATGTAATTAGTAGCTACCGAATAAAGTGTTTTCAAGCAAGTCATAGAATTTATATTGATCGTTTGTTGAAAACACGAAGCAGTGGACTCGAAATTGTATGACTGACACTGTCTGAAAGTTAAGAAGAATGCGCTGTTGTAAAAGGGAAAATGGTGTCAGCGCCACGGTGTTGCATTTTCATTGCTTACATAAACGAAAGAACAGCAATCCAGCGCTGCGCACAGCAAAAAATCTACATAAGAAGGAACTAGGATCTTCGCAATCCCAAACAAGCGCCTCATGTTAGTAAATATTTACTAACTACTCGATGTAGGTGTTCCACGGACTCCACGATATTTAGCAGCTTTTCGGTGGTGTTTAAATCCACGCGGATACTGACTTGTAAGGTCTTTTTCACAGCACGGCCTCGTATATCTTAATAGATATGACTGAGTCTTCTTTTCACAAATGCTGTAAACGAATGTCACAACAATCCTGAATGATTTGTCCACATTCATACTCGTGCCACGAAAGAGTTAAATAATGCAGACAAAGGGCCATTACATCCTTCACAACTCAAAGATGTCTCACACTTCCAAACTGTTCTCCGTCTGCCGTTGATGAAATAACCTTTGCTCCGGATACCAACAATCTGAATGTGAAACCTTAGCTTCTGTCGGCGTATTGAATGTCCAAATAACTTACGGGAACGCAGCCGGGCAACGTCCTCAATACCCGACAAAACTGCGACGGGTGAACGCACCTTTTCAGAGCACAAATGGAAAGACAAATCGCTGTGCATGGCAGCCGGAGCACCCGGTGGGCGGGTTGCGCCCACGCGAAAACAAAAGTGACGAACGACAGAAATAATCGATAGTGAAACAGTAAATAACATTAGGTGTACAAGTACTGCACCGACGTGGAAACAAGGGTGCCCAACAACAGAAATAATGCAGAATGAGATTTTCACTCTGCAGCGGAGTGTGCGCTGATATGAAACTTCCTAGCAGATTAAAACTGTGTGCCCGACCGAGACTCGAACTCGGGACCTTTGCCTTTCGCGGGCAAGTGCTCTACCAACTGAGCTACCGAAGCACGACTCACTGCCGGTACTCACAGCTTTACTTCTGCCAGAACCTCGTCTCCTACCTTCCAAACTTTGCAGAAGCTCTCCCGAGTTCGAGTCTCGGTCGGGCACACAGTTTTAATCTGCCAGGAAGTTTCAACAGAAATAATGGATCGTGAAACAGTAAATAACATTAGGTGAACAAGAAATCCTATTTTCATCACTCTGTTGTTTAACCAGATAGAGAGAGAGAGAGCACTATTTCAAACAGAATTCAAGCAAACTCTCCGTGTCTATATTTTATATAGATGCTTTCTAGCTTGATTTCAACAGCTTTTTAGAGGACACTAATTAATTAACTAGAAGTGCACGCCATTATCTCTGCGTCAAACACACTTCAAAGGACGACCGGTACAAAGGCAATATTCTTTTTTTTTAAAGAAAAATTAGATTTAATAAAGATGGTAGTTCCTTTTCACATCCTAGCTTCCGAAATCTCCTATCTTTCCTGGCTTCTACCTGAAAATTTCTCTCTTCGTAGTTCTTCTAACTCTCACTCCCCATGTTACTTTCGGCGTCTTCTTAAGCCATCTGTCCTCACCCAAACTGCATACATGCCCATACCATCTCAATTGTTTACTTCGACTGCATCCCTTACATTGGCACCCAGGTTCATTCTCTTACGTGCGTCTTTATTTCTAATTTTACCATGCAGTGGAAACACCAAGCAAAAATCCCAAAATCCCATCTCCAATTTTACCCCGTAGTGTAAACTTCCAATAACACCTCCAAAATCCAATCCCTATCGACAATATGTTTCTCTTCATTCTTTTAGATATTTCCCGTGTTTCCCCTCTCTTTCTGCGTTCTAGAATAGTCTGAAACACCTAATCTTCGTTTCTGATAAGTGTGCTTCATAAACACCTAATTATTACTTCTTGTGTACATTGGCCTATGCGTTTCTTAATCTCGCTTTTACTGGCTTCATCTCTGTTGATGATGACTTACAAGTATTTAGAGGAATCCACAGACCTTACTACACCAAAATCTAACGTCAAGTCTTGACTCACTCCTCCAACAACCAAATACTCTGTTTTCTGTAAATTAATGATTAAACCATGATTCTGACAGTCCCTGTGCAACTTTCTAACTATGTGGATCATGAGATCCTCATCATTTGTAAAACTGACTTGGTCATCAGCACAATGCAAAGTGAACTGCTTGTCCTCATTTATAGATACAACCATACTACGACGAGGACGTTTCTATAACCTTAGAGCAGAATTCAAGTATATTTTAATCAACATAGGTACTACCGCGCATCCTTGTCGTAGCTCTTTGGTCACTGGGATCTCTCCAGATAATTTCGTATGTACTTTAGGTCGAACCACTATATAAAGCTCTAAAAGCATACAAACGATTCACTCCATTCCCTAACACTGCAGTCTTCATTTTATAGAGGCCTTTTTGAGATCAACAAAACCATATGGGTCTCTAAATTCCTGGCAAGTCCTTTTTCGCACGAGCTGTTTTAGGTAAAGCATCATGTCTGTACATAATCTTCTGGTACGCAATCCATTCTCTTCTTTGCCCACAACCTGTGCTTCGTGTTTCACCTTTATAATTTTTCCATATGATGTGGGAACTTGTACATATACTCTTCTATAGACTGTGCATGTTTCCCTGTCACTCTTTTTATGTACGCTGGATATGTATGATGTTTTCCATTCTTCTGGTAATCCTTCTCCCCCTTAAGAAGCAATTGAAAACACACGCTATTAATCCCATATATTTATCTGGTCCTCTTTTGAGCAGTTTGATGGACAGTCCATTTGAACCTGAAGCTCGCCCATTCATCATAGTCGTAAGCACTTTTTTAACTTCTAAAATCCTAATTATTTCATTATCTTCATAACATGCGTCGGAGTTAAACAACTCAAGGTCATTTTTTACAAAAACTTGTAGACAGTTTTCAACAAACAGATTTGCATAATACTTCCTCCATTCTTCCAGCTAAATGAAGGCAATGGGAATCCTTTCTATTCTGCTACATTTCAGAGATTTCAGACTCTCCAGACATCACTGCTTCGCCAACTTGCAGTATATTGATCAATGTGTGTACGTCTGTTAATCAATATTCTAAACTCGTATGTTTTCCTGGCTGTTACAAGCGTGTTTGACACTAATGCTCTATACAATAGTCGTCCAAGGTCCTAATGGTCTGACTGATGTATGACACGGCGCAAAATATGGGATACGATGGTCAACGGCCTCACTCATACCAAGATCATCTTGACAGGTCACAGAAGGGCGTTAATCTCAGGGCTTTGAACCACGTTTCTTTATTATACGACCTGTCTCTACTGGTGCGAGTTATTTGGAAAACAAACTACAGAACTGGTTCACCAATAATCAAGTACAGCATATAGTCACCTTGCGATGTGTAAAATTGTGTAAAATAATTACTCCAAATGCAGCTTGAATACGCACGGACTGTCGAGTTATGCCGTATCCGTTAAAAACTCCGGGAGCCATAGAATAAATCACAGACAAAATTAGGGAATTGCGTCAGAGGAAATGGAATCTTAATTGAAATGGACAAAAGCCCATGCAAGAACACCTGGGAATGAAGTATCTGACAAGTTCGTTAAGCAAGCAACCCGAGAAAACACAATAGAAAGTTACAATAGACTTCCTGCTTCTTCTATCAACAGATGTACTGCGGAAGAAAAATGAGGCAGAGAATGGGCTGGAACTACAAAAAGGGCAACCATAATATTTCTCCGATTGTTGAGCATCATCTTTCCATTGAATCACCATTTCATCTAATTTTACATTTATGTTGATCGGGAATGGAAAATTAATTATTACCATCAGTTTACACCAGCGTCATGTGGCGCTTGCATATACTCAAGAAGGTTAGCAAAAACTAGAATACCTTTTATGGATGTAACCATATATAACGAGGAAGGCGCACAGAGAAAAATTGCTAGTGTAATGGAAGATAGCCGGACAGCTGACTAACCAGTTTTAGTAAAGCCATGCTCAAACAACTTTTACAAGTTTTGTAATGGAGTAAACTTTCCCAAAATATGAATCTTCCTTTTCCACGCCAAAGAGATTTACTGTTACGGGTATTTGTACAATTTCACACAGACTACTGTACATCGTTGTATTTAGACTTATGCAACATGTATTTTGCATAAAAATTAAACCTACTAATGTAGTATTACAAATATTGTAATTGATCATGTTGTAAAATAAATAAATAAAAACGTTATATTAAAAATACTACCTGCGTAAGGCGGCAAAGCTGTGAACTTAGCCGCCATCTCATTGTTCTCATCACTCACATGATCTCACTACATCCATTCTAGCTTAAAGGTAAACGTTACGGTGGACCAAGCTAACTCATGGGCCTCATTCAGCCACCTACTTTTTGGGGCACGGATTTTCTGTGTCTGCTTTCAAACACGCACAAAATCAGAAGCTTGCCACTACCTCATGAGAGATATATTTCTGAAACACGTCTGGTAATCACAACTGAGAAGTATTACCGTAGTCCATTTTTCAAGTGCTACCATCACTCTTACAGCGACTGAGGCGACATAGACTCTATGAAAGAACTTACGAAGTATCCATCTAACTCATCCGGATGGTGACAACTATCAGCATGAAGACAGAAATCTCAACGAACCATCATACTTCCTACTTTCCAACACAAGTGGTGGAAGACAGCCATACTTTTACGAAGCTAATGTTCGGTTGGATTGAGCTGAGATGTTTTAAAAGTTGCGAAAATTCTCACTGGCGTGAGGCCGAATAACAAAATATTTCGAGAAATGTGTCCTGGAACCGTCTGTGGTGAAATCTGTAGGTGGATAACAATTATGCTGTGCCCAGCTATCACTCACTGCAGTCATTTGCGTATTTGTCTGTCATAATAGCGGCCGCTGTCGAGGATATTACTGAGCTGCATATCTTGATATTTCCAACTACTTTTTGAATACGATCATAGATGCCCGTAGAATAATTTTTGTGTGCCAACAACCATTAGAATGTTAGTGTATGCTATTGCAGTGTTTAGAGAATTATCTTGCTTCCCAATTTCACCCGCACTTAAAACACATCTTTGACGGGGTAATTGCGTTTATATTTCTCCACCAGTAACTTCAAGAATACCTCAGGAAGAGTAATAATACATTAGCATAACTATCTACATTGTTTAAACCGACAAACTCTGGAAGGTTGCACGGGACACCGAAACACATATTATTCTCTATTGCCATCTCACGTGTGAGGGAGTTTTTACTACATGAAAATTAATTAAGCTAACAGACTCTGGGAGACTGCATGGGGCAATAGGAAACTCTGCATCTAATGTGTTTGTCTGTCACGGAAAAACCAACATAAACAAGTTTTAATTCTTTATTACCAAGAGACAACTACAGAAACGCCACATAATTACTTCAGCTACACTAGAGGTTCAAAAAATGCCCCCATTTACTTGTAAATAGAGGTTACACCGGTCGGCCATTGCTAACACGGTCAAAGGCTGCTGGAGAGTCCTTAATTCCTGTTTCTGCTGCTGCTGCTTCCACCCAGGAAACCAGACCCTCATCTGATTCAACATGCGTTTTGTTAACAAGGTTGCAAATCTCTCCTCATACAAAAATGACCAGAGGGGTCAAATCAGGGGATTGAGACACCGTGGTACAGGACCACCACTGCCAATCCACTTTTCTTGAAACTGTCGGTTCAAGAACCGACGCACAGGACGACTGAAATGTGCCAACGCACCGCCATGCTCGAAGCACATCACCCAGCAACGTGGCAATGCCTTGGCGAGGAAACTGTAATAATGCCTGTCATTTAATGGCCTAGGTAGGAGATATGGCCCATTTAAACACTCAGCAACATCAACCCACACATCCCCGTAGGAGATTCGACACCCTCGCACGTGAACGCACAATGAAATTCTTTGTAGGCTTTCTGTATCGGAAAAGTAACCACGGTGATCGCGAAAGAGTACCAACAACCGACTACCGAAGTGACGCTCAATTTAAAAAAGAAAATCAGCACCAGAGTGTCCACGACCAATCATCTCCGTCCGACGAGGACTACCGGCCGAACTGTCCGATTTCAAAACCTCCAACCTGCTCCTTGAAATTATTTACCGTGCACCCCTTCCATTCTGTGGTAATCACGGAGAGAATGTGGGCATTTTCATTGCCCATTTTCTGCTTCCATTTATAGCGCTTCTGTAAGAAGCTATTTCCTGCAAGGACTTTTAGAAGTTTGTCTGTAACGGGTGTTGACCGGACGTGATGGTAAAATCACTCGATCTCGACCCGAAACCAGACCAGTGGCCATTTAAGAAGACTATGGAGAGACCCCCTCTCAGAAGTACGGCAAAATGGCCCTGTGGCATACACAATGTACCAACTCAAAAGTCGTCACTTTAGCGATACATTCGAGAGTGCGAGTGTGACGCCCCCTAAAGGAAGCTGCCTACTGTGCGGTGAAAACAGTCATTCGTCCTCCAGCTTCCAAGTATTACCGTTTTGCATTACTTTCATTAATTATGTTGACAAATTTTTATGGATGTTTCATCTATATAAATGTCGTTTCATAGAGTTTTAATGCAATTCAAGTCACGTCAGAATTTTCCTTGCACTGAATGGAGTGCTATAGATGAGTTTTGAGCATAGTGTTTTATTATAGAGTTTTTTCTCAAATTTTTGAACCTTGCATTCTTGTATTCGCTGAGAAAGTTGCGGAGGTATATCTATTTATAGGTTAAAATTGTATGTGATCTTGAATTGTGATATCTCTGAGACTGAGTGAGAGTTTCTGTTTATAAATATGGTTGCGTTTTTTCTTTGGGTGTCTTTGGTGTAATAATAGTGAAACGCTTTTTGAAAGAGATGACTCACACCTACCTCGAGCTAGCCCTTCCACTCTCGTATTTTATTTGCACATAACAGACATAGAACGACTTCACAGGCTCCAGGCGTAGCCAGGAAATTACGAGGATCATACCTGCAACAGAAAAGGAAGGAAAGAAAATTAGTGTTTAATGGTCAACAGCAAAGCCATTAGAGACTGTACAACAAAAAAGAAACATTCTTCCTAACATTGTCATCTGGAGAGCGATCTCTGAAAACGAAAAATGTAATCTTCTTACAAGAGACGTTTGATTTCCATAGACCGCAATAAACATACATATAGAGACAACTGGTTTCATCAACGTAAATTGCCATCTTCAGATCATCTACATACATAACCAAAGTGCTACTCAGTCTAGTGCACTGTCATCTAGTCGTGAACATACGAGGGTTGTTCGGAAAGTAAGGAACGATCGGTCGCGAAATGGAAAGCACAGTGAAAATCAAAACAGTTTTCTTTGCACATTTAGCTACATCTTCCAGGTACTTCTCTACACAGTCGCCGCTCCGACTTAGATAGTTGTCGGAGCGTTATACCAAATTTCCAAAACCATCGTCATTGAAGGCAACCGCCTGTGCTTTCCAATAATTCTCTACGCTGGTGTATAGCGTGTAGCCTGCTCCCAAGTGTTGTCTTCGTATCCTGCATTTCATGTGAACAGAGTTGATACTCAGGACGAGCCAAGTAGGGCTGTGTTGTGGATGATCAAACACTTCCCATCGAAAAGGCTGCGGGAGCGTCCTTACTGCCCCTGCAGGGTGCGGCTGAGAATTGCCATGAAGAAGGAAGTGTGTGGCAATTGTGTTAGGTGGGCTGCATTCACTAAGGCGAAGCCTCTCAGTGGGCCCTCCTACATGGCGGGAGACATGGTTGTTCTAGGCGCCTTTACTCGCTCGCAGTACACTCACAACTGAAAAGAGCGTCTTGATGCGATCGACGGGCATACTAGAGACACTGCACAAAACGTCTGTGAAAAGCCTCGTCGGGTGTTCGCAGTGGTTTCCATTTAGTGACCGATCGTACCTCGCTTTCCGACTAGCCCTCGTATTTGGGAGCAACTCGTTGAATAAAGTGTACCAGTGTAACGTCATTCATCATATAAACTTCCAATATAAACAAAAACACCCTGAAGAGAGTCGCTTGCAACAGGGACCGAAACGTCCGTAGTTTTATATACAAGGCTATTACAAATGATTGGAGCGATTTCATAAATTCACTGTAGCTCCATTCATTGACATATGCTCACGACACACTACAGATACGTAGAAAAACTCATAAAGTTTTGTTCGGCTGAAGCCGCACTTCAGGTTTCTGCCGCCATAGCGGTCGAGAGCGCAGTGAGACAAAATGGCGACAGGAGCCGAGAAAGCGTATGTCGTGCTTGAAATGCGCTCACATCAGTCAGTCATAACAGTGCAACGACACTTCAGGACGAAGTTCAACAAAGATCCACCAATTGCTAACTCCATTCGGCGATGGTATGCGCAGTTTAAAGCTTCTGGATGCCCCTGTAAGGGGAAATCAACGGATCGGCCTGCAGTGAGCGAAGAAACGGTTGAACGCGTGCGGGCAAGTTTCACGCGTAGCCCGCGGAAGTCGACGAATAAAGCAAGCAGGGAGCTAAACATATCACAGCCGACGGTTTGGAAAATCTTACGGAAAAGGCTAAAGCAGAAGCTACAAGCCCTGACACACGATGACAAAGTCAAACGCTTTGAATTTTCGGCGCGGTTGCAACAGCTCATGGAAGAGGATGCGTTCACTGCGAAACTTGTTTTCAGTGATGAAGCAACATTTTTTCTTAATAGTGAAGTGAACAGACACAATGTGCGAATCTGGGCGGTAGAGAATCCTCACGTATTCGTGCAGGAAATTCGCAATTCACCAAAAGTTAACGTGTTTTGTGCAATCTCACGGTGTTAGTTTACGGCCCCTTTTTCTTCTGCGAAAGAAACGTTACAGGACACGTGTATCTGGACATGCTGGAAAATTGGCTCATGCCACAACTGGATACCGACAGCGCCGACTTCATCTTTCAACAGGATGGTGCTCCACCGCACTTCTATCATGATGTTCGGCATTTCTAAACAGGAGATTGGAAAATCGATGGATCGGTCGTGGTGGAGATCATGATCAGCAATTCATGTCATGGCCTCCACGCTCTCCCGACTTAACCCCATGCGATTTCTTTCTGTGAGGTTATGTGAAAGATTCAGTGTTTAAACCTCCTCTACCAAGAAACGTGCCAGAACTGCGAGCTCGCATCAACGATGCTTTCGAACTAATTGATGGGGACATGCTGCGCCGGTTGTGGGAGGAACTTGATTATCGGCTTGATGTCTGCCGAATCACTAAAGGGGCACATATCGAACGATTTGTGAATGCCTAAAAAAACTTTTTGAGTTTTTGTATGTGTGTGCAAAGCATTGTGAAAATATTTCAAATAATAAAGTTATTGTAGAGCTGTGAAATCGCTTCAATCATTTGTAATAACCCTGTATATTGACAATGCGATCACAAAACCCAGAAAAATTTTATTGAATGTGACAATGGCCGCAGAAGCCTACGTTTATATTTAATCACATACACTGATGAGCCAGAACATTTTGAGCCCCTACCTAGTAGCCAACCATATCTGCACACACAGTTCACCAAATTCCCGTAAGTTCCTCGGAGGGGTACGGTGAGCTCTGACGCTATATTCGGTCACATCCCAGATACGTTCGACCCGGTTCAGATCTAGCGAACTGGGGGCGAAGCACATCAATTAGAACTCACCACTGTGTTACTCGAGCCACTGTATCGCATAGCAGGCCTTGTGACATGGCGCATTATCTTGCTGAAAAATACCGCTGCCGGCGGGAAACACGATAATCATGAAGTGCAACCAGTGTACGGTACTGCTTGGCTGTCGTGGTGCCTTGCACGAACTCTACTGGATCCACCCGATGCCCACGTGAGTGTCCCCAGAGGACAATGAAACAGTCGCCCACTTGTCTCGTCCGGCAATACAGGTGTGAAGGAGCTTTTCCACTGGAAGGCGTCGGCTTGGCGGCCTCCCAGTGGTAAGCTAAAGAAAGTATCGGGCTATCGGGACTGAATGTACTATGCAAAGCTTTGCCAGTACGCCAACGTCCATTGGCGTTGGCTACACGCCCATTTCAGTAGTAGTTGCCAATGACGTGGTGTCGACATTGGGTCATTAATGGGTCGTCGGTAGCGGAAGCCCATCGTTTGGCGTGTTCCACGTACTGTGTGCTCAGACACATCGAAGTCAGATGTTAGTTCCGCCACAGTTCGCCACCTCTCCTGTCTGAGACGACCGATACCTGTAACGAGGTGTGATCGTCCAACCCCACGACTCTTGGACGGGGTTTCACTTTGGTAACCCCACGTGCTGAAGACACTCGCCACAGCACTCCTCGAACGCCCGACAAGTAATGCAGTTTCCGAAGTGCTCGTCCCGAGCCTCCGGGCCGTCAATATCTGCTCTCGGTCAAACTCATGGATCCCATTCTACACATGGACAGCACACTCACTGATACTATATTGCACGGTACGTGTATCTAGCAGTCATTCCTCACCATCTGACGCCCTTGTCGCCTGGACGGATTTCTATCGATAATAGATCGATAGTCATAATGTTCTGACTGATCAGTGTAATAAAACCACACTTTTGGTAAGTTCAAATGGCTCTGAGCACTATGGGACTTAACTTCTGAGGTCATCAGTCCCCTAGAACTTAGAACTACTTAAACCTAACTAACCTAAGGACATAACACACATCCATGGCCGAGGCAGAATTCGAACCTGCGACCGTAGCGGTCGCGCAGTTCCAGACTGTAGCGCCTAGAACTGCTCGGCACCCCGGCCGGCCACACTTTTGGTAAGGTCTCAGAATAGTTTCTAATAAAATACATTTGGTTCGCAGGGTATTGCTTGCTTTGTCTGTATTGGCAGCTGACGGCACACATGTGAACCAAATGTATTTTATTAGTAACTTTTCTGAGTGTTTACCATAAATATGTTTTTATTACACACTCATCAAAAAACGTTTTGCATCACCCTAGTTCCCAGAATTCCTGAAGGTAGACGTTGACTGTAGGTATTGTATCAGGCACAGTCCCTTTGACTGTTCAGAGATGCCACTAAACCCGCCCAAATCTGTAAACAACTATGCTTGAGCAGCGCGTATTAGACGGAGAGGGTCCGACAGCCGATCAGTTCCAGTCATTTCACGAGGAAGGAGGTACAGGGCTAGAGTTGTCTATAGAACCATGCCTAGACGGTGAATACCGCGGTTCGATCGCCTCCACATTGTTACTTTGTGCCAGGAAGGGCTCTCAACAAGGGAAGTGTCCAGCTTCTTGGAGTGAACCAAAGTGATGTTGTTCGGACATGGAGGAGATACAGAGAGACAGGAACTGTCAATCACATCCTTCGGTCAGGCCGCCCAAAGGCTACTACTGCAGTGGATGACCGCTACCTACGGATTATGGCTCGGAGGAACCCTGACAGCCACGCCACTATGTTTAATAATGCTTTTCGTGCAGCCACAGGACGTCGTGTTACGACTCAAACTGTGCGCAATAGGCTGCATGATGCGCAACTTCACTCCCGACATCCATGGCGAAGTCCATCGTTGCAACCACGACACCAAGCAGCACGGTACAAATGGCCCCAACACCATGCCGAATGGACCGCACAGGATTGGCATCACGTTCTCTTCACCGATGAGTGTCGGCATACGCTTTCAACCAGACAATCGTCGGAGACGTGTTTTTCAGGCAACCTGGTCAGGCTGAACGCCTTAGACACACGGTCCAGCGAGTAAAGCAAAGTGGAGGTTCCCTGCAGTTTCAGGACGGCATTATGTGGGGCCGAAGTACGCCGTTGGTGGTCATGGAAGGCGCCGTAACGGCTGCACGATACGTGAATTCCATCCTCCGATCGATAGCGCAACCATATCGGCAGCATATTGACGAGGGATTCGTCTTCATGGACTACAATTCGCGCCCCCATCGTGCAGATCTTGTGAATGACTTCTGATCCGTGGCGCCATTGAGTTAGTAGACAGTTCTGACTGGTGCCACTGGCTCAGGAGTAGTATCGACTATCTCTCTCTTGCGGACCCATTGTCAATACCTATGAGGTAGAGTTGGTGTCTGTGAGGGACACAACCTCAGAATGTCTTTGCTTGCCGATATATCTCAGGGTTTGGTGTCCCGAGAAGAGGAGGCACCAAGTTTGGGAACGGCGCGATAAGAGGCGGTCACGGGATCCGAGCGGAGGAAGCCACGAGCTACACAAGGAGGGCCTGCGCAAAGTGAAGATGCAGGAGTACTTCAACGGGTTCAGCATCGACTACAAGCAGCAGGCCGACATCCCATCGGTTGGTTGGCGACATTCGTGTCGGATGACGCTCGTGGCCTGGCTGCCCCCTTATACCTGACTGTCATCGGCACCACTCAGCGACCGCCGCCACGCAACTTGGATCCGTGGACCGCTTCGTAATAAAGGGGAGTAACATTCTGTAATCCTTGTGGAGATTTGTGTCATTGTCTACCTGACCTAATTATTTTCTGGTTTGTATCCGACCCTCAAAGTTTTACTCGGTCACCTCTTTGGTCGTAAATATAGGCCGTAGTATTGTAGACACTAGTTGTCTTTTGAAAATTTGTTCTGATATCATAATATTGTCTTTCCTTTCTGGTTTATACCCGATCATTAATAAGCTAACGAATCAGCTCCTCGGAACAATTGTATCAAGGCACAGGTTGCAGTGCTTAGATTTATATATTGTGCTTAGATTTATATATTAACCGGTTCAATTCCTTGATTGTAACTGCATTAGTTATAGTCTGCACAACCGGTCGTACTAAGCTGTCCGTTGCTGTCTTTGAAAGACCTGTCATTGTTGGCGTATTTTTAACTAGATCTCGTGGTTCCGTCGAATGAGTTCTCTCGTAATAAGTGTTCATACGTAAAGTTTCAAAACGTTCCTTCAGAGCGGCCTTCATAACTGACAGTCAGTTTAACTTTGAAATATTAACAGTCAGCTGTCACCAGGGCTTTAGTCAGAATAAGACTGTTAGAAGGGACATGTTGGGATCCAGTCGCAACTTGTTTGCTGATTGAAATTAAGAGGTTGCTTGCTTTGAAGCAAGCCGTATCATTGTCATAACTGTTTCCTAATCTGTTTAAACTTCGGCACTGGTGCGCATCTTTACCCCGAACCTTTCGACGTACAATTTCCAAATTAAAAATTACGTCATGTGTTTGAGTAACTGAAACACTCTTGTCATCAATATTGCTTCTATAGCTTTCAAATGTTGCAGAAGGGCATTTAATAAGAGAAACTTTGTGCAGCGTGGTAGTAAACACCGCTGTTTCACCCGGTGACAGGCGGGCTGTAGGTCCGGTCGTCTTGTAATTATTGTCATGTTGTTCTTGTTTTGATTTCCCTTGCTGAGCTTACCCATTTCACAAATTTGTTGAATTTGAAAAGAAAAACCAAATTTATGACTATATATTGTTAAATAAACAGGTTGTCTGAAAAGAAAGTTACATTGGTGGATCCTTCTTTCCATGTTTAACTTAATTCCAGTCAAAACCACGTCTCAACTTCCTTCAGTATAACGATATCACTCGAATAGAGTGGCCAGCATGTTCTCCAGACATGAACCCTATCGAACATGCCTGGGATAGATTGAAAAGGGCTGATTATGGACGACGTGACCCACCAACCACTCTGAGGGATCTACGCCGAATCGTCGTTGAGGAGTGGGATAATCTGGACCAACAGTGCCTTGATGAACTTGTGGATAGTATACCACGACGTATACAGGCATGCATCAATGCAAGAGGATGTGCTACTGGGTATAAGATGTACCGGTGTGTACAGCAATCTGGACTACCACCTGTGAAGGTCTCGCTGTATGATGGTACAACATGCAATATGTGGTTTTCATGAGCAATAAAACCAGCGAAAATGATGTTTATGTTGGTCGCTTTTCATGTTTTCTGTACAGATTCCGGAACTCTCGGAACCGAGGTAATGCTTAACTTTTTTGATGTGCGTTTGTTATAATGCGTTACACTGTGCGTCATCTTCAACGAGTTGCTCCCAGATATGTTTACGATTAGATGACAGTGGACTACTTTGAGGTGCAAAATGGTTGATGTATGTGTTTCAGTGGTGGCCAAGAATTCGGCTCGTGGACCATGCCCTGGCACGAGTGCTGCAACGCTCAACCTGGCTGGCTCATTTCCTCCTTCACCACGCCAGACTGTTTGAGCGTGAGGAGGGCGAAACTGCGAACGTGCCACATTTACATGGCAATGCAGTCGCACTCCATATGCTTTGGTTTTGTATTCCAGATTACTCCGCAGCATAGATAAAAAAAAAAAAGAAATTGACGGTATTACTGAATTAATTTTGGCGGCTGAAGAGATATAATTTTTATGTGGTACAGTCTGTCGGCAAACGGAAATACACAGGCAATTTCACACATTTTCGCACTCGGGCTGCCACGTAATCGTGACTTAGTTTCATAATGGAAAATATGTCTTTCACGCACATGTTGGTCGAAATATTCTAGCACTTTTGTAGACTAATTACGGAGAGGTGGGAATTACCCAACGCCGGCCGGGGTGGCCGAACGGTTCGGCGCTACAGTGTGGAACCGCGCGACCGCTACGGTCGCAGGTTCGAATTCTGCCAAGAGCATGGATGTGTGTGATGTGCTTAGGTTAGTTAGGTTTAAGTAGTTCTAAGTTCAAGGGGACTGATGACCATAGATGTTAACTTCCATAGTGCTCAGAGCCATTTGAACCACTTGATTCCACCGAACTGAAGAGAGTTGGACCGGCCGAAAAATGCCGCACCGCAGTCAGGAAAGGAGCGAGCAAAGTCGGCACAAACTGGGCCTTGGCCAGCCCGCGACCAGCATACCCTGCACGCGTGGTGTTGCCCTAATGCTGTTTAAACTGCCAAAACTAGTTGTCCATAAGCAGTACCGTCCAGATCCTCTTTGAAGGTTAACATCTTTGGAAAAAAATGACATATCGTTTCAATATTGCGCAGCAGCGCAGTCCATTGTTTTCTCAGCAGATCTTGGCCCCCGTTTTCCATCAGATGACAGTGCAGCACTGAATGACTTAACTTTGCCAAATGTTAAAATGTGTGTGAATTCTTAAGGGACCAAACTGTTGAGGTCAACGGTCCCTGGACTTAACACACTGCTTTAACTAACTTAAACTTATGCTAAGAATAACACACACACCCATGCCCAAGGGAGGACTCGAACCTCCGGCGGGAGGGGCCGTGCCATCCGTGACATGGCGCTTCAAACCGCGCGGCCACTCCGCGCGGCGGAATTTTATCGTTTGAGCAACTGAAGGCCGTATTGAAGTGGTACCGGAAGTACGAAAACATGGAGGTACAACGGCAACGGCGTATGTGTACGGAACCGAACCACCAACACATACAACAGTTTACTGCATTCGGCGTAAATTTGAGGCCGATGGTACTGTTCAGGATGTTGATAAGGAAAGGTCTAGTCGACCAGAACCATCAACAAGTCCAGCTTCCATCGCTACTGTGTTGCACATTTTACTTGGTCAGCTGAAAAATCTGTGGTGTACGTGAAAGCGAGGTAAGCCGATCAAGCTTACGACGAATAATGAAGGCTGGAAAGTGTACACTCTGAGATCGCTGCACGGTATGAACGAGGACGACCAGGATCGAAGGATGGAGTACTGTGAGAGGTCTGAAGACATGCGTCGCGAGGATGAACTGTTTGCAGGGATGGTTATCTAGTCTGACGAGGCGCACTTACACTGAATGATACCGTAAACTGCCACAATTGCATGTACTGGGCTCTTGAAAATCCTCAGGTCCACTTGGGCAAAGATGTTAATCTACCGGGTGTTAATGTGTGGTGTGGTCTGTCATCGCGCGGTTTGATTGGCGCATTCTACTTCGAAGATGACGTAACCGGAAACGAGTATCTTCATATGCTGCAAACTTCCATTCTACCAGCCATCCGAGATTTAACCTACAACAACATGGCATTCCGCCTCAGTTCCGTACCACAGGGAAGTCACAGCTTAAATGGATGAAAATCTACCTTGTCGAAGATGAGCTGTTGAGTATCAACCACTTTACAACTCTTGACTTCTACCTATGGGGGATCTTGAAGAAGCCAGTTACACTGAAAGAGCTACGAGATGCCATCGAGGCGTCCTGTGCGGCTGTCACTCGGGCAACACTGACAACCGTATTTAGGTCAACAGTACAGCGGCATCGACGTTGTTTGGCTGCTAATGGGGGTCACTTTGAACACATCAAACAACCTTCCCCATGTACAATATTGTAACAGTGTTTCATTTTGTTTCATTAATATATACCACCAAAGAACGTCTACATTTTTATGCAGATCTCTGTATGTACTTATTGCAGTCTGGGCGAATAAAGGTTCTGTAGTATGGAGATAACATTTTTTATCCCTCCGTAAGGTTGCCGATATTATCGAACAATCTGTGGTAATCACATGTACGAGGGTCACTCCAAAAGAAATGCACACTATTTTTATAAAAATACAGTTTCCAGTCTGCAAGTGTGAAAGTTTTACAGTGTGTAGATAAATCCTTCCCGCCTGTTTTCATAGTTCAACCTGTTCCCGTGAGTGGCGCCATCACAGCATGTCTTCAAGATGACTGCTACACTTGACGTTCGTCAGAAGCAACGTGCTGTCATAGAATTCCTATGCTGTGAAAACGAGACAGTGGGAAACATCCACAAGAGGTTGAAAAAGGTGTATGAAGATGCTGCTGTCGATCGCTGTACAGTTAGTCGGTGGGCAAGCAGGTTACGTGATGAAAGCGGGCACGGCAATATTGAGGATTGTCCTCGCAGCGGCAGGCCTCGTACTGCACACACTCCAGACAATGTGCAGAGTGTTAACGAATTGGTGACTGCTGACAGACGCATCACAGTGAACGAATTGTCACGTTACGTTGGGATAGGGGAAGGATGTGTTTGCAGAATACTGAAAGTGTTGGCGTTAAAAAAGGTTTGTGCCAGGTGGGTTCCCAGGATGTTGACAGTGGCTCACAAAGAAACAAGAAAAACGGTATGCAGCGAACTTATGAAACACTTTGAGATGGTGGAGATTGGAAGATTTGTGACAGGTGATGAAACATGGCTCCATCATTTTTCACCAGAGACGAAGAGGCAATCAATGGAGTGGCATCATGCAAATTCACTTAAGAAAAAAAATTCAGAACCACACCTTCTGCTGGAAAAGTTATGGCTACGGTGCTCTTGATTTCGAAGGACTCTTGCTTGTGGACATCATGCCAAGTGGAACCACCATAAATTCTGATGCATATGTGACGACACTGAAGAAACTTCAAGCTCGACTGAGAAGTGTTCGACCACATCGGCAAAAGCAGGATGTTTTGCTGTTGCGCGACGATGCACTGCCACATGTCATTCAAAAAACCACGGAAGCAATCACAAAATTCGGATAGATAACACTGAAACACCCGCCTTACAGTACTGACCTGGCTCCATGTGACTATCATCTCTTTGGGAAACTGAAAGACTCTCTTCGTGGTAAAAGGTTTAAAGATGATGACTCCCTTGTGCACGCTGCCAAACAGTGACTCCAACAGGTTGATCCAGAATTTTACCGTGCGGGTATACAGACGCTGGTTCCGAGATGGCGTAAGGCAGTTGAGAGTGATAGAAATTATGTGGAGAAATGAAAATTTTGTTAATAAAGGATGTATCTGCACACTGTAAAACTTTAAAACAAGGATTTTTTTAAAAAAAACATAGTGTGCATTTCTTTTGGAGTGACCCTCATACTCGGGAGCCAGTGGTCTGATGGACAGTGACCGTTTCGCTTGCCCGCAGGCGGCCAGTTGCTCGTGGCAGAGGGCCTGTGTTTGCGGCGCGGCCACAATAATCTGTCACGGGGCGGCGGGCGGCGCGTGTATTTCTGCGGCCGGCGTGGGCGACGCGGCCGATCGGGCCAAGGCCGGCACGGCCGGGATGTTCGCGGGGCGACCCGGCCCTGGTGATACGCCGTGGATGACGCACCTTGCGACACGCCGCCACTGGCCGCGCGCGCCGACGCCGATGCCGCTCTGCACAGTGCCGCTGCTCCACCAGAGCGCAGTAGGGAGTCATCAGTCTTCTGAATGGTTCGAAGCGGCCCGTCACGAATTCCTTCACCTCCGAGTTGCTCCCTTCGTCCTCAGTTATTTGCTTCATGCTTTCGATTTCTTGCCTTACGCTACAGGTTTTACCTTTGTAAGGTGGCATCATTTTGAGCGATATTACAACTACCACTCCAGAAAGAAGATCCTTTAATAGTATAAATATCGAGACAGGAAACCGTTAAGAATACTGACATCGGCTAGGGGTCTTAATTTGTAGCAGAATATCTGCACGTTGGGCGATAGTGATGCGGACAGAGACGGGAAGCTGGCAGGAGAACGGGAAAGACACAAGCGAGGCAGGCAGGCCTGAGAGCTGAAGACAACAGCGAGCGTAAGCTACTGGAAACCCCAGGCGGGTGGACCGCGGCTTAGCGGGAGCCACGTGGCCAAGGAGAAGACACAAGGGCTCGCTCACAAAACGCGTGGCGGCGTGTAGGTGGTTTTCCCAACGGCTGGAGCGGAAGCTTCTGGAACAGTCTGGAAGCTTCTATAAGCTTCGGTCGGTTGCAAATCTGAAATTGCTCGGCGCTCGGAAACGAACGCCTTCCAGCAACGTGATTGGCCACGCACATGAAAGGGGTGAAGAAAAAAGAACAGGAGTTACAAAAACGCGTAGCGACTGTGAAACATTTGTTCCTGGGGCGGCCGGCCGGGATGGCCAAGAGATTCTAGGCGCTACAGTCTGGAACCGCGCGACCGCTATGGTCGCAGGTTCGAATCCTGCCTCGGGTATGGATGTATGTTATATCCTTAGGTTGGTTAGGTTTAAGTAGTTCTAATGATGACCTCAGTAGTTAAGTCCCATAGTGCTCAGAGCCACTTGAACATTTTCTTGGGGCGCCGAGGAGAGAGGTTGGTCCTGGCGAGGTGTGAGACTTCGTTACTGGGATAGAGTACTTATAGCGAGAGCCTGAGGACCGTCTGGTGTTCCACGGCAGCCGTGGAGGTGCCTACGGAAGCTTTTGGTAAGGCAGAATTTATGTTATCTCGCTGAGGCGAGAACCTTTGCAGCGATAAGCGTTAGATCACTGTAGTGGTCGTACATTCGCAACGGCGGTTAGGGAAGTAAAGTAAATTGCTGATCACGTGTCTTTTTCGTTCTATGCTGAGGCTTCACGTTGCTAGTCGCGAGTGTAGTTCTAAATATTATTGCAATTGCCATAGCTGATGTCAGTATTCCGAGTTTGAATTAACGACCGTGAATATATCACAGGACAGTGCCAGACAGAGCGATTACCAAATGTGAATAAGCAGAACTAAAATGTTACTCGCACTGTGTGATCTTGTATAGAGAAAATTGAAGAAGAGTAAAGAATTTAACACTACTGAGTGTATCATTTCATAGCTAGTACTTTCCTTTGTCATTTCATTATCCCCTTATTTGTGTATTTCATGTTTGCAACCACCTGGTGGAGGCAGTGTTTGTAGATCAGCACATCTGAACATTCTAGCATATACTGAGAAACCAACCAGATTTGCATACGACTGGTTAACGTCACATATAGAGCAAAGGGTAAGCTTACCCTTCCGGAGAGCGTATAAGTGTCACGGCGACAAATTAGCGTTATAAAAGCCGTTGTGCAAAAATTTTCACTTATACGGTTGGCTCGCAGGCTTACCCATCAGCAAAAAAGAGCAAAACAGAAGCGGTAGCTCACACCTTAAACAGATCCCTCTATAGCAATGATTCCCAGCTTGGGGGTAATTAACCCAAGGGGACAACGCCTTAACGGAGCTCTTTCCATGCAGGCGGGGAAGTGATCATAAGGCCGTTGCAGCATTCCTGAATATGGAAGTAAATAGGAATACAATAAAAAGGGAGGAAAGCTTATCGGTTTAGCAATAGTAATAGGAGGCAAATTTCAGACTACCTAACAGACCAAACCGAAAATTTATGTTCCGACACTGACAATGTTGAATTTTTATGGAAAAAGTTCAAGGCAGGTACGTGCCCAATAAACCTGTGAGGAACGGGAAAAACTCACCGTGATTCAACGACAAAGTTAGGAAACTACTGCGAAAGCAAAGAGAGCTACACTGCAAATTTAAACGCAGCCAAAACCTCTCAGACAAACAGAAGCTAAACGATGTCAAAGTTACCGTGAGGAGGGCTATGCGTGAAGAGTTCAGTGAATTCGAAAGTCAAATTCTATGTACCGACTTGACACAAAATCCTAGGAAGTTCTGGTCTTACGTTAAATCAGTAAGTGGATCGAAACAGCATATCCAGACACTCTAGGATGATAATGGCATTGAAACAGAGGATGACACGCGTAAAGCTGACATACTAAACACATAAGCTGTTTCACAGAGGAAGACCGCACTGCGGTTCCTTCTCTAAATCCTCGCACGAACGAAAAGATGGCTGACATTGAAATAAGTGACCAAGGAATGGAAAAGCAACTGAAATCATTCAACAGAGGAAAGTCCACTGGACCTGACGCAATACCAGTTCGATTCTACACAGAGTACGCGAAAGAACTTGCCCCCCTTCTAACAGCCTCGTACCGCAAGTCTCTAGAGGAACGGAAGGTTCCAAATGATTGGAAAAGAGCACAGGTAGTTCAAGTTTTCAAGAAGAGTCGTCGAGCAGATGCGCAAAACTATAGGCCTATATCTCTGACATCGATCTGTTGTAGAATTTTGGAACACGTTTTTTGCTCGCGTATCATGTCATTACTGGAAACCCAGAATCTACTCTGTAGGAATCAACATGGATTCCGGAAACAGCGATCGTGTGAGACTCAACTAGCTTTATTTGTTCATGAGACCCAGAAAATATTAGATACAGGCTCCCGGGTAGATGCCATTTTCCTTGACTTCTGAAAGGCGTTCTATACAGTTCTGTACTGTCGCCTGATAAACGAAGTAAGAGCCTACGGAATATCAGACCACCTGAGTGTCTGGCTTGAAGAGTTTTTAGCGAACAGAACACAGCATGTTGTTCTCAATGGAGAGACGTCTACAGACGTTAAAGTAAACTCTGGCGTGCCACAGGGGAGTGTTATGGCACCATTGCTTTTCACAATATATATAAATGACCTAGTAGATAGTGTCGGACGTTCCATGCGGCATTTCACGGATGATGCTTTTGTATTGAGAGAAGTTGCAGCATCAGAAAATTGCAGGGAAATGCAGGAAGATCTGCAGCGGATAGGCACTTGGTGCAGGGAAGGATAACTGACCCTTAACATAGACAAATGTAATGTATTGCGAATACATAGAAAGAAGGATCCTATAATGTATGATTATATGATAGCGGAACCAACACTGGTAGCAGTTACTTCTGTAAAATATCTTGGGGTATGAATACTGAACGATTTGAAATGGAATGATCATATAAAATTAATTGTTGGTAAGGCGGATGCCAGGTTGAGATTCATTGGGAGAGTCCTTAGAAAATGTAGTCCATCAACAAAGGAGGTGGCTTACAAAACACTCGTTCGACCTATATTTGAGTATTGCTCATCAGTGTGGGATCCATACTAGGTCGGGTTGACGGAGGAGATAGAGAAGATCCAAAGAAGAGCTGCGCGTTTCGTCACAGGGTTATTTGGTAAGCGCGACAATGTTACAGAGATGTTTAGCAAACTCAAGTGGCACACTCTGCATCACGGTGTAGCTTGCTGTCCAGGCTTCGAGAGGGTGCGTTTCTGGATGAGGTATCGAATATATAGCTTGCCCCTACGTATACGTTCCGAGGAGATCACGAATGTAAAATTAGAGAGATTCGAGCGGGCACGGAGGCTTTCTGGCAGTCGTTCTTCCAGCGAACCATACGCGACTGGAACAGGAACGGGAGGTAATGACAGTGGCACGAAAAATGCCCTCCGCCACACACCGTTGGATGGCATGTAGATGTAGAACGAAGCACTCCCTATGCAGCCAGGGAGGTTTGCGTGCCTCGATGAAGCTGGGGGCTATGTCGGTGGTAGCTTACCTGCTGCTTGGGTCACCCTTGCCGAATAGGACCTGTCTTGTTATTCCCTTTCCTTTCTTTATCAGCAAGAGCCACTGGTTGATCTGATTAACTCAGAAACTTGCTATCCTTAGCTATTGTTTTCTCGTCTTCTTTTTCAGAGGGTAGGAAGAACTCTGGGCAGAGGTGATCCACTCTTCGTTGGGGACGAAAACATTGATGACAAATTCTGGTCCTCCAGGTTGGGGATTGAGCTATGATCCAGCTCCCCAGCGACAGAAAGAGACAGCCAGCTATAATACACACTAATGTGTCTAGGTTTTCGGATGGTTTAGATGGTGACTGGGGATGAAGAAGCGGCACCAGCTGTAGATAATCTGCGAGAAGAAGAAAGGTTACATGAAATTTGTTTAGTTATGTTTTGGCCACTAAACTAAATTACTTTTAAGTGTTTCGTATGGGGAAGTTGGCGGATTATTTGCAGGAAATCTCTCACTCCATGCTTTGCAATTGCTTCTGCTTTTACTTGTGGCGCTGTTCATTATGTGATTTACAAATAGCCTTTTAAGCTGTTATATGAAGTCCAAACCTCGATATATTGTACGGGGTGTTCCAAAAGTCTCTCCGCAGTTCCGCATGATTGTTAGCCACGCGTGCTGTATGCCGTAGTGAATATACCGAAATGAATCTCGGTGAAATACAAGTTATTAAATTATTTAATATTCATCCTTACTTACAAACTTTCACTTTAAATGTTGAAAGTGCGAGCGGTCTAAGGCGCTGCAGTCACGGACAGTGTGGCTGGTCCCGGCGGAGGTTCGAGTCCTCCCTCGGGCATGGGTGTGTGTATTTGTCCTTAGGATAATTTGGGTTAAGTAGTGTGTAAGTTCAGGGACTGATGACCTTTGCAGTTTAGTCCCATAAAATTTCACACACTTTTTTTTTCTTGAAAGTGACCCCCCCCCCCCCCCTCCCTCACACTGTTATTGAATACACAATTCAATTCGCCTAATCATGTTTCCAAACAAAACAATACATTTCTTCCATAACAGAAATAGTGAAAGTGGATATTGCAGTTTTCAATTCATCGATGGATTTTGGAAGCCTTTTATAGACAGTTGCTTTCGCTGTACCACAGAAGAAAAAGTCAGACGGCGTTAGGGCAGGCGATCGTGGAGGCCAAAGTCCCTGTGAAATTATGAGATCACCAAAAACATCAGCAAGCAGCGACATTGAACGGCGAGCTGTATGCGCGGTTGCACCATCTTGTTGAAAATAACCGTTCAGTATTTCACTTAACACAAGTTCTCCTATGAATACGTACAGAATATCACTGCAGTATCGTTGTGGGTTTATGGTTTCATTGAAAAACATGGGCTCCACAATCCGACGTCTAGAAATTGCAGACCAGACTCCTTTTTTCACAGATTGAAGTGGTTCCTCGTGATTACACAATGGATTTGCAGTACCCCAAATACGAGAATTTTGCGAGTTCATGCACCCAGATAAATGAAACCACGCCTAATCAGTGAAAAATGTTTCGTTAAGAATATCTCTTCCATTTTGCCGAAAAAAGTTTTTGAACTATTGACAATAATGCAGTCTCTTGCCACGATCAGTATTTTTCAGTTCTTGCACCACTGTCACTTTGTATGGGAAAAGTTCTAATTTTTTCCTTAAACAGCTGTGTGGGCCGTTCCGACACTAACATCAATTTCCTGTACAATTTGTCGGTGGGCAGGCACGTTACGTGATGAAAGCGGGCACGGCAATATCGAGGATTGTCCTCGCAGCGGCAGGTCTCGTACTGCACACACTCTGGACAATGTGCAGAGAGTTAACGAATTGGTGACTGCTGACAGACGCTTCACAGGGAACGAATTGTCACGCTACGTTGGGATAGGGGAAGGATGTGTTTGCAGAATACTGAAAGTGTCGGCGCTAAAAAAGGTTTGTGCCAGGTGGGTTCCCAGGATGTTGACAGTGGCTCACAAAGAAACAAGAAAAACGATATGCAGCGAACTTTTGAAACACTACGAGATGGTGGAGATGAATTTCTTGGAAGAATTGTGGCACGTGATGAAACATGGCTAAATCATTTTTCATCAGAGACGAAGAGGCAGTCAATGGAGTGGCATCATGCAAATTCACCCAAGAAAAAAAACTCAAAACCACACCTTCTGCTGGAAAAGTTATGGCTACGGTGTTTTTGATTGCAAAGGGCTCTTACTTGTGGACGTCATGCCAAGTGGAACCACCATAAATTCTGATGCATATGTGACGACACTGAAGAAACTTCAAGCTCGACTGAGAAGTGTTCGACCACATCGGCAAAAGCAGGATGTTTTGCTGTTGCGCGACAATGCACTGCCACATGTCATTCAAAAAACCACGGAAGCGATCACAAAACTCGGATGGACAACACTGAAACACCCGCCTTACAGTCCTGACCTGGCTCCATGTGACTATCATCTCTTTGGGAAACTGAAAGACACTCTTCGTGGAACAAGGTTTGAAGATGATGACTCCCTTGTGCACGCTGCCGAACAGTGACTCCAACAGGTTGGTACAGTCGCTGGTTCCAAGATGGCGTAAGGCAGTTGATAGGGATGGAAATTATGTGGAGAAATGAAAACATTGTTCCTAAAGGATGTATCAACACACTTTAAAACTTTCAAACAAGTATTTTTTTTAAAAAACTGTTCATTTCTTTTGGAGTGACCCTCGTACTCGGGAGCCAGCGGTCTGATGGACAGCGACCGTTTCGCTCGGCCGCAGGCGGCCGGCTGCTCGTGGGAGAGGGCCTGTGTTTGCGGCGCGGTCTTACTGACTTGTTCGTACTCATGGACATTTTATCGGACATATCGAGTAGTTCATCCTCACGCAAAACGCTAGGGCGACCACTTCTCGGTGCGTCTGTCACTGAACCCGTACTTCGAAATTTGTTAATCAAATCTTGCACACTATCGCGATGTGGGAGTGTTGTCTCTGGGAAAACTGAATTAAATGTTTGACGAACTGAAACTGTGTATTTACCGCCAGCTTTGAACACTTGTTCGATAGAAAACACACGTTCTTCAACGGTTAGCATTTTAACAGTGACAAAAACGAAACAAACGAACAAAGGAACTAAACTTAAACGTTCACGTCAACACGTAACGACACACACCAACGATACTACTGACGCTGGCTGATGTAAACGAAACAGTGGATGTTGGGAGAGTCCGCTTGAAGGGACGTAACCGAGGCAGGCGAAGAATCATACGGCACTGCGGAGAGATTTTTTGAACACCCCGTGTGTTAACCCAAATCATGCAGCTAATTTCCTTGTAAGTGTTATTTAAGCTGACTGTTGGGCTAGTTTAAACCTGATCTTGATAAGAAAGGTCTTTCTATATTGGCAGCAGACTGTGTGCTACCATTTTCGTTTTTTTAATACTAAAACTTTATTGTGTTTTAATTGTTTTACTTCGAGCGCCGCTGAGAGTCGTTACCTGCTTGTTGCGGTTCGATTGCGGCGTCTAATGCTTTGGGCATTATACCCACTCGTGTATTAAGTGAAGGATGAAAACTGCAAGAGATTTTGGTATTAAAAGTAGCACGTCTATACGTCCCTTTGACTATTTGAATGCTGCTTATTTCAATTTCGATGTTTCAGCTCCACTGGAGATTAACACCAATTGGTAGTGGTAATATTATTAGTAGACGTTTGTTTTGTGTACTTACCTTTGCATTAGCAAGCCCTCGCACGTTGCATAATTATCTATTATATGAAAGCGCTCTCTTTGGTTAGTTGTGTCTCTAAGGCAACAAGTTTTTAAAGTGCTCTACTGTTACGTATATTATCTGATTTAAGGTGAGCTTCTATTTAGGCCAACCCTAATAAATATTTTTTTCCATCGGCCGTAAAGGCTATTAATGAACTATTCTCACAATAATTATTAAAGTTAGGGAGTAAATTTTAAAGCTGGTTTATTTCCTTAGTTTGTAGCTAGCTTTAAACTGATTTCCTTGAAACCTGCGCACTCTACGCTCTATTTCATATCGAATAATTACTATATGTTAACTAATAGTCTTCGGTTCTATAGGCACTCTGGAAATATCTACATCTACATTTATACTCCGCAAGCCACCCAACGGTGTGTGGCGGAGGGCACTTTACGTGCCACTGTCATTACCTCCCTTGCCTGATCCAGTCGCGTATGGTTCGCGGGAAGAACGAATGCCGGAAAACCTCCGTGCGCGCTCGAATCTCTTTAATTTTACATTCATGATCTCTTCGGGAGGTATAAGTAGGGGGAAGCAACATATTCGATACCTCATCCAGAAACGCACCCTCTCAAAACCTGGACAGGAAGCTACACCGCGACGCAAAGCGCCTCTCTTGCAGAGTCTGCCACTTGAGTTTACTAAACATCTCCGTAACGCTATAACGCTTACCAAATAACCCTGTGACGAAACGCGCCGCTCTTCTTTGGATCCTCTCTATCTCCTCCGTCAACCCGACCTGGTACGGATACCACACTGATAAGCAATACTCAAGTATAGGTCGAAAGAGTGTTTTGTAAGCCACCTCCTTTGTTGATGGACTACATTTTCTAAGGACTCTCCCAATGAATCTCAACCTGGCACCCGCCTTAGCAACAATTAATTTTATATAATCATTCCACTTCAAATCGTCCCGTACGCATACTCCCAGATATTTTACAGAAGTAACTTCTACCAGTGTTTGTTCTGATATCATACAATCATACAATAAAGGATCCTTCTTTCTATGTATTCGCAATACATTACATTTGTCTATGTTAAGGGACAGTTGCCACTCCTTGCACCAAGTGCCTACCCACTGCAGATCTTCGTGCATTTCGCTGCAATTTTCTAATGCTGCAACTTCTCTGTATACTACGGCATCATCCGCGACAAGCCGCATGGAACTTCTGACACTATCTACTAAGTCATTTATATATACTGTGAAAAGAAATGGTTCCATAACACTCCCCTGTGGCACGCCAGAGGTTACTTTAACGTCTGTAGACGTCTCTCCATTGAGAACAACATGCTGTGTTCTGTTTGCTAAAAACTCTTCAGTCCAGCCACACGGCTGGTCTGATACACCGCAGGCTCTTACTTTGTTTGTCAGGCGACAGTGCGGAACTGTATCGAACGCCTTCCGGAAGTCAATATATTTGTTATGGCTTTGTTTTGACCTACCTCTGCACTGGATTTTGTTTTGCAATCGCGGCCGGTGTTCAGTGCTACCGGCCAGTTTGGACCAGCACGTTGATGTTTGGGCACAGCCAGCAAATGTGTTAGAACAGTCAGATGTCATTTCAGGAAATTAGTACTTTTCGGCTGTCCTGTTGTTACGAACAAAGGAGGAGTTAAGTGTTTTTCTAATTTCGAAACTATTGTAATTTTACGACTATTTCTTTGATTCTTTCATTTGTTGAATCTGAAAGGCTATTTTTCTCCATGAATCAGTATTTTTATTGTTTAATACCGTTCATTCATTTTACTGTGGTTTTATCTTGGACGCGATTATTGTTTCATGTAATTCGTGTAATAAGTGTGAGGTCACTCTTGTAATTCAAAGCAAATTTGAGTCCACTCACTGTTTCTTGGACAGCAAAATAAAAAGAAAAATCTTTAACTTCGTGAAATTCTGAATTAGTTACTGTCGATCCTTTTAAAATTTTGAGTGTTAAATGTAGGTGCTGTTCCTTTTAATGGTTGATGATGTTCTAAATTACCCGAGGTACAGTCCTTCCGTATTTTCTGGCGCCGACTTATGCACTATTAGCAAGCTCGTATGCTATTTCCAGGAGGTATGGTCAGTATTCAGTGAAATGGCAGGAACCCAGGAACGATCACTCAAAGCGAAAACGCCCAGTAAATATACTTACTTTAAACCAGGCCTTTTCATTGACCTGCTCGTGTGAACTGGTTCACGCTCACGCCTCAGCAGTAAGCATCCGGCCGGCTCTGGTGAGTAACGGATGGGAAAGAGGAGGGTAGTGGACGAGCAGTCGGAACAAGGAAGGTCGCCACGAGAAACTATTGCCCACAAGTCTGTTCTACGGCTGCTCGTAGTTCTTCGGGGTCAACGGAGTTGAATTTCTTCACAGTGGCTAATTAACGCCTTTCGTGGCAAGTTTATTTCCTAAAACTGTTGCACTGAATTAACAATGAAACGAAACTTAACATTTCTTTTGATTGATGAGGCAAAAAAACATGGGTCACATATGTACGATACATGATGGTTAATACGACTGACGCAGTATTGTGATGCGTTTCGTTTCAGGACTATATTTAAAATGACTTCAACACACAGGGTGGTCCACTGATCGCGACCGGGCCAAATATCTCACGAAATAAGCGACAAACGAAAAAACTACAAAGAACGAAACTTGTCTAGCTTGAAGAGGGAAACCAGATGGCGCTATTGTCGCCCCGCTATATGGCGCTACCATAGGTCAAACGGATATCAACTGCGCTTTTTTTTTTAATAGGAACCCCCATTTTTATTACGTATCCGTGCAGAAGGTAAAGAAATATGAATGTCTTAGTTGGAACACTTTTTTCGCTTTGTAATAGATGGCGCTGCAATAGTCACAAATATATGGTTCACAATTTTAGACGAACAGTTGGTAACAGCTAGGTTTTTTAAATTAAAATACAGAAAGTAGGTACGTTTGAACATTTTATTCGGTTGTTCCAATGTGGTACATGTATCTTTGTGAACTTATCATTTCTGAGAACGCATCTGTTACAGCGTGATTACCTGCAAATACCACATTAATGCAATAAATGCTCAAATTGTGTCCGTCAACCTCAATGCATCTGGCAATACGTGTAACGATATTCCTCTCAACAGCGCGTAGTTCGCCTTCCGTAATGTTCGCACATGCACTGACAATGCGCTGACGCATGTTGTCAGGCGTTGTCGGTGGATCAGGATAGCAAATGTTCTTCAACTTTCCCCACAGAAAGAAACCCGGGGACGTCAGATCCGGTGAACGTGCGGGCCATGGTACGGTGCCTCGACGATCAATCCACCTGTCATGAAATATGCTATCCAATACCGCTTCAACCACACGCGAGCTATGGGCCGGACATCCATCATGTTGGAAGTACATCGCCATTCTGTCATGCAGTGAAACATCTTGCAGGAACATCGGTAGAACATTATGTAGGAAGTCAGCGTACATTGCACCATTTAGATTGCCATCGAAAAAATGGGGGCCAATTATCCTTCCTCCCATAATGACGCACCATACATTAACCCGCCAAGGTCGCTGATGTTCCACTTGTCGCAGCCATCGTAGATTTTCCGGTTCCCAATATTACATATTATGCCGGTTTACGTTACCGCTGTTGGTGAATGACGCTTCGTCACTAAATAGAACGCGAGCAAAACATCTGTCATCGTCCCTTAATTTCTCTTGTGCCCAGTGGCAGAACCGTACACGACGTTGAAAGTCATCGCCTTGCAATTCCTGGTGCATAGAAATATGGTACGGTTGCAATCGATGTTGATGTAGCATTCTCAACACCGACGTTTTTGAGATTCCCGATTCTCGCTAAATATGTCGGCTACTGATGTGCGGATTAGCCGCGACAGCAGCTATAACACCTACTTGGGAATGATCATTTGTTGCAGGTCGAAGTTGACGTTTCACATGTGGCTGAACACTTCCTGTTTCCTTAAATAACGTAACTATCCGGCAAACGGTCTGGACACTTGGATGATGTCGTCCAGGATTCCGAGCAGCATACATAGCACACGCCCGTTGGGCATTTTGATCACAATAGCCATACATCAACACGATATCGACCTTTCCCGCAATTGGTAAACTGTCCATTTTAACAGGGGTAATGTATAACGAAGCAAATACCGTCAGCACTGGCGGAATGTTACGTGATACCACGTATTTACACGTTTGTGAGTATTGCAGCGCCATCTATCACAAAGCGAAAAAAGTGGTCCAACTAAAACATTCTCTACGTACTACACGAATATGTAATAAAAATGGGGGTTCCTATTTTAAAAAAACGCAGTTGATATCCGTTTGACCTATGGCAGCGCCATCTAGCGGGCCGACCATAGCGCCATTTGGTTTCCCCCTTCAAGCTAGACGAATTTTGTTGTTTGTATTTTTTTCGTTTGATGCTTATTTCGTGAGATATTTGGCCCGGTTACTATCAGTTGACCACCCTGTATATTTCGTGACTATTTTATTCACACGTTACACGTAGAAACACTGCATATAGATGAATACTGCTTACCTTTCTTTTCACTAAAGCATCAATGTGTCGGACCACTTTATGAGCATTGCTAATACGCAGATAAGCTTTAAACTTATATCTGTTAGTGAGCTTTAGTGGATGGATTTCGTTCTGTCCATTGCGCGAACTTGTTCAAGCAGATATGGTGCGTAAGTCCAGACATCGGCATAATCGTAGCTGCAAACTTGTGAAGCTATGGAAATGTATGTCCAATAAAATTTTCATACGAGTCTACAAGACTTAATTTATTAAGAAACTTATCGCTCAACTACCTTTCACAATGCAGGTCTGTAAGTTCCAAGTGTGCTAGGCATTCTGCTCTGACGTGTTTGTACTGGGGTGTCCGACTTTCGCCCTGCAGTTAACCGAAACAGGCCATCCCTCCTGAAGTGGAGATACTTTCCACTTTAAGCACTGCGGCATTAAGTATATATGCTCGTGTTTAAAGCTACGGCGAACTTAATTTGTTGTTATTGCTCTGAAGACAGCGCACAGTTTGCACGTCCACTGTGCTGCTTAATCACTTCTGACAGACCCATTTTCCCGCGAGGGCTCACAAGCCGCATGGAGAGAGAGCGGGAGCGCTCGTGCTCGGCTAGCCGCCACGTGAACAAGGCTGACTTAATGCGCGCACACACTTGGCCAACGAACGACAGAGACTGGATTCGGCCGAACGTTGGACGCCATGGGCCCTATTCGGGTTCGTTCATAGCGATCGGTGTAGTAGGTTATGTGGTATCGATAGCTATGATGCCACAACGTAGGTGCGCTCTACTAGGTTGACACTACAACACCGACAGCGCCCTCTAGCCGGCGCTGTGCAGCACTACTTGTAACTTTGTAACTTGATGTACAGCTTCGCACCTACGTGCTTATCTCAGCCAAAGTTAAGTACATAGTAAAACCACTTTTAATTGCAGTATCAAGTGTTCTACCTCACCTGCTCCTCCTAGCTCCCTACATCGACCTACCCTTCAGTTGACAGGAGCAGACCCAGGTGCCGCCTACCAGGCGGGATACAGAAGGTTAGTCTCGGTAGTGACGTCATTTTCAGTTCTTTACCGAAATACCCTATTCAGTAAGCTTCTGAGACCTGTTACCGAACGGTCCTCCCCCCGATTTTACGACAACTGCACAGAGAGGTTTTGAATTTCGGTGTGGCCCTGTTGATCGGTGAGCTGTGGTTTATGCACACCTATAATTTGTTATTTTAAACATATTTTGCGGTTTTAGCTTTGGATTTAGTGATTGTGTTACTAAAGAATCACAAGAGGACGCATCCGGTTGGAAAGTGAGTTCATAACAGACTATTTTCCTTTGTTAGAAATATGGTTACGTTAGCTGTTACTGTGAATGATTACATAAAAAAACAACTTACTCGGTGAATATTCTCTGAAAATACGTGTTATTTTTCTGAGAGTTTAAATATCATTAAATATCAAGACATCGGCTCTGCTTACCCATATTACATGAATGTGAACTGACGTTACTAGTGATTTTGTGTGCTTTTTCCCACAAATGGTTTAGTTAGTAATTATTGAAACATGTTTACAACTTGCAAGTAACAATGAAAAGCAATTATGTGAAGCCTGATATTGGAAACCTTCCAAACCATCATGCATTTATGACTTACGCAGCACCGTTTGGCAACGAAGTCAGCCTACGTTCCTCTACACAATAGCACGAAAATTGAGTGTTACGTTTCTGATGTTTGGCGTGGCCAAGTGAAGGATTTTGCGATGTCGATGTTCGGCACTGTTCTTCTGTCCACGTAATTTACCCCGGAAGGAACACAAATCAAGGATTTACTGATCAATTTGGGTCTGGGAAATGATGATGAGGAACCTCAGGCTGCAGAAGAAGAAAATGTGCGTGCTGATCTGCCACCAGTTGAAGGTCACAGTGAATGTGCTAAATTGTGCTACTGCTAAAGATTCCTCATTCTTTGAATGCTGTAATTTATGACTGCCACCATCTGTCAACTTATATATGTCGTTTCATTGTAAGCTAGCTATTTTTGTTACTGTTTTTGTGGAATAAAAAAAAATCTGGGGAAAAAAGTGGTTAGCGCGCGGAAATACGATACAAAATGACACGGGTTCGCACACGGATGGGTAAAAAAAATATTTTTTCTGCTTCATATTTGCAACACGTTCTGAGACATTGTTATTCGTGTAAGTTAAGATTTTTCTGCAATATTCGTTATTACTTACATGTAAGAGTGCACTTCCTCAATAATGATTTCCTGATTCCAAACGAAGCGCTTGGGATCAAGGGATTCGTTCATGTAAAATCGCAATTGGCTTTGATAATTTGCCAACTTGCTCCAGTTTTGTTATTATTATAAAGTAGCACACTAATTACGCTTTCAGCAGCGGATATTATGAGGAAAGAATAAGATGTAGCAGTTGTAGACATGCGGCATTTATTTTTCATTAACACGCTGATCATCAGCAAAAGAGAAAACGACGCTAGTGAACGCTCTCTCTTTCAAGAAGTAGTCAGTGCCATAGTTCCAGAAAATTAATCTCGACCTTAAAGTTGAATTGGAATATGGCCTATTTCATGATTATTCACCTAATTAAAGCTACAAATTTGAAATGTCATTGAATTGTGCAGGCCCTAAAATTTCCAAAGGTGACAACTCTTCCAGGAGAGTCATACCTACAGCAGAGAATCAATAGTCACTCCCAGTATTGTTTCTTTCTCGCTGTAGGTCATGGCGAAAAGATAACAATAAAGACACCACGTTCTTTTTCACAGCGTGTATTTCACTTTCTAATGCTGAGCTATTTTTTATAATCTTAGCTCTTAGGAGCCCGTAAACAGCCCCGTTCATGATAAACCTGATCAGCTTTAATGCTCTCTCCATTTTCCACTCTATATCCTGTATTTTTAACACAGTAAGCACACACACTTAGCGAGAGCAGGCATTGACTGAAGGGGAAACAGTGACTGTTGAAATTAAGTTTTTCAGTAGATCCACGTGTCGCACTCAGTATGTTTTACTGACAGATTCGCTCTCCAATAGCCAACTACTATACTTCAGACTGTAAATTCCAGAGTTTTTGATGATGCTCTTGTTATTTTAAAAAAACCGAAACCATCTAATATTTCTGGCTTTACAGCTATCAACAATACGAGTTGGTGTTGCAGGCTGTTTGCTTGCGTATGTGGTAAAATGAGCGAATGTCTTCCGTCTCCACGCATTTCTGACATGTATAAAAGTTTGCTTTATTTGTAATCATGTGAAGTGGTCGTCTTTATGATACATTCAAATATAAATACGTACAGAACGGCATGGCGCCGACATAATAGTGAGGAAAACTGTAAAGTGTAAAGAAATGGCATCGTGAAGGCATCTGATGTTGGACTGAAAGGATGACAATGCTCCGATAGTAGCTGTACAGCAGCGTAGCTTCTTATGGCAAATAGTTGGTCAATTAAGGGCAGTAAAGAGCCAAAATTGAATAGCAATGTAAATTCTTCATGCAAATATTTCATTGAATCAAAAGGAAGGCAATACGCCGATAATAGTGGTATACCGATTTAACTCCTCATGAGAAATATTTTGTTGAATTTAATGGACAGCAATGCGTCGATAGTAGCTCAACTGCAGTATAAAATTATGTGATTGAAAACGGTCTAGTGGATAGTGGACTGCTATAGGGTACTCTAGCATAAATTATAGATAGCAAGTTAACAAAATTGAGAAAGAAAACATATAAAGCAGATTCAAGTTGTGAAAAAAAATGTGAGTAATATTTTATTTCCAAAATTTATTGTTGTCTGCGAGAACATCCCAGTTTTTGGAAAATCTGAAGGAAGAGGATATGTAATATTTCTGGCTTTACAGCCATCATATTCAGCTACAAGAAACTCTTGGTAGAGCAGCTGAGAAGCCGGCACTGGGAAGAAAACGTAATGTGGTTCAAATGGTTCAAATGGCTCTAAGCACTATGGGACTTAACATCTGAGGTCATCAGTCCCCTAGACTTAGAACTACTTAAACCTAACTAACCTAAGGACATTACACACATCCATGGCCGAGGCAGGATTCGAATCTGCGACCATAACAGCAGCATGGTTCCTAACTGAAGCGCCTAGAACCACTCGGCCATTCGGCCGGCCGTATTGTGGTTCGAGGTACCAGTGACAGATTGTTAATTCGGTACATGTATCCTGAGAAAGACTGTCTAAATTATGGTCTATGTCCGCGATTATCTGCTGAGTTCGTAAGTAGCGCGCCAAAATAAACTTTCTTGCATTTCAGTATAAAATATCAATAGCATTAGAGATCGTAGGCATGTTCTCCAGCGCCATAAGCGTCACCCATCTATGGAGTGCCTCACTGGCTTTAAATGGTACCGTTCCCAGCATTATTGTTCCCATCATTTCATTAGGTGGTGCACCTGAGCATGGAGCCATTTAAAGGCAATGAGGTGCTCCTTAGATGGGTGCCGCTTATGGCACTGGAGAGCCTGACTATGATCTCTTGTCTCTGAGCACTATGGGATGTCTATGATCTCTAATGGATCTTATGACCACCAGGGTAAATCTCCCATTGGGAGATACCTGAGGAACAGGGGTCGCCAAATCATCTTCCAAAAGAATGGCTGTCATTGTATTCTAGACTGCCTCATCGACATCTCCACGCAGCGAGAAGCCAAAGGCGAAAGCACCAATCAGCACTGTTGAGAAACCAGCTCAGGTAGCATCTGCAGAAGTGGTGCTAAGGGAGGACAAGAAGATCATAAAGTGGCCACTACCACGCAGGTCATCGTGGACTCGTCAGTGAAAGGATTGGAGAAGACAATGTCTGCAAATGGAAACGTCAACAGCTGAGAAAGTTCTTTGCTCCATACTGAAGTGTGTGAGGGTACCAAAACTCAAGAAGCAAAGGTCAAGTTGTGCCAGTAAGTTTTCGAGGTGTTTACGATGGATTGTGATCGTGGTTCCACCCCACAAAGGGATATGGGCGTTGAAATCACCCAAGATTAGGAAAGGTGGGAGAGCTGAGCAACAAATGCAAAAAATATGTTCTGAGACACTTCACCACTGGGCAAGAGGTAAACTTGGCAGATAGTAATATCCTGAAACATCCTTAACCGAATAACCATAGCCTCATATGATTCTTATAATATATATATATGTTCCAGGTTCCGTTGTCTGCTGTGAACTGGGGCCTAAGAGGCCACCAGGATCTCTGCCTCAGCCACAGGAGTGGAATAGGGGTATCTGGTGGCATGGGGGCCATCAGAATGTCCTTCTTCTTGGAACACTTTTTCTTGTGTTTCCTCTCCTTAGAGGATTTCGATGATTGCGAGGGCTCCTCTTCAGTTTCAGGTAAAGATTATGATTGCAAATTTCTGTGACGAGCAGCCTGTGGCTCCTTCACCCAATGGATGGTATCTGACTGTAGACTGGCATAAACCTTAACGAAGTGTCCTGAGGGACTCCTTCCTGTCAAGAGAAGCTGAAGGAAGGTGATTCATCTCTGGCTGGGAGGTAGAGGCCAATGTCCCTGGTGGGTGGGAAGCCATCGATCCAAAATGGCACCCCTCAGCCTCAGCAATGGCTGGCTGGCCAGTAACCCATTTTTTGGAGTCCCTGTGCGCCAGTCACAACAGCATATACTCCTTGGCATACATGGGTAGTTTTCAACTCAGGCACCAAGAGTGCGATCCCTGCATCGTCAGTAGGCTACAACCCTTCAGGTACTTGACGACCCCCCCCCCCCCCCGCACACACACACACACACACACACACACACACACACACAACAAAATGGCTACTGTGCTGGGTTTTGGGTATATTACCGTACTAAAAGGAAGGGATCAAACATAGAAAGGCACAAATTTGTGGAGCATACGCTGCACTGGCGACCTTCCCTTCACGATCCGCACTTCTGGAGGGTTTTGAAACTTGGTGGCAGGTCAAACCCAACAATGGGGACCATGTGTTTATTTAATGAAGCGTTTTAGAGAACGCCAGTAACATAAATTCAAAAAAAATGGTTCAAATTGCTTTGAGCACTATGGGACTTAACTTCTGAGGTCATCAGTCCCCTAAACTTAGAACTACTTAAGCCTAACTAACCTAAGGACATCACACACATCCGTGCCCGAGACAGGATTCGAACCTGCGACCGTAGCGATCGCGCGGTTCCAGACTGTAGCGTCTAGAACCACTCGGCCACCCCGACCGGCAAAGGAAATTCGAGTCTCCATCATAAACCAGGTCCAAGCAGGGTCTGCGCCAAGAAAACCATCTGATGGAGAGGTAGAGGGGGAAACGGATAGTGGAAGTGTAAGCTTGTAGCATGGAAAGGAAGTAATGCTGCAAAGTTTTTGGGGCCTCGTGATAGCAAAGCATGTACTCACAAAAAACTTACAAACCGCCTGGGGGCGTTTACTGTTTACCACTGTTTTGTAAGACTGTGTGCTGGTTACCTGAGCTACCAATAATTATATTTGTGAAACTAATGTATAAGCAATGACTTCCTCGCATAGACGTACCACTATACACATACCATTTACTTTTATCCATGCATCTACAACAAACTATTCTTAAATATCTCATGAAAAAGCCGTTTCTGAGTTGCAGGTAGTTCACATAAAACTGGTCATTATTAACTTCGCGAAATATAAGCAAAGTAATTGAAAACACAACACAATAGTTACTATGTAATTGCAATGCTGTAGGGGGCTAAAAAAAATGGTTCAAATGGCTCTGAGCACTATGGGACTCAACTGCTGAGGTCATTAGTCCCCCTAGAACTTAGAACTAGTTAAACCTAACTAACCTAAGGACATCACAAACATCCATGCCCGAGGCAGGATTCGAACCTGCGACCGTAGCTGTCTTGCGGTTCCAGACTGCAGCGCCTTTAACCGCACGGCCACTTCGGCCGGCTGTAGGGGGCTACACAATATCATTGTTATCATTATTATCGTAATTAAATACAAAAGCACTGGCAGCCAAACGCCTTCAGATTTATGCCTGTTCAGAAGTAAGGAGTGCAGCAATCAAGTGATCTGCAAATAGTAAGTAAAGTGCAGACACTGTAACCCGGTTGATTTTAAATGTGGCTGCAGGGTATATGTGTGTGAAGCAAGTGGCGATAGGGAGGGGAGTGGTAGGGAAGAAGCATGTTTTACGAAAATTATCGGCCCTCAATTTGAACAGACAGCTTTCTTTTCTGAACTGCAGTTGTAGGTAGCCCTTGAGGTGTACTGATAATTGCTTCACCATTCTATACAAAAATGTTGTTAGAAATAAGCAGCAACAGTTGCCTCATGTACTCATTAGCTCCTGCATTACAAAAACACTTGCAAAAACTAAATATCATTTATTTTTCGCTACTTTATCATAAAAGAATTCAAATAAAATTACCGGCCTCGGGCGTGGATGTGTGATGTCCTTAGGTTAAAGTAGTTCTAAGTCTAGTGCTTAGAGCCATTTGAACCTTTTTTTTTTCAAAGAAAATTCTTTTTCATTCTATAGTTTTGTTCTTGTGAAAGTGATTATGGGACGAGAGGGGGGAGGGTTGTGGCTAACACATGATTGCGCGCAGGCTTAATGGTCTAAAAACGGTTGGATATCACTGTTTTAGTACCATCGAGATTATTTCCTAATGTCTCAGCACACGTCCTATCGTCCTGTCCATTCCTCACGTCAAGGTTTTGCTTATTTTCCTTCTTTCGCGGACTGTACGGAGAACTTCCTAACTTCTTATCAGTATACCTAGCTTCGAACATCCTTCTGTAGAATCACACATCAGTCAATGGGTTTCTCTATTTTTGTGAGTTTTCCCACAGTTCATGATTGACTACCATTCAGTGTTGTGCTGCAAAGGTACATTCTCAGAAACCTCTTCCTCAGATTAAAGCCGTTGTTTGACACTATCTCTTGTTCACGTATGCTCTCTTTCGTTGTGCCAGTCTCATTTTCACATCCTCTTTGCTGCGCTCTTTATATGTTATTTTGCTTCTGAGGTAGCAGATTTCATTCGTTTCGTTTACTTCCTGTCCCCAAATTTTAATGTTAAGTTTGCCCACTGCTACTCCTCATTAGTTTCGAATTTTTTCGGTGTACTGAAAATCGACTGATGTCTATACTTATTAAATTGTTCATTCCATACATTACGTCCTGTAAATGTTCTTCACTCTCACTGACGATAGCAATCTCAATAGTAGTCTTATCGTTTGTATCTTTTAGCTAAGAATTTTTATCCCACTCTAGAACCTATATTTTATTTTCATTGTTTCTTCGATGTACGGACTGAACAGAGGCGGTGGAAGACTGTACCCCTGTCTTATACTTTTTGATCTCTATCTTCCCCCGCACAGTCTGAGGCGTCATGTCACGGTTCAAGAGGCTGCCCGCCCTCCCCCCCCCCCCCCCAACCACCACTCCCGTTGGCGGTTCGAGAAGTCCTCCCTCGGGCATGGGTGTGTGTTGTCCTTAGCTTAAGTTTGTTTAAGCTAGATTAAGTAGTGCGTAAGTTAGGGACCAATGACCTCAGCAGTTTGGTCCCATAAGATCGTACCACAACTTTTCCAAAATTTTTCATCTACCTTCTATTCTTATTGTTCTCTCTTGGACTGTATATTATTCGTCTTTCCCAAAAACTTATTGCCATTTTTTCTCGGAAGTTCTAACATTTTGCTCCATTTTACATCGTCGAAGGACTTTTCCAGGTCGAGAAACCCTCTCAAGATGTCTTGATTTTTCTCAAGTATTGCTTCCACTGTCAATCGCAATGTCGGAACTGGTTCTCTAGTGATCTTAATGTTACGATATACCAGTCATTTAGTAATTTTTAAATTTTATTTTTCATCACAAAATAATTTAGTTGCAACCATGAAATCGTTCGATGACGACAGTCTTTCCTGGCAGTGCGACCCATTTTTTCCCAACGGCAGATGACTGAGCCACGGTACTGGTTGTAGATGTCTAAATTTCTTCTGTTCAGAAAACGTCCCCCCTCAAAAGCCAACCCATCGTCATTCTGGAAACGCTTGTCACGCAGTGGCTTCTTTATCCAAGGAGAGTGAGAAGTCACTTCACTGTCAAGAGAAAGCAGAGGGTGTTGGAGACCTGAGGCAAAAATCTGACACTCTAGGAACCAGCATGCGCGTCTGTGTCGTGTCCACAATGGGCTGGTGTGATGTCGTAGAACTAAGACTCGCCCAGCTTCGTCTTGTGAGACTGACGATATGTCTTTGGATTCATAGATTCCACACAACTTGGATATTCAGTTGGTTGCCACTTTCCCCAAAAATTTCGGAAATATCGGAGGAATGTTATCTATTTCTTCTGCCTTACTTGACCACAAGTCTACCAAAGCTCTATTTAACTCTGACTCGGTACTGGATCCACTACGTCTCTCATATCGACTCCCGTTTCTACCTCAATCGCATCATCAGACCAATTTTCCTCCTCGTTGCCACCCTCAGTGTACTCTCTCTTCCTATGCGCTCTCTCCCCTGCCATTAACAGTGGAATTCACGTTACAGTTTTAATGCGTCCAATTTCACCGAAGGCTGCTTGGTTTTTCGATACGCTGATCCGGCCTTTTTCGATTTTTTCAAATTTTTCTTATGGACATTTTGCCTTGCATTTCCTTAATTTCCTATTTATTCCTCTCTTAAGTGATTTATAATGTTGTATTCGTGTCTTCTCCTGCGAATTTGCGTAATTCCTTCCTTCGATGATCAAATGAGGTATTTCTCCCCTTACGCAAGGTTTCTTCCTTGCTGTGACTGTCTGCCCAAATTCTGTCATTTACTTTTTTTAGAGATACTCATTCCTCTTCAACACCATTATTCAACAGTACTTCAATATCCCACTTCCTTTCACGCTGACTGACAATGACGACTCTAAAAGTGCAGCCTACTCTTCATCATTACTAAATTTTGAGCTGAGTGTATGTCTACGCCGTACAGCCCAGTATCTTAGGAATGTCTGCCTCACAGTGATGTATTTTAGCTGGAATCTTCAGGTCTCCAGGCCTTTTACCACCTCCTCTTCTGATTTTTGAAAAGTGTATTCGCAATACCAGCTGAAGTTTACGGCAGAGCTCTGTTAGTCTCTCTCCTACTTAAGAGCCCATATTCAGTCGCAATAGCATCTTTAAGTCAATGGTGCTTATATAATCACCTCCTTTTACAAACTGAGCTACCCCCATATACTCCATCTCTTCATCTTCTGCTTTGTGACGTCTGTATTTACACATGAACTATTCTTGTTGGCGTTGGTCTGCTATCGGTTCTGACAAGAGTAATTCTTTCATTCAGTTGTTTAACTTAAAAAACTTTCTCATCTATCCAGTCACCGAATCTTACTCCTGCTATACCATTTTCTGCTGTTGTTGATATCAACCTATATTCATCTGATCAGAAATCCTTATTTTTTTCCACCCTCACTGACCCCTCACCCCACCCCCTGTAGTTAGACTGAGCCTTTTCATTACCCTTTTAACATTTTCTGATCTCACTATCACATTTAGACTTCTGGCACTCCACGTTCTGATTTGGTTATTCAAGATTTTTCTCATTGGTGTTTCCACCTCCACCAGCCTTCTTCCAGAAACCACAATGGGAGACTAATCCAGCCACTTTTGCCAGTGGAGAAATATAGATCATATGTAGTGAGGATGCACATCCGGTGTCTTTAATGAAATTGTTTCCAATGAGTCCTGCATCCTCATGCCGTTGATGTTTCATGAGTATTCGATCTTTTAGGCGCAGTTTCCTAAAGGAAAAGAAGGTGCCCAGTATGTCCGGTCCTCCTTCCCCTTTGATACGGCTCTTAGTAGGAAAATTCGGCAGCTTTTGTTGATAATTTTTATTTAAAATTTAAGGAATGTCTGGGACTGGACCAGGAACTCAAGGAAGTTTTGATTACTAGTCGAAGGTGCTATTCTTAAAGGAAAATCTGTTATTCCAGGATCAGGTGTCTTCAACTCAGATGGTACACACACAAAGAGAGGACAAACAGAATGTAACCTCTCTATCATGAGTAAGAGCAGGATGGGGGACATGTCTAAGTTTACGTAAGACTAGCTCCTCCGCTGTTAATGGTATATAGGGGAAAATTATAGTGGGCTATGACCGTTGCTATAGGAAATGTGCAGATACGAAATGCCTCTACAGGACGGAAATGCCAGTACAGGACGGAAATGCCTGCACAGGACGGCATGACATCAATAAAGATTGACGTCCGGCGAAAATGAGGACAAAGATAAAAGAATTATAGCTAGGTAAACAAATTGTCAGATCCACAGACAAACAGACAGGTAGAGAGGAAAGATATTGCGAGAGACGTCGGAGAGGGAAGGGAGAGAAACAATAAAAGCGAGATGGGACACTCTTCCATTGTTATTGTTTAGTAGCAAATTGGTACATGGAGACATGACGAATTTCATTCCGACGGAACGGTACTTAACGACCGGCGGAAGCCTGCCACGGTTTTAGCCGTAGTGCTGTTACAGCTTGCGCTGTTCAATGCGCTTTTGTTACGGGAACAGGTACTCGGAGCGCCACAGCGAGATCAGAATATTTCACAGAACGGAACAAAGGACTACACTCGAGTTGGGTATTATTGCGAAGGCGGGCTGTCGGCTTTCCTTTGTAGTGGTGCTTGAGTTTCAAACATACAGCAGCAGCGTACATTCGTCTGCTCCAGTGAATTTTACTTTCCATTCTAATGTTATTTCCCAAACTCGGGGTCCACCTGACGTCAGCCAACAGGTCCGGCAAACACCAGAAGTTTCATTCTGGACACCCCAGGCAGAAACAGCCAGGTATATCAGTCATAATCATCCTGCCCGGACCAAGCTCTCAACTTTTGTTTTAGAACACCGAGAACAAACGAGAGACTACATAATCCGTAACCACTTTTGTAGCCGAGGTCGATAACGTTTGTTGCTACGGGAGATACTGGATGGGGAGACAGCTGCTTCGACTCGGAGAAAGAGAGAAATTTTCTTGTAGTAAGGAAACGAGTGGTAATGTCGTCCAATTCCTGGGCACAAGAACATGCTAATGTGCTAATTCTCAAATCTCTTCGTATTGCCTGATTTAGAAAGATCCGTACCCAAAGACTGGACAGCTGCACAGGTCACACCAATATTCAAGAAAAGTAGTACGAGTGATCCACTAAATTACAGGCCCATATCGTTGACGTTGATATGTAGCTGGATTTTAGAACATATATTGTGTTTGAACATTATGAATCACCTCGAAGAAAACTGTTTATTGAAACACAGTCAACATGGGTTTAGAAAACATCGTTCCTTTTAAACACAACTAGTTTTTTAGTCACATGAAGTGTTGAGTGCTATTGACAAGGGATTTCAGATCGATTCCGAATTTCTGGATTTCCGGAAGGCTTTTGACACTGTACCACGCAAGCCGCTCGTAGTGAAATTGCGTGCTTATGGAATATCGTCTCAGTTATGTGACTGGACTTGTGATTTAGTGTTATAGAACCTTTGCTGTTCCTTATCTATATCAACGATATGGGAGACAATCTGAGCAGCCGTCTTCGGTTGTTTGCAGATGACGCTGTCATTTATCGACAAATAAAGTCATCAGAAGATCAAAACAAACCGCAAAACAATTTAGAAAAAATATCTGAATGGTGCGAGAAGTGGCACTTGACCCTGAATAACGAAGAGTGTGAGGTCATCCACGTAAGTGCTAAAAGTAACTCGAACTTCGCTTACACGATAAATCAGTCTAATCTAAAAGCCGTAAATTCATCTCAATACCTAGGTATTACAATTACGAGCAACTTAAATTGAAAGGAACACATAGAAAATGTTGTGGGGAAGGCTAACCAAAGACTGCGTTTTATTGGCAGGACACTTAATAAATGTAACAGACCTACTAAGGAGACTGCCTACACTACGCTTGTCCGTCCTCTTTTAGAATACTGATCCGCGGTGTGGGATTTTTACCAGATAGGACTGACGGAGTACATCAAAAAAGTTCAAAGAAAGGCAGCACGTTTTTTATTATCGCGAAATATGGGGGAGAGTGTCACAGAAATGATGCAGGATTTCGGCTAGAAATCGTTAAAAGAAAGGCGTTTTTCGTTGCGACGGAATCTTCTCACGAAATTCCAATCACCAGCTTCCTCCTCCGAATGCGAAAAGGTGGTTCGATGAACCCTCTCCCCGGCACTTAAATGTGATTTGCAGAGTATCCATGTAGATGTAGATGTAGTGACACAATAAACGGTAGGGAAACCAATACAGGTCACTCAAAATGTATGCAATTCTGATAAATATATTTCGGTAGTTACAGTGGATACTCTGACATATGTCCCTCCTATTCTGCATAATGGAATACGGATCTTCAAAACAAAACGTTTGGAGAGTGCTACATCGATAGATCGAAAAACACAGAACTTCTTTCACGCTTACCATACTTAAAACCTTTGTGGTAGCCAAAATTAAAATAAACGGTCTAAAGGCGCTCTACAATTCGGACCTGTCCTGCGATAAACATAGATAATTTCGACGGGCGTCACTGTGCGTCCGAAATCGCTTTGAAAGATGTATCACTACTCTGAGATGTAGTGTTTCAATCCCACTGTTCGATAATACATCGAATGAGGAATGACGGAAATAGAAGAAAGATTTAATAATTACTATATACGGTGATATAAATAAGATTTATTGATGATAACGCAATCCTCATTGAAAGGGGAGGAGAACTGCAGAACCTGTTGAATGGAATTTACATTCTAATGAGCACACACTATGGATTGAGAGGAAATACGGAAGGAAGACGAAAGTAATGAAGAGTAACGGAAATGTGATTGACGATAAAATTATCACATTAATAGAAATATATAGCACACGACGAATGAAGCAAAGAGGACATAAGAAGTGGAAAGCACGGGCAAAGAGGACATTTCTGACCAAATGAAGGTTACTAGTATCAACCATAGGCCTTCATTTGAGGAAGAAATGTCTTAGACTGTACGTTTCGGGCACAACATCGTACGATATTAAGTTGTGGACTATGGGGAAATCGGAAGAGAACAGAAGTGCATGAGACGCGGGGCTACAGTAGGATGCTGAAAAGTAAGTGAACTCATAATGTAGGGAATAAGGAGGTGCTTCACAGAATCGGCGAAGACAGGAGCTAAGAACACTGACAAGTAGAAGGGAAACGGTGATATGAGATGTGTTAAGATATCAGCTAGTAACTTTCGTGGTTCTGGAGGGAATCGCAGAAGATAAAGACTTGTGAAGGAAGACGGAGACTGGAATCTATCCAGTACTGTTCTCTAATCCATCCAGCTGGTACTTTTCAAAATTAAAGTCCTCGGCACGCGATGTCACCCTGTACCCAGGCTAGACATCTGGCAGGGCTGCCAGCTTTTATCCTCATGACTTTCCAGTAATTTTTGATCAAGGTTTACTTGCTCTAGCCTTTGGTAAGCCAGTCACGTAACTGCAAAGCAGCAGGTGTTTAGTTTTTCTTCGAGGTTGTTATTGGCGAAAATCTGTTACCCGAAGCATGGTTTCAGAAAAGCAAGATCCTCTACCGATTACGTTTTCGCACTTAAGTTATAGAAAAACGAAGAGAGTTCAATAGGAAAAGAAAGATCGCATTTATAGACAAAATAGTCTTCGACCATGTATACAGAAAAATCTTACGGAACGTTTTACATAAGAAACGATATCCTCAGCAAAAAATAAAGTTGTTGGAATGTCTATATAGAGGTGTAAAAATAAGAATAAAGACTAACCAAACCACACTATTTGCATATATATTGACGCTATGGTTGAAACATGGAATCAATATATTGATCCGGGCATGGGACTCCCAGGTGACATATTTTTAATACAATGCTTTTTCCAGCCAATCTTGTAATTTTACAGGATAGCGAGACTTCTCTGCAAAGATCCATTACAAACTGAACCAAATTTCTAAGGTACATAATCCGAAAATATCCATTCCAAAAGCAAAAGTGATGGTTTTCAAAGGGATAAAACCATTGAGGACTAAGATCACAATAGGGAACAAAACCATTGTAGAAGTTAATTTCATTTATTGGGAAATGTTATGAACTACCAAAATGGACATCGACGACAAACTGCAAAAATATCAAATGATACGTGGAACAATCAGTACAACATTAAGATATAAAAGTGAGAAAAGACACAAAAATCAAGTTTCATACGGTAATGGCCACCTCCACACTGGTATTTGGAAGTAGAACTGGAAAACTGCTGGAAAGCAAGAAAGTAGAATCCAAGGACCAGAAATGAAATTTATAAGAGCGGTTAAGCGTTGTGTAAAGTCAGATAAACTATGAAACGAAGACGTAAAAGCAGAGATTGGGATATATGATCTAAAAAATGGTTCAAATGGCTCTGAGCACCATGGGACTTAACACCTGAGGTCATCAGTCCTCTAGAACTTAGAACTACTTAAACCTAAGTAACCTAAGGACAGCACACACATCCATGCCCGAGGCAGGATTCGAACCTGCGACCGTAGCGATCGCGAGGTTCCATCGCCTAGAACCGCTCGGCCACCCTGGCCGGCTATATGATATAACTGAGAAGATCAAGTCTAATCGACAAAGCCGGCTAGAACGTCTACAAAGAACGTTAGATTCAAGTCTAACAAAACAAGCCTAAAATTTCAGACCTATAGGTACAAGATACGTAGGAATATCAATGAAAAGGTGGCTGGATACTCAGAAGACGGAACAGACCTATAGCCTAGACCATGATGAAAGAAGAATAAGAAGAATATTCTGTGATGAAGAGCTTGGCACAATAGAGGAGTTTGTAGCGGGCCACATCAAACTAGTCAAAAGTCTGACACAAAAAAAATTTATTAATTAATTAAAAAGTAAGAAATAAAATAAAATAAATAAAATGAAATTCTTTGTTCAAGATAAACATTTTGATTGCTTGAAAGATCAGTCATCTGAATAAACACAGGAACCGCTGATGAATTACGCGTTTGCTACGTTTGATACAGTAGACCAGTGTTTGTAGGAAATTTTCTCCTGGGGTTAGGTTAGTGGTTTGCGGCGCTGTTATCTTTTCCATTGTGAGCAGGTTCCGCGCATGCTGTATCGTTGAAGACATCTTCGATAGCTTCCAAAATGAGGTTTTCACTCTGCAGCGGAGAATGCGCTGATATGAAACTTCCTGGCAGATTAAAACTGTGTGCCAGACCGAGACTCGAAATCTGAACCTTTGTCTTTCTCGGGCAAGTGCTGTACCAACTGAGCTGCCCAAGCACGATTCACTCCCCGTCGTCACAGCTTTACTTCTGCCAGTATCTCGTCTTCTACCTTCCAATCTTTACAGAAGCTCTCCCGCGAATCTAGCAGAACTAGCACTCCTGAAAGAAAGGATATTCCGGAGACATGGCTAGCCACAGGTTCGCAGGAGAGCATCTGTAAGGTTTGGAAGGTAGGAGACGAGGTACTGGCAGAAGTAAAGCTGTGAGGACGGGGGGTGAGTCGTGCTTGGGTAGCTCAGTTGGTAGAGCACTTGCCCGCGAAAGGCAAAGGTCCCGAGTTCGTGTCTCGGTCCGGCACACAGTTTTAGTCTGCCAGGAAGTTTTATCCTCGATAGCTCTTTGTAATCCAAAAGAAAAATGCAGATATTGGGGCTGAGAAAAAATTATAACACCGTGAGAAATACATGCTTAAACACGAATGAAGATGATAGCCGCGCCAGCTGATTGCGTTGTTGTAATTGACCGCTAACGTCACCTACGCAATGCTAGTCATGGTCAGATTAGTGTTCTGTATCGTAGTGGATGCATTATGTCGGAGCTAAGAGAATTCGAACGTAGGTAGATTCTTGGCGCCCATATGGTGGGTGCTTCTGTAACCAAGGTAGCCGTAATGTTTGGTGTTTCGAGAGACACCATATCGAAGATTTACGCGGCTTACGAGGAAAGTTGAGAAACGTCATCTGCTAAGTCACAACGTGGACGAAAGTATGTAGGAGTAGTCGCCAAAGATGGTCATTAAAGAGCGTTGTAACGAAAAATAGGCAGCTGCGAAGATCACTGCAGAACTGAACGTCGCACACGCAAGCCGTGTTCGCACCAAAGCAACACGAAAGAAGCTCCGTAATCAAGGAACTGAATGGCGAGTTGGAATTCCAAAACCACTCATCAGTGATGCAAATTCCCGTAACAAGAAAACATGGTGCTGAAGAAATAAAAACTGGACTATGAAGAAATGGAAGAAAGTCATTTGATCGCGTGGTCCTAATTTCATACTGTTTCCAACTCCTGGCCGAGTTTACGTCCCAACAGAGAAACATTCCAGGTGTCTGGCGATTACCTGGGCAGCCACATCATGGCATCGCAAAGGCCTCATGGATACTAATAGTTCAAATGGCTCTGAGCGCTATCCGACTTAACATCTGAGGTCATCAGTCCCCTAGAACTGAGAACTACTTAAACCTAACTAACCTAAGGACAACACACACATCCATTCCCGAGTCAGGATTCGAACCTGCGACCATAGCGGTCGCGCGGTTCCAGACTGAAGCGCCTACAACCGCTCGGCCACTGCGGCTGGTTCATGGATACTCTCCAGACTTCCATTACTTGTACGGATTATTATTATTTACATTTTATGGCCTTCATTGGACCACTATAGCCAACTTTATACAAAGAATTTTTCAGTTTCCTGTGAGCCCAATACCTCTTCATTCTCCCGGATCTCATGCTTCTTTCTTCATCGGAAATCACCCTTCCTATTGTCTGTTTGTTGATTCTTGTTTGCAATCTGGTTTGTTTGTCTGTGAGTTTCCTGATTTTGTCAGTTTTGTTTCTTAGGTCTTCCAACGTAATCAGTAGCTCATCCATATCTTCCTTGATTTCTGTAATCCACTTAATGTTGCATTTACTATTCCACAATTTTTCTGTTATTCTCCTGATGATCCTGTTTTCTGGTGATCTGATTCGATGTCCGAAAAATGAAATGCGTTTTTCCTGATTGTTCTCATTACCGGTTCTATTTCCTTGTAGACTGTTTCATTTGTGGCTATTCTCCAGTGTCCATCTTTCTGGTAGCATTTTTTTGATGCACGTTCTGATGGTTCTTCTCTCTGTTTTGAGTATTTTGTCTGTTTGTCCAGTGTTAGTTGTTTTGAATATGGTTTCACTTGCGCATGTTATTTCTGGTTGAGTGACCGTTTTGTAGTGTTTTAATTTTGTTGCTATTGACAGGCTCTTTTTGTTGTAGGTGTTCTTGGAGATATACTGTGCTCTAGTCAGTTTGTTTATTGTGTTATGTCATGTTGGATTTTCATTGAGGTTATATGTAATGATTTCTCCCAGATATTTAAATTTATCTACAATTTTGATTTCTGGGTTTCCTATGGCAATTTTGTTTATGAGTGGTGGGTCAGCTAACATGATGACTCTTTTTCAAAGGATATTCTAAGACCAATTTTCTGTGCTATTTCTTGTAGTGAGATAACTTGTTGTTTGGTTTCGTGAATACTTTTGGACAAGAGAGCAAGGTCATCAGCAAATCCTAGACAATTTAAACTTACGTTGTTTTTGGGTCTTCCAATTTGGATGTTATTTGGTTTAGTCTTGTACCATTCCCTCATTATGTACTCAAAAGCACAGTTGAACAGCAGGGGTGCCAAGCAATCTCCTTGTCTTAAACCTGTTTTTTTAATGAGTGGCTCAGAGAGTTCCTCCCTGAACTTGACTTTTCATACAGTGTTGGTTAAGGTGAATTTATCAGTTTGATTAATTTTGTATGGAGACCGAAATTTCTTAAGATATTTAATATTGAAGGTCTATGGTTACAGTCATATGCGTTTTAAAGTCTACGAAGGTTATTATAAGAGGTTTATTTCGTTTCTTGTAATATGCTATGGCTAGTTTTAAAGTGATGATCTGTTCTGCACAGCTTCTCCAAGGTCTGAAGCCTCCTTGGTATTCACCTAATTCTTCGTCTAGTTGCTCTTACACCCTCTTGTATAAGATTCTGGAGAAAATCTTGTATCTGCAGTCTAAGAGAGATACCTCTGTAGTTTTGAACTGGGAGGGATTATCTGACCATTTTGGCTGATCAGGTCCACCCGTGGAATGAGGGCCGTTCAGTAAGTAATGAAACATTTTCTTTTTTTCTGGAAGCAGATTTGTTTTGTTTCGGATTCCAGTACATCATATTGGTCGCCACTCTTTTTTCTGCAAAACCTTATTTTCAGAATAATCATCGATCGGTGTGACGGCATTACGCCTCCTTAATGGAAGGACTGTATGCTAGCGTACTCCATTCTACTGGTCGACATTAGAGTCAACGTCTTGCTGCGTCAGTGACTTCCCTATCATCCACGTAGTGCTTCCCGCGAAGTGGATGCTTCATTGGGCCAAACAGATGGAAGTCAGAAGGTGTGAGATCCGGCCTGTAGGGTGGACGAGGAAGAACAGTCACATGAAGTTCTGTGACCTCCTCTCGGGTGCCCAGAGTTCGCGAAGCCTTGGGTCGTCTTGGAGAATTCGTTTCCATTTATGTGTCAATGAACATGCCGGAATTGTTACTTCACTCTTCTGAGGATAGCACAATACACTTCAGAGCTGATCGTTGCGCTATGAGAGGACATCAAACAGAATAGCCCCTTTGGAGTCCCAGAAGTCCGTCGCCACGACTTTACCGGCTGAGGGAGCGGCTTTGAACTTTTACTTAGGAGAAGAGGTGGTGTGCCGTCACTCCATGGATTGCCGCTTTGTTTCCAGTTGGAAGCGAGGAACATATGTTTCATCGCCTGTGACGATGTTCGACCAAACATTGTGACAATCAGCTTTGTACCGTGCAAACAATTCCGCACAAATAGTGCTCCGCTGCTCTTACGAGGTGCTTGATTGTGATCCGTCGATCACCTCGAATGAGAGTATCTGCACATTCCAACTTTGCAGGACTGTGCGGTCGGCTGACACAGGGAGACCTTACAGGTTTGCACGACCTTGTTGCGATGATGAGAGAGGCCTCACCCAACCACTCACCGTGGTTTTTTTCACCGCCAGATCTCCGTAAACATTGAAACCGCACTTATGAAATCTGATCTTTCGCGAAAAGAAACTCAATACAGCTCTCCGCTTCGAACGCACCTGCGTTACAATTTTGAAGGCTATGATAGCGCTGCTACCTATCGGAACTTCATGAAATTGTAGGACCTGAGGTGGGTTATTCCGCGATGTCTCGCAACAAACTCCACATTGGCCGAGAAAAATATGTGTTGCATTTCTTACTGAACGCTCTTCTACATCTATATCTACATCTGCATCCATACTCCGCAAGCTACCTGACGGTGTGTAGCGGAGAGTACTTTGAGTCCCTCTATCGGTTCTCCCTTCTATTCCAGTCTCGTATTGTTCGTGGAAAGAAAGGTTGTCGGCATGCCTCTGTGTGGGCTCTAATCTCTCCGATTTTATCCTCATAGTCTCTTCGCGAGATATACGTAGGAGGGAGTAATATACTGCTTGACTCCTCGGTGAAGGTATGTTCTCGAAACTTCAACAAAAGCCCATACCGATCTACTGAGCGCCTCTCCTGCAAAGTCTTCCACGGGAGTTTATCTATCATCTCCGTAACGCTTTCGCGATTACTACATGATCCTGTAACGAAGCGCGCTGCTCTCCGTTGGATCTTCTCTATCTCTTCTACTCTTCTATCAACCCTATCTGGTACGGATCCCACACCAGAGAGCAGTATTCAAGCAGTGGGCAAACAAGTGAAGTGTACTGTAACCTGCTTCCTTTATTTACGGACTGCATTCCCTTAGGATTCTTCTAATGAATCTCAGTCTGGAATCTGATTTACCGACGATTAATTTTATATGGTCCTTCCATTTTAAATCACTCCTAATACCTCCTCCCAGATAATTTATGGTATTCATCTCACTTGTCTACATTGAGATTCAATTTCCATTCCCTGCGCCGTGCGTCAATTCGTTGCAGATCCTCCTGCATTTCAGTACAATTTTCCATTGTTACAACCTCTCGATATACCATAGCATCATCCTCAAAAAGCCTCAGTGAACTTCTGATGTTATCCGCAAGGCCATTTATGTATATTGTGAATAACAACGGTCGTACGACCCTCCCCTGCGGCACACCTGAAATCACTTTTACTTTTCTCCATTGAGAATGACATGCTGGGTTCTGTTATCTAGGAACTCTTCAATCCAATCACACAATTGGTCTGACAGTCCACATGCTCTTCACACAATCTTTGTTCCTTAATGGTGAAGCTGTGTTCCGAGATGACAGGTCTCCCGTTTACACATTTCGAGTATGAGGTGTCTTATCCCCCTCTGCTCACCACAGTCGTCAGATCTCAATATTATTGAAACTTCGTGGTATAGTTTGTAACGTGGAAGCTGTTTTGATAGCTAACGTTTCACTACAGCGTGTTACGTATGGTAATGGGTTTCCATATTTCTGTCAAACCCTTGTAGTCCTATTAGAAAAAATTCGACAACTACAAACGTCAGATATTGACTGAGTAGGTATCCATTTACTCATTCTGGATATACAATAAGGTGACAAAAGTCATGGGATAGTTATATGCACATATACAGATGGCGGTAGTACCGCGTACACAAGCTACAAACGAGCAGTGCATTGCCGCAGCTATCATTTGCATTCAGATGATTATGTGAAAAGGTTTCCGACGCGATTATGGCCGCACGGCGTGAATTAACAGACTTTGAAAGAGGAATAGCATTTGGAGATAGACGCATACGACATTCCATGTTGAAAATCGTTAGGGAATTCAGTATTCGGAGATCCACAGTGTCAAGAGTGTTTCGAGAATACCATATTTCAGACATTAGCTCTCACCACGGATGAGGCAATGGCAGACGGCCTTCACCGAGAGCAGTGGCGTTTGCGTTGAGTTGTCAGTGCTAACAGACACGCAACTCTGCGTGAAATAAAAACAGAAATCAATGTAGGACGTACAATGAACGTAAACTTTAAGACAGCAGCAGACGATCGACGCGAGTGGCTTTGCTAACAGCAAGACATAGCTCACAGCGCCTCTCTTGGGCTCATGACCATATCGGTTATATCCTAGACGACTGGAAAACCGTGGCCTGGTCAGATAAGTCCCGACTTCAGTTTTTAAGAGCTAACAGTAGGATTCGAGTGCGGCGCAGACCCCACGAATCCATGCACCTAAGTTGTCAACAAGGCACTGTGCAAGCTCGTTGCGGCTCCGTAATGGTTCGAGATGTGTTTACATTTAATGACGTGGATTCTCCCGTGAAAATGGTTATGTTCAGCTACTTAGAGACAATTTGCAGGCATTCATGGACTTAACAACATTTGAATTTTTATGGATGACAATGAGCCGTGACACCGGGCCACAGTTGTTTGTGATTGGTTTGAAGAACGATGTGGAGCGATGATTTTGCACTCATGTCGTTCATCATGAATACCATAGAACATTTATGGGACGTAAACTAGTGGTCATTTCGGGCATAAAATACTGCACCGGCAACACTTTTGGAATTATGGGCTGCTGCAGAAGTAGCACGGCTGGATATTTCTGCAGGGGATTTCTAACGACTTGTTGAGTCCATGCCTCGTCAAGTTCCTGCACTAAGCCGGTCGAAAGGAAGTCCGACACGATATTAGGAGGTATCAAAAATGGTTCAAATGGCTCTGAGCACTATGGGACTCAACATCTGAGGTCATCAATCCACTAGAACTTAGAACTACTTAAACCTAACTAACCTCAGGACATCACACACATCCATGCCCGAGGCAGGATTCGAACCTGCGACAGTAGCAGTCACGCGGTTCTGGACTGAAGTGCCTAGAACCGCACGGCCACCGCGGCTGGCTAGGAGGTATCCCCTGGCGTCTGTTATCCCAGTGGATTTTGGCTGGCTTGTCTTAGCTGTCTCTCCAGGTGAGACTGTTGATGCTAATTCGGCCACCGTGAGTGTACTATGAGATAGGCTCCCCCCGTACTACTGTTCGTCAGAACAACGATGAGGTGCACAGTGACCGCATTTCCCCGTTCCATCCATTTAATTTTCATAGTCATCCGAAGCAACAAAGACAGATTTTTTGAAATTTTGCCTTTGTGGCGAATACAGCCTCCAGATGCTTGTCGTTCTTGTTGTGGTCTTCGGTCCTGAGACTGGTTTGATGCAGCTCTCGATGCTACTCTATCCTGTGCAAGGTTCTTCATCTCCCAGTACTTACTGCAACCTACATCCTTCTGAATCTGCTTTGTGTATTCATCTCTTGGTCTCTCTCTAAGATTTTTGCCCTCCACGCTGCCCTCCAATGCTAAATTTGTAATCCCTTGATGCCTCAGAACATGTACTACCAACCAGTCCCTTCTTCTTTCTAAGTTGTACCACAAACTCCTCTCCTCCCCAATTCTTTTCAATACCTCTTCATTTGCTTAATAAACGTAAACACGGTCCCTCATAGGCTGTACAGCGATGCTTATTTAAGAGCGCAATTAGCTAATTTCGACCAAGTGTCATTGTCAAGCACTTTTGTAACATCTGTATTTCATGTAAGTAGATACCTTTTGTATGTTCTGGGCTACTAGACCAATCTTATAAAAAATAAAAAATTACTCGCTAACACACGCAACTTTTTATTTTCCATAAGATTGATCTAATGATCAAGAACATACAAAAGGTATCTACTATTCCAATAATATAATATAATAATGTTATTATACCTATAATAAAAACAAATTTATTTTACATACTTTTGTCATAGGTGAATGTAATGCAGTTAAATATATTAGAAAATTAAGTATTAATTTTTTGAAATTATATTATTGAATAAGTATATAAAATTATTTACTTTCTGCTTTCACAGACATAAGATTATTATGAGTTGTTGTTTGTAAATGCTTTTTGAGATGAGACTTAGTTACAGTTTTACCACATTCACAAGCAACTTTAATTTTCTTACAGTCTTTACATACATAAGAATGTCCACCAGTTCGATATTTATTTTTATAAAATTCTTCAATACTTTTTTTAATCATACATTCATATATGTAAAAAATCACATCGCTATGCTTTCAGCAACCTAGTTTCAGCTACTTTTTATTTTACTATTTTTTAAACTTTTCCACTTCTAGCTACTTTTCGCAAGTCTAATGTTTTTTTATATCCCTAAATGGAAGCTGAAATTAAAATGTCTGCTACAAACGAAAAGAAATATTCCATAACAGAGCTGCTTGGAAATAAAGTAAAACCAACTAACGAAAGACCTGGATTATGGTTACTTACAGAGAATTTAAATAATAATAATCTTGTTACAAATATTAGAGATATAATATACACAAATGAAGAACAAAAATTAGAGGAATTTAAACCAATTACAGAACCATTTTGCGATAGTATAATGGTAATTAAAATAACAGATTTTATAGACTGCGAAGGAGAAATGAAAAATGGAAAATTTCTTGTAAAAAAGGAAGCATGTGGTGGTGTTAATAGTATTTTAAGATCTAGATTTTCTAAATTTAATTTGGCAAGACATGGAGTTAAAGCAAAAATTCCATATTTATTAGATTCTAATACACAAACAGTTAAAGGAACCAAACAAATTATTAGCAAAGATACAAAAATAACAGAACAGAAATATAAAAATCCTGTTGTTATCCCTTACAAAATAGAATTAGCAGATGTTAAACTCGATACACTTTTAAGAGAATTACCGGAATTACAAGATTAGAAGCAAAAATTTATAATTACATTAATCCAGGTTTCCAAAAAGAACAAGAATTTGATCCATTAACAGATTGTTTAGAACTAATAACACGAAATATTTCGAAAAAGCCCCATTTTATTCTGTTCCACTAACTAAAATGTGGCAAAAATTAACAGATTCTTTACAAAATAGTTGTTGTATAATTTTTAATGATCTTTTACATTATGTATGTTGGGGTAACAGAAATACAAACAAATTAACAGGAATACAAATAAAAATCCACACTACAGTGGCACTTTTTCAATGTATTGTGTCACTGTCGTGTGGATGCTTTCGTAAAATGGCGGAGTATGGCTACTTTTTACTTGCAGTTAAGAGTGATTCGAAACTGACATGAAATACATCTATATCTACATGGTTACTCTGGAATTCACACTTAAGTGCGTAGCAGAGGGTTCATCGAACCATTTTCATACTACTTCTGTGCCATTCCACTCTCGAATGGCGCGTGGGGAAAAAGGAACACATAAATCATTCTGTTCGAGCTCTGATTCATCTTATTTTATTATGATGATCCTACGTAGGGGGGTGTCAACAAAATTTTTTCGCATTCGGAAGAGAAAGTTGGTGATTGAAATTTCGTAAATACATCTCGCCGCAAAGAAAACAGCCTTTGTTTCAATGACTGCCACCCCAACTCGGGTATCATATCAATGACACTCTCACCCCTATTGGGAGCTGCCCTTCTTTGCACTTTTTAGACGTTCTCCGTCAATCATACCTGGTAAGGATCCCACACCACGCAGCAATATTCCAGCAGAGGATGGACAAGTGTAATGTGGCTGTCTCTTTAGTGGGTTTGTCGCACCTTCTAAGTGTTCTGTCAACAGAGCGCAATCTTTGTTTCGCCTTCTCCAAAATATTATCTATGTGGTCTTTCCAGTTTAAGTTGCGTGTACTTGTAATTGTTAGGTATTTAGTCGAATTGACAGCCCTTAGATTTGTGCGATTTATCGTATACCCAAAATTTATTGGATTTCTGTTAGTACCCATGTGGATTACCTCGCACTTTGCTTTGTTTAGTGCCAATTGCCACTTTTCGCACCATACATAAATTCTCTCTAGATAATTTTGTGATTGGAATTGATGGTCTGATGATTTTACTAGACGGAAAATTACAGCGTCATCTGAAAACAATCTAAGGGGACTGCTCAGATTATCACCTACATCATTTATGCAAATCAGGAACAGCAGAAGGCCTATGACACTACCTTTGGGAACGCCAGGTATTACTTCTGTTCTACTTCTAGCAAAGTAATCACGTGGATGTAGATCTAGATGTAGCTCACAAACGTCCGAGCACTCGTACTTGGCATATGCTCGAAGTTGCTTTGTCGATATGTGCCAGCAAATTTCTATTGGATAGAAAGCTAACACGCCAGTTACAGAGCTTGTTCAGTGTTCCAGAAACTCATATTTCGTTCATTAGTCGACAATGCGGAGGTTTATCGGAGGCCTTTAGGAAATTAAAATAGGTGAAGTCGAGATGAAGTTGGAGATACCATAGGAATACGTGGAGGATTGAAGCAGTTTGCCAGGTATAAGAAAGAAGTTGAACAGCAAGGGGTGGTTTGGGCATAATGATTACGTTTAAGAAAAAAATAGGATGGAGGCGCGACCAAGCTTTAGATCGGGAATGTGGTGGGTAAGTGCAGGATTGTGTGTTGTTAACGGTATAGTGGAAGCGATTGTAGTTGAGGTAAAATTCAACAAGGTAGAAGTAATTCTTTGACAGACATAGACTTTGTGTTTGAACAGGTTCTCAACAGGTAACCTTGTAAGCATATTGTCATATCGCTAGCTTAGTTGTGGAGTGTCTTTTCAGGCAGCCGCGACGGGGATTCGAACGCGGGACACGTTACTGTTATGTTGTGTAGTGTGTAGTTCTGCATGTGAGAGGCTTTTTTAGTATTCAGGTTGAAGTGTTGCTACAAGTGCTGTTACAGTAAAGTGATGAAATATGGAAGTGATTCAGAGGAAAGTGCGTCAAGATGTAATCAAAAAATGAGCAGCGCCGTCGATAACGTGTTGATGTTTCCTCTCGTTGCGTGTCACACAGCATCGATCAACCGCGCCGTGTTCGGTCTCCCAGAATGAACCAATGTGAATCAGTAAAAATTAGTTACCATAAACGAGTGCAATCAAGTGCCAGTGTCTTGCAGCGAGCGTGAGGGCGTGCGTTCGATCATCGCGTTTCCGCATTACCAACAATCAGCCGCGCCGCGACGGTTCCGCGCACGCTCGTACAAGTGAGAGCTGAAAAATTAACTTTACGAACAGTTTTATACGATTACTAGTGACAACGAGGACTATTACCAGGTTTCTGTATGTGTGACGAGCGTAAGAACTTTCGTTCGATCATTCGCCTTCCGCCTCATCAACAATCACCCGCGTCGTGTCGGTTACGCGTACGCTCGTCTAAATGATATTTTGTGGACTGTTAATCATCGATTAATTGGGATAACACTTCTGAATTAGAATGTAAACAGTGCAACCTGCGATTTTCCTTTAATCGTCTCAGAATATAGTTGTTCATACCACACGTCGAACAGTGTTGTGTTTTAACGCTGAGTGGCTCCCCTTATTCGCTTGCATATTTCGATAAATAATTTCAGGCAAGCCAGCAGCAGTGTGGAGCAGAACAGTACGACAGCCGCGGGATTACCAGGACGCACGGCCAAGAAAAGCAACAGTCCGAAACGACAAACAGTTTAAGGGACCTCCACCCCCATTTGTACTCCCGGGCGTGTTACAACCTGCAATACAACTATTCGCAGTCGTCACTGCAATAAGACCAGACGCTGTAACCTGGTGGCCTTCTCTTCGTAGATTTATCGGCCCCGCCCTCTACGGCAGCGTTTATGACACACGATTAAAGTCCAGGCCGTTAGTTGGCGAGCTCCGGAAGACACGACCAACAGCTGCCCTCAAGGACAACTCCAGCGTCACCAGAGGAGCGCGGAAGCCAGGGCGGCGTCTGCGGTCTGCGGCTGACATTTGGACGTGCCGAGCCGAGCCGTCAATCATGCACGACGCGCGATTCATGGGCGGCGGTCTGCCACAGAAAGATTTTATGTAAAGCACCCGAGGGAGGCACGACAAGGACGGACGTGCCGTTGTCTGCCCGTGGCGCCAGCCGAGTCGGTCGCAATTTGTTAAAGTCCTCCGCCAAGTGGCTTGCCCTTTAGGCGCACAGCGAGACGCACGTTCTGGTAGCGGCCCATTTCTTTCCGTAATTGCTGCTTGAGCGCACAGCATGCTAGAGTCCGTAATTTCACGCAGAGGGTTGACATAAATTACGTCCAGATGTTTTTCACGTATTATGTACTGATTCGAAATACCTTGACTGCGATTCGTAAGGCACAAAGAAACTTATTGCAGTTCCACATCTACATCTACATACACAATCTGCAATGCACCGTTAAGATGCATAGCTGATGCTATCTTGCACGAGTGCTGCTCATTGTATTCCAGTTCCACGCGCAAACGGAGCGAGGGAAAACCGACTGTCTGTATGCTTCCTTCCGAGCCGTAATTTCTCTTGTTCTGTCTTCTCTGTCCTTACGCGAAATGTCGGCTGACTGCAATGAAATCATTCTACAGTCAGCCCAGCCAAAAGCGCCGGTTCTCCAAATTTTCATAGTACTGTTTCACGAAAACAACTTTGTCTTCCATGCAGGGATTCCCATTTGAGCTCACATAGCACTTCCGTAATACTCGCATGTTGATCGAACCTACCGGTAGCGAATCTAGCAGCACGCCTCTGAATTGCTTCGACGTCTTCCTTTAATCCGATCTTCCGTGGATCACGAGAGCAGTTCTTAAGATCGATTCGTACAACTGTTCTGTACGCAGTATCCATTGTAGATGAGCTGCACTCTTTATAAACCGACGTCGACCCTTCACCTATCCCAAAATCGATGTTATGTACACTATTGGCAATTAAAATTGCTACTCCAAGAAGAAATGCAGATGATAAAAAAGTATACATTGGACAAATATATTCTACTAGAACTGACATGTGATTACATTTTCAGGCAATTTGGGTGCATAGATCCTGAGAAATCAGCACCCAGAACAACCACCTCTGACCGTATTAATGGCCTTGATACGCCTGGGCATTGAGTCAAACAGAGCTTGCATGGCGTGTGCTGGTACAGTTCCCCATGCAGCTTCAACACGATGCCACAGTTCATCAAGAGTACTGACTGGCGTATTGTGACAAGCCAGTTGCTCAGCCACCATTGACCAGACGTTTTCAGTTGGTGAGAGATCTGGACAATGTGCTGGCCAGGGCAGCAGTCGAACATCTTCTGTATCCAGAAAGGCCCGTACAGGAAACATGCGGTCGTGCATTATCCTGCTGAAATGTAGGATTTCGCAGGGATCGAATGAAGGGTAGAGCCACGGCTCGTAACAGATCTGAAATGTAACGTCCACTGTTCAAAGTGCCGTCAATGCGAATAGGAGGTGACCGAGGCGTGTAACCAATGGCACCCCATACTATCACGCCGCGTGATACGCCACTAGGGCGATGACGAATACACGCTTCCAATGTGCGTTCACGGCGATGTCGCCAAACACGGATGGGACCATTATGATGCTGTAAACAGAACCTGGGTTCATCCGAAAAAATGACGTTTTGCCATTCGTGCACCCAGGTTCGTCGTTGAGTACACCATCGCAGGCGCTCCTGTCTGTGATGCAGCGTCAAGGGTAACCGCAGCCATGGTCTCCGAGCTGATAGTCCATGCTGCTACAAACGTCGTCGAACTGTTCGTGCAGATGGCTGTTGTCTTGCAAACGTCCCCATATCTTGACTCAGGGATCGAGACGTGGCTGCACGATCCGTTGCAGCCATGCGGATAAGATGCCTGTCATATCGACTGCTAGTGACACGAGGCCGTTAGGATCCAGCACGGCGTTCCGTAATTCCATCCTGAACCCACCGATTTCATATTCGGCTAACAGTCATAGGGTCTCGACCAACGCGAGCAGCAATGTCGTGATACGATAAACCGAAATCGCGATAGGCTACAATCCGACATTTATCAAAGTCGGAAACGGGTTGGTACGCATTCCTCCTCCTTACACGAGGCACCACAACAACGTTTCACCAGGCAACGCTGTTTGAGTATGAGAAATCGGTTGGAAACTTTCCTGTCAGCACGTTGTAGGTGCCGCCACCGGCGCCAACCTTGTGTGAATGCTCTGAAAAGCTAATCATTTGCATATCACACCGTCTTCTTGCTGTCGGTTAAATTTCGCCTCTGTAGCACGTCACCTTCGTGGTGTAACAATTTTAGTGGCCAGTAGTGTATTTGTTGCATTTCATGTCATTTTAGAACTCCACCGCTAGATATTTAATCGACGTGAATGTATCAAGCAGCGCACCAATAACAATACGTGGAGCAGCCAAATGAAAACCAAACCCACAGCACAACGTGACCGTGGAATGGTTCCACTCAAAAGTAATCACCAAAAGCGCTACGACATGTTTCTCACTGGGAGCGAGACGACTAATTTCTGTTTCGTAGAGCGCGGTCGGCTGCTGACGGATCCACAACCTCTCCAAATCTTGCACTTCCTCGTTTAACTCATCGCTGCACTGATAAAATGTTTCGTAAGCACGTAATATTATTTGGTTTGAAATAAATGTCACACACGGTAAATTCACTTTATGCTGGTTTATTACAGTCTAAGCACATCCTATCACTGTCTTAAAGAAGTAACCTTTCCCTAATCTGGGTGGAATTAGTTACGTAAATTTCAGTCAAAGAATTTGCAGTAAGATCCAGATTTCACCAGTTCCTTTAACGAAATCTAAGAATTTTTTCACAATTCGATACGAATATTCCCCTCCTTTTTCGTTAAATTACTAACAGTCTACCACTTTGGGACAAAATTCAGTCTTCCATTGATAATAATCAATTTAAGACAAATTTCGTTTCTTTTCCTATCTTGACTTTACGGAATGTCATACTCAAAGTTGCTGATGTACGTATTTCAAGCTTAATGATTTCTAGCAGATCGCAAATCTCCAAAATGAAAAATCTATCTCGTATCGCCTACGTACAAGAGCACACGTTAAGTTACGACACGATCAAGCAAGTAGTAGAAGCACATTAAAAATATATAACTTTATCTTCTGTATTCCGCGGTGTCCTCAAAGAGTACTCACAAGGAGTATTCTTTGGGGTCACTTGTTCTACTCTCTGATCTATAAGTACACTACTTTGCGATCTACTTCTACTTTAATTTGATACAAAAGGGATTCTATTTTAATTTCTTTTGCAAAAATACTGAGTTACTTTATACTGGACTTCATTTCTATTTCTTTTTACATTGTTTCTCTTCAGTATACTTGCTACTATTCAAGTGGGACTTTGTTTTCTTTCTTTATGAAATCTGGATCTTAGGTCTGGGGCTTGTATTGGGTTTGGGATAGAATTTTTGTTTTTTCATATTTGTGTCCAAAGGAAGCGGGGTTACAGACTGAAACCGATGTCCACGCATATCTTCCCTCAAGGCGCCAAAGATGTGAAAATCACACGGTGAAATATCCAGCTGTATGCAACATTCAGCTGATACTGCAATAGTCGGCCGGGGTGGCCGAGCGGTTCTAGGCGCTACAGTCTGGAACCGCGCGACTGCTACGGTCGCAGGTTCGAATCCTCAACCGGGCATGGGTGTGTGTGATGTCCTTAGGTTAGTTAGGTTTAAGTAGTTCTAAGTTCTAGGGGATTGCAGTAACTCCATACACCTGTTTCAACCTCTTGTGAATGTTTCCCCACTGTCTCGTTTTCACAGCATATGAATTCTATGACAGCAGGTTGCTTCTGACAAACGTCAAGTGTAGCAGCCACCTTGAAGACATGCTGTGATGGCGCCACTCACGGGAACAGGTTGAACTAATTTTGAAACAAGCGGGAAGGATGTATCTACACACTGTAAAACTTTCACACTTGGAGCGACCCTTGTAGTTTCTTTGCATTTTCAAATTTTTGTTTGTATACTTGGTTTGCTCAGGAAAATTATAATGTAATTTCCGCTCTGACTGCCATCTCCTTAGTTTCTATTTTTAATTATAACTCATTATTCTTTGCTTGAGTTTAATTTGTCATTTTACCTGTTCTACTGATGTAAGAAAATTTGACAGGTCTGCCATGCTTGATTGTTTAATCTACTCTGCCAGCTCTTAACTTAATAACTGTGACTGTTTAAGAAGACTGTGCAAGAGTTATGTTTTACTTACTTATTGTTTAATAAAGGGTTCGTTATGATTTTTTTTTTATTTGCTGCTCTCACTAATTCCTTGGGGTAGCAAGAATTGAAAGTTTAATGATGTTAATCTGTAGTTAAAATTTAAAGCTTCATTTTAGTTTAACAGCTTCTTATGATCATCGTATTTTTTATGCTATCATGTGCTTCGTAAATAGCTGTGATCATTTAAAGGGCAAATGATGCAAAAGTTCTGGACCCACCCTTCCACGTGATCCTTTTCCTATCCCAACCTGTATCTTGAGGTTTCAGTTCCCTGATACCTTAACACGCATCGTATCATTCTGATGTTTCTTATTGTCAGTGTCTTCCGTATATTCCTTTTTCCGCTGATTGCTTATCTTATAAGTCCACCTTATTTTCTAACTCCCTCTGTAGCACCACATCTCAGACGCTTTGATTCTCCTCCATTCCAGTTTTCTTACTGTCCACGACTCACTACCATACAATGCTGTGCTCCAAACGTACATCCTCAGAAACTTCTTCCTAAAATTAATGGCCATGTTTTATAGCAGTAGACTTCCCTTGGCCAGGAAAGCCCTCTTTGCTTGCGCTAGTCTAATTTCCTCACTCTCCCTTTCGACTTAAGTTATTCTGTATACACATAATTGTGTCTTTGTGATTCCAGAAATATCCGACATACGCTATGTGGTGACTGTACTATCGACTCCAAAGAGTACCGCGCCACAATCAATAAGACGCGCTCGAAACACTCGGAGCGCAGCAGCTGTGTGGGTTGGCAGTACGAACCATGCCAAGGTCCGCCAGGGCCGCAGCTGACAACCCATGGGCCTCACTTGTGTCGATAGCGGTTGGTCCATGCCTCGTTATATACCGGAACACTGGGCTACGGCGGACAGTTCTCTTCAGTGCGCCCAGCCGTGTACAGTCTCCACTTACCGCCGAGGCTACAAGCTGCAGTGTTAGTCCGTTCTCTCCGGGACTTTGGGTCCGTAGGCATCGTAGGCCAGCTCTGGACACAACGTAGACATCTCGCAGAGGCACGGTGTGGTGTCACCGCCAGACACCACACTTGCTAGGTGGTAGTTTAAATCGGCCGCGGTCCATGTAGTACATGTCGGACCCGCGTGTCGCCACTGTGATCGCAGACCTAGCGCCACCACCTAGGCAGGTCTCGTGATACGAGAGTGGACTCGACCCCGAGTTGTACGAGAACCAAGCTACCGCCCAGTTGTACGCGAACCTAGCTATCGCCCAGTTGTACGAAGCCTTTCTCTCTCATTAGCCGAGAGACAGAATAGCCATCAGAAGTTAATGGCTACGAACTAACAAGGAGCCATTTGTATCAGTGCCTATAGCTTCGAGTATTCAAGAGAGATGTATTCCAAGGAATAAATAAAAGTTAAGTAAAAAGCATCTACATACTTTTCTTCGTATTCATTTATAAGTTCTCATGTTCCAGACTTCACGCCCGTCTGCATTAGTCTAGCGTGCCTTTCTTTTGGCTACTACCGTGTGGCGTAACAGTCTTGTTACGTCACTACAGATTGGCGACGAGATAAAGAGTTTGTATTAATTCGTTTGCACCATTGGCCGATTTCAAGTGTTCTGATTGCTTACATTTCATTGTGTCATGGCTTCGCCACATTCTCCAGATGTACTGTCCGAATTTTATCGCTTGCAGAATCAGCAGACGCAGGCGTTACTGGATGCCCTTGGACAGCTCGTCCAGGGTCAACGTGCGCTGCACACCGATGCGGCCGCAGCCGCTTCACCGCTACCGCAGCCACAACCTGCCGTTGCACCGCCTTTTAGGCACTACGACCCGAACCACGAGACCTGGCAAGAGTGGTCTCGTCAGTTCGCCTTTCACATGGCTGCCTACAGAATTCAAGGTAATGAGCGGCAGCCGTTTTTGCTTTCTTGTGTCGGTGTGTCCACATACCGTGTGATAGTGAAATTGTTTCCCCGGCGCGACGTAGCAACTCTGTCCTACGAGGAAATTTTGTCTGCCTTAGATGCCTATTTCAAAGAAACAGTTAATGTGGTTGCAAAACGGTATACGTTTTTTCGTACAAAACGTACGGCCGGTCAAACTAATAGGGAGTGGGTAGCAACATTGCAAGGACTTACTAGGGACTGTGCCTTTGAATGTGACTGTGGTCTTTCTTATTCAGATACAATGGTGCGTGATGCAATTGCACAGAACGTTTCTGATGTTCGCATACGGGAGCAAATTTTGAAACTAGTTAATCCCTCCCTTCAACAAGTGATAGACATATTGGATAGACAGGACACACTGGACTGTGCTCAGGAATCTTTTGAAACTTCGCCAGCCGTGTGTAACATTAACCGGCCCGCTGGACGCGCTCCGCGGCCCGGTAACCGGGCCGTGCGCACGGCGACACAGCGACCGCCGCGTGCTAAGCCAGGTGTGCCGCGCCAGCCCACAAATGTAGTGAAATCATGCCCGCAGTGTGCTACTAGACATTCGCGTGAACATTGCCCGTCACGCCAAGCTATTTGCTTTTTCTGCAATAAGAAAGGACATGTTCAAAGTGTTTGCCAGAAAAAGCTCCGATCAGACAATCACACTCATTCCAGGCCCTTTGCTTCGCGCCGGAATCGAACCAAGGACACTCAGGCTCGTGGACCTTCGCCTATGGACATTCATGTCGTTCATTCCACTTCGTCCAGTGACACTTTCTCTAACAGTAACAGTGATCGTACCACAAAAACTGTGCGTCGACGTCGCCGGAAATCACGTCAATTAGCAAGTGATTCTGTACCAGTGTCTGTTCCAATTGCACAAAACAGTCGCTCTTGTCGTCAGCAGGACAATAAACTTTTTGTGGACTTAGACTTTGACGGCCAAGTGATACCATTCCAGCTCGATACCGGAGCTGCAGTTTCATTGCTCAATCACGACACGTACAAACAACTGGGCGCACCTCCGTTGCGTGCCGCAAATGTTAAGCTAACTACATATTCCGGACAGAAAATTCCTGTGTTAGGACAGTGCAGCCTTCTTGCAACATACAAGGGACAAACAAAACTTGTGTCATTTTACGTTCTTCGTTCTTCTTCTGCAGTGAACTTATTTGGTCTAGATTTATTTAAGTTGTTTAACATGTCTATTGTAAATCAGGTCCTATCAGTGAATCAGACTGTGCCTACAGACAGTGTTTCTCGGCTGTGTGACGAATTTGCAGACATTTTTGCACCGGGCTTAGGTTGCGCTAAAAACTATGAAGCACATTTAGAACTGAAGGTAAACGCGCAACCGAAATTTTTCAGGGCGCGCAATGTTCCCCACGCATTGCGTGATGAGGTCGCAAGAACGTTACACGATCTCGAATCACAGGGTGTAATTGAACGTGTGCAAGCTTCTCTCTGGGCCTCACCCTTAGTAATTTTGCCAAAACCTTCCGGAAAATTGAGACTTTGCGTGGACTTCAAGGCTACAGTGAATCCACAGCTAGTGACTGCTACTTTTCCTTTGCCCCGCCCGGAAGATCTTTTTGCTAAACTGTGCCCGGGAAAATATTTTTCAAAGTTGGACCTAGCCGATGCGTACTTGCAAATACCGGTGGACGACGAATCCCAGCGCGTATTGGTGGTTAACACGCATCTTGGATTGTACCGCTTCAAAAGACTGCCATTCGGGTGTGCATCCGCCCCTGCCTTGTTTCAGCAATATTTACAAACTATAGGTGCGTCGGCATCTCAATCAGCTGCGCCTCTGTCGTCGCTCGGGTTCTGCCGCTCCCCGTCTGCTTTCAGCGACGGTGCCGTCCGGTCAGCGCCCTGGGGACCCATCTACTGGCTCGCCTCATCCCCAGGTGTTACCGACGATGCCTTCCATTTTGCCCCATGGCGACGCGCCGCCGCCGCCGCCGCAGCAGCAGCAGCAGCAGCAGCCGCCGCCGCCGCCGACCGCATTCGACGCTTCGTTGCAGCCGCCAAGCGCCTCCCAAGGTCACGCGCCGCCGATCGCTTCCCGTGACCAGCTGTCCTCCGCCATGGAACGCCCGCCCGCTCCGGACCACATGACGTCATCGCGCGTCGGCTACCCCGACGCAATGGAAATAGATCCTTCGGTCACTCCTGTCTCTTTACGAGCGCATACACCACATGTTGACGTGCACCCTGGACTAGTTTTGCAGGCGTTTCCTAGCTCCCCTCGGACCGAATGGCCGGGTGCGGGTGGCACAGCCTCGCCTGTTGTTAGGCTCCCCACCTCCTCGCATACGTCAACATGTGGTCCTCCCCACGGCGGGCGGAAGCCTTATAACACGACCGTTCGCCGATTTGCGGGGGAGGAATGTGGTGTCACCGCCAGACACCACACTTGCTAGGTGGTAGTTTAAATCGGCCGCGGTCCATGTAGTACATGTCGGACCCGCGTGTCGCCACTGTGATCGCAGACCTAGCGCCACCACCTAGGCAGGTCTCGTGATACGAGAGTGGACTCGACCCCGAGTTGTACGAGAACCAAGCTACCGCCCAGTTGTACGCGAACCTAGCTATCGCCCAGTTGTACGAAGCCTTTCTCTCTCATTAGCCGAGAGACAGAATAGCCATCAGAAGTTAATGGCTACGAACTAACAAGGAGCCATTTGTATCAGTGCCTATAGCTTCGAGTATTCAAGAGAGATGTATTCCAAGGAATAAATAAAAGTTAAGTAAAAAGCATCTACATACTTTTCTTCGTATTCATTTATAAGTTCTCATGTTCCAGACTTCACGCCCGTCTGCATTAGTCTAGCGTGTCTTTCTTTTGGCTACTACCGTGTGGCGTAACAGTCTTGTTACGTCACTACACACGGTCACAGAACTTTCATATATTAGAGTACTTGTAATAAGTGTGCTAGACATTTCACAAGAAGAAGCAACATTTAAGCTGAGTATTTCTTCATATTTAATAAATATTACCTTGCTACAAATTGCTGCGTCGCCGCCGACGTCCTGCATTTCCAACACGTTCCACATGTATCTTGAATGCCATGCTGCTTGTGCCCTTCATTTATATTATTTGAAATCAATATACAATTTAATTAGATTTGTTGTTTCTTATTTTCATTTTTCTAGGTTATTTACAAATATTTTGATGCAGACTTTATCTGCTGCTACTCGGTACTTCCATAATAAAAATGACTAAGCCATTCAGTCCTCAGAGAGTTTTCCTCTTTTCGAGTAACAGGTACCCCGTTCTATGCATGAAAATTTTCAGATGTGAAAGTAAGTGGATTAGTGAAACAAATGCTGTGGCAGACTCTATAAAACCCTCAGCTGACAAAATACCTGTAAGTCCTAAATTTTTTCTGTTTAGACGCATATTTATCTGAAGCTTTAAGAGGTGGCATACTGCAAGACTATTTGTATTTTTGTACGAGCTCGAATGTGAACTATCGTTGTCGGTGTTGGTTTGCTGTCGATTGTGACAAGAACAACTGTATCACTGAACCGTTCATAGTAACATACTCTCTGCCCTGCATTCCTATTTATAACAAATCCTACCCCCTTTATACCTCGTAGAACGTTATCCTTTTGTTGGTTAAGTATACAGGTAAGTCAAAACAACTTTCGGTGAAATTAAAGGTAAGGGTGGTATCATTAAGAGCGTAACGGGGATTCCGCTGTTAAATGCAGAGGAGCGAGCGGATGAGTGGAAAGAGTACACCGAAGGCCTCTATGAGGCGGAAGATTCGTCTGAAGTGATAAAAGAAGAAACAGGAGTCGATTTAGAAGTGATGGGGGACCCAGTATTAGCACCAGAATTTAAGAGAGCTTGGGAGGACTTAAGATCAAATAAGGCAGACTGGATAGATAATATTCCATCAGAATTCCTAAAATCATTGGGGAAAGTGGCAACTAAACGACTCTTCACGTTTTTGTGTACAATGTATAAGTCTGGCGACATACCATCTGACTTTCGGAAAATATCATCCACACAATCCGAAGACTGCAAGAGCTGACAAGTGCGAGAATTATCGTACAATCAGCTTAACAGCTGAGGCATCCAAGTTGCTGGCAAGAATAATGTACAGGAGAATGAAAAAGAAAATTGAGGATGCGCTAGATGACGTTCAGTTTGGCTTTAGGAAAGGTAAGGGTACAAGAGAGGCAATTCTGACGTTGTAGTAGAAAATGGAAGTAAGACTAAAGAAAAACCAAAACACGTTTATAGGATTTGCCCACCTGTAAAAAGCGTTCGACAACGTAAAATGGTGGAAGATGCTCGAAATTCTGAGAGAAATAGGGGTAAGCTATAGGGAGAGACGGGTAATATACAATATGTACAAGAGCCAAGAGGGAGTAATAACAATGGACGACCAAGAACGAAATGGTCTGATTAAAAAGGATGTAAGACAGGTATGTAATATTTTCCCCCTAATGTTCAATCCGTACATCAAAGAAGCAATGAAGGAAATCAAAGAAACGTTCAGGAGTGGTATTAAAATTCAAGGTGGAAGTATATCAATGATACGAATCGCTAATGACATTGCTATCTTGAGTGAAACTGAAGAAGCAGTACACGATGCGCTGAATGAAGTGAGCAGTCTAGTGAGTACAGAATACGGATTAAGAGTAAATCGAAGAAAGACGAAAGTAATGAGAAGCAGCAGAAATGAAAACAGCGAAAAAATTAACATTAGGATCGATGGTCACGAAGTAGATAAAGAATTCTGCTACCTAGGCAGCAAAATAACCAATGAGGGGGATATCAAAAGTAAACTAGCAGTGGCAAAAAGGGCCTTCCTGGCCAAGAGAAGCCTACTAGTATCAAACATTGACCTTACTTTGAGGAAGAAATTTCCGAGAATGTACGTTTGGAACACAGCATTCTATGGTAGTTGAACATAGACTTAGGGAAAACCGGAACCGAAGGGAATCGAAGCATTTGAGATGTGGTGCTACAGGCGAATGTTGAAAATTGAGTGGACGGATAAGGTAAAGAATGTGGAGGTTCTGCACAGAATCGGAGAGGAAAGAAATATGTGGAAAACGCTGATAAGGAGAAGGGACAGTATGGTAGGACATCTGTTAAGACATCAAGGACTGTCTTCCATGGTACAAGAGGGAACTGTAGAGGGCAAAACCGATAGAGGAAGACAGAGATTGGAATACATCCAGCAAATAATTGAGGACGTAAGTTGCAAGTGCCGCTGTGAGACTAGCACAGCTGAAGAATTTGTGGCATCAAAGTAGTCAGAACACTGATGACTCGAACAAAAATGTGCTCGAAACACGACCGCTCACGCGCACAAACACGCGCGTTTGTGTGTGTGTGTGTGTGTGTGTGTGTGTGTGTGTGTGTGTGTGTGTGTGAACTGTTTGACAATGTGATTTACAATGACTCTTTGCGATTTAACATTAAAATCACAAAAAATAGCTCTGAGCACTATGAGACTTAACTTCTGAGGTCATCAGTCCCCTAGAACTTAGAACTACTTAAACCTAACTAACCCTAAGGACATCATACACATCCATCCCCGAGGCAGGGTTCGAACCTACGACCGTAGCGGTCGCGCGGCCCCAGACTGTAGCGCCTCGAACCGCTCGGCATTAAAATCACACTCTGCTTCCACATTTCAAAATGGACACTACAGGGACAGACATCGAGCGCTTATAAACCCATCATCAAACTGAAAAGAGATATCAAAAGTCAAGGCAGTGCAATGCTCACGGAATAAGCATCTGGTATCAGATGCACGAATTCCGTATCGCCATAGTAGGCAGTGTCCTCGCGTAGACGGTTTGCCGTTGACTTCCTCCGACGTATTATGAAGTCTCAAGTACGTCTGTGTCGTGCGAATGATTGTGATGCGTGCTTTAAAATTTAGAATTGGGTTTGTGTTGTTATGGGTGAAGGCAAGTAAGGGACTTAATACCACCACCTTGCCGGCCACATGCTGGCAGTGAAAATTTTACGCTATTAGGGCTATATACAGCCGGTGTACCTTCGAGCCGAACACGATCGCATAGGCGTCCGTTAGCGACCTGGGTTATGGAAGCGGGTGACTTTCATGGAAGTACAAAAAATTATTATTTTCACATAAATTTTGAATAGATATTGGAAAAAATTTAAATAATCAAACTTTTTCTTTACATCTAAATTCGTATATCAGTTGTCAACACAAACAGGCGGTGGACCAGCATATGTTCAGCTGGATTGGTTTATACCTGGCGTTCCAAATAAACCGTTGTCTTGTCCATTTGTTTTGTTTCCTCCGCATGTGACATAGTTTCTCCGGATCGAGCGGGAATTTCGCCAGGTAATCCGTCATTACTGTTCGGGGTCTTCACGGGAGCGATCTCTAAACTCATAAGCGATTTAGCTGGTACGTTCTGAGTAAATGGTCTTCAGTTCGCAGTTTGGTTTGATGGAGTCTCACCGCTGGTGTGTCCTGTGCATGCTTCTTCATCTCTGTATATCTGATGACGAAAGCTGGAACCACAAAAATGTTCAGAGAATGAAGGAATACGGAGGTATACACTTAGGTGTCGAAAGTCATACTGTAGCGATATACACATATGAAGATGGCGGTAGTATCGCGTACACAAGGTATGAAAGGGCTGTGCATCGGCGAAGCTGTCATTTGAAGTCAGGTGCTTCGTATGAAAACGTTACCGACGTGATTTTGGACTCACGATGAGAATTAACAGGCTTTGAACGCGGCATGGTAGCTGGAGCTATATGGATGAGACGTTCCATTCCGGAAACTGTTAGGGAATTCAATATTTCGCGATCCATATTGTGTCAAGAGTGTGCCGAATATATCAAATTTCAGCCATTACCTCTTCTAAGGCGGCTATAATTTCGCACCTTACAAGCACTCATCCACATACTTTGCCGTGATCTACAACCACAAGTAGGTATCATTTGATAGGTTGCACATCGTATATATGGATATATAAAGGTGACTGACTTTGTCATGTACGCCTTGTAAATAATTGTTAAAGCTTATTGGATGAAAGGTGACGGAGTGTTTTTACTATGGGAACGGCGTAATGAATGATTGCCTATACTAGTAGAGGTTGGAACGCCAGTGGAGATGAAACGGCAGGCAGAACTCAAGTTCTGGGTGGAAGGCCCGCACAGGTGTTGGTCCTGCTTAAAAACAAGAAGTAGCTAGACGGAGGTCATGGCACCTGAGCTCTGGAGCACAATTGGGTGACGGACGGCCGCTATTGTGGCAGGACTGGAAGGATAACCGGGAACTCTGCAAATCTTGGATGTAGGTGAGAGGAACGAAGAAGCGGTACCTCGGAAACCACGTAGGCTGGGTTATTTCCTAGGATTTTTACTCAGAAGTGTAGCATTGTACGAGTATAGATTTTTCCTCGCAAACTTTCCGCACTGGACGACAAAAGACTAAAATGTGGTTGGTCGGCGTTCTGAAGAATCTGTAGAGAGGAAGAATATGCCATGGTTTCGGGAATATGACTCGTTTTCGAAATTACGAGAGTGGGAGCCGAGCCTTGCTGGGAGGCCAGCGGTGGAGAGACATGGTCTTCCGTGGTGAGCACCCGTGTGTGACGGTTGCTCACTATCAGCTTTGTTGGTACGAACGGTTTATAGCTAGAACAGTTACGCAATGTACTGTTGCGAACCTATACGATTCTGGACTTCAACTCCGGGTTGGACGTCATCGTTGAGTACGCACCGTTCAGTAATTGAAAGCACTTCTTCTGCCTATACTTACGTTGAGATGTTATCTAAACTCCGTCCTTCTGGCTGGAAGTTCGCGTTTCTCGTCTGTAGAACACAGAGAGGAGAGGAGGAGGAGATTAGTGTTTAACGTCCCGTCGACAACGAGGTCATTAGGGACGGAGCGCAAGCTCCGGGTGAGGGAAGGACGGGGAAGGAGATCGGCCGTGCCCTTTCAAAGGAACCATCCCGGCATTTGCCTGAAGCGATTTAGGGAAATCACGGGAAACCTAAATCAGGATGGCCGGAGACGGGATTGAACCGTCGTCCTCCCGAATGCGAGTCCAGTGTGCTAACCACTGCGCCACCTCGCTCGGTCACAGATAGGAGAAAACAGTATTATAGTATATTAGTCAGAGGACCGCCTTCTGCCGTCCTGGTGCTTGGAAGATTTTATTTTGTGTTGGAGTTCTTCTATCGACGCAGATGTGTGTGAGAACCAGCACGCCGACGCACCAGACGCAGTACATACGGTGATATCGCAAATTGCTTCGGCTTATTAGGGCTATAAAGCTGAACAGTTGTGATCACAATATTTTATTTCCACTGTAGATCATTTTGAAAGTAGTGTCTTCTAATTTTTGGTACATAGATGATGTCATTCATTTCTCGTTATTTATGTTAGATCGCGTGACCATAAAAAGGGGCAGAGTGGGCAACTGATCTGCAATTTTAGGTAGGAACTATAGGGAATTGTACTTAAAGGGTTGATTTTAATCGATAATAAATATATACTGAGCAACAACGTTTATCACTTAGTAGTATCGGTTGCCTTCCTCATTCATTTATGTTTAGATCGTAATTTATATCTTAAAAAGAATTAAGAGATCGTAATATCTGCTTCAGGGGGTAGTCAGAAGGGGCCAAATCATCATTTTAGCGTTTATTCTTTTCCGTTGCGCACATTCATTTTACACACGCTTGGAGTAGCATCTTGGACTCTCACCACGAACAAAGCAGCGACCAACAGCCTTTACTTATTGACCGCGAGCAGCAGCATTTGCACGGCATTGTCAGTGCCAAGACGCAAGCAACACTGGGTGAATAATCGCAGAAATCAATGTGGAACGCACGACGAACGTTTCTATTAGGAAAGTGGGGCCAAATTTAGCGATGATGTGCTATGGCAGCAGACGACAGTGGCGAGTGCGCGAGTGCCTTTTCTAACGGCTCGAAGTTACTGCAGCGCCTCTCCCGGGCTCGTGAACATATCGGTTGGACCCTAGACACTGAAAAACCGTGGTATGGTCAGATGAGTAAGTTGGTGAGAGCTGATGGTAGGGTTCGAGGGTGGCGCAGAGCCGACTAAACCACGAACACAGGCTGTCAACAAGACACAGTGCAAGCTGATGGTGGCTGCATAATGGTGTCGGTTGTGTTTTCATGGCTTTGGCTGGGTCCTCGGTTATATTTGGCTACTTAGAAACCATTTGCAGCCATTCATGGACTTTATGCTCCCAAACAACGATGGAATTTTTACGGATGAGAATGCGCCATGTCACCGGGCCACAATTGTTCGCGATTGGTTTGAAGAACGTTCTGGAGAATTCGAGCGAGAGATTTGGCCACCCAGACCGGCCGGCGTGAACCCCATCGAGCATTTATGGGACATAATCGAGAGGTCAATTCGCGTACAGCATCCTGCACCGACAACACTTTCGCAATTATGCACGGCTATGGAGTCAGTATGGTTCAGTATTTCTGCAGCGGCCTTCCACCGACTTATGTTGCACTACGCCGGGCAAACGGAGGTCCGCCACGATATTAGGAGGTATCCCCTGACTTTTGTGACCTCAGTGTATGTCACCTGGGTATGACATTAATGGGAAGTGGAGGGAAGCGAAGGTGAAATGACTGCAAGAAAAATGCGAAGAAATCGAATAAGAAATAATCGTCAGAAGGACTTATTCAATGTACAGAAAAGCCACAGCAGTCTTCGGTGAAATTAAAAACAATAATATCAACAATAAGAGTGCAATGGAACTGCTAAACTCAGAAGAGTGAGTGGATAGGTGGAAAGAGCACATGTGAGGTGTAGATGAAGTGGAATATCTTTCTAATGATATGACAGAAGAAGAAACAGGAGTGCATATTGAACCCGCAGGGTATATAATATTAGAGTCAGTGTTTGCTAGAAATGTGGAAGGCTTGGGATCAAATGAAGCAGAACGTATAGATAACATTCGTTCGCAATTTCTAAAATATTTGGCGAACGTGACAACCAATTGGCTATTCAAGTTGGCGTGGTGAAAGACTGGAGACATTAGAGACATACCGTCACACTTACGGGAAACCCGAAGGTGTTAGAAATTTTCAGAGAAATCCTAGTAAGCTATAGGGGAAAGACGGATAATGTACAACATGTACAAGAACCAGGAGGGTACTATAAGAAACAAGGATGAAGATTTTCATCCCTATAGTTCTACATCTACATCTACATCCATACTCTGCAAGCCACCTGACGGTGTGTGGCGGAGGGTACTTTGAGTACCTCTATCGGTTCGCCCTTCTATTCCAGTCTCGTATTGTTCGTGGAAAGAAAGACTGTCGGTATGCCTCTGTGTGGGCTCTATCTCTCTCATTTTATCCTCATGGTCTCTTCGCAAGATATACGTAGGAGGGAGCAATAAACTGCTTGGCTCCTCGGTGAAGGTATGTTCTCGAAACTTCAACAAAAGTCCGTACCGAGCTACTGAGCGTCTCTCTTGCAGAGTCTTCCACTGGAGTTTATCTATCATCTCCGTAACGCTTTCGCGATTACTAAATTATCCTGTAACGAAGCGCGCTTTTCTCCGTTGGATCTTCTCTATTTCTTCTATCAACCCTAACTGGTACGGATCCCACACCTGTGAGCAGTATTCAAGTAGTGGGCGAACAAGTGTATTGTAAACTACTTCCTTTGTTTTCGGAATGAATTTCCCTAGGATTCTTCCAATGAATCTCAGTCTGGCATCTGCTTTACTGAAGATTAATTTCATATGGTCATTCAATTTAATCTTTAGCTAGAAGAAGCAATCGGAAAAAAATTAAGATAGAGAAGTCACATTAAAATTCAGGATGGGAGGATATAAACGATAAGATGCGCTGATGAGATTGTTACCCTCAGTGAAACTGAAGATGAATTACAAGACTGCTTGAATAGAATGAACAATGCAATGAGTACACACTGCGGACTGTGAAAGTAAACCGAGTGAACACGGAAGCACTGAGCAGTTGCAGGAGTGAGGTTGCAATAAACTTTAACAACAGGTTTGTTGACTATAAAGCAGACGAAGTTAATGAATTTCGCTACCTCTGAATCAAATTAACACATGGCGGACGAGACACAGAGGACATAAAAAAACTGACATAGCCAAAGAGGGCATTCTGTCCAAGACAAGTGTGCTAATGTCAAACATAGGCCTTAGTTTGAGGAAAAAAATTATTATTAGATGTCTGGAGTGCAGCTCGTCGTGGTAGGGAAACATCGACTGCGGATAATTGGAAAATAAGAGAATCTAATCGTTTGACATGTGGATTTACAGAAGAATATTGAAAATTAGATGGAATGACAAGGAATCAGGAGCTTTACCGCAGAATCGATGAAGAAAAGAATATGTGGAAACTCTGACAAGGAGATTGGTCAGAAGGATAAGATATAGGTTAAGACGTCTGAGAACAGTCCATTAAAGTTTGGGAATGCAGCTGCACATATACTACTTCTGCAACTGATATTTCGAGCGCATACTTCAGGACATCTTCAGAGTAATTCGCAAGACTAACGCAAGTCCCAAGCGCTGCGTTATACGCTCCAACACGACGGTACTGCGCATGTGGATCACTTATGCTGGTCGCCGCCACCGTTGGTGAAATCGTTCAGACATTCAATTCGCTTATCGATGTATAGACTATACGGTTGCGGTAAAACCTCGGCGACTTCTCTGCAATTTAATCACACCAAGAGATGGCTTCCATTGCCTTATCCAAATTAAAATCATTATATGTATTTGTAAAGATATTGGTTAATCTATTTTCTATGGCTCTCTTGAGAATAGGATCCCAAAAGGAAGATGTCGATGTTAAAATTTTCACGTCACTATAGTTAATTGAATGACCTGTATCCACACAATATCAGCCACAGATGACTTCTCTGGCTGTAGTAAGCGCGTGTATCTTCATCGTCCACACACCTCTCATGAATGGTGGGTGTTGTCTGACCTGCATATGACTTATCACAGTTTCCGCAAGGAATCTGATGCACACCCATCTTACGAAGCAATAAATCATCCGTCGTGGAACAGAGTAAGGCTGCAGTTTTCGGAGCAGGCCGAAAGATCACCTTTACACGGTGTTTCTACATCTACATCTACATACATCTACATCTGCATATATACTCCGCAATCCACCATACGGTGCGTGGCGGAGGGTACCTCGTACCACAACTAGCATCTTCTCTCCCTGTTCCACTCCCAAAGAGAACGAGGGAAAAATAACTGTGTTTCTCGAGAATACGGCTTATCTTCGAGGAAAGAGCACTCACATAAGCCAAAAACGCTCTTGATCTGAAGGAACTGCTGAAGGTAGTTGTTGTGGGAAGCCCCTCTGCCAGCTAATTTATTTATGGAAGATTTGAAGGACAAGGCACTGGATTCAGTAGGTTTTAAACCAACCGTGTTCTGGACGTACGTGGACGACATATTTGTAGTATGGCCTCATGTGAAGGCTCAATTGGCTATGGAATAGGTAAAGTAAGATTAATATGGAAATCGAAAGAAAGCGTGGCATGATAAACAAAGAAAGACAAATAAACGGAGAAAATAAATACAGCCCATGAGATGGATCGAGATCTAGCAGTATAGAGTGAAAAGTCGATTGTGCTAGATAATGAAAAGGGCATTGTGTTTTGGATCAAGAAGTGCAAACTTGCCAGTAGAAGTGATGAAGAGTTTGGGAAAGAGACGAAGAAGAGAGATAGTGCACCTATGTAATGAGATGTATTAAAGAGGAGAATTTCCAGAGGACTTTATCAAAATGATAATGATACCAGTTGAGAAAAAGAACAGGAAAAATATGAAGAACATAGGACTATCTGTTTAATTTCTCAAGCAGCCAAAATATTATTGCGCTGAACAGAAGGTTGTATGGGAAGCTAAATTGTCACGTTGAAAAGTAATAGTTTGTATTTCAAAAGTTAAAGGAATAAGAGTTGACAGTTAATAAGTACAGTAGAGAGATACACTCCTGGAAATTGAAATAAGAACACCGTGAATTCATTGCCCCAGGAAGGGGAAACTTTATTGACACATTCCTGGGGTCAGATACATCACATGATCACACTGACAGAACCACAGGCACATAGACACAGGCAACAGAGCATGCACAATGTCGGCACTAGTACAGTGTATATCCACCTTTCGCAGCAATGCAGGCTGCTATTCTCCCATGGAGACGATCGTAGAGATGCTGGATGTAGTCCTGTGGAACGGCTTGCATGCCATTTCCACCTGGCGCCTCAGTTGGACCAGCGTTCGTGCTGGACGTGCAGGCCGCGTGAGGCGACGCTTCATCCAGTCCCAAACATGCTCAATGGGGGACAGATCCGGAGATCTTTCTGGCCAGGGTAGTTGACTTACACCTTCTAGAGCACGTTGGGTGGCACGGGATACATGCGGACGTCCATTGTCCTGTTGGAACAGCAAGTTCCCTTGCCGGTCTAGGAATGGTAGAACGATGGGTTCGATGACGGTTTGGATGTACCGTGCACTATTCAGTGTCCCCTCGACGATCACCAGTGGTGTACGGCCAGTGTAGGAAATCGCTCCCCACACCATGATGCCGGGTGTTGTCCCTGTGTGCCTCGGTCGTATGCAGTCCTGATTGTGGCGCTCACCTGCACGGCGCCAAACACGCATACGACCATCATTGGCACCAAGGCAGAAGCGACTCTCATCGCTGAAGACGACACGTCTCCATTCGTCCCTCCATTCACGCCTGTCGCGACACCACTGGAGGCGGGCTGCACGAAGTTGGGGCGTGAGCGGAAGACGGCCTAACGGTGTGCGGGACCGTAGCCCAGCTTCATGGAGACGGTTGCGAATGGTCCTCGCCGATACCCCAGGAGCAACAGTGTCCCTAATTTGCTGGGAAGTGGCGGTGCGGTCCCCTACGGCACTGCGTAGGATCCTACGGTCTTGGCGTGCATCCGTGCGTCGCTGCGGTCCGGTCCCAGGCCGACGGGCACGTGCACCTTCCGCCGACCACTGGCGACAACATCGATGTACTGTGGAGACCTCACGCCCCACGTGTTGAGCAATTCGGCGGTACGTCCACCCGGCCTCCCGCATGCCCACTATACGCCCTCGCTCATAGTCCGTCAACTGCACATACGGTTCACGTCCACGCTGTCGCGGCATGCTACCAGTGTTAAAGACTGCGATGGAGCTCCGTATACCACGGCAAACTGGCTGACACTGACGGCGGCGGTGCACAAATGCTGCGCAGCTAGCGCGATTTGACGGCCAACACCGCGGTTCCTGGTGTGTCCGCTGTGCCGTGCGTGTGATCATTGCTTGTACAGCCCTCTCGCAGTGTCCGGAGCAAGTATGGTGGGTCTGACACACCGGTGTCAATGTGTTCTTTTTTCCATTTCCAGGAGTGTATATTGAGAGGAATAGAGAAATTTATACTGTATTTGTTGACAGAAAATTCTACTGACCAAGTACAATTGAGCAAGAAGAAAAAAGAGTTGACTTTAAGCAGAGTAGATTGGCACATAACCAATATTTACCGCAGACTACAGGATTAAGGATTGGAAATAAAATGTGGGGGCAAAGTGTAATTGGGAGTGGAGCGATGCAAGTCGGTTGTCGTTCCCCCACTGTCCTTTAACGTAAACCGAGAGAAGTTCTTGAGGGATGTTCTCTTGATTAAAGTGGAGTTTGTGGAGGAGGAAAGAAACTAGCATGTATAGGATTTGTAAATGAGGTGGCGTGACTAGCAAAAAGTGCGAAAATAAAATAATGAAAATCTTAATTAGGCCTGAGCACGATATAGTATGAGGGTCAGAAAGATTAGAAAAAAAGTGCATGGTATTTGACACTCTCGTAAAATTGGTAATATTACGTCATGAAAAATTAAAATTAGCAAAGATACATCATTCAGTTACATAGGAAGTACAATAACGGAAAGGAGTGTTTTATCTGGAGTGTAGCCCTCCATGAAGCTGAAACATGGACACTGAGATGAGAAGAGAGAACAAAAGGAAGTTGGAAATATTAGAGGTCTACGTGTGGAGGAGGACAGAAACGATTAGTTGGGCAAAGAGGTGCTGTAAAGAATAGGAGAGAAAGAAGACTATTGGGAATTATAAGAAAAAGAAAGAAGAACTGGTTACATGCTGCAATGGGACTGTTTGATGGTGAATGCGTTGGAGGGATTAGTTTGTGGCAGAAAAATGAATGGTAGAGGGGGGTGCAAGATGGTGGGCGATATTATAAGAAGTGGGAGCTATACGGGAACCGTGGAGAGCAGTGGAAGTCAGACAGCATGGAGATAAACATCGTCAAGGCCTGCCTCCGGGCAGAACACAATAATAATAATAATAATAATAATAATAACAAAATTTCTCATTTCTAACCTTTCCTCTTTCTCCATTTTCTTTTCCCCTAATTTCTATTTCATCCATTTTTCTCTTCAACGGTTTGTTTCACTTCTTAATTCTAATGCTGATCACTATAACAAAATATAACACAAATATAAATGAATCTTGGTAAGCAGTGAAAAGCAAAGCAGACGATTCAAATACGAAAGTATGGAGGCTATCCGACATAGTATTCTCAGAACGTCTCAGATATCAGAGTCTGTTCATAATACTACCAGATATATGAGTCGTAACGATAAAACCAGTGAATACTGCGGAAGGAAATTACGAGGTTCTCTGTAAATGCTATAAAATTTGTGCTAGTTGAATCTATTACTATACAGAGACGGTAAGTCCTGACATTTTACTTTAATGGTGTCAAATACCAACAGATAGGAGGAGATTAGTGTTTAACGTCCCATCGACAACGAGGTCATTAGAGACGGAGCACAAGCTCGGGTTAGGGAAGGATGGGGAAGGAAATCGGCCGAGCCGTTTCAAAGGAACCATCCCGGCATTTGCCGGAAGTGATATAGGGAAATCACGGAAAACCTAAATCAGGATGGCCGGACGCGGGATTGAACCGTCGTCCTTCCGAATGCGAGTCCAGTGTGCTAAACACTGCGCCACCTCGCTCGGTACCAACACATAGCATAAAAGCGCCCGAATTTACTTACCTCTGGATAGCTTCTCTCGCTATTAGAGATTTATCTCCTCATTACTAAGGTAAGTTTCGGCAGAACTCACATTTTTCGAAAAATCTGCTTAATCCTATTGCTTACATACAAGGTTTATGATAGGAGATTAATCTTACATGGAAACCTAGAGAGCAAAATTTGTTAAACTTTTAAAACACTTCTGTACCATCAGTCGTGTCACTTATTGGTGAACCTTTGGATTCCTCGCTAGAGAATAAACTACCTAAAGCAAAGAAAGCAGCAGAAGCAAAGAAAAAGTTGATGAATTACAGTGAAGGTTTACTGAAGGAAGATAAAGCCGATAATGCGATTGTTTTGCTTTACGATTACAGCCAGAGAGCTCAAATATAATACACAAATGAAATATCTAGAGCGACTCTCTACAACAGTTCTTATTAGTTCCGATTTTGGGAAAGTAAATGTGTTTCGGGCGTGTGCTATGGTTTTTTTAAATTTTATATATATATATATATATATATAAAAAGTGTCAGCCTTATATATATACTGTATATATATATATATATATATATATCAAGTGTCAGCCTTATATATATATATATATATATATATATATATATATATATATATATATATATATATATATATATATAGTGTCAGCCTAGCTCTACATCGAACTCTGCAGCCTCATCTTGTGGATAACAAGTATCAACACAACTGACTTATGAGAGGATTATAGCCTTTCCTCTTTTGTTTGATTTCTCTCCTCGTTTGTATATGTATAAAACTTGCTGAGCATCCGCTAATTACAGGAGTATATTTTCTTTACGAATTAAAGGATGAGCACTGGACTTGTGCCTTTCGCGAACTACACCGGTCCATCTGAAGTACATGACCACATCTCAATGAACAAAATTGCGTTTCTTCCCCAGGTACTCTTTTCACGCAGCTGTTTAGGTATTTCGCGAGAAAGGCAAAATTTATGAGCGCATTTTTAAGCTGTAAGATAGAGTTTGGTTTTATGAGGATCACTGGTAGAGGTAAGTAAGAAAAATGTATAACGGAAGCATGTAAATAGGGATTCCTCTACGATGATATCTTTGAACGATTGCCACGTCATTTACGTTGTGTAAGTCGTAGCATTACTTTCAACTTATCACTGTGCAAGAATACGTATCTATTTTAACATATATAGAACGTGTCAAATTACGATATTGTGAAAGGTTCTTAGATATGAAGAAATATCTACAGGTTGTTCCTGAAATGAATGACCAGCAGCTGTCTATATGCTCGTAATTATACAAGGCGTTTATCGTACAGGTACAACGGAAGGGGCGAGTAGAGGATAATGAAACAAGTAAATAATTCCAGTACACATAGATCGGGAAACCAGCGGTTTCCCCAATACGACGCATTACGACGATTCCTGAGGATTCAGAGGGCAGATAGGCGCTTCACGACAAACGGATTAAAAGTGTTCCGAAGATCCAACGTTCATGTGAAGACAGCTTCAGCACATCTCATCGATACCCGTAAAAGTTCAGAAATCCAAACGTGTTCCGGATGCACTGACAATCATCCATAACACTTTCCCGGAGTTCATCGATACTAAATCCAACGGGTTCAAGTCGGACGGACCTAGGAAGCGACTGTAATGGCGAGCCACCAATACACATGTTAAGAAAATTCCTGGCAGATTAAAACTGTGTGCCGGACCGAGGCTCGAACTCGGGACCTTTGCCTTTCGCGGGCAAGTGCTCTACCATCTGAGCTACCCAAGCACGACTCACGCCCCGTCCTCACAGCTTTACTTCTGCCGGTACCTCGTCTCCTACCTTCCAGACTTTACAGAAGCTCTCCTGTGTACCTTGCACAACTAGCACTCCTGAAAGAAAGGATGTTGCGGAAACATCCCCCAGGCTGTGGCTAAGCCATGTCTCCGCAATATCCGTTCTTTCAGGAGTGCTATTTCTGAAAGGTTCGCAGGAGAGCTTCTATAAAGTTTGGAAGGTAGGAGACGAGGTACTGGCAGAAGTAAAGTGAGGACGGGGCGTGAGTCGTGCTTGGGTAGCTCAGATGGTAGAGCACTTGCCCGCAAAAGGCAAAAGTCCCGAGTTCGCGTCTCGGTCCGGCACACAGTTTTAATCTGCCAGGAAGTTCCATATCAGCGCAGATTCTGCTGCAAAGTGAAGATCTCATTCTGGATACACATGTTGTCGAAACACTGTCTACCAGTATTTAGGTGTCTGGAATAGTGATGTATTCAAACGATGGATTCCATAGTAATTTACGCTTGACTTGAGGGTTTTGATATAAACGTGGCCATAGACATTAACAGTTTTGTGATACTGACATGATTGTACCTGTGAATACTTCGTATCGGGGTAACCAACGGTTTCCAAATCCATGTTTACTAGGATTACTTGCCTGTTTCATTGTACCTATAATAGTGAAACACCCTTTAGAGACAGCCGCATGTAGCAAATGTCATACAATACTTCACAGCTATTGGCAAACGGCCGGCTGGTGTGGCCGAGCGGTTCTAGGTGCTTCAGTCTGGACCCACGCGACCGCTAGGGTCTCAGGTTCGAATCCTGCCTCAGGCATAGATGTGTGACATGCCCTTACGTTAGTTAGGTTTAAGTAGTTCTAATTTCTAGGGGACTGATGACCTCAGATGTTAAGTCCCATAGTGCTCAGAGCCATTCGAACCATTTGTTGGCAATCTCCTTTAAAAATTCTTTCCCGAGAGGTTGTTTATAAAATCATGATTTTAACATGCATATCAAATACGTCACTAAACTACAACATACTGTTTGCTTGTATGAGTGTCAGCCAAAAATTCAACCATTTAAACCGTAAAAAATAGGTCTCAGTCTAGCATCCAAACAATTTTAGTCTTAATATAGGATAAAGAAATTGTGAATTTCAAATGGTTCAAATGGCTCTGAGCACTATGGGACTCAACTGCTGTGGTCATAAGTCCCCTAGAACTTAGAACTACTTAAACCTAACTAACCTAAGGACATCACACACATCCATGCCCGAGGCAGGATTCGAACCTGCGACCGTAGCAGTCGCACGGTTCCGGACCGCGCGCCTGGAACCGCGAGACCACCGCGGCCGGAGAATTTCAAATTATTTCCTTTTGACATAACATTGGATCCATTATTCTTGCTGGTGTTCAGGGGGCATCGGACAAAATAACATTCTCTGCAGGCTCTTGTTGAACTTTCTGGACCGGATAGAATATTTTTTATCACACATCAGTACACTCATGTTCAGAAAAAAACAGAATACCTTAACGAGTTGATATAGAACGTCCATATTCACAGGAAACGTACTGCAGAAACTATTAGCATTTGAACCGTGATGGCCCGCGGTTTAAGGTCAACATCGACATAGCGGTGCAACGCCACCTACGGTAAAGTGTGCATGCGGCTCCCGTTGTTGCTCAAAACCGAAGGTAATGGATCAGTGTGACTTGAGCAGTCCTGCAGGATGCCTCGCAGTATCGTCAAATCAGTGAGTTTCGAAGAGGGCGCACTAGACGCTATTGGCATGAGAGAATATCACGCATCCATCCGACAAACTGGTGCTCGTAAGAAGTATTTCGGCAATGCAACGGCTGTGTGCAGAATGGTTCACGTAAGGCTGTAGAACACGACGAATGGGTCAGGTCGCACCACACAGACCACCCCTCGAGAAAATCGACACCTTATCCGAATGACATTGCAGGACAGATCTGCATCCTCCTCTGCTCTGGCGCAACAGTGGAACAATATAAGACATCGTTGACTATGAGGTGTGACACTCTGTCACCGTTTATTGCGAGATGGGCTACGTACGCGTCATCCACTTCTCCACCTACCTTTGACGAACGTACAGAAACTTACTAAACGGCAGTGGTGTGTGGAACGACGTCAGTGGAGAAAGGAGTGGCATGAGATAGTGGTTTGGGACGAGTCCAGGTTCTGTTTTCTTGATAATGATGACCGCATTTTGGTTTGAGCAGGCGGGAGGAGCGGCTTCACAGTGACTGCACTCGCACCAGACATACAGCGCCGACGCACGGCCTTATGGTGTGGGGTGGTATTGGGAACATTCACAAATAACAACTGGTGCGTGTCCACGGCACTGTAACCAGTATGTCCTTCATAAATGACATCCTGCGACCTCTAGCCATACCTTTATTGCACAACGTCGCCGACGTCATTTTTCAGATAGACAATGAACGACCATGTGCCGCTGAAAGGACACGTGCCTTCTTGGTGTCACAGGATGTTAGATTTTTGCCCTGGCCCGCCAGATCAATGCCATCACGCATGGAACAAGTTATCAGAGCCCACGGCGGATCCTGTACCTACAAGGCCACAGGACACATTCTGAACCGAGATCATTGAAATGCTAAACTGCTCATCACTTCTGCAAAACATACTAACGTACCAGTCCTGTGAATATGGATGTCCTATCTCTAGTCGTTCAAGGTGTTCTGCTTTCTTTTCTGAACATGAGTGTATGAATAGTTCACTCAACGATTACAATGACAACAAAGAATAGGGTGATTTACCTTCATCATTTGCTAACTATATGAACTCATTTTGTGTCCGTTAATATATCGATTTCGCAGGTCAGTGGATAATAGCGTTGCTTTCTTGAAGACCTTTCTTTCATTTACTGCCAATGCCCTTGCCACAGTGGATACACCGGTTCCCGTGAGATCACCGAAATTAAGCACTGTCGGGCGTGGTCGGCGCTTGGATGGGTTACCATCCGGGCCACCATGCGCTGTTGCCAGTTTTCGGGGAGCACTCATCCTCGTGATGCCCATTGAGGAACTACTCGGCCGAATAGTAGCGGCTCCGGTCAAAGAAAACCATCATAACGACCGGGAGAGCGGTGTGCTGACCACACGCCGCTCCTATCCGCATCCTCAGTGAGGATGACACGGCAGTCGGATGGTCCCGATTGGTTACTTGTGGCCTGAAGACGGAGTGCTTTTTTCTTTCACTACGTAGGTAATAGCTGATCAACTTTAAACTTACGCCCATCCACAAGTAACTATAACCAGAATAAGACACATTCTTTCCTCCAAGTTAAGATACCAAAAGATAGGATCAGCGATGTTAAAGTTTCAGATGAAATATCGAGTGGTATTTTTTCAGTAGAAATTACATAAGAAACTTTATTTAAAATTTACTGGGCAGTTGAGCAGCTGACGCTACTCCAGCAAAGCTACATTTTCTATGGTAACACACATACACACACACACACACACACATACACACACACACACACACACAAAGAGACAATCGCTGCTCGTGTTCCTAGATTGGAGCTCTTTTGGAATAGACGTTATGTATGATGAGAGAGATGTACAGAACTTAGTGGCTCATAAACAGAGTCGTAACCGGCCGTCAGTCAGTACCAAAGACTCAGGTCAGAGAAATTAGACAGGAAACGCTCAGAGAAAGGTGAAAGGCAAATTCTGAGCACTGGCATTCGAGGTAGACTGTAATGTATACATGAGACCATCATAAATGCCACAAAGGTATAATGATAGATACAAGGGCACGCACAGTCAGTAATGTTAGCATGAAGTATTCCTCGCCATCTACCGTGCAGTTGATACAAGCTAATTATCATACGAGGTGCATTCAAGTTCTAAGGCCTCCGATTTTTTTTCTAATTAACTACTCACCCGAAATCGATGAAACTGGCGTTACTTCTCGACGTAATCGCCCTGCAGACGTACACATTGTTCACAACGCTGACGCCATGATTCCATGGCAGCGGCGAAGGCTTCTTTAGGAGTCTGTTTTGACCACTGGAAAATCGCTGAGGCAGTAGCAGCACGGCTGGTGAATGTGCGCCCACAGAGAGTGTCTTTCATTGTTGGAAAAAGCCAAAAGTCACTAGGAGCCAGGTCAGGTGAGTAGGGAGCATGAGGAATCACTTCAAAGCTGTTATCACGAAGAAACTGTTGCGTAACGTTAGCTCGGTGTGCGGGTGCGTTGTCTTGGTGAAACAGCACACACGCAGCCCTTCCCGGACGTTTTTGTTGTAGTGCAGGAAGGAATTTGTTCTTCAAAACATTTTCGTAGGATGCACCTGTTACCGTAGTGCCCTTTGGAACGCAATGGGTAAGGATTACGCCCTCGCTGTCCCAGAACATGGACACCATCATTTTTTCAGCACTGGTGGTTACCCGAAAACTTTTTGGTGGCGGTGAATCTGTGTGCTTCCATTGAGCTGACTGGCATTTTGTTTCTGGATTGAAAAATGGCATCCACGTCTCATTCATTGTCACAACCGACGAAAAGAAAGTCCCATTCATGCTGTCATTGCGCGTCAACATTGTTTGGCAACATGCCACACGGGCAGCCGTGTGGTCATCCATCAGCATTCGTGGCACCCACCTGGATGACACTTTTCGCATCTTCAGGTCGTCATGCAGGATTGTGTGCACAGAACCCACAGAAATGCCAACTCTGGATGTGTTCTGTTCAACAGACATTCGGCGATCCCTCAAAACAATTCTCTCCACTTTCTCGATTATGTCGTCAGACCGGCTTGTGCGAGCCTGAGGTTGTTTCGGTTTGTTGTCACACAATGTTCTGCCTTCATTAAACTGTCGCACCCACGAACGCACTTTCGACACATCCATAACTCCATCACCACATGTCTCCTTCAACTGTCGACGAATTTCAATTGGTTTCACACCAAGCAAATTCAGAAAACGAATGATTGCACGCTGTTCGAGTAAGGAAAACGTCGCCATTTTAAGTACTTAAAACAGTTCTCATTATCGCCGCTGGCGGTAAAATTCCATCTGCCGTACAGTGCTGCCATCTCTGGGACGTATTGACAATGAAGGCGGTCTCATTTTAAAACAATGCGCATGTTTCTATCTCTTTCCAGTCCGGAGAAAAAAAATCGGAGGCCTTAGAACTTGAATGCACCTCGCATTGGGGAAGAAATAATATTCCAGTTAGGTAGTTAGTGAGTTCCATGTTCCATGTATAATTTGCACAATAAATCGTAACGATGTGGAATGAGTTATTTTACTTTCATGTCACAAATTAATGTGTAAAAGCGGCTACTTTTTTCTGGTATTATAATTATGTACACCATTGCTCCGCCTAACTCCTTAAACAGATGTCTAGAAGATTAACGTAGGTGAGAACCTCATTTTACTCTAAGAGCACATTTTTGACCAACGAAGACTTTCCTTCTTGAAGATGAGCTACCCCATAATATTATTACATATCAAGTTATTAAATGAGAAATATGTAAAATATGTCAACTGATTTGTCTCTCCCAAAGATTTGCAGTGATTCTGAGTGCAAATGTGGCTGAACTAAGTTGTTTTTGGAATTCTAGAATGAGGTTTTCCGAGCTCAAATTTTCATCAATATGGTCACCTAAAATTTTTTAAGTTGCGCCGTATTTATTATTTCCTCACCGAGAGGTATATTTATCGGTGGTGCAGTACCTCTAGATGAGCAAAACTAAATGTGTCTTTTCATAATTGAGAGTGAAACCACAGGAAGAAAACCAATGACATTTTTAAGAAAATAGTTTACCATTTCTTCTGTTGCTGTACGTATGTTTGAATTGATTACAATGCTAGTGTCATCGCCAAAAAAAAGTAATTCTGCTTGTTGTATATTAAAAGGAAGATAGATTACTTATATGGGTCGCCCGGAGCGGCCGAGTGGTCCTAGGCGCTACAGTCTGGATCCGCGCGACCGCTATGGTCACAGGTTGGAAACCTGCCCGGGGCATGGATATGTGTGATGTCCATAGGTTCGTTTGGTTTAACTAGTTCGAAGTTCTAGGGGACTGATGACCTCCAATGTTAAGTCCCATAGTGCTCAGAGCCATTTGAACCATTTTGAACTTATATGGGGAACTATTAAGATCCTAAATTAAGCCTTGGGGAACTCCATATGTGATTTCTCCCCAGTCAAAGGAAACTCTCAAGAGTACAATGGTTGAATTACTGCACTACTGGCCATTAAAATTGCTACACCAAGAAGAAACGCAGATCTTAAACGGGAATTCATTGGACAAATATATTATGACATGTGATTATATTTTCACGCAATCTGGGTACATAGACCCTGAGAAATCAGTACCCAGAACAACCACCTCTGGCCGTAATAACGACCTTGATACGACTGGGCATTGAGTCAAACAGAGCTTGGATGGCGTGTACAGGTACAGTTGCCCATGCAGCTTCAACACGTTTCCACAGTTCATCAAGGGTAGTGGCTGGCGTAATGTGACGAGCCAGTTGCTCGGCCACCATTGACTAGACGTTTTCAATTGGTGAGATATCTGGAGAATGTGCTTTCACGCAATCTGGGTACATAGACCCTGAGAAATCAGTACCCAGAACAACCACCTCTGGCCGTAATAACGACCTTGATACGCCTGGGCATTGAGTCAAACAGAGCTTGGATGGCGTGTACAGGTACAGTTGCCCATGCAGCTTCAACACGTTTCCACAGTTCATCAAGGGTAGTGGCTGGCGTAATGTGACGAGCCAGTTGCTCGGCCACCATTGACTAGACGTTTTCAATTGGTGAGATATCTGGAGAATGTGCTGGCCAGGGCAGCAGTCGAACATTTTCTATATCCAGAAAAGCCCGTACAGGACCCGCAACATGCGGTCGTGCATTATCCTGCTGAAATGTAGGGTTTCGCAGGGATAGAATGAAGGGTAGAGTCACGGGTCGTAACACATCTGAAATGTAACGTCCACTCTTCAAAGTGCCTTTAATGCGAACAAGAGGTGACCGAGGCGTGTAACCAATGGCACCCCATACCATCACGCTGGGTGATACGCCAGTATGGCGATGACGAATACACGCTTCCAATGTGCATTCACAGCGATGTCGTCAGCCACGGATGCGACCATCATTATGCTATAAACAGAATCTGGATACATCCGAAAAAATGGCATTTTGTCATTCGTGCACCCAGGTTGGTCATTGAGTATACCATCGCTGGGGCTCCTGTCTGTGATGCAGCGTCAAGGGTAACCGCAGCCATGGTCTCCGAGCGGATAGACCATGCTGCTGCAAACGTCGTCGAATTGCTCGTGCAGATGGTTGTTGTCTTGCAGACGTCTCCATCTGTTGACTCATGGATCGAGACGTGGCTGCGCGATCCGTTACAGCCATGCGGATAAGATGCCTGTCATCTCGACTGCTAGTGATACGAGGCCGTTGGGATCCAGCACGGCGTTCCGTAGTACCCTCCTGAACCCACTGACTCCATATTCTGCTAACAGTCATAGGGTCTCGACCAACGCGAGCAGCAATGTCGCGATACGATAAACCTCAATCGCAATAAGCCTTTATCAAAGTCGGAAACGTGATGGTACGCAATTCTCCTCCTTACACGAGGCATCAAAACAACGTTTCACGAGGTAACGCCGGTCAACTGCTGTTTGTGTATCAGAAACCGGTTGGAAACGTTCCTCATGTCAGCACGTTGTAGGTGTCGCCACCGGCGCAAACCTTGTGTGAATACTCTGAAAAGCTAAACATTTGCATATCACAGCATCTTCTTCCTGTCGGTTAAATTTCGCATTTGTAACATGACACCTTCGCGGTGTAGCAATTTTAATGGCCAGTAGTGTAAGTACAGCTTTCCGCATTCTTTTGGTTAAATGTTATCCATTGGTTGGCTGTATAGTGCAACAATATATCTTACTATAGGAGACTAGTTTGGAAGTGCAGGATCATATCTTCCACGAATTTTCCTGGAGCGCAGTTCCTGACAACTGGATGCAAATGACCTGTTTTTGGGACCACGCGAGCGCCTAATGTGCTCTATCGATAAACGGCGGAGTTGAAACCAGAGTACTTCTATTTTTCACTGTTTGCGTAGCAATTTGGACATAAATGGGAGCTTCCAAATCAGGGGAATCCTTGAAACAGAGCCAGCGCAGAATACAGATTGCGTCCCTTGCCCGTAAACATCAGCGCCTGGGCGCCGGAATGTCTACACACGAGGTCGATGCAGGGTGGCCAAGATTTGTGAGCAGAGCCTGTGTTCGCCGGGGCGAGCAGACTGTGTTGCGACAAGAAGCTGCCTACCCTTCACCCTTACACAATGCTGTTTCACTTCTTGCTGGCGGGTGGTGTCTTATGATTACGTCGCTGTTAATTCCTGGAGTAAATTATGCAATGTGAGCATCAAGTATATCGCGGAGTAAGGAAATTATTTCCATGGAACTCTAAACAAGTCTTTGGTTCGTAATAAGTGAATGCTGTGTTTGCATTGTGTGCGTGATTCTAATTAGCGCGCATAACGCAGTTTGAATCCGACCTGTAAGGAAACGTGCTGCGACTCACGAAGGGTTTAGACGTCAGAAGAATAGCTGCCATAAATGTTCCTAAAATATACCAATGAGGTAGGAAGGGGACCTCTATCTTAGAATAGACAACAACAATTCCCTGTAATCGTACACTTCTGGCCATTAAAATTGCTACACGAAGCAGAAATGCAGATGATAAACGGGTATTCATTGCACGAATATATTATACTACAACTGACATGTGATTACATTTTCACGCAATTTGGGTGCATAGATTCTGAGAAATCAGTACCCACAACAACCACCTCTTGCCATAATAACGGCCTTGATACGCCTGGGCATTAAGTCAAACAGAGCTTGCATGGTGTGTACAGGTACAGCTGCCCATGCAGCTCCTACACGATACCATAGTTCATCAAGAGTAGTGAATGGCGTATTGTGATGAGCCAGTTACTCGGCCACCATTGACCAGACGTTATCAAATGGTGAGAGATCTGGAGAATGTGCTGGCCAGGGCAGCAGTCGAACATTTTATGTATCCAGCAAGGCCCGTACAGGACCTGCAACATGCGGTCGTGCATTATTTTGCTGAAATGTAGGGATTCGCAGGGATCGAATGAAGAGTAGAGCCGCGGGTCGTAACACATCTGAAATGTAACGTCCACTGTCCAAAGTATCGTCAGTGCGAACAAGAGGTGACATAGACGTGTAACCAATGGCACCCCACACTATCACGCTGGGTGATACGCCAGTATGGCGATGACGCATACACGCTTCCAATGTGCGTTCACTGCGATGTCGCCAAACATGGATACGACCATCATTATGCTGTAAACAGAACCTCGATACATCCGAAAAAATGACGGTTTGCCATTCGTGCACCCAGGTTGGTCGTTGAGTACACCTTCGCAGGGGCTCCTGTCTGTGATGCAGCGTCACGGGTAACGGCAGCCATGGTCTCCGAGCTGATAGTCCATGCAGCTGCAAACGTCGTCGAACTGTTCGTGCAGATGGTTGTTGTCTTGCAGACGTCCCCATCTGTTGACTCATGGATCGAGACGTGGCTGCACGATCCGTTACAGCCATGCGGATAAGATGCCTGTCACCTCGACTGCTAGTGATACGAGGCCGTTGGGATCCAGCACGGCGTTCCGTATTACCCTCCTGAACCCACCGATTTCATATGCCGACAGTCATTGGATCTCGACGAATGCGAGAATCAATGTCGCGATACGATAAACCGCAATAGCGATAGGCCACAATCCGACATTTATCAAAGACGGAAACGTGACGGTACGCATTTCTCCTCCGTACACGAGGCATCACAACAACGTTTCACCAGGCAACGCTAGTCAACTGATGTTTGTGTATGAGAAATCGGTTGGAAACTTTCCTCATGTCAGCACGTTGTAGGTGTGGCTACCGGCGCCAACCTTGTGTGAATGCTCTGAAAAGGTAATCATTTGCATATCACAGCATCTTTTTCCTGTCGGTTAAATTTCGCGTCTGTAGCACGTCATATTCGTGGTGTAGCAATTTTAATGGCCGGTAGTGTTTTTATTGGAATCACTTTTGCACATGTTGGGTAATTACAATGCACAAGAGCAATCTCAGGTACCGCCTGTTCAGACAAGGGAATCCTGCAATTAAATTTCTCAAATAACATAAAATATAAAACATCAATAATATCATAAAATTCATAATAGTTAATTGTTTTAACTGAGAGAAAGACTCTCTGGTGGAAGGCTATCCTAATGTCGAGCTGAACAATGTTACTGTCTGTAACAAATTTTATTCTTTCCCCCCAAATATTAAACAATCGTGGCCATCGAGAGTACGAAGGAAATACATTAATTTCGGGAAATACTACAAGGAGGACAGGTCTTCCTACTTTGAGTTTTGTATCACTGTAGTAAAAACTGGCTTGTGGCACAACGTTTACATTTAACCTTTCGGTGGGCGCGGCTTTCGTACTTCCACGAGTGGGCGCGTTGCGGCTTTTGCGCCGCAATTAGTTTTACATGTTTAACCTACGGAAAAATAATGGCTCTGGCTCTGAGTACTATGGGACTTAACTTCTGAGGTCATCAGTCCCCTAGAACTTAGAACTACTTAAACCTAACTAACCCAAGGACATCACACACACCCATGCCCGAGGCAGGATTCGAACCTGCGACCGTAGCAGCAGCGCGGTTGCTGGCTGAAGGGCCTATAACCGCTCGTCCACAGCGGTCGGTCGCGTTATCACTTGTTCGATTTGTGAAGCTCTTTCTCTTGAATAAATCAGGATATGTCAGGAACAGTATTGGTCCTAATATCGTTTCTGTTAGTCTCTTAAATTACTACGATGTATTGTTGGACAAGTTATCACCTTTGTTTCTAGCGCTCCTTAACATTTTGTTCAAAAATGGTTCAAATGGCTCTGAGCACTATGCGACTCAACTTCTGAGGTCATCAGTCGCCTAGAACTTAGAACTAAGTAAACCTAACTAACCTAAGGACATCACACACATCCATGCCCGAGGCAGGATTCGAACCTGCGACCGTAGCGGTCACGCGGTTCCAGACTGAAGCGCCTTTAACCGCACGGCCACACCGGCCGGCTCATTTTGTTCTGGCTGAAGAGGATACTCCGAGAGGCACTCTATGAAATAGCATTGCCAGCAAACAAGGGCTGCTTGCATTCTACGACAGGTCTCGCTCTGCTGAGGAATGATCTGTAACCACGATAACACGACGCCTTCTGCCTCGTAAGCATCTACACCACTAACATTCTGGCTCGATCGGACAATAACGTATGACTGTATAAAGATTCTTCATAAATCGATTTGCATATCGTATTATGGTATCTTATATTTGTGGCTATTGTGTGACTGTATCTATTGTGTCTTAAGTACAGCTCCTTAGTACCAGGTGTAGAAGTATGAAACCATAATTTTGTTGCAATAGTTACACGTCTGTTGTTTGAAACTGATAAACGGTTTTTATTCAAAATAATCTCCGTTGCTATTTATACATTTCTCCGATCTCTCATGTATGTATGGTATTCTGTCCTACGACAGGTCTTGTCATGGGTTAAGCCTCTTCCACTTTTGTCTGTCCACAGCCAGTCTTTTCTTTTCTGAATATTTGCCTTTTTTGATATTGTCCAGCATTTGATATCTTCTTTTTCCACTTGCCTTTTTTCCCCTCTACCATTCCTTCTGTTCCTTACTTCAGTAAACAGTCCCTCCTCAAACAAGTGTCAATCCAGTTCCGTTTTCTCTCTCTGATAACTTTCAGCATGTTACTTTCTTATCCAACTCTTCGTAATACTTCCTCATTCCTCACGCGGTCTTCCCGTTTCACTTTTTCCATTCTTCTCCATGAAAACGGAAATGAGCATTTCGCCCCTTACGGGGCAGGTCCGACCACCTTGGTGCAGGTCTTATTACATTCGACGCCACATTGGGCGAGCTGCGCGGCGAATGGGGAAGAAATGATGATGAAAACAACACAACACCCAGTCCCTGAGCAGAGAAAATCCCCGACCCAGCCGGGAATCGAACCCGGGCCCCTCAGGACATCAACCCGTCACGCTGACCATTCAGCTATCGGTTCGGATACGCTTCTCCATATGCACATCTCTAGTGCCTCTAATCTTCTTTCGTCTTTCTTCCTCAATGTCCAGGTCTCCACACCATATAGTACAACGCTCCAGATGTAACATTTGGCAAGTCTTTTCCTCAGATTTTTGTTTAGTGGATTATAAAATAATTTTTGTTTCCTCTTGATTCCTTCTTTTGCCATTGCAATTCTTTTTCTAATTTCTGTTGAGCAATAGGTATTATCCATTATTACACTTCCCAATGATTGAAGTTATTCACTTGCTCTATTCCTTCTCCCTCTATACGGCATTTTCTCCCCTTTCCTCCAATTACCATGCTTTTCGTTTTCTTCTTGTTAATCTTCATTCCATATTCTTCTAATTTTGTGTTTAGATCATCTAATATTTGTTCCACCTCTCTTGGCTCTCTGCCATTACAATGTCGTCTGCAAATCTTATACACTTCACTCTCCGACCTATGAATGCCACGCCAAAAAAAACAGTTCTTCTTTTGAAGCGAACCAGTCAGCGAGCCACTTTCCTACATTTAATGCGAACTGTAGCGTTGTACAACAAGACCGTGTCCCAGTGATGCAAACAGATGATAATCGGACGGGTCCAAGTCTGGATAATAAGCCGCATGCCCCAGTATTTCCCAATTGAACGGCTCGATTGTTTCCCTGAACCGTTTTTCTGTTTCCAGAATGAGATTTTCACCCTGTAGGGCAGTGTGCGCTGATATGAAACTTCCTGACAGATTAAAACTGTGTGCCGGACCGAGTCAAACTCGGGACCTTTGCCTTTCGCGGGAAAGTGCTCTACAATCTGAGCTACCCAAGCGCGACGCACGACCCGTCCTCACATCTTCAATTCTGCCAGTACCTCGTCTCCTACCTTCCAGACTTCACAGAAGCTCTTTTGCGAACCGAGCAGAACTAGCACTCCTGAAAGAAAGGATATTGCGGAGACATGGCTTAGCTACAGCCTGGAGGATGTTTCCAGAATGAGATTTTCACCCTGCAGCGGAGTGTGTGCTGATATTCTGATTCCCATTCTGGAAACATCCCCGATGCTGTGGCTAAGCCGTGTCTCCGCAGTATCATTTCTTAAAGGAGTGCTAGTTCTGCTAGATTCGCAGAAGAGCTTCCGTGAAGTATGGATGGTAGGAGATGAAGTACTGGCAGAACTGAAGCTGTGAGGACGAGTGGTGAGTCGTGCTTCGGTAGCGCAGATGGCTGCCGGCACGGTAGCTAAGCGTGTTAGGTCAGAGGGTTAGCTGCCCTCTGTAATAAAAAAAACTGAGTTAATCGATCAACAACGAACTTTAACGGATGTCTTATGACGTCCGCCCAGAGCAGATGAAACGAACAAAAAAAAAAAAAAAAAGAAAAAAAAAAAAAAAAAGGCCGGTGTGGCCGTGCGTGTCTAGGCGCGCCAGTCTGGAACCGCGTGACCGCCACGGTCGCAGGTTCGAATCCTGCCTCGGGCATAAATAATTATGCCGGCACGGTAGCACAGCGTGTTCGGTCAGAGGGTTTAGCTACCCTCTGTAATAAAACACTGAGTAAACGGATCAACAAACAACCTGAACGAGCGTCATCGGACGTCTGCCGCGAACAAATTCAACGAACAATATAGAACAAAATGAGATTAAAAAAAAAAAAACAAGAAAAGATGGTAGAGCACTTGCCCGGGGAAGGCAAAGGTCCCGAGTTCGAGTCACGTTCCGGCAGCCAGTTTTAATCTGCCAGGAAGTTTCCGTTTTGCTGTTTGTGATGGGGCTTTATCATAGAGCAATATGACTTCGTGTTGCCTTTTTCCATATTCCGGTCTTTTTCAAGTAATGCTTGATTTAAATCGATCATTTGCTTTTCGTAGCGATCAGTTTTAATCGTTTTATCAGGTTTTAGCAGCTCTTAATAGATGACACCTTCTGATCACACGGAACACAGAGCATTGTCTTCTTTCCAAAGCGGTTTGGTCTTGCAGTGGATGTCTATGGTTTTTCCACATTCACCCATGATTTACGACCCTTAGGATTCCAAAATGTATCCATTTTTCATTACCTGCACTATTCGATGGAGAAACGATTTCCTTTTCTATCTGACGAGCAGCATTTCACAAGTGGTCTTTCGATTTGCTTCCTGTCTTTCATTCTGTTCACGCGGAACCCATTTTCCCACTTTCTGCACCTTTCCATAGCTTTCAACCAAAGAGAAACGGCTTTCTGCGTCACATTCAATTGTTCCGCGAGATTCTGTTGAGTATCATCTTCATCCAATAAGGCCTACAACTCGTTGACTTCGAACTTTTTCGGTGTCTTCCCTCGATCGTCGTTTCTCACGTCAAATACAACCCTTTTGAATGTTTTGAAACACTCTAAACACTGTGTTTTCCAAAGAGTATGTTCACGGAAAGCTTCGAGAAGCATTCGATGTGATTCTGCAGCACTTTTCTTCAAATGATAACAGAAACCCAATGCTGTCCGCAAATCGTAGTTCGTAGGCACAAAACTCGCCCCGTTTACGGGTTTGAAACAGATACTGATGTATGGAACTTTGTTTACTGCGTGTTGACATATGTGGTCGGCCATATAGGAAGAGGCGGATGGCGCTGCAGACGCGGTCTCATGGGTCCTATACTGACGGCTAAGTTTGTAACCTCCCCACAAAATTCTTTCACATTTAGTGTATCCTTAAAACAGAAAAGTCGCTAAACTTCTCAACAGTAAAAATTATAATCATGTCGTTCACATTCAGTGTAACGTCCCAACAAAAAATTAATTCAGTAACCTGGTAATAATACAATGTAACTAACCTGTCAATTAAATTGTCGCTCACTTATAACTTTTCAATAATTGACTGTGAATTTAACCTGGTAAATTTTGGACGTCAGCAGTGCTGCGTCATGGTCCTGAAAAATCATTCGGAATAAAAAAGGAAAATTCTTACCTCAATGAAGTCGCCGGATAACGCATATATATCTGCTCTTACAATAAATTTTTCTGGCACAGCCCTGTGCAATGCTGGCCGATAGATTTGTCATTTATGAAAAGAAACAACTGATTTTTCTATTGCAATAATCGGGATGATCATGGATTGCATAAATTAGAAAATTCTTTAAATTGAAATGAATGGTTGTTAAAAGTTACTTTTTATGAGAAACATTATTATTAGGACATTTTTAAAATATTTACATGGAACTTGAGATCACAATACTACATATGCGCGAGGCTGCTTTTTACCTTATACAATAATGCTCAGGCTCCGGCATCGCTGCACCACGACCGGCCCAGCCAACACGATACACCAGACTAGACTGCTCGCTAGCAACAACTTGCTGCTACAGTTACACAGTTCCTACTGCAGTCAACACTGCTCTCTGGTCTGAGAATCTCTTATACCTTACATATCGCAGGCAGCGCGTGAGCAATACATCGAAATTACATCTGCTCGGACCTCTTACAAGTTCCGGTGTCATACTCTAACACCTGGTATACATTGGATGATGGTGTGGATTTTTGCATAATACTTTCGTTGCTGATGAAAAGAAACAGAGGGAGGGAAGGAGGGGGGGGGGGGCGATGGTACAACCAGAGTTGAACTACGACTACGGAGTAGCAATGAGAATTAGAAACTCTCCGTGGTTTCGAACATTTCGGGCAAACAGGAAACTGATACCTAACCTGGTATGATTGCGTACCAACCATTGTTCAACTTCTTCGCACATATATCAGATAGTCGTTACCGAAGATCCTTTCTGAGACTGTCAGAAAACAGAAGGTGACATAAACCACTTGCTTTCTACCTGCAGTTTCTTCGAAGACCGCCAAAACCACATAGACTACTGAAAATATTACGATAATGAAGTTGCCCGTTGCAAGAACTGCGCAGGGCTTAGTATGTCAGGAGTACACTAACATACACAGATTCCTTTTTTGGTCTTATGCCCCACAGTAATGTTTGTTTTTGAAATTAGTGGTTACATTAACTCTTTGCTTGTATTCTATTTTGTCTGCAGTCGGTATAATGTCAAGACACTTTAATTGTAAGTATTGACCCTATGTCGATACTCTACAATAATCAATCCAGTATTGGAACGCTTTGCGTCTCCTCCACACAGATGTTTTTACGCCTCTAACTAATTGTTGACGGTATGGATCAGCCGGAGCGAAGTTTAAAAAAAAGTAGCAAAGAGAATTCCCCAATCCGTCAAACGGGTAGCAGCCAAAGGTGCCTCATACACTTACTCCATAGACTTATAAGAGATTGTCCGGAATTAAGCGAATGCATTGACATGCAGCCTGGAGATCACCATCGGTACATCATCACACTATCTCCGTTTGGCACCCAAGTTCAGGTAATAAAAATACTTTTCGGCAACAGAAATCGAATTGGCTAACTTCCAGTCGAGTGCCGTTACACAACTGAACCTTATCGATTTCGATCCGATTTTCTAGCTTGTGTCTTACCGTAATAAAAGCTTCTGGCAGTATCCTGGTTTTTGTTTCTGTAAACACATCACTGTTTGTATTGTGTCAGAATCATCTGATGTTCAGTGTACTCGTCTCCCAGTTCATACACTGAAGAAATTGAGAGGAGTGTGCGTGTTCATTATAGAGACGTAACGTTCCGCATAGCTTCACAGCACGGCGCGCTCAGCATTCACCTGCAGAATTCCTCACCCCGTCTGTTGTCAGTTGCTTTAGACTGTGATCAGTGGCGCAGATAACGCTCCGTCATGCCTGCGGCTATCAGGCTCCCATTCCGGACGTGCTATCACATCACATTCCTGACGGCCGCAACAAATTCTTGATCCTAGCACCACACAAGTCCCACGTGGAGTCAGCAAATTTAACGTGTTTCTCTTGCGGTGTATTAAATACCACATTACTTGGAAACACGTAACACAAATTTCACGTAGCACATAATAGAAACTGCGAGACAGTAACCATGTTGTTTCTTAAGTGTGTAGAATCTTTACTACCTTTTAATAAGACCGCTTTCTTGTATGATTGTCTCTTTCGGTACAAATTTTGCAATTGACTGTAAACTAACTTCACCGTGACGTAGAGACTTAAAATTTTAAATATAGCTCAGAAATGGATGACAGAGCAATGTTACCTCGCTTTCTTGTCTGGTGTGTGGCGGGGGACGGAACAGGGGAGCGTATTCTGTGTTCCACCGCCAATTCCTCTTTTTCCTGTTAGAGTCGCGAATGGTTGCCGGGAAGAACAGTTGCTGGTAAGCCTCCGTGTGAACTCGAAACACTCTGATTTTTAACTTTCACTGTCTTTTGGCGGGATACACGTAGAAGAAAACAATATATTGACTGATTCAGCAGAAGACTGGAATTAAACTGAAATTTACCAAGTCTCTACTGTAATCTCATCAAAATATTTTGAAATCGGCCGCAAAATTTCCCATACACAAGACTGTTCTTGTTGTTGTGGTCTTCAGTCCAGAGACTGGTTGGATGCAGCTCTCCATGGTACTCTATCCTGCGCAAGCTTCTTCATTTCTCAGTACCTACTGCAACCTACATCCTTCTGAACCTGCTTAGTGTATTCATCTCTTGGTTTCCGTCTACGATTTTTACCCTCCACGCTGCCCTCCAATACTAAATTGGTGATCCCTTGATGCCTCAGAACATGTCCTACCAACCGATTACTCCTTCTAGTCAAGTTGTGCCACAATTTTCTCTTCTCTCCAGTCCTATTCAAAACCTCCTCATTAGTGATGTGATCTACCCATCTAATCTTCAGCATTCTTCTGTAGCACCACATTTCGAAAGCTTCTATTCTTTTCTTGTCCAAACTATTTATCGTCCATGTTTCACTTCCATGCATGGCTACACTCCATACGAATACTTTCAGAAACGACTTCCTGACACTTATATCTATACTCGATGTTAACAAATTTCTCTTCTTCAGAAACGCTTTCCTTGCCATTGCCAGTCTACATTTTATATCCTCTATACTTCAACCATCATCAGTAATTTTGCTTCCCAAATAGCAAAACTCATTTACTACTGTAAGAGTCTCATTTCCTAACCAATTTCCCTGAGCATCGTCCGACTTAATTCGACCACATTCCATTATCCTCCTGTCCATTCCGTTCATCTGCTCCTCCAAGTGCTTTGCTGTCTTTTCATTTCTTCTCCATGGATTTTAATATCTGCTCCGAATTTTTCTTTTGTTTCCTTTACTGCCTGCTCAATATACAGATTGAATAACATCGGGGATAGGCTACAACCCTGTCTCACTCCCTTCCCAACCATTGCTTCCCTTTCATGCCCCTCGAGTCTTATAACTGTCATCTTGTTTCTATACAAATTGTAAATAGCCCTTCGTTCCCTGTGTTTTACCCCTGTCGCCTTCAGACTCTTAAGCAGAGTATTCCAGTCAACATTGTCAAAAGCTTTCTCTAACTCTACAAATACTAGAAACGTAGAATTGCCTTTCCTTAATGTAAGATCAGTCGCAGGGTCAGTATTGCCTCACGTGTTCCAATATTACTACGGAATCCAAACTGATCTTCCCCGAGGTCGGCTTCTACCAGTTTTTCCATTCGTCCGTAAAGAATTCGCGTTAGTATTTTGCCACCGTTGGGTGGCTTGCGGAGTATTAATGTAGATGTAGATGTATTAAACTGATAGTTCGGTAATTTTCACATCTGTCAACACCTGCTTTCTTTGGGATTGGAATTATTGTATTCTTCTTGATGTCTGAGAGTATTTCACCTGTCTCATACTTCTTGCTCAACAGATGGTAGAGTTTTGTCAAGGCTGTCAGTATTTCTAACGGAATGTTGTCTACTCCCGCGGCCCTGTTTCGACTCAGATCTTTCAGTGTTCCGTCAAATTCCTCACGCAGTATCATATCTCCCATTTCATCTTCATCCACATCCTCTAGAAGACTAGAAAGCAGAAAATAATAATTGAATTAATTAGGTATCTACAATATATCACTCTTTAAATAGGACTAAAATGTATAAGATAATTTCTCTTAACACCATGCAGATTCCTAACCTATACGGGTAGCCCTTAAGACGTGTGACTGTGAATTATTAATACCTGTGGGAATACTTGTAAGAGACGAAAACCGTGGGGACCATGCAAGACACGATTTATGCACAAAACCCACTGACGGAGCCGGCCGCGGTGGTCTAGCGGTTACGGCGCTCAGTCCGGAACCGCGCGACTGCTACGGTCGCAGGTTCGAATCCTGCCTCGGGCATAGGTGTGTGTGATGTCCTTAGGTTTAAGTAGCTCTAAGTTCTAGGGGACTGATGACCACAGATGTTAAGTCCCATAGTGCTCAGAGCCATTTGAACCATTTTGAACCCACTGACAGAAAAAAATATGCACCGAGAAGAAGTTGCGCGACGTAAACGAAAGTTAGTAGGTGTGGTTGCTCGATCTGGAAGATGATATCTATTCAGATTTCACGCCAGTCGCATAAGAATGGCGTTAGTAGAGCCACAATGAGGACGCAACAGTCGTGAGTTTTACCTTTGAGATTGGACGTGGTGCGTTAATGTTAGTCAAGAATGTCTTTAAGGCAACAAAGATGCACCTCGCTGAGTTTGAACGAGGTCGTACAATAGGACTGTGAGAAGCTGGATTTTCCTTCTGTGATATTGCAGAAAGACTTGCCAGAAATGTAGCCACTGTACATGATTGCTGACAGCGGCGGTCACTAGAATATACGGTCGCAAGAACACCGGGTTCCAGACGGCCACGTGGCACTACCAGCAGGGCAGACCGTGGCGTTCAGCTTACAACTCTGGCACATAGTATTGCATCTGCGACAATCTCAGTAGCAGCGAACCAACGAACTGTTACAAACCGGTTGCCGGCCACGGTGGCCGAGCGGTTCTAGGCGCTTCAGTCCCGAACCGCGAGACTGCTATGGTCGCAGGTTCGAATCCTGCCTCGGGCATTAATGTGTGTGATGTCTTTAGGTTAGTTAGGTTTAAGTAGTTCTAAGTTCTAGGGGACTGATGCCCTCAGATGTTAAGTCCCACACTGCTCAGAGCCATTTGAACCAGTTTTGTTAAAAACCGGTTCTACATCGACATCTACATCCATACTCGGCAACCCACCTGGCGGTGTGTGGCGGAGGGTACCTTGAGTACTTCTATCGGTTCTCCCTTCTATTCCAGTCTCGTACTGTCCGTGGAAAGAAGGATTGTCGGTATGCCTCTATGTGCGCTCTAATCTCTCTAATTTTATCCTCTTGGTCTCTTCGCGAGTTATACGTAGGAGGGAGCAATATACTGATTGACTCCTCGGTGAAGGTATGTCCTCGAAACTTCAACAAAAGCCCGTACCGAGCTACTGAGCGTCTCTCCTACAGAGTCTTCCACTGGAGTTTATCTACACTCCTGGAAATTGAAATAAGAACACCGTGAATTCATTGTCCCAGGAAGGGGAAACTTTATTGACACATTCCTGGGGTCAGATACATCACATGATCACACTGACAGAACCACAGGCGCATAGACACAGGCAACAGAGCATGCACAATGTCGGCACTAGTACAGTGTATATCCACCTTTCGCAGCAATGCAGGCTGCTATTCTCCCATGGAGACGATCGTAGAGATGCTGGATGTAGTCCTGTGGAACGGCTTGCCATGCCATTTCCACCTGGCGCCTCAGTTGGACCAGCGTTCGTGCCGGACGTGCAGACCGCGTGAGACGACGCTTCATCCAGTCCCAAACATGCTCAATGGGGGACAGATCCGGCGATCTTGCTGGCCAGGGTAGTTGACTTACACCTTCTAGAGCACGTTGGGTGGCACGGGATACATGCAGACGTGCATTGTCCTGTTGGAACAGCAAGTTCCCTTGCCGGTCTAGGAATGGTAGAACGATGGGTTCGATGACGGTTTGGATGTACCGTGCACTATTCAGTGTCCCCTCGACGATCACCAGTGGTGTACGGCCAGTGTAGGAGATCACTCCCCGCACCATGATGCCGGGTGTTGGCCCTGTGTGCCTCGGTCGTATGCAGTCCTGATTGTGGCGCTCACCTGCACGGCGCCAGACACGCATACGACCATCATTGGCACCAAGGCAGAAGCGACTCTCATCGCTGAAGACGACACGTCTCCATTCGTCCCTCCATTCACGCTTGTCGCGACACCACTGGAGGCGGGCTGCACGATGTTGGGGCGTGAGCGGAAGACGGCCTAACGGTGTGCGGGACCGTAGCCCAGCTTCATGGAGACGGTTGCGAATGGTCCTCGCCGATACCCCAGGAGCAACAGTGTCTCTAATTTGCTGGGAAGTGGCGGTGCGGTCCCCTACGGCACTGCGTAGGATCCTACGGTCTTGGCGTGCATCCGTGCGTCGCTGCGGTCCGGTCCCAGGTCGACGGGCACGTGCACCTTCCGCCGACCACTGGCGACAACATCGATGTACTGTGGAGACCTCACGCCCCACGTGTTGAGCAATTCGGCGGTACGTCCACCCGGCCTCCCGCATGCCCACTATACGCCCTCGCTCAAAGTCCGTCAACTGCACATACGGTTCACGTCCACGCTGTCGCGGCATGCTACCAGTGTTAAAGACTGCGATGGAGCTCCGTATGCCACGGCAAACTGGCTGACACTGACGGCGGCGGTGCACAAATGCTGCGCAGCTAGCGCCATTCGACGGCCAACACCGCGGTTCCTGGTGTGTCCGCTGTGCCGTGCGTGTGATCATTGCTTGTACAGCCCTCTCGCGGTGTCCGGAGCAAGTATGGTGGGTCCGACACACCGGTGTCAATGTGTTCTTTTTTCCATTTCCAGGAGTGTATCATCTCCGTAACGCTTTCGCGATTACTAAATGATCCTGTAACGAAGTGCGCTGCTCTCCGTTGGATCTTCTCTATCTCTTCAATCAACCCTATCTGGTACGGATCACACACTGGTGAGCAGTATTCAAGCAGTGGGCGAACAAGTGTATTGTAACCTACTTCCTTTGCTTTGGGATTGCATTTCCTTAGGATTGTTGCAATGAATCTCAGTCTGGCATCTGCTTAACAGACGATCAACTTTATATGATCATTCCATTTTAAATCACTCCTAATGCCTACTCCCATATAATTTATGGAATTAACTGCTTCCAGTTGCTAACCTGCTATATTGTAGCTAAATGATAATGGATCTTTCTTTCTATGTATTCGCAGCACATTAAACTTGTCTACATTGAGATTCAATTGCCATTCCCTGCATCATGCGTCAATTCACTGCAGATCCTCCTGCATTTCAGTACAATTTTCCATTGTTACAACCTCTCGATACACCTCAGCACCATCCGTAAACAGCCTCAATGGACTTCCAATGTTACCCACAAGGTCATTTATGTATATTGTGAATAGCAACCGTCCTACGACACTCCCCTGCGGCACACCTGAAATCACTCTTACTTCCGAGGACTTCTCTATTGAGAATGACATGCTGCGTTCTGTTTTCTAGGAACTCTTCAATCCAATCACACAATTGGTCTGATAGTCCATATGCTCTTACTTTGTTCATTAAACGACTGTGGGGAACTGTATCGAACGCCTTGTGGAAGTCAAGAAACACGGCATCTACCTGGTAACCCGTGTCTATGGCCCTCTGAGTCTCGTGGACGAATAGCGTCTTTTTCGAAACCCATGCTGATTCCTACAGAGTAGATCTTTACTCCTCAGTAAAGTCATTATACTCGAACATAGTACGTGTTCCAAAATTCTACAAGGGAAGTTCCGAGGCAGAAGGCCCTTAGCGAGCACTCCATTGACCCCAAACCACCGCCATTTGTGACTTCACTAGTGTCGAGTGAGAGCTCATTGGAGGGCAGGGTAAAGATCTGTTGCTTAGCATGAAAGCTGGTTCTGCCTCGGTGCCATTGGTGGCCGTCTGTTGCTTGTAAGGAAGCCAGTGGCGGGCCTGCAGCCGATCTGTCTACATGCTAGACACACTGGACCAACACTTCAGGTTATGGACTTAGGTGCGAATTCGTATAACAGCAGGAGCACTATCATGGCTATACAACGCATCCTGGCTGCGAATCTGCAAGTCAGTCTGGTGATTTATCCTAATGTGGTGCCATTCATGAATAGCATTCCAGGGGGTGATTTTTCAACACGATCACGCTGACCCACATAACGCAGGTGTTATCCGACGTGTTCTGCAGAGTGTCGACATGTTGCCTTGGTCTGCTCGATCACCAGATCTGTCTCCAATCGAGCATCATAGGATGACAGATCCAACGTCATTCCACAAAAAGGATCAACCGTCTCTGTATTGACCGACCAAGTGCAACACGCATGGAACTTCATCCAACAAACTGACATCCGGCAGATGTACAACACAACACACGCAAGTTTGCATGCTGGCATTCGACATACCGGTGGTTACATCGATCATCAGTGTGCCAGTAATTCACATTTCCAATGGCCTATTTCACGCTTACATTATCCTGTGATGTTCCAGTATTGATCAGTAAAATATATTACCTAAACAAATGTATCCCCTAAATTTCATTACTCTCCATTTATTATATTTTGGTTTGTGACATTTTCCGTCAGTGTAGTTCATCTCCTTATTACAACACGACTTTTTAACTGATGCATGAAGAGTTCATCTTCTTGCTGTTATCTGCTGCATCCGCTCAACGTTTTTTCGTTTTATAACTTAGAAATATTTTCATGGCTATTATAAATTTAATATCATAAAATTTCAGTGTCATCTATTAGAATCAGGAATTCTTACACTTTTTACCCTAACCTGAATCATGGTATGTCAAAAATACCTCTTTACTACATGTTACACTACTGGCCACGTCTCGATCCCTGAGTCAACAGATGGGGACGTTTGCAGGACAACAACCATCTGCACGAAAAGTTCGACGACGTTTGCAGCAGCATGGACTATCAGCACGGAGACCATGGCTGTGGTTACCCTTGACGCTGCATCACAGACAAGAGCGCCTCCGATGGTGTACTAAACGACAAATCTGGGTGCACGAATGGCAAAACGTCATTTTTTCGGACGAATTCAGATTCTGTTTACAGCATCACGATGGTCGCATCCGTGTTCCATGACATCGCGGTGAACGCACATTGGAAGCGTGTATTCGTCATCGCCATACTGGCGTATCACCCGGTGTGATGGTATGGGGTGCCATTGGTTACACGTCTCGGTCACCTCTTGTTCTCATTGATGGCACTTTGAACAGTGGACGTTACATTTCAGATGTGTTACGACCCGTGGCTCTACCCTTCATCCGATCCCTGCGAAACACTACATTTCAGCAGGATAATGCACGACCGCATGTTGCAGGTCATGTACGGGCCTTTCTGGATACAAAGAATGTTCGTCTGCTGCCCTGGCCAGCACATTCTCCAGATCTCTCAGCAATTGAAAACGTCTGGCCAATGGTGGCCGAGCAACCGGCTCGTCACAATACGCCACTCACTACTCTTAATGAACTGTGGTATCGTGTTGAATCTGCATGGGCAGCTGTGCCTGTACGCGCCATCCGAGCTCTGTTTGACTCAATGCCCAGGCGTATCAAGGCCGTTATTACGGCCAGAGGTGGTTGTTCTGGGTACTGATTTCTCTGGCTCTATTCAACCAAATTGCGTGAAAATGTAATCACATGTCAGTTCTAGTATAATATATTTGTCCAATGAATACCCGTTTGTCATCTGCATTTGTTCTTGGTGTAGCAATTTTAATGGGCAGTAGTGTATCTGCCCGATCTACTCTTTTTAATTATGTTAGTATCCATCAGTGGCCTCATCATATCATTTTATTCATAGATACCGACTCGATTTGTCTATCTACTTTCCTGCTTCAATCTTCTTCGATAAACCAGTTTTCAGTGTATCAGTATATGTTACCCTAACCTGTGCGTTATTATACGAGAAACCTTGTTGAGTGTTAAGAGATCTACAGTTAGAACTCAAACGTACATCTACATACCCCTTCTGCAAGTCACCGCACAGTGCGTGGCGGAGCGTATCATGTACCAATACTAGATATTTCCTTCCCTGTTTCGGTATCAAAGAGAGTGAGGCGAAAACGACTGTCCAGAGGCCTCCATACGAACGCTAATCACTCTTGTCTCCGTGATCGTTACGCGAAATGTACGTTGGCGACAGCAGAATCGATTTGCAGTCGGGCTCAAATGCCGGTCCTCTTGATATCCGGAAACAATCTCACTTCAATAAAAATTTACGTCCCTCTAGAATTTCCACCTAATTCCTTATCATAATCATTCCTGTAATCTGTACGGTTAGTACCTCTGAAATGAGCACGCTTAACGAGGTTACATACCAGTGCCACTTGTTTTCATTGTTCTTTCTCACTCGATTCAGTCTTTTCCTGAGCATTTCGAGAACGTCTTTATAAAACACTTGGTTGACAGTTTATCCTGGAGGAACACTCTCACAAGAGCACACACACGTTGGACATTGTCGTCGGTTTTTGAATTTGAAGATCTGCCTCAGCGACGTTCATCTTCAACGTATTCTCAACCTTACAAGTCTGATTTGTGCCAGCGAAAAGCTTGTGTTATTGATAAGGAATGATCCTCATAGGTCAGTTTCAACTTTTGAAAGGTCACACGCACAGGTTTCCGAAGTTTAAAACAAAACGTGGTAGCATAACTGCACTCTAAATCGGAGTCTTCCATTTTGGTAACACACAACGAAAACACGTCTTCACTGATGGCGCTCTAATGAACTGGTCATTAGACAATTCAGTTGAATAGACATCTCTAAAACGGGCAGTCACAGAGTTGGAGAGAAAAACGTAGGTGCAAGGAAGGTAACTGTGAAGCAACCGTGGGTGACAGAAGAAATACTTAAGTTGATCGAGGAGAGAAGGGACAACACAAGTGTTCAGGTAAATACAGGAAAACAGAAATACAGGTCGCTGAGGATCGAAAGAAACAGGAAATGAAGGGATGCAGAGACGAAATGGCTGCATGAAAAATGTGAAGAAATAGGAGAAGAAATGCACGTCTGAAGGACCGACTCAACATATAGAAAAGTCAAAACAGCCTTCGGTGAAATAAAAATCAAAGGCGGTAACATTAAGAGTGTAATGGAAATTCTATTGCAGAGGTCAGAGCGGATGAGTGGAAAGAGAGCGGATAGGTGGAAAGAGTACTTCGAGAGCCTCTATGGGGGAAGGACATATCTAATGACGTGATGGTTGAAGAAAGAGGAGTCAACGTCGACTCCAATTACCAATACTGCAAGAGCCGACAAGAGCGAGAATTATCACACAATGAGTTTAACAGCTCAGGCATCCAAGTTTCTGTCATGTGAATATACAGAAGGGAAAGACAGTTGAGGATGTGTTAGATGACGATCAGTTTGGCTTTAGGTAAGGCGCAGGGTCCCAGAGACGCATTTCTGACTTTGCAGTTGATAATGGAAATAAGACTGAAGAAAAATCAAGACACGTTCAAAAGATCTCTCATCCTGGAAAAGAGTTCGGCAGTGTCAAAAGTTGTAAAACTTCGAACTCTTAAGAAAAATAGGGGTAAGCTATAGGGAAAGACATGTAATATACAACATGTACAAGAACCAAAGGGGAGCAATAAGAGTGGAAGACCGAGATCGAAGTTCACAGAGGAAAAGGGGTGTAGTCTTTCGCCTCTGCTGTAGAACCTATACGTCGAAGAGCAATGACGTAAATAACAGAAAAGTTCAAGACTGGGATTAAAATTCAAGGTGAAAGCATATCAATGTGACGATTCGCTGATGACATAGGTGTCGGTGAAAGTGAATAAGAAATACAGGAGATGTTGAATGAAATGAACAGTCTAATGAGTGAAGAATATGGTTTGAGAGTAAATCGAAGAAGTTTGGAAAATCATAGTTGGTCATCACGAAGTAGATGACGTTAAGGGTGTTTGCTTGCTAGACAGCAAAATAATCCATGACGGAAGGAGGAAGGATGACACAACAGAGTAGCACTTGCAAAAGAGCATTTCTGGCCAAGAGAAGTCTACTAACATCAAATATAGGCTTTAATTTGAGGAATAAATTTCTTTAAATGTCAGTTTTGGAGCTTAGCATTGTATGACAGCGAGACGTGGACTGTGGGAAAACCGGAACAGAAGAGAATAGGTGCGTTTGAGATGTGGTGCCACAGAAGAATGTGGTGCCACAGAAGAATGTTGAAAATTAGGTGAACTAATAAGGCAAGGAGTATCTCCACAGAATCGGCGGCGAAATGAATACATGTAAAACACTGACAAGAAGGCGGGACTGGATGTTAGGACATCTGGTAAGGCATCAGGGATAACTTACATGGGACTAGATGGAGCTGTAGAAAATGAAAACAGTACAGGATGACAGAGACTGGGATACAGCCAGTAAATAACTGAGGACGTATTTTGCGATTGCTACTATGAAAAAAGAGAAAAAGCTGGGACAGAATACCACCGGTGATGCTGGACTCTCGCGCATCAGTTTGAGTCTTTGACCGCGTTAGTCCATGTAATGAAACAACAATCATAAAAAAATATTCGGCGATTCGACAGGCTTGTGACGATTCTCTTCACCGGGACGAACTCTATACTCCTAAAACAAAAGGATTTTATTCAGAATAGGGATGTGTTTTGTTGCGACGACTACAAAATTATGACGATGTTTATTGTGGTGTTACTGAAAGCATATCTGAACAGAACGTGCTATTAAAAGTTGGCATGCTGTGGAGTCAACTCCTTCCGTTAGGTGCTTAGGGAGAAGGGGAGATACCGCTAAAAATTTAGCTTTTATAAAGAAAAACATCATGGGTTAAGGTTTATCAACTGGGGTGTCGAAAAAATTTTGAAAAAAAGGTTGTCCTTCATAAATATGAACGGGAGGATAGATGAACATAAAAATCACAGAATTTATATTTAATGAACAAGTTAATTATGAGAGTTAGTAGGGAAAACAACAAGAGAACCTCCAAATATTGGTTCGAAGTAAATCACAAGTACCTGAAGTAGTACGGTAATGGAGAAGATACCGTCTGGGTCACTGTTCTGTTTAGATTACCCGTTTCGACTAGTAACATAGGACATCTTCATATTCACATAATATATAAAATATGAAAACGAATGCGATGTTACAAGACGGATTACAACGTACAAAAAGCGGCAGTATTAAAATTATCTTGAAATAACTCATACATACTATTGCAAATCGCAGTTTGTTCGCAGGGCGGGGAATCACAGAAAACTACAGAACTGTATTCATTTGTCAACCACGTGGCAATATGTACGTATTTCAACGCTCTCACACGCATAAAAGCAACCATCACAGTAAGTTAATTTTTTTAATGGAACTGACGACTAAAAGTACATTTTATCTCTGTTAATTCCATTGTGGACGCGCTAGTCAAACATTAAACAAAGAAGTCCGCCTTACGGCCGTGCAGAGCGAGAAGTTATTTTATTTTGTTTTCACTACCAGTTTCGGCAGTTCAATATGCTATCATCAGGCCCTTTATGCACAGCTAAAAAATTATCAGTATTAACATACTGGAGCCAACTGCTTCCTTCGAAGACTTGACTGCAACTCAAGTCTTCGAACGGAGCACTTGAGAATTCACGACATTCAGAAACAGCTGGCCCCAGTATGCCTATATCGACAATTTTTGACAGACTCATAAGGGGCCTGAAGACGGCATATTGAACTGCCGAAATTGGTAGCAAAAAAATAATAAAATAAAATAACTTCTTAGTCTGCAAGACTGTTTGGCGGACTTCTTTGTTACAAAGTACATTTTCTTAAAATATGACAAATAATACATAACACAATAAGAGTAAAAATGTACAGAATTATGGGAGACAAAAGAAAATAGCTACAGGAGCCCTTTACAGCGATAGGCTGAGAGGCGAACATGGAATTTTTTTTTTAAAGAATCACTTTGTCTTACTTGACGCTGTTGAAGGATTTACTTCACACAGCACTGACGGTGTTATTTAACAAGAAAGTGGGGAGTACGTCTCGGCCGCGCGGAGTGGCCGCGCGGTTTGAGGCGTCATGTCACGGACTGCGCGGCCCCTCCCATCGGAGGTTCGAGTCCTCCCTCGGGCATGGGTATGTGTGTTGTTCTTAGCATAAGTTAGTTTAAGTAGTGTGTAAATCTAGGGCCCGATGACCTAAGCAGTTTGGCCCCTTAGGAATTCACAAGCATTTGAACATTTGAGTGCATCTCGAAATTTAGAGATTCGTGTGGTGAGCAGACATTCCAGAGTGACACGACTGCAACAGGCTGTCCTTTGAATGACACCTATTCCCATGGCGTACACTGGCTGACATGACAATATGTCGGAAATTAAGTGATGTGCGTTAACAACACGTCTAAACAGACTAGTTTAAGAGAAGTTGCCATAACAAGTATTAAAATCTATGCTCTTTGCAAAATGACTACGCAGGGCACAGAGTAAACGCAATACATGAAGCTATGATCTGCAGGCAGCTCACCAACGACCCGTACTGTCTGCGAGAAACGGCGCAGCCGCGTACGAACCTGCAAAGAAGAAGAACAATTATGTAATTTTATAGTCTACTTTTGCAACTTCTGTGATCACAACATATGTTTTACTGTGTGTCTGAATTAGTTTTATTGCTTACACTTGTAAAGTGAAGCAAAAAAGGAGAAAACTGGAGTAGCTGAAACAGACAACTGCATTAAATCGAGCTAATCGACGAACTTAAAAAGATGCACATCCTTCTGAAAGATGTCATGCTGCAAACAATTAAAATAATGAAACAGGTAGCATTTTAGTCCACGTCTTATTCTTAAACTTCAGCTCAACACTTGCGGACTTTCAAAATCTTAGCCATTTGTGAAAAAAAAAAACTGCCGCGCAGGATTACCCGAACTGTCTGAGGCGCTGCAGTCATGGACTGTGCGGCTGGTCCCGGCGGAGGTTCGAGTCCTCCCTCGGGCGTGGGTGTGTGTGTGTTTGTGCTTAGGATAATTTAGTTTAAGTGGTGTGTAAGCTTAGGGACTGATGACCGTAGCAGTTAAGTCCGATAAGATTTCACACACATTTGAACATTTTTTTGAAGAAACCTGTAAATAAGGTAAAAATAAATTCTTAATCGGTGTGGCCATGTTTCCGTAGTTGCTTTACAATTCTTGAGGGTATTTTCGTTCCGTATTTTCGTTCCGTCGTTACAACTACAAGATGTGCGTGTTTTTTTTCACGCTATATTGAGGTAAAGCACCATCAGTGGTCTGAAATTAAAGATGTTTAGAACTTGATTTGTTTTTTAGATCGAAAAACAGTTCGTTAACAATTTGTTGGTTTTTACTTACGATGATTTCTGCTTGGTTGCTCGCCTACATCTTGCAATGCCCTTTGCTAGCACATCCTTGGTGTTTTTCTTCATTAGACAGTGATACTTGTGGTCCTATTTTTCGTTGCTCTGCAGAACTATGCATTTATTACGTTTCACACAGCACATTTTTTTCGTACATCACTGTTTACTGTTTAGTTTTATACTTCTAAGTGTGTACTGAGTTTTGTATTGTTGCCAACATAACACTGCAATTAGTTTCCATTTGACCTATACTGTTTTTTAGTTAATTGCACGTGTGGTATTCTATTTAATTATGTTGCTGTGTATTTATATAGTGTGTAAGGGTAATGAAGGAATAGTCATGAAATAGTGTTATTTTTTTTTAAATAGGTGGGGCAATGAGAATCAAAGATGAGTGGACGTAACTGCATAGTAGTGTGATGGAGATTGAGTTGGGGAAAAAGACGAATGGCATGGAGTGAAATGAAACTGCGGGGGTGGGTGATGGATGGAAAAGACTCTTTCCCTTTTCGTGTGATTTGTCTGATTTCCAATATTTATTTGGTTTTGAGCAACTGTTTATTTTGTGTTAGCGCTTTGTGTATGTGGTAATTTTTTTTTTTTTTTTTTTTAAAGGAGATGTCAGTCTTTACTGATTCTCATGATGTTCATATCTTTTTTAGTTTTGCTAGGTCTGTGGTATTCCTGTTTTAGATGATCTGCAAATGTTGAATGGTTTGTACCGTACACAATACACACTTAGAAGTATAAAAATGAACAGTACACACTGGTATACGACAAAGTGTGCTGTGTAAATTGTAAGAAATGCATAGTCCCGAAGATCATGGAAAAATTAGGCTACAAGTATCAGTATCTACTGAAGAAAGACATCAAAGACGTGCTAGCAGACGGAATTTCCTGGTGTAGGTGACAAACCATGGGAAATAACCGTAAGTAACACCAACAAATTGCCAACGAACTGTTTTTAGATCTTAAAAACAAATAAAATTGTAAATATCTTTGTTTACAGACCACTGACGATGCTTTTCCTCAATAAATCGAAATGCGTCTGGTGAAAAAAGGCCGCATTTCTTGTAGTTGTAACGACGGAACGAAAATACCCCCAAGAAAGGTAAAAATATAACGAGTTTCCCAAACACTTTAATTTCCATTGCTTTAAAAATCGAGAGAACAGTTTATTTTAGTTTTTATTCGAGTAAATGACGCTTCTTGAAATTATTGAAGCTATTACATAAATTTACTTTTATTCATCTTAAAAAATATTTGATATTGCTTATAAATATTTAAGTACTTTCGTTGTCTAAAATACGTCAGTTTGTGTAAATTAACGTAAGCCTACTTGAAGGCACTCCTTTCACCGCTTAAATATAAAAAATAAATAAAAATATAAAGTCAGCCAGCTCACAGTTCTCGTGAGAACTGCCGTACATGTGCCTTCTGGTGACAATGTACCTGCTACGTGATGTCTACGGGTAACTGAGAACAATGACAGTTAAAATGCGTTAAAACTTCTCTTCTCATACAATGGCTATTGGAAACCATTATTGGTTCAGAGCAACATTATCAGTTAAGGAGTTAAGACACCTGATCTCCAACGCATAACATGAAAATCCCCGAGATTTTCATATCCTTTTGCAATAGATGAATTGATTCCGTTTGTAGCCTCATGCATTTTCAGCGTCACATTACAGAGAAAGACTATGCAACATGTCTAAAAAACCTACCTAAGACAAGAAAAGGGCTCCTCATATAGGATAACGTTGTGAACGAAAATTTTCTCCTTTAATACCGTCATTCATTTTCCCTGTCTCATTTCCCTCACTCCCCAACAAATGCTTGGGCTCCAGGGTGTTGCAATGGATAATATTCTGGAATTGCATTCTGGGTGTTTTGGATTCAGACCCCTGCTGTGGACATTCAGGTTTAGTTATTACATAGTTCCCTTAAATCGATTGAAGTGGATGTCGGGATCTTATCTTTAAAAAGTAAAGGACCGATTTTCTTACCCTTTCTAATCCTATTGTAACTTCCGGTAAGTCTATAATGCTGTTGTCGTCTCCCCCTCTCTCCTTTTTCCCATCAAGCCTCACTCTCTCATGAAACAGGTGTCGCGTACATGGCGGTCTGCTTATATGCAGCGCGGAGAGAACAATTTCCGATCCGTAAGAAAGCCATCTCCCCCCCCCCCCCACCCCCCTCACCATGGACCTTGAAGTTGGTGGGGAGGCTTGCGTGCCTCAGCGATACAGATAGCCGTACCGTAGGTGCAGCCACAACAGAAGGATATCTGTTGAGAGGCCAGACAAACGTGTGGTGCCTGAAGAGGGGCAGCAGCCTTTTCAGTACTTGCAGAGGCAACAGTCTGGATGATTGACTGATCTGGCCTTGTAACACTAACCAAAATGGCCTTTCTGTGCTGGTACTACGAACGGCTGAAAGCAAGGGGAAACCAAGGCCGTAATTTTTCCCCAGGGCATGCAGCTTTACTGTATGATTAAATAATGATGACGTCCTCTTCGGTAAAATATTCTGGAGGTAGAATAGTTCCCCATTCGGAAGTCCGGGCGGGGACTACTCAGGAGGACGTCGTTATCAGGAGAAAGAAAACTGGCGTTCTACGGATCGGAGCGTGAAATGTCAGATCCCTTAATCGGGCAGGTAGGTTAGAAAATTTAAAAAGGGAAATGGATAGGTTAAAGCTAGATATAGTGAGAATTAGTGAAGTTCGGTAGCAGGAGGAACAAGACTTCTGGTCAGGTGACTACAGAGTCATAAATACAAAATCAAATAGGGGTAATGCAGGAGTAGGTATAATAATGAATAGAAAATAGGAGTGCGGATAAGCTTATACAAACAGTATAGTGAACGCATTATTGTGGCCAATACAGACACGAAACCCACGCCTACCACAGTAGTACATGTTTATATGCCAACTAGCTCTGCAGATGAAGAAATTGATGAAATGTATGATGAGATAAAAGAAATTACTCAGGTAGTGAAGGGAGACGAAAATTTAATAGTCATGGGTGACTGGAATTCGAGAGTAGGAGAAGGGAGAGAAGGAAACACAGTAGGTGAATATGGATTGGGGGTAAGAAACGAAAGTGGAAGCTGTCTGGTAGAATTTTGCACAGAGCATAACTTAATCATGGCTAACACTTGGTTCAAGAATCATAAAAGAAGGTTGTATACATGGAAGAGGCCTGGAGATACTCGAAGGTTTCAGATAGTTTATATAATGGTAAGACAGAGATCCAGGAACCAGATTTGAAATTGTAAGACATTTCCAGGGGCAGATGTGTACTCTAACCACAATTTATTGGTTATTAACTGTAGATTAAAACTGAAGAAACTGCAAAAAGGTGAGAATTTAAGGAGATGGGATCTGGATAAACTGACAGAACCAGAGATTGTAGAGAGTTTCAGGGAGAACATTAGGGAGCAATTGACAGGGACGGGGGAAAGAAATACAGTCGAAGAAGAATGAGTAGCTTGGAGGGATGAAATAGTGTAGCAGCAGAGAATCAAGTAGGTAAAAAGACGATGGCTAGTAGAAACCCTTGGGTAACAGAAGAAATTTTGAATTTAATTGATGAAAGGAGAAAATTTAAAAATGCAGTAAATGAAACAGGCAAAAAGGAATACAAACGTCTCAAAAATTAGACCGACAGGAAGTGCAAAACGGCTAAGCAGGGATGCCTAGAGGAGAAATGTAAGGATGTAGAGGCATATCTCACGAGGGGTATGATAGATACTGCCTACAGGAAAATTAAAGAGACTTTTGGAGAAAAGACAACCACTTGTATGAATATCAGGAGCTCAGATGGAAACCCAGTTCTAAGCAAAGAAGAGAAAGCAAAAAGGTGGAAGGAGTATATAGAGGGTCTGTACAAGGGTGATGTACTTGAGGACAATATTATGTAAATGGAAGAGGATGTAGATGGAGATGAAATGGGAGATATGATACTGCGTGAAGAGTTTGACAGAGCACTGAAAGACCTAAGACGAAACAAGGCCCCGGGAGTAGACAACATTCCATTAGAACTACTGACGACTTTGGGGGAGCCAGTCCTGGAAAACCTCTACCATCTGGTAAGCAAGATGTATGAGACAGGCAACATACATTCAGACGTCAAAAAGAATATAATAATTCCAATCACGAAGAAAACAGGTATTGACAGATGTGAAAATTACCAAACTATTAGTTTAATAAGGCACGGCTGCAAAATAATAACACGAATTCTTTACAGACGAATGGAAAACTGGTAGAAGGCGACCTCGGGGAAGATCAGTTTGGATTCCGTAGAAATGTTGGAACCCGTGGGGCAATACTGACCCTACGACTTATCTTAGAAAATAGATTACGGAAAGGCAAACCTACATTTCTAGCATTCGTAGACTTAGAGAGAGCTTTTGGCAATGTTGACTGGAATACTCTCTTTCAAATTCTGAAGGTGACAGGTGTGAAATACAGGGAGCGAAAGGCTATTTACGATTTGTACAGAAACCAGATGGTAGTTATAAGAGTCCAGGGGCACGAAAGCGAAGCAGTGGTTGGGAAGGGAGTGAGACAGGGTTGTAGCCCCGATGTTTTTCAGTCTGTACATTGAGCAAGCAGTAAAGGAAACATAAGAAAAATTTGGAGTAGGAATTAAAACCCTTGGAGAAGAAAAAAATCTTTGAGGTTCATCGATGACATTGTAATTCTGTCAGAGATAGCAAAGGCCCTGGAAGAGCAGCTGAACGGAATGGACAGTATCTTGAAAGAAGGATATAAGATGAACATCAACAAAAGCAAAACGAGGATAATGGAATGTACTCGAATTAAATCGGGTGGTGATGAGGGTATTAGATTAAGAAATGAGACGCTTAAAGCAGTAAATGAGTTTTGCTATTTGCGGAGCAAAATAACTGATGATGGTCGAAGTAGAGAGGATATATAATGTAGACTGGCAATGGCAAGAAAAGCGTTTCTGAAGAAGAGAAATTTGTTAACGTTGAGTATAGATTTCAGTGTCAGGAAATCGTTTCTGAAAGTATTTGTATGGAGTGTGGCCATGTATGGATGCGAAACGTGGACGATAAATAGTTTGGACAAGAAGAGAATAGAAGCTTTCGAAATGTCGTGCTACAGAAGAATGCTGAAGATTAAATGGGTAGATCGCATAACTAAATAGGAGGTATTGAATAGAATAAGGGAGAAGAGAAATTTGTGGCACCTTGACTAGAAGAAGGACCGGTTGGTAGGACATGTTCTGAGTCATCAATGGATAACCGATTTAGTATTGGAGGGCAGCGTGGAGGGTAAAAATCGTAGAGGGAGACCAAGAGATGAATACACTAAGCAGATTCAGAAGGATGTAGGTTGCAGTAGGTACTAGAAGATGAAGAAGCTTGCACTGGATACAGTGACATGGAGAGCTGCAACAAACCAGACTCTGGACTGAAGACCACAACAACAACAACAAGAAAACCATTCCAGAATTCGTCAAAGTATGAGTTATATCTAACTTTACTTTGTTACAGTTGCAATTGCGTTAAAGAAAATTTATTTATCAGCGCTTTAAGTGTGATGCAGTTAATGCAGGCCCCCCAGAGGAGGTAATGAAGTATGCACAGAAAACACTACACCATAAAGGAAGTATATCGTGATAAACTGAGTGCGAGATATTCCACAGAAAAGTATAAGCTGTTACGAGAAGTCCTAAAACAACTATCCTATCCCTAAGCACTTCCTGCACCATGTTTTTTTTTTCCACAGGAATGAAAGTCTACCTGCAAAATAATGCTCCTGTCGGAGCACAGAAAAGTCGAATATGCTTCTGTTAAAAACACTCTGATTGAAAAGTGGGGCACTAGCTCCATCATTCTACCTTCCACAGCTCTTTTAAAAATTTTCTCAAAAATTTTAGCATTGGAACATATTCACGCTCATTTTAACGTACAACCCACCTCTCCCTCCCACAAGCTCCACAACCTGTAACTCGGTCACACGCACTAGTCCATTGCTGTACGCCGCTCATATGCATCCATTATCAGTTGTCCATTCTCACTCACTCACTTAGCCCAACTCACTCTCAGTATCTCTTTGTGTCCCTGTAATTGCAACAGTCTTCTTACTACACTGCCTCCTCTCTCTGTCACTGTCTCCCATATGTGCTCTCTTACTACTGCTGTTTCATCCTCTCTCTGTCACATACTCCTGTCTCATCTCACTGCCATTTTCCTCTTGCTCTCTCTCTTACTGCTACTATCTCATTCATTCGTTCCCACTGCGGCTGTCCCTTCTCACTGTCACTATCTCTCTCTTCCTTGTAGTCACCGTCAAAAACTCTCATTCATACTGGCTCTCACTTACTTTCACTTTCTCTGTCTCTTTATTCCTCTCCCACTATCGCTATTTTCTTGACTCTTCCCTACCACTGTTATGGCCTGTCAACTACAGTCCATTGTTACTGCATCCCTCTCTTTCCCACATACTGCCACTACCTCCTTCGTTTTTCCCATACCAAAGTCAGTGTCTGCTACCTCCTAGTGTTTATTACTTTTCCATTTCTTTCCAATCGCATCTCCTTCTCTCTCAACAGAAAAAAGTGCGAATATATTTTCTTGCCGAAAATGTTTAGGAACATTTAAGAACATTTTTAAAGGCAGTGACGAAGATAGAATGAGACAGCTCACATTTCAGTTAGAGTGTTTTAGAAGGAGCATATTCACCATTTTTCTCATAGTTGCACTTTCCCGGTTCCTTTCGTCTCTCTAGCACAGCAGGGCGTGTACTTCACATGGAAAGAAATTTATGGGGCAGTAAAATTTTGGTAGTTCACATATGTGAAATTTAAATAACGCGAAACTAGTTTTACGCCTAAGATCGGATTTTACATGCACAAAAATTTTGCAAGTGCTTCAGTACTACCACATTGGGTCCCCAGAATCATGATGATGACAGAGACGCTTTAAAGCATATTACTCCATGCTACATCACTTTGTAAACTACGTTTCCGCCCCACACCAGATTTTACGGCCGTATTTTATGTGTACAAGGAGAATAAACTTGAACCTCTGTACCACGGAGACGGATAAAGGTATCAAGCAAATTTTCAAGTTTGCTCGAGATTGAGATCTTTGAAATATATTGTAAAAAGTACATCAATCTGCTGTGCATAGCTGTCTCGGAATCTGCGTCTTTGTTTTGGTACCCAAAATGTATGTTTTTGAGGCATTTCTCGATAACAGATGAAGGTTTTTGAAAACGCGGAGATGACACTTCTAGATAAAGGGCTACGGATAGAGAATATATCTTTAAAGTTTGACCATTTTGCTGCTGTTAATTTTATTCAGATTTCGCCTCATACCGGAGTTAACGTGCGCACTTATTGTGTGCATGTAAGAGAAAATTAAACGTCTATACCTGGTAAACGGATAAAGATATGAAAACGGATAAAGATATCAACAATAATTTTGAGGTTGTTACAGATCGGAATCTTGCCAGTATACCATAAAAGTTTCAGACATCTTATGTGCATAGCCGTCTTCGAAACCGAGGCATGATTTTGATACGAAAAAAAGTAGGTGAAAAGGTTTTTTGGGATTTTGTAACAAACTACCCATGAATTAACAAAGATTTTTGATAACAGAGACATGGCACTTCTAGATAAATTCCCGGAGAACATGTTAAAATCCGAGCAATTTTCTGCAGTTATTTATTATTTAGATTTCGCTGCATACCGGATTTTTCGTGCGTGTTGTACGTGTAGAAGCATATCAACAAAATTTTGGAGACTGTTGGTTATCACAAAAATTTCAGCTATTTGCTGTGCATAGCCAAGTTGCGTCTCGGTTTGGTACGAAAAAATTGTAAAGAAATCCTTTTTAGGGTGACATAAGGAACCACCCATGAACTAAATGTGCCTCCACGAGCTCATTAAGGGCCACCGTAGACCATATGAAATGCAAAAACAACCAACCGATTTGCTCCATTTCCTAAGCAGGTGGAAGAGTGTAATATTCATACTTTGGTCCTGTATTGTAGGACAGTGACACTAAGACGCTCCTTCTGTTGGATATACAATAGGTCTCTATTCGAAACGCTTGACACTGCCTTTCTATCACCAACAGAACCCGAGGTATGAGCCCCAGAACGACTCCATTTTTATGCGCTGCGTTTTCGAACGTATTAGGTACCGCACGTCGTCGTTTGCGTACCGATAATTGCATGCAAGATAGATGCTGATATGTTTGGAATGTGGGGAGCGTTGCTTCATAAAGTAACCGTCCAGGTTCGAATCACGATCTGGCACACAGTTTAACTGCGAGGAGGGACTGTTGGAAGGATGATGAGTGGTTGTTTAACCTGGCTTACCGATTTCAAAGCTTATCCACGCAGCTATTACTCATTTTCGTGGTGGAAGTGGGTGAGGTTATGTGATGTTGGGAGGAGCACGGTGTAACACTTCACATCAGAGCTGGTCTTTACATCCGAATATATCGGAGCTGAGAGAAGCATATTGCCTCTGGCTACCTCCGGTACTGCCATATGCGTTTTTAGGTTACATTTACCAAATCGCAGGAAGGGAACCCCTACCACTGAAAGAAATTGTTGTTATAAGTTGACGTGCTTGCACGAAGCAGCTTTACAGCCAAACAGTGTTAAGAAACCTCTATGGCAGAATGATGTTCACTTGCACTTTCCTTTAACTACTCTGGAGACCCAAATCCAGTGAATTATAAGTACGATCACTTGTAGAATGTCGAGTTGGCTCTTCTTCGAGGTGATAGTAGGCAAGATGGTTCAAATGGCTCTAAGCACTAAGGGACTTAACATCTGAGGTCATCAGTCCCCTAGACTTAGAACTACTTAAACCTCACTAACCTAAGGACATCACACACACCCATGCCCGAGGCAGGGATCGAATCTGCGACCGTAGCAGCAGCGCGGTTCCGGACTGAAGCGCCTAGAACCGCTCGGCCACAGCAGCCGTCTAATAGGCAAGATCCAGATGCTGTCTTGATGTGCAATTGATACTGTCTTGATGTGCAGCTTATGGGAGCCGTCTGTCTGCATCCGCGATTGGCGGGTGGATGCATACTGGGAAACTACTTGTGCAACGTCAGACGGGTGCATAAAATAGGCCTTGTCCGGTGCGCCCTCTCAGGTTGGTAGGTTTTCAGCTCTTCTGCACCTGAACTGCAGGCAGCTGCGGGTTCTTCTACGTACGGCTGTGTTCCGTATTTTACACTCAGAGCACCTCCTGACCGAACGAAGGGGGGCAGTTATTTGACCGGAGCACACACAGCTATTTAGCGGAACCGGTCAGGTCGTGGGTGAATCGGAACTTCCGATCAGTGCTGTCCTTCCGGTTACCGACAGTGCTGCTAACATAACAAGTGATGGGGAAAAAGATAAGGCGCTCAATAAGGAGAGACAGCTCGCGGGCGCTTTGAGTCATAATAAATTATACGTTTCATGCAGAGACGCAGGTTCTCTCAAGTGCAGATTATTCTTGCAAATTAGATTTATCTTAGTGTACCATTACATTTGTAATCGGAAAATATTTTTTTAGATGTGTAAAAACTAAGACGAAACTACTCCTCCTTGTATTAAGGTATGTCATAGGAGCGAAATACCCTCAGACTTCAAGAACATTGTAATAGATGCTATTCCGAAGAAGGTAGATACTGACAGGTGTGAATATTACGGAATTACCAGCTTAATAAGTCATAGTTGTAAATTCTGATAGGAGTTATTCAGAGAAGAATGGAAAATCTGGTAGTCGACCTTTGGGAAAATCAGTTTTGGTTCCAGACAAAAGTAGGAACATGCAAGGCCATGTAGATCCTTCGAATTATCTTGCAAGATATAATGATGGAAGGCAAACCTTATAGATTTATAAAAAGCGTCTGACACTGTTGAATGGAGTATTCTCATCGAAATTGCTGAAGGTTGCAGGGGTAAAATACAGGGAGCGCGAGCTATCTATAACTTGTGCAGAAAGCAGACTGCAATTATAAGAGCGGTAGCAGAGGTGAAGTTCAGGTAGCGAGAAGTTATCTACAACTTTTGTAGTAACCTGATTGCAGTTTATAAGAGTCCATTGGAATGAAATGGAAACTGTACTTGAGAAGAGAGTGAGACAGCTGTTTAGCGCTTGGGCAGGATGGATATTGTTCGGAAAAGAGGTTCTAAGACGTACATCAACAAAAGGAAAACAAGGGCAATAAAGTTTAGTGAAATTAAACCAGGTGGTACTGATAGAATGAGCTTAGGAAATGAGACACTACAAAGTGGACGACGAGTTCTGCTGTTTGGGTAACTAAACAACTGCCTATTGCAACAAAAGCGTATCTGAAAAAAATTAAATTCGAATATAAATTTAAGTATTAGGAACTGTTTTTTGAAGTTACTTGTCTGGAGTGTAACCTTGCACAGAAGGGAAACGTAAGCAACAAGGAATCCAGAAAAGCAGAAAATAAAAGCTTTTAGAGTGTGGTGCCATAGAAGAACACTGAAAACTAGATGGATAGATCGAATTGGGGAAAAAGGAAATTTACAGCTTAACTTGAGTAAAAGAGGGGAGTGATTGATAGGATACATCTTAAAATATCAAGCAATCGTCAATTTCGTTACGGGTAGACATCGTAGGAGGCGACCACTCTTCATTATACAGAGTATTTTAAAATTAAAGGCACAGACTAAATGTACAACGACATCAGCAAGTAACCCTAATAAACGTAGTCTGGCAACCAATCTATTCCCGGTATGACATATTACGACTGAGTACATAAACACCTCACAACAGAGTCCCCGAAGATCCAAACTGCAGGTATGCACTTGAGGAGAAACAAACCACACATTGGCCACTAATTATGTGAAAGCAGACTTCAGCACAACCGGACATCGCTGCCTATACGTGTTCAAAAATCCCATGCATGTTCCGAATCCATTGACATCGATCTGTGTGTGTACATGGTGGAGCAAGCTCCTTTCTTTTCGTATTTTAAAAACAATCGATTAAATATAAGCTCTAAAATCCATACGTTAAGAGCTATGAGCACATGTTCAACAAAAGAGACATTTTTCAATTAGCGAAGTTGAGCAAGAGGTAATAGCTCTTAAAGCATGCATTTTAGAGCCCATTTTTGCTGAACATTTTTTCTTGTTTTGGTCTACACAATCTCCCCCCAAAATATGGAAGGCGAAGACATTGCAGTGGCAGAGATGTGTTCCACAATATCGAAGATGAACAAGTGCTGGTAGGTCATAAGGTGTGCATCTTAGATCCCATGTTTACTAGACATTTTTTCTTGTTTTTTTCTTTTTGGTGTAACTAACGTGTGCATTAAGTCTGTAACGGAAATTTAGTTACATCCTTAATATGCTACTTGTCTTTAAATTTCTGTGTATCCACACACACACACACACACACACACACACACACACACACGCACACATACACACACACACACACACACACACACACACACACACACACACACACACACAAACTAACTAACACAAACGCGCGCGCAAGCGCGCACGCAAAACATGCTCATAATCTAGAATGAATTAACTCGTGCGCTCAAAATTTTTCGATAAAACTTGAAATAGAACAAAGAAATACCTGAAATGGTACAGGAAAAATACATGGATAACTGGTGACTGTACTAATAAAATTTGAGCTAGCTTAACTGTAACACACGTGAAACTTCAGATTGAAATTTAGACAAAAAGTTTTGAAAGTTTTATCATATTCGTAACACAGTCAGCTAAAATAGAGGGCAGATTCGACATAAATTAACACGGGCCTCTTCTTCAGAATATGAAATGAATTCCATTAAAACGTGATGACTGAAATAAATACGTCATAGGCACTACAAACGGGTTGGTCTTCCCGTCGGAGTGGAAACCATGTAACAGTGAGCGACTCTTGTAGGGAATGACTTACATGGATAAATCGAATGTGTGTAGATTCAATAATTAGAGCGTCCCCTCAATAATATTTTAGATTGTGGATGTGTCTCCAAATATTACACAAGTGCTTGAAGGTGCGGTACTAGAAGCAGGAACATGTTGCTCTTGACATCTCGTTTCCCTGCAATTTTAGATCTGGAGGGAATCGTTTTGTGTAGCAGAAAAGAAACTATGTGGCAAAGAATACGGAATCTAGTTGAGCTTTAAACAGAAGGAACGTTTGTGCTAGAAGTTTATAGTTGACGAAACCCGTTAAACAGCGAAATGCAGTGAAAGCGCTGAGATACACTTGACGCTTTCTTGTTTCACGATCTCCTTACACTCGTCGACGGAGCCTGAGGCGGATTTTAATAAACGTGGAGTGGGTTTTGGGCATCAGAACTTCGCTCCCAGCGAAAAACGAAGACAAGGTGTGGTTGCTTGAAATTAAAAAAAAAGTGAATGCAGGGAGGAAAAACATTCTCCGCAGTTGGGAATATTTCGGATAGTGGGGTTACAAAGACACAGCTGGAGTCGGCTCGGCCATGTGTAAAGTGGAGCTTCTCTGGACTGTAAAATTAATGTCGCCGCGTCTTGTGCAGTTACATAACACCGCGGCACAACCAGCGGCACTTTAACAAAAAAGGAAAAACAGATTGCGAATGTGAAAAATGTACTTCGCAAAGCGAGAGCGAACTTCGCCCCGCTTAGCACGAAAGAGGGTGAAATTACACTTTCGCAGAAAAGCGCTATCTGTATAATAACTTCTCATTAAGCGCACAGAAAGTTTAAATAAAGCAATTATCACGACAGACCCTCATTTAAGGTCCGTAACAGTTTATTTGATGCTATGTCGTTGGGCGTAGAGCTCGCTCATGGATAATGTATGAGAGTTATTTTATGCCGTCTGCATAGTATGCATTTTTCGTACCGGAGTGTTATTTTTGACAGATTCGTTTTTATTTTTAACAGCTTATTTTGCTTTTTACCCTACATATTTACTCTTTTGCAGGTTACTTATTATTTGTTTTGCCACATTCTGTGTTTGTCATAACAGCATATTTCTCTTTTATTTTTCTCAATTTTGTAGTTCATTGTTCCATTTAGCTCCAACCGTTTACTATCTGGAGTGATGGGTGTGAAATTTTATATTCTACCCCTTTTTGTTTTAACGAGTTCTGTAGTTACACAGCAAAAGCAATAACTCATATATCTTTCATTTCTTGAGATGATGCCTGGACCTGGCTGTCAGGTGAACTCCCAGAACATTCGCCATTACGCATCTGGAAATCCCCATCAGTATTTTTTCAAGAGCAGTTGATTAGAGGGTGTCGGGTGCTCAGTTTATGGTGTTCCCATCATAATACGACTCTTGTACCAATAATGCTAATCAGTCTGTCCAGAAACTGTTCCACCCGTGTGTGGATCAACTCACAGAAGACGAACGACTGCATGCATGTTTTCTGCAGCACACACCGATTTGTCAACATTGTCACGAGTACAAGAAGTCTTCGTTGAAGTGAGGACAGTCGGAAGAGGCAGTGCAAGTTCCTGGCTGCCTCGATTGCCTGATCTCCCTTCCTGTGGTTTTCGTCCATGGGGCAAGTTGGACAGTCAGGTGCACTCAAATAATCCTCTCACACTGGGCGAGCTACAACAGAACACTGTAAACGCCATTGCTACTATCCGTCAGGCAGAGTTGATATGCATGTCTCACAGTCTGACAAACCGAGTGCAACGCTACAGTGTCGTCTTTTACTGATGACGGTTTGAAGCACATTCAGTGATCTTTTTTCGAGTGAAGAAATCCGCTAGAGTTGTACTTGACAAATTCTTTATTTCTATAAAATCTTACAGACGAGCCGGGTTTCAGGATGTAAACCCCATCTTCAGGTGCTACAACAGACAAGGCAAACAAAGAGCGGTTCCTCATAAAATTAGTTAACATTAAAAGGGTCCGTATAAATGTGAACATCAAGTCATGCCTTGACTGCGTACGAGAAAGGCGGACCAGTTCTGTAAAAAACCAGAAAATTTATCAAGACGCATGGCCGGCCGTTGTGTCCGTGCGGATCTAGGCGCTTCAGTTTGGAACCGCGTGACCGCTACGGTCGCAGGTTCGAATCCTGCCTCGGGCATGGATGTGTGTGATGTCCTTAGGTTAGTTAGGTTTAAGTAGTTCTAAGTTCTAGGGGACTGATGACCACAGACGTTAAGTCCCATAGTGCTCAGAAGCATTTGAACCACCATTTGAACCAAGACGCATGAGTGATCCCGTGGGAGTAGGGCATGAAAAGATTCTCCGAGTCAGCCAGTACGACACCGTGTAAAAGGGGCGTAACTGAACAAACCATGAATGTAACAGCAAATAGGCAGACATTGCCATCCTAATAGAGCGTACGAACCAACTACAATCGACTAGACGTTTGGCATGGGCTTAAGAAATGAAAATGAAGGGATAAAAGCAGTAAAATGCTAATTCGTGATCCTCAAAAGAAGCTTGCAGTATAAGTGCCCAGACATCCCATATCGTGTAATCCCAGCGAGACCAGTCACCAGACTGTACGGCAGTTTGTTTTGAACAGTAGTGCTGGTAATGGAAAAGAGAGTTTGGTGTCATTGGCCAGAAGGCCCCTTACGGGGCAGATCCGGCCGCCTTGGTGCAGGTCTTATTACATTCGCCACCACACTGGGCGACCTGCGCGCCGGATGGGGATGAAATGATGATGAAGACAATACAAACCTAGTCCCTGAGCGGAGAAAATCCCCACTCCAGCCGGGAATCGAACCTGGGCCCGTAGGACGGCAATCCGTCACGCTGACCACTCAGCTATCGAGGACGACAGCAGTGCTGGTGACAAGATGCCTCTTTCATATACACTACTGGCCATTAAAATTGCTACACCACGAAGATGACGTGCTGCAGACGCGAAATTTAACCGACAGGAAGAATATACTGTGATATGGAACGGATTAGCTTTTCAGAGTATTCGCACAAGGTTGGCGCCGGTGGCGACACCTACAACGTGCTGACATGAGGAAAGTTTCCAACCGATTTCTCATACACCAACGGCATTTGACCGATGTTGCCTGGTGAAACGTTATTGTAATGCCTCGTGTAAGGATGAGAAATGCGTACCATCACGTTTCCGACTTTGATAAAGGTCGGATTGTAGCCTATCGCGATTGCGGTTTATCGCATCGGGGCATTGCTGCTCGCGTTGGTCGAGACCCAATAACTGTTAGCAGAATATGGAATCGGTGAGTTCACGAGGGTAATACGGAACGCCGTGCTGGATCCCAACGGCCTGGTATCACTAGCAGTCGAGATGTCAGGCATCTTATCCGCCTGGCTGTAAGGGATCGTGCAGCCACGTCTCGATCCCTGAATCAACAGATGGAGACGTTTGCAAGACAACAACCATCTGCACGAACAGTTCGACGACGTTTGCAGCAGCATAGACTATAAGCTCGGAGACCATGGCTGCCGTTACCCTTAAAGCTGCATCACAGACAGGAGCGCCTGCGACGGTGTACTCAACGACGAACCTGGGTGCACGAATGGCAAAACGTCATTATTTCGGATGAATCCAGGTTCTGTTTACAGCATCATGATGGCCGCATCCGTGTTTGCCGACATCGCGGTGAACTCACATTGGAAGCGTGTATTCGTCATCGCCATACTGGCGTATCACCCGGCGTGATGGAATGGGGTGTCATTGGTTACACGTCTCGGTCACCTCTTGTTCGCATTGACGGCACTTTGAACAGTGGACGTTACATTTCAGATGTGTTACGACCCGTGGCTGTACCCTTCATTCGATTCCTGCGAAACCCTTCATTTCAGCAGGACAATGCACGACCGTATGTTGCAGGTCCTGTACAGGCCATTCTGGATACAGACAATGTTCGACTGCTGCCCTGGTCAGCACATTCTCCAGATCTCTCACAAATTGAAAACGTCTGGTCAATGGCGGACGAGCAACTGGCTCGTCACAATACGCCAGTCACTATTCTTGGTGAACTGTGGTATCGTGTTGAAGCTGCATGGGCAGCTGTACCTGTACACGCCACCCAACCTCTGTTTGACTCAATGCCCAGTCGCATCAAGGCCGTTATTACGGCCAGAGGTGGTTGTTCTGGGTACTAATTTGTCAGCACCTATGCACCCAAAATGCGTGAGAATGTAATCACATGTCAGTTCTAATATAATATATTTGTCCAATGAATACCCATTTATCATCTGCATTTCTTCTTGGTGTAGCAATTTTATTGGCCAGTAGTGTATGATGGTGCTGATTTTATGTCTAACATTTGACGATGCCACTGAGGCTCAAGCATACTAGGACATGTTTTTATAAAACAGATCTGAAGATGGTCACTGTAGACCGAAACCAGTTGTCCGATGACAAAAAAAATTTGTGACCATAGACGTGCAAGAAAGGAAATTTACGTACAATCTACTTTTTCACCTATGACTTTGTTACCATCATAATGCGTTTATTCTCTTTAAGGTTACGTACTATTTGACGTAATCCGATGTGTCGATTCCAGAGTCGAATCCCGCGGAGGCGGGAAAGGGGAGCTGCTACAGGGCTGTAGACCCCCTCCTCAGAACTGCAACATAGCTTTCAGACTTCAGAGTCTAAAATTTTCTCGCTATTGTAGTTGGTATCAGAGTAAGAAAACACCCGAATTTTGAGACCGCTCGGTTATACAATATTTCTGTGAGCTCACCACACATACACATACATACATACACATCTCCGTCCCCCCTCCACACACACACACACACACACACACACACACGAGAGCAAATTCCTGGTTTCGAGTCGGACTGATTCTGTAAGTTTCTGCTATGTTTCCTTTAAATCTGTATACTGTATTTTATTTCATTAGTTAGTGAGGTCATCTTCTGTCTAGTAGTACGTGAAATCGTTTTTTTTCCAGTGTTTATTCCTTTTTTGTCTTAAGACAGATCTGGTGAAGGGAATGTGCCGAAGCGCGTTCTCCATTTGAAGAAATAGATAAGGATCTAGACAGAACTTTTTTGTGTAAGTGCATCATGGTTCAGACCGGGTTGAGGTTTTCTCTGCACAGGGACCGGGTGTTTGTGTTGCCCTCATCATCTCATCATCGTCATCATCATTGGTGACAGTGGCTATCTAGCCGCTATCTATCTAAAAAAAATTGGACTGTGTAAAAATTGGGAGTTTGTACGGACGCTGATGACCGCGCAGTTGAGCGCCCCACAACCCAAACATCACCATCATCATCATCATCATCACGGTTCAGACCTTGCTAAAAACCACCACTTGTATCAAACCTCCAGAAATGTCTCAATTTAGCCAATGAGTCCGTAGGGTGGTATTAGAGGCATTTAGTTTGACCGGCTCTGCATTTCTATCCGAGATTTCCGGTGATTAGGACAATCCGTCCTTGACTATCTTAGTGAGTTGCCGTGTAGGTTTCTTTCTGTCTGTTTTTCCGAGAAGCTCTCTAAGTTTATGTCCCTGGCAGAAGCAGTACCAGCACCGCCAGGTTCTCTGTAAAGTGCAATTCTGAAGTGGGAAGCTATATTATTCCGAATAACGTTCAAAAAGGACCCCATTGTGATCTATTTATTTACTTAACACTATTAACGGATAGTATCGACATAGTTAATGAGTAACTGAAATCTGGCAATTTCCGGTCAGCATGATCTTACAACAGAACTAGGTCGGGAGGCATCGTTGCGGCGACTGCCGACTACGGCGCGCAGCCTGTACCTCCCACTTGCACTCGTGATATTTCGTAGGTGTTCGTACTCTTTAGTTAGCTTAAACATTATTCATTTATTCATTGAGATAATCAATGTCTGGCATTGTAATATTGTTGTAAGAAACTACTTATGATCTGTAGGCTTCTCCTAATATCTTTATTCGAAGAAGCAAATATTTATTAAGCGAGATCACTTTCTTCGCCCAAAAATAACTGTGCTTACCTTACGCACTTCGATGCTGACTAACTGGCATTCTCATGTCTCACAGCACCGTCTACAGGCAACGCCATATGGCCCACGGGTTCCGTCAGCCAGCGTGGGAACTGAAATCTTACTCCCGACTATGTGCGTTCTGCAGTACCGCTTTGCTCACTGAATGGTACATAACATCTGCAGACGCGATACAGAGTTATAAAACTGGCAAATAAGGAAACATACAGTAGCTTGAAAAGCAGGGGTACCTTACGGCTTGTATAAAGGCTTCCCGTCTTCTATTATCCCTCCCGCTGGAGGTTCGAGTCCTCGCTCGGGCATGGATGTGTGTGTTGTTCTAAACATAAGGGGGGACGTTGAAAAACACACACTGTTTCAAAAATGCACCAAATCCACATTTTTGGAGATATGGCAATGAAATTTTGTACCACTCTTTACATGAAAGTAATACATTTACATATAAAATCCTTTAATTATATATATTCAACTTTTTTATTGAAATTTGTAGTTTTATTTTCAAAAAATAATGTATGTTCCTTTTTCTCAGAAAGTATTCAAGAGACTTCTACAAAAATTTCTCTGTTTCATCTCTTTATATGTTTTAAGCTTCTCTCATGAGGTTTTTGGAATATGTCAAATAGGAGAATTTTCATAATTTTTCAATTATAATTCCACAGGTGCAGTTTTAAATTCATACAAAGTTCCAAGCACTTTGCCCCATATCTCAGCTTGCAATAAAAATTCAAAATTTTCTCTTGAGACAACGTTTATTAGGTTTACAGAAATATGTGTACAAAGTTTCATAATTCTATCATTCATAGAATCTGAGGAAAAGGTGCATAAACTTTAGAAAACAAACTTTTCAGGAAACGCAATTTAAATTTCAACCTAACGTTTTTCCTGATGTCACTTCTTCAGAAGGCACCACATTTGTACTCTGGGTGGTCTTTCCCTTCAAGGCCTGTCTTCCGGTTTTTTGTTGTCTGTCCTTTTACCTTTAGAAGGTCTGCAGAGACGCGCTGTAAATCCATTTTTCTCAAGCCGTCTTGAGTAAAATTTCCTATCTTGAAGCCCATTCCTTCTAATACCTTCATCCTCCCGACGTTCCCATCATTAAATACTATAACTGCATCATAAGTTGCAGTTATGACAACTGTAGCAGAAGCAAATGTGTTTTTAGGGCATCGTTTCCATATGACTGAACTTAGAGACTCATTTGGATTTTGGGTTTTGCCATGATCACACTTTTTGAGAACTGCAGGATCGGCCAGAAAGCTGTACGTGGGCTTGAAAAGATCCAGGATACAATTTGGAAGCCTCTCCTTATGAATGTAGGGGTTGTTATCCCTCTGAGCTTATAGATATTTACACCAGCTAATGTGACACAGATTATGAATAGGGCATACATCTGTTGACAACATGTGGAAATATGTAACCCAGATTGCACTTTTCATGTCATTTACACTGGATGGGTTCTGTCTGATAGCCTTGCCAAAATACACTTGAACACAGTATATCATCTTCTTTATGAGTCTGTTGTGTCTACCAGTGCCCTTTCCATCTTCCAACATTTTGCCCTTCATGTCACTGACAAGTTTCCTCAATCTTGAGCCCATTCTCTTCTGGATGTGACCTATGCACTCAAGTTTCTCAACTGAAAGTTCTCCATAAAGTATGCTATCATTCACAGACTTGAATGCACTGGAGTCACCATCCCCAAGATATTTCACATATACAGGGTGTTACAAAAAGGTACGGCCAAACTTTCAGGAAACATTCTTCACACACAAAGAAAGAAAATATGTTATGTGGACATGTGTCCGGAAACGCTTACTTTCCATGTTAGAGCTCATTTTATTACTTCTCTTCAAATCACATTAATTATGAAATGGAAACACACAGCAACAGAACTTACCAGCGTGACTTCAAACACTTTGTCACAGGAAATGTTCATAATGACCTCCGTTAGCGAGGATACATGCATCCACCCTCCGTCGCATGGAATCCCTGATGCGCTGATGCAGCCCTGGAGAAGGACGTATTGTATCACAGCCGTCCACAATACGAGCACGAAGAGTCTCTACATTTGGTACCGGGGTTGCGTAGACAAGAGCTTTCAAATGCCCCCATAAATGAAAGTCAGGAGGGTTGAGGTCAAAAGAGAGCGTGGAGGCCATGGAATTGGACCGCCTCTACCAATCCATCGGTCGCCGAATCTGTTGTTGAGAAGCGTACGAACACTCCGATTGAAATGTGCAGGAGCTCCATCGTGCATGAACCACATGTTGTGTCGTACTTGTAAAGGCACGTGTTCTAGCAGCACAGGTAGAGTATCCCGTATGAAATCATGATAACGTGCTCCTTTGAGCGTAGGCGGAAGGACATGGGGCCCAATCAAGACATCACCAACAATGCCTGCCCAAACGTTCACAGAAAATCTGTGTTGATGACGTGATTGCACAATTGCGTGCGGATTCTCGTCAGCCCACACATGTTGATTGTGAAAATTTACAATTTGACCACGTCGGAATGAAGCCTCATCCGTAAAGAGAACATTTGCACTGAAATGAGGATTGACACATTGTTGGATGAACCATTCGCAGAAGTGTATCCGTGGAGGCCAATCAGCTGCTGATAGTGCCTGCACACGCTGTACACGGTCCGGAAACAACTGGTTCTCCCGTGGCACTCTCCATACAGTGACGTGGTCAACGTTACCTTGTACAGCAGCAACTTCTCTGACGCTGACATTAGGGTTATCGTCAACTGCACGAAGAATTGCGTTGTCCATTGCAGGTGTCCTCTTCGTTCTAGGTCTTCCCCAGTCGCGAGTCATAGGCTGTAATGTTCCGTGCTCCCTAAGACGCCGATCATTGCTTCGAACGTCTTCCTGTCGGGACACCTTCGTTCTGGAAATCTGTCTCGATACAAACGTACCGCGCCACGGCTATTGCCCTGTGCTAATCCATACATCAAATGGGCATCTGCCAACTCCGCATTTGTAAACATTGCACTGACTGCAAAACCACGTTCGTGATGAACACTAACCTGTTGATGCTACGTACTGATGTGCTTGATGCTAGTACTGTAGAGCAATGAGTCGCATGTCAACACAAGCACCGAAGTCAACATTACCTCCCTTCAATTGAGACAACAGGCGGTGAATCGAGGAAGTACAGTACATACTGACGAAACTAAAATGAGCTCTAACATGGAAATTAAGCGTTTCCGGACACATGTCCACATAACATCTTTTTTTTATTTGTGTGTGAGGAATGTTTCCTGAAAGTTTGGCCGTACCTTTTTGCAACATCCTGTATGCCACCTCGTTCCTTGACAGTTCTCTTAAAAATACTTCGCATACCAGCTCCTTCCATTCCACTACTAGAACCAGAAAATGTTTTGCTGCAGTTATGTCCTTTTACATCTTCTTCACATTCTCCACTAAGTGCACAGTTATGGCAGAATTTGATCATAACTTGAACATATAGTACCTTCCCTGTGTCAATACTTATGACACTTGACACACCATATAAAGACGTATGCCCTCTTTTCATGAATGTACCATCACATGACATAACAAGATCTGTTCTAACATGACCAGAATCGTTGTCATCTAAACAGTTTATTTGTGTAAATCTCAGACATGGCGCTTGCATATTCATTATTCCACACAATAAATTTCCCCCTTCTGTCCCAACTCCAATGCACCTCAATTCATAGGTAAACCTCATATTAGCTTCATAGTACCAGTTTTTACATTTAGAAGTTTTGAATGGGATATCAGTATCGCATTTTTTGCACACAATATGCAGATTGGCTGCCAAGCCTACTCCCTTACCAACATCTATAATCTGAATGTTATCACTACCACACCTCTTACAAACACAAGAAAATTTCGCTGTTGCAGTCAATAATTCAAAGTCAGTTACTCTAAATCCAGTGTACCGAGATTCATCACTGTAGTATGGACCATTCACCTCACCAATTTTTCGCTTGGAGCTGCTAGGAGACGAGTTCACATTTTCAGCAAATGTTCTCACTTCGTACGTAGCCTCATTGCTGGTTTTTCGTTGTTTCTCACGTCTTCCATTCACTAACTTATTCAAACGCAGTTTATCCAGTTTTTATACATTCTTTGTGATCGTTACATAACTGAATTAAGAAAGAATCGAGCACTTGTACAAATCTCCATCAGTATCACAAGGCAAAAGAATAATTGCTTCGTCATAAACGATGCAGTTAGTTTGTTATTGTTTATAAGATACGGAACAGACTCAAAGATGATCTATAAAACTAAAGAGTATGTATCACGGCCTTATAGATGTATCCCGCACACGTTTGGTTGAAAGTAATACACAGAATCGTTGTTCACTGAGCTGGTATGGAAGTGCTGCTTCAAAACGTGGGCGTGGCAGGGAGGCCGCGTCACACTTTTAATTAATTTTCAGGCATTTCGGATGCGATTTCAATATTGAAACTTCGGGAACTTATTGTCCATGAGTTGCACTAACAAATAAAAAGTAAATCGAAAATTGACATTTTTGGGCAATTCCATGAACGTCACCCCATAAGTCAGTTTAAGTAGTGTGTAAGTCTAGGGACCGATGACCTGAGCAGTTCGGTTCCTTAGGAATTCACACACATTTGAGCATTTTTTCTTCTGTTATCAACTACTTATATAATTCAGAATTACTGTTAGAAATTGAATAAGAAATCCGGACATTATGGCCACACACTACTTGACACCACCAAAGCACTAACTGAGTGAGTACTTCGTTCGTAAATATTCCTCTCGCCACAATGGCTACATACGGAAAGTCACAGAAATATATGTGTTTTAATGAAGAAAAAATATTCACAGTGGTAAGAACTCGGCTGTTATTTACGCAACATCGAAGGACGTTACTTTTGCCATTAACGTCGACGTGCCTGAACCGTGCGAGGCTTGTATTCCCGCCATCGTGTACTTTACACCCTGTTTTTAACGTACTTCCACCTCACTACTTTAATTTAAATTACTACTGTCACTGAGTTGTCGCTTTGCCTGACCGTGAGCGGTGTTAGCAGTGCGTATTGATATATCCCCTCTCGTAGCATCTTTGCTTGACTGGTCTTACTTCCCGGTCTTTGTCTGTCGTAAGTCAGTTAGGAGAGTTCGGGATGGCCAGTCAGTTGGAATGCGTTTGGAGCACAGTCCGGACCTGCCAGTCGGGGAGTTGCAATGCGGCAGTCGGGTTGGAGCAGCAGTGAGGTCTGCGTCGACAATGGCTCGCCCGACCATTGCCGCCACGCATCACTTGAGCCGGGCCACGGTCCTACCGGACGACGCGTTATGGCTCGCCGATCATTCATGACGGCTGTTTGTGTGTCCATCGACTCCCGATTTGTCTTCGTGCGTGCTTAGTTACTGTTGGGTATCGTTCAGGTCTTCGTGCAAGTGTTTGTCAAGTTGTGTGTGTGTAGTTGGCTGTATTTCCACTGACGACTACTTTAGATGTTGTCGGCATTCTGAGAAGAGTCGGTCGGTTGCTGCGGACCAGGGAAGTTATCTCCGCGCGGTGCAGTCGGCTGGCTCTGCTGGCGGTCCGTGCGCAGTGTCGGAGCGTGTGTGGAGCTGTCCGATCGCTACGGGCTTCGTGGTTCACCAACTCAGGTCGACAAAGTTGAGTAGTGGTTTCAACTACCCAAGCCACGTCCATTCACGTTGTGTGCTTCGTTACGGTGGTTCGCTGTTGGGGAGGCTTTCCTGTGACCAACACCGAGTGTTTCTATTGCTGGAATTTAGCCGCCATGCCCATTAGTCTTCTGGTTACCTGCCGTGACCACTGACTTAAATTCAGGCAGTGTTCTTTTTGGGTGAAGTTAACCATATTACCGTATTTCAAATTCAAGTGTACAAGCGGAATTTTCTGCCTTGTGGCCGTTAGGGTTCCGGTCACCTGCTTTGGCCACTAACGTAATTTCTGACAGCGTCTGTTCCTAACTTGTTCAAAAAAAAAAAAATGGTTCAAATGGCTCTGAGCACTATGGGACTCAACTGCTGAGGTCATTAGTCCCCTAGAACTTAGAACTAGTTAAACCTAACTAACCTAAGGACATCACAAACATCCATGCCCGAGGCAGGATTCGAACCTGCGACCGTAGCGGTCTTGCGGTTCCAGACTGCAGCGCCTTTAACCGCACGGCCACTTCGGCCGGCCCCTAACTTGTTGTCGCTCTCCAACTTGGTGTCTAATTTTGACAGCTAATACATACATCATTGTGGATTTCACGTTCGTAACCTACTGTGTTTGAGTTCTCATGTACTGATTGATGGCAAAGAAGTCGTTGTGTCGGGCGGTCCGTGGCTGTCCCCTGGTTGGGTTCCGACGGATCAAGTGCAGTTGGGCTCACCACCTGCCTCACCTAAGTGAACGAGGGCAGACCGACCTCCCTGTAGGCTTCTGAGTGCTGTTGTCTTTATTGTCTTTCCCACCGGTGTTTAATTATCTGTTTTCAGCTATTTAAAATTTAATACTTATGGTTATATTTTTTAAAAAATTTTGGAAAATTAATTGTTAGCTTTCAGCCTTTTAACTTTATTCCTAAAATTATCTTTTAAGCTTAAACATTGCGGCCTTCTGCCTTTAAAAGATTTTGGTAATATATTTTAAAATTTCGAAATTTTATTGTGGGCTTCAGCCATGTGTATTGCACCTTGCATATGTTGGTTCTACCTACTTTGCCTTGAGGCTTTCCACCTAGCCGTGATATGTTTTTTAATTATTTTATCTGCTATTTTAACTGCATTTTTATCTGGTTGATTTTTAAGATTTCTTGTTTGGAGACCTTTAGCCGTGAAACAGTTTCATTTGGTAAAGGTTCGGCTATGTGCCGCTTTGGTTGTAAATGTGTTATTAAATTACAATAAATTACAATTAGAACGGGAAACTGACACATCCTTATTTGGCCCTTTCCATACTCCTAATCACCTGTTCTACCCTGCGGGTTTAGCGGGCGGTTCAGTGCCGAAGTTTCAGTTTATTATCGTTATTGCAACATGGATTTTAAAATCCCCAACATTGTACACACCAGATCTGACCAATGTGTGTGAGCAACTCTCTACTTAGCCGAACATCGTGTCACCCGCTCACAAACCCAGTACGGTGGCCCTCGGCACAAAGCGAGGTTCGTGCAAAGTCAGCCAGATAAAGGGAACTGCGCTAGTTCTCGTACGGTGCTGAAAGGAGGAAAGACGTGTGTACCGGCAATTACGATCAAGTAGTCTGGCTGTCTGGTAGCAGCGGATCACTTTTCAGCCGTGACCTTCGCGCATGTTTGGACGGCGAGAGGTGCGGGATCGTAAAAGGCAGGCCATAAAAGCCGCAATACAGGTGTAGGTACAAAACAAGCGCGCGCGGGCACACAAACACGTCCGCTGCCTCTGAGTCTGCTGCCGGTCGCTCATTAACGACGGCGGCGGTTAACCGGTGGTCGTAATGCGTGGCAGCGCCCGGTGACATAGTTTGCGCTTTCATTCTGCCGCACTGGGGGGCAAGCATCGACGGTGGGGCGGTCGTGCTTCGTTTTACTCGTACCGTCCAATATTTATCCGGCTCCTGCGGTCCAGGAAGAAGCAGCCAGACGAAACAGCGTACTAAACCTCGGGCAATACACCACATCCACATCCTGGCTACTTTTTCGCAAATTTAGCGGTATTTCGATGTAGTTGGCAGGTAAAGTGATGCAACCTATTTGTAACGCAATGTCATCAATACGAAGGTTGTCCAGAAAGTAATGCACCGCATTTTTTTCTGTAACATTTCTTTATTGAAGGTAATAAGAATTACACACACGAAGCATGGAGTTTTATCTACACACCTTATTTTATGACGCATTCTCCATTCCGTTCTGTGGCCTTCCTCCACCGCGAAATAAGGGCGTGTATGTCCTGTCGGTGCCAATCCTTGACCTGGTGGCGGAGCCAGTGCTTCACTAAGTCACCTCCTCATCGTCCACAAAATGTCTTCTACGAGCGACATACTTTAATGGCCCAAACAAGTGGAAGTCCGAGGGGGCTATGTTAGGACTGCAAGGTGGATGGGGTAACACTGTCCAATCCTGTTCTGCGATTTGTTTAGGAGTCCTTTGACTTGTGTGGGGCCGAGCGCTAAGCCGTCGGCATACGGACCGTGCTGTCGAAAGTTAACGTTGACGGTGCCAAGTTCAACGTGCTGCTGAACGCCCAGGAACGATGCGACTTGTGCATACGGTACGTGGGCCTGAACGTGGTATACGTTATCGCAACGCACTCCAGAGGCAGTTGAGGCACGTTTCTAGTTCGTAAAACACACTGTTCACGCAACGGGCGAGCGTAAAATTCCCACGTTAACTCTATTAAAACGCACATTTCCTCCATCGTCCACGAAAAGGAAAGTACCATGTCCAATCAATAAGGACACAGGCTTATAAAAGTTCCATTAGAAACAGTGCGGTACAAATTTCTCCGCATAAGATAAACATTATTTCATCATTTCCACAGTTTAGTAAAACCTCAAGGTCAGACTTGATCACTGTTCCTACCACGTAGCAGAATCTTTGCAACATGTGAATTACGAAGCGTAAAAGAAAAAGTAGCAAAATATATTTATACAAGTAGCGCAAGCTGTTCTGTAGATTAAGCCCATCTAACAAAGTCACCCCGCAAAAGAAGGTGGAGTTGTATTTACGTAACATCAAATATTGTGGCATATACTGTACTTACATTAAACTAACAATAAAGTATCAGAACCTAATAAAAACGCGAATGCTAGGAAAAGAATTGAAAGTGTTACGACGCGAACCACCGCCCTAACACTCATTTCCCGACAGGGACGCTACTCACTACGCTAAACCAACAACAAGCTCCCTGCACTTAATCATATTTTCTTACCCCTTGCTAAAAACGTTAATTGTAGATAATTATGTTACTATTTCAAATTTAATTATGAAAAACTGTACCAAGAACACGGCGTTTTGAGTGGATCTTCAGTGTGTCGCTGTCTTCAAACAGCCTACTCTCATAATACGCAAGTTACAATAATTCTTTGGCTTCGAATATGATGTTTCTCATTATTTATAATATTACTTGAAAAAACAGCTCTTCGGTTGCACAGGTAAAAAATTTTCAACTTTACCTAGGTTTCAACTGCTCTAAGGCAGCCTTCATCAGAAGTAAAAAAATTTTACATTACCTATAACAGAGTTTTGGAATAATATAAAAATTATTAAATTAAACATATGTAATAAAATTACATCATAGCTAACTGCTACGGTACAGTAGACAAAGAAAGCATACTTCCATAGAGTAAATAGTTATGAGATAGTTTAGAGCAACAGTGCTCACGTTAAAGATAAAAATATATTTGTACATTATAAATTTTTCCTAGGAAACCACAACTTGATTAAGACGCGCCGCTAAGGGTCGCGTGTGCGGCCGGCACTGCAAGCAGCATCAGACTGACAGGCGCGCGCCGTCGTGTTAGCAAGTCGGCACCTTGTATCGCGCCATCTAGTAATGAATGCTTGTAATTTACAGTGACAACAGTTTTCAGAAGCATTGGAACAGAAGTGCACGTAATGTGCTGATTACATTATGTCAGATAGTATGCAACAGATCGAAAGTTGAACAAAATATTATACTGTAAAACAGGGAAAGAGAACAATATTTAAGGCTACAGTACAGGAAGCATAAAAGCAATATTCCGCGTTAAGTGATTTTAAGCAAGGGCTTTACACCATCAAAGAAATTTTTATCGCGTAATAGTAATTGCTCATTGAGGATTAAATGGTCGTACGGGAAAAATGTTTGAAAATTTCCAACTATTCAATAATATCAAGTCTGAAGCCTTTCTTTTCCGTATGTAAGATACTGATATCATGAACATCTTTAGGTTTGTGTCCTGTGATAAGAAGGTGGTCAGCGAATGACGAATTATGTACGTTCGTACCTTTTTTTCCTAATAGATGCTCTTTATATCTAATCGAAAAAGCTCGTCCAGTCTGTCCTATTAATAAGCTGAGCAAGTGTCACAGGTGATTTTATAAACGCCTGAGTTTTGCAGAGGCGATCGTCTTGGTTTTAAATTATGGATAAGATTATTATTGAGAGAGTTGTTAGTAGAGAAAACTATGTTGCAGCCATATTTATTTTTAAGGAGACGTTGCAATCTGTTGGTTATTGGCCCTACATACGGTAAAGAGAAGTATTTCTTCAAATCGCTAGGCTCGTCAATAGTGGTCCCTAGTGTGGTAATTCTGTTATTGGTTTTCTGTCTCAAGACATCATCTACTATATCTGTTTCGTAACCATTATTAACTGCAATGGTTTTAATTGGATTCAATTCGGTTTTTAAATTTTCAGAAGGCAAAGGGGTAGAGATTGCTCTATGAACAGCGGAGTGGAAAAAATGCTTTATTGTGAGATCGTGGGTGTGTGGAACAGGCTGGCACAATTTGGTCAGAAAAAGAATACTTACGAAAAATATTGAAAGAGATTTTGTCATTCACTATTGTCAAAGTTAAGTCTAAATAATTTAACTGACGGGAGCTGTTTTCAAGTTCACATGTGAAGGTGATTTTTTCATGTAGTTTCTTAAATATCTCGAACAGGTGGTTAATGCCATCGTTTGTTCCGTTATAGACGATTAAAATGTCATCGACGTACCTAGAATATGAAACAATTCCTAAGGTAGTAGTGGAAAATTTTTTGAAAAAGTCTCTTCTAGAGAGTTGATAAAAATGTCTGCTAGGATGCCAGCTAAGGGATTGCCCATAGCAAGACCATCAGGTTGCTGGTAAAGCTGTCAATTGAATTCGAAATAATTGTACTTTGTTACGATCTGCATTAGGTTAATGAAATCAGTGATCTGTTCATCAGAGAGTTCTTTTTAGAACAAACGTAAGTTATTCTCTATGATATCTAAAGTCGTTAGCACAGGCACATTGGTATAAAGGTTTTTAATATCAAATGAGAACATCTTTGTGTTTTCATCGCAGTGTATGTCTTTTATTTTGTTGATAAGGCTCTGACTGTTAGCGATAGAGTAATTATTTCGAAAAACATAAGACCTTTTTAATTTATCATGAAGGAATTTTGCTAGATCGTGGCAAGCGCTGTTCATACTATTAGAAATAGGCTGAATAGGGTGATTTTTTTTTTGTGGACCTTAAACTGGGACCGAAGCTTAGGCGGCTGGGGGTTCATGTTAATCAACTGTTTTTTCTGGAATGGCTTAAGTAAGGAATTTGCATCATAGACCGCGGATCTAATTTCTTTTTGTAAAATTGGTGTAGGATCTACCTGTAGCTCAGAAATATCGTTTTCCTCAAAAAATTCTAAAGTTTTTGCTACATATTCATCTTTTGTAGCAATAATAAGAGAATTACCTTTATCTGATTTTGTTATGAGAGCATCATTATCTCTAAGTTTAACATTAATAGAGTTGATTAATTTTTTGTCATATTTGACATTTTCAGGGCGAACTACATTTCTACTAAGCAAATTACAGACATCATGAGCAATTCCGGTCTGTTGCGATCTTTCGATTTGTACACTATCTAGACCAGTTTTAAGTTCAACAATGATATTTTCTATTACATGCTGGTCAGATAAGCTTGGTTTGAGATTGTATTTTAAACCTTTTCTTAACAAAGAGATTTCATCTTTAATAAAAAATTATGTCAGTTTTATTTAAATCCCATTAAAAAACTTACGATCACTTTTTTCAAAATTATCAGTGGACTGTGCCTTGTTTACAGGTAAAAGGCAAAGAAGTTTATCCAATTTTTTCTTATGTCTGTTATAAATGACTTGCCTATGCACTTCTATGCTCTCGGTAATATTACACCAAAAGTCATCAATCTGAAAGTTATAATGGTTGCGAAACATTTGGGTAAGTTCTAAGTACAAATAGTATGCTTCTTCATTAAAAGCGTCTTTTTTGGTATAAAGAGAGCTGATGTGATTAGCTATATATTTTTCACTAGCACACTAAAATTTTTCTTATCTTTTTTGCACTGATTAGTGTTCAGATAAGGTTTCACATAACTAGAGCTGTATTTTCAAGTAATATTATAAGTTTCGTCTACGGTTGCTGCATTACCGGCCATATTCAAAATTGTAAATTTCTCATTATTTTACTGGATCGAATAACACAACTAACAACGGGTTTTCCAGTGATTCTCAGTTTGCTGGTGCTCAGAAACGGCATATATACTATAGGCTTGAAATGAATGCCAAAATGGCGCCTCACAACTCTGTACTGAAGGGAGACGGCGTGCGTGTGACGTAGGTGGCGTTGTGCCATCTCATTGGTCAACGCTCAGACGTACGCTCAGAATATCTGACATGCCAGATATTTCTCTGCACGCTCGAAAAGACTCCCGAACGTGCTATTCCACGCTGTGACGTCAGAAACTCGGCACGCTCAACGCCCTGATGCACGGTCCGTGTGCCGACGGCTTTACGGTGTTCCAGCAAAACATCTCCCGGGTTGCTGTGGTGCCGAAGTCGCCGAAAGCGCGTCTTGAGTTTTGTTAATGTGTTGACATATGCTTCTGAATTAATGGTACCGTCTCTTGGCATCACATGAATGAAAATCACACCTTCACGCTGATCATGACCTTACCGGTGGAAGCAGGTGTTTTTTAATTTTTCTGCTGTGGGGAGTGAGAATGGCGCCATTCCATCGACTGCCGTTTTATTTCTGGCTAAAAATGGTGAACGCAGGTTTCATCACCTGGGAAGGATTGTGATAGGCCTCCCCCTCAGCTTCAAAACGTTGCAACAAATCAAGACAAATGGTTTTTCTGTGCGATTCGTGATCCAGCGCTAGACAAAGCGGGACCCATTTGCACATGCTTTTTAATATCCAAGAGTGCGGATAATTGCATCCACATTTCCTTTGCTGGTTGACAGATGCAGCACCAGTCGCCGAGTCGTTAATGCGTCTGTCCTCGCGAATGACAATATCAGCTAGCTGCAACATGTCATGTGACAGGAGTGGATGGTCTCCCCGACCGCTGTAAATCGTGGAGTACCACCGAACCGCCTTCTGACGACCTCACCCTCCGTGCCCAGCAACGAAATGTACACTACTGGCCATTAAAATTGCTACACCACGAAGATGACGTGCTACAGACGCGAAATTTAACCCTCAGGAAGAAGATGCTGTGATACGCAAATGATTAGCTTTTAAGAGCATTCACACAAGGCTGGCCCGGTGGCGACACCTACAACCTGCAGACATGAGGAAAGTTTCCAACCGATCTCTCATACACAAACAGCAGTTTACCAGCGTTGCCTGGTGAAACGTTATTGTGATGCCACGTGTAAGGAGGAGAAATGCGTACCATCACGTTTCCGACTTTGATAAAGGTCGGATTGTGGCCTATCGCCATTGCGGTTTGCCGTATAGCAACATTGCTGCTCGCGTTGGTCGAGATCCAATGACTGTTAGCAGAATGCGGAATCGGTGGGTTCAGGTGGGTAATACGGAACGCCGGGCTGGATCCCAACGGCCTCGTATCACTAGCAGTCGAGATGACAGGCATCTTATCCGTATGGCTGTAAGGGATCGTGCAGGCACGTCTCGATCCCTGAGTCAACGGATGGGGACGTTTGCAAGACAACAACCATCTGCACGAACAGTTCGACGATGTTTGCAGCACCATGGACTATCAGCTCGGAGACATGCGATGGTGTGCTCAACGACGAACCTGGGTGCACGAATCGCAAAACGTCATTTTTTCGCATGATTCCAGGTTCTGTTTATAGCAACATCATGGTCGCATCCGTATTTAGCGACATCGCGGTGAACGCACATTGGAAGAGTGTATTTGTCATCGCCATACTGGTGTATCACCCGGCGTGATGGTATTGGGGGCCATTGGTTCGCATTGACGGCACTTTCAACAGTGGACGTTACATTTCAGATGTGTTACGACCCGTGGCTCTACCCTTTATTCGGTCCCTGCGAAAACGTACATTTCAGCAGGATGATGAACGACGGCATGTAGCAAGTCCTGTACGGGCCTTTCTAGATACACAAAATGTTCTACTGCCGCCCTGGCCAGCACATTCTCCGAATCTCTCACCAATTGAAAACGTCTGGTCAATTGTGGCCGAGCAACTGGCTCGTCGCAATACGCCAGTCACTACTCTTGATGAACTGTGGTATCGTGTTGAAGCTGAATGGGCAGCTGTACCTTTACACGCCATCGAAGCTCTGTTTGACTCAATGCCCAAGCGTATCAAGGCCTTTATTACGGCCAGAGGTGTTTGTTCTGGGTACTGATTTTTCAGGATGTATGCACCCAAATTGCGTGAAAATGTAATCACATGTCAGTTCTAGTGTGATATATTTGTTCAATGAATACCCGTTTATCATCTGCATTTCTTTTTGGTGCTGCAGTTTTAATGGCCAGTAGTGTACTTCTGTCGACAGCAGACGCTCCATACACTTCGCACAAGCGTTTGTAAATGTTCCCCACAGTTTCTTTCCCTGCAGCGAGAAATTCAATGACGGAGCGTTGCTTGTAACTTACATCACCAACAGACGTCATTTTGAGACTGTCCTGCTGCTACGCTATCTGTCGGAAGTGGCGGAAACTTGGCGCGCTCACTCAGCAGACTTCAAACAATACATACGCAACGTTTCGCATTCGTATCATTGTTTCCGTCTGAGGAAAAAAATGCGGTGCATTACTTCCGGGCAGCCCTCGTGGAAACAAAGCTAGCGTCCGCAGTAGCAACAGTTGCTGTCCGTGGGCTGTTAGGCCTGTGTGTGTCTGTGTCCTGCCCTGTGACATCACGTAGTATCTCAATCCCTCTTGCTGCTGTTACAGAAGGCGTCTTTTCTAGCACGTGAGTCGTTTTAAGTTCTGTGCTCCGAAATACCAAGTTGTTGACAGCTGTCTTTCTACATCTAGATCTACATCCATACTCTGCAAACCACCTGACGGTGTATGGCGGAGGGTACCTTCAGTACCTCTAACGGTTCTCCCTTCTATTCGAGTCTCGTATTGTTCGTGGAAGGAAATGTTGTCGGTATGGCTCTGTGTGGGCTCTAATCTCTCTGATTTTATCCTCATGGTCTCTTCGCTAGATATACGTAGGAGGGAGCAATATACTGCTTGACTCCTCGGTGAAGGTATGTTCTCGAAACTTCAACAAAACCCCGTACAGAGCTACTGAGCGTCTCTCTTGTGGTCTTCCACTCGAGTTTATCTATCATCCCCGAAACGCTTTCGCGATTACTAAATGATCCTGTAACGAAGCGCGCTGCTCTCCGTTGGATCTTCTCTGTCTCTTCTGTCAACCCCATCTGGTACGGATCCCACACCGGTGAGCAGTATTCAAGCAGTGGGCGAACAAGCGTACTGTAACCTACTTCCTTTGTTTTCGGACTGCATTTACTTAGGATTCTTCCAATGAATCTCAGTCTGGCATCTGCTTTACCGAAGATTAATTTTATGTGGTCATTCCATTTCAAATCACTCCTAAATGCCTACTCCCAGATAATTTATGGAATTAACTGCTTCCAGTTGCTGACTTGCTATATTGTAGCTAAATGATAAAGGGTCTTTCTTTCTATGTATTCACAGCACATTACACTTCAGTTGGAAGCCGTGCCATGTTGAGACTGCACTACTTTAGTTTCTGGTTCTGCAGTGCCCGAGTTCTGCCCCTTCTGTACTGCTGCGAATATTTGAATCAGTTTGTTGTACCTTTAAAATGAGTTTTCTATGGTCGTGCCGGGAACGTACCATTTAACTTGAGCAGTGAAAAACGCTAAGCTCCCTTAGTGATTCTTACACTACACTCAACCTGGGAGGTGTCATTACAAACACTGTATATTTCAAATCTGTTTGCCGCACGTTACTGGTATTTGGTGTTACTTAAGTCAGTTAAGCCTCTTAACCGCCCAGTGCTTTTATAACTTGAGTTGTCTAATTAAATACTACACTGAAGCGCCATAGAAACTGGTATAGGCATGCGTATTTAAATACCGAGAATGTAAACAGCCAGAATAGGGCCCTGCGGTCGGTTGGCCTATGTGAGACACCAAGTGTCTGGCGCAGTTGTTAGATCGGTTACTGCTGCTACAATAGCAGGTTATCAAGATTTAAGTGAGTTTGAACGTGGTATTATAGTCGGCGCACGAGCGATGGGGCACAGCATCTCCGACGTAGTGATGATGTGGGGATTTTCCCGTACGACCATTTCACGGGTGTACCGTGAACTGATATCAGGTATCCTCTAAAACAACAAATCTCTGACATCGCTGTGGCCAGTAAAAGATCCCGCAAGAACGGGACCAACGACGACTAAAGAGAAGCGTTCAAAGTTAGAGAAGTGTAACCCTTCCGTAAATTTCTGCAGATTTCAGTGCTGGACCATCAATATGGCGGGCCGCAAGATGAGACGCAGGCCCGTGAGGTGACGCAGGGGTGCTCACGCCAATCATCGCAAGTTGGATCGCAGTTTCCATACGCAGTTTGCTGAGGAACTTTGGCTCTGGCAGAGATGGCAACTACTTCTGCTATGTTAATAGATATAAGTTCAGAATCGGATTCCGATTCTGAGTTTGAGTTCGAAACGGTGTGTTACATAGCTTTGATGAAACTGCCTACAGGTTCTCACGCCGAAGAAGGCACGAGGAGGACCATATGGCGTGAGTCAGAAGGGGCAGTGTAGCTGGTGAGAAAAGCCCTTGCTGTCGCCAGGGCTACTATACATATAGCGAGGAGTGGGCAAATTTGATTATTATCAGTTAACAGAAACCGTATTTTCGTGGCAGAAACAGAATCCTTTAGTCATAAGGACTGTCCAACAACAAATCAATTTCAACAGTCCTCAGAGAACCTTCTGTCATTACTCGGACGACAGTTTCGATTCTATATTGATATCAAAGACGTGGTTAAATCCATCTATTCCGTTTTCACTGGTAGATATGGAGGGCTACACGCTAGTATGGAATGATGTTATAAGGAACCTAGGCATCTTTCTTGATAAACATTTAACCAAGACAGAACACATCACGAAAATTTGCTACAGAGTTTTAACAATGTCAAAGTAGAATGTTAACAACGATTTACAATGCAACTTACCATTTCGTATGTCCGTTTCCTTGGCCACTTCCTCCCACTTCTCATCAATCAGCTTCGTTTTCAAGTAATCTTCATGGCTTGTACCATACAGAACTTTGCGAACACGTACGGCTTCAATTACCTTTTCCTCCATTTCGAACTACCAACAGCCAGAACCACCGTGAGCCTCGCAGTAAACTGCGTACAGGAGACTGCGTCACGTCACGCTGCGCTCTAGCGTGCGCAGAACCATTCAGTTGTGTGGTTCGCAAAAACTCACCGTGAGTCACCCTGCGTCACCCCACGGACCTGCGTCTCATCTTGCGGCCAGGCTAAGAGTCAGCATGCGAACCATTCAACGAAACATCATCCATAAAAGCTTTCGGAGCCGAGGGCCCACTCGTGTATACTTGATGATCGCACGACACAAGGCTTTAGGCTGGCAGCAAGATGAGACGCAGGTCCGTGAGGTGACGCAGGTCCATGAGGTGACGCAGGGTGACTCACGGTGAGTTTTTGCGAACCACACAACTGAATGGTCCTGCGCACGTTAGAGCGCAGCGTGACGTGACGCAGTCTCCTGTAGGCAGTTTACTGCGAGGCTCACTGTGGTTCTGGCTGTTGGTAGTTCGAAATGGAGGAAAAGGTAATTGAAGCCGTACGTGTTCTCAAAGTTCTGTATGATACAAGCCATGAAGATAACTTGAAAACGAAGCTGATTGACGAGAAGTGGGAGGAAGTGGCCAAGGAAACGGACATACGAAATTGTAAGTTGCATTGTAATTCGTTGTTAACATTGTAAATTGACATTGTTAAAACTCTGTAGCAAATATTCGTGATGTGCTCTGACCTGGTTAAATGTTTATTTAAAAAGATGCCTAGGTTCCTTACAATATCATTCCTTACTAGCAAACTGCGTATTGAAACTGCGATCCAACTTGCGATGATTGTCGCCGTGACTCACGCAGCCGTGAGGAACTTGGCGTGAGCCCCCCTGCGTCACCTCACGGGCCTGCGTCTCATCTTGCTTTAGGCGCAAATTTGACGCGTATGGCGCGTGTGGCGCGGCGCAGCGCAGCGCGCGCTTTTGTAACTGCATTGGTTCAAATGGGAGCGCGCAAATTGCGACGCGACGCGACTGGGACGCGACACGCGCCTGCGCCAGGTCGCGCGGCGTTGTGGTTGTGGCACAGTTTCTCGCACCGAGCGTCGCGCGTGCCTCGCTAGCACCGTGGGAAATTTGAGGCGGGGAGCCGAAAAGTAGCACGGCCATATGACCACATCGGAACGGCGCAAATGAGCAGTGGCAGTATTACCCACACGATAAACAGTGCCTTACTGTATACTAATTTTATTGCCTTTGTGTAGTGATTCCTTTTTCGCCATTTAAACGCTCCAGCTTTCTTCGTTAGTACATTATACTTTTATGTTATTTATGTCTGTATAGATTTGTTTTGTTTTTCTTATGTCAAGAAAAATGCATACTTCAGTAACTGGTGAGCCATTGGCCGATGCAATTGTATTATTTGCCTCCGCGATGTTTTTAGATCGCAAGAAAGGACAGAAGGTAGTGAATAAGGAAGCAAGGAATATAATAAAATCATTTGATTAAGAAGCAAAGCAGAAAAGTAAAACAAGGTTATCTTCTCACTGCCTAGTATGCTGGCGTATCTGTACGACCTGTTACGAAAATTTGGAAAGGGATAATCTCCACACGTGTGATCCCTTTGTGCTCCTGGTGAAAAGCGTCCGAAATCTGAAGTATAAAAGTCTCAACGTGATTACTTGGATGTGGATGTAATAATGTAATACGACACACTGTACTACTTGCATGTGAAGATCACATTTCCACTGCAAGCTAGAAACAGTCGAAAGGCATTCACAGATAACAGTGTTTTAATTGGCTCGCAGTAATGAGAAAAAATCATTTCAATTATTGCATGCCCATTATCAGCATTAATAAACTAATTATACAACAGGTTACACAAATGAAAAAAGGGTCGGTATTACTACGAAAGTAGGAATATCTTAAAAGAGTGTCATGATTAGATATATTTAATTTGTTAAAATGTACTGCTGTCAAAGACAGATATACTTTCATGACAATGGTTTTCGAACTCCAGCTCACAAGGCACACATGGCTAGCTTGTGCATTCCTGTCGCTCTCACTATCCTTCGCTGCTGACAATACACTGACTATTGTGTTGTGCGACAGGTCAGTGGTTTATTTTTCTCAATAACAAATATTTTGCCGGCCGGCGTGACCGAGTGGTTCTAGGCGCTACAGTCTGGAACCGCGCGACTGCTACGGTCGCAGGTTCGAATCCTGCCTCGGGCGTGGATGTGTCTGATGTTCTTAGGTTAGTTAGGTTTAAGTAGTTCTAAGTTCTAGGGGGCTGATGACCTCAGAAGTTAAGTCCCGTAGCGCTCAGAGCCATTTGAACCATTTTTTGAACAAATAATTTATTGGCGATCACACATTGTCAGTTTGGCAAGCCGTAGGTGAGTAACCAGTATGTGGCATGTGCCTATCATTCCGCCTGAAAGAACCCTCGTCATTATTTTAATACTACTCAGATCAAGAGAAGGAATAAAATCGTTTGGTAAGTTTCCATTTCAGTCGTTCAGTGTTAAAAATACGATGGGTTATGGGGATTCTACCAAAATTCCAACAGAATTGGCAATCTATTTTTATGTGAATTGTTAACCTTTTCTCATTCGAAGTAGCATCGCAGTTTGTGAGTAACGGCCACAGTTCTGTTGGTGACTGGTATAATTGTAATTCCTTTGTCACAGTGTAATTTGCCAAACTCATCTCACAGCAGCTACTGCAACAGAATTCCGAAACGGAGTGCCTCATTAAACAAGTTATTGACATTCACAGAGCTCAGTAGCTTACGATAAACCTCATAATGTCGGTTTGCAGTAACTAAGGCTAGGCTCAAATTGAGACGCGTATAGCACGTGTGACGTGACACGACACTACAGCTCGACACGCACGTGCCGCAGAAGTCTCGCGGGTGCAGCGCATATTGTGACGCGTAAACCATACTTCGCACGCGCCGACTGGCGACGCTCTACGCTGACAGAACAGAAGCCCTCGCACTCTGTTACGTTTTCCAAACAATTTTACACAAACTATTCACTGAAAATATTTGGTTTTTGCCTTACTTGTAGCGTTATATGTCAGCTTCTTGGCGAATTGCCCATCATCTCGCTAATGACCATTCTTATTGTGATGTACACATTTTACTAAAACACTACGCAAAACTCAAAAAGTTTGCAACGAAAATTAGGGGTCGCTATGATTTTGGGTATGGTGCGTGTTACACCATGTGTTGCTGTGTATGAAATTTAGCTAACATGTTGAATTTTTGTTTAGACTTGGGAGGAGGTCTCTATCTGCCTCCAATCTCTAGGAAATGGATCCTATGTACCACGCTCACTTCCCATCTCACGCCCGCAAGAATGAACTCGCAACATCTCCTAAACCGCTCTAGACGTTGAAACGAAAGTTTGGCGAATGATAGCACGCAAGGAGGAGAGGTTTTTGCCAACCCTTAAACACACAGAACTTTCTTATCTATGGCGATATATCACTACTTATACTTCCATTTTTATTTATTTCACTGCAGTGACTAATTTTTTAAGAGTTATCGACAGCTAGCGAAACACGAGCTTCCTAGTATGAAAATAACCATGACACTGTGAGGTTTTTCGTAAGCTATTGAGCTCTGTGATTGCCAATTACACTGTGGCACAGGAATTACAATTAAACCAGTCACCAAGAGAAATGTGGCCATTACTCATAAACGGTGATGCTTCTTCGAATGAGAAAAGGTTAACAACTCACACAAAAGTAGATTGCCAATTCTGTCGCAATTTTGGTGGAATCCTCGTAAACCGTCGTATTTTTAACACTGAGCTACTGGAATGGATGCTTACCAAACGATTTTATTCCTTCTCCTGATCTGAGCAGTATTAAAATAGTGACGAGCGTTCCTTCAGGCGGAATGATAGGCACATGCCAGATACTGGTTACTCACCTACGGCTTGCCAGACTGACAATGTGTGATCGCGAATAAAATGTTTGTTATTCAGAAAAATAAACAATTGATATCTCGCACAACACAATGGTCAGTGTATTGTCAGCAGCGGAGGATAATGAGCGCGACAGGAATGCACAAGTGTGCCTTGTGAGCTGGAGTTCGTAAAAACTGCCATGAAAGTAGATCTGCGTTTGTCAGCAGTACATTTCAACAAATTAAATATATCTAATTATGACTCCCTTTTCCGATATTCTACTTTCGTAATAATACCGACCATTTTCTTGATTTGTGTAATCTGCTGTATAATTAGTTTATTAATGCTGATAATGTGCATGCAACAACTCAAATGCTTTTTCTCATCACGGCGAACCGATTAAAACATTGTGACTGCTTGTCGACAGTTTCTAGCTTGCAGTGGAAATGTGATCTTCACATGCATGTAGTACAGTGTGTCGTATTACATTATTACATCCATATCCAAGTAGTCGCAGTGAGACTTCTATACTTCAGATCTTGGACGCTTATCGCCAGGAGCACAAAGGGATCACACCTGTGGAGATTATCCCTTTCTAAATTTTCGTAACAGATCGTACAGATACGCCAGCATACCGAATTTGGCTGAAATTCTGTAAATTGTCAGTTTCAGTTTCTCATTTTATTTTTAAATTTTATTTAAGTAAAGTGTACCTGCTAAGAACCGCTTATTGTCGTCTGCTTATCAATGGCTATTGTGTTATTGTAAATAAAGTAAGTAAAAAGGGTATTGTTACATCGTATCCTTAAGGGGCTCCGGAACGCCCTATACTTGAAATGTTAAAATAACGCTTATAAATTACATCTTTCCTCACAAACATTTTACAGATTATTTATTGGAATATGGGCTACAACTTAACACAGGGATTTTACAAAATTTTTGTTCAGTTATTAAAGATGATTTTTTTCAATTGTAATGAAAATTCACAACATTTTTTTTGCAATTTTTTATTTATATATTCAAAAACATACAGTTTTTTTGGAAAAAGGCTGTGTTAAATTATGCAGAAGGTACTGTGTAACATTTACTGAAAGTTTGAAACAAATATGTTTGGAAGATCCTTAGAAAACATGTAATTAGTATGAGAAAATAAAAGTTTTGGGAATCGAGCGACAAAAATTGGATTAACTTTTTAGTGCATTCCAGGTCCATAGGATGGATTATCTTCATCCTCTGCAAACTCCTCCTCCAGCTTCCTCTTGTTCCTCCTCCTGTTTAGTCTTGCTTGTATTTCTAGACTCTTTACAGCCCTGTCTGCAGCCCGAAGGCGTTCCTTGTCTAAAGCAAGCATCGCTCGTTGCTGTGTTCGTAGATTTTGCTACCATTTTCTTCAGTTGCAGTTACTGCAATACTGTTCCAAAAGGTGGTCATGTATGAACACTTATCACATTTCAATTGTATTTCACTAGCAAGTCCTACGTACTTTATTATGGAGAGTTCCAGACCAACTTCACTACAGTGAATACATTTTACACAGTTTGAAAAAATTCCTTTGAGAACCGATATATCAAATATTTCATTCACATCCGATTCACCCATAAGACATTCATAGTTTTCAATCATTGAACCAAGCTTCTTCTGTGAAGTATTTTCTTTTCCACTTTGACTGCTATGGGCAGGTGTACTTCAGAGGTTAGGTTCACTCACTTGGTTATCGTCTTTATTGTTTACAGTAATAATACATACCTTTGGCTTTCCAACATTTCTCCTTTTCTTAAAAGCCTTCAGAGGATTTCTAATAACTTTACTTTTACTCATTATTATACTTCAACAAAACAGAGACTCAAGAAACAGAATTAATTACGAATATTTTCGAGATAACGACAGAGTAAATAAACATGAAACAATCGACAATCATACCAGCGACATATATTGAACCATCACAGGTTAGCCACAACACATACTTTATCTCACATCACTAAAATGTACCTGATGGACACGGACGTTAATAATAACACTATTTGACAGCAGTTTAACAGCGCCACAGTGGGTCACGCCCATGTAGAACACACTTCAAAAAAAATTTAAAAATAGTTGTAGTCTTCGGAATTGAATAAATTATATATCTATTAAAAGGTAATAGTCTGCAGATTCAGAAAACGCAAAAAAGTAAAAATTGAACTTTTCATGATTTTGAGCCTTTCCAGAGCCCATTAAATGGGTCTGCTCCTCCCACTCCCACAGCCATTTTCTCCGCAGTCACCTATCACACACAAGCTGTGCTTCGAGAAGTACACAGGCGAAATAAAAACGCTACTGAAACGACATTAGACTATCTTAATATTAATAAGCATCCCGTCCAGACCATGGTCTTTGTTTTGCTGACAGTAACCATTATGGTCACCATAAAAAAACTGATTGCAGTGGGGTTCAGAACACAACAAATTTCATATTCCCTTAAAAGTAATACTCCTGCGGACAGATCTGGAGATTGCGAAGGCAAGATAAATGTTCCACCTTTTCCTATTTGAAATTTGATAGCAACTCGTGGGGATCTGCTGGTGGAAAGCACTGAGCACTTAGAAGCAAATACAATAACAAATTTTATTACCCACAACAATTACTGCGTACACTGTAGCAGAAAGTACTCTTTACCATGTGTAGGTGAACCAGCATATATCTCAGGGAAAACAAGTCACAATCAGTTTTAATACTTTGCGTCCTGGTTTAGACACATATATTAATCAATTAACCATTTTTGATAAAGCAACCCTGTAGTCATCAGTTACTTAATAAAGCCAATCCCAAAATCGTTTGGTTGAATATTTACGCAACTGCCATTATGTTCACCATCGCAGACTTAATCTTTACTTTCAAAACTCGGAAATCGTAAACATTATTAAAACTCAACCCATACACGGAGCACCTCCGGCAAACCAATTAATATCTCATTATCAACGAAGGTGAATTTATAAAGCATACTGTAAGAGCAAACACACGTCTGCCTACCGACCGTCACTCACTATTGCGAAGGGGAGGACACGATGTTGGGATCACAGATTTACTTCAAGTTTTGTACACCTTTCGTAGGCCGTTAAAACAAAATAATGCTGCAGACAGTAAAGGTGCACTATTCTGGCAATTCCGAGAAAATCGCAAGAGAAGTTTTACACGTCTGTTTTTTTTTTTTTTTTTTGTTACTAATGTATCCGTGCGTATGTGCCGCACGTTAGAGTTCTTTGTGGTCAAGTGGTTGGCTACGTAAAATGAACGTGAATGAGGTGACGGTCGATTCCCGCTGAAACTTAATTTATAATCTATATTTTTGTCAACACTGGTCGTATTTATTTATATAATATTTCAGAGGTAATATGATTTTAAAAATCCGCGCGTATTTGCATTAAGTTATAGCGAATTTCATGTTATTTGAATACTTCCTATTTTCAATTAAATTTAATTGTTAGAACAAGCATATTTATAACTATCTACAAGTAAATGAAGAAACGCTTAGAGTTTTCCTGAAAATGTATGCCTGTCGTGATTTGCGGAACTCCTTATACATGCAATCTGGTAAGGTGCCCGGAACTACTTTGCACCTCAACGCTTCGAGCTGCAGACACAGAGGCAGGCCCTGTTTGACAGTTAACCTGCGTAGCATTGAGACGTAGGTAATGTAGCAAGAACGAATAGAGTCAGTGCAATTTTTTTTTAATGTCACGGAATTTACACTTGTACAATAGAAACGAATGTTTTGAGGGAGTCGAACCGTTGCCTCATATGAGATTGTCCTACGTAGCTCGAACGCTAACCGCTTGACCACCATGAACTCTTAACATGAGTTACAAAACAGACACGTAATTCTTCTCCTGCGATTTTTTTCGGAATCGCCAGAGTAGTGCACCTTGCTACTTGCACATTGTGTTGTTTTGATGATCTACATTTTAGGTTTTTCAGTAACTCACAAGGGAACCTCCCCATCGCACCCCCCTCACATTTAGTTATAAGTTGGCACAGTGGATAGGCCTTGAAAAACTGAACACAGATCAATCGAGAAAATAGGAAGAAGTTACGTAGAACTATGAAAAAAATTAGCAAAATATACAAACTGAGTAGTCTATGCGCAAGATAGGCAACATCTAGGATAATCTGAGCTCAGGAGCGCCGTGGTCTCGTGGTTAGCGTGAGCAACTGCGGAGCGAGAGATCCTTGGTTCAAGTCTTACCTCAAGTGAAAAGTTTACTTTCTTTATTTTCGCAAAGTTATGATCTGTCCGTTCGTTCATTGACATCACTGTTCGCTGTAATAAGTTTAGTGTCTGTGTTTTGCGACCGCACCGCAAAACCGTGCGAGCTATATTTGCTGGATTCATATTGCCTACGTAATACATCTCACGTATTTAATGCACTCTCGTCCAAAGTAGCGAACAGTCAACTGCCAGCCAGGGAGTCTCGTTAGTAGGAACACTGTCTCTTCCGTGCGCTGTAGTCGACTGACGTCGTGTGTTTAGATGTTTGTTTAGGTGTAGCGTCCCCATACTACGGCGCAGTTACCTCGCATCGGACAGACGGACGGACAGATAATAATTGTCTGAAAATAAAAAATTAAAGCTTTTCACTCGAGGGTAGACTTGAACCAACGACCTCTCATTCCGAGCCGCTCACGCTAACCACGGGACCACGGCGCCCCTGAGTTTACATTATCCTTGATGTTGCCTATCTTGCGCATGGACTACTCAGTTTGTATATTTTGTTTATTTTTTTCATAGTTCCACACAACTTCTTCCTGTTTTCTCGATTGATCTGTGTTCAGTTTTTCAAGGCCTATCCACTGTGCCAACATATAACTAAATCTGAGGGGGGTGCGATGGGGAGGTTCCCTTGTCAGTAACTGTTAACATTTTACCATGAGTGAGACTTGTCGGCTTGTCGTAGGTTTCTGAGTAGTGGGTTACAGTGTGAGATACGTTCAAAGTATTTTCATTTGGGGGGGGGGGGGAGGGGGGATGAAGTGGGGAAGCCAGTGGGCATTCTAGCGAGATTCTGTCATGGAAATGCAGAATTTGTAGCAGGAATAAAATAATAGAGGTGTGGGGTCCTGCCCACTCACCTCGTATAGGGTACCTAAAGTATGCTGCGTTCTCGGAATGCTATACAACTATTCAAACAAATAACATTATTAGTTTGTATTACAAATGAAAAGACTGACAATACTTAATTTTGGATTCACAAGAACGTGTCGCAAGCGATCGGCGACTTGCTGCATAAATCCGAGTCCTTTGCTATGTACAGTGTTCATGCAAGTTTGGATTACTAATAACTGCTATCGTAGAGTTCTCTGCTGGGGCTCTCCATATACTGTCCCGATACTGGGCCGAGGCTGGCACGAGCGGATCTTATATTCTCCTCATGTGGAGGCCGCTCCTGTCGTGGGGCAGTCCTAAAAAAATGGCTCTGAGCACTATGGCACCTAACTTCAGAGGTCATCAGTCCCCTAGAACTTAGAACTACTTAAACCTAACTAACCTAAGGACATCACACACATCCAAGCCCGAGGTGGGATTCGAACCTGCAACCGTTTTGGTTGCGCGGTTCCAGACTATAGCGCCTAGAACCGCTCGGCCACCCCGGCCGGCGGTGCAGTCCTAATCAGCGTACCATTGGCCAACGTTGTTTCACCGCCTTCTCTTCTCTTGCATTGTTCATCTTCGTTCCCGCGCTTGTGGTTACGCCAGAAAAAGAGGAGCAGTTACAAAACGCAAAGGAGGAACTGGTTGACGAGGGCAAAAGGCGCTAGGGAACTGGCGGTAGGTAAAGAAGACAGATAGGAGTAGGAGATATTCAAACAGATGTACTTTGCGTATAACCGCAGTTTTAATCAACTGTCACAGTTTAGTGGAGAGCAGCCTCTTGTAGCTGTAGGTGTAGGAAACATGCAACAGTCCTCAGCAGTTAGGGAGCCTAAGTCAGTTGCAGATTATAACAGAAAGAAGAAAGTTCTGCTGCTAGTAAGTTCGCATGGCAGAGATGTGGGCCAGCAGTTGAAGGAAGTGTTGGGGAGTGAGTACCAGGTCACCAGCATTGTGAAGACTAGTGTAGGGTTGGCTCAGAAGACTGTTAACATAGGGGAGTTATGTAGGAATTTTACGAAAAAGGTTCAGATAGTGATGCGGGTGGAGCTGGGAATACTATTGATAGGAATGCGGAATATCATGTGGGTGGTTACATGATAAAGATAGCTATTAAAACTGGTAGAACTGTTTCAGCGTCTTGATCGGCCTCATCTTATAGCTGCCGTTAGGTAGATTAACATGGGGTTGGAGAAGGCGGTGATGACGGAGGGCACGGCTCACATTTCAGTGGTGCCACCTGTGTCTATCAATAGATCAGGTTTCGCTACGCGTCGCCTGCATCTCAGTTGGTATGAGAAGGGGAGGCTGGCAAAGCTTATAGGTGACAGTGTAGTGTGCGGTGGTGGGATCACTCTTGAGAAAATTCCTGTAGTAGTTGGTGTTAGAGCTGCACCTTTTTTAGGCTGAAGTCATCTGATAGGCATCCCTGCTTAAAGGAAGTCCACCTAACAAAGGATTTCCCTTCAACGGAGGTGAAGTATCCAAGTAGCGAAGAAATTAACACGTTTCATCAAAGTGGGACTGACGGAGGACATCGAAAGGGTGCAAAAAAGGGCAGCTCGTTTTGTATTATCACGTAATAGGGGAGAGAGTGTGGCAGATATGATACGCGAGTTGGGATGGGAGTCATTAAAGCAAAGACGTTTTTCGTCGCGGCGAGATCTATTTACGAAATTTAAGTCGCCAACTTTCTCTTCCGAATGCGAAAATATTTTGTTGAGCCCAACCTACATAGGTAGGAATGATCATCAAAATAAAATAAGAGAAATCAGAGCTCGAACAGAAAGGTTTAGTTGTTTGTTTTTCCCGCACGCTGTTCGGGAGTGGAATGGTAGAGAGGTAGTATGATTGTGGTTCGATGAACCCTCTGCCAAGCACTTAAATGTGAACTGCAGAGTAGTCATGTAGATGTAGGTGTAGATGTAGTATAAGAGGTATTACAGATAAAGTTAGTGAACTGCTTATAGATGTTGACTCTGACATTACTAGTATATCGGAGCACCACTTAAATAATTTGACAATTCCGGGGCTTCCTTTACCAGGATACAGATTAGGTGGCTGGTTTCGAAGGAGTTCGGGAGTGGGGGAGTTCCCATGTACGTAAAATACAGTGATCCAGTTGGGTCCGTAGACGTATCACGGCTCTGCACTGAATAGGTATTTGAATGTTGTGCAGGGGCAGTTGAATCTAAACATGTAATTATTGTTGTTTATAGGTCCACTAACTCTGACTTCGAAGCTTTATAGGAAGTACCAAAAATTAGTTATATGTGGTGACTTCAATATTAATTTTATATGTAATTGCGGAAGGAAATGGATGTTGGAAGGTCTCCTAAATTCATATGATCTAATGCAGACCGTTTTTTTGCCAAGCAGGGTGAAGGGGAACAGTAGCACAGCCATAGCCAATATTTTTATTCATCCTTCATTACTAGATGCGCATTCTGTCACTAAAAGGGTGAATGGCCTTTCAAACCATGATGCACAAATTTCAACCCTAAAATGTTTTGCACTCATACAAATTTTATATATATATTTACAAACTATCCAGAAAAGCTTATCCCACGGCAATAGAGGTTTTTAAACCTCGTTAAGCAATAAGAGTGACAGGATGTTTATAGGGCCAATAATGTAGATGTCAAACATAAGGCTTTCCTTAACATCAAATATAAGGCTTTCCTTGACATAATACTCTTGCTCTTTGAAAGTTGCTTTCCATTAAAACGTACTAAACAGGGTACGAGCGGTAAAAGGCAGCCTAGTGGCTGACTAGTGAAATAAGGATATGATGCAGAACAAAGTGCGAATTATACCAAAATTTTAGAAGTAGACACAATAGAGCTACAGTAGGCCATTACCACCAGTATCGTAAGGTGCTCAAAAATGTTATTAGGAAGGTAAAGAGTATATGGTACACAAATAGAATAGCTAATTCACGGGGTAAAATTAAAACAATATGTTTAGTCGTGAAGGAAGCGTCTGGTCAACAGCACAAGGTCGACGATATAAAGTCAGTTCGTAGTGAAAACATTTCTGTTACTGATAAGTCAGATAGTCCACATGTACAGTATTTAACAATCAATTTCTGAGAATTGCTGGCGAATTAAATGGGAGCTTAGATTCTACAGAGTATCATATAACTCTCTTGGAAAATGCCTTTCCGAGACTGGTGTCTCAAATACTCTTCTGTGATACGGACAAGAGGGAGATTGCGTCAATAACAAAAACACTGAAGACTAAGGACTCTCATGGATATGATGGAGTACCTAGTAGAATATTAAAGTACTGCGCTGCACATATTAGCCCTGGACTTAGCCATAGTTGTAATTTTTGCTTTAAGAATGGTCAATTTCCTGAGCATTTAAAGTACTCCGTAGTAAAGCCGCTTTATAAAAAGGGAGAAAAGGATAATGTAGACAATTTTAGACATATTTCTATGCCATCAGTATTTGCTAAAGTTATCGAAAAGGCTGTGTCTGTAAGGGTAATTGATCATTTTATTTACCATAATTTGTTATCAAACGCATAGTTCGGTTGCAGAAGTGGTTTAACAACTGAAAATGCTATATTCTCTTTTCTCTGTGAGGTACTGGATGGACTGAACAAAAGGTTTCGAACGCTAGACGTATTTCTTGATTTAACTAAGGCATTTGATTGTGTTGATCACGAAATATTGCTCCAGAAGTTGGACCATTATGGAATACGCGGAGTAGCTCACAACTGAGTCACCTCTTACTTCAACGACAGACAGCAAAAGGTCATTATACACTTTGCTGAGGGCGTCTATGTTGCTGGGACTGAATGGGCCACGGTCAAAAGGGGGGGTGTCCCAGGGATCAGTGCTGGGGCCACTCCAGTTCCTTATTTATATTAATGATATGCCCTCTAATATTACAGGCGATTCTAACATATTTCTGTTTGGTGATGACACTAGCTTGGTAGCAAAGGATGTTGTGTGCAACACTGGCACTGTTTTAAATAGTGCAGTTCATGATATAAGTTCATGACCTGCGAAAAAAAACTAACGCTAAATACGGTAAGACTCAGTTATTACAGTTTCTGACAGCCGTGTACCGCAAGTCTCTAGAGGAACGGAGGGTTCCAAATGATAGGAAAAGAGCACAGATAGTCCCAGTCTTCAAGAAGGGTCGTCGAGCAGATGCGCAAAACTGTAAACCTATATCTCTGACGTCGATCTGTTGTAGAATTTTAGAACATGTTTTTTGCTCGAGTATCATGTCGTTTTTGGAAACCCAGAATCTACCATGTAGGAATCAACATGGATTCCGGAAACAGCGATCGTGTGAGACCCAACTCGCTTTATTTGTTCATGAGACCCAGAAAATATTAGATACAGGCTCCCAGGTAGATGCTATTTTTCTTGACTTCCGGAAGGCGTTCGACACAGTTCCGCACTGTCGCCTGATAAACAAAGTAAGAGCCTACGGAATATCAGACCAGCTGTGTGGCTGGATTGAAGAGTTTTTAGCAAACAGAACACAGCATGTTGTTATCAATGGAGAGACGTCTACAGACGTTAAAGTAACCTCTGGCGTGCCACAGGGGAGTGTTATGGGACCATTGCTTTTCACAATATATATAAATGACCTAGTAGATAGTGTCGGAAGTTCCATGCGGCTTTTCGCGGATGATGCTGTAGTATACAGAGAAGTTGCAGCATTAGAAAATTGTAGCGAAATGCAGGAAGATCTGCAGCGGATAGGCACTTGGTGCAGGGAGCGGCAACTGACCCTTAACATAGACAAATGTAATGTATTGCGAATACATAGAAAGAAGGATCCTTTATTGTATGATTATATGATAGCGGAACAAACACTGGTAGCAGTTACTTCTGTAAAATATCTGGGAGTATGCGTGCGGAACGATTTGAAGTGGAATGATCATATAAAATTAATTGTTGGTAAGGCGGGTACCAGGTTGAGATTCATTGGGAGAGTGCTTAGAAAATGTAGTCCATCAACAAAGGAGGTGGCTTACAAAACACTCGTTCGACCTATACTTGAGTATTGCTCATCAGTGTGGGATCCGTACCAGATCGGTTTGATGGAGGAGATAGAGAAGATCCAAAGAAGAGCGGCGCGTTTCGTCACAGGGTTATTTGGTAACCGTGATAGCGTTATGGAGATGTTTAATAAACTCAAGTGGCAGACTCTGCAAGAGAGGCGCTCTGCATCGCGGTGTAGCTTGCTCGCCAGGTTTCCAGAGGGTGCGTTTCTGGATGAGGTATCGAATATATTGCTTCCCCCTACTTATACCTCCCGAGGAGATCACGAATGTAAAATTAGAGAGATTAGAGCGCGCACGGAGGCTTTCAGACAGTCGTTCTTCCCGCGAACCATACGCGACTGGAACAGGAAAGGGAGGTAATGACAGTGGCACGTAAAGTGCCCTCCGCCACACACCGTTGGGTGACTTGCGGAGTATAAATGTAGATGTAGATGTAGAATTCAACAAATCCCGCCTTTTTAATTTGGCAGAATGGCCATATGATTAGTGAAACTGAACAGTTCAAATTTCTAGGTGTTCAGATAGATACTAAACTGTCGTGGAAAGTCCACGTTCAGGATATTGTTCAAAGTCTTAATGCTGCCATTTTTACTATTCTCTGAAGTATGTGATAGTTCAGCACGAAAAGTAGTCTGCTTTACTTCTTTTCATTCGCTTATGACGTATAGTATTATATTTTGGGGTAACTATTCCCATTCTGAAAGGATATTTTTGGGTCAGAAACGGGAGGTCCGGGCAATGAAGGTGTAAGTTCGCGAATCTCTTGTCGACCCCTTTTCATTAGCCTGCTGATTATGACATTGGTCTCTCAATATATATATTCTTTACTGTCGTTTCTTGTTAACAGTATCAGCTTACTGCCAAGAATTAGCAGCTTTCACTCAATACTAAACAGAAATCCACTTGGATCGCTCTTCCTCGACTCTTGCGCAAAAAAAGATGTGCTGAATACTGCTGCATCCATTTTCAATAAGCTACAACAAGAATTTAAAAAATCTTAGCAGTAATCCACGCGCTTTCAAATCGAAACTGAAGAGTTTCCTCATGGGTCACTCCTATTCTGTCGAGGAGTTACTTGAAAAAGTAAGCTGACTCCTGTGTTATGTTACTGATTGCGTTTATTGCGTCTACAGAAACTTCCGGCCTTTTTTTTTTTTTTTTTTGCTTCATAACCATTTTATTTTATCTGTTATTACTTTTATGTTGTAAGCTCTTACTGACACGTTCCATGACCTTGGAGACTTGCTTCTCGGAACTAGACGTGTAAAAAAAAAGTACGAAAGGTGTTCAAAGTTTGAAGTAAATCCGTCATCCCAACGTTATGGCCTTCCCTTTTGAGACTCAAACGGCCCAGCTTACGCCTCCATTAGGTGCCAGTGTACAGAGCGGGCTCTTAACAAGAAAAAAACGCGCTTTCTAAAACAGAAAAACACCAGTCAATCCAAGACTAATAACGCTACTTCTAATAGGCACGAGGTTAAATCACATACATACTGCTGCTGCATCCTTGCCTTTTAAGCAACAACTATAATCAGCATAGCCCTCTAGTGCACGTTGAAAATTACTGCAGAGCTAGATTTACTAGAGGCCGGCGATTTACCTTTAATGAGAATACAACTATCGAATGCACGGAAAGAAATGGTGCACAGTTTATTCCGCTATCGGCGAGGCTCTTGCCTTTAGAAAACAAGCTCATTGACTACCCATAAAACACAGCCATTCTGGAAAGGTACCGGGTAATTACATTGATTACCGGCAAACAGTTTGCCTTACAACTACCATTAGCCTACTTTGAGAAAATGAACGAAGTATTCACTGACACGGTGAGAAGCGCTGCATCTTTAAAAACTTAAGGAAGAGCAACAGCGAATGGACCTTGTGAAAGAGCTGTCTTTAGAAATTTAAACCATTAATAAAGCCGCAATATTTGGTAAGCCTGGCTTAGCACACTTTGCCTACCGTCAATGGCGAAATGACGGTAACGTCATTTAGCATAACGGTTCACAACTCCACTTCACTGATGACTAGTTACTACAGTGTGAAGAAATTCGGATCACAATTTGACAACGATACTCACCGTTTCTAAAACTGAAGTCCGTATTGTAACTTTCCAATGATATTTCTTTCTGTGTGGAATTTAGACCAAATACACCTCCCACTGTATACAATCTACGTATTACCAAAACTATGTAATCACGATCTTTATCCAATTTACAATCGTATGCTAACGTTTGACTAAACGGAACCTAACTTTAACTGAACTGTAACTGGTCTCAATGCAGCTTGTCTTTATATTAAATGAGCAACTGAGATAAAACAATCATCGGGGACTAAAAACATTTTCACTTAACTCGCATCTTGACAACATGTTTGCAGATTTCTCGAAAGCACTACATCAAATAGCACGCAGGTAGCGACTAAGGTAGATTTCTATTTCGAAATAAAATTAGCAACTGTTGCATATTACATGCTGTAATGCGTAATGGGAAACAGTGGGGTGGGGAGAGTAAACATTCCTACGAAATGATATTCTAGGACAACGATTTTGGAATGGAATATTATGTATTGAAAAAGACAGTAAACTTCGCGTGACCTTCACACATAACGTAGTTCTGAACGATACTATGCTTAACAAAGTGAATAATGATTTAAAGAGGGTACAATGCTAACCTAGAATTTCTATAAAAATTAGACAGCTTAATTAGTTGATCTCTTAATGCATGGTTCAGGGAAAAGAAATGATCTCTATCTCAGCTCTGAGCAAGTGAAGTAGCTCGCAATAATCATTTCTACTAATCAGGTGTGCAGCGCTGCAGTCCTGCCTCGAACCACGACGGCAAGATCAAAGATTGTTTAACAGTAACTTAACTTGCTCTTCCTCTGACGTGTACATCGATAACATACAAAAATCAAAATGATCTTACAACATGTGCTGGCGCACCCTTAGATGAGCAAAGAATAGTAACATTATTCAAAATTTCTAATCTCTTCGCTTTGCAATATACAGGGTGGTCCATTGATAGCGGCCAGGCCAATTATCTCACGAAATAAGCATCAAGCGAAAAAACTACAAAGAACGAAACTCGTCTAGCTTGAAGGGGGAATCCAGACGGCGCTATGGCTAGCCCGCTAGATGGCGCTGCCATGGGTAAACGGATATCGACTGCATTTTTTTTTTTTAAGTAGGAACCCCCATTTTTATTACATATTCGTGTAGTACGTAAAGAAATATGAATGTTTTAGTTGGACCACTTTTTTCGCTTTGTGATAGACGGCGCTGTAATAATTGCTAACGTGTAAGTACGTGGTATCACGTAACGTTCCGCCAGTGCGGACGGTATTTGTTTCGTGATACATTACCCGTGTTAAAATGGACCGTTTACCAATTGTGGAAAAGGTCGATATCGTGTTGATGTGTGGCTGTTGTGATCAAAATGCCCAACGGGCGTGTGCTATGTATGCTGCTCGGTATCCTGGACGACGTCATCCAAGTGTCCGGACCATTCGCCGGATAGTTACGTTATTTAAGGAAACAGGAAGTGTTCAGCCACATGTGAAACATCAACCACGACCTGCAACAAAGATGATGCCCAAGTAGGTGTTTTAGCTGCTGTCATGGCTAATTCGCACATCTTGTAGCAGACAAATTGCGCGAGAATCGGGAATCTCAAAAATGTCGGTGTTGAGAATGCTACATCAACATCGACTGCAAACGTACTATATTTGTATGCACCAGGAATTGCATGGGGACGACTTTGAACGTCGTGTACAGTTCTGCCACAGGGCACAAGAGAAATTACGCGACGATGATAGATTTTTTTCACGCGTTCTATTTAGCGACGAAACGTCATTCACCAACAGCGGTAACGAAAGCCGGCATAATATCCACAATTGTGCAACGGTAAATCCACGAAGGTTGAGACAAGTGGAACATCAGTGACCTTGGTGGGTTAATGTATGGTGCGGCATAATGGGAGGAAGGATAATTGCCGGCCGCGGTGGTCTAGCGTTTCTAGGCGCCCAGTCCGGAACCGCGCGACTGCTACGCTCGCAGGTTCGAATCCTGCCTCGGGCATGGATGTGTGTGATGTCCTTAGGTTAGTTAGGTTTAAGTAGTTCTAAGTTATAGGGGACTGATGACCACAGATGTTAAGTCCCATAGTGCTCAGAGCCATTTGAACCATTTTGAAGAGTAATTGGCCCCCATCTGATCGATGGCAATCTAAATGGTGCAATGTATGCTGATTTCCTACGTAATGTTCTACCGATGTTACTACAAGATGTTTCACTGCATGACAGAATGGCGATGTACTTCCAACATGATGGATGTCCGACACATAGCTCGCGTGCTGTTGAATCGGTATTGAATAGCATATTTCATGACAGGTGGATTGGTCGTCGAAGTACCATAACATGGCCCGCACGTTCACCGGATCTGACGTCCCCGAATTTCTTTCTGAGGGGAAATTTGAAGGATATTTGCTATCGTGATCCACCGAAGACGCCTGACAACATGCGTCAACAGTTGAATAGCATATTTCATGACAGGTGGATTGGTCGTCGAAGTACCATAACATGGCCCGCACGTTCACCGGATCTGACGTCCCGGATTTCTTTCTGTGGGGAAATTTGAAGGATATTTGCTATCGTGATCCACCGAAGACGCCTGACAACATGCGTCAGCGCATTGTCTGTGCATGTGCGAACATTACGGAAGGCGAACTACTCGCTGTTGAGAGGAATGTCGTTACACGTATTGCCAAATGCATTGAGGCTGACGAACATCATTTTGAACATTTATTGCATTAATGTAGTATTTACAGGTAATCACGCTTTAACAGCACGCGTTCTGAGAAATGATAAGTTCACAAATGGTTCAAATGGCTCTGAGCACTGTGGGACTTAACATCTATGGTCATCAGTCCCCTACAACTTAAAACTGCTTAAACCTAACTAACCTAAGGACATCACACACATCCATGCCCGAGGCAGGATTCGAACCTGCGACCGTAGCGGTCACGCGGTTCCAGATTGAAGCGCCTAGAACCGCACGGCCTCACCGGCCGGCAATAAAATGTTCAGACGCACCTACGTTCTGTATTTTTATTTAAAAAACCTACCTGTTAGCAACTGTTCGTCTGAAATTGTGATCCATATGTTTGTGACTATTACAGTGCCATCTATCACAAAGGGAAAATAGTGGCCCATCTAAAACATTCATATTTCCTCACGTACCACACGAATATGTAAAAAAATGGGGGATCCTATTTTAAAAAACGCAGTTGATATCCGTTTGACTTATGGCAGTGCCAAATAGCGGGCTAACTATAGGGCCATGTGGTTTCCCCCTTCGAGCTAGACAAGTTCCGTTCTTTGTAGTTTTTTCGTTTGACGTTTATTTCGTGAGATATTTATCCCCGTTACTATCAATGGACCACGCTGTATACATCTTATTTATAGCTGTTGTCCTTTACAATCGATCTTCATTCGTCTAACAGATACAATCACACGTCAACTCAGAACTACAGAAAACGTCCATCAGCTACCACACTTCAACTAAGAATGAATGAACTGCGCAGAGGCAAATACTGTGCAACGACAAGATCAATGATTGTTTAACAGTAACTTAAATTGCTCTCTCTCCCTCTGAAGTGCACATCGATAATATACAAAAATCAAAATGACCTTACAATATGTTGTGTCGCGACCCTAGATGAGCAGCAGGGAACAGATAGGCATACACAGACACACTTGTTCGATCGCGGCGACAAACCTCGTACGTTCATGCAGCACGGCCTCCCCATACACCCAATGGCAAGCCGATCGTCACACTTTGCCCTGTCCTGTCTGCTGACCTCGCGTGGCGACCCTGCACTGGCGTCCTGGTCCGTAGAAGAGATGGCAAAACCCGACCGGTTAAAACCGATGCCCGTATTTTAGTTTGCGTAGCTGGTATTTTTCGGTATTCCTTCGGTCTCTGTTATAGCCGGTGTTTGTTATTTTTTACTAATAACCGAGTAAAAAAACCTAGATATCTGTTAGGAATAGCAGCAGTGCTGAAGTTTATCGTTCTTAAATAAACCTTTTTTAAAATAAAACGAGTAATTTTTATTCGTAAAATATGCATAGTTACAGAAAATGGGAAAAGCGATCATCACTACACTACCGGCCATTAAAATTGCTACACCACGAAGAAGACGTGCTACAGACGTGAAATTTGACCGACAGGAAGGAGATGCTGTGATATGCGAATGATTAGCTTTTCAGAGCATTCACACAAGGTTGGCGCCGGTGGCGAAACCTATAACGTGCTAACATGAGGGAAGTTTCCAACCGATTTCTCATACACTAACAGCAGTTGACCAGCGTTGCCTGGTGATTGTTGTGATGCCTCATCTAAGGACGAGAAATGCGTACCATCATGTTTCCGACTTTAATAAAGGTCGGATTGTAGCCTATCGCGATTGTGGTTTATCGTATCGCGACACTGCTGCTCGCGTTGGTCTAGATCCAATGACTGTTAACGGAATATGGAATCGGTGGGTTCAGGAGGGTAATACGGAACGCCGTGCTGGATCCCAACGACCTCGTATCACTAGCAGTCGAGATGACAGGCATCTTATCCGCATGGCTGTAACGCATCCTGCAGCCACGTCTCGATCCCTGAGTCAACAGATGGGGACGTTTGCAAGACAACAACCATCTGCACGAACAGTTCGACGACGTTTGCAGCAGCATGGACTATCAGCTCGGAGACAATGGCTACGGTTACCCGTGACGCTGCATTGCAGACAGGAGCGCCTGCGATGATGTACTCAACTGCGAACCTGGCTGCACGAAAGGCAAAACTTCATTTTTTCGGATGAATCCAGGTTCTGTTTACAGCATCACTATGGTCGCATCTGTGTTTGGCGACATCGCGGTGAGCGCACATTGGAAGCGTGTATTCATCATCACCATACTGATGTATCACTCGGTGTGATGGTATGGGGTGCCATTCGTTATACGTCTCGGTCACCTCTTGTTTGCAGTGACGGCGCTTTGAACAGTGGACGTTACATTTCAGATGTGTTACGACCCGTGGCTCTACCCTTCATTCGATCCCTACATTTCAGCAGGATAATGCACGACCGCATGTTGCAGGTCCTGTACGGCCCACTCTGGATACAGAAAATGTTCGACTGCTGCCATGGCCAGCACATTCTGCAGATCTCTCACCAATTGAAAACGTCTGGTCAATGATGGCCGAGCAACTGGCCCGTCACAATACGCCAGTCACTACCCTTGATGAACTGTGGTATCGTGTCGAAGCTGCATGTGCAGCTGTACCTGTAGACTCCATCCAAGATGTGTTTGACTCAATGCCCAGGCGTATCAAGGATGTTATTACTGCCATGGGTGGTTGTTCTGCGTACTGATTTCTCTCGATGTATGCACGCAAATTGCGTGAAAACGTAATCACATGTCAGTTCTAGTATAATATATTTGTCCAATGAGTACCCGTTTATCATCTTCATTTCTTCTTGGTGTAGCAGTTTTAATGGCCAGCACTGTAGTTCTTGAAAAATGGTAAATTAACAAGAAAGACAGTCGTCCAAGCTCAGTTTCCAATCTTTAGCGCTTACTACTGGTAATGCCCGCAACGTGTCTGTCTTCTGATTAGAACATGACCTTCGAGCAGAGTTTCAAAATATTATAATCATTAGGAGAATACTAGAAATTTTTTTGTAGTATTCGACCACGTATGATTTTCGAGGAAAACAGCGAACGGGTGACAGGTTAAGTTTTCTTTTAGTTGACTATTAAATTTAATTTTATAATTTTATGTAATTTGATAGTGACAAGAGTACAAATTTTTCGATCTGTGTTTGATGTCGACGCTCATTACTGAAAATAGTAGGAATAAAAAACCGAAAATCGGTTAGTTCAGAAATCGGTTTTTTGAACGGTTTTGTCAGGTTAAACTGGCGTAAAAAAGGATATAAGCGAAAACAGTTTGTTTCAGTGGAAACCGCTGTCTATAGTCCACTGCAGCACTCTCCCCGCCTAGTGCATGCGCTGGCGTTTTAATCTGCTCTCCCGCGCTCAAGGCGCCCTCTCCCCTCAGAAACTGGAACTCAACGCTGCCTGAAGAGACATTCTGAGGGCGAGTATCGACACAACGGTATCACATCTACGGCAGAATTTGTTACAGCGTGTCCGTTAGTGAGCTGAACTCAAACAGACGTAAACGAAAGAACATTCTGAACACTTCAAGAAGGGAAAGATTCATGTGGTAGGCTGGTACGTTGTGTTCCTGCACGGCTGGCATGATAACTGAATTACGGACTGTTGTAGAAAATGAATGCTAAAACGGAAATAAAGCGTTACTCAACCCCCCTCCCCGCCCTCTTATGGGTCCTAGTCCTCCATCGGCTCCTTTCCCACCTTCCCCTCCCCATTCTTTTTTCTTCTCCTCCCCCCCCCCCCCCCAAACACTTTATTTCCCATCATCTGTCCAGGTTCCCCCAACTGCCCTCGGCTGTGGTATGTCATATTTGCCAACTTTTTAGTGCAGTGTTCAAGTGAATGTTCAGTGTTGTTCGTCTTTGCAAAGTGTTGAGAACAGAAATCATGCTGTCGCTGGGTGTGAATTTTATGTCTCTTGCGAACAGAAACCAGACTGTCGCCGTGTTTTTTTTTTAATTGTCTGTCTATTATTTTACCTTTCTGCTTCATATGTATTTTACTAGCATAATCATCCCATTGTTCTTTGTTGTAAGTTCCACGATTTCTCCGCCAAGTTACCATTACAGTCTCCGATTTTGTCGCCTGTTTTTACTATTTATTATCTTCATCCTTTTAAAACAAATTCTGTAGGCTGAAGAGCGGCATACTAAGCTGCTGCCAACCAGCCCCCTTCGTGGGGAATCGAAACTGAACAAAAAAATATAAAAAAATTACTCAACCCATTTCCATATAACAAACACATTTCGTCCTTCTATGAAGATGTAACCTGAAATTTTCGCCATGCTGTTTCGTTACTCCTATACGCAATCACGAGCAGTCTAATTAGAGATGCAACTATGCTGGTGTGATTCCTCCAACAAAACCAATGATGTGCTTCAATGAGTCATGTGATTTGGAAACTGGCGTAGCTCGTACCATCTACTAGTGTAACAGTCGTGCCAAAGTCATGAACCGTGGCCAGATCAGGGGTGCCCGATACACGAAACAGTCCAATACTGATCAGTACAGGCATCGGGTTTCTGACAAATAACTATGTCAAGAATACACCATAATGGTATCGACGGGGAAAAATCTACCGCCGTTGGTGTCAACTGCCATGTACTTATATTTGTAACTATCGAACATTGCGTTTTTTCGAAGCCGGTTGAATGTAGGTTGATATGCATCAAATCACACTTATTTAATGCTGTAGAACAAACAGAACACGAATAACTGGTAATCAAATGTATCCTCGAATCCCGCCTGTTAATGTATGTCCCTAATGACTTCGTCGTCGACGGAATGTTACATCCTAATGTGCCTTTCCATCCTCACCAAGATCCGAACCCGCCAGACTGATTCCTTAAAACGACGTTACTGTGATAGTACTGACCACAACTATTTATCCGGTGGACTGTGTGACAACACACATTTTGGAATCTGAAGAGCGCATTCCTCCATACCCTAAACCTCCAGATTTGATGCTGACGATCCCACAATAAACAGACGCTCTCTAGACTGCGGTAAACTGGACACGATGTGGGAATTCTGAGATACAAACATCTGCCCATTACATTCAGTAAATGGGCTATTGGGAAGTTACAGTCCTGAGATAGCTGAAAGCTCGATAAGAAGATGTAGATGTCGCTGGATCTCTCTGTCCATTTACAGATATTGACCAGGTTAGGCAGAAACCTCCTCCTGCGCTGTTTATAAGGTTTAATGTGTCTGTATACCGTCGATGTAGCCCGATGGACTCTTTGCGATGTATCCAACTGTGTTTAGTGCTTGACCCCCGTCAAAGTTTCTGAGGATTCTGTCTGCGCAAACCGGTTTCATGTAATATTATAAATCTAGTCAGACGCTACGATCAACTTACAACGAGCGTACCAATAAGACGAGACTTTACGGATACGTGAACCACGTACCTACTTGAAGCAGGGACAGTTAATTCCTATATCACGATTCCAGTTCTCCTGTTTTGTAAGTTAATTTCAACAACTGATGTGCAAATAATTCAATGATATTGAGTGGATATAAGGAAATAATCTGCAATAGTTTCGTTAATGCTAATTACTGCAATTATTTATTTTCTAAAAAGACAACAACACTGTTGTGACTTGGCAAGACAGCCAAGTCACAATGAGAGGAAGCCGAAAGGCACGCGCTTAAGCTCACGCAGGCTGGCGCGAGGTCTGGAACAGGACAATGTCTTGAGAATTGCAATAAAGTACGAAAATCTTGTAATACTTAACTTTAATCCATAATTGTAGAACATCGCTCTTGATGATACATGCTTCACATAATAAATATCAATTGAATACGGCGCCTTGCTAGGTCGTAGCAATTGACGTAGCTGAAGGCTAACTATAGTCTCGGCAAATGAGGGCGTATTGGTCAGTGTAGCGTCGCTAGCAAAGTCGGCTGTATAACTGGGGCGAGTGCTAGGAAGGCTCTCTAGACCTGCCGTGTGGTGGCACTCGGTCTGCAATCACTGACAGTGGCGACACGCGGGTCCGACGTATACTAACTGACCGCGGTCGATTTAAAGGCTACCACCTAGCAATAGTGGTGTCTGGCGGTGACACCACAAACACAGTTTTCATTTATCTGCTGACGGAAAAAATAGAAACATCAAGAGATAATTAATGTACTGTAATGAAATTAGGGGAATATATTTGCGTAGGTAACATATTTAGGTGATTAACATTGAAAGGTAAGCCATTGCAATTGCGAAATGCTTGTACATTAATAACCGCCAGAATGTTGAACGCAAGCATGTATGCATTTTGTTGTACAGGTGCCGGACGTCGGTTTGTGGGATGGAGTATCATGCCCGTTGCTCTTGATCGGTCAATACAGGAACGGTTAACGTTGTTTGTGGATGCCGCTGGAGTTGTCGTCCGGTGATGTCCTGTATGTGCTCGATTGGAGACAGATCTGGTGATCGAACAAGCCAAGGCCGCATGTAGGCTCTGTAGAGCATGTTGGGTTACAACAGCAGTATATGGGAGAGCGTTATCCCGTCGGAAAACACTCCCTGTAATGCTTTTCATGAATGGAATCACAACGGGTGCCTGCTACTACAGGTATTATACAAGTGTCGATGTGAAAAATTTTCAATACACTATCTCGTAAACGACTAGCACTAGATTCCTGCAACAAACACCACTTACATTTTAATTTACCCTACTTCTAATTTATTAATGTCAATAGGTATTGTTCCATTTTAAAAGTGTATGTTTCCACAGAAAAATATACATTCTAAGTATTATTATAGTGTATTTATTGGCTAACAATACGAGGCTCTGCCTACCAATTCATTCTGTGAAAACCGCACATCAACATCACTTTCCATTTCCGCAGTATTTGCGGTGCAAGTTTCAGATTATTCACCCTGTATATGTGATAGAGTAATTAATTTTTCTGCCTTCTTTTTTGTGTTCTTTTCTCTATATTATTTTATCATTTTCGTTTGCAGATTTCGCCATAATTTGAGTAATAACAACGTCAAGTGCTGATTCACAAGCTGTATTAATTTAAATGACTGCAATATTCAGTATTTCCTATAAAAAACTGTACGCATGCACCGATTTCTACCTCGATGAGATTTACTGCAGTTATTGTCTAGAAAACTGATGGTGAAATAGTTAACGCTTTCCGTTAACCATTTCAGACTAAGCCACGAAAATTAAAGATGAGAATAAAATGCAATCTGTATTCAATACTACCCCAGGATCGCTTTCCTGGTTGCAGTTTTTACTTTGAGACAAAATGAAGATTACCAAATGGGCTTTTACGTGAGAACTGTAGTCCGTTTCATTGCGAGGCATTGACAAAATGGCTCTGAGCACTATGGGACTTAACATCTATGGTCGTCAGTCCCCTCGAGGCATTGAGATGACACAGTGATGCCAGGGTTGTGTTGTAGCCTAGACGGTAGTGGCATTAGGCGATTGGCTGAGGTTAAATGTTGTCGTGGCCAAGAGGAAAAGCTAAACCTCAGAAGTAGTAACAACTGAAGAAAAAGATAAGTTTATGGCGTGGCAAAGCGATCCGCAGGGCAGTACGCAGTCGGAGCAAGAAGACACCGAGACTCCAGGCTGCTGGGTAGACTGCGCTGAATCTGTAACATCTACATCTACATTTATACTCCGCAAGCCACCCAACGGTGTGTGCAGGAGGGCACTTTACGTGCCACTGTCATTACCTCCTTTTCCTGTTCCAGTCGCGTATGGTTCGCGGGAAGAACGACTGTCTGAAAGCCTCCGTGCGCGCTCTAATCTCTCTAATTTTACATTCGTGATCCCCTCGGGAGTTATAAGTAGGGGGAAGCAATACATTCGATACCTCATCCAGAAAAGCACCCTCTCGAAACCTGGCGAGCAAGTTACACCGCGATGCAGAACGCCCCTCTTGCAGAGTCTGCCACTTGAGTTAATAAACATCTCCGTAACGCTATCACGGTTACCAAATAACCCTGTGTCGAAACGCGCCGCTCTTCTTTGGATCTTCTCTATCTCCTCCGTCAACCCGATCTGGTACGGATCCCACACTGATGAGCAGTACACAAGTATAGGTCTAACGAGTGTTTTGTAAGCCACCTCCTTTGTTGATGGACTACATTTTCTAATCACTCTCCCAATGAATCTCAACCTGGTACCCGCCTTCCCAACAATTAATTTTATATGATCATTCCACTTCAAATCGTTCCGCACGCATACTCCCAGATATTTTACAAAGGTAACTGCTACCAGTGTTTGTTCCGCTATCATATAATCATACAGTAAAGGATCCTTCTTTCTATGTATTCGCAATACATTACATTTGTCTATGTTAAGGGACAGTTGCCACTCCCTGCACCAAGTGCCTATCCGCTGCAGATCTTCCTGCATTTCGCTACAATTTTCTAATGCTGCAACTTCTCTGTATACTACAGCATCATCCGCGAAAAGCCGCATGGAACTTCCGACACTATCTACTAGGTCATTTATATATATCGTGAAAAGCAATGGTCCCATAACACTCCCTTGTGGCACGCCAGAGGTTACTTTAACGTCTGTAGACGTCTCTCCATTGATAACAACATGCTGTGTTCTGTTTGCTAAAAACTCTTCAATCCAGCCACACAGCTGGTCTTATATTCCGCAGGCTCTTACTTTGTTCATCAGGCGACAGTGCGGAACTGTATCGAACGCCTTCCGGAAGTCAAGAAAAATAGCATCTACCTGGGAGCCTGTATCTAATATTTTCTGGGTCTCATGAACAAATAAAGCGAGTTGGGTCTCACACGATCGCTGTTTCTGGAATCCATGTTGATTCCCACATAGTATATTCCGTGTTTCCAAAAACGACATGATACTCGAGCAAATAACATGTTCCAAGATTCTACAACAGATCGACGTCAGGGATATAGGTCTATAGTTTTGCGCATCTGCTCGACGACCCTTCTTGAAGACTGGGACTACCTGTGCTCATTTCCGATCATTTGGAACCCTCCGTTCCTCTAGAGACTTGCGGTACACGGCTGTTAGAAGGGGGGCAAGTTCTTTCGCGTACTCTGTGTAGAATCGAATTGGTATCCTGTCAGGTCCAGTGGACTTTCCTCTGTTGAGTGATTCCAGTTGCTTTTCTATTCCTTGGACATTTATTTCGATATGGTGGAGGCAGGGGGCCAGGGTGGGGGAGTTACTTTAGGCATTTGATGAGAACTCCGAGAACTCAGCTGGTGAGCATGCAGTTGTTGTGAGCAGGCGGAACTGTGTCAAACTGTCGCCCTCTCTGCGTCAGTACTTGGGCTGCTTCGGGGATACACCTCAACCCCTTTTGGGATGTGACACGAAGAATTTGGCTGATGTTTCTTACGTGCACAGGAAATCAGGTTCCTACGAGCAAACTGAACTGTAATGGAGAAGTACACCACACGTGTGGTGGATCTGTTGCCAAGGGGTTTGCAAAAATTTTTTATGGACGAATCTATACATCTCATTCGCCACTTTGTATTCTTCATCTTTCATCATGTTAACTGTCAGCAACTTTCTTTGGCCCCCAAAGCCTGTTTTCTATGTTTAAAAAAATACATACTGTACTATTATGTGACAATCAGCTTATTTAAAATATTTTAAAAGGGTGTGCAATTAAATTGAGTCTGCTTGCTGAGTGGTAAATGTGCTCGCTATGCGATAAATGTGGTGTACACACACAATTGCTTTTTAACATATTCAATACAGTCAACTATGCAGTCTTGTCACTCCATGCGTAGGACTCCTACATCTATTACATACACGTGCTTCTGGCCTAAACTATATTTAGCAAAGGAGAAATCAGGCTTCTATATCTGAAGCTCCTAGTACAACTTGATCGACGAGTCAGTCCTATACGGCAGGATTAACACTCTTGGCTGATACTTTGAACTGAAGACACATCTACCCAATATCTGTGGGGTACAGAAAATATTCTTCTCTTATTAGAAATTTTGCCTATAAAAAACAAACTCCGTCCTATCCTTTTTGGTTAAAAAAAGGTTTATAAGCCAAAACGCTGGCAATGCGAAAATAAATTTTTGTGAAACCAGACGAAAAGTGTTTATTTTAATTTATACATTTTAAAACGCTACACCAAGAATCCACAGCTGAATCAGTTAAAACTATTGGTGGCTATAAAACTTAGCTCACGCATTTCTCTCCTAGTGTATTACCTTTCACATCTGATAACTCTTCATGTTAGCTGGCCGGGGTGGCCGAGCAGTTCTAGGCGCTTCAGTATGGAACCGCGCGACAGCTACGATCGCAGGGTCGAATCATGCCTCGGGCATGGATGTGTGTGATGTCCTTAGGTTAGTTAGGTTTAAGTATTTCTAATTTCTAGGGGACTGATGACCTCAGATGTTGTCCTATAGTGCTCAGAGCCATTTGAACCATTTGAACTCTTCATGTTAGCTGTAGTCTTCGGTACTCTTGGCTTGTATTAGTTTTATTTTGTTGTGATAGTTAATTTAAATTCCTTCATACGCTCGGTTTTCTAGAATTATAGTGTTAATGTTTTTACGGATTGTTCCTTTCATGTTTATTTACCGTTTAACTTTAATACTTTTGTAACGTTAACAATGCTCTGTCAAAAATGACATTTGCTAATTATTCGTACCTCACTCTTTTTCACTGCTGTTTACGGGCCGGCCGGTGTGTCCGAGAGGTTCTAGGCGCTTCAATCTGGAACCGAGCGACAGCTACGATCGCAGGGTGGAATCCTGCCTCGGGCATGGATGTGTATGATGTCCTTAGGTTAGTTAGGTTCAAGTAGTTCTAAGTTCTAGGGCATTGTTGACCCCTGATTTTAAGTCCTATAGTGCTCAGAGCCATTTGAAGGTTTTTAAAATTTTTGTTTATTTATTTATTTTTTCGCTGTTTACGGATATTGTACCCTCTTTGAAGACTACAGTTAAAATCTGAGGACGAACTGACCTTGCCTTCCAGTTACACGGAGGACCTATAGATCAACGTCGAATTCGAACTGCGGTGAAACTTGGTATTGCTGGCGAAACTATACAAATCATTGTCAGTAAGGAAAGAAGGGAAAAATGTCAGAATACATCATCATTTTACCCATAGTCTTGAGATTCGTAGTCTTACATTACAGAGAGCTGCCAGAAGTCATGGAATAACGATATGCACACATACAGATGGCGGTAGTGTCACCTACACAATGTAAAAAAAGGCAGTGCATTCGCGGAGGTGTCATTTGTACTCAGGCTGTTCATGAGAAAAGATTTCCGACATAAATAAAGCCACACGAAGGGTATTAAAAGACTTTGAAAGCGGAAGTGTAGTAGGAGTTAGACACTCTTTATGGAATTCAATATTCGGTGTCAATAGTGTGCTGAGAAAACCAGATTACAGGCATAACCGCCACCACGGACAAGAAAGTGCTCGACGACATTCACTTAAAGAACGAGAGCAACAGCGTTTGCGTAGAGCTGTCGGTGGTAACAGACCAGCAATCCTGCGTGAAATAGCTACAGAAATTAATACGAGACGAACAACGAACGCGTCCGTTAGGACAGGGCGAAGAGATTTGGCGCTAATGGGCATTGGCAGCAGACGACCGACGCTAGCGCCTTCACTAACAGCACGACATCCCTTACAGTGTCGCTCCTGGGCTCTTGACCGCATCCATTGGATCCCATGGGCTACGGTAGCAGACGACCGGCGTGAGTGCGTTTGCTAGCAGCACGACGTCACCTACAGTGGCCTCTCCTGGGCTCATCACCGTATCGGTTGCATCCTAGATGACTAAAAACCATGGCCTGGTAAGATGAGTCCCGATTTCAGTTGTTGAGAGCTGATGGTAAGGTTCGAGTTTAGCGCACACCCCACGAAGCCTTGGAGCCAAGTTGTCAACAAGACACTGTACAAGCTGGTGGTGATTCCGAAATGGTGTGGGCTCTGTTTACATGGAATGGCCTGGGTCATCTGGCGCAACTGAACCGATCATTGACTGAAAACGGTTATGTTTGGAGACCTGGAGACCATTTGCACCTATTCACGGACTTCACGTTCCCAAACAACAATGGAATTGTTGTTGTTGTGGTATTGAGTCCAGAGACTGGTTTGATGCAGCTCTCCATGCTACTCTACCCTGTGCAAGCTTATTCATCTCCCAGTACCTACTGCAACCACATCCTTTTGAATGTGTTTAGTGTATTCATCTCTTGGTCTCCCTCTTCGATTTTTACCCTCCGCACTGCCCTCCAATACTAAACTGGTATTCCCTTGATGCCTCAGAACATGTACTACCAACCGATCCCTTCTTCTAGCCAAGGTGTGCCACAAATTTCTCTTCTCCCTAATTCTTTCAATACCTCATGGCTACACTCCATACAAATACTTTCAGAAACGACTTCCTGGCACTTAAACCTATACTCGATGTAAACAAATTTCTCTTCTTCAGAAATGTTTTCCTTGTCATTGCCAGTGTCCATTTTATATCCTCTCTACTTCGACCATCATCAGTTATTTTGCTCCCCAAAAAGTAAAACTCATTTACTACTTTAAGCGTCTCATTTCCTAATACCCTCAGCATCACCCGATTTAATTCGACTACATTTCATTATCCTCGTTTTGCTTTTGTTCGTGTTCATCTTGTATCCTCCTTTCAAGACACTGTCCATTCCGTTCAACTGCTCTTCCAGGTCCTTTGCTGTCTCTGACAGAGTTACGTTGTTATCGGCGAACGTCAAAGTTTTTATTTCTTCTCCATGGAATTTAATTCCTACTCCTAATTTTTCTTTCGTTTCCTTTACTGCTTGCTCAATATACAGATTGAATAACATCGGGGAGAGGCTACAAGAATGTCTCACTCCCTTCCCAACCACTGCTCCCTTTCATGCCCCTCGACTCTTATAACTGCCATCTGGTTTCTGTACAAATTGTAAGTAGTCTTTCGCTCCTCGTATTTTACCCCTGCCACCTTCAGAATTCGAAAGAGTTGGAATTGTTATGGATGCTAATGTCCCATGTCATCGTGTCATAAATATTTGCGATTGGTTTGACGAACATTCGGGACGTTTAGAGTGAATGATTTTACCACCACTATCGTCCGACATGACTCCCACCGGATATTTATGGGACATAATCCAAAGGTCAGCTTGCGTACATTCTGCTCAAATGGTTCAAATGGCTCTAACAAGGGAACCTCCCCATCGTACCCCCCTCAGATTTAGTTATAAGTTGGCACAGTGGATAGGCCTTGAAAAAGTGAATACAGATCGATCGAGAAAACAGGAAGAAGTTGTGTGGAACTATGAAAAAATAAGCAAAATATACAAACTGGGTCGTCCATGTATAATATAGGCAATATTAAGGGCACTGTGAGGCGAGGAGCGCCGTGGTCCCGTGGTTACCATGAACAGCTGTGGAACGAGGGGTCCTTAGTTCAAATCTTCCCTCAGCCGAAACTTTTAACTTTTTATTTTCAGTTTATGTGACAAACTCTTATGTTTTCATCACTTTTTTTGGAGTGGAAAGAAAGCCTAAATCGGGCAAGGTAGAAGAATCTTTTTACCCCTTCGCCAAGTGTACAAGTTAGGTGGGTCGACAACATATTCCTGTCATGTGGCGCACATGCTGTCACCAGTGTCGTATAGAATATATCAGACGTGTTTTCCTGTGGAGGAATCGGTTGACCTATGACCTTGCGATCAAATGTTTTCGGTTCCCATTGGAGAGGCACGTCCTTTCGTCAACTAATCGCACGGTTTTGCGGTGCGGTCGTAAAACACAGACACTAAACTTATTACAGTGAACAGAGACGTCAATGAACGAACGGACAGATCATAACTTCGCGAAAATAAAGAAAGCAAAATTTTCACTCGAGGGCAGATCTGAACTAAATACCTCTCGCTCCATAGCTGCTCACGCTAACCACGGGACCACGGCGCTCCTCGCCTCACATTCCCCTTAATATTGCCTATCTTACGCATGGACGACCCAGTTTGTATATTTTGCTTATTTTTTCATAGTTCCACACAATTTCTTCCTGTTTTCTCGATTGATCTGTGTTCAGTTTTTCAAGGCCTATCCACTGTGCCAACTTATAACTAAATCTGAGGGGGGTGCGATGGGGATGTTTCCTTGTAAGCACTGTGGGACTTAACATCTGAGGTCATCACTCCCCTAGACTTAGAACTACTAAAACCCAACTAATCGGTGGGTTCACGAGGGTAATACGGAACGCCGTGCTGGATCCCAACGGCCTCGTATCACTAGCAGTCGAGATGACCGGCATCTTATCCGCATGACTGTAACGGATCGCGCAGCCACGTTTCTATCACTGAGTCAGCAGATGGGGACGTTTGCAAGACAACAACCATCATCACGAACAGTTCGACGACGTTTGCAGCAGCATGGACTATCAGCTCGGAGACCATGGCTGCGGCTAACCTTGCCGCTGCATCACAGACAGGAGCGCCTGCGATGGTGTACTCAACGACGAACCTGGGTGCACGAATGGCAAAACGTCATTTTTTCGGATGAATCCAGGTTCTGTTTACAGCATCATGATGGTCGCATCCGTGTTTGGCAATATCGCGGTGACCGCACTTTGGAAGCGTGTATTCGTCATCGCCATACTGGCGTATCACCCGGCGTTATGGTATAGCGTGCCATTGGTCACACAGCTCAGTCACCTCTTGTTCGCATTGACGGCACTTTGAACAGTGGACGTTACATTTCAGATGTGTTACGACCCGTGGCTCTACCCTTCATTGGATCCCTGCGAAACCCTAGATTTCAGCAGGACAATGCAGGACCGCATGTTGCAGGTCCTGTACGGGCCTTTCTGGATACAGAAAATGTTCGACTGCTGCTCTAGCCAGCATATTCTCCAGATCTCTCACCAAATGAAAACGTCTAGTCAATGGTGACCGAGCAACTGGTTCGTCACAACACGCCAGTCACTACTCTTGATGAATTGTGGTATCGTGTTGAAGCTGAATGGGCAGCTGTAACTGTACACGCGACCCTAGCTCAGTTTGACTCAATGCCCAGGCGTATGAAGGCCATTATTACGGCCAGGGGTCGTTGTTCTGGATACTGATTTCTCAAGATCTATGCACCCAAATTGCGTGAAAATGTAATTACATGTCAGTCCCAGTATAATATATTTATCCAATGAATACCCATTTATCATCTGCATTTCTTCTTGGTGTAGCATTTTTAATGGCCAGTAGTGTAATTGCCTTGATGTGGTAAACTGTATGTGTCCTAAGATCCGATGATGGCGGTTCAGTTTCGCCGAAACCGGTAATCATGGAATAAAAAGAATTCCTGCAATCTTGGTCACCAATTTATTGTTTTAGAAGCACCTAGATCGCTCCAACTTGAGCACAATGTGCTCACTACATAATGCTGTTCTGTCTGTTAGTTACCATATTACGACTACAGTAACCAACCACCCGCGAAACAAATCCAGTTTCCATACAAAAGCGGATAAGGGAAAAAAGTCTGAAGTCACGAGGTCCGCTGAGCAGACAGATTTATTGATCGCCGCCTCCTTCGCGGTTTCAAGCAGCCGGGAATGGAAGAATCGCTCCTTAATCCGTAGAGCCGGAAATGGCAGTCAAGGACGGACAGCCGGTTATGCGGACGACGGAATAAGGAGCGCTGATCCCAGCCGCAGTTGGGGGTCCGCACAGTTTCCGTAACCTGTGGACACAGCACAGAACTCTGTGCTATTCTCTCATATTTTGACAACCGAGGCAAGCGGGATAGTAAGAGCTGTACTGCGTTCCCAACAGACGTTACGCCACAGAGGCGAGCGCAGGCGAAAACAATCGAAACATACTAAAAGTACAAATGAAGGACTAACGATCCAAATACTGATGCAAACGAGGTCGATGAGGACCAATATGTTTGTTAATCGAGTGTGTGGGTTACTGCTGCAGAACGATGTTAAAGATTAAATCGACAAATAAAACACGGAATGGACTACTTCTAGAAAGAGTAAGCGAGAAAATTGGTGTATGAGAAATCCTTAATAAAGAATAATGGAAGACGTCTTAAGGCATCAACAAGTCATGACAGCGGACGAGGAAAAGGGAAAATTGTAGGACACAAAAGTACGGGGTGTTCAAAAAGACTCTCCGCAGTGCAGTATAATTGCTAGCCGCGCGTGCCGTATCCCGCAGTGAATATACCGAAATGAAACTCAGTGAAATACAAGTTATTAATTTATTGAATATTCATATTTACTGAGGTAAACGAAACAGTGGAAGTAACCCAGGCAGGCGAACAATCATACGGCACTGCGAAGAGGCTTTTAGAACACCCCGTATATAATTTTAATTTTTACATTGCGGAAATAGGGATTTTAGTGAGTTATGTGATGAATCAAAATTATTTTTTTCTGGTTCATTCACTATTTGCTAATTAAATTTGCACAACGCCAGACGGCTTCACGCAGTCTCCACGATATGTGGGAGACATAGTGTTCCACACATACATCTGAAGATGGCCAGAATACTCTGCGTCGAAATATCGCAGCAGCAAGTTACTGAACCGGATAGTTCGCCCGAAATTTCATGCGTCACTATATACGCCGGGAAATTTTAAATTTCGCAGGAGACATATAAACCATTGTATCTGATTTGAATAATTGTTTATCAGACTGAGTCGCTATGAAACACCAAAAACAACTAAAATACCGACGTTGTGGGGCATCTTTGTAGCGGTTCTCTTCAGGGTTAGGCTGTTATTAGTGTTTGGCATTGATGCTACCAAAATACCCGAAACGGTGTTATTCAAATTGTCACTGTCTGTGTAAGCCTCCAAACGTACATTGTATCCTGGTCAAATTAACTTTACTTACAGCTACTAATCAATATTAGATTACAATCTTATTGTTAAAGGTTATATAAAGATACGCTGATAAATTAACCTCGCCGAATAGTCTCTCCGCATACAAATGATGAAGATCCATGTGAATCTATAACTAGATGTAGCTGCTTCGAGTTACAGTAAATTATATCCTTCTTTCAAACTCAGAAGTATAAAAGTACATTGACAGCAGAGAGATTCGCTAATTTTGTACAAGCCCCACAATTAATGTGAAACAATGGCAGGAGTTTGAAGGTAAAGGTATTAAACAGAAGAGCGTTGCATAGTTTATTTAGTGAAAAGGGAAAGATTAGAATGTCTAAAACATGCCATGGAAAAAGTTTGGTTTAATACGAGGGAAGAATTGGAAAATTTAGTCCACGATCGGAAAACGTGTAATACGGTCTGACGAACTACGTCGGCGGATGTTGAGATGTTTTACAATTGTTGTTCTCCAGCTCGTGCAGATAAAATCCACGTGTTATGCGAGGCGTTTCCGATTTGTAATCTCGTAAAAGCCGCAGTTAGCAGATTACAGCGGAGGTCTGCGCGTCGCGCTGAAGCGCTAACGACTTCCGCGTTTTTCGCGAGGGACGCAGTGTTTTGGGAACACCCACGACACACAGAAACTACCGTAGCACGGTTGTCATCTATTTTTAATTGTACTTTCCACCTCTGTACCAAGCAAATAACGAGTATATGATGTTGCGGGGTAATATTGGGAAGTAGTAGTAATCCGTTGCAACATGTACAGCGGCACCGTTAATCTCTCTCTGCTTTCGGTTGACTCAGATTCGCTGCCATGGAATGCAAAGCATTTCGATAATTTTTCAGTGGTTTATAACAGCGAAAAGTTCATAACCTCAAATTAAATGCTGTTTTTTTGTAATTAAAAATGCTGCGAATACTATTTCTTGACAACGTGCCCTTTAAGATCAGTTGACTTTGTCCAACAATTTTCATGTGGGTAGATTTCATTCCTGAAGTGCATTCTTCATCCAGATACTATCCTGATGAAAGGTGCACTTCACAATCTCTGGATTTAAACGTTCCCTAGCACCAAATTGTTTAGCTGTTGAAGTAACTGGTTGTCAGGGTATGTGAAATCGTGTGACTGGAATGTTATTCCAAGAATCCGTACTTCAGATTCCTCAGTTTTATCATTGTCAAAGCACCATCAAGGGAAGACGCAATCTTTTACAATCCATTTCTCCCCTCGGAATATTTTTTATGACCATGATGTCCATATGCATTGCATAAAATTTGTGGTGTTTTACAAAGATCGTACTGCAACACCAAAGATGACAACACCAATCGATACCACAGATGTAAGCGAGGGTTCACTGCAATCCGCAAGGACATATGGGAGGCACTCCTGAAGACCACAGGCCCCCTCTTACTATTGCTGCGCCCTCACAAGGACGTCAGTATAGCGCCCATATAGCAAGAACTCTGCTCATCTAAAGATGTCAGCATCATAGTATAGCACCAACGTGATAATTAAAATTTCTGATGGACTTTCCCATTCAAATATGGAACGCCGTGACTCAAGAGAACAGTTTCTTATCTAGGGCATCAAGTGGTGCTTTAATGGTCAATAACAGCTGTAACTTATCAAGGAATCCTTTGCAAATATATGTGTCAAAGTTAATTAAATCCTTTATTCATTTATGTATTTATTTAACTAATATTTCAGGTGTTCTGATACGAAGAGACTTCTCCCAGAGCAATAAAAGAACCCACAGATGCGGCCGGACGAAAAAGCAGCTTCGCCTGGTCGAAACAACATTCGTCAGTTATTGACTTACGCTTCGCAGACTATTGACCGGAAGGATACTCTTTCTACTCCAGAAAGCTCAGCCGGCCGAGCGGTTCTAGGCGCTACAGTCTGGAACCGCGCGACCGCTACGGTCGCAGGTTCGAATCCTGCCTCGGGCATGGATGTGTGTGATGTCCTTAGGTTAGTTAGGTTTAAGTAGTTCTAAGGTCTAGGGGGCTGATGACCTCAGAAGTTAAGTCCCATAGTGCTCAGAGCCATTTGAACCATTTGAACCAGAAAGCTCAGGCAGCAACAGAAAAAAATCAGTTTCACCGCTATTAAGTGGACAACCAAATTAATAGATTAACCGATTAAAAATAAAATGCTAGTCTCCTTACAAACTTTGAACATCTTAGAACACGTACCTTTGCCGGTAATGAGTCCAAAACAAAGCATTTTATGATGACTCTGTACTCCAGTTTGTCCATTTTAACGCAACTCGAAGCAATATAAAAGTCAAGTAATCACTTCATTTACTTTATTGAGCAGCGTTTATCAACATAGTAAGGACAATGTTTCAGTGATTGAGATCAGTCTTTTTCACCTTCTTCTTGGAGGCAAGCCAGATGCGGAGACGTACCAGCTTTGGAACCAACACTTCAGCCTGCAGTATGTACTGTTCCTCCTGTGTGGACTTGGGTTTAAAAAAAAATGTAAACTATATATTACGATAAATTTTATAAATAATCGACAAGTACGCCAAAGAAGAAGAGATAGAACTACAATGGACATGTTATTCCATGGACTCTTGCGCTTATATGCATGAACTATCTTTCCTTTGTCTTTCACTTATCTTATCTGCTTGGATTCGGACCTAAGAGGACGTTCTTGTGTAAAGCTCATCTTGCTGTACCAGCTGATAAGGTAAGTTGTACTTAAAACCCCAAAAAATAATGGTTATTTTGTCAAAAGAATTAGTGTATGTAGTCAATCAATTGGCAGTCTGATACCTGGATTGTCTAAAGTAGATATGGGTCTTAACAAAGAATTTTCATTGTTAGGCGCCATCTTAGAAAAATCTTTAACATTTTTCTTTTAGCTCATCTACGAGACATGCCGTCGGTTAGGACAATTAACTTTATTTCAGATCCCACGAGACCGGAGGCAGCTACAAATAATTTAACAGTTTTACTTACAGCTTTTCTTTATAACGAGATAACGTCCCACGAAGAAACGGTCTGATCACAGGATTCCAGTTCCATTACAGGATTCCGTTTGTAGATGCTACTCTTGTTACCTTATATTGGGGAATCGAGTCGAAACCATGATGTTAAGTTACGTATTGCAGTAGTGTACATCGAACAGACTTGGCAAATATTCTCTGGTGCAGTAAGCACTCACGAGCCTGGAATTATATCTGTAGTGTTGGGTAAATAAGAAAATTACAATTAATTATTGACGATTACGTAACTACCCTGAGAACTGAGCTAGTTTACTGCGTGCTTATACACGTCGGGCTAAATTAAACAACATATTACAGTGTTAATAATATTCCTATATTAGGTATTTCTCTTTCATGCTCAGCCATTGCATTAATGTGTGTTTCTTTTTTATATAAGTCACAGCTCATAATCATTCTATTACATTACACTGATAGCAATGAAAAAGAGTCACAAATAAGTTTTATTTTATTACATTACAAGAAGAAGGTAAGTTGTAGAGAAACTTGTCGACAGGTTATGACCGTGTGTCGGATACAGGTGCTTCCTCGTCTCTCTGCCTTTCGTGGGCAATAATCTTTCTGTCTGGTTTGTCCAAGCACAACTAGCGACAGCGCCCAAACGGAGGCTTTCGTACTCACCTTACTGTACTGGAACAAGTGTACAGCCAATAGTACTGGAACGACCCATAGTTTTGAAATCTCTGGAAGTGCCCCGTAAAAATCTATCAAAAACTAACGTTATCCATTCTGTGACCATTTGAAAATCGGTATAAGTAACAGACACGAAGTACAAAATGAAGTTTACTTTACTTTCTTACTATATTTAGTGCCAAGCACTCAGGAAAGCATTCCTATTATATTATACTGCTAGCACAGTCAAAAGCCCCACTGATCGCTAGAGCACAGGAGACCACTACCAAGTAGAAGGAATTCTAGATTGGCAGCGTGAAGGAAGTGTGCAAGCAGTGCGGTGTTACTAGTTGGAGAAGCCGTAAGCCTGTTGGGACAGGCGTGTTTTAGACGGCCACTGTGTCGTATGCAAGAAATGCGACGGTGACGGAGTAGCAGCGTCCGCTGTTTGTGCCTCCCGGGTTGTATCTGGGAAGTAAGCTTATGAGACAGAACAGGAAACGTGGATTTGCTGCCATACCCTGATCCCCTGACAGATGCAAGCGGTCGGTTCCTGTTGTGTGTGTGTGAGACTTTTACGTTGTGGACTGTTGGTGCCTTGTTGCGGAAGTGCTGTCGGAATCTTGCTCAATGAATTAAGACTTTGACCTATTACATTCTAACAGTCAGCGTGGTGTCTGTTCTATATCGTGTCTCCCTACCACTTTCGCGCAACGACGCTCTGAGCGTGTTTTTTTAGGGAATTGACTAGTTTGAACCTGGGACCTGTTGCTGGTAAGGAGACGCCAGACCACACATGACATGTAGAGTTCAGAAGAGTTCAGTGAGACTAGCGATGATATAACCAAATACTTAATGATTTCAGCGTCAGCTCCACTGCACTCCCTGTAAAAGAATCTTAATACTAACTAAATTTAGTGGAAGGGGTTCAAGGCTTTCCTATTTTTAGTTAGCTGCTAAAATAACGTCGAAAAAGCAGTTAAGTTTACCATTGGAAATTTTATTCTATTCACAAAACATTGTTTATAAATTGCACTATTGATAAAAGGAAATGTTTTAATACAGGATGGTAAAAACCAACTGCGTTCAACAAAAATGTGAACGAATATTCGCTGAATGGGTTTCCAAGTTCTACAATGGATCGAAGGATGACCTATGCCATATCACATCTATAATCTAGGTTTAAATTAAGTTTCACAAAAGAGAAAACTATCAAAATGGTCTACAGTGACCCTCAATTATCTTTAATTACTTATCTAACTTGTCGTAAATTACAGTGGCTGATGTGGCTTCTCAATAACTATATAAGAGAAAAATCATCGTGTTTCAGATTTTTACTTCAAGTGGCAAATGTGAACACCATGAGCTTTAATTGACGATCGACACTAGTATTACGCAAAAAGGGGGTGTAACAGATGAGACATCTGCAGTTCTGAGTGAAGCTTTATGTGCTGTTATGCGGCATCGCGTGTGTTCATTACCTTGTCGGTGTTCGTCAGGGGGCGGCGGCCGGCGCAGCTCCATTCAGCTCGCCGTCTCGGAAGCAACTCTCTCCTAACTTCTCCTTACTACAATTTATCGAAGTTCGTTTAAAAAAACTATCTGGCTGTATTTTCATCTGACCAATCAGGGTCTCAATGTTAACCTTAAGCTCCGCCTACAAAAATTCTATCTATCCAATGAGAAACGTTATACTTTTCGTGGTGGGGCAATGTTTTTAAAGTTTGCAACGTAACAGAGACGCGAAAAAGTCTCACGCTAACACTTGCAGCTGGTGTGGTCCTTTTAGTGTTATCGTAAGATCTATACTATTCTTCTGGAGGGCTCTAGCTTTTAACATGGACTGGGGGGTAGTCCTAGCGGTTAGCTGGCGACGTGGGTGTCCGTCCCTTATCGTAGAGCGTTCAGCTTAACACGGTTCTGCTCTCGGCTTCTTGTTTCTCCCCTGGGAACTGCGTCTGTCTCACGGTGGGAAGGTATGACATGCATTTAGGCATTCTTATGTTAGTCTGTGGTATTCCAGTTGCTCACTCGTTACTCGTATTACTTTGGTTAATTTAATGTCACGATTTATTCGGAGCTATGTGACATACTACTAGATTTGCTTATCATGTCAGGGTTTTCATGGAAGGTGTTGGTTTTGCCTGACACCGTACAACATCAATCTTGTGGTCGTTAAACTGTGTTGAGTTATCATGTGCTGGGCCGCAAGAAGTTCTACCAGAACAGATCAGAGGCTGTGCCTGTTCTAATTTGTACTGTTCGCTAGGAATTTGTTAGTTTAAATCACTACGTTGTTTATTTGAAAGGTATTGCGGGACAGACGCTGACGGCCGTCTTGTTGTGGGTTATTTTTAAGCGACTTGAAATTTAGAAATCTCTCATTGTTAATTTTATAAACAGCTTTAAGTAAGCATATTGATTAAACTTTCTGTCCGTTATATCATGGACTTATGGTTGTCAGTAAACTATGATGTGAGAATGAGCATGGTTTTTAGTTGGACTTGCAGAGGTCCACTGTTTACCCTTAACCAAGGGCCATTTGTGGCAGGCTGAATTTTCCTAATTGTGTATTAGTAGTAACAGTTCTCTGAACATTCGCCCAAGCGGGAATTATAATTTTGGTGCTAGATGCTGAAATATTTAGACCACTTAATTAAGCCCGTGAATGTCTGGTGTGCTATGGCATGAAATGATCTCTTGAATCTTTTTTATTGATACTTATGTCAATTTGATTGGGGCCACTGACAAATCTTTAAAGTTGTCCTGTAGGATTAGGCTTTGTAAGTCGAGCCTGGCCGTTTTACTATCACGCCCCTCTCTGCTTTGTGTGTTAGTCGGCCTGTAGCTGTACATTCTAACTTTAGTTTTAGTTTTTTATAGATTTCGCTAGTGCTCTGTCTGGTCATACGGAGTATTGCTCATGTAGGCAATTTGCTTTAACATTCTATTATTGTTGTATCTCATTTAATGTTGTTAACTTTAATCATAGGTATTTATACTAAGCCACTTCATTCATTTCATTTGTTGATGCAGCAGGCATTGCTTTTAGATTCTGTTAAATTCATTAACTTCACAGCAGTAAATAACTTTGAATTTCAAGCAGAAGCTTTTAACATTAATGAGAAATAATATAAACAACTGTAGTAAGATTTTCTTGGAATGGTTACTGACTTTCACCTCACTGACTCTGTAAGTTGCAGTGGTTCAATGTATTATCGAATTTGCTGCATGTTTTATTAAATAAAGTGCTGTATTTGTTAGAACTGTGACTGATGCTTTTGTTATCCCTTGAGGCCGCCGTTCCACTCAATAATTATGCGGTTTGTTGTCCGCCGTTCCACTCCACAACCGAGTGTGGTCAATAATTATGCGGTTTGTTAAACGCACGCACTGCGTTCTCGTACAGTATTCTGGATCTACGTGTATACACACACTGATGTCCAAAATTAAAGCAACAAACGGAAATTTTGCAAGGTTACGTTTATTTTGCCACAACACTGTATAAACTGGTGATAGTACAGTAGAAAGATCAGATAACAGTAGAAAGATCAGATAACCTGTACACTAACGTCCAAAAGGCAGAAAATTCCGCTGGTGCACTTGAATTGTAGGGAGCCAATACAGCTAATTCCACCCTACGGCGGCTCTATTCCACCGCTACAAACACTCGGTGTTGCTCACAGAAAAAGCTCCCCAACAGCGAACCACCGAAACGATCGACACAACATGAGCGGACGTGGCTTGGGTACTTAAGACACCACTCAACTTTGACGTCCTGGGTTGGTGAGCCACGAAGCTTGTAGCAATCGGACAGCTCCACACACCCTCCGACACTGCACACGGACCCAGTCGACCGCGGCGCGGAGATATCCTCCCTGGTCCGCACCAACCGAGCGACTGACCTCACAATGCCGACATAGTCGTCAGTGGAAATAACGCCAACTACACACACAACCAGACAAACACGATACCCAACAGCAATTAAGCACGCACAGAGACAAATCGGGAGTCGATGCAGACACACACAGCCTACTCATATAAACGATCGGCGAGCCAAAACGAGTCGTCCGGTAGGACGCCCGACCGACGATACACCAAGACCGTGGCCCGGCTCAAGTGATGCGTGGCGGCAATGGTCGGGTTAGCCATGTCGACGCAGACCTCACTGCTCCAACCCGACTACACTAGTGCCACATTACAACTCCCCGTGTGGCAGGTCCGGACTGCGCTACAGACGCGTTCCAACTCACTGGCAGCCCGAACTTGCGACACGAACTCCTTACGACAGACATCGACCGGGAAGTAACAGCAGTCGAGCAAAGATACTACGAGAGGGGATATATTGATACGCGCTGCTAGCGCTGCTTACAGTCAGGCAAAGCAGCAACTCAGAGACTCCAGTAATCTAGTGTGTGTTGGGGTTTATGGGCGCTCAATCCAGTAATTTAAATTAACGTAGTGAGGTGGAAGTACGTTAAAAACAGGGTGTAAACTACATGGTGGCGGGAACATGAGCCACGAACGGCTCAACCACCGTTGACCTCGGTAGCAATAACATGATTCACCCGAGGAGCCGACACGTTTCCATTGACCGATGGTCGAATTACGATGATCCCGTGGCCACTGCAATCGTAACTGACGATGTCTTTGGGTCAACATGTGACCACGTAGGGTTTGTCTGTTGTAGCGCTCCATATTTAACGATGTGCGATGCACGGAGTGCTACGAAACAATTGTGCTTTCACAAGCATTGTCCTCTTTCTGAAGAGATATCAAAGATCACCATCTATCCTACTTCCCAGAACAGACAAGCCTCCGAAACCCACATTCCGTGAAGATTCGTGGACGTCCAACCATTTAGCGCCCAGTGACAGTGTCCTTTTATCACTTTCCATAGACTCTCACGACAGTAGCACGTGAACATTCGACCAGCTTCACCATATTCGAGATACTCGTTCACAGGCTCTGCCAGTATTAATCTGCCCTTTGAAAAGTCGTCTATTTCAATCGACTTCCCCATACGGAGCTCATATCTTCGCTAGAGTGATCCTCGGTTCATGTCTGCTCTAGTTACATTCTTCTGTTACCATGTCACGTGCCCGCATCCATTGTCACGGGGAGCAGTGGTCATAGTGGCTGTAATGCTTATTAGTGTATGAGTGATTAAGTCATAAATATTCGCCACAGTCCATTCGCAACAATTAAATTAATATATATTAGACCTACCTACTTCACAGTACGTATTTTCTTTCCTACGAACCGACAGCTAGTTTCTGTGGCGCACAGGAGATGGTGCACGTGCTGAGCACTACCTTGTATTAGTTCTTGAAATGTATAAACAAAGTACTGCAGTAGTCACGACTCTATTTGGCCGTTGGTGGCGTCACACCAAGCTCACGTGAAACATGGGTAGACACACGCAATAGGACGCTTGCATGCAGCACGTTTTCTCTTCTCTTATACTGCATTCAGCGTACACTCCTGAGTTTAGTGACGGATGATTGCATCTTTTTTAATGTGTCCGAATAATATTTCAGCCAGTAGTTTCGCAAAATGAGTGATTGTAATAGTGATATTGCAGTCAGTATTATTAATAAGCCTTTCCACTCACAACTATTCATGAAAAGTAAGAATTTGTTAAAAATGGTCGACCTTCCCCGGCCTCAGTCAGTATTATTAATAAGCCTTTCCACTCACAACTATTCATGAAAAGTAAGAATTTGTTAAAAATGGTCGACCTTCCCCGGCCTCAGAATTTTAAAGACAATTAAGAAGTTTCATATGAACACTTAATCATGATATTTACAAAAAAATTTGATTATGAGACAGTGAAAAGTTTAAATTCTTCTGTTGGTCACGTTTTTTGCTCCGAAAGGAAAGATCTTCTTGGAATAATAACGTACGTGGTTACTCGGAGCTCAGTAGTCTGCACGTAGCGTACAATTTCAATGTGCGAACAATCAGAATCTCATGTCCATGGATAATCCTGGGCAAGTTTGATAAAAGTGCGATTGATTTGCAGTTAGACGAACAGAAACGTGCAAGCACTTCAAAGCACAGTGAAACAGAACTGGGAAATACTCAAGAGACGGATAGCAAGCACTAAGCTTTTAGGACATCAAGAATTATCATTTAGAGAACACAGGGAAAAAGAAATACGAAGTTTCCTGTGCCAAAATATAATTCACACAGGTCTTCGAAAACTATATAAACTCTGAACTTATTTTAACTATACCAGCTACATCGCCATCAGCAGAATGATGGTCTTCCGCACTGAAAGGAACAAAAACATTCATTAGAAATGGGCAAGGGCGCATTCGTCTGTCTGCACTCTCCGTCATATCCATAGAAAAAGATCTGTTACACCAGATGATATTTCGAAACTTGCCCATTAAAATTACTACACCAAGAAGATGACGTGCTACAGACGCGAAATTTAACCGACAAGAAGAAGATGCTGTGATATGCAAATCATTAGCTTGTCAGAACATTCACACAAGGCTGGCGCCGCTAGCGACACCTACAACGTGTTGACATGGGGAAAGTTTCCAACCGGTTTCTCATACACAAACAGCAGTTGACCGGCATTGCCTGGTGAAACGTTGTTGTGATGCCTCGTGTAAGGAGGAGAAATGCGTACCATCACGTTTCCGACTTTGATAAAGGTCGGATTGTAGCCAATCGCGATTGCAGTTTATCGTATCACGACATTGCTGCTCGCGTTGGTCGAGATCCAATTACTGTTAGCAGAAAATGAAATCGGTGGGATCAGGAGGGTAATACGGAACGCCGTGCTGGATCCCAACAGCCTCGTATCACTAGCAGTCGTGATGACAAGCATCTTATCCGCATGGCTGTAACGGATCGTGCAGCCACGCCTCGATCCCTGAGTCAGTAGATGGGGACGTTTGCAAGACAACAACCATCTGCACGAACAGTTCGACGACGTTTTCAGCAGCATGGACTATCAGCTCGGAGACCATGGCTGCGGTTACCCTCGACGCCGCATCACAGACAGAAGCACCTGCGATGGTGTACTCAACGACGAACCTGGGTGCACGAATGGCAAAACGTCACTTTTTTGGATGAACCCAGGTTCTGCTTACAGCATCACGGTGATCGCATCCGTGTTTGGCGACATCGCAGTGAACGCAAATTGGAAACGTGCATTCGTCATCGCCATACTGGCGTATCACCCGGCGTGATGGTATGTGGTGTCATTGGTTACACGTCTGGGTCACCTCTTGCTCGCATTGACGGCGCTTTGAACAGTGGACGTTACATTTCAGATGTGTTACGACCTGTGGCTCTACCCTTCATTCGATCCCTGCGAAACCCTAGATTCCAACAGGATAATGCACGACCGCATGTTGCAGGTCCAGTACGAGTCTTTCTGGGTACAGAAAATGTTCGACTGCTGCCCTGACCACCACACTCTCCAGATCTCTCACCAACTGAAAACGTCTGCTCAATGGTGGCCGAACAACTGGCTCGTCACAATACGCTAGTCACTACTCTGAATGAACTGTGGTATCGTGTTGAAGCTGCATGGGTAGTTGTACCTGTACACGCCATTCAAGCTCTGTTTGACTCAATGCCCAGGCGTGTCAAGGCCGTTATTAGGACCAGAGGTGGTTGTTCTGGGTACTGATTTTTCAGGATTTATGCACCCAAATTGCGTGAAAATGTAAGCACGTTCCAGTTCTAGTATAATATATTTGTCCAATGAATTCCCGCTTATCACCTGCATTTCTTCTTGGTGTAGCAATTTTAATGGCCAGTAGTGTATTTTTCGACGACGTAACTGAGGATTTCTGCAAGGACTACAGATAAAACCATGGTGAGTGACCAGCGTCTTACAGACATGAAACTTTTGAGTTTCTTGTTGCATGCCTTACCAACATTACAGGATACGCCGCAGGTTGTCACTGCCATTGGTATTTAAGAGAAGTCCAGGTGGTGGAAATCGTCAGTGTTTGTTTTGCGTACCAGCCTTAAGACCACGACCGACCGCCGCCACCAAGACACAACCACCCACCTGGCGCCTCTCAGTTCTGACAACGTAAACTCCCCATCGAACCCCCCTACCCTCGAAGATTTAGCGGTAAGGTGGCCCAGTGGATAGCCTGTCAAATAACGCAGATCAAGCACAAAAACAGAAAGAAAGTGTACTGAAACTGTGGGAAAAAAAAGCAAAATAAGAACAGTGAGCTGTCCACCCTCAAGCTGTACAACACTGAGCGAATCTGAACGGTCCCGACATTGCGGTTGTGTGGTCAACGTGTTGGACTGCGTGTTCAAATCTCACTCGTGTCCCATTTTTTTTCCAGAAAATTATGAACTATCCGTCCGGTCATTGATGTGTCTTTCCGCTGTATTCTTATTTGTATCCGTGTCGTGGTGTAACACCCATTCGCAACATGGAGATGTAGGGAAGGAACCTCCAAACATACGGACCTCCTTCTTGTTCCCACATGTTATGATGCGTGTGTTCCGTTTTGGAAGTTTGTTGTAACGTAGCTCATACCCGCTAATTTGTTATTTCCCTTTCTGTGGAAGGTCTATGCGCCATCTCGCCTGATGTCACTGTTCATCACATTCACTTGCCACAGTAGTAAAAAATGGCGCTGAGCACAATGGGACTTAACATCTGAGGTCATCAGTACCCTAGAATTTAGAACTACTCTAACCTAACTAACCTAAGGACATCACACACATCCATGCCCGAGGCAGGATTCGAACCTGCGACCGTAGTAGTCGCGCGGCTCCAGACTGAAGCGCCTAGAACCCCTCGGCCACACCGGCCGGCTCCACGGTAGTATATTCTTAGCACATGACTCATATTCTATAACCAATGTATAGTTTGACGTGTCTGTTCTCCTGTAGTCTTGGCAATTGTCAATGAATAGACGGACAGATCATAATTTTGTGGAAAAAATGCGGCGCGAGGGAGATTTGAACACGGTTCTCTTGCTTTGCAGTCCAACACCGTGATCACACAACAACCACAGCGTGGTTCTGGCAATTTGCTAGATGTTCTATATCTGAGCATGGACCGTTCACTGTTTCTATTTTGAGTCTCTTTTCACAGACCAGTATACCTTCTTGCTGTTGTCGTGCTTGATCTGTGTTCAGTTTTTGATGGGCTCCCCACCGGGCCATTTTGCTACTAAATCAGAGGGGAATGCGATGGGGAGTTTGCCTTGTGAGCAACCTTCATACGGCGCTCACAAATCAGGACCACTTTCTGCTTCTATGCCACGTCCATCATTGCGTCGTACTCATTCGCTGTTAGTGTTGCCAGCCGACAAAGACAGTGCTGTCATTGGAAAACCTTTCTTCAGCGGGCAGAAATTTCGAAGCATCGCGGACACTCAAAATGTTCCAATACTGCTATCAGCCAGTACAGTTCAAGGTCTACAATTACGCAAAGCAGCACAGTTCTGTGAGTTCCATTGGGAAAACAACATTCTGAATTATCAGTCGCCATTTCGGGAGTAATAGCACAGTTAACCAAGTGTCTTGATAACTACGTTCAGCCGTAGTAACAGTACCATTGACTGCCAAGAGACAAAGCTATTTAGATATCACTGTATTACGTATAAGACGTCAAGTGCCATAAATGAAACTGTGCCAAAGTTAAGCGCCACTTTATAACGTATTCTGAACAAATGCTATTTGTTATAAGTTACTGAATTGCCGCATTTCTGTTATTTGCCGCCATGTCAAGCAATTGTTTAAGTTGATAGTTACAGCGTGAAATCCGAACCGATATAAAGAGCTCTAGCAGTGAACAAGTTTTGTGCAGGCATGGATTTTTGGGCTGAAGTACGAATAGCAAAATGGTTCAAATAGCTCTGAGCACTATGCGACTTAACTTCGGAGGTCATCAGTCGCCTAGAACTTAGAACTAATTAAACCTAACTAACCTAAGGACATCACACACATTCATGCCCGAGGCAGGATTCGAACCTGCGACCGTAGCAGTCGCTCGGCTCCAGACTGTAGCGCCTAGAGCAGGCCGGGGTGGCCGAGCGGTTCTAGGCGCTACAGTCTGGAACCGCGCGACCACTACGGTGGCAGGTTCGAATCATGCTTCAGGCATGGATGTGTGTGATGTCCTTAGGTTAGTTAGGTTTAAGTAGTTCTAAGTTCTAGGTGACTGATGACCTCAGAAGTTAAGTCCCATAGTGCTCAGAGTCATTTTTTTTGTAGCGCCGAGAACCGCACGGCCACTATGACCGGCGTACGAATAACATCCCAACAGTTTTGACCCTGTAGCTAGATCTCACAGTACTGAGTACCGCCGCTTTTTGGATGCTAATAACAATCACCTGTGGTCAAAACGTTTCATTTGCGCGTTCCAGGCATAACCCTTCATGAGAATACCGGCCAAAACGACAGTCAGGAAAGCACAACTTATAGCTGAAAGGTTAAGAGCAAATACACTCAAATTCATTGACAAACAAGTTTACGTACAGAGAAAACAGTTCAGTATAGAGCATAGTCTCAAGTGAAATCCATCGCAATGACCGCATACTACCATTCCACCAAGTGGCATGTTTGTAACGGGACCTCTCTTTAAAATTATTATCAGAAACCAAGTGTAAGAAAAAAAACCTTTTAATGAAAATAAAGAATCACAGTTAAACTTGTACCAAATAAATGCATCACAAAGTCATGCCATACGTTGTAAGAAGGCTGTTTATGTTTTCTTATTGGCAACGTTACGTAGCGCTCTGTATGAATCACTGGCTGTGCTGTGTGCAGTCTGTGGCTAGTTTGCGTTGTTGTCTGCCATTGTAGTGTTGGGCAGAGGCAGCTGGATGTGAACAGCGCGTAGCGTTGCGCAGTTGGACGTGAGCCGCCAGCAGTGGTGGATGTGGGGAGAGAAATGGCGGAGTTTTGAAATTTGTAAGACTGGATGTCATGAACTTCTATGTATATTATGAGGTTTCAACACTATTAAGGTAAATACATTGTTTGTTCTGTATTAAAATCTTTCATTTGCTAACTATGCCTATCAGTAGTTAGTGCCTTCCGTAGTTTGAATCTTTTATTTAGCTGGCAGTAGTGGCGCTCGCTGTGTTGCAGTAGTTCGAGTCACGAAGATTTTTGTGAGGTAAGTGATTTGTGAAAGGTATAGGTTAATGTTAGTCAGGGCCATTCTTTCGTAAGGATTTTTTGAAAGTCAGATTGCGCCAAGAAATATTGTGTGTCAGTTGAAGCACAGTCAAGTATAAATGTTAAAGGCTACGTTTCATATGTCGACCCTTAGCCGAGGATACCTCACTGGAATCTTCTGATTTTTTTCTAGTAGTTTGTGTAATTAGTGTATCTTTTGTTTATTGCTAGCGCGTAATTGTAGAGAGAATCTCCTTTGTAGTAGCAGTCTTTCATTGCTGTACAGTAAAACAGTTGTGCCATGCATGTAGATTTGCACCAAGTATTTCGCAGCTGCGCTTGTAATTAACTAGATATTATTTTCAGTGCTATGTTAATGTGTTCTCTTATTTTTGCTCTTCAAATTATGTTTTTCTGTGATATCGTGTGAAACATTGTGACAATAATGGCGTGTTAAAAACGTAATACTAGGCTCCAAAGTAAACTGAGAAATGACAGTGAAGACGAAAGCAGTGTGTTAGCGCCACCATGTAATGAATTAACTAATGTTCAACACAGTAATTTGGTAATTGTGCATAGGGAAATGGAGCGGGCGGCAAATAATGGTGTAGACAGTGAAACAAGTAGTGAACAGGAAAGCATTATCGATCGATCGGTCGGCAACAGCTCGCCTCAGGAATCCCAAATGACGGAACACAATATTGCAAATACTGTAGACTCAGGTTTTGGGTCCTCACCGTTTCCTCAAATGAGTCAAGACACATTTTCTGCTTGTGAAAACGTGAATGTTGCCGGTCAAAATGCACTGCCAAAAAGCATAGAGAAACACATTCCAGACACTAATGCATTGTTATTACAGCTAATGCAACAAATGGAACAAAATCAGAGACAAACACAGCAAAAGCTTCAAAAGCTAGACACAATGGAACAACACCAGAGACAAACACAGCAATAGTTAGACGCAATGGAACAAAATCTTCACACCACGCTTGAACAAACACGTGAAGATTTAACTACTGAGTTACATAAAATAGAATCGAAATATCAAAAAGTCTGTAATAACGTAAAAACACAAATTTGTGAGCATTTCCAACCGATTTTTTCGCGGCATGAAAACGCATTACGGAATCACGAAGCAGCCATAAAAGAACTGCAAATTATTGTTCATGAAAATCATGAGACCTTGCAAGCTAAAATTGACTCAGTTGCATCTGCCGATTCAGTTACGCAACTTGCAAAAACTCAGGAAATCTTAAAGGACACAGTAGATACGATTTCAACACAAATGGACACTCTGAAACTTGGTTCAGAAAAACACACAGAGGAAATAATTTCACTATCGGATAAAGTAGCCGAACTTCCAAATCAGTTCACTAACTTATCTACAAAGGTAGATGATGATCTGAATGACACAAAACCTGTAGCCTTCACGGTCACTGAAGAGTATGAACAAATAAGAAAATTCAAACAAAATCAAAATCAAATCAATACACAGTACAAGAGAGAAATCCGGGAAGTACAAGATCAGTTGGCACAAGTAATACAAGAATTACATATTTCAGAGGACACTCGCGCTCCAGTACGGGAAGAGGGACTTAGAAATACGGAAAAGTCACAAAATAATAAAACAGGGCATTTCGGAAAGTATGGAAGAAATTGACAAGGTGCACTGAATTTTGAGATGGAACCGCCGAAACGACGTAACAATGACAGACATGCGACTCGCCGACATGATAATTTTGACTATAAGCTGTTCATTACTACACGTAAATTCAAAACATTTAAGAATTCTGGCAACGAGATTCATCTACAAGCATGGCTCCATCAATTCTCTCATTGTTTTCCTCCCAACTGGTCTTTTCAACAGAGATTAGAATTTATGTGTGGCTATTTAGAGAATGAACCAGCTGTAAGAATGCGATCGGTCATTCACGATTGTCACAGTGAAGGAGAATTTTATCATGCCTTCCTCTCAGCATATTGGTCTCATACTACACAATACCGAGTAAAACATAGCATCATGATGATGAAATACTTTGAACAATCTGAATTTTCTTGTCTTGTCAAATATTTTGAAGACATGTTGCATAAGAATCAATATCTTTCAAACCCATACAGCCCTTCAGAACTCATCCGCATTTGGTTAATCAAATTACCTGAACATTTACGACACATTATTTTGGCAGGACGTTGCAAAGACGACATTGAAGCTTTTCAGGGACTCATACAAGAATTAGAAATTGACACCGACAATCGCGGAACGCGAAAACAGGAACACAACAATTACAGGTCACATCCGTCGCAATTCCGCGATGAAAGAAATAATAGCCGGACACAACAAGGCTATTCTCACAACACAAATCGTGACCAAAACAGACACCACCCGTATGACAACCGTTGGCAGAGTAGTAATAACTACAGGGAAAGATCACCTCTCCGCAGTAATGATTATCACAGAGACAATCAGAGAAACAGACAATATGGGAACCAAAATAAATATTATCAAGGGAGACAGAATAACTTCAGATGCAACAGCTCAGCGCGCAGTTACGATTCAGGGAGAAATTCTCCACCACGTGACCGACAAGAAAGAAACTATGTAAACTACTGACAAAACGACAGACCTGAATTCCATCAGAACTGGCGGGATTCAAACAGAGCAGGGCACTCTCGACAAGGTGAATTTGTAGAAGTTAGGTCTCCTAATCCCAATAACGGCGCGCGCCAACAAAGAAATAGACAATGACTCGCACCGCACCGGCAGGCAGCCACGTGCGCCGGCAGGGTTTGAGAAAAATAACATAAGCTAACCATGAGAAAAATTCCAGTGTTCCTTACCGACGTAACCACATGATAATTGCATTGAAGTTGAAACTCTGCATGCTAGGAAGAGTAAAAGTTTACACCACATTTCACATGTAAAACCGTTTATTGAAAGATAATCTGCTTTTTAACTTTGTCTTTGCCATATAACTTTTCACTTTACATTACCAGTATGCTTTGTCAGACTTAGAATCTGTTAACATGCAACAATGTTTGAAGTTAAATATCCAGTCAAGAACCAAGAGAACTTATTGAAACAGGAATTACGAATACATTGTTATAGTGAACAGACGTCACAGTGTTATTGTGTGTGTACATTCTTGCTTGTTAGTTGCACAATTACGTAACAACTATAAGACTTACATACTTAGAACATATACTGGTACTGCTAATGAGATTTTAATGCAACATTTTGGTTTACTTGAAAATACATTCTGGATTTAAAGTACTTTCTGTGAGATACCAGACGACACAGTGGTTAGTTTACGTGACAGCTACACGATTGTATCATGACGCTACTAATGAGTGACAATTTACAATGATGCTTTTGCGCCGTTTCTGTTTCATATCTGCATAGTTTTTCTGAATTATTCTGGAATGTAAAACATGTTTTAGTAGTAACTTTTGTGGTATAGCTACAATGAGACAGTCTTTTCTGTGGCACAACAATACGTTACAGCACAGTACTTTCTTCATCATGGCAATAACCGTAATAATTAAGATATCTATACGCAAAACATTTCACTTTTGTTTATCATGAGGTAAGTACATTGGCTTCTGCAGAACTACTACACTTCCACAGAGATTATCTTACAACAAGATGCACAGTTTAGCGCTACAGTACACATATTTGAGTGATTAATTTTGTACTTAAAACATTTATTTTTAAAGATATTTGAAGTACACTGATACAAAGGTTTACAGTGGTTCATTTCATTCCATTGCTGTAATCTGTAACACCTGAGAGTATTATTCATTAATCCTCAGCGGGGTACACGCTTACTTTGTGTACCATGTGTCTGGCAAGCACAAGGAGCCCTAGCTAATATGGTATTTGCTTATACAACTTTACACATCAGTACCATATATCTCTAACACATAATTACACAGCTATCTGATCATTTAACTGAGAGAGACAAACATTTATTTTACTACATCAGTGACAGATGTTTATGTAATTACACAGTTGGATAACTTCACACTTACGAAATTGTGTTTTGTATGTACTTTGTGAACTCTTCATATTTTTTTAGAACCATTGTGATTCTATGAGAACTTTGAATGATGTATTTGATACAACATTATGATTTTTAAGGTACGTTTGAGGTAGATGACACTATTGAAATGAGCAGAGAATATTTTTTAGGGTTTGAAATTATTGCAGAAAGCTACGACGTTTTTGAGATTTGACTGAGGTTTTATGATGTTATTATTACGACGACGATGTGTATTATGTTGTTGAGGAATGTTTATTATGATATGTATTTATTATGATGAAATATTGAAGAAGTGTCGACGAATATGTATATGTGTAATAAGGTAATAAATAATGAGTAGTGGTTAGGGACTCTGACTTGTGAAAAAGGATGTCGGAAACCAAGAATCATACTTTAAGAGTTATGAAATGTCTGTAAATGCGTGAATGTACCACAACGCCGCCGAAAATTCAGGATTTTGTTTCTACACATTTGTAACGCAAATTCTCAACCTCTGAATTTTTTTATGAGACTGCCACTGTAGCGGAAACTGCTGTCGTAAATATTTCAGTAAGAAAGGTAAGTGACCTTGACGTAATGCGTTTTGGGCGCCCAGCTGAGAGGTAGTCATCTGGCAAAAGAAAGTCATTAGGTGCAAAAAAAAAAAAGAGGCCATTATCCTCGCTATTGACATTTCTTTGTCGAAAGCATCGCAAATACGACATGCTCAAACTTGAAAACATATGATAACACCGTGGCGCTCTTAATTTATGATATTTACTAAAATGCCTAATGAAATGATGAGCTACATTTACATCTATTGTCTTTCTAGTTGAGAGATTGCTCATTATGTTTAATATCTGTCTCCAGCTGTGTTGCAGCATTGGTTTTATAAAATAAACTTAAATGCATCTGCTAATGTGAACACTTTCTGTCAACAGATCTATTAAATAATTATTTTCTGATCCACATTCTTCGAAAAAGGAGCTCTTGGAATGGAAAGAACAATAAGAAGGGACTAATAACAGTAACTGCATATACAATTTTCTTTTCAAGTACTTGGTAATTTTTTGTAGAATTAGTTTTTGTGGTGCACCACTTTAATGACATCGATATTAAAATGTGAACAGACATTTCCCTTATCTGCGTTGTTGTCTTTAGTGTACTATTTTTTCTGCTTGAGCTATGTCACGTTTAGATATAAGTTATGGCATTTGCTGCTGCTGCTTGCGAGACATAGTGCTACTAAATTTCACTTTACATTATTCTGTTCAGCCAGTTTTACTACGAATTTATTTTTCTTGTTTGCTGTGTATTGCCTTATATTAGTTGTAATATTGCATTTCCTTTGCTAATTTATGCTGCTTGCTTTGCCATTTGTATTTTTTATCATTGCTGTTTGTGTTAATTGTTTTGTGCTGCTGCATTGCCTCGTTCCTTAGTTTAACGAGTGAGCTCAGTAGATTTAAGTTAGCTTAAGATGGGGTAGGCTGTATAAGATGTATTGGAAGAAATGCATTGAGAAGTTATACGAAAAAAGTATAGAAAGCAGGTATAGATAGGACTTTTTGGGACTAATGATGAACGAAGGGAGATCTCCAAGAAAAAACAAGGTTTTGTTTGCAAAATACTGCAGTACCAAATGTTACACTGAAAACAAACCCTGTCCTTTCACTCTGTGTTATTCTGCTATGTGTTTGTGTACTCTTGTATATTTGTGTTTTTCCTGTCTTTATGTGTTTAGCTAATAAGATTTATGTTGTAGAATTTTTCAAATACTATGCTATTTTCTTCGTAAAGATGTTTAGACATTATTTATTCTGTTTTGTTTTAATTCTCATGTTGATGTTTCGAAAGTCATTCTGATCTTTTAAATATGTACTTATGTCATAATTCTTGTAACACTGATGTACATGTTTATTTCTATTCTTTTGTAAAGTCTGTTTTACTACAAATGTTATCTGTATTGTTATGTTCTTGAATGGTGTATTTTGTACCTTTGTAATTGTATTCTTATGTTGTAAATTTATAACTGTAATTGACACCAGTTCATCAAATTAAGTAACTTTTAAGTTACATTTCACTGCACACATTTCTGTTGGTCATAGTATATGCACAATATGTGAGAAGTTGGGACTGTTAGTGCTTGCACGTGTGTTAATAATTCACCAAGGGGCCGGATAACAGCATTGCTGGTTTTAAGGACAATTCCAAAAACTTTGTGAGTGCACATGTGGTGGTTATGGACTTGCTATATTATCCGCAAGACTCTTCAATGGTGATTGTGCACCCGCACAGTCACATCAGATGGCTGCTGGCCATCTCTACAAGGACTACAGTGGGTCTGCATCTTTGATGACCCACTAATACCAATATTTCTACAAGGACTACAGTGGGGCTACACCTTTGCTGACTCACCAGTACCATTGTTTCTACAAGGACTGCAGTGGGTCTGCACCTCTGGTGGCCCACCAATACCACAATCTCTACCAGGACTACAGTGGGTCTGCACCTCTGGTGGCCCACCAATGCCATAATCTCTACCAGGACTACAGTGGGTCTGCTCTGTGATGACCTACCTACCAATAGCCTTCAAAGCTTCGAATGACTCTGTTGTGGGTTTGCTCTGTTGTGGCCCATTACCTGTCTGCATGTCAAGAGTCAGCACTGTCTTTTCGTTGGAAGGACAACACTACTGCTTCAAGACTGCATGGAAATCCACTACTTCCGTGTGCATTTTTTTCTACTGCTCAGACTTCGAGAAAAACACTGCTATTTTACTGTGATGAACGATCAGGACTGTCTTAATGGATTGTGAGAAAATTTTAGCTTTTGACCAACATTGTATCAATAAGTGTGTGCATTTGATTTCTTCGTTACTGTAATTATGAAAAATTTTATCGAATCATTATTAGCCACTGCCCAAAACAATTTGTACATTTTTTTGTGGGGAGCATGGGGGCTATGTAAGTAGGCTGTTTATGTTTTCTTATTGGCAACGTTACGTAGCGCTCTGTATGAAAATCACTAGCTGTGCTGTGTGCAGTCTGTGGCTAGTTTGCATTGTTGTCTGCCATTGTAGTGTTGGGCAGCGGCAGCTGGATGTGAACAGCGCGTAACATTGCGCAGTTGGACGTGAGCCGCCAGCAGTGGTGGATGCGGGGAGAGAAATGGCGGAGTTTTGAAATTTGTAAGACTGGATGTCATGAACTGCTATGTATATTATGAGGGTTCAACACTATTAAGGTAAATACATTGTTTGTTCTGTATTAAAATCTTTCATTTGCTAACTATGCCTATCAGTAGTTAGTGCCTTCCATAGTTTGAATCTTTTATTTAGCTGGCAGTAGTGGTGCTCGCTGTATTGCAGTAGTTCGAGTAACGAAGAGTTTTTGTAAGGTGAGTGATTTGTGAAAGGTCATGGCCATTCCTTTGTAGGGATTTTTTGAAAGTCAGATTGCGTTGCGCCAAAAAATATTGTGTGTCAGTTTAAGCACAGTCATGTATAATTGTTGAAACGTGAAAAGGATGATTGGGACGAATATCATCAAAACTGTGTTATTTTAACGTTTGATGTCTCTAGAAACCATGCTCTGCTTTTGTAAAATACACACCTTGCACCACATAGTTACAGTATTTTCGCTTCCGTTTAAATACTACACAATATAAACCACTAGAGGATGTGAAAGAGACGTTTCACCCTTCAGGTATAAATTCACGGTGAATATTTTTGCAAAATAGTACGACTGGGAGACTCCAAGGAGTCCCTCAGCAGACTGACTGAGTGAGTCTTCTCACCTCTACACAAAATGTCCTCTTTCCACGCCTTGTATGCGGGTTGAGTCTTAAGCGTATATGTTTGGGAGAGGTGACTGTAATTGGTTGGTTGGCTTATGTAAGAGTTACGTCCATGTGAGCGTAGGAAGACGGCGAAAATAGGTGTCGGTGCATAGCCTGACGTCGCCATCTGACGGACGGATGATCATGGACAGTGTCACATGTACTCACTTCATCGGACATTGTGGAGAGTTTTGGAATTTAACCAGGATATTTCCTTAAGGTCTGGTCTTGAGCAGTGTTCAGCCATCCACCCGCCATCCCTTATCGACCAAATAGTCGCGGTGAAATTCCTTCATTTGCCAGGTTTGGAACTTGCTAACTCCGAGTCGAGGACAATAACATCGGCGTGCGTAAGTGATTCCGCCTATCGAGATGTGTGCAATGTGCAAATGTGGCATGCCGCGCGGGATTAGCCGAGCGGTCTTAGGCGTTGCAATCATGGACTGTGCGGCTGGTCTCGGCGGGGGTTCAAGTCCTGCCTCGGTCATGGGTGTGTGTGTTTGTCCTTAGGTCTAATTTAGGTTAAGTAGTGTGTAAGCTTAGGGACTGATGACCTTAGCAGTTAAGTCCCATGAGATTTCTAATTTGGCATGATGACAATTTGATGGCTCATGAGAACTGATTGCTTTTGAGTATGAATTCCATTTTATTGGCCCTGTAATAACTCGAAGATATTTTTAAATAAATTAATAATGTTATAAGATATAAATGAAGGTCGTTCGCAGGAATGTGACAGTAAGACAGATCAAAAAATGTTATTTATGCACGAGTACTGAGTACGCTTGTAAATGACTAAGCCTATTCACAAACAGCACTACAGTTTTATAACGATATTTTCTTGCGAGAGCTTTCTTGACACTCAATATGATTCGTTGCAAATTCTGATATGGTGTGACCCTTCTACAAAGAACAGTGAGGATTTATGGTGTCGCTCAATCCATCGATGTTACAATTGGAACCCGTATTAAATGCAGCGAGATTGGAAACTGAATAACGGGGAAGGCAAACGCCATATAACCATTAATTTGTAGAACTTTTGGTAGGTGCAAATACTATGCGAACAAAGGGACTTACGTGGGTACATTTCAAACGTTTGTGGTCATTAATTACTCGAACTGTGATCAGTAGTTACTCGGACTGGTTGTAGAAAGTGAAAAAAAGAAAGAACTAAGTATTTCCGATAAGGTTTATTTTTCCAGTACAAGATAGTTAGAAGGATAACTATATGCCATAAATGTGCTTCGTTTCTTGAAACTTAACAATAATTCATTAACTTTTAGCAGTTAATTACTGCGTAGTAAAAGCAGGAAAAACCTGTGTGAGTAAACCAGTAATTATCTGCACTGGTGTCGTGTCTTGACTTTAGGAAACGACATACGTGCGAGTTGAAGCCCTCTGCAGTTTCCACATGTGTGCCTATTATGTGGCTTCATTAGGAAATTTGCTTGGCACATCGTAATAATTGACAGAAAGTTATCGGGTAAAGCAGAAGTGATTTTTCGCATTACCAAGATAGTGTTATAGGCCCTTCGCTGTTCCTGATGTATATAAACGATTTGGGAGACAATCTGAGCAGTCGTCTTCGGTTGTTTGCAGATGACGCTGTCGTTTATCGACTAATAAAGTCATCAGAATATCAAAACAAACTACAAAACGATTTAGAAAAGATATCTGAATGGTGCGAAAAGTGACAGTTGATCCTAAATAACGAAAAGTGCGAGGTCACCCACATGAGTCCTGAAAGGAACTCGTTAAACTTCGGTTACACGATAAATCAGTCTGATTTAAAAGCAGTAAATTCAACTAAATGTCTAGGTATTACAACTAGGAACAAATTAAATTGGAAGGAACACGTAGAAAATGTTGTGGGGAAGGCTAACCAAAGACTGCGTTTTATTGGCAGGACACTTAGAAATTGTAACAAGACCTACTAAGGAGACTGCCTACACTACGCTTGTCCGTCCTCTTTTAGAATACTGCTGCGCGGTGTGGGATCCTTACCAGATAGGACTGACGGAGTACATCGAAAAAGTTCAAAGAAGGCAACACGTATCGTATTATCGCGAAATATGGGAGAGAGTGTCACAGAAATGATACAGGATATGGGTTGGGCATCAGTAAAAAAAGGCGTTTTTCGTTGCGACAGAACCTTCTCACGAAATTCCAATCACTAACTTTATCCTCCGAATGCGAAAATATTTTGTTGACACCAACCTACATAGGGAGGAACGATCACCACGATAAAATAAGAGAAATCAGAGTTCGTACTGAAAGATATAGGTGTTCATTCTTTCCGCGCGCTATACGACATTGGAATAATAGAGAATTGTGAAGGTGGTTCGATGAACCCTCTGCCAGGCACTTAAATGTGATTTGCAGAGTATCCATGTAGATGTAGATGTAGATGTAGATGTGATGGACAGTGTGACATCTGGTAAAGCATCTACAAGACTTGAAACTGGAACAGCAAACAGGGAAAATTGTGGAGCAGACAAAATATAAAATTGTGATTTTTACATTGTGGAAGTATAGTTTCCTGTGACCTTTGTGAAATCATACAAGAAAGGCGTCTTGCAACAAATGACGGTCGGGTCTCCAAAATTTAGTCATCTATCTCCGGATAAGCTTCTAAAGGCACGTTTATGTAATTAAAACATTTTTCTTTCGGAAATAACAAAATTACAGCGATTAAATGGTTCCCACATGTGGACAGATAATCGTAAATCAGCGTATTATGTGTCAGTGTCATGAAAAACGGGGAGAAGTTTGATAATTGCACGCTGTAGCTCTCCTTATCGCACATACCATCGCGAAAGTTCGGGAGTGTGATGTAGTGAACGAAATATCTAATTAAACCGCGGGCTGCGAGAGAGACTGAACACACCCTTCGCAACACGGAATTTGAGGTTGGAGTATGACGTGATAAGCGGAATATCTAATTAAACAGGCACTGGAAATATTTTAGCTCTGCTGTTGTTTGCACACGACATAGGCGCGCAAGGAAGATAATCTCGTCAAAAAATTGTTACGAACGACAGAAGGATCTGGTGCAAAGACTGACTCGTCTCTCTTGGACTGACTCTCAGCCCATATTCTGCGCTCATTCCACCCAACGCATCCTGTAATTCTTCTTCAATTTCACTGAGGATTCCGATCTCATCAGCGAATGTTATCACTGATATTTTTTTACCATGAATTTTAATCTTACTCTTGAACTGTTCTTTTATTTGCATCTTCGCTTCTTCGATGCTCAGATTCAGCACTAGTGACGAAGGACTGTGTCGCTGTCTTACACCCTTTTTAATCAGAGCACTTCCTTCCGATCTTTCAGTGTCACTTTTCCTTCTTGTTTCTTGTACATAGAGTGTATTACCCGTCTTTCGCTTTTGCTCACCCTGATTTTCTCAAAATTTCCAACATTCTGCGCCATGTTTCATTGTCGAACGGTATTCCTAGCTCGAAAAACACTCCAAACTTGTCTTGATTTTTCTTAAGTCTTGCTTCCATTCTCAAACGTAACGTCACGTCTGACTCCCAGGTACCTTTACTTTTCCTAAAGGCAAACTGATCGTCATCTAAAAGGGCCTAATTCTTTTTGCATTCTTTTGTATAACATTCTTGTCAGCAACTTGGATACATGAGCCGTTAAGCTGATGTGCGATAGTTCTCGTGTTTACCTCTCTTACTGTCTTCGGGTTTTATGTGGATGATACTTTAATGAAATCATAATTAAATCGACACCGTAGCTGAAAACAGGCGTTGATATACATCATTGGGGACATGTTGAAAATGTGTGGCCCGACCAGGACTCGATCCCGGGATCTCCTGCTTACATGGCAGACGCTGATTGTATGTCTCCAGCCTCATACATTCTACATAACTAACTGAACAGTCGGTTGGTTGCTACTCCCTCAATAATTTCAGAAAAGCCGAAGGAATATTATCTGTCCATTTTGCCTGATTTAATCGCAAGTCTTACAAACCTCGTTTAAATTCTAGCTCTAACACTGTATCCATTGTGCATCTGCACAGATGGAAAGAAATTTCAACACCAGAAAGTAATCCATGTAGAGTTATGAAATTTCGGGAATACATTTGTCTAGGTGATACATTTATCACAGCAAGATCACAGGTTAATGTAAACTCGAGATAAGCCATTGCAAATTGTGATACACTAATAATTGGTGTACCCACCAGAATGTTGCAACAAGCACATAAACGTGAGTGCATTTTGTTGTACGGATGTTGGATTTCAGTTGTGGGATGGAGTCCCATGCCTGTTGCCTGTTGCACTTTGTCCGTCAGCACATGTACCGTTAATACTGTTTGTGGATGGCGTTGGGGTAGTCCATTGATGTCCCATAGGTGCTCGATTGCAGACAGATCTGGTGATCGATCAGGCCAAGTCAACAAGTCGACACTCTGTAGAGCATGTTGGGTTACGACAGCGGCATGTGGGTGAGCGTTATCCTGTTGGAAAACGCCAATATGACGTAGAGATTTGCAGTCAGGGCGCGTGGGATAACCTCGAGAATGCTTCTGCTGTCACACGATATCGTACCCCAGAGCATAATTCCAAGTATAGGTCCAATGTGTCTAGCACCCAGAAAGGTTGGTTGAAGTCCCTCATCTGGCCTCCTTCTAACGAACAGAAGGCCATCACTGGCACCGAAGAAGAAACAACTTTCATCAGGAAGCACAACAGACCTACACCCTACTCTCCAATGACCTCTTGCTTGACACTATTGAAGTCGCAAACGGTAGGTTTTGGGTCAGTGGAATACACGCTACAGGGCGTCTGTCCCAGAGTTGTCCTTGAAGTATTCTATTTCTATTAGTTCGCTGTGGCACTTTGGTGTCAACTTCTGTTGAAACCACTGCTGCAGATGCAGTACGGTGCGCCAGAGCCACACGCCGAACATGGTGGCTCCCCTCTCGGTCTTCTTGCGTCTGCACAGTCCCGTGACCACCGCTGCCAGCAGTCATATACAGTGGCTACATTTCTAGCAAGTCCTTTTGAAACAGAAGGAATATCTAACTTCTCGTAGCCTTAGTCCACGTCCTCGTTCAAACTCAGTGAGCTGTCGATAATGGCGTTTGTTTTCGTCGACTCTAAGGCATTCTTGACTAACATGAACTCACCACGTCCAATTTCAAAGGCAACTAACATTCACGATCGTTACAGCGTTTATTTAAAGAAAACCTGTTTCGCGCCATCGCAGTCTTAGGGACTGGCGTCAAATTTGAATACACATCATCTTTCAAATGTAAAAAACACATCTGCCAACTTTCGTTTACGTCTCACAACTCTTTCTTGGTTTTGTGATTTCTTCTTCCATCATTGTACAGGGCTGTTACAAATGATTGAAGCGATTTCATAAATTAACTATAGCTCCATTCATTGACATATGGTCACGACACACTACAGAAACGTAGAAAAACTCATAAAGTTTTGTTCGGCTAAAGCCGCACTTCAGGTTTCTGCCGCCAGAGCGCTCGAGAGCGCAGTGAGACAAAATGGCGACAGGAGCCGAGAAAGCGTATGTCGTGCTTGAAATGCACTCACATCAGTCAGTCATAACAGTGCAACGACACTTCAGGACGAAGTTCAACAAAGATCCACCAACTGCTAACTCCATTCGGCGATTGTATGCGCAGTTTAAAGCTTCTGGATGCCTCTGTAAGGGGAAATCAACGGGTCGGCCTGCAGTGAGCGAAGAAACGGATGAACACGTGTATCTGGACATGCTGGAAAATTGGCTCATGCCACAACTGGAGACCGACAGCGCCGACTTCATCTTTCAACAGGATGGTGCTCCACCGCACTTCCATCATGATGTTCGGCATTTCTTAAAGAGGAGATTGGAAAACCGATGGATCGGTCGTGGTGGAGATCATGATCAGCAATGCATGTCATGGGATGCACGCTCTCCCGACTTAACCCCATGCGATTTCTTTCTGTGCGGTTATGTGAAAGATTCAGTGTATAAACCTCCTCTACCAAGAAACGTGCCACAACTGCGAGCTCGCATCAACGATGCTTTCGAACTCATTGATGGGGACATGCTGCACCGAGTGTGGGAGGAACTTGACTATCGGCTTGATGTCTGCCGAATCATTAAAGGGGCACATATCGAACATTTGTGAATCCCTAAAAAAACTTTTTGAGTTTTTGTATGTGTGTGCAAAGCATTGTGAAAATATCTCAAATAATAAAGTTATTGTAGAGCTGTGAAATCGCTTCAATCATTTGTACTAACCCTGTATATAGAATTCCAATTGCTCCTGAATCACGTCATCCAGGAAGTTCTCCCCTTAGTAGAGGCCTAATTTTATATGAAATATAAACATGGGCAAAAGATCCGTTTTAAAATAGTGGCACGTCTCTGAAGACTTGGGACTCGTATGTGTAACAGGACCTTCATTTAAGTAATTCTGATGTGGAAACACTTACATGAAACCCAACATTAAGATCAGCTGGTGGCGCCGAAGTAGTGCTGGCTCTGCCTCAACGGATAAGCTACAACTGAATCTGTCCCTTAATTTTTTTCTTCAATCTGAAATCCTGATCGAACTGCACTAACAGAAGAGAGGGAGAAGTTTCAGCTTCCAGGGAAAATCTGCTTCATCACGAGATTGTATAGTCATCGTGAGACCCTCAAAGGTTTGCTAAACAAGTTCCAGTAGACGCGCTACAAGAAAGGCGCTGTGGATAGCGCACGCACTTACCTCCACTGTTCTGAGATTGATGTAGCAATACAACGATAATGACTTCCTGTTTCTTCCAGCCAACATCTTAAGCAACTGTCACGAAGACAAAAGTATCGAAATAACTTCTTGTACTCTAGTCTCCGAATGGAAGAAGAACCCATGGAGGTCACCTATCAATTTTATTTTATTTTTAATTTTTTATTTTGGTATTCTCGTTTAATGTTCAAATACAGTTCATTCTGCCCTACCTACCGAAAAGGGTCGTAGCTTCAGCAAAATTTTTTGTTACTGGGGCACGTGACCTGCTGATATGCCTACTGTGCCCCGTTGTCGGTAGCCAATAGGGTGCGTGGGAGGGGAATCTCATTTGAACTGCTGCTTGAAGCCTGGTGGGTCGGTTCTAGGCTTGACATTCTCTCTGCCACTGTCTTCCCACTAGCAGTGACGAGGTTCCTGCCATAATCCTGCGTTGCGGACTTTGTTCCGACATCAAAATTAACATTTGATCAACGACATGATTGAGCAATACCTAACAAAGTAACGTAGGCGAGCTCACTCGTATTCCGAGGCAGGAATTAACTTCCTTTAAGGTCAGAAAAATCAGCACTTTATAATTTATTTTATAATTCAACCCCCCCCCCCCCCCCCAATATAGGGTGTCTACACCACACCAATCCTGACCAGGTCCTCTCTACACCTCTACAGGAGTAACGATTCTGGAAATCTTAAATCTTTCAACACCTATAGCACACTTAGGTGACAAAAGTCTTGGAATACCAATATGCACATAAACAGACGGCGGTAGCATATAAGGGCAGTTAATTGGTGGTGTGGTGGCACCGCCAGACACCACACTTGCTAGGTGGTAGCCTTTAAATCGGCCGCGGTCCGGTAGTATACGTCGGACCCGCGTGTCGCCACTATCAGTGATTGCAGACCGAGCGCCGCCACACGGCAGGTCTACAGAGACATCCTCGCACTCGCCCCAGTTGTACAGCCGACTTTGCTAGCGATGGTTCACTGACAAATTACGCTCTCATTTGCCGAGACGATAGTTAGCATAGCCTTCAGCTACGTCATTTGCTACGACCTAGCAAGGCGCCATTTTCATTTGCTATTTATCTTGTAATGTATGTACCGTCAGATCGATGTTCACCAATTATGGATTAAAGTTAAGTATTCCAGATGCTACGTACCTTTTTTGCTAGACTCAATTCCTTTAACTGTTCCAGACCTCACGCAAGCCTGCGTGAGCTTAAACGCGTGCCTTTCGGCTATCTCCTAGTGGCTTGGCTGTCTTGCCAAGTTACAACAGGTGGAGCTGTCGTTTGTACCCAGGCGATTCATGTGAAAAGGTCCCGATATGATTGTCGCAGCACGATTGGAATTAACAGACTTTGAAGGCAGAATGGTATTGTGAGCTAGGTGCATTGCACATTCCATCGTTAGGAAATTCAATACGCCGAGATCCACAGTGTCAAGTGTGTGCCGAGAATATCAGATTTGGGCATTACCTCTCACTAGAGGGTATCAGATAGATTATACACTCCTGGAAATTGAAATAAGAACACCGTGAATTCATTGTCCCAGGAAGGGGAAACTTTATTGACACATTCCTGGGGTCAGATACATCACATGATCACACTGACAGAACCACAGGCACATAGACACAGGCAACAGAGCATGCACAATGTCGGCACTAGTACAGTGTATATCCACCTTTCGCAGCAATGCAGGCTACTATTCTCCCCTGGAGACGATCGTAGAGATGCTGGATGTAGTCCTGTGTAACGGCTTGCCATGCCATTTCCGCCTGGCGCCTCAGTTGGACCAGCGTTCGTGCTGGACGTGCAGACCGCGTGAGACGACGCTTCATCCAGTCCCAAACATGCTCAATGGGGGACAGATCCGGAGATCTTGCTGGCCAGGGTAGTTGACTTACACCTTCTAGAGCACGTTGGGTGGCACGGGATACATGCGGACGTGCATTGTCCTGTTGGAACAGCAAGTTCCCTTGCCGGTCTAGGAATGGTAGAACGATGGGTTCGATGACGGTTTGGATGTACCGTGCACTATTCAGTGTCCCCTCGACGATCGCCAGTGGTGTACGGCCAGTGTAGGAGATCGCTCCCCACACCATGATGCCGGGTGTTGGCCCTGTGTGCCTCGGTCGTATGCAGTCCTGATTGTGGCGCTCACCTGCACGGCGCCAAACACGCATACGACCATCATTGGCACCAAGGCAGAAGCGACTCTCACCGCTGAAGACGACACGTCTCCATTCGTCCCTCCATTCACGCCTGTCGCGACACCACTGGAGGCGGGCTGCACGATGTTGGGGCGTGAGCGGAAGACGGCCTAACGGTGTGCGGGACCGTAGCCCAGCTTCATGGAGACGGTTGCGAATGGTCCTCGCCGATACCCCAGGAGCAACAGTGTCCCTAATTTGCTGGGAAGTGGCGGTGCGGTCCCCTACGGCACTGCGTAGGATCCTACGGTCTTGGCGTGCATCCGTGCGTCGCTGCGGTCCGGTCCCAGGTCGACGGGCACGTGCACCTTCCGCCGACCACTGGCGACAACATCGATGTACTGTGGAGACCTCACGCCCCACGTGTTGAGCAATTCGGCGGTACGTCCACCCGGCCTCCCGCATGCCCACTATACGCCCTCGCTCAAAGTCCGTCAACTGCACATACGGTTCACGTCCACGCTGTCGCGGCATGCTACCAGTGTTAAAGACTGCGATGGAGCTCCGTATGCCACGGCAAACTGGCTGACACTGACGGCGACGGTGCACAAATGCTGCGCAGCTAGCGCCATTCGACGGCCAACACCGCGGTTCCTGGTGTGTCCGCTGTGCCGTGCGTGTGATCATTGCTTGTACAGCCCTCTCGCAGTGTCCGGAGCAAGTATGGTGGGTCTGACACACCGGTGTCAATGTGTTCTTTTTTCCATTTCCAGGAGTGTATAATGGTAATACAGAGATTCAGGAACCAGGTTTTAAATTATAAGACATTTCCAGGGGCAGAAGTGGACTCTGACCACAATTTATTGGTTATGAACTGTAGATTAAAACTGAAGAAACTGCAAAAAGGTGGTAATTTAAGGAGATGGGACCTGGATAAACTGACTAAACCATAGGTTGTACAGAGTTTCAGGGAGAGAATAAGGGAACAATTGACAGAAATGGGGGAAAGACATACAGTAGAAGAAGAATGGGTAGCTTTGAGGGATGAAGCAGTGAAGGTAGCAGAGGATCAAGTAGGTAAAAAGACGAAGGCTAGTAGAAATCCCTGGGTAACAGAAGAAATATTGAATTTAATTGATGAAAGGAGAAAATATAAAAATTCGGTAAATGTTGCAGGCAAAAAGGAATACAAACGTCACAAAAATGAGACTGTCAGGATGTGCAAAATGGCTAAGCAGGGACGGCTAGAGGACAAATGTAAGGATGTAGAGTCTTAAAAAGTCTCGACCACGATGTGGACTGCCTGCCAAGGAAGATGCAAGCATTTTAGAATGAAAACGGGTGCCAAATGTTAACCATCACTAGATTTTAATGTATATAACTGAATCAACGATTTCGAACAGAATGTCTCTCACAGGAATCTGTTTGTTTGTTCCACAAGACTTATACTTTATTCCCTGCCCAACTTGAATGTAGGCCTACAAACGTTCCTAGATGTGTAAACCGTGTGTCCAAAAAGTTCCTGATATGTAACCGACGTCAGCGCACTAATTCTGGTGACAGTTTGATTTAACAACAGGTACGCTTTCGAGCAGTCAGTTATGAGCAGGCAGAGTTAAGTACAAGGTGCATTCAAGTTCTAAGGCCTCCGATTTTTTTTCTCCGGACTGGAAAGAGATAGAAACATGCGCATTGTTTTAAAATGAGGCCGCGTTCATTGTCAATACGTCCCAGAGATGGCAGCACCGTATGTCAGATGGAATTTTACCCCCAGCGGCGAGAATGAGAACTGTTTTAAATACTTAAAATGGCGAAGTTTTCCTTACTTGAACAGCGTGCAATCACTCGTTTTCTGAATTTGCTTGGTGTGAAACCAATTGAAATTCATCGACAGTTGAAGGAGACATGTGGTGATGGAGTTATGGATGTGTCGAAAGTGCGTCCATGGGTGCGACAGTTTAATGAAGGCAGAACATCGTGTGACAACAAACCAAAACAACCTCGGGCTCGCACAAGCCGGTCTGACGACACGATCGAGAAAGTGGACAGAATTGTTTTGGGGGATCGCCGAATGACTGTTGAACAGATCGCCTCCAGAGTTGGCATTTCTGTGCACACAATCCTGCATGACGACCTGAAAATGCGAAAAGTGTCATCCAGGTGGGTGCCACGAATGCCGACGGACGACCACATGGCTGCCCGTGTGGCATGTTGCCAAGCAATGTTGACGCGCAACGACAGCATGAATGGGACTTTCTTTTCGTCGATTGTGACAATGGAAGAGACGTGGATGCCATTTTTCAGTCCAGAATCAAAGCGTCAGTCAGCTCAATAGAAGTACACAGATTCACTGCCACCAAAAAAATTTCAGGTAACAGCCAGTGCTGAAAAAATGATGGCGTCCATGTTCTGGGACAGCACGGGCGTAATCCTTACCCATTGCGTTCCAAAGGGCACTACGGTAAAAGGTGAATCCTACGAAAAATTTTTGAAGAACAAATTCCTTCCTGCACTGCAACAAAAACGTCTGGGAAGGGCTGCGCGTGTGCTGTTTCACCAAGACAACGCACTCGCACATCGAGCTAACGTTACGCAACAGTTTCTTCGTGATAACAACTTTGAAGTGATTCCTCATGCTCCCTACTCACCTGACCTGGCTCCTAGTGACTTTTGGCTTTTTCAAACAATGAAAGACACTCTCCGTGACTGCACATTCACCAGCCGTGCTGCTATTGCCTCAGCGATTTTCCAGTGGTCAAAACAGACTCCTAAAGAAGCCATCGTCGCTGCCATGGAATCATGGCGTCAGCGTTGTGAAAAATGTGTACGTCTGCAGGGCGATTACGTCGGGTGAGTAGATAATTAGAAAAAAAATCTGAGGCCTTAGAACTTGAATGCACCTCGTAGTGGCCGTACGACCATAGTGTGTGCAATCTGTTGTGTCACAAATCGAAATGGAATAGTATTGAGCCGTGTGCGGCTCGCGTTTTTGCCGTTCATAACTTGACGTCATGTAACAGCGGTAGTGGCGCCTCGATTCCTTCTTGTGTTAATGGTGCCACTGAGCTGCTAGTATTGTTTATCCGTGAGTGACAACAGCAGCGGTTATCCATAGCAAGTACTTTGGTAGTATCTTTGGTGCCACGGCTAGTATTTCGGGGTCGTCGTGTGTGTCAGGCAGTTCGGACTTCGGACAGAGCAGCAAAGAGTTCCGCAGCGCAATAGCAGGCCGTGACAACTGGCGGCGTGCAGGCACTGTCGGATTGAGGGGCTGTAGCCGACGACCGAACCCAGGACGTTTGAAGTTGAGTGAACCGTGTCCAGTACTGAAACCTCCACTGTTTGAGATCTCGCTGTTGTTTGCGTGTTGCTGAACCCAGGGTCAGTGAGACCAGCTGCAACAAGTGGTGTCTGTCAGGTTGGTGGAAGCTATTAGCCGCCTTCTACTCCTTGATGTTTGTTTGGACTTAGTATTATTCTTATTAGTGACGTGCAACCAGCGGTATTTTCTGCCTTGTGGCCGCTAACGCCCCAGTTACCTGCCCTGGAGGTTAGCGTACTTTTTCCGGCACTGTACTTTTCCTCGTCGTGTCGATGCTGTCCGACACGGCGTGTAGTTCGACAGCCTCTAGAATTGTACTGCGCATATGTTTTGGGAGGTCTACCATGGTTTTAGTGTTTCCTTCGGTCTTGGGTGTTTTTCTGAAGACGTAGTGCTGTCCGTCTCTTCGCTCTTGCCCAAAAATATTCCATCGTTGTACTGGTGATCGGATGGTTAGTCGGTCGGTCGGCGGTTAAGCTACCCCTAGTGCGAGTTGCCATCCTGTTACATGAGTACAACTCTTGGCTGCCTGTCTCGCCACTTACACAGCTGTAGTCACCTTCCTCAGGTCAATCCAGGGAGCACTGTCTGTGGATCACTCTGTCTTATTCGGACAAGTTGTCATAATTGTTTAAGATTTGCCCTAATGTTTTGACATGTTATTGCCTTCCCCATTTGTAATTCTGGCCTTCAGCCATTAATTGTTTGTAACACTTCTTGAGGCCTTTCAATTTCTCTTACCAAGGCCTGCAGCCATCACTATAGCCTGTTACAGTTCGTTAAGATAGTTTTAAAAAGGTTTTAGTATTTTTAGAGTGCAGTTGTCCACTTTATTTGTAATTCAGGCCTTCATCCCTTGTGTATTCTGAAATTGCTTGTGACCTGCAGCCCACGAATAATTTTCAACATTCTTAATCAGACCTTCAGCCGTTGATTGTGTGTAACATTGTTAGTGGCCTTCAGCTGGCCAATAATTTCCATTTTTTTCTTAACAAGGCCTTCAGCCGTGTATAGCTTGTTTCTGTTTTGATGGTTAAGAAGAGAATATCTTAGTATTGTTAATGTGTAACTACCTTCCTCACTTAGAATTCAGGCCTTCAGCCGTTGTGTATTCTGAAATTGCTGCTGGTCTTCAGCCGTTGATTGTTTCTAACATTGCTTGTGGCTTTCAGCCGACAAATAGTTTCAACTCAGTCTTGATGAGGCCTTCAGCCGTCACTATAACTTGTTACAGTTATTAAGATTGTTCAAAAGGTTTTTGCTATTTTTAACATGTAAATGTCCACCTTATTGGTAATTCAGGCCTTCAGCCGTTGCGTGTTTTTGAAATTGCTTGTGGCCTTCAGCCGACGAATAATTTTGAACCTTCTTAATTAGGCATGCAGCCGTTGACTGTGTGTAGCATTGCTTGTGGCCTTCAGCCGACAATAACCTGCAATGCTTCAAATCAGGCTTTCAGTCACCAGTGTAGTAAAATCCTTTAGAAATGATTGTTGAGAGTTTTGTATTTTGAAAATAAAGTGTATGTGTTTTCTGTGCAACCAACGGTAACGGACTAGGACCCGTCCACACTTTTCCTGCTTTCCATAATTCCCACGTTTCAAGTATCTCTGAATCAAGTATTCAAACATTCTCTAGAAAGTTTTGAAGACGAGAAATGTGTGTGCAAAGTTTGTCCGACACATCTTGACTTCAAACAAAAACAAAAGCACGTGGATACCTGGCCAAACGCAGACAATTATTTTCAGGGAAAAATCATCACTGGTGAAGAGACTTGGCGCTAACGAACCTACAACAAAACGACGAAGTACAGAATGGGTCTCTTAAGGCTCCTCAAGAGCGGAGAAGGTGGCAATGTGAGGCACGGGATGAACAGCACACCAAACAAAAACTGCTCTGTTTCATACCGATCTATGGATGTTCCGTGCTTTGTACTGAAGTGGGGGGATACTTTGAAGAACAGCTGAAGTATTAAAACCACTAAGGCGAAGGTTCCGGGTTGAAGTCCAGAACCGTCACACAGTTCTAATCTTCCAGGAAGTTTTACATCAGCGCACACTCCGCTGCAGAGTGAAAACTTCATTCTGGAAACATCTCCCAGGCTTTGGCTAAGCAATATCTCCGCTACATCCTCTCTTCTAGTAGTGATAATCCTGCGGGTTTCGCAGGAGAACTTCTGTGAAGTTTGGAAGGTAGGAGAAGAGGCACCGGTGGAAGTAAAGCTGTGAGGACAGGTCGGTGCTGAGTTTTGGGAGGGTCCCGGGTTCGAGTCCCGCACGGCATACAGTTTTAATCTGCCATGAAGTTTCATCTTAACTTTTCTCTTTTTTTTTTTTTTGTCTTACTAATCCAGTCTCGAAACGTTTTATCCTGAGGGAGTAGGTAGTGCAGAGCACGTTTTGAGCATTTCACATCGCGCTCTTCCTTAAAACCTTGACAGTCAACGCTCTCCGCTGTTGCTGGAAACAATACTGATGTCCCAACAGAAACGCTGACACGCCACGCGTCTTATTTTTGGATGCGTAACGAATCCGCCGGGGTGTCATTGACCAGATGCGAGCGAGTTAATTAATGTTTCCTTCGTTGAGGACGAGTAAGGCTTATTGGGTTTCTTCTCTTATTACGGAGCTTAAATTGAACACGAAGGCCGGATGAACATCACCAACTAACACGGCGTTTTCGTGTTGAGAGTAGCAGGAGCTTCCAGTGAAGCTCGTGCCAATTAAGCCTGGAAAACAAGGGCAGTGCAGGAATGGGTGACGGCGAGGGTGGGGGGGGGGGGGGGGCTCAGACTATTCTAGTGTCTGTTAAAGCACCGCGGGGTCACACCAGCTGTCTCATTCAGTGTCTCTGGTGGAATCGATACTGGCGTTCAAAACACGTCTGGTATCAGGTTTTGCTATTATTCTTGCTATTTTAAATCGCTGTTCTTATTCTGAAACCGTTTCTAGCATCAGTCAGTCTTAGCTTGTGTAGCATACGTGAAATGGATATACTTAAAGTCTACATCTACACTCCTGGAAATTGAAATAAGAACACCGTGAATTCATTGTCCCAGGAAGGGGAAACTACATTGACACATTCCTGGGGTCAGATACATCACATGATCACACTGACAGAACCACAGGCACATAGACACAGGCAACAGAGCATGCACAATGTCGGCACTAGTACAGTGTATATCCACCTTTCGCAGCAATGCAGGCTGCTATTCTCCCATGGAGACGATCGTAGAGATGCTGGATGTAGTCCCGTGGAACGGCTTGCCATGCCATTTCCACCTGGCGCCTCAGTTGGACCAGCGTTCGTGCTGTACGTGCAGACCGCGTGAAACGACGCTTCATCCAGTCCCAAACATGCTCAATGGGGGACAGATCCGGAGATCTTGCTGGCCAGGGTAGTTGACTTACACCTTCTAGAGCACGTTGGGTGGCACGGGATACATGCGGACGTGCATTGTCCTGTTGGAACAGCAAGTTCCCTTGCCGGTCTAGGAACGGTAGAACGATGGGTTCGATGACGGTTTGGATGTACTGTGCACTATTCAGTGTCCCCTCGACGATCACCAGTGGTGTACGGCCAGCGTAGGAGATCGCTCCCCACACCATGATGCCGGGTGTTGGCCCTGAATGCCTCGGTCGTATGCAGTCCTGATTGTGGCGCTCACCTGCACGGCGCCAAACACGCATACGACTATCATTGGCACCAAGGTAGAAGCGACTCTCACCGCTGAAGACGACACGTCTCCATTCGTCCCTCCATTCACGCCTGTCGCGACACCACTGGAGGCGGGCTGCACGATGTTGGGGCGTGAGCGGAAGACGGCCTAACGGTGTGCGGGACCGTAGCCCAGCTTCATGGAGACGGTTGCGAATGGTCCTCGCCGATACCCCAGGAGCAACAGTGTCCCTAATTTGCTGGGAAGTGGCGGTGCGGTCCCCTACGGCACTGCGTAGGATCCTACGGTCTTGGCGTGCATCCGTGCGTCGCTGCGGTCCGGTCCCAGGTCGACGGGCACGTGCACCTTCCGCCGACCACTGGCGACAACATCGATGTACTGTGGAGACCTCACGCCCCACGTGTTGAGCAATTCGGCGGTACGTCCACCCGGCCTCCCGCATGCCCACTATACGCCCTCGCTCAAAGTCCGTCAACTGCACATACGGTTCACGTCCACGCTGTCGCGGGATGCTACCAGTGTTAAAGACTGCGATGGAGCTCCGTATGCCACGGCAAACTGGCTGACACTGACGGCGGCGGTGCACAAATGCTGCGCAGCTAGCGCCATTCGACGGCCAACACCGCGGTTCCTGGTGTGTCCGCTGTGCCGTGCGTGCAACAAACGGCACTGATTACGTATTTGTGTATATGTTCAGATGTGCTAACAAAACTAACGGGGTTCCATTTAAAAAAAACGTAGGTTTGTGTTAAAAAACATACTTCCGTGCATTTTTTTTATGGTTTGTAGCAACCAATTACACTAGCCCCTCTCCTCACGTTCGGTCTGTGGAATCGGTTCGTCAGTATTTGATGTTGTTTACGAAATATATCCAGCGGTAATGTTAGGTGACTCACCCTGTATAAAAAACAAGGGAAATAAATATAGGGCTGAAGTGACATCCTCGTCACTTCACTGGGAGTACATCCTATCCCTTGAAACAACGTAAACCTGGGACTCACCACCGTTTCGGGGGTTATGAAACATGCTGCCTAGAAAGTTCTCAAAATGCATTTTATATTTAGGGTGGCGTCGGATGATGTGGTGTTGTTCTAGTAGATAATGCCAATAGTCCATGCCCGATATCAAGGTCGGCGAGAGCACGTAGTGCGATGCGTGTCCTCCAATCCATCGGATTGCCGAAGTCTTTTGTGAGGGGAAAAAGACAGCTTCAGGGAAAAATCAAGCGTCCGTCGTGATCGTTGATGCGTCGGTGCGTCGGAGGAGGGTCATGATGCGTTGCGTCAGCCGCCAGACATCCTTTGCCCTACCGCACTGCAGGGAATGTTCGTCGGTGTCCTGCATGCCACATACGAGGCAGAGCGGGGAATCTACCACGCGAATGTCGTACAATCGTTGGCGGTTGACTGTCTTGCGGTTGATTAGTGTATACCATGACGATCGCGCTGCCGTGGTGAGGAGAGGTGTATGGACAGCTCGCCAAATCTGTCGCCAGTTTCGTGTTGGGTATTTAAGTTCGACAACATTACTGCCATGATGGCGCCGCAAGTATCGATATATCTCACGGGTAGTGGGGATTCTTGTAGAAGGTATCTGTAACTGAACATAACTAAAATCAACAAAAAATCGCGCGATGTGAGAAAAAGAGGGCGAGATTGTGCCTACCGCCATAACCGCGGCTATTCGTGTTGTATTGTCCGATCTTTGGGCGCTAATTATTAATCCTGCCAGTGACATTTTGTGATAGTTAGCTCTGTTTCCCACATTTTCGCGAAAAGGCACGCTGGGCTTAAGTAGACCGTAGGCAGATTGCCTTAAACGACGAGTCCAGTTTACGCCCGGACTGTGCCGACGGCTATTCTCAGGCTTCGTTGAAAGCGTTCTCAATAGCTTGACCTCTGCCAAATTGAGGGTGTCAGGGGTCGCCCAATACGCCACCTGGAGATCACGCGGCACTGTGCAAGCTCTAGACAACCAGATGCAGCACACATGGACTGACCGGCAACAGACTGTATTTCAGAAGCATTATGTCTCTCTAGTTGTGCGGATCACATCGTATATCCACGCTTAGGTGACCTGAAAGAGCAGCAAATCTCGTTTTACGCATTGTAGCTTATCTGAATACACCATATGGTTTCAGGTTTCGATCTCTTACTACTGTTCCAAGCAAACAGGAGAACTGGCCACAGTGTTTATGAGAGTAACAAGGGGAGAGGGGGGGGGGGGGGGAGGCGAAAGGCGAAGGGGGGAAGGCACTAAGACGCTCTGGTGCTCTTGCAACTGAAGCAGCATCTTACGGTAAACGTTTGCATGCTGCAGTCCTGCACTGTACAACATTTAAAACGTTGATGGGCACTGCAACCGTAACCTCACACCACATATAAGTAATTGCTTTATAAGTGAGTTTATGGGTTAAATATTTGAAGTTTAACATGTAGTATCATTGTGGTTGAACATGTTATTTTCACGCATCTTAGTGTTTATAAAGTTGCATCTTCTGAACAACGTGTTGGACAGCGATTTAATATTGCGGGTACCTTTTGTATAATTGGATACTGCCTGAAACATGTGTTGTGAATATATTGAGCAGTAATTAGGTAATAAACTAAAACAACATCCTAATGCTGAAGTGTTACTGCATGACCAGAGAAAATGTAGTAATCGTTAAGGACAGAGGCAGAGGCAGGGGCAATAGTAAGTGGAATATTTGGGTGGGGAAGGGGTCTTCCAATTCCTGTATTTGCCTGATAATCATGGGAAATCTCCAGGCAACCTTTGTCGGAACCGGGACTATTTTAATTTATTTCACGGATAGTTTGCAGCACGACGCGAACACACACCCAGAACACCTTTTTCATAACGGACAGCGGGCTCGAGACTACGTTAAAGTAAAAAAACCCTCGTTTCAAGTGGTCTGAAAGACAAGTTCTGTTGTCCTGTTTCGTATCTGGAGTACTGTCATAAAGGTCAGATGGAAGATACTAAGGCGCACACGCTGACATACCGTCAATTTCCTCGCTCTTCTTCTTCTTTTTCTTCCACAAACCAGTAGGCCTCGTGGTTCGCTATGATTTCACTTACTCGGACGTTTCTACTGGACTCCCCTAGCACTTGGTCTGCTATTATTTCTTCATCCTCTTCCATGATTTTGTGTTTTCTTTTAGGTAATCTTTTATTGTATGTGCCTCTATACAGCTTCACCATTCTTCCTTGATTTATCACGTTTTTTTTTTTTTTCCAAACCGTAACCTCATGCTCCTATACAGGATGTTCCATTGATAATGACCGGGCCAAATATCTCACGAAATAAGCATCAAACGAAAAAAACTACAAAGAACGAAACTCGTCTGGCTTGAAGGGGGAAACCAGATAGCACTATGGTTGACCAGCTAGATGGCGCTGCCATAAGTCAAACGGATATCATCAGCGTTTTCTTTAAAATAAGAACCCCCATTTTTATTACATATTCGTGTAGTACGTAACGAAATATGAATTTTTAATTGGTCAACATTTTTCGCTTTGTGATAGATGGCGCTGTAATAGTCACAAACGTATAAGTACGTGGTATCACGTAACATTCCGCCAGTGCGAACGGTATCTGCTTCGTGATACATTACCCGTGTTAAAATGGACCGTTTACCAATTGCGGGAAAGGTCGATATCGTGTTGATGTATGGCTATGGTGATCAACATGCCCAACGGGAGTGTGCTATAAATGCTGCTCGGTATCCTGGACGACATCATTCAAGTGTCCGGACCGTTCGCGGGATAGTTACGTTGTTTAAGGAAACAGGAAGTATTCAGCCACATGTGAAACGTAAACCACGACCTGCAACAAATGATGCCCAAGTAGATGTTTTAGCTGCTGTCGCGGCTAATCCGCACATCAGTAGCAGACAAAGTGCGGGGAATCGGGAATCTCAAAAACGGAGGTGTTGAGAATGCTACACCAACATTGATTGCACCCGTACCATATTTCTATGCACCAGGAATTGAATGGCGACGACTTTGAACGTCATGTACAGTTCTGCCACTGGGCACAAGAGAAATTACTGGACGATGACAATTTTTTGCACGCGTTCTATTTAGCGACGAAGCTTGATTCACCAACAGTGGTAACGTAAACCGGCATAATATGCCCTATTGGGAAACGGAAAATCCACGATGGCTGTGACAAGTGGAACATCAGCGACCTTGGCGGAGCATTATGGGAGGAAAGATAATTGACCCCCATTTTATCGATGGCAATCTGTATGGTGCAATGTATGCTGATTTCCTACGTAATGTTCTACCGATGTTACTACAAGATATTTCACTGCATCACAGAATGACGATGTACTTCCAACATGATCGATGTTCGGCACATAGCTCGCGTGCAATTGAAGCGGTATTGAATAGCATATTTCATGACAGGTGGATTGGTCTCGCAGCACCATACCATAACCCGCACGTTCACCGTATCTGACGTCCCCGGATTTCTTTCTGTGGGGAAAGTTGAAGGACATTTGCTATCGTGATCCACCTACAACGCCTGACAACATGCGTCAGCGCTTTGTCAATGCATGTGCGAACATTACGGAAGGCAATCTACTCGCTGTTGGGAGGAATGTCGTTACACGTATTGCCAACTGAATTGAGGTTGACGGACATCATTTTGAGCATTTATTGCGTTAATGTGGTATTTACAGGCAATCACGCTGTAACAGCATGCGTTCTCAGAAATGATAAGTTGACAAAGGTACGTGTATCACATTGGAACAACCGAAATAAAATGTTCAAACCTACCTAAGTTCTGTATTTTAATTTAAAAAACGTACCTGTTACCAACTGTTCGTCTAAAATTGTGAGCCATATGTTTGTGACTATTAGAGCGCCATCTGTCACAAAGCGAAAAAAGTGGTCCAACTAAAACATTCATATTTCTTTACGTGCTACACGAATATGTAATAAAAATGGGGCACCTATTTAAATAAACACAGTTGATATCCGTTTGACCTATGGCAGCGCCATCTAGCGAGCCAACTATAGCACCATCTGGTTTCCCCCTTCAAGCTAGTCTAGTTTCGTTCTTTGTAGTTTGACGCTTATTTTGTGAGATATTTGGCCCGGTCATGATCAGTTGACCACCCTGTATATTTTTACTTGTTTTGATGTCTATACTCGACATAAGAAATTTCATTCCTGAAGCTTTTGTTGTTTGTTTTATCAGATTCTCACTGTTACATAGATCATATTCCATTTCTGTGCCGGCGTGTGTGTACATAATTTCATCATGCACTGAACAACCATGTCATCCATTCCCTTGCACTAAAATCTACAGCTGTATTCTTCCATATTGCTCCTATATCTCTCCTCATTTCATCTGTGATTCTCCATTAAGTTGTTCTATGGGCTCATCCTCAGGTCTTAGAACCGAGCAAAAGTCCTTTTGCCATCTGCTATCGTTTCACACGGATACATATTGTTAAAACCATACGAAACTACAAACGTCCAGCCATTACTGTGGGTCGTTTGATTGCTGTGGAAGATGGTTCATTCGAGCTACAATACCAAATACTAGTTCGCTTTATTACAAGAATGATAAAAGGATTTACTTAACTTGTTACAATCCTTTGCCACAGTAGTTTTTGATGATTTAGAACTGTTACTGACTATTACAGCTTCATTGATGCAGTAGTTAACGAACTCTTGTCTGGAAGTATAATGTTTTAGCATTTAAAAAAGTACATTTCCATCAGAGACTCCAGTAACTCTGTTGTGCTACTTGGTGATGTGAGCTGCTTCAGCCGGAGTCATGAACTGGGCAGAGCAGTTCCATGGTCTGCTCCATATTGATGTCCGTGCTAGGGTGGTGCTGCGCTGAGAGACAGGGCGTGTCTTTTCGGTCTCTCCCATTCGTCGAAGCGGATTGCAGCGAGGCCTCGCTAACGTCTGTGGGAGTGATGCATGTTACCGACTTCGATGCGTCGCGATCTCTAGACGATAGCATAAGTGTGAGGGCCACTTCCATTTCATTTCCATTATTGTCATAACTGTATCGTTCACCCCATCCTTTCCCTGATCCATTGCCTCTCATTCCTATCGCTCCTACTAACTTCCATCCAATTTATCTCTGGCCAGCTCTCAGTTTGTGAATTGTTCTCACTTTCAAAATCATGTCGCACTGTCATAGGTTAAAACTGGTAATACACACTTATTGTAAGCAGTGCTTTTTAGAAGTCTCAGAAACACCTTTTTCGAAGAACTATTTTGTTTAGTAAAACTCTACAGGCCATTTCTGTACTTCAGATTATACTTTTACTGTCAAATCCACTCATTATATCCAGATATCCTAAATAAAATTAAAAAAAATCACTAGCTTGCTCAGTGACTTCATCCTTATTTATATTATTTTCCTTCCCATATGAGTCTTCTTTTAATTGATTTTGAGTCATACTTTCTCGATTGCCATAATTATATTTTCTATTGCTTTTTGACGTTTGTCTCCATTGGAATCAGGAAAGGCAAAAAGTACGTTAAGAAGTCATTACCTTCATTAATATCTGTCTATGTTCCTAATTCATCTCTCAAAGTATACAGACTTTTAAAGAAATCTTGGAACTTTCACCACTTTCTCTCTGTTGTTCATCACATTACGAACTGTTATCTTAAATGATGAAATATGTTGTGTAGCCATTTTAAAATTACCTTCTAACAATTTAACGTTGTATCTTATCACATTTTATATTGTTGAACGCTTTTTCCAGGTCGACAAATCCTATGAAAGTGTCTTGATTTTTCTTTAGCCTTGCTTCCATTGTTAGCCGTAACGTCAGAATTGCCTCTCTCGTCCATTTACTTTTCCTAAAGCCAAACTGATCGTCACCTAGCGCATTCTCGATTTTCTTTTCCATTCTTCTGTATATTATTCTTGTAAGCAGCTTCGATGCATGAGCTGTTCAGCTGATTGTGCGATAATTCTCGCACTTCTCAGCTCTTGCCGTTAGTCAAGTCAGTCTACATCTACATCTACATCCATACTCCGCAAGCCACCTGACGGTGTGTGGTGGAGGGTACCTTGAGTACCTCTATCGGTTCTCCCTTCTATTCCAGTCTCGTATTGTTCGAGGAAAGAAAGATTGTCGGTATGCCTCCGTGTGGGCTCTAATCTCTCTGATTTTATCCTCATGGTCTCTTCGCGAGATATACGTAGGAGGGAGCAATATACTGCTTGACTCTTCGGTGAAGGTATGTTCTCGAAACTTTGACAAAAGCCCGTACCGAGCTACTGAGCGTCTCTCCTGCAGAGTCTTCCACTGAAGTTTATCTGTCATCTCCGTAACGCTTTCGCGATTACTAAATGATCCTGTAACGAAGCGCGCTGCTCTCCGTTGGATCTTCTCTATATCTTCTATCAACCCTATCTGGTACGGATCCCACACTGCTGAGCAGTATTCAAGCAGTGGGCGAACAAGCGTACTGTAACCTACTTCCTTTGTTTTCGGATTGCATTTCCTTAGGATTCTTCCAGTGAATCTCAGTCTGGCATCTGCTTTACTGACGATCAACATTATATGATCATTCCATTTTAAATCACTCCTAATGCGTACTCCCAGATAATTTATGGTATTAACTGCTTCCAGTTGGTGACCTGCTATTTTGTTGCTAAATGATAAAGGATCTATCTTTCTGTGTATTCGCAGCACATTACACTTGTCTACATTGAGATTCAATTGCCATTCCCTGCACCATGCGTCAATTCGCTGCAGCTCCTCCTGCATTTCAGTACAATTTTCCATTGTTACAACCTCTCGATACACCACAGCATCATCTGCAAAAAGCCTCAGCGAACTTCCGATGTCATCCACAAGGTCATTTATGTATATTGTGAATAGCAACGGTCCTATGACACTCCCCTGCGGCACACCTGAAATCACTCTTACCTCGGAAGACTTCTCTCCATTGAGAATGACATGCTGCGTCCTGTTATCTAGGAACTCCTCAATCCAATCACACAATTGGTCTGATAGTCCATATGTTCTTACTTTGTTCATTAAACGACTGTGGGGAACTGTATCGAACGCCTTCCGGAAGTCAAGAAACACGGCATCTACCTGTGAACCCATGTCTATGGCCCTCTGAGTCTCGTGGACAAATAGCGCGAGCTGGTTTTCACATGACCGTCTTTTTCGAAACCCATGCTGATTCCTACAGAGTAGATTCCTAGTCTCCAGAAAAGTCATTATACTCGAACACAATACGTGTTCCAAAATTCTACAACTGATCGACGTTAGAGATATAGGTCTATAGTTCTGCACATCTGCTCGACGTCCCTTCTTGAAAACGGTTATGACCTGTGCTCTTTTCCAATCCTTTGAAACGCTACGCTCTTCTAGAGACCTACGGTACACCGCTGCAAGAACGGGGGCAAGTTCCTTCGCGTACTCTGTGTAAAATTGAACTGGTATCCCATCAGGTCCAGAGGCCTTTCCTCTATTGAGCGATTTAATTTTTTCTCCATCCCTCTGTCGTCTATTTCGATATCTACCATTTTGTCATCTGTGCGACAATCTAGAGAAGGAACTACAGTGCAGTCCTCCTCTGTGAAACAACTTTGGAAAAGACATTTAGTATTTCGGTCTTTAGTCTGTCATCCTCTGTTTCAGTACCATTTTGGTCACAGAGTGTCTGGACATTTTGTTTTGATCCACCTACCGCTTTGACATAAGATCAAAATTTCTAAGGATTTTCTGCCAAGTCAGTACATAGAACTTTACTTTCGAATTCATTGAACGCCTCTCGCATAGCCCTCCTCACACTACATTTCGCTTCGCGTAATTTTTGTTTGTCTGCAAGGCTTTGGCTATGTTTATGTTTTCTGTGAAGTTCCCTTTGCTTCCGCAGCAGTTTTCTAACTCGGTTGTTGTACCACGGTGGCTCTTTTCCATCTCTTACCATCTTGCTTGGCACATACTCATCTAACGCATTATGTACGACGGTTTTGAACTTTGTCCACTGATCCTCAACACTATCTGTACTTGAGACAAAACTTTTGTGTTGAGCCAACAGGTACTCTGAAATCTGCTTTTTGTCACTTTTTCTAAACAGAAAAATCTTCCTACCCTTTTTAATATTCTTATTTACGGCTGAAATCATCGATGCCGTAACCGATTTATGATCGCTGATTCCCTGTTCTGCGTTAATTTTTTCAAATAGTTCGGGTCTGTTTGTCACCAGATGGTCTAATATGTTATCGCCACGAGTCGGTTCTCTGTTTAACCGCTCAAGGTAGTTTTCAGATAAAGCACTTAAAAGAATTTCACTGGATTCTTTGTCCCTGCCACCCGTTATGAACGTCTGAGTCTCCCAGTCTATATCCGGCAAATTAAAATCTCCACCCAGAACTATAACATGGTGGGGAAATCTACTCGAAATATTTTCCAAATTATCCTTCAGGGGCTCAGCCACAACAGCTGCTGAGCCAGGGGGCCTATAGAGACATCCAATTACCATGTCGGAGCCTGCTTTACCCGTGACCTTCACCCAAATCATTTCACATTTCGGATCTCCGTCAATTTCCTTCGATACTATTGCACTTCTTATCGCTATAAACACGCCTCCCCCTTCACTGTCCAGCCTGTCTCTGCGGTATATATTCCAATCTGAGTTTAGGATTTAATTACTATTTACGTCTGGTTTCAGCCAACTTTCTGTCCCTAGTACTATATGAGCGTTGTGACCGTTTATTAATGAGAGCAGTTCTGGGACCTTTCTGTAGACGCTCCTGCAGTTTACTATTAGCACATTAATATTGTTATTCCCTGTTGCATTTTGCCTACTCCTACCTTGCTGCGTCTCAGGAGGCGTCTTGTCGGGCCTAGGGAGGGGATTCTCTAACCTAAAAAACCCCCATGTGCACTCCACACGTACTCCGCTACCCTTGTAGCCGCTTCCGGCGTGTAGTGCACGCCTGACCTATTCAGGGTGACCCTACATTTCTCCACCCGATAGCGGAGGTCGAGAAATTTGCACCCCAGATCTCCGCAGAATCGTCTGAGCCTCTGGTTTAAGCCTTCCACTCGGCTCCAACCAGAGGACCGCGATCGGTTCTGGGAACGATACTACAAATAGTTAGCTCTGATTTCACCCCGCGAGCGAGGCTTTCCGCCTTCACCAATTCCGCCAACCGCCTGTACGAACTGAGAATGACCTCTGAACCCAGACGGCAGGAGTCATTGGTGCCGACATGAGCAACAATTTGCAGTCGGGTGCACCCAGTGCTCTCTATCGCCGCCGGTAGGGCCTCCTCCACATGTCGGATGAGACCTCCCGGCAAGCAGACAGAGTGAACACTGGCCTTCTTCCCCGACCTTCCCGCTATTTCCCTAAGGATCTCCATCACCCGCCTAACGTTGGAGCTCCCAATAACTAATAAACCCCTCCCCCCGTGTGCCTGCTCGCACCTTGCTGAAGGAGCAGCCACATGTCCACTCACAGGCAGAGCGGCGATGCCACACGGCCAGCCTCCACATTGACCCTCCGCCTCGTGCGCCGCGAACGCCGCTGAACCCGCCACTCCCCTTGGGGAGAGGGTGGCCCAACCGCGCCCAGTACACGCGAAGATGCCTCGACAGCAGGGACAGTGGGTGAAGCATGTAACACCTGGGGTGTACCTTGCGACGCACCAGACTCCCCACTGCCGCTACACTCCGAGGCAGCAGCCTGAAGACGGCTGACCGCGGCCATCAACACGCTCAGCTGTTCGTGAACAGTGGCCAGCTCCTCCTGCGTCCGAACACAGCAGTCACACATCCTATCCATCCTAAGGAATCAACTTACTGAAGAGAGTTAATCAACCTTTAACTAGACTGCTAATTCACTAAAGGCGGCTGTTTATTCACTAAACTGTGGTTGCTAGGCACTTCTTGTAGAAAACAATGAAAATAGCACTACCTGTCTCTGGACTGTATTGAAAACAAACACTAGCACTACTGGCACTATGGTTCATTAAAGGGACTCTCTCTGACTGTATTCAAAACAAACACGAAATCTATGGAACACTATTAATAGCACCCGACAATTAAAGCTTCCTAAAAGCAAATACACACGGAAGAAGAAGTGACAAGTAAGAAAAATACAGTTAATACTTAAATTAAGGTAGCTCGGTGCACAGCAGACGTGAAGCAGACGGCAGTTACGATGACACTGACTCTACTGGCACTATGGCTGACTAAAGGGACTCTCTCTGACTGTATTCAAAACAAACACGAAATCTATGGAACACTATTAATAGCACCCGACAATTAAAGCTTCCTAAAAGCAAATACACACGGAAGAAGAAGTGACAAGTAAGAAAAATACAGTTAATACTTAAATTAAGGTAGCTCGGTGCACAGCAGACGTGAAGCAGACGGCAGTTACGACGACACTGACTCTACTGGCACTATGGCTGACTAAAGGGACTCTCTCTGACTGTATTCAAAACAAACACGAAATCTATGGAACACTATTAATAGCACCCGACAATTAAAGCTTCCTAAAAGCAAATACACACGGAAGAAGAAGTGACAAGTAAGAAAAATACAGTTAATACTTAAATTAAGGTAGCTCGCTGCACAGCAGACGTGAAGCAGACGGCAGTTACGACGACACTGACTCTACTGGCACTAGTCAGTAGACCGATGACCAAAAAAAAAATATTTTCCATTATAATTATCCGGGCTGTTATGCCGTGGTCGGTTGATGAATTCTGAGGTGATTCCCAACGTTTCGTCTCCGACTGCGGGAGACATCTTCAAGGGGGGTCCGTAGCTTGATGGAAGGTCCAACACACACACTGGCTCGCTACTGACTGCCGCTAAATTCCGTGTCCGCGCGCCCCCGCGCCGCGGCGTGACGTCACGTGTTTTGAAAACGTCAGTGCAATTGGCCGCTGTCCGTCGCCGTCGATTGCCGTTGCCATCATCCAGTAGTGGACGAGTGGTACACATCTTCTTCAACACCGGCATCCATATACCGTTTAATTTGACGCCCTCCTCCTTTCGGTTGAAATTATTTGGGTGTTTAGCGATTTCGATTGCCACCGTGTAGAGCCTTTCGTAGTATCCGCTCGTGGACGCTAGTACTAACGTCTCCTCGAAACGAATATTGTGGTTCCCTGGCTGGAAAGCATGCTCCGCAACAGCTGATCGTTCCGTTTCTCCTCTTCTACAATTTCCCTTGTGCTCTTCCAAACGTTTAGAAACAGTTCTTTTGGTGGTACCCACATAAACATCACCACAGCTGCATGGGATCCTATACACTCCAGATTTTTCGAATGGTTTGCGAGCGTCCTTGGCAGGCCTAAGGTATTCCTGTATCTTCCTGGTGGGCTTGTAATTACGGTAATATTCCGCTTCGTCAAGATCCTCCCTATTCTTTCCGTTACATTTTTAACAAACGGCAGGAAAACCTTAGATTTTGCAGTAGCCTGTACGTCAGTATGATTTCTGAGTGGCTGCCTCAACGCACGTTTTATTTCGGCGGACGAATATCCGTTCTTCGTTAGTGCATTATGGAGATGTTCCATCTCAGCGTCGAGCAACTCAGGTTCACAAATATTTCTAGCTCTGTCCGCTAACGTCTTGATAACACCCCGCTTCTGTTGTGGGTGGTGGTTCGAATCCCGGTGCAAATAACGGCCCGTGTGCGTGGGTTTGCGGTACACTGAGTGGCCCAAACTACCATTTTCGTTTCTAAACACAAGCACATCGAGGAAATGTAGTTTGCCGTCTACCTCCTCCTCCATAGTAAACTGAATTCTTGAGTTTATACTGTTCAGATGTTCGTGAAACCGGCTTAGTTCCTCCCTACCATGTCTCCACAACACAAACGTGTCATCCACGTATCGGAACCATACATTTGGTTTCTTGCTGGCAGTACCTAAGGCCTGTTCTTCGAATTTCTCCATAAAGAAGTTTGCAATTACGGGACTTAGAAGGCTTCCCATAGCCACGCCATCCGTTTGCTCATAAAACTGTTCATTCCACTTGAAGTATGTGGTCGTCAAACAACACTTAAACAGCTCTAAAATATCGGCAGGAAAAATTCGATCCATCTGTTCCAATACATCATTAAGTGGAACCATGGTAAACAGCGATACCACATCGAATCTGACCAATATGTCCTCCGGCTGGACAACTATGCCATTCAATCTGCTGATGAAATGTGTCGAATTCTTTATATACGAGTCCGAACGGCCCACATGTGGTTGAAATCGCTAAACACCCAAATAATTTCAACCGAAAGGAGGAGGGCGTCAAATTAAACGGTATATGGATGCCGGTGTTAAAGAAGATGTGTACCACTCGTCCACTACTGGGTGATGGCAACGGCGATCGACGGCGACGGACAGCGGCCAAGTGCACTGACGTTTTCAAAACACGTGACGTCACGCCGCGGCGCGGGGGTGCGCGGACACGGAATTTAGCGGCAGTCAGTAGCGAGCCAGTGTGTGTGTTGGACCTTCCATCAAGCTACGGATCCCCTTGAAGATGTCTCCCGCAGTCGGAGACGAAACGTTGAGAATCACCTCAGAATTCATCAACCGACCACGGCATAACAGCCCGGATAATTATAATGGACATGATATTTCCGGCGGTGAAAGTTTACATTTTAGTATAAAAAAAAAATCTTCTCACAATATGTTGGTTCAGTTCAGTATAGTCTGCCACATTACTATTATATTTCACTTGAACATCTCACTTCCTTCTTAATACGTGTTTCGTTTGATTTCCGATTTTGTTTTAGATTTTTCATATCCACTCTGTGTCTTGCATTCTTCACAAATCCCTTTTTTATACAATTGCGCTTTTCGTCTGCACCGCTGTTATCTTGAGTTTCTGAGATACTGTACTGACAGTGTTACAAAGTTTATAATCTGCAACAGGAACGGGCCAAAAGCACGGTATAAAAAGTGTTTAAAACAAACCATTACTGATTTCAGATTTATTACAAATCCATCTCCAGATGTCTCCTACAGATTTCCTTGCTCTCCTGCTGGGGCATCGTTATCTAATCTTTATGGGTTTTGTCCTCTAATGAACAGAAAGCTTTTATCCAAAACTCGATACACTGACTAGAGAGGTTTTCATTTTTATTTTTGATCTCAGAAACGTATATGAAACTGTTTTCAGTTTTTTAAAGATTTGTTTGTGCACGATCCTATGAAGATCATAATGCGAAATAAAACATTCTCCATAAATTGAAAAAGGTAACGCGAGAAACTATGTGTTTCTCGTATCCTCCTACTGTGAAACATTCTGCTTTAATAATGCTCCATTTTTAATGCATATTTGTGTGATTTTGTATATGTCTTCCATACATTAATCTATTGCAGGGTGATAAGTCTTTCATCGGTTTCCGTTGTTCTTCTGTGTCGAAACTGTCAAAACGCCTCGAATACTCTATGAACAAACGCCACGAATACTCCATGAACAGAACGTGGACTTTCTTCAAACACTAGCCCATTTTCTTAGAGTTTCGGTCGAATAAAGAACGTTAGACAGGCAGGATATAATTTATCCTATTTTAATGACCATATTCCTATTTTGTTCTCGCACAGCATTCCGTCTCATTTTTTAGAGACATGCATTACTGGAGCTAATTTTAGGTCTCTCAAAATTCTACACTGTAACGAACATGGAAATGTGCATAAAGCCATATTTAATTTTTGCTGCCACACTTTTATCAACCTGTGTGTCTTAGTTATCTGTGCCTCAAACCCTCCGTACTTTATTGTACTATAAACCCTCTAAATTCTAATTATTTAATGGAATTAACTGCATCGTTTTGCAGGTTTTGTGTTCCTGGTTGCCTTTTCCTCGTTCCGCACGAGAATGAATCAGAAAACAGACAATAATAATTGCACGAGGTATCCTTTTTGATTGTTAAGTGAGTTTTTGAGATACGTGTGGACGTCAGCCAACTGCGGACATCTGCTTTGCCCCTCAAGTTCTCCTCTGCCAGAATTCGCTGCAGCTCTAGCGGTATTACGGCAACTATCCTCTCGAAGTGTCTGTCCATCTGTCACCAGTAATTCCCTCCAGCTGACCTGTGACGAGCCATAGCACTCTGCTTAATGTTTCGATTGGCAAAGTGCCGAAGTTAATTTCGCGAAGGTCTGACACCACCAGCCGTGAAACCAGCAATGGTCCACCATTAGAACAAAAGGAGCTGACATCACAGTGCTATATGCTTCTAACAATTAAGATGTGTAAGGGCTAGAGAAAGTGCGTCCCGTTTCTTACTTGATTCTAGTAATAACTCTCAGCTGTTTTTTAGTGAAGTTTCGTTGTTGAATGCCATTGTTAGCATTCTCCCATTATAAGGGTGACGTACTCTCCAGAATGAATTTTCACTGCGCGCTGTAGACTAAAAACTGATTAATGAATTTTCATTGCGCAGTGCACGCTCGACTGCAGACTAAAAATTGAGTCGGGGAACAATCTTCTAGGCTGTGGATAACTCATTTGTCCTCATTGTTCTTTCTCCCAGTAGTGCCAGTCGCTTTGCGGGTAGGAGAAGAGATACTGGGGAAAGTGAAATTACGAGGGCAGTTGCCAGTCGTGCATTGACTAACTTACACTCTTCGAGAAAGCATGGGGCACACTTGGAGAAACTGTACGAAGTGGATCAATATCAAGGGATACTTCCACCCATATGAAATACGTTGAACCACCTGTAGAAAAAATGAAAATCATAGCACAAAGAGTATTACCGAAATATTATCATCAGATAAACGAGTGACATGGCAAATTCACTTGCAAATACTGGACATGCACGGAAAGACTACATAGAGAAATATCGCTGAGGAGAGTATAGCTTCGGACGTACGCTCTGACCTATATATCTATATCAATGACTTACCCATCGCAGAGCGACGGTACAATATCCACCCAGAACAGACCCCATACTGTCAATACTGCCATACACAGAAAGGTTGGATGTTCGAATGACGGACATCTGGAAATGGATAATGCTGTATTATGCAAATACACTGCTTCAGCAGCCACAAGACTCATCGAACAGGACACTACTTACAGATTCGAGCCTTTACGTTAGCGAAAGTTAGCGTGGTTCATTTGAAATTACATATCGTATGAGATAATAAATAACGAAACAAAACTGAAGGGTTTCCTAGACCCCCTAAGGAAAGAAATACAGAAAATAGTAACAAATCCTAAACTGGGGAAAAATACCAACCATACATATAAATAGTCAGAAAGAACCAAGAACAAAGACATATAACAGCGGTAATGCTAACATTGTAAAGAAATCTCCTTTCAATTAATTTCTAAAATGAGCTTCACCTTTAGCACTTAATAAAGCTCAGCTGACCACAAAACGCATTTTAGGTTAACCTAAAAAGCACACAATGTTGTCAATGAGATTTAAACATACGCTAGAATAGTCATTGTTTACAGTTTCCATTCTCCTAATGTTATAATCAGCTGAAAAGAAAACTTAAAGCTATAAAAATCAATTCGTCAAGAGGACCCTGATTTTCCATTCACCTCGATGACACTCCCAACCATGTTGGTTAGAATCATGTGTGATGCCCTGTAAGAATTTGTGTGCAGAGGGTAGGAAAGAGGGGAACAGTATTGACAGTCAGTAGGACGAGTTAATGAAGATGATGTTGAACAAAAGGGACAACATCTTCATGAACTGGCTCCTACGGAAATTATCCCCTTTTTAAAGGACGGAAAGTGACGACATTCATAACCTTAAGCCAACGCGACGATATCACCAAGAACCCAACCACTAATTTGACAGCACTACTATGAAGAAATCTGCATCTGTACTTTGCACGCCGCCGTATGGTGTGTTGTAGAGAATTTACAGTGAACAAGTATCATTTTGCCTTCTTCCTGTTCCATTCTCGGACGCAGTGCAGGAAGGACTTCAGTAAGCAGTCATTATTCGAGATGAGACTCGGAGGCGGCTGTAAGATTCTTTACTATCACTAAAGTATATTCTTTTTGGATTTTAGGATGAAGCCTTTCTGCGATAACCAGCGCTGTCTACTAGAGGTAAGAGATTCCTTTAAAGAATATTTCACGGTAACTAAACAAAACTGGGACTTCCCGCGCATATCTAAGAAGTTCCTGTAACTCACTTCGTAAAGACCTTAAAATTTCGATTATTACTCTAATATCGGTTGAACGAGAGTTTTGAATGCGGTGTCAGTCATGGAGGAATGTAATTCTCATGATTCCTCCAGTGCACCTTAAATTGAAAAAAAAAATGGCTCTGAGCACTATGGGACTTAACATTTATGGTCATCAGTCCCCTAGAACTTAGAACTACTTAAACCTAACTAACCTAAGGACATCACACAACACCCAGTCATCACGAGGCAGAGAAAATCCCTGACCCCGCCGGGAATCGAACCCGGGAACCCGGGCGTGGGACGTTAAATTGAAATCACTGCCTTCGCTCCTCACAACGTTAATTACTTAGTTGTTCCTTTTTAAACAGGTCTGACTGGACACCTCATAGATATCGCACAGATGTGACGGATCCCAATGCTTCACTGGTCCTGGTCCCCTTTTTTTTATATACGTTCCTCATTATACAGGTTCGAGTGAGCAACTCATCGTTATCTCACAGGTGCGGTGGATTTAGGTGGTTAGTGTTGTGTTTTTTCCTTGTTTATGAGTTGATGATAAACCAGGGTAAAGATGATTTGAATTTGTTATTTAAGACGAAAGAAATATTATGGTACATAAGGTATGAAAGGGTACAGAACTGCCCGACATAGAAAGTATGTACAACAGCATACTTCATTGTTCTCGTGAGAACAGTATTTTTTGTATAATAACACCATTTCATCTAATACAGCAAAGCCGGATACCAATGTAGGAAAGAAGGACAATTTATATATTTAATTATTCAGATGTGCACTTCATTAAAATAGATGCCTATATCCAGTTTGGTGATGTTTGTGAATTGAATGAATGGCTGGTCATCTCTTGACCGCAGATAGTGAAGGTAGATTCTATAATCATCTTTGAGACAGTCCTCTGGTCACCTTTGGCCGAACCAAAGAGAGGAAGTATGCCAGAGCACCAGAGGGCCTGGAATGTGGCTGACCGATACGGTGGCAAGGTCCTCCCCCACTTCTGCGGAAGCGCGGGATGACCAGATGAACGGCCATGTTTCAGCACCCTGTCGCTGGTTCCTGAGGTGTGAAGACATGCTCTATGTGTGCTCCATAAAAACAAATTTAAATGAAAATGGTATGCATGTGGAATATTTAAGGGTAGATAAAAATAATGATTTCTCTTTTCAGAAACTTTTGGTGGGAGGCTCATGTGAATTGTTCGGAAAAAGATAGGCAGGTAAAAATCGTGGGGAACATAGGATTCTTCGGAAGCGACAAACAGTCACAATGAAACGACGTGTTGAAATTATAAGATGAAATTCTTGCGTGTGGTAATACTAAGGTGAAATACTTGTGTGTGTAAATCTAAGTTGAAAATATTTAAGGACTGCGTGTGCAGAACTTGAATTAAGGACAAGCACTACCACGTGGTGAGTAGAGTGCGAGTCTCAACCTGACTATGAGACAACAACAAAAAATAGCAGTGCTTGTCCAGTCTTTCAGTTGAGGATCCGTGTGTGAGATAATTAAGATAACAAAATTTCCATTATAAGGTACATTCCTATGACGCTAGCTTGATATTCTGATACTCAGAGAGAATTAAGGAGAGTCAGCCATCTACCCGGCAACACCATGTGGGTTGAATTCCACAGGGAGATGTGCATAAATCCTCCAGAGTTTGTGATACGGAAATTTATTACGTAGGTCAGTGACGTGTGAATCTGGGATGACTATTGAATGATGTGCGAAAGCAGAACAAGTAGATAACCAAACATTTTGTTTTTGTTATGTGTTTTATACTGCCAATGTGATTTGTTTTGTATATTTAATCTGTGTGATTTGCACGAGACAGTAGCGAATTAGTTTAAAATACGGAGGGTCAAGCATGATTTTTCCTTAGTACAGCCCGATAGTAAATTCGTTATGTTGGTAATGAATGAGCTTATTAGAGTGTTGGAGAGGATGAAGTAGCGAAAGATTCCTTTCCAATCCAGAAAGTGCACAGTAGCAATAAACATTACGAGACCATAGTATAGTAAAATGCTTATTGTAATGTCATGTCCATTGGGTGGAGAATCCCTTGTTTAACTATTGTGTCTAAGTGTAATGGAAGAAATTTTGCAGCATTAGCATGAAAGAACTTACTATAATAGAAGAGGAGATATATGAAACAAATGATTATTGAGTTGTGGGCAGTCATTTTGTTGAGGCATTATACCATGAGCTCCATTTTTTGCTAGGATGCCCAAGCTTTGATTAAAACATATGCCACAGAAAGGAAATGTGGTCTTGCCAGGGTGAAGTGAGTCCATCAGAAATGTGCACAAGCTATTAGTCAGATGCGTTATCCAAGTAAAGACGAGAATATGTTATAGCTTAACTGTTAGGTACTAGGACTCTAATTTCAAGCCTAGTTGCAGTAGGTATAATAAATCATGAAAATATTTCTGATTTACGAATAATAAAAGCACTCGCTTGACAGGCCCCTCATCTAGTAGGCCTGACTACTAGATGCCAGAGATGAGGGTAACCTCCAAGCCAAAAATGGAGAACTAGATTACACGTAAATATACTCCACTCAAAGTTAAAAATATGTCAACAGAGAACGATTATTGAAGCAGAAAAGGAATGTAATGCGGACCAAATCGAGATTTGTGTGGATACCGATACCCCAGGAGGTATCTGGCTTTCGTCTCTTGCCTCAGTGAGCCTACACTGATCAACCAGCACATTATGACCACCGACTTACTATCGATATAAACCCGTCCGGGCGACAGCAGCGTGAGCTGCTAGTCAGACACATTCACGAGTATGTAGTACCAGCGAGTGTACTGTCCGTGTATAGAATGCGGAAGGCGAGTTTGACCGAGGGGAGGTTGAGATGGCTCGAGAGCTCGGCTCGATTTCTGAAACTGCAAGACTTGTCGGGATTTCGAGGAGAACTGTGTTGAGTGTATTCAACACGTGGCGAAACCAAGTAAAACCACGTCCAGATGTCGCGGGGTTGGGCGACCGGCCTTCATTACAGATGCCGTATGTCGTAGCCTGGGGAGACTGGTGGAACAGTACAGGCAGCGGACTGTGGTGGTACTAAAATCAGACTTCAATGCTCGGCAGAGTACTAGTTTGTCTGAAAACACAGTGCAACGAAGACTCCTAACGATGATCCTCCGCAGCCGACGACACACGCATCCGCCAATTTAACACCACGACATCAGCAACTGCGACTGAAATGGCCACGTGACCATCTGCACTGCTCATTGCTGCAATGGCACAGCGTCGCATGGTCTGAGAATCATCATATGATGCCTTCTTCAACGTGCCGACAGGAGGGTGCGAATCTGTCGTCTTCTAGGGGCTTGGGACCCAATTTTATATCAACACCTATTCTGATTCTTTGGGCACCCAGAAGTTTACATTTTAATTCTACCCGGATTTGGGATTATTTCACACATTATACGTCAAGAAAGAGGAAAAATTGAATCATTTGGAACATTAGGTATAATTTATGCCATGTTATCAATTGGATTAATAGGATTTATTGTATGAGCACATAACATAAAAATTTGTTGATGTTTCTCCAACACCACGAACTTGAGACAAAGTGGTCATAAATGTTCTATAAGCAAGAACATCACGAGGAGGTATCTGCTCCAACGACGTAGCAAGACTTTTCATTTTAGTATCAATATGTATTAGAGCAACAGTCAACCAACATTGACCAACAGATCTGTCAGTAACAGAAAAAGTAAAATCAAAACGACCTCCTCGAAACACAGTTTGACCGTTAAGAACATCAATTAAAACAGACGAACTAATGTTCATATTATATTTAGCCTCGACATCCAAAATATACTTATAAATCGTAAGCCTCCATCGGAAGACACGACGAGGCATACTGTGTTTCGAGGAGGTCGTTTTGATTTTACTTTTTCTGTTGCTGACAATCCTGTTGGTCAGTGTTGGTTGACTGTTGCTCTAATACGTATTGATACTACAATGAAAAGTCTTGCTACGTCATTGGAGCAGATACCTCCTCGTGATGTTCTTGCTTATAGAACTTTTATGATCACTTTGTCTCAAGTTCGTGGTGTTGGAGAAACATCGACAACTTTTTTTATTGAGAAACCCTTGTGTGTTAGAACTCGTAGGTCTTGTAAACTTGGTCATTGATGTGTCGGCAGCTGGGCCAACACCTTGTAGATCGAGATGGCTGACGATGCACGCTAGACTAACGCAGACGGGCGTGAAGTACTGGAACAGGCTACGTAATTAATGCTATGAAGAAAAGTACGTAGCTGGATTAATACTTATCTTTAATCAATCATTGTGGTACATCGCTCTTGACGATACACAGGAGACTTTAATTACAATCACTGTAAGGCTAATGGCGCCTTGCTAGTTCGTAGCCATTAACTTAGCTGAAGGCTATTCTGTCTCTCGGCTAATGAGAGAGAAAGGCTTCGTACATCTAGTCGCTAGCTAGGTCGTCCGTACAACTGGGGCGAGTGCTTGTTCGTATCACGAGACCTGCCTTGTGGTGGCGCTAGGTCTGCGATCACACAGTGGCGACACGCGGGTCCGACATGTACTAAATGGACCGCGGCCGATTTAAACTACCACCTAGCAAGTGTGGTGTCTGGCGGTGACACCACAGTCATTATGATAATGTTTGTGTCTTTGTGCGTGGTAAAGGTGTTGATATGAAATGTAAAATAGTTGGCGATATGACTGTATATAATAGTAAGAGATAAAGTGTGGTACATACACTGACGTCTGTGCTGCGGGACGGACTTAAGCTATCGGCGGCTCCGTTTTGCTCTGGGGAACATTCACCACACTGGCATCCATGGGTCGAGTGGAGCTTGTGAAAGGCACCATGATGGCCAAGGAATATCGTACACTGGTTGCAACCACGTGCACCTCTTCATGACGATCATGTTTCCGACGGATGTGGCATTTTTCAACAAGATAAAGCACCATGTCACAAGGTCAGGAGTGTGACGGGGTAGTTCGAGGAACACGATGTCGAGTTCCAGTTGATGTGCTGGGCTCCCAGCTCGCAAGATCTGAACCTGGTCGAACACATCTGGGATATGGCTGAACGTGGCGTCAGAACTCATGGCCCCCACTCCCAGGAATTTACGGGAATTTTGTATGTGCAGATGTGGTGCCAACATTCTCAAGCGACCTACCAAGTCCTCATTGCTTCCAGGAAACGATGTGTCGCCGCTGTTATACCTGCCAAATGCGGACAAACCGGCTATTACACAGGTAGTCATAATGTTCCGGCTGATCTGTGTCTACTCAGTATTCCAGTGATGAAATACAAAAGAATAGGGAGAATTTGAGAACGTATAAGAAATTTTAAGCAATGGAATATAAAGGAAATAATGACAGGAAGAAGCGACAGGTTGGTAGGACGTCTTTTAATACATCGCGAAACAGCTTGCATTGTATTAGAGGGAGCTGTGGAGGGTAAAAATAATTGAGGACGTAGGTTGTAAGTGCTACTCTAAGGTGAAGAAGTTGGCATAGAAGAGGAGTTCACGGCGGGCTGCATCAAGCAAGTCGGGAGAGTCATTAAAAATAAGTAAACAAGGAAATAAATAAAAATAAAATAAGAAACCGTCAAGAAAAAATATTTCTTTTGTCATTTGTTATTCGACTCCAAAACCTGAAATTAAAAAAAATGGCTCTGAGCACTATGGGACTCAACCTCTGAGGTCATTAGTCCCCTAGAACTTAGAACTAGTTAAACCTAACTAACCTAAGGACATCACACACATCCATGCCCGAGGCAGGATTCGAAGCTGCGACAGTAGCGGTCTCGTGGTTCCAGACTGCAGCGCCTAGAACCTCGTGGCCACTTCGGCCGGCTGAAATTAAAACAATCTCGAAAGTCTTGGAATCCCTGGACCAATATCTTGCTAGTTTCAATATAGATAATAGACAACAATCATTGAGATTCTCGCATGGCGGGGTGGATGAAACGTCTATATACATTATTAAGTTTGTAGGGAACGCTAAGTGTGCGGGTCAATCTGTAGCTGGCCAGTTATCGTTTTAAATATTTGCAGTGTCTCTTAATAGCTAAATACAGGGTGTTTCAAAAATGACCGGTATATTTGAAACGGGAATAAAAGCTAAACGAGCAGCGATAGAAATACACCGTTTGTTGCAATATGCTTGGGACAACAATACATTTTCAGGCAGACAAACTTTCGAAATTACAGTAGTTACAATTTTCAACAACATATGGCGCTGTAAGTGATGTGAAACATATAGAAGACAACGCAGTCTGTGGGTGCGCCATTCTGTATGTCGTCTTTCTGCTGTAAGCGTGTGCTGTTCACAACGTGCAAGTGTGCTGTAGACAACATGGTTTATTCCTCAGAACATAGGATTTTTCTGGTGTTGGAATTCCACCGCCTAGAACACAGTGTTGTTGCAACAAGACGAAGTTTTCAACGGAGGTTTAATGTAACCAAAGGACCGAAAAGCGATACAATAAAGGATCTGTTTGAAAAATTTCAACGGACTGGGAACGTGACGGATGAACGTGCTGGAAAGGTAGGGCGACCGCGTACGGCAACCACAGAGGGCAACGTGCAGCTAGTGCAGCAGGTGATCCAACAGCGGCCTCGGGTTTCCGTTCGCCGTGTTGTAGCTGCGGTCCAAATGACGCCAACGTCCACGTATCGTCTCATGCGCCAGAGTTTACACCTCTATCCATACAAAATTCAAACGCGGCAACCCCTCAGCGCCGCTACCATTGCTGCACGAGAGACATTCGCTAACGATATAGTGCACAGGATTGATGACGGCGATATGCATGTGGACAGCATTTGGTTTACTGACGAAGCTTATTTTTACCTGGACGGCTTTGTCAATAAACAGAACTGGCGCATATGGGGAACCGAAAAGCCCCATGTTGCAGTCTCATCGTCCCTGCATCCTCAAAAAGTACAGGTCTGGGCCGCCGTTTCTTCCAAAGGAATCATTGGCCCATTTTTCAGATCCGAAACGATTACTGCATCACGCTATCTGGACATTCTTCGTGAATTTGTGGAGGTACAAACTGCCTTAGACGACACTGCGAACACCTCGTGGTTTATGCAAGATGGTGCCCCGCCACATCGCACGGCCGACGTCTTTAATTTCCTGAATGAATATTTCGATGATCGTGTGATTGCTTTGGGCTATCCGAAACATACAGGAGGCGGCGTGGATTGGCCTCCCTATTCGCCAGACATGAACCCCTGTGACTTCTTTCTGTGGGGACACTTGAAAGACCAGGTGTACCGCCAGAATCCAGAAACAATTGAACAGCTGAAGCAGTACATCTCATCTGCATGTGAAGCCATTCCGCCAGACACGTTGTCAAAGGTCTCGGGTAATTTCATTCAGAGACTACGCCATATTATTGCTACGCATGGTGGATATGTGGAAAATATCGTACTATAGAGTTTCCCAGACCGCAGCGCCATCTGTTGTTGAAAATTGTAACTACTGTAATTTCGAAAGTTTGTCTGCCTGAAAATGTACTGTTGTCCCAAGCATATTGCAACAAACGGTGTATTTCTATCGCTGCTCGTTTAGTTTTTATTGCCGTTTCAACTATACCGGTCATTTTTGAAACACCCTGTATGAGGTCTAAAATGCGCACCCTAAGAGCTGTGGGGACTTGTTCAGTTGCAGAGATGAGTTTCACAGTAGCGAAGATGAACAAGTTCTTATAGCTCTTAAGGTATGTATTTTAGAGCCAACGTTTATTGTACTTTTTTTTCTTCTTTTGGTCTATATTACCTCAAAATATGGGTAAATCGGAGCAAGACGAAGGTAATGAGAAGTAGTAGAAATGAGAACAGCGAGAAACTTAACATCAGGATTGATGGTCACGAAGTCAATGAAGTTAAGGAATTCTGTTACCTAGGCAGTAAAATAACCAATGACGGACGGAGCAAGGAAGACATCAAAAGCAGACTCGCTATGGCAAAAAAGGCATTTCTGGCCAAGAGAAGTCTACTAATATCAAATACCGGCCTTAATTTGTGGAAGAAATTTCTGAGGATGTACGTCTGGAGTACAGCATTGTATGGTAGTGAAACATGGACTGTGGGAAAACCGGAAGAGAAGAGAATCGAAGCATTTGAGATGTGGTGCTACAGACGAATGTTGAAAATTAGGTGGACTGATAAGGTAAGGAATGAGGAGGTTCTACGCAGAATCGGAGAGGAAAGGAATATGTGGAAAAAACTGATAAGGAGAAGGGACAGGATGATAGGACATCTGCTAAGACATGAGGGAATGACTTCCATGATACTAGAGGGGAGCTGTAGGGGGCAAAAACTGTAGAGGAAGACAGAGATGGGAATACGTAAAGGAAATAATTGAGGACTAGGTTGCAAGTGCTACTCTGAGATGAAGAGGTTAGCACAAGAAAGGAATTCGTGGCGGGCCGCATCAAACCAGTCAGTAGACTGATGACCAAAAAAAAAAAGGGATACTTTTTAAATACCCTGCATACATGGTACGCGATGAGTGTTTTCATAACTCACTGTGCGTAGTATTTCCTCACTCGTTTAAAGTAATATGAGAACGTATTTTTGATCAATGTGCCGTCGCATCAAGTGTAGGTGGCCCGTAGAGACACGGAATTAACCAAAAATACTTCGTCGTCGTCTCCAGCACAACCTACGGTCTGCTGTTGCGTATTGCACATACTGTAGCGAGATATTTGCGCCAGCAGTCACACTTGGCGGTGTGAAGCATCTGTTTGTGGCCTCAAGTTTTAATCAGATTACTCTGCTGACGAGGCTAAAACAGAGGCAGTTTCTTTGCTTTATGGGTACGCCCCAGGTGCACTCAGGAACTCTTCCCGGATCCGACGTTAGCAGAAAGACTCAGCGTTATCCAGGCTTTGGCAGTCGAAATGGCAGGCAGCGCCAGGTGTTCTTATCGGCAGTTCGCGATCTGCGCCTCGGAGAACACTGATTTACGGCGCACACGTAAGGGACGCCTACAGCACTAAATCACCGACGTCCGTTCAAATATGACAAAGCCGCCGTTCTTCACATTTCCGCTCCACTGCAAGGGTTATATTAATAAGAATTCCAGTTCCAGCTGGTACGGAGTATTCCTGTTTCAAAAATCCGTTCCGCTTAAGATGGATGGAAAGACGGATTTCAGCTTATCGGCAGTTTAATTCGTCTTGCGGAAGGAAGGTGTAATAAATACACTCATGAGCCAAAAGATTATGACCACCTGTTTAATAACTGTTTGTCCATCTTTGGAAGGAAATACGTCACTGGTTCTGTGTATCAGGGGGTCCGACAGCTTGTTGGTAGTTTTATGAAAGTGTGTCATTAGATGTCTACGCATAGATCACGTAATTGACTTAAGTAACGGGCAGGTGATTTGCGCCCGATAGCAACCCAGATGGGTTCCATAGGTTTTACTAAGATACAAGGAATGTAACTGCGAAGAAACCATGGGTAACAGAAGAAATACTTCAGTTGATCGATGAAAGGAGAAAATACAAAAATGTTCCTGGAAACTCAGGCATACAAAAATACAAGTCGCTGAGGAATGAAATAAATAGGAAGTGCAGGGAAGCTAAGACGAAATGGCTGCATGAAAAACGCGAAGAAATCGAAAACGATATGATTGTCAGAAGGACAGACTCAGCATATAGGAAAGTAAAAAAAAATCTTTGGTGACTTTAAAAGCAAGGGTAGTAACACTAAGAGTGCAAAATGAATTCCAGTGTTAAATGCAGAGGAGATAACGATTAGAATACAATGAAAGCGTCTACGAGGGGCAAGATTTGTGTGTTGTGATAGAAGAAGAAATAAGAATCGAGTTAGAAGACATAGGGGATTCAGTATTAGAAACAGAATTTAAAAGAGCTTTGCAGGACTTAAGATCAAATAAAGCAGAAGCGATAGACAACATTCCATCAGAATTTCTAAAATCATTGGGCGAAGTGGCAGCAAAAAGGCTATTCACGTTGGTGTGTAGAATGTATGAATCTGTCGACATACCCTCTCACTTTCGGAAAAACATCATCCACACAATTCCGAAAAATGCGAGAGCTGACAAGTGCGAGAATTATCGCTCAATGAGCTTAACACCTCATGTATCCAAGTAGCTGACAAGAATAATATACAGAAGAATGAGAAAGAAAATTGAGAATGCGCTATCTGACGATCAGTTCGGCTTTAGAAAATGTAAAGGCACGAGAGGGGCAACTCTGACGTTGCAGTTGACAATGGAAGCAAGACTACAGAAAAATCAAGACACTTTCATAGGATTTGTCGACCTAGAAAAAGCGTTCGACAACGTAAAATGGTGCAAGATTCTAAGAAAAACAGGGATAAGCTATAGGGAGAACGGGTAATGTACAATACGTACAAGAGCCAAGAGGGAATAATAAGAGTGGACGACCAAGAACGAAGTGATCGGATTAAAAAGGGTGTAAGACAGGGATGGAGTCTTTCGCCCCTACTGTTCAATCTATTCACCGAAGAAGCAATGATGGTAATAAGAGAAAGATTTATGAGTGTAATTAAATGTCAAGTTGAAAGGATATCAATGATACGATTCGCTCATGATATTTCTTCCTGAGTGAAAGAGAAGAAGAATTACATGATATGCTGAATGGAATGAACAATCTAATGAGTACAGAATACGGACTGAGAGTAAATCGAAGGCAGACGAAGGCAATGAGATCAGCGAGAAACTTAACATCAGGGCTGATGGTCACGAAGTTGATGAAGTTAAGGAATTCTGCTACCTAGTCAGCGAAATAACCAATTATGGACGGAGTAAGGAGGACATGAAAAGCAGACTGGCAATGGAAAAAGGGCGTTACTGGCCAAGAGAGGTCTACTGGTATCAATCATAGGCTTTAATTTGAGGAAGAAATTTCTGAGGATGTACGTCTGGAGCACTGAATGGTGATGATACATGGACTGTGGGAAAACCGAAACGGAATCGAAACATTTGAGACGTAAAGCTCCAGACGAATGTTGAAAATTAGATGGACGGATATAGTAAGGAATGATGATGTTCATCGCAGAATCGGAGAGGGAAGGAATATGTGGAAAACACTGATAAGGAGAAGGGATAGGATGAAACGAAGTCTGTTAAGACATGAGGGAATGACTTACATGGTACTAGGAGCTGTAGACGGCAAAAACTGTAGAAAAAGACAGAGGTTGGAATACATCCAGCAAATAATTGAGGATGAAGGTTGCAAGTACTACTCTGAGACGAAGAGGTTGGCACAGGAGAGGAAATCGTGACGGGCGGCATCAAACCAGTCAAAAGAGTGAAGTCACAAAAAAAAAAAAAAAAAAAAATTTCCGTCCGGCGAGACATCAACGTGAGTTCCCGATAACGCTTCTCAAACCATTTTAGTACGATTCTGGCTCCGAAATACGGATAATTATACTGATGAAAGACAACATTACCGTCATGACATCAACCATGAGCATTTGCACGTTGTTCGCAGATGTCAGTGTGTCTTCGATTACTACCGCAGGTACCATGCAAGCACAGGAGACCGTCTCCCGTAGCATAATACTGTTCCCACCAGCCTGTGTCCGTGGCGAGCTGCAAGTTTGGAGCCGTCGTTCAACTCGGTGTTTGCAGAGACAACCAGCGACCTAGTTAGCAAAAATGTAATTCACCTGAAGAGCTGACGCGTTTCCATTGATCGACGGTCGAATCCCGATGGTCCAGTGCTCACTGTGATTGTAACTGATGATGTGATTGGGTCGACATGTTAACACGTAGAAGTTGTCTGCTGGGGAACTTTCAGCAATGTACAATGAACGGTGTGCTCCGGAACAGTTGTGCATGTACCAGCGTTGTGCTCTTTTAGCAGAGATGCCTCAGATCATCATCTGTCCTTCTTTACAGGGCAGACAAGTCTCCGAACCCCGCGGTCTCTGAGGGGTCGTGGATATCCAATCATTTGGAGCCTAGTGGTAGTTTCACTGTCGTCCTACCACTTTCCGTAGATGCTCACAACAGTAGCACGTGAACATTCGACCAGCTTCCCCATTTTCGAGATACTCACAGGCTCTGCGTGATAATAATCTGACCTTTGTCAAAATCGCTTATCTCAACGGATTTCCCCATTTGCAGCCCATATCTTTGCTTGGGTGATCCCTTGTCCGTGTATCCTCCGCTTAATACTTTTGTTACCGCGTCATGTGCCCGCAAAACCACCAGACGTAATCCAGCGTCGCGGAGGGCTTATCAAATGGTTCAAATGGTTCTGAGCACTGTGGGACTTAACTACTGAGGTCATCAGTCCCCTACAACGTAGAACTACTTAAATCTAACTAACCAGAGGACATCACACATACCCATGCCCGAGGCAGGATTCGAACCTGCGACCATAGCGGTCACGCGGTTCGGTTCCAGACTGTAGCGCCTAGAAGCGCTCGACCACTCCGGCCGGCTTTGGCTTATCAGCGTACAACGAAAATATCAGTCTTACGAGGAACCTCTTGAGTGTGAGGTCATAAAAGGCCAATGATGGTTACTGCATTCGACGCCCCCTATCGTCTACAACGCAATCACAATACTGGCCGCTGATGGCAACAAGGGAAGGACTGAACGTATCCGATGGTGAGCACAGCATGAGCCTACATGAACTGCTTAGTGGACGAGTAACTCACAACAGTGCTACAATGTTAGTGGTGTTGACACAAACCAGAGCAGTGGCAACGATAAACCTAGCACTCATTGCATTACGTCTACAACAGCTGCCAAAGCTGACAGTTTTTTGGAAAGGACCCGAGGAATTTCGCAAAGTGACAAAGATGTAACAGACAAAATATTAGTGTTTCTGCAAGATGAGTCAGTGAAAAGGTGTGGTGTGGTATACGCTCGACTGTGCGGACAACGTACATGCAATTGATATCTAAACTGGTATTGAGCCATGTAGTTCATCATCACTGTCGGACAAGGGGCCACAAATCCCGTCTCCAGTGGACAGTGCTGTCCAAGGAGCGAGTTCTAAACATAATTAAATACAGGGAGATCATCCGCAGCACCGTTAAAAAAAAACTGATTTCGGTTGCGTCCGTAGCAATTTGACCGTGTAGTACATAAGAAAAGCTACGGATGTTCAAGGGAGGACAAGGCGCTACTGCTGCAAAAACTGATGTTTACGTGTTTCAAGGATGCTCCATGCAATTTACAAGACGTGACCTTCTACGTTACGCGCATCAAATTGCGCTCGACATAGATCTTACGGCGTAAAGTCATGCGCCGGCACGGCAGTCGGGAATGGTAGAGAAGAGATGGCTGTGAGAAGAAGTCAGCCAATCGCACGCTGATCGACCCCTCTCCAGGACGACAACGCGACAGCAGAGACCTCTAAGCGAAGACGACATAAGCGCCGCACCCGACTGGCCGCGGACCAGTTATACAGCTGCGTCAAGACTTGCGACCTGGATAGCAGCATCAACTGTATTACTTCTTTTGTTTACACTGAAGAACATTGATTATTTTGCATGTCGCCCTTTGCTTGCGACACATCTTTTTAGTTCTCATAGTTAAGTACTGTCGTTTACTTTTCGTAATAAAACTCATTAATACGATTTGTTTGAATGTTAGTCAAAATATCCACGGGTATGCTGCCGGTGTATAGTGTCCAGCGATCTGAGAAAGCAGGTTTCCTAGACACCCTATATTCGACGACTAAGTTTCAAGGGAAGTAGTGGATGGTCGCTTAACTTCAAACAGTGCTACAGAATTGGGAGACGTAAGCTAACGAATTTTCAAGCAAAGCGCCGACATGACGATGCACAGCAAACTGTGGAATCGGCCCGAAAATTTATAGATGAGATTTCCAATGTACTGTCTACACACTACATTTGTAGTGCCCTTCCCACTATACTTATTACTCGCGGCAGTCAATCTACCGATTCCCGTAAGAGTTTGAGCAATGTGGGTGCATCCTCACTGAAAAAGATCATTGGCCGGTAGGCCTATGTATCTGAAGATGATATCTGTTCTTTCGGACAATTTTACAAAGCTGTACACAACAGAAAGCATGCAAAAATTTGGGAAAGGGATTGAAGTAGAAATTTGTGGTTTGTCGATGACATTTTTATCTTTTATATACGGTAAAGAACTTGTAAGAACACCTAACACAATGGATAGTAACCTGAAATAAGGTTGTAGGATGAAGATCTAGGAAACTAAAAAAAATAATTATCGAATTGTACTCTAATTAATTTGGTTAATGTCGATGAAATTAGATTAGTAAATGATAATTCGACAATGGATTAGTTTTGGAATATGAAAACGAAAGAAATAACCATGACGTAAGTGAAGAGGGTGACATGCCCATAAAGCATAATGCGCAGCACACTACCTTGTGAGACAGGGATATGAACTAGACTCGCTTCCAACTCGCGCGGTGGATTAACGAACGTGGGCTTGTACACGTGCCACACTGTATGGACTTTAGGCGGTTCCCCACGCTCGTTTAAGCAAATTCTGGGTTGGTCACCAAATTATGCCTCAGGGAATAAGATACACAAACAGTTAAAATTCTACAATATACAGAATACTGTTTACACGATTCACAGACAGATGGCACATGAGACTTCCCTCCCTTATGTTACCCTGACGACTGCATCATCACAAGTGCACCCAGAGCCACAAAAATAAAATAATGAAATTTGCCTGATCCTGAAAAAATGGAACCCTTACTAGACGGGATAAGCGCTAAGGAAAAGGAGGGAAAAGAAAGAAATAAAGAGGCTATAAAACATAGACTGGCGATAACAAGAAAAACGTTTACGAAATACACAATTCACGAACAAAAATTAATTTTGAGACAAAAATGACTTTTAAGGATTTCCTTGGCCAGTAGCCTCACACGGACACGGAAGTAGAAAGTAGACGATAAACGGTATACATAACAGAACACAAACTTTTGAAGCGTTGTGCTACAGGAGAATTCCTAACATTAGATGAGTAGATAGGATAAGTAACGAAGGGGTACTGACCTGTACCCAGAAGAAAAGATATTTTTGGCACAACTTAACTAGAAGAAGAGTTCGGTAGATAGGATAGTAAAAAAAAAAAAATGGTTCAGATGGCTCTGAGCACTATGGGACTTAACATCTGAGGCCATCAGTCCCCTAGAGCTTAGAACTACTAAAACCTAACTAACCTAAGGACATCACACACATCCATGCCCGAGGCAGGATTCGAACCTGCGACCGTAGCGGTCGCGCGGTTCCAGACTGTAGCGCCTAGAACCGCTCGGCATAGGATAATACCTGAAGCATCAAGGACTGGTCACTTTGATTATGAAGGGGTGTGGAAGGAGGCATAAAATCATAAACGAAGATGAATGTTTGATCACAGTAAGGATCTCCGAGGGGCTATGTTGAAATAGTTATGTGGAGATGAAGAGGCTAATACAGGACAGACTAACATGGACAGCTGCATCTAACCAGTATTCGAACCGAAGATAACAAGAACGAGAGAAATGTCAGATCATGGAACAAAAATTATGTAATGCGCAGGTGTTTTGAAAGCCTTCTGAAACTGCAGAAAAAGAGTGAGACAGCTCAACATTTCAATAGAAAAGAATGATGAATTTAACTCCAACGCGATAAAAACCGCAGTGAAAAGATAAATGCGTCTGGACTGCCATTTTAAAGATACATTCCGTTCCTCACATATTCTTCGGCAGGAATGTGCGTTATGATATTTCTGTAGAAAAGAAGGGAGATATGAAACTGGATATTCGGAGCATAAACAATCAGATCGTATTGTGCCGCACCTCACCTCCGGGATGAGAAACGAGCTTCTAAACATCACTAGGGATATGTGATGTCAGAGGCCACTTAAGAAGTGTTTTGGAGACCGGAGTGAAGAGTCGCATACTCTCGTTGATAAACACATCGAGAAAAACCTGCATGCATGAGTCAGCGCAAGACTTGCTTATAACAACAGTGAGTGACTCAGCAGGAACATACGCCTGCCTCAAGATCGGGGACAAAGGACAGAGACGATGCGATTTTCACGCAAGGGGATGTACAGGAGGGGCGGAGTGGTTCGTATTATTCAACAGTGACGAGAAAATGAACCACAGACTGCCCCAACCTTAATTAAGAGGCGCAGGATGCCTGTGTCCGGTCCGACTGTCCAAAATGAGACAGCTTCGTGGTATCCCAGGATCATGGCCGGTTTGAGGTTTCTCAGGGTCCTTATCACTGTTCAGCAATATATACTCATATTGCTAAGCCTATCACTTTGATTCTATATAAAATGGCATAACGTCCAATATCTAACAGCATTAATGGAAGCATTAACTTGCCTTGTACTCACAGTAAATCTCTCCATTATAATCGTACAATAAAAACAATCATCTTTAGTCACAATCGTGATTTTATTTTAATGCACGATGCATTTCGAACCCTGAGGGATCATCTTCGTGTGCTTTATCAATCTACATCAATTTTCTTCTCCAGATTCAGGTTAATTATGGTTCGAGTATATTATATTGGTATATTAGAAAGAAGCACACCTTAAAAATAAGCGTACAAAACTAAGACAAATAGAAAAAGAACTCACTGCTTCTAGCTATGAATGCATGGTTTTGTAGTGTAAATATAGTATTTATATACAAGTACATAACAAAAGCACGATTGAGACTGAATGCGATTGTTCGTCATTCTACCAACGTGATACAGTCACGGAAGAGACACTGATGGCAATGGATAAAATTAAGACTCAGTTATAAAATTTAAATGTAATGTTTGGAGCACTACGTAGTAATTCATCGATATTCCCAAGTGACGATACTCCTCTTCCTCCATTTCTCACTAGGTGGGAAGAGTAGGTGACTACTGATCCAGCCTCACATCGCTCGATTTATTGACAAGGAGAACTTGCACTAGCCCGCCTATGTACCACTGCCTTGTACAGACTGTCTAGGAAATTTTATCAGCTCATGCTAAGAAGTAAAAGCAGTGCATTATAAACTTAAAGTTTAAATTCTGACCAAGACAAAATTGCGAGACACACTGCATACAACTAAGCCATACAGAAAAATATTGCAGTACACTGCTTGGAAAAACCTTTTTAAGCTGTGCTTAACGGTGAAACCTACAAATATATCTCTGTGGCGTGCAGCAGAAGAGAAGAAGAACACCCTATATATCTTATTCGATTTAGTACTAAATCATCGTTATCCATTGAAGGCCACGCTTAATGGACATAGCCATCCTTTTCTGTCCCTTGTCCCTGCATTTGTTTGTAGTTGCTGCAGTTCATTCCACTGGTGATACTTCCTGATATGGGTGTTCTGAGCCGCTCTTGACGTTTTCCCCGAGGATTTTTCGTTCAAAGATTTTTTTTTATGGCGGTGTTATGTAGAATCTGGCTCCAAATTTAGTTTTTCCTCCATATCATGTTAATGAATTAATTGCAGTGTTTGCTCATTGCATTTTCTTTCAGCCCTGGATATTTTTGTGGCTTTTTTCTATATTCACATCTCTACTGCTTCTGATTTCCCCATACTACACATTTCACAAACATAGCTTACAATACTCCAAATGCCTTGATGAGTTTCTTTCTTGACTGTATATTAAAATGATTGTTTTGTTAATTAATTGCTCTTATTTCTTGAGTTCTGCATAGTTATTTGAACTCTTTTCTTAGTCATTGTAATTCCTTTTCTAATTTCTTTAATATTTATAGTGTCATCTGTTACCGCACTTACCAAGTAGCAAAAGTCTTGTCTGTTCGATTCATCTGTCACCACTATTCTAGGCTTGTTTGTGTTTATTTTCCGTTCTTGGCTGTTCATGGCGGTGGATCAAACATTTAACGTATAGTTCATGTCCTTTAGAGAATCTGCTGGCTACTGAATCATCAGAAAATCATATTGATATCGAGCCCTTTGATGTTGCTTTTCACTGTACTGCACATTCTGCAAATAAAACTAAATAAATAGAAACAGACAGAACTGTCTTATCAAATTGTTTTCCTTATATTGGCCTCTTTCTGTGTGCTATTTGAATATATCTTTGAACTATTGTTTTCATATGGATTTAGAATCAATGTTTTATCGCTTCAGTTTACTCAAATTTTACACTGTTTTCTAAACAGTATCTTCCAGTCTGATGTATCAAAAGCATTCCTTTGGTCAGTGGATACGATGTACGTTTTCTTCTTTGTAAGTTCATCTTTATGCAAAATGGTTACGGGACCTCGGTTATTCGAAATAGAATGTCAAATCAAAACACATTCAGACGAGTAAATTTCCAGTTTTATTTTGTTTGTGCAACCTGTTTCAGCGTTACCTTACACCATCTTCAGGCTCCATAACCTACGTGTGTGAAGAACCCCACCTCTTATAGAATCGAAATAGTGGCCAGCCTACCGTCCCTGGTAATCGCAGACTTCTTTTTAACAATGCGATTCCTTCGATCAATCATTGAAGATTCCTTAATGTTGGTTAATTTTAACTTTAAGTCTTCCTCTAATAATACTGAATAGACTGTGACTTCTTAGGCTTTCCCGAAGTAATAAGTCTTGAAAGTCTCTTCGGATTTCCTGCCGGATCCTAAAATCAACTCGATTCAAAATTTCGACGATCCAAATGTTCGCCATCTTCAGGATAACGCCGTTTCTGCTGATGAGTCCCGCTGAGAACTGATGCCAGGCTGTAAATCATCGCTCTATATAGGCCTCCGTACCGCACACGCCGCGTGAGCCGCCCGTTACAGTTGCTGCCCTCCAAGACTGGGCAGATGGCGCCTCCCTAAGCAGAACCCCGGCGACAACGATTTTCGAACACTTGTACTAGCCGCAGCGAAAAACGTTCTGTTTTGATGCGAGATAGTACAGGATTCCACGTCCTGCTGAGAGGAAACACATTGTCTCTATTAATTAAAGCATCCGCCAACCTAATTTGGTTCTCCTGAAGATGGCGAACAGTTGGATCGCTTAAATATTGAATCAAGGTGATTTTAGGATCCAGCAGCAAACTTGAAGAGGTTTTCAATACTGAGCGTAATTTTGTATGCATGGCTCAGTAATTAGAAGATTCTATAATTTGGACAATTGATGCCATTTCGTTTCGTAGGCAGGGTAATTGTTTTACTTTTTATTAAAATTACTGTTACTGCTCCATCCTCATAGCAGACACATAATTTTTTTACGATCGTTCGTTCGCCTTATCTACAGCATTCTTTAATAACTTAGCGGGGTTATTATGCATTCCAGTCTTTTCTGTCGTCGAGATTGTTTAAAGCATTGTTGAAATCTGATGTGGTAATCGGTAGTCCTTGGAATTCATTTTCCATTTTCCTTACAGAAATGCATTGAATGTGGAAGGCTAACAAAATGTAAATACACACTCTGTCTCAACTAAAAATCTGTGAGCAGAACGTAAAAGAGGCACACCGTTTAATCAGACGCTTTCTTATGAATAAACACACGTAACACTGGTGTGATATTCCACAGCATTTACTGTTATCCGAACCGGTTTTCAGTTGTTACTCCATCGGCAAATACAAAGATAAATATGTGATGCAGTGAAATTTTGTTGGATCAAAGATTTTAACACTTTGTGTCAATCTTTAAAGTGGTGCTGATGTGTTAATAGGATCCAGAAGATGAAAATATTTTAGCACACTCTTAGCAACATCAACGCACTTTCAATAACGCGTACTACTTGGATGGGAGGGTGTGACTACATTAAAAAACTCAAATGTAAATTTCGTTATTTGTTGTTGATAAACTTCGTTAATTGTCGTTGACTTTTAGTCACAATGTACTTTTTAAAGAGATAATTATGTGTAATTCAAGTCTGATACTGAAAGTACTGAATATGATATTCACTGGGTAAAGTAACATATATTGGATTATGTTCAACTGAACATTTAAAAAATTTATGAAATCAGGTAGAAAAATTCATTAAAAACAATAAATATGTTTTTTAAATTTAGAACATAAAGTATCTGAGTAGATAACAATATTGTCAAAAGGTAGCCTAAAGTGCCCCCCCCCCGCCCCCACGCAAAGGTATTGCAAGGATTAACATTGTAAAGAATTCTCGGTAAGCAATATAGTGACGCAAATTCGTAATTATGGACAGCAATGTGGAACAGAACACGAATATAACAATTGTGGCCCTTGGAAATGTAATTTAGTAACGCGGAATTACGACGACTGTACTCAAACGTTCAAAAATGTACATAATTTCATACCGGTCATCTATAATTTCCAGTGTAGCACAATCAGGCACACGTTATTGTGAGTTGTACTTTACTTTTAGTTAAAAACTGCTGACGGTTAAATTTTCCTTTGAAAAGGGGAGCAGCGTTAATACGATAGTATATAGATATATATAGTGTGGTGTCTTTAGATGTGCTATGCATGCGCTGTTTGGTCAAACCGTCTCTGCCGTACACAGATGTTGGCCTGGGGTCACCTGTAGCACAAAGTGCCGGTTTACATACTTAGCCCTGAGAGTTTTGTGCACGTCTCCGAAGCGACACAAAAAAGTGATCCATCCCACGAAGTAAAAAGTTCCAGGGTAAGTTGTCATGTTAAAGGAACGTTGTAAAAACAAAAAAATTTTCGTAAATCGATGAAGTATTCACTTCATCACGCAAGCAACAGATGAAACACATTCGAGAACTACCAGAACTTGAAATGTCTTCAACTGTTTTCTGAGTTATATGGTTGATTGGCATTTTGAATACAAAATTAAATCGATACTATGAAATATTTTATAGTGATGCGCTGCTTAATGATAGATACAGTCTTATTTAAATTTAACCAGGCTTGATATACTCTGTGTGTTGGTAACGTTAGGAACTGGAGATAATATTGTATCTTAAATATATGCGACAACGCTATTTTGTCAGTGGATGACATTGTTAGGGTCCTGTGGTTGTATTACTAGATGTATTATAAAACTGAGATGGTGAAACTTTTCTTGAATACATTTTATTATTTCTTTTCATTTTGTTACTTAAAAGGTATGCAATGTATTTTTTTCGAACAAAATGCGTCTTCAGAGCGAACAGGGCACGTTTAGTGTAAGTACATGTTCTATATGTTTATCATCCCATTTCTGACTTGAATTCACCCTCGATTTCCACCTTATTTTCGAATATTTATAAGTCTGAAATGATTTCACTCTAGAGTGCCATAGCATTCAAAGCATTCAACAGTTGATCGACAGATCGTCCTGTAAACATAATGTAGCCACTCTGATGAAAAACATTTATCGAATCCGGTAATGCCAAGAACCAATAAAAAATGCTCAGCAAAAATGTAATCAGTTAGTAGTTGGTAACTATTTTTACGACATATCCTACGTGGTAATGGTTCAATAAGTTGAATAACAGCTGTCTAGTGATTTCAACCGCGGGCAGTGTTCCCGACTGTACCACGAGCAGAATTTCCTTAACTGAAATGCCTGTTAGCCCGTGTTCAGTTACGTTTGTATAAACACAAATTGTTATTGCTGCTAATCTTATCAAAAAATGTAAGAACTTATTGATCTATGCATACGTAATGGCAGAAATGTAGCTGTCCATTTATACTGTCATTCCCCCTTCATTTTACCTCACACCATTTTATCTCTAGCTGGAGGATGTTATTTCTCGTACTAAAATTTGTCTGCAAACGAATGAATTTCAGTCACGGTTATGAAATTGATTCATAGTAATACACAGTACACGTTAAATGGGTACTAAAGAGGAACATGTACTACGCTAAATCTTTATCTCTGTTATTGTGTTTCAATACTGAAACTCTGGACCTTATATCCAAAAGTTAAAATAAACCACCGAAACCCTGACATCCTTTTAAAAACATACGGTACGATGGTAATGATTCAGTACGTGATATGTCATTCGACTGGTAAAGGATACAGAGCCAGTAAAATGATTGTGCACATTACCATAACAGTCTAGCTGTTAGTTGGACTGTGTGGAAAACCTATCGCCTCTTACATTATGTGTGTTATCAGAACTAACGTCTGTCTAGCTGCTTGGGCAGCTCAGGTTCCATTACCTACAATTCTCAGAAAATAGATAATACTCAGATTCAACTATCTCAGAAGTCGAAAAAGCAAATACTTAGGAACTGAGTACTTTAGCGAAACTGAGTTAGCGAGAATGTAAACCCATGTACCTAGGTGCCTGTCTATATATAAAGCAATACCTACCTATACTTATACTTTGAAGTTACGAATTAGGAACGAACTGACTCTGTAAACGTGTGATTAATAGCGGTATGTTGAGAGTATTCTCAGTTAGGAACACTGACCATGGGTTCGTCATAGTAACCGTCCCACTTCTTGGCTGTAATGATTTACATTCGCCAGGAAGATCATAGGTCACAATGTACCTGACTCCAGTTACGAGCGATTTTGTCCCACAACAAGCACTGCTGCTGCTGCCTTACTATTGACAATTTTTGTATTCTGAATAGTCGCCAGCGCTTATGTCTATTAAACAAAATCTCAAGGTGTCACGAATAGTGGGGCTTGCTGTAGATTTTGACGTACAAATCCAGCCTCCTTGTGACGAAATATTTTAACTTCTGACGGCGAATCCAAGTAATGCTAACCGTATTGTCAGTCTAGGAATTCAGTGTAGTCAGCAACATGGATTTCGTAAACAACGATAGTGCGAAAAGTTATCTCTGTTCGCCCACGAGATCCAGACTACACGTCATAATAATTGCGTTTCATTGACTTCCGGAAGGTGCTCCATGCAGCTCCTCGTTGCAACCTAGTGAAAAAAATAACAGTCTGCGAAATACCTGACCAGCTGTACGATTTGAATTCGCAATACATAGAGCGTGTTTCGAAGTATTTGTATCAAATGTTTAGGAACGCTAGGGGGGAACAGCTTTTGTTAGAGGCAGATCGTTCGCTCATGCTTCCCGTCGGCGCTAGGTGCCCTGTAGTGTTCGCTGGCTCTCCGAGGAAGAGATTTCACCGAACTAACGGGGTCTAAAGCCAGTACTGTCGGAAGTTATATTAGGCTTTCCGTGGATGATGCCGTAGTATTCAGGAGGCGTACGGAGATCACGCAAACAGATATGAACACCGTAAACATATTGCTCAGTCGATGGACAGTTCGGACTTGTTCCCATTCAATCAAGCGGAGTGCTCCACTAGCAAATATTCTGTGAGAACGCATTCGTACTTGAAGATGCCACCAGAACAAATCAGTGTGAAGGGCAAAGTTATTCATAGTAAAATACGCGAAATGTTTGCAAATGCCTACCGGTTATGGAAGAAAGAAGCAGTGCTAGCTGCTCCATCGAAATTAAAATCCAAGTTGAAACTAGCGGTCGAAGCAACAGGTGTGTCGTTTATTGCCGTGCAGGGAATCAAGACAGAACTCCATGCAGGTGAACCTTTGACAGGTAGATGAATCCACAACATTTCAGCACCTCATAAGTAAAGGCGCAGAAGATCCAAGAAGGCCATTTAAGACAATATTAATGAGCAAGTCTTCGCCGCTTTGTAAATACACTGAAGAGCCAAAGAAACTGGTACACCTGCATAATATCATGTAGGGCACAAACGAGCGAACAGAAGTGCCTCATCACGGCGTGGCAAGGACTCAACTAATGTCTAAAGTAGTCCTGGAGGAAACTGACACCATGAATCCTGCAGGGTAGTCCATAAATCTGTAAGAGTACGAGAAAGTGGAGATCTGTCCTGGACAGCACGTTGCAGGGCATCCCAGATATGAAGGGCTTATTTCAATAGTGGTACAAGTCCATTACCTCCGCTTTTCTGTGTATAATGCTTCTGAGATTAATGGTAGAAACAGACAGAAAGAAAGGTTCATCTCTAGCAAGCGGAAGTGTTTAAACACAGAAGTAGTACCTGGAGCCACTCTGTAGCAATTCTGGACGCGTGGGGCGTCGCATTGCCTTCTGGAATTTTCCAAGTCCGTCGGAATGCACAATGGACATGAATGGATGCAGGTGACCAGACACTATGCTTACGTACGTGTCAGCTGTCAGAGCCCCTGATACATCTAGATATGTATCAGAGGCTCATATCATTCAACTGCACATCTCCCCACACCATTACAGAGCCTCCACCAGCTCGAACAGTCCCCTGCTGACATGCAGGGTCCATGGATTCATGAGGTTGTATCCATACCCGCATACATCCGTCCGCTCTACAGGGTGTTGCAAAAAGGTACGGCTAAACCTTCAGGGAACATTCCTCACACACAAATAAAGAAAAGATGTTATGTGGACATGTGTCCGGAAACGCTTAATTTCCATGTTAGAGCTCATTTTAGTTTCGTCAGTATGTACTGTACTTCCTCGATTCACCGCCATGATTTCATACGGGATACTCTACCTGTACTGCTAGAACATGTGCCTTTACAAGTACGACACATGTGGTTCATGCACGATGGAGCTCCTGCACATTTCAGTCGAAGTGTTCGTACGCTTCTCAACAACAGATTCGGTAAACGATGGATTGGAGAGGCGAACCAATTCCATGGCCTCCACGCTCTCCTGACGTCAACCCTCTTGACTTTCATGTATGTGGGAATTTGAAAGCTCTTGTCTACGCAACCCCGGTACCAAATGTAGTGACTCTTCGTGCTCGTATTGTGGACGGCTGTGATACAGTACGCCATTCTTCAGGGCTGCATCAGCGCATCAGGGATCCCATGCGACGGAGGGTGGATACATGTATCCTCGCTAACGGAGGACATTTTGAACATTTCCTGTAACAAAGTGTTTGAAGTCACGCTGGTACGTTCTGTTGCTGTGTGTTTCCATTCCATGATTAACGTGATTTGAAGAGAAGTAATAAAATGAGCTATAACATGGAAAGTAAGCATTTCCGGACACATGTCCACGTAACATATTATCTTTCTTTGTGTGTGAGTACTGTTTCCTGATAGTTTGGCTGTACCTTTTTGTAACACCCTGTATACAATTTGAAACGAGACTCGTCAACGTGTTTCCAGTCATCAGAAGTCCAATATCGGTGTAGACGGACCCAGGCGAGGGCTAAAGCTTTGTGTCGTGTAGTCATCAAAGGTACACGAGTGGGTCATCGGCTCCGAAAGTCCACATCGATGATGTTTCGTTGAGTGAGTGGTTCGCACGCTGATACGTGTTGATGGCCCAGCATTGAAGTCTGCAGCAATTTGCGTAACGGATGCACTTCTGTCACGTTGAACGATTCTCCTCAGTCGTCGTTGGTTCCGTTCTTGCAGGATCTTCTTTCGGCAGCAGCGATGTCGGAGATTTGATGTTTTACCCGATTCCAGGTATTCACGGTACATTCGTAAAATGGTCGAACGGAAAAAATCCCCTCTTCATCGCTACCTCGGAGATGCTGTGTCCCATCGCTCGTGCTCCGACTACAACACCACGTTCAAACTCAAATAAATCTTGATAACCTTCCATTGTAGCAGCAGTAACCGTTCTAACAACTGCGGCAGACACTTGTTGTCTTATACAGGCGTTGCCGACCGCAGCGACGTATTCTGCCTGTTTACATACCTCTGTATTTGAACACGCGAGCCTATAATAGTTTCTTTGGCGCGTAGGTCTAGGTCACCGATATTCGTAACCAACTCCAGCGGCAGACGCTGTAGGAGAGGCATTTGCATCAGGTTGTGGTTTATTGTTAAAATTCCGAGAGTGTTCGTTCCTGGAGGAGGCGATCAATATGAATACACTGGTTTTTCATGCGAACCATTCTTCCCGCGAACCATTCACGATTGAAAGAGGGACGAAGGTAAGTGACATTGATAAACGCATTAAGTACCACTTCGACAACGAAAGGTGGCTTGTAAAGTATAGATGCAGATGTACAACCTTGTCGGTGTGTCATCGTCTTGTGGAAACCAAAGAAAGTCAAATCTTTGACACCAAGAACTTGAGGGGGGAGAGAATTAGGAGATTCTATAATTATGGAATTAGAGTTCCATAATATGTCTCTCCTTCCTTATCTGATAACCATATCTCTATAAATCTCATATAATTCTTTCGCACTGCAGATATTATCTGAGTGTTTCTATATGTCGCTTTTTTTAAAGTATCTGTGTTTCTATAAATAAAAAAGACATTAATCATAATGCAAATTTATTTACATGAACGAATTCAATTTTCTCTTATTGTCTAATTTCACTGTTTATTATTACTTATTGCATTTCCATTTACAATTTTATGTTGCCATAATTATTCCATACTAAGAAATTTGAATTGTTAGGAAATATTTTTATATGTCGTTTTTTGGCCTGCTTGTTATTCTTTTGCGTCATAAATGGAGGGCAGTAGAATATTTTCCATGATTTTACCTGTATGCCATACGATACAATGCAACCAAATTTAGCATTTCCCGCTTCGTTATGAGTAATCATCGCAGTTAGTTATTCAATTATTGGCTCTCCTGTTTGTGTAAAACACAACTGTACGTGCTTTAAATTACTCTGTGATGCGATGAGTTCCTATTGCAAAATACAGTGGGAAATAAAAAGCTGTGAAAATTACAGCTGGGATTTCGTTCGTATTAACAGCCGTCATGGGCAGCCGCACAAAATATACTACCAGTGGAAGAATGGGAAGTGCAATAAAAACTATAAAAGTGTTTCAGAAATAATGTTCGTCAGTAGCGGAATTACCCGTTTTCTGCCTTGAAATTCACTGTTTCACATACTTAGAATCACTTATTAGTGGCCTACCAGTTTCAGTAGACAATAACAACAGAAGAAATTAATTTTCAGTCTTTATTCCAGAGTCACAGAATTGACCATTTCACCACTTTTGACATTCTGACGGATCAAATGTGTTCAAGCATAACAGCCACATTCAAGATCTTCAAACATAAAGCTTTATGACAAAATTTAAGTACTATAGTGAATGTTAGTTTTATTTTATTTTATTTTATTTTTTATTTTATTTTTTATTGTCAGTGAAGTGTTGCCAGAAGAGCCAACACCGTGTTGCTACAGGAGGCCGAAATGCACGCTTTTAAGCTCACGCAGATTGACGTGAGGTCTGGAACAAGGTAAAGTAATTTCGTAGTTCTTGGGACACTTAACTTTAATCCACAATTGGAGAACATCGCTCTTGTTTAGACATTAATATAATATCAATATAACTGGTAATGGCGCCTTGCTAGGTCGTAGCAAATGACGTAGCTGAAGGCTATGCTAACTATCGTCTCGGCAAATGAGAGCGTATTGATCAGTGTAGCATCGCTAGCAAAGTCGGCTGTACAACTGGGAAAAGTGCTAGGACGTCTCACTAGACCTGCCGTGTGGTGGCGCTCTGTCTGCAATCACTGACAGTGGCGACACACGGGTCCGGCGTATACTACCGGACCGCGGCCGATTTAAAGGCTACTACCTAGCAAGTGTGGTGCCTGGCGGCGACACCACAGTCAGCAATTGGCAGAAACATAGAAACACTTGGAAAGACGACACTATGGTGTCACATTTCACATGTTTACCAATACGGTAATGTTCACATTCCTGACTACCATTCTCAGTGGTAAAATACGTCAACAATAGGTAGACATATAAACAACAGTGCTTTTTTTCCCTAATTGATCAACTCTGAAGCGGAACGGAAAGCAGGATAAACGCACTAGTATCTGAAGTTTTGAAGACGGGTCTTGTGTCCTACCTGGGTTTGAAGCCAAACTCAAAGGTTCGAATTGCCGCTGTGGCACTCCTTTTTAAATATCTCAGGAAATTTCGTAATGTACGCTTCTTTTACAACTTGAGGCGGTAGCTTTTAGGTAAACAATCTTTACAGATTCCTTCAGACGCTTCTGATGTAATAATAACTGCGGATTTTCTATGACCACTCGGTCAATTTGGAAACTGGCTCAGTATCAAGAACACCGAGGTTTTGGAAGCGTTACTACTGCTGGAACTATTCAAGTCCTAGGAGGAATTCTGCAGTATGGTCATGCTTGTTTGGTAATTGCAGTCTAATTAGCGATAAAAGATATCATATCTAATACCGATATAGCTAGTAAGACGAGAACATTCAATTTCGATCGACGTTGCTGAGCTTGTAAACATGAGGCTCTGCGATCTGGATATTGAAGTGCTTCGATCTCGCAAACGGTTGTACTTGAGAGTTGATGGAGAGGTAATGACAAATCGTCTGGGCAGATACGGATGACAGGTAACTTCCGGTACTTCAGACCAATAGTAAGGTCGATAACGTGCAGTTACAAGACTCGCAGCGTTGACTACTAGCTGGAGTAATGGCCAGGATTGAAGCACATATCTGATGACGATGTGTCTCAAGCACTGACAAGCCTATAAGGTCTGTTACATTTAGGTGCAGAAATGTCTCTAGTCAGGCCCCTTTACTAGCCTCACTTCTTGATGGTAATTATCGGTGCCTACTAACAGGAATAAAAATGTCTGAAACCAGAAATATATTGCAACAAAATCTTAAATTCTGATTAGTATGGTAAGGATGCCTAATTGCAAGTATCAGGCTCCGTAAATTAAACTTTCTGAAGTATCCAGCCGATCGCTTAAGTCACCTGTATTTCAGTTCCATATGCCGTACTATACTATGGGGTAGGAGATGACTACAGCACATGCTATGTGGTGCACATAGGTAAAACGCTCGAGATTTTCTGTGTTTTGTGACCACAGATGAAAACATACAGAACAGAGAGATGAAATATCAATGCAGGGACGTTAATAATGGTTGTTAACGTAGATAAATTCACAGGGAGTCAACGCATGGTATAGTTAAATAATCTAGTGTATACAGTGTGGTGGAACACATTCCGTTTCATGATTTATTTTTCATGCTTTATTTCTGCATTTTCTGCAACATGACCTCTGACGTAATGAGGGCTATCACACAAATATAGACGAAAGTGGTAACTGAATGAAGTAGTTCATGAAAGTTATACCACGCGTACATATTCATTCTACGTATTCATTCTACGAAGTGTAGGCCTACAGATAAGTAAATTTATAATTTTTATTATTATGGTCCTAAAAGGGCGGAAAATAATGTCAAGTAAACCTTTTACGCTGTAACTTCTTTAACGCCTTTTTATATTTACTTTCGGAGGAGACTAGGCCAGCATGATAAAATATAGAGTAATTTCTGTATTTTTACTTGTACATTTTCTTCCGCTGTCAACAATGGGAAAATAAAAGAAAGACAAAACGTGCAAGGCAGTCCATAAAACCACATATTGGAAAAATTCTCGGACTGGCTGTACGGGAAGCATAGAGGATGACTGGAGCATTTACGAAGGTTCAAAGCTTTATTCAACCATTGTACCACTCTAATGAAAATGTTGTGAGAACTACAGAGCACTTCGAATGCAGCACAAACTATCTTCAAGATATTTGAACTTCAAAAATTGGGTAGCTCGTTGTCTCCGCCTTCGAAGGCTGATCAAGAGCATCATACGTAACTGAAATGCAGAACAGATTTGAACTATCTGTTATCAACATATGAAACCGTGCCTACAAAGTGGGAGAAAATTTAGAGCAAAAATAGGGTACAGTTATGAAAGGAAAATTGTCGGAGAGAAGTGGTATGCTGATCTTAAGAGCTGATTCCATCTTGCAGTACGAAGACATGAAAACTTACCTGGATGTTCTGTGCAGGCAGTGTTGTATGTCTTTTAGGAAGGTTAAATACATAAAAAATAAAAGAACAATATAAAATAGTGATACACCTGTGTATTTTATAATTCACTTTTAAACTTATCTAGGTTATCGCGCATCTTCTGCAAAACCGGTTGTTATTCAGGGTATTTATGACTTTCTAGAGAAACTAATAATCATCACAATATGAGGAATTCCCCTGATTGGATATGGAATTGTGATGAAGCATGGATGATGTTAATCACATTTGGGTCAAAAATTGTGAACATAATTGAAAAAAAAAATACATCTACATTCACGCTGGCGTCGAAAGAGGACAACAACAAGAACGACAACAACAACCCTTGGTTGTGGCAATGCTGCTGGGAAGTCTGAAACACTTCTATTACGCTTCAAAGGTGTGCTGATATTCCAGCTTCAAAAGTTTTTAAGCACTGTGGCGCCTTTGTAGAAGTTACTCCAGACGTTGACTTTTTTTTCGAGATGGATGCAGGATATGTGTAACATCAATAAATAATATCGACGAATATTGTATTCAGTAAAATACACTAAGGGCATGAATGGTGTGAAGGAAGTTAGTAAGAAAGGAAAGAAAGCCTCATTACAGGTCAAAACTAAGCCAAAGCCTTGTTCACTTGGAAAAGCTAAAGGAATTCAAAATGAATTTTCGGACAGCAATGCAGAAAACGTTCTTTAAATTCGAAACTAAAATATTTCCTACTCATCAGATGAAAAGCTCCAAAAAATTCAGGTGTACCAAAAGCCTGCAGATTAACAGTCATTTACACAGTCGCTCAATGATCGTAACAGCACAAAAACAGAGGGTAGCACAGAAATATTTTGGATACTGTTGTTGTTGTTGTTGTGGTCTTCAGTCCTGAGACTGGTTTGATGCAGCTCTCCATGCTACTCTATCCTGTGCAAGCTTCTTCATCTCCCAGTACCTACTGCTACCTACATCCTTCTGAATCTGCTTAGTGTATTCATCTCTTGGTCTCCCTCTACGATTTTTACCCTCCACGCTGCCCTCCAATGCTAAATTTGTGATCCCTTGATGCCTCAAAACATGTCCTACCAACCGATCCCTTCTTCTAGTCAAGTTGTGCCACAAACTTCTCTTCTCCCCAATCCTATTCAGTACCTCCTCATTAGTTATGTGATCTACCCACCTTATAGTCAGCATTCTTCTGTAGCACCACATTTCGAAAGCTTCTATTCTCTTCTTGTCCATACTAGTTATCGTCCATGTTTCACTTCCATACATGGCTACACTCCCTACAAATACTTTCAGAAACGACTTCCTGACACTTAAATCTATACTCGATGTTAACAAATTTCTCTTCTTCAGAAACGATTTCCTTGCCATTGCCAGTCTACATTTTATATCCTCTCTACTTCGACCATCATCAGTTATTTTACTCCCTAAATAGCAAAACTCCTTTACTACTTTAAGTGTCTCATTTCCTAATCTAATTCCCTCAGCATCACCCGATTTAATTTGACTACATTCCATTATCCTCGTTTTGCTTTTGTAGATGTTCATCTTATATCCTCCTTTCAAGACACTGTCCATTCCGTTCAACTGCTCTTCCAAGTCCTTTGCTGCCTCTGACAGAATTACAATGTCATCGGCGAACCTCAAAGTTTTTACTTCTTCTCCATAAATTTTAATACCTACTCCGAATTTTTCTTTTGTTTCCTTTACTGCTTGCTCAATATACAGATTGAATAACATCGGGGAGAGTACAACCCTGTCTCACTCCTTTCCCAACCACTGCTTCCCTTTCATGCCCCTCGACTCTTATAACTGCCATCTGGTTTCTGTACAAATTGAAAATAGCCTTTCGCTCCCTGTATTTTACCCCTGCCACCTTTAGAATGTGAAAGAGAGTATTCCAGTCAACATTGTCAAATGCTTTCTCTAAGTCTACAAATGCTAGAAACGTAGGTTTGCCTTTTCTTAATCTTTCTTCTGAGATAAGTCGTAAGGTTAGTATTGCCTCACGTGTTCCAACATTTCTACGGAATCCAAACTGATCTTCCCCGAGGTCCGCTTCTACCAGTTTTTCCATTCGTCTGTATAGAATTCGCGTTAGTATTTTGCAGCTGTGCCTTATTAAACTGATAGTTCGGTAATTTTCACATCTGTCAACACCTGCTTTCTTTGGGATTGGAATTATTACATTCTTCTTTAAATCTGAGGGTATTTCACCTGTCTCATACATCTTGCTCACCAGATGGTAGAGTTTCGTCAGGACTGGCTCTCTCAAGGCCGTCAGTAATTCTAATGGAATGTTGTCTACTCCCGGGGCCTTGTTTCGACTCAGGTCTTTCAGTGCTCTGTCAAACTCTTCACGCAGTATCGTATCTCCCATTTCATCTTCATCTACATCCTCTTCCATTTCCATAATATTGTCCTCAAGTACATCGCCCTTGTATAAACCCTCTATATACTCCTTCCACCTTTCTGCCTTCCCTTGTTTGCTTAGAACTGGGTTGTCATTTAAGCTCTTGATATTCATACAAGTGGTTCTCTTCTCTCCAAAGGTCTCTTTAATTTTCCTGTAGCCAGTATCTATCTTACCCCTAGTGAGACAAGCCTCTACATCCTTACATTTGTCCTCTAGCCATCCCTGCTTAGCCATTCTGCCCTTTCTGTCGATCTCATTTTTGAAACGTTTGTATTCCTTTTTGCCTGCTTCACTTACTGCATTTTTGTATTTTCTCCTTTCATCAATTAAATTCAGTATTTCTTCCGTAACCCGAGGATTTCTACTAGCCCTCGTCTTTCTACCTACTTGATCGTCTGCTGCCTTCACTATTTTTCTCAAAGCTACCCATTCTTCTTCTGCTGTATCTCTTTCCCCCATTCCTGTCAATTGTTCCCTTATGCTCTCCCTGAAACTCTGTACAACCTCTGGTTCTTTCAGTTTATCCAGGTCCCATCTCCTTAAATTCCCACCTTTTTTCAGTCTCTCCAGTTTCAATCTGCAGTTCATAACCAAGAGATTGTGGTCAGAATCCATATCTGCCCCTGGAAATGAATTACAATTTAAAACCTGGTTCCTAAATCCCTGTCTTACCATTATATAATCTATATGATACCTTTTAGTATCTCCAGGATTCTTCCAGGTATACACCCTTCTTTTATGATTCTTGAACCAAGTGTTAGCTATGATTATGTTATGCTCTGTGCAAAATTCTACAAGGTTGCTTCCTCTTTCATTTCTTCCCCCCAATCCATATTCACCTACTATGTATCCTTCTCTCCCTTTTCCTACTGACGAATTCCAGTTACCCATGACTATTAAATTTTCGTCTCCCTTCACTACCTGAATAATTTATTTTATCTCGTCATACATTTCATCAATTTCTTCATCATCTGCAGAGCTAGCTGGCATATAAACTTGTACTACTGTAGTAGGCATGGGCTTTGTGTCTATCTTGGCCACAATAATGCGTTCACTATGCTGTTTGTAGTAGCTAACCCGCACTCCTATTTTTTATTCATTATTAAACCTACTCCTGCATTACCTCTATTTGATTTTGTATTTATAACCCTGTAATCACCTGACCAAAAGTCTTGTTCCTCCTGCCACCGAACTTCACTAATTCCCACTATATCTAACTTTAACTTATCCATTTCCCTTTATAAATTTTCTAACCTACCTGCCCGATTAAGGGATCTGACATTCCACGCTCCGATCCGTAGAACGCCAGTTTTCTTTCTCCTGATAACGACGTCCTCTTGAGTAGTCCCCGCCCGGAGATCCGAATGGGGGACTGTTTTACCTCCGGAATATTTTACCCAAGAGGACGCCATCATCATTTAATCATACAGTAAAGCTGTATGTACTCGGGAAAAATTACGGCTGTAGTTTCCCCTTGCTTTCAGCCGTTCGCAGTACCAGCACAGCAAGGCCGTTTTGGTTAATGTTACAAGGCCAGATCAGTCAATCATCCAGACTGTTGCCCCTGCAACTACTGAAAAGGCTGCTGCCCCTCTTCAGGAACCACATGTTTGTCTGGCCTCTCAACAGATACCCCTCCGTTGTGGTTGCACCTACGGTACGGCCATCTGTATCGCTGAGGCACGCAAGCCTCCCCACCAACGGCAAGGTCCATGGTTCATGGGGGGAGGGATTTTGGATACTGGACTCTGAAATTGTAACACAGTTGAGACATGAAGTCACGAAGGAGGTACGCGACCACGTTGAAAAATACGCGGACTCTGAACATTCCAGCTACATCTACAACCGTTTGTGAAAAATAACTGCCGTCATTACTATCCATTTATTTCGCACAGTCATGATTTCGGCTCTATAGCTATTCGCCAGTGCAAGCTGACATGTCATAAAATGTCCGACCTGCCAAGATGACAGAAGCTAGTTATATGCCAATACAACAACTCATCGGTTAGTAGTGAATATTGTTATGTTTATAAGTACATTTATGTACACAAACATTATTTTTTTTTTACTTTTAATGTGTAACAGTTACATTGACATAGACACACTTTCGAGGCTTTACCGAATGTATAACGACAGTAATAGAAAGCGTCACGTGAGGATGCAGTGCAATCTCTAAACTGTGATTAATTACTAAAATAAATTACAGAAATGAATGATAAGCTACACAAAAGTTGTTAGCCCATAAACACAAGTTACCATGATCAAATGAATAAAGAAATAATGCGCTTTTCGCCGCAGAGATATAACAGTGACGTTGCTCTGTGCCTAGTTTACGTTTGACGCAGCACTCATGTTTCCGCATAGGGGAAGTGTAATAAACAAGAATACAACCATTCCGTTTTTATTGAACGAAATTTGTATGTTTTTCGTCTAAGTCATGGACTATAACGTGAAAAATATTCCAGATATTAAAACGTATTACAGATATTATTTCTCCTCCAACGGAACACATTTGCAATTGTGTACTTTGCATCAGTTAATTTATTTTCGTCTTTCAACTTCCACAGTCACACAAAATACAACTTCGTTAAAGGCCATCTGTTCCCACCAGTCGATAACTTCCTCTTGTCAGTGTTACTTAACAACAGCAAGATCGTGTACTTATCTTCCGTTCTAACAATAAGTCACAACCAGCCTTACACTGCTGCAAGTTTCAGTAAGAGAGAAAGACTCTACAAGTATGAGGCGTGATTTAAATAATGAAAACTACACCAGTCACTTACTTTTTGATGCTTAGCGCAACGCGTTTCGAGAATTTATTCACATTTTAAGTGTATTTGTGCAATTGTTTAAATGAGAACGGCGAGAAACTTAACCTCAGGATTTATGGTAACGAGGTAGATGAAGTTGAGGAATTCTGCTACCTAGGCAGCAAAATGACGGACGGAGCAAGAAGGACATCAAAAGCAGACCTACACTGGCAAAAAGGGCATTCCTGGCCAAGAGAATTCTACTAATATCATACATATGCCTTAATTTGAGGAATAAATTTCCGAGAACGCACGTTTAGAGTAGTACATTGTGTGATACTGAAACAAGGACAGTGGGAAAACCGGAAAAGAAGAGAATCGTACCATTTGAGATGTGGTGCTACAGACGAATGTCGAAAATTAGGTGGACTGATAAGGTAAGGAATGAGGAGGTTCTGCGCAGAATCGGAAAGGAATATGTGGAAAACACTGAGAAGGACAAGGGACAGCACGGTAGAACAAATCAGGGAATGAGTTCCATTATACACCACTGCCAATTAAAATTGTTACACCAAGAAGAAATGCAGATGATAAACGGGTATTCATTGGACAAATATGTTATACTAGACCTGACATGTGATTACATTTTCACGCAATTCGGGTGCATAGATCCTGAGAAATCAGTACCCAGAACAACCGCCTCTGGCCGTAAAAACGGCATTGGTACGCTTGGGCATTGAGTCAAACACAGCTTGGATGGTGTGTACAGGTACAGCTACCCATGCAGCTTCAACACGATACCACAGTTCATCAAGAGTAGACTGGCGTATTGTGACGAGCCAGTTGCTCAGCCACCATTGACCAGACGTTTTCAGTTGGTAAGAGATCTGGAGAAGGTGCTGGCCAGAGCAGCAGTCGAACATTTTCTGTATCCAGAAAGGCCCGTAAGGACCTGCAACATGCGGTCTTGCATTATCCTGATGAAATGTAGGGTTTCGCAGGGAGCGAATGAAGGGTAGAGCCACGGGTCGTAACACATCTGAAATGTAACGTCCACTGTTCAAAGTGCCGTCAATGCGAACATGAGGTGACCGAGACGTGTAACCAATGGCACCCCGTACCATCACGCCGGGTGATACGCCAGTATGGCGATGACGAATACACGCTACCAATGTGCAATCACCGCGATGTCGCCAAACACGGATGCGACCATCATGATGCTGTAAACAGAACCTGGATTCATCCGAAACAATAACGTTTTGCCATTCGTGCACCAAGGTTCGCAGGCGCTCCTGTCTGTGATGCAGCGTCAAGGGTAACCGCAGCCATGGTCTCCGAGCTGATAGTCCATGCTGAAGCAAACGTCGTCGAACTGTTCGTGCAGATGGCTGTTGTCTTGCAAACGTCCCTATCTGTTGACTCAGGGATCGAGACGTGGCTGCACAATCCGTTACAGCCATGCGGATAAGATGCCTGTCATCTCGACTGCTAGTGATACGAAGCCGTTGGGATCCAGCACAGCGTTCCGTATTACCCTCCTGAACCCACCGATTCGATATTCTGCGAACAGTCATTGGATCTCGACCAACGCGTGCAGCAATGTACGTTGAACGGTATTTATGACTGGTTTTACGTTTCTTTATTAAATCTAGATATAATACATTCAATATTTGTACACAGTATAATGTATTCTAACGTTCGAAACAGTTTGAACATTCGAAGAACAATATCTTAAGCAAAAGTACTGGCATTACATGGTCCCTGTCGTTGCTTACCGACGTACGGTTCTAAATACAAAGCTGTTTTTACGAATCAAACACTTTTAACCCATACTTTGCTGGTTTGCTAGGAATTTATTGCCTGAACGGGCAGATTCCTCTAAACTGGGTGAAAAATATTTTTGGCAATTGTTCGTGAATAGTTCAAGTACCACTCTGAGAGCTCTGGTAGCAGCCAACTTATCAATCTCTCTGCGAACACCTCTATCACGGATATTATCAAACGTCACACATCTCAACAGAAACCTGAATCGGTTTTCACTTATGCATAAATAACATGATTCAAGTCCATTTCCCTTTGAGTTATCCCACAATTTCGATATACCCTTCCTAGAACATCTCAAAGATCCACATAGATATAACTCGGGACCTTTGCCTTTCGCGGGTAGCTCAGTTGGTGGAGCGCTTGCCCGCGAAAGGCAAAGGTCCCGAGTTCGAGTCTCGGCCCGGGACACGGTTTTAATCTGCCAGGAAGTTTCATATCAGCGCACACTCAGCTGCAGAGTGAAAATCTCATTCTATCCCCCAGGCTGTGGCTAAGCCATGTCTCCGCAATGTCCTTTCTTCCAGGAGTGCTAGTTCTGCAAGGTTCGCAGAAGAGCTTCTGTGAAGTTTGGAAGGTAGGAGACGAGGTACTGGCGGAATTAAAGCTGTGAGGACGGGTCGAGAGTCGTGCTTGGGTAGCTCAGTTGGTAGAGCAGTTGCCCGCGAAAGGCAAAGGTCCCGAGTTCGAGTCTCGGCCCGGCACACAGTTTTAATGTGCCAGGAAGTTTCAATGCTTATTATGTTTTCATCCAAGAACAAATTCAGAATTTCTATTTCTGGTCCAGGCAAATGCATAATAAAATTACGAGATCTGCTTCTAACACTGGTAGGATATTTATTTTTCCTCTGTTTATGTATTCCATCTTTCCCTAAATAAAGACATCCTCTTGAGTTACTTCTTCCTGTGATTCATATTCATCATTTTCTGACACTTCTTGTTCTGTTCCTGAATCTTGACCGCTTTCATGAACAGAATTCTCAGTCTCTGAGTCAGCGCTATCACTGTGAGCATCTTCACCACTCAGCTCATTGAACCATTTCAACCATACATGAGGATCTCTACTAAACTCTGTCCGAGGTTTTTTGCCTTTGGCATTTCTTCCACAGTTTAAAAATAAAGAGAATACTAGGTAACACGGAAGGTAACTGCAATCAGTTTCCTTTCTTTCTTTCGCTGACGTCATAGTCTCGCAGCGATCGCAGGGTCGACGTGGTTACAACAGATTTGACAATGTTAGTTTTAGGGATGGCCAGATGCCCATACCCCGCAGGACGGTATCAGTGCCCCCCAACTGTCTGCGTCTAGTGTTAATCGTGAAATAGTGCGGATGTGTTTCAAATGTCTGCGACGGGTGGAACTGAGGCGGAACGTGGGGGCCAGCCCGGTATTCACCTAGCGGGATGTGGAAAACCGCCTAAAAACCACATCCAGGCTGGCCGGCACACCGGCCCTCGTCGTTAATCCGCCAGGCGGATTCGATCCGGGGCCGGCGCGCCTACCCGAGTCCAGGAAGCAGCACGTTAGCGATCTCTGCTACCCTGGCGGGTAACTGCAATCAGTTTCAATACGTCAAAATTTACGCACATGAAAGATCAATTGAATCTAGGAAAGCAATAAAGTAATACAGACTTACTTTTTTTCAGCTTGTGGCAGCAGAGCTCGCGCGGATGACTGGTTTCCTCCAGACTATAATAATGGTTCATAAGCAATGTATCTTTCGTAACTGGAAGCCAATAGTGATTGGAGCTAACAGTCGGAGAGTTCACAGAAAGGTACTGAAAATGACGCGAACTGAATCCAGTCCTGTCAGACAAAATTCAGCGGGAAAGTCACATGGATGATGAGTGCCATCCGCGCGAGCAACGGAGGGTTAAGAAGAGTGTCCTGCCGTTTGTAATGTCCAGGGGACCGTAGTGAATAGCGGTGACTTGAGTGTGATTGGAGCTAACAGTCGGAGAGTTCACAGAAAGGTACTGAAAATGACGCGAACTGAATCCAGTCCTGTCAGACAAAATTCAGCGGGAAAGTCACATGGATGATGAGTGCCATCCGCGCGAGCAACGGAGGGTTAAGAAGAGTGTCCTGCCGTTTGTAATGTCCAGGGGACCGTAGTGAATAGCGGTGACTTGAGTGTGATTGTTGTTTTTGAATAAACGTGCCATTTTGCTCGTTTCGTTGCGTATTTGTTTCAGTTACCTTTTGCAGTACACTGTAACAGTTCTTCCTATGTAAGGCACAATTTTCATCGAGCTACATGTGAAACTTACTATAGTCCGTAAGTTTCGCACAGCACCGCATATTCTGCTTAGTCTTCATGAGCGTAAGAAAAGATATATGGGCGCATACAGAGGCATTCATGCGGTCAGTCCATTTCCTCTCCCTCAGTACACGAATGGTATGTAATGGTGACAGGTAGTGCCCTCTCCCATGCACTGTACACTGATTCGCGGCGTATATACGTGGGAGTAAAAGAAGAGCATCGCCCTTAATAAATGCGCGGTGTAGTACAGAAATCTCATTCCAGCTCTGCCACAGCAGATCGTTTATTATGGGTGGTAGGACGAACTACAGAGCACGAGGTGGATGTACACAGTTCAGTACTGGCCAAACGGGTGCGGTGCCGCAGCTGTGGCGGTGTGACTGACCTAGCGTAGATCACGCCGCCAGCGCCACTGTTATCTTTCACAACGCCGTTCGTAGCGTCCAAACCTGATACAACGTTTTCTCTCTTTTTTGTGCTTCTCGTGTTGAGCAGATACCACACTGACGTTGATAGCCTTGTGGTTGCCACAATAAAACGCTGTAAGTTCATGGCTAGTGTTATAAAAGAGGCAAGCCATGAACTTGTATATTAACGTCTCTGAATGATTCATGTGATTACATTTCATTTTTCGACAACTATGAGTGGCATGAACACTTGTTGCACTTCAAGAGTTTTCATTTAACTTAATAGAAGAATTACCCAATGTAGTAACCTAAGTGGACCGCACTTTATTCTAATTATTAAGCACTGTAACCTAGACAGAAACCGACAAGAGACTTACCAGCTTCTGTTCTATTTCTACATCTCTTATGGCATTCAAAGAATAACTGCCCCTGTATTGTAGCACGCAACGCGCTTGGTTGCGAGAGAGGCAGGTGAGCAATACGCTGATCGAATTCGCGCAGCGCATTAAAATAGCGGTAGCTGTCGTACTGGTCAGTCTGTGTGTGGTTTTTAGGCAGTTTCCCACTCTTATTTAGTGAAAAAGCTGGGTTGTTTCCCGCTTCGCACCTCAGAAAACAAGACACACGAACAATTATAGTAAGATCACACAGGGAGTATACACTACAGAGAAAAGAATTAATAAACATGGAAAGACGAAGTCGATTTTGTAGAAGCGTGGTTCAGGCAGGATAAGTCAATAACCGAGCAAATGTTCACACTAAGAATAATACTAGATAAGAACTGGGAGAACAATCAGGATACATTCTGTGTGTCCATAGGCTTCAGCAAAGCATATGACAGCACACTGAGAGAGGAGATGTGGAGGATAATGGCAGAGTGTGGTATACCAGACAAACTCATAAAGCTAACTATAATGTGTGTGATGGAATTAAAGAGTAGACAGAAAGCGCAGTAAGACAGGGAGATACTATATCACCAAACCTATTCGATTTGGCCCTCAGCAACACCCTGAGGAGACTAACGCAAGATTGTGCAGGAGTCACCATAGGGAAAATAAAATAAATATTCTGGCTTTCGCTGAAGATATTGTGGGAAGCAGCATGGGACACCTGGAGAAAATGGAAATTGCACTGGCGGAAGAGGCTAAGAAAGTAGGTCTAAGAATAAGTGAAAATAAAGCAAAATTCATGATAACAGGAAGAAGAACTCAGTTAGGACCAAACCATCTGAATCTGACAATCAGGAACTTAACAATACAGAAGGCAGATACATTCACGTACCTCTGTGTTAGCATCAACCAACAGAACCTTATAGAACAAGAGATCGTAATGAGAATTCAAGCTACGGGGGAGGGGGAAGAGGCATAGAAGCTATACATAACATCGTAAGTTAGTTAGTATCCAGGCAAGCAAAAACAAGAATATTTCAGACCATCATCGTATGGCACGCAAGCGGACCGTGGACCCTCACAAAAAAAAAAAAAACTTTAGAAAATAAAGTAGTGAGAAAAATATATGGACCAGTGCAACCAATGAAAGAACAGTGGAGAATGAGGGAAAACAGAGAACTCAGAAAATTATATACGCTATCTGACATGGTAACAAAAGTAATGTCCAAGAAATGGGTCCCTGCTGGAGATGTGAAACTCAAGGACAGTCTATTAGAAGAGGTCAGTGAATACGTCTACCTTTGCCAGATTATAAATATGAAGGGAGACATAAGGCCAGAAATCTATCGACGCATCAAGCTTGGCTGGCAAGCATTTGGAAAGAATTCAACAGTATTCAGATCAAAAATGCCAGTAAATCTGAAGAAAGCAGTATTTGATCAATGCATTCTTCCTGTGATGACGTATGGCTGCGAGACATGGACACTGAACTCATTTACAAAAGGGAAACTTAGGACTGCACAGAGAGTCATGGAGAGATCAATGGTGGGCTATACACGAAAGGATAGGAAAAGGGCAGATGACATCCAGTCTGTGACGAAGGTTAATGACATTTTAGAGACGGTAGGTTCCTTGAAATGGCAGTGGGCTGGCCACGTCGCAAGAAGAAAAGACAACAGATGGACGAAGCTAGTACCGGAGTCCGAGAGAGCACTGGAGGCTTAGAGGAAGACCACCAGACAGATGGGACAAAGACATCAAGAAGATCGCTTGTAACACCTAGCAGAGAACTGCCCAAGACCGCCCCACTTGGACAAGACTGCTGAAAGCCTACCTGAACCCACGACTCGAAGAGGCCACATCATTTAATAATTGAATTGGCTGATGATGATAATGATGATGATGAAGATGACGATGATGAGCTGATATGGTACCGTGTGGGAAGACTCAGGTGGTACGAACATGTGAGGAGGAGAGGGGAGAACACGTTAATAAAGGATGAATGGAGAAGCCGAAGGAACGAGACCACTAGGACGGCCGAAAACCAGGTAGAAGGATGATATCATGGGAGACATGTAGATACTGAGAGTGGGAGATGAACAAGCTGTGGAAGGCTGGAACGAGTCAGACCAAAGACAGGCTGCGGATTTTGTGGCTAATATATTTTAACTATCAGCTGTCTTATTTATCATACATATATCGTCTACCGGTTCCAATCATAGATCACTGAATGTAAGGTAAAACAAATCAGTTAAAAACGTATCCTTTTTTCCTATTAAACTGATTCAGAATCAAGGTTGTCACAGTGAAACCACCCAAACTACTATCGTAACCTGTCCTGGAAATACAAACGAACATATTTCACAATGCTTCAAGTCAAACAGATAATGTACCATAGAAGAACGAAACGACATAACACTGGAAAATTTCCACACTTGCAGAGTAACATCAAAGATAGTACATTTCATACCATCACTGATGTTACTCTGTAAATGTGTAACTTTGCCAGTGTTATGTTCGTTTCGTTGAGTGTACTATCTTTGATGTTACTCTGCAAATGTGGAACTTTGCCGGTGTTATATTCGTTTCGTTCTTCTGGAGTACATTGTCTATTTCACATGTAGCATTGTGAGATATGTTCGTCAGTATTTCTAGGATGGGTTACGAAAGTTGTTTTGGTCGCTTCACTGAGGATTATGGGATGTTTTTAAAAGATCTGTTTTACTCCACATCCAGTGATGGTGGACTATGACCGAAACCGTAGATGATATATAGATTAAATAAAACAGCTGATGGTTAAAACGCATTTCATGAAGTACTTAACGGCTGCTGGGTCTCGCCTAATGAAAACAGTAGATGTTATAAAATTTGCTTGTATTGGTAAAAGGGCAAATACTGAAAACCAAAATGGGAATGACTGGAATTTGTTGTCCTGAGCTGGTGACTCACCTGAAGTACAAATAATGACACCTAAAGTACAAATAATATTCTTAGACCGAAGGCGAGTCAGAAGAGATATGCTTGATTTTATTCTATGAACCACATATAGGACGCAGTTAAACACTTGGGGTTCCTTACTTTGACTTCAAAAGGGATTCTTATTGTTAGGCTATGGCTGACAACTTCCGGTTTATGCTTATTATTTGGCTTCATAGAATGAAAAATGTTGTTGTTGTTGTGGTCTTCAGTACTGAGACTGGTTTGATGCAGCTCTCCATGCTACTCTAACCTGTGCAAGTCTCTTCATCTCCCAGTACCTATTGCAGCCTACATCCTTCTGAATCTGCTTAGTGTATTCATTTCTTGGTCTCCCTCTACGATTTTTACCCTCCACGCTACCCTACAGTACTAAATTGGTGATCCCCTAATGCCTCAGAACATGTCCTACTAACCGATCCCTTCTTCCAGTCAAGTTGTGCCACAAACTCCTCTTCTCCCCAATTCAATTCAATACCCCCCATTAATTATGTGATCTACCCATCTCAATTGATAAGCAATATGTTTGTTACTATTATTGTTTTTCATTGCGGCCACTTATTATTCACATTTATGCAAAAGATACAATTTCTTTCTCTGCAATGTTCTCTTCAGTGAACATCTGACAGTTATACAAACTGAACAAAGAAAAAATAGAAAATAAAAAAATAAAACCTCGATCAATGGTTGAACGTAAAGGTCATTTCGCTACTGATCCATAAGCACATTATTTTAAGAGACTTTTAGAAAATATTTTTGCAACGTGTATGTTGCTATTTTTTTCTTCGACTAGGACTACTTAGGAGTACAGATGAATATCAAGATAATGAAGGCAACGAAAGACAGCAACAAGGAATCTACAGGATAACGTTAAGCTAGCTGTACAGTAATAATTTATGATCAAATGAAAGTATTCACCCTGATTTTACATCCAGGAGGATAACGTACCTTACATCTAACAGCATAGATTTTAGTTCAATCAGTTATTGTGGGGGGAACACTGTGTTCAATAAATGACAACAGTTTCTCAGAAATGATCAGGTGATCAAGGAGCGAGATAAAAGTCACTTAATCGTTTCCCGACCACGACTGTATAGAACAAGAAGTGAATTGGAATATTGTTATGGTGGAAAGCTGTACGAATTAGGGATGAATGCTCGTACCATAGCACAAACTTTGGCAAATAAATGTTTGCATAATGTGCGAGCATAATTAGTCTGTGGAGAGACCACCAACAGCAAATGCTGCACATCCCATTTCACAGACACCTCCATGCACTGGAACAACTTGTTTTCCTCCTTTTTTTAAAGAAAAGTCTTTTTCTTTTGTTAGTGAAATGGAAGGCCGATTAGTTAGAGCCTTCTCGGATAGTACATCACATCTACAACGAAGATCTCATGCAAGAGAGTTGGGCACCGTGAGCATAACTGCACGGGAGCACAGTGTGTTGCATGCATAATGTCCGAAGTTTGCGCTACTTCGGAACTGCTCGGTCCTTCTCGGAAGTATTCGGTACAGCGCGAAATTTCATTTAGCAGTGTGCTGCGGCACTTTTCGATCGGCACGACATTTAATCAGTTGGGTAGAATCTTCGTGTTAGCGCTGTTCTTCCTTCGTGATATCTGTCTGTGTTGCAAAGGTAGTTCACAGGGGCAGTTGCTGTTAGAACAAAAAAAGACAGTCTAGCCATCTGTCCTCACAAGTTTTTAAAAAAATGTAATTGAAAGAAGAGAAGAATCAGAATTCTCAATATCTATTATGGTGTCACGTACCAAGTGGCACCGCGATTTTCTGTGGTATGAGTTACATCATGCAGAAATAATTTAAAAACTCAGTTGAGGAAGAAAAAGCAAAAACGTACAACGACTGATACAGCGTTTGTATGGGGTTCACTGTTCTGTACATCTAGAAGCACTCTGTGCTAAATTTGCAGGCATGGATCAGGCGATGAAATTGATGGTATAAATAGCAAATTTTCTGAAGTCACACTCATTATTAACCTGTCGTCATTATCTGGAACTGAACGAAGAATATGAAGCCTTAATATTTCTGGAAAGTGCCGTTGATTAAGTCAAGGGGCATGAGTGGAACGATTATTCGATGTAACAGCCGCTGTTGTTGAATTTATGAAGGAAAAAGAAAAGCAGGGACAAAAATCAGAACATGCGGAATGGATTGCAGACCCCGTATTTTTAAGTGCACATAACGCCCAGTGGCCACGGTAAAACGTTGCAACGTGAGAAGCAATTTAATTCTAATTTGAGGGGGATCCACATTGTGAAGGGACAAATTCTGGCAGTTAAAAACCATTCATCAACCAAGGTGTTATAATATATTTTTTTTATTTAAGCTAGGCTAAGCCTGTTGTACAAGGAACTTTATGTTTTTAAATATTTTAGGGGTGACAAACCTTTTATAATGTGCTATCTTTATCCACTTGACATCTTGTGCGTGAGGCCAGCGTAAAATGAACGTGTTTTACAACAAAATCTTTTAAGATATGAAGATGACAGTATTGTCTGTTAAAACTGGTTGGCTCAAAATTAAAAAAAAAAATGAAGTCTTGGCTGTTGAATGGTTTTTAACAGTTAAACATATCGCTCTTCAGTTCTCGCAAAATGAGAAAATTCAGTCAAATTCTGACGGAAAACACCGTCCCTTCATTAAGATTACTGGCGTTAAAGAAAACGCGAATTTTGAACCCACTGCTGCGATGAAAGAATTACAAGGATAGTTTTCTAAACGTTTTCAGGACACCACCAGTTTTACATCTTTTCTTGAGATGTTTTCTGGAGCACTTACCATGTAGGCTGAAATCGCTCTTGAGCATGTGCACATGGAAGTGTTTGGTCTGCAGTACAACGACCATTTAAAAAATAAGTTCTTTTACTTTAAAACTGCCCAGGACTTTTCTTTGGGAAGGGTGTCCATGTCTACAAATAGGGATCACAAACGTGAGACAATATTTCCATCAACATAGGTGCGTCAAAGGCTTTTTTCCGCTTATGAAACTAAATAAGTCATAATTACGTGGCAAACTGAATGACGAAAATCTCTTATGTTCCCTGTTTGTCCTTACGCTGACATTTGCACCCGATAATTTCATTATGTCTCTAGAGTTCCAAAAATAGTTGAATGAATCTGAAAATCTCATTTCTTTGTTATCAAAACGGATAAACCAAAGCATTAGGACCACCTACATTATAGGCAGATTGTCCGTCTTTGGAACCAAATAAATCACTGATTCTGCGTATCAGGGATCCGACAGTTTACTGGTAGATTTTCGGAGGCATGTGGCATCAAATGTCTACCCACAGATCACGTAATTCGCGTAAATAACATGCCGCCGAATTGCGTACGCGGTGAAGGCACCCGATAGCGACCCAAATGGGTTCCATAAGATTTACATCAGGCAAATTTGGTAGCCGAGACATCAACGTGAGTTCATTATAATGCTCCTCAAACCACTGTAGCACGGTTCTGGCTCCGAGACACGGACAACTGTGATGCTGAAAGATGACGTCGGCGTCTGGGAAGACATCAAGCATGATGATATACAGGTGATTCGCCACTATCAGCATGTCTTCGATTACTACCAAAGGTCCCTCTCAAACGCAGGAAACTGTCTCGTATAGCATAATATTGCCTCCACCAGCCAGCGTCAATTACGCGCTGCACGTTTCGAGCCGCCGTTCACCTCAATGACGTTGTTTGTGGAGTTGTGGAGACGATCAGCGGATTCGTGTAGCAAGAATATTATTCACCCAAAGAGCCGATATGTTTCCTTTGATTGACGGTTGAAACCCGATGATCCCCCGTCCACTGCAATCTTAATTGACGATGTCGTTGGGTCAGCATGTGGACACTTTGGGGGTGGTCTGCTACGGAGCTCCATGTTCAACTACGTATGATGAATGGTGTTCCCCGAAACACTAGTGCGCGCTCCAGCGTTGTACGCTTTTCACCAGAGATGCCACAGAACACCATCAATCCTAATTTACAGAGCAGACAAGCCTCGGAATCCCACATTCTCTGAAGAGTTCGATGGATTTCCGCATTTGCAGGTCATATCTTCGCTAGGATTCCTCGTCCGTGTCTGCTCCTCTTGCATACTTGTATTACTCCGCATCACGTGCCTGCAAAGCCACCAGATAGCATCCAGCGTCGCGGTGGACTGTAGTCATAATGTTTTGGCTTGTCACTGTATGTTGCTGATGAATATGAAATATGCAACCAAGACGCACGCAATTTTCCTTAGCGACTGCATAGTCATTTAAATGCAGTGCGTTCTCAATTTTCCCCTCTTACTCCTCCTTCCGCTCAGACAGCGTAGTGTCGTAGTTCTAGATGTGTGCAGACAGGTGAGAGAGCTCTCCACACGTGCAGACTGCGCTGCATATACGTTCAGAATTCTTGGCCTTCCCTGTCGTTAGGACAGCACTGTGACTGGAGTTGCAGTCTACCGAAATTACGGTTTGGTAGTTTTTGTACAGTACATTAATGGCGTAGGAAATGGTAGGCTTACCGACAGTATTAGTACAACATAAGTGAATGTGTAAGAGAGGAACGGAGAGCCAACGACTTTTTTTTCACGTAATTAGAGCCTCACGTCATTCGGTGCTAGTCCACTGCGTATTTTATATCCTTACATAAAATAAATTGCATGCACATAATTAGAACCCCACATCAATCAGTTTTAGTCCACTGTGTATTTTATGATCTTACCGATAATATATTGCAGCTGATAACTAATAAAACTAAGTTGACGTACCTATAGTGCTTTTATGTAATCACAGTAGTTAGTTTTGATGCAAGTACAGTTTACAAGCATAAGCATAAAACATAAAATTATTGTTGTTATCCTGCACTCAAAAGAACGTCCTTCATCACGATCAAAGATAAGAGTATCCTATTATTGCTGATAAATACAAAGGTTTATTATGAATAACAGAAACAGGTTTTATGAAAGTTCGGCGAAGTACTGAAGCGATATTTGATATATTTCCGTTTTTCGGGTTATTTATATTATCTTTCTCTTGAGGAAATTGCGTTTCCTAACATTACGTTACATATCGACAATTTCTGACGATTGATTGGTTGATTTGGGAGAGGGGACCAAACACTTAAGTCATCGGTCCTGTCACATTTGGGAAGGATGGGGGAGGAAAGCGCCCTTTCAAAGGAACTATCCCGGCATTTGCCTGAAGCAATTTATGGAAATCTAAATTTGAATCAGGACGGCCAGACGCGGGTTTGAAGCGTCGTCCTTCCGAATGTCAGTCCAGTGTGCTAACCACTGCGCCACCTTGCGCGGTTACAATTTTGAATAAAACCTGAATTAAACATTGACAATTCCAATTTTGCTATAAATACTATTTAGTTTTAAGTAACTAAGTTACGGGCTTTATAAATCCTCTCTCAGTTTCTAGAATGGTCATCGTTTATCGTGTTTAGGGGAATCTACTAAGCCACTGATTGCACGTGTAAAGAAAGTATCCGGTATGAGGTAAGGCCCGATAGGTACGCAACAGGTAACGTCGGTATGATATTAACTGACCAAGGCTATCAGAAAACCTACTGAAGGCTATGTTTACTTATGATACTGAATGGTAGCCTTTACACCTCTTTGTGTGCGAGCAATTGTAGTACGTTATTTCAATGTTGTAAAATGAGTATGAGAACTTGTACCTAATGAATTCAGAGAAGCATTGCTAGTGTCGTAATAGGACGGTATGACCCATAAGAAGGTGTAATAGAGATGCTCGGCGAACGTATGTCGGAGTCCTTGGAATAAAGGCACTGTGATCGTGGAGAAGTGCTGTTAGATAATTTTAGAGAATTTGTATTCGAAAAACTGTGCGAAGATTCTGCTGCTAGCATGATTTACTTCCCATTGGGACCATGAGGATAAGCGGCAGTAGGGGCGTGCAGAGGCATGTAAGGAAGTCACTTGTAACTCGCTCGATATGCAGATGGAGTCAGATAGTAGATTAGTTATATTGGTAACTTGTGCCATACCTGAACAATGATTTGAGGAGTGTATTTGTAGATGTAGATTTGAGTTATGTTTGTTATAATGTCTGTATTTAGAGCTCCCTTATCAGTGAGGATTCACTTCCGCCTATAATTTTCCTTCCAGCCGGATTCTAGTCACGATTTGTTCTGTTAATCGCATGTTGTATAGGCATTGCTGCTTTTTGTGTGTTGCAAACATTTATGAAACAGTGTATTTTTGCAGCCTTGAAGTATTACAGGTGGAATAGCATTAGGAAGAAATTGTTATGCCTTTTTGTGGGGGAATACGCGATCAGAAATTCAAGGTAATGTGAGAAATGTAAAAACGAAACGGATGTAATCAACATATCAAAAGTATTAATTAATGCGTAGGGAACTTGATCATGGAACCTTTTTCTCTACACATATAATGGTTACTAATGACCACAACGTCAAACATCTCAAATCTTATCATTATCATCCTTACAGCCACGCGGGATTAGCCGAGCGGTCTGAGGCGCTGCAGTCATGGGCTGTGCGGCTGGTCCTGGCGGAGGTGCGAGTCCTCCCTCGGGCATGGCTGTGTGTGTGTTTGTCCTTAGGACAATATAGGTTAAGTAGTGTGCATGCTTAGGGACTGATGACCTTAACAGTTAAGTCCCATAAGATTTCACACACATCATCCCTATAGAGACAGCAACTGTATCGTCATCTAATATCAAATAAACATTTACAACTGATGGACAAAGTCCTTCATCAATCAACGGAAGTAAACAAGCTTGTTAAACGACCACTATTACGCCTCTAAATACACGCAAATGTTATCCGACATGCAATTATAGCCTATCGTGCCTGTGTTACGGGTACAGAGACAGACAGAGGCATCGGGAGAGGCAGAGGGAGAGGGAGAGGGAGAGGAAGGGCGGAGGGGGGAGGGAGAGGGAGAGAGAGAGAGAGAGAGAGAGAGAGAGATCAGTTACGGGTCAGTGTTGTTACAAGTGGATTGCTTTCACATGTTACTCATGAATACGATCACTGAAAGATGTGTTTACTAGCTACAAGAATGGAAAGATTGATTATTCTTCTTTCTTTACAGACCAGCTGTGCACCATGTTCAAGACATCTTTCAGCTTTCTCCAATTCCCATTCATCTGTTCACTTCCTTCTCTGCAGTCATTTGCTTTCATTTTATTCCTCGCCACAAAAGAACTGTTTAGTCTTGGAAACCAGCCCACTTATTAATATCGATTCTGTATTTTAGTCTGTCTTCAACTTGCCAGTTTCTTTCAGATTTTAAAATGTTTAACGCCTTTTCGTCAATACACTACGATTTATCGTTTGGATGTGCCCACAGAACATTACTTTCGTTTGTTGTCCTTTTTACATTTGTCTCAACTTTTGTACTGCTTCTCGAATTTCATGATTACATTTTTGACCTACTTCTTAATATATTCCACATGATGTTTCATTTGTTTGTTCTGATTTATTCATTTCGTATTATGAATACTGTAACTAACGTTGTTTGTGTAGAACGCCTCCGGACTTAGGCATTTCTGGAGAGTGGTTTTTCAAATATCTTATTCTGTTAAGTGGACTGTAAAACCATCCTTCAGAAACTTACTCTGGTAAGTTGTTTTTCCCTTCCATTAGGCTGGATAATTTCTCTTGGATGATTAATTTTGTCTTTTCTGCTGGTATGTCCGTATTTTGGTGTTAAATGTGATATTACACTTTTGTCAATACTTCTCTCTGATTTTCTCTCTTTTTGAGCAGAATTGTAGTCAAACTGTGTCTGCTAGTTAGAGGCAAGTATCTGTTCTTGCACTACTTTCAAACTTTATGCCAGATTTTATAAATTTTTAGATTATCCCTTCTCCAGGAAATTCGGGTTCCAATTTTGATATAAAAAGACAGGTAACATTCCTTCATCTTTTAATCTCAACTGCTTCTGATGTCTCTCCCATCTGCTTTACGTTGTTTCGTATTGCATCCGCCAACTAAATCCTGAATCGTGGTCGGCTCGAATCGATCTTTAACACTGAAGATCTCTGCCTAGGAATTGATGCGCTGTTCGTCGCCCAACACGTGAGGCCAGTAAGATGGTTGGAACAAGCTAAACCGCCATGCCACGACTGTTTCAGAGCAGGGAGGATTCGTTAATACACCCCTCAGAAGTTATGTTTCCAAAACCAGACGGCAAACACCCGCTGACCAACCGAGATAATTGTAGAGAATGGGCTCGATATTTCTCAGAACTACACAATTGCCAGGAGACCACATCAAGATGGCCCAAAGAGACTCCCGCACAAGTAATCCCAGAATCTCCACCAGCTACCAAAGAGGAAATCCATAGACACATCTTCAGACTCAAGAATAACACGGCATCTGAAGATGGTACAGTTGCAGAACTATTGCGGAACACATGCCCAAATACACTTGAGGAGCTCACACAAACCATCATAGCAATCTGGAAAACGGAAAAGGTACTTGAAGAATGGAAATGTGCGCTCATCCATCCGTTACAGAAGAAAGATGTCAGAACAGGTGTCAACAACTACGGAGGGATTTCTCTCCTTGAAGTCACCTACAAAATTCTGTTCGCATGCCTTCTTCAAAGAACACAGGAACAGCTTGGATACAAAACTGGTGACTATCAAGCCGGTTTCCGACCGGGGCGTTCTTGCGTTGCACAAATTTTCAATTTAAAGATGCTACTGAAGTAAAGAGCAACCCGAAGCTCTCCGCTCGTCTGTATGTTCGCCGACTTCAAGAAGGCATAAGATTCCGTCGATCGACAGTCCCTATTTATCATCTTAGAAGAACAAGGACTTGATCGCAAGACATTAATACTCATCAAGGAAACACCCACGGACACGAAGTCAAAAGTGAAATTCATGGGCGAATTGTCAGAGCCCTTTGAGATAAACACCGGTGTGCGACAAGGTGATGGATTGTCACCCCTGCTCTTCAATCGTGTTCTGGATAAAGTCATCCAAGAATGGGAGAAAGAATTGAAAACCCAGGACCACTGGAAACCCATTCAACTCGGGCGAAAGAATGATGAGATCAATGTCAGTTGTTTAGCTTTCGCAGACGACCTAGCGATACTAGCGGCCTGAGAAAATACAGCTATCAAAGAGATTGAAGTCCTCAAGTTATGAGCTGAGAAAACTGGACTACAAATTTTATTCGAGAAGAGCAAGTTCATTTGCATTAAATTCGGCATTCAGGAACTGAACACAAAATACGGGCAGATCAAACGTCTTCCACGCTTCAAATATCTCGGTGAGATGATAGAACCAACAGGGTTGGAAGAGGAATTTCGGTTACGAAAGCTCAAACGAGCATGTGGGAGAACGCGTGAATTCTACAACGAGAAATGTATGTCCATTCACAGAATGATCAAGCATTAGAATACAGTGATTAAACCTGAAGTGCTGTACGCGACCAAAACCTTGGTACTTAACAGAAAAGGCGATCTGGAGAACATCTTGAAGGAAGAAAGAAAGATCATGAGGAAAATGCTGGGTCCAGATAAAACAGAAGAGGGGTATAAACTCAAATCGCGCAAAGCAACAGAAGAACTGTCCAACCTTGTTGCAGATATCAGGAAACGAAGACTGAAATTCTATGGACACATTCATAGACTCCATCTTCAAGGCTAACTCACAGATTTTCACATACTCTGCAAAACTGAAGAACATTCCATGGATAGATGAAGTCAAATATGACTTGGAAAAGTCACATATAGGAACATCGGACATACTAGACAGGAAACTTTACCGTCAGAAGATAAATAGCTGGGTAGTAAAGCCAGAGAACGAAGTTCCTAAAAGATCAGGAACCAAGTGGTCAGAAGAAAGCAAATAGCGAAACAATGAAAGCTATATGAGCTATTAGAAAGGCGAATCATGAGTGATCCGACAGGCTCCATACGCAAATAATAATATACTGAGTAATCAGAAAGTTAGTATAAATTTGAAAACTTAATAAACCACGGAATAATGTAGATAGAGATGTAAAAAGTGACACACATGCTTGGAATGACACGGACGCAAAAAAAAACAAAGTTCACAAAAGTCCGAGAGATGGCGCTGCACAGCAAAACGTAACTGCTACCATGACGGGTGAGAGGTACACCGGTATGTTACAGAATCGCATCATCCCCAGCCTGGTTGATAAACACCTGCTGGAACGTACGATGTTTATGCAGGATTGCGCTCCACCCCACATTGCTAGAAGCGTGAAAGATCTCTTACGCCCGTCGTTTGGTGATGATCGTGTGCTCAGCTGCCACTTTCGCCATTCTTGGGCTCCCAGGTCCCCAGACCTCAGTCTGTGCGATTATTGGCTTTGAGGTACCTGAAGTCGGGAGTGTATTGTGATCGACCGACATCTCTAGGGATCCTGAAAGACAAAATACGACGCCAATGCCTCACGATAACTCCGGACATGCTTTACAGTGCTGTTCACAACATTATTCCTCGACTAAACCTATTGTTGATGAATGATGGTGAACATATTGAGCATTTCCTGTAAAGAACATCATCTTTGCTTTGTCTTACTTTGTTATGCTAATTATTGCTATTCTGATCAGATGAAGCGCCATCTGTCGGACATTGTTTGAACTTTCGTATATTTTTTTTTTTGGTTCTAATAAAACCCCATGTCATTCCAAGCATGTGTGTCAAGTTGTATCTCTCTATCTACATTATTCTGTGATTTATTCAGTTTTCAAATTTATACTGACTTGTTTATCACCCGGTATGTGGCAGTTTAACATCACTAAAACTGAAACACATAAAAGTGCCAAATTTCCTGGTAAGATGTTTGCAGGTTAAAATAAAAGTTTTTCTAATATTAAAGATTTTGTTCTGGGTAACCAGATATTACCACTTTCAAACAACCATTGCTGTTTATTTACTTGAACTAAGTAATCAATTGCAAGGGCTCTAGTTTGGCGCGAAACAAACAGGAAGCAGGAACCAAATGCCCTTGTACCTCTTGCGTATAGGTGGCAGGCTTACACGCATCCAACTATATAGTCTCGTAGCAGGGCGATTAATTAGTTTCTCCATTTTTTTTATGGTGCAGTTACCGTGTTTCCACAACTGTTACTCAGTTAACGAAAAGCCGATCAAGTTGCTTAACTGGAAATTTTATTAGATCTACGACCGGTTTCGGGCTTTATATTAAGCCGTTATCAAGTTTACCTGAAAGGTATGGTGTACAGAAGTAACGTAAAATGTGATGTTGCTTCTCTACAGCATAACTTTTAGGTTGATAATGGCCTAATATAAAGACCGAAACCGGTCGTGTGAAGACAACATAAAGTTCAGGTTGAGGAACTGGAACTGGAGCGACTTTTCTTTTATTTAAGGGATGTTAATATCATAACAGCCGCGCGGGGCAGCCGTGCGGTCTGGGGCGGCTGGTCAAGGTTCGCGCGGCTCCCCCCGTAGGAGGTTCAATTCCTCCCACGGTCATGGGTGTATGTGCTGTCCTTAGCATAAGTTAGATTAAGTAGTGTGTAAGCCTAGGGACCGATGACGTCAGCATTATGCTCCCAGAGTCCTTACCAAAAAATTCCAGTTTTATTATAACAAAACATAAAGGCAGCACAATGATAAGAAAGTAATAGCTAATCATTTTTTAAGATTCTCTACAAGTAAATTCACAGTTTACGAGGAGAACACGGCAAGTGTCAAACCAGTAGCCCAGGAACTTCGCTCAGTGGGAGAGGTGTCAAAATAATGGAACACACGTCTTGGCTTCTGTAGAGACTTTACCGTTTCTGAGAAAGCGACGGTCAAAGTTTTCGAGGTATTGTATGTGCCTCTGGCACAGAGTCTAACGTCGCGGCCTCTACACGAACGTTTCCTATCAAGTCAAGGGATACAACGGCGTTGTATTAATTGTAAAGTTACAGCTGCATTACACAGTAAGCGTCATACATTTATTAGATTATATATATATATATTCTCTTATTCCCACATTTCATTCTTACATCAATTATTATCTCAGTTCTTATATTTTAACCTTATGTTTGTTCTTCAGGAAGATTTGTTGCATTCCTTTCGGTGATACCGATCGTAGAAACCTTCGGAACATAGAAATTCCGAACACTACGAGCATCGCACGATGGAAGGTTATCCGAAGTGACATTTCTTTGTACGAACCTCACTTGGGAAAGGAAACGGCAGTAACATTCCTGATGATTTCGCACGTTGGCAATAATTTCGCGGCAAACATGCATAACGGATCACTTTATCGAAAACTGACGCTTGCAGTCGGTTATTAACCACGATACAGGAATTTCACCGAAAACGATTTCAAATAAATTTCTCTTTCGTTACGTTATCTTCTTTCTTTCTTTTTTTTTTAATTCTTTCACCAGGCACACAGTTAGTAGGCGAATAAGGACAACGTTATTTCTATATACTTTGAAAATAGTCGCGTAGTAACCTTCTACGGACATGGATAGGTAAATGAAAAACAAAACCAAAAATAATAACCGCGTTCCGAACACGGGCCGCAAAACTGTGATGTCACGAGGTTAGATACTGTGTCACCGCTTCATTTGAAATCTTTGTTCGCTTAATGAACGCACTATCTGATCAAAAGTGTCTGGACACCTCCAAAAACCTACGTTTTTCATATTAGGTGCATTGTGCTGCCACCTGCTGGCAGGTACTCCATATCAGCGACCTCAATAGTCATACATCGTTAGAGAGCGTCATGGGGCGCTCCGCGCAACTCACGGACTTCGAACGTGGTCAGGTGATTGGGTGTCACTTGTGTCATACCTCTGTGCGCGAGATTTCCACACTCCTAAGCATCCCTAGGTCCACTGTTTCCAATGTGATAGTGAAGTGAAAACGTGAAGGGACACTTACAGCACAAAAGCGTACAGGCCGACCTCGTCTGTTGACTGACAAAGACCGCCGACAGTTGAAGAGGGTTGTAATGTGTAATAGGCAGACGTCTATCCAGACCATCACACAGGAATTAAAAACTGCATCAGGATACACTGCAAGTACCATGACAATTAGGCAGGAGGTTAGAAAACTCGGATTTCATGGTCGAGTGGCTGCTCATAAGCCACACATCACGCCGGTAAATGCCAAACGACGCCTCGCTTGGTGTAAAGAGCGTAAAAATTGGACGACTGAACACTGGAAAAACGTTGTGTAGAGTGACGAATCACGGTACACAATATGGCGATCCGATGGCAGGGTGTCGGTATGGCGAATGCCCGGTGAACGTCATCTGCCAGCATTTGTAGTGCCAACGGTAAAATTCGGAGGCGGTGGTATTATAGTGCGGTCGTGTTTTTCATGGATGGGGCTTGCACCCAATGTTGTGTTGCCTGGTACTATCACAACACAGGCCTACATTGATGTTTTAAGCACCTTCTTGCTTCCCACTGTTGAAGAGCAATTCGCAGGTGGCGACTGCATCTTTCGACACGATAGATCACCTGTTCATAATGCAAGGCCTGTGGTGGAGTGGTTACACGACAGTAACATCCCTGTAATGGACTGGCCTGCACAGAATCTCAACGTGAATCCCACAGAATGCCTTTGGGATGGTCTGGAACGCCGAATTCGAGCCAGGCGTCACCGATCGACATCGATATCCCTCCTCAGTGCAGCACTCCGTGGGGAATGGGCTGTCACTCCCCAAGAAACCTTCCAGCATCTGATTGAACGTATGTCTACGAGAGTGGAAGGGGTCATCAAGGATAAGGGTGGGCCAACACGGTAGTGAATGCCAGCATTACCGATGGAGGGCGCCACGGACTTGTAAGTCATTTTCAGCCAGATGTCCGGATACTTTTGATCACATAGTGTACATTAGGACTTCGAAAACCTTGACCGTCGTTTTTCAGAAATGGTCGAGTGTCTACAGATACGCTGAGACACGTGTTCGCTGATTTTAACCACTCTTCCTCTGAGCGCAGTCTTCTCCTCGTTAGTGTGATGAAGATGTGTGGCGTTGAGGAAAAAGTTCTGAACAATGGTCTAACCTAGCTCAGTGAATATTGGCTTCTAATGTAGTACTTGTTCAGTCAGGACTGGCAGAGGGTTAAGGCTTGAATAATCACAAACACTTTGACATTTCGTTGACACTCTGACGATCACCCGGTGAAACAGCAGCTGCTAACCGTGGCAACTATTTATCACTGATCGGCAGCTGGAAATGGTCTGCTGCCGGAACTGGTCGGCAACCGCAGATCGGCGACAACTGGTAGATTGAAGGTACGCGGCCACACTTATCCGCGAACGGTAGAAGATCGTCCATCGGCAAACTGTCCTGCGGATGAAGGATGTAGTTCCTGGTGTCAGAGCCCTCATAAATTTCGGCTAAGGGATCATAATGTTTGAATGTCTTGTGGCGTAAGCGTAATGCTTCCCATTGTGTGCGCCATCTATGTGGCGATTGATCATAACTATGTGGCACCACGCTGGAAAATGCCTGGCATATGGCGTCCTCTGTGGGCATAGCTGTGAACCGCATCTAACGGCTGGCACAGCAGTTCAGTTTTATATTTCTTAGTACACAATAGCTACTGTTTTCTAACAGTGGCAAGTTCAGGATGCAATAACAACAATGTGAATACCACAGATTGATATTCACTGCATAGAGCAGGCGCTAAGTCCCAGACAAGCATAATGAAAAGACTGTGGCACATTTAAGCTTTGAGACAAGAAACGTCCTTCTTCCGAAATAGAAAACACACACACTCACACAAGGGGACATAGGCAAGTAATCCTTGCGGTTCGTAACTATAGTGGTGGAGCCTTTGTCGACAGGAAGGATAAAAGGTCCTGATCACTTTTTAGGTGGTGGACTGCGGTTCGTTCTACGGATTTAAACTGGGTCTCCATGTAGAGGGGCTTGAGAAATGTTGGTGAGACAAGGTTCAAGGTTAGGAAGTGCTGGAAAGTTAAAAGCGTATGCAGGCAGATCACAATTGGATGGAGGACTGATCTGTGTCAGGCGAGATTCGTTATCGATTTTGGATTGAATCTGGTTAGTAGACTTGATGGCGCAACGGGTTCCTCTTTAGGGACCTGGAGATATGGCAACATGGGCATGACAAGTAAGAAGCTGTGTGGACTTCCCCCCGCCCCCTCCCCCTCAGTTGCTGAACATGCTACCCAACGTGATGTGCTTCACTTCAGGGACTCCTTCACAGCCTGCACCACGCGGATTCTAGCTGACGACACCGGCTGTACAGGTGGGAACTCTCCCTACAACATATCCTTCATTCCCATAGCCCCCTAGCCTCAGATTTCGCTAGTACGTGTCCTCCACCTACCTACCCTGTTCCGATTCCAGCGCCGGGCGGTGCGGCCCAGCGGTTCTAGGCCCTTCAGTCTGGAACCGCGCGACTGCTACGGTCGCAAGCTCGAATCCTGGTTCGGGCATGGATGTGTGTGATGTCCTTAGGTTAGTTAGGTTTAAGTAGTTCTGAGTTCTAGGGGACTGATGACCTCAGATATTAGATCCCATGGTGCTCAGAGCCATTTGAGCCATCCCACTCCAGCAAGACACACGCCTTTATCTACTAGCCTTTTCCCCTTCCCTTCTCTCCCCAATCAATTTGACCCTGCCCCTTACCAGACCACAGTGCAGACTCCTGGCTTTGAACCTAGCAGCCCAACCTGCCCCCATCTCATCCCTGCACGCTCCCACAGTTAGCACAGCATATTCCCCCTCCCCTAATCTGTTATTACTTCCTCTCCCCCACACTTTCGCCCCGCGCCTCCCCCTCCGCCCCCCCTGCCACTTCCGCCCCGTGTCTCCTTCTTAACGTCACCACCCACCCCAGCAGATCGCTGCTCACATCAGACATAGTGGCAGTCTGCAGTTGGACCCCAGCACACAGCTGGTGACTGTGTGTGTGTGTGTGTGTGTGTGTGTGTGTGTGTGATGGACGGAGGGAGAGAGGAAGAGAGAGAGAGAGAGAGAGAGAGAGGGACGTTTAGCACTCATTTTCATTGTGCCTGTCTGTGACTCACTGCCTTATCTATCTATGTGGGAGCACCAATCTACTCTTTTCATATTGTTATTACTGTGTTACTAATGTCTTCCAAATTATTCTAAGCTTTCGAATTTAGCCAGCTCGTTTAAAATACACAAATAAACATCGTTATTCCTTAGGTCTTTTTGTCCGCCTTCAGTTCATATTGTTTATTTGTTCTACACAAGACTCATCTCTCATAAAGTGTGACTGATACTCTGATTCTTCATTCTGATCTCTCTCTTTTTTTGTGACTGTTCATGACATTTTGCTAACAATATCTGTGAAACTGTTTTAGTGTGATGCTTTGATTTTCATCTGGTTTAAAGACTTACGCCTTCTGGTATATGATGGCTCTTCACTTGGATTCTTGCTATCTGATGTTACAATATTTTCGGTTTCACCGTGGGATCAAGTAAAATCCACTCCCTTACCTTCTGCTCTCCAGTTAATTTGTTAACATTTGGAGCAAACTTCCATGTAATATTTTAGAAAACATAGTCATAGTGAAAATTCAAAACCACTGTTATTGTGTACAAAATTCGGTAGAGCGATGCTACTGACTTCTCGGATAAAAAGTCTAATACCGAAATTGAAAAGTTCAATACGGTAGATACTATAAGGTGGAGGAAATTTGAAAGAAGTATGAGTAGTTTGACAAAAATTGTTTGCTTGGGATCTTCGACAATGCTAAATACGAGTTCGAAATAAAAATTGTGAAATTAAAATAGTGGATCACATACGATGGATAAATAAAAAAAAAATGCTGTAAGTTCCTCTTATATCAGTTTCTCACTGGCTAATACTTGTCTTTTAAGAATCCATCACTGCGGCAAACTTTATTTAAAAATGCAAAATTTAAACCGGTTCTGTGATGCCTTGGAAGAACTGCAGGATATCTCTAAAGGGTTCATTTTCGGATCATATTACACCTGAATTGGCCTAATTCGACCACGTTTCGCTGTTATACAATAACAGGGTGGCGGTGAAAGAACAATAAAATAATAACACAAAGTAAACGAAATTGTGAGTGGATACAAGCAGCGTAGTAAATAATACAAAAATCTAATGATAACTCGAATAAGTTAATACCGACGACAAGAGGAGCTACACCACAACTTTGAGACGAACTTCGTGATATGCATGTCATTAGCTCATTAGCTCCTGTTCTGGCGTGATGCCTGCTCTTGTTGTGTCACTTTTTTATACTAATTTTGTACAGACACTATGAACCACATTTACATATAAGAGCTCTTATTGTGTTAATGGATCAGTATTGTATTACTTATTGCTCCTGTATACGGTGTAGGTTCACAGCATTTTGCTGTGTACATCTTACTGTTGACACTCGCAAATAATGCGGTAGGTATAAATATATACCATTTTTTATCTTTAAATTTTTAAAATTTATGAACTTTTCGTCCCTAATTTTAATATGCTTACCTCAAAAAAATGGTTCAAATGGCTCGGAGCACTATGGGACTTAACTTCTGTGGTCATCAGTCCCCTAGAACTTAGAACTACTTAAACCTAACTAACCTAAGGACATCACACACATCCATGCCCGAGGCAGGATTCGAACCTGCGACCGTAGCAGTCGCGCGGTTCCGGACTGAGCGCCTTAACCGCGAGACCACCGCGGCCGGCTATGCTTACCTCACTTCTACTTATTTGTGGTGTATTTTCCTGTACAGTCTTCTGAATAAGTGCCCAAAAGAAGTAAAGAAATCAAATTTTTTCTGTGCAACCTGTTGCTTATTATTTAGTCGTATACGACTACAGAGCTGGGGATGGGTGAAATACTAAAAATAATGCTTTAGGAATATGTGTTTGAATGAAAGAAAATGGTAACTAGCAAAATGTTCGCTCTGAGTGTAATTGTTTAGGAAATCCTGTGTTTCTTATGCAGTTTCCACTGAACGATCTGAAGCGCCATCTAAATTCGAGCCGTGTAATGGATTCTGCAGGGTCATTTCCCCTTTTCGCTCACCTAATGAGTGCGGCGTTCTCTGCCGACACACAATGCGCCCTGTTTATCGGCTTGCGCTGCAGAGCTGGATTCGACCGAAATTAGCTCTCTCCGCCTAACAGTTGTTGCGGGATATGCGAGAGCTTGAGAAATCCGCCGCAAGTGTTTGCAAACAAGGCAGCTGTATCCCCTCACGCGTTTGATTAACATCTTCCCAGAATTCATGCACTCGACAGCCGCTACACCGCCTCCTCGAGTTCCTCCGCTCACGAGTAATGTGATAATGAGCTGCGCTAAGGTGGACGATTCATTTTCCACGAAGAGCGAGAGATCTTGATCCCTTCCTGCTATTCCCGGCAAGTAGAAACAAAACAGGAAATAAAATGAAAACAGGAAAAAGAATGCTTGGGGGAAGGTAATACTCCACCACTAATCCCACTCCAGGCGGTCTTAACGCACACGTAACGCGCAGTAAGGTCTCTCTGGGGATTTTCCCTGCTTTAATCACTCTTGCCGCGGAAAACCGGACGAATTTCGCGGAGGCTCGGCATCCCAGTAACAGGAGTCTTCCTTTCATTGGAAAAATCTCACGTACGGGGGTCGCGAGATTCAATTTCCAGCACTTTTACAGGCGGTGCACGCCTCCTCTGCTAAAGCGTAAATCCATTTTCCGTATCCGACTTCCGTCTCTGGGAATGGGATTCACTCACACAATTTCGTGGACACGCCAAAGTCGCAATGGAGTGCTGTACGATACGTCAGCACCCTGCACGTTAGAGGAGCAGTTTCCTTTTCTATCATGTGGCAGTCCAATTAACAGGTAATCTAATAACTTTTATGAATAAATTTCGTTTATTTACGATAATGGTCACAAGACTTTTGGTCCTTAGACTACCGGTTTCGGTCAGCAATGACCATCTTCAGATCTGCAACAAAATATGGGAAACACAATACAACTAGTGAACAGATTATGCCTTAGAACAATTAAATAGGCCCTAAGGGAGAGAAGGAAACATAGTGGGTGAATATGGATTGGGGGAGAGAAATGAAAGAGGAACCCGTCTGGTAGAATTTTGCACAGAGCATAACTTAATCATAGCTAACACTTGGTTCAAGAATCTTAAAAGAAGGTTGTATACGTGGAAGAATCCTGGAGATACTAGAAGGTATCAGATAGATTATATAATGGTAAGACAGAGATTTAGGAACCAGGTTTTAAATTGTAAGACATTTCCAGGGGCAGATGTGGACTCTGACCACAATCTATTGGTTATGAACTGTAGGTTAAAACTGAAGAAACTGCAAAAAGGTGGGAATTTAAGGAGATGGGACCTGGATAAGCTGAAAGAACCAGAGGTTGTACAGAGTTTCGGGGAGAGCATAAGGGAACAATTGACAGTACTGGGGGAAAGAAATACACTAGAAGAAGAATGGGTAGCTTTGAGGGATGAAATAGTGAAGGCAGCAGAGGATCAAACTGGTGAAAAGACGAGGGCTAGTAGAAACCCTTGGGTAACAGAAGAAATATTGAATTTAATTGATGAAAGGAGAAAATATAAAAATGCAGTAAATGAAGCAGGCAAAAAGGAATACAAACGTCTCAAAAATGAGATCGACAGGAAGTGTAAAATGGCTAAGCAGGGATGGCTAGAGGACAAATGTAAGGATGTAGGGGATTATCTCACTGGGGGTAAGATAGATACTGCTTACAGGAAAATTAGAGAGACCTTTGAAGAAAGGAGAACCACTTGCATGAATACCAAGAGCTTTGATGGAAACCCAGATCTAAGCAAAGATGGGAAAGCAGAAAGCTAGAAGGAGTATATAGGGGGTCTATACAAGGGCGATGTACTTGAGGACAATATTATGGAAATGGAAGAGGATGTAGATGAAGATGAAATGGGAGATACGATACTGCGTGAAGAGTTTGACAGAGCACTGAAAGACCTGAGTCGAAACAAGGCCCCGGGAGTAGACAACATTCCATTAGAACTACTGACGGCCTTGAGAGAGCCAGTCCTGACAAAACTCTACCATCTGGTGATCAAGATGTATGAGACAGGCGAAATACCCTCAGACTTCAAGAAGAATATAATAATTCCAATCCCAAAGAAAGCAGGTGTTGACAGATGTGAAAATTACCGAACTATCAGCTTAATAAGTCACGTCTGCAAAATACTACCGCGAATTCTATACAGACGAATGGAAAAAACTGGTAGAAGCCGAGCTCGGCGAAGATCAGTTTGGATTCCGCAGAAATATTGGAACACGTGGGGCAATACTGACCCTACGACTTATCTTAGAAAATAAATTAAGGAAAGGCAAACCTACATTTCTAGCATTTGTAGACTTAGAGAAAGCTTTTGACAATGTTGACTGGAATACTCTCTTTCAAATTCTAAAGGTGGCAGGGTTAAAATACAGGGAGCGAAAGGCTATTTACAATTTGTACAGAAACCAGATGGCAGTTATAATTGTCGAGGGGCATGAAAGGGAAGCAGCGGTTGGGAAGGGAGGTAGACAGGGTTATGGCCTGTCCCCGATGTTATTCAATCTGTATATTGAGCAAGCAGTAAAGGAAACAAAAGAAAAATTCGGAGTAGGTATTAAACTCCATGGAGAAGAAATAAAAACGTTGAGGTTCGTCGATGACATTGTAGTTCTGTCAGAGACAGCAAAGGACTTGGAAGAGCTGTTGAACGGAACGGACAGTGTCTTGAAAGGAGGATATAAGATGAACATCAACAAAAGGAAAACGAGGATAATGGAATGTAGTCGAATTAAGTCGGGTGATGCTGAGGGAATTAGATTAGGAAATGAGACACTTAAAGTAGTAAAGGAGTTTTGCTATTTGGGGAGTAAAATAACTGATGATGGTCGAAGTAGAGAGGACATAAAATGTAGACTGGCAATGGCAAGGAAAGCGTTTCTGAAGAAGAGAAATTTGTTAACATCGAGTATAGATTTAAGTGCCAGGAAGTCGTTTCTGAAGGTATTTGTATGGAATGTTGCCATGTATGGAAGTGAAACATGGACGATAAATAGTTTGTACAAGAAGAGAAGAGAAGAGAAGCTTTCGAAATGTGGTGCTACAGAAGAATGCTGAAGATTAGATGGGTAGATCACATAACTAATTAGGAGGTATGGAATAGAATTGGGGAGAAGAGGAGTTTGTAGCACAACTTGACAAGAAGAAGGGACCAGTTGGTAGGACATGTTCTGAGGCATCAAGAGATCACAAATTTAGCATTGGAGGGCAGCGTGGAGGTTAAAAATCGTAGAGGGAGACCAAGAGATGAATATACTAAGCAGATTCAGAAGGATGTAGGTTGCAGTAAGTACTGGGAGATGAAGAAGCTTGCACAGGATAGGTTAGCATGGAGAGCTGCATCAAATCAGTCTCCGGACTGAAGACAACAACAACAACAACGAAACATTATTACTTTATGGGTATGGAAATACGCACTTAAAATATAACGAGGCACACCTATTTTATAACACGTACTGAAATAATAAAGCCGTTGTGACACCGTCACAAAATATGCAGAAAAAACCGCATAGCATCTGATGTGTATGGGTCGTCTGGGTAGAACGGTACGCACACGTCGCATTAGGTATCGGTGCACCGAGGTGGATGGAAGAACCATGACTGTGTAAACAAATTAGTGACGCACAAATATACACTTCATTGCTCTATGTTACTTAACTAAAATTGTACAGCAACTCGTTGGATGTGCTTCCGGACAGGTACAGGTAATGACAGAATGAATGCTTTTACGACCGGGTAACACTGCTTCTGGTAAACCTTTAAGGATACATGGTCGTGATGCACGAAACACTTTTGCTCCGAACGTTTCGTCCAGAACTGCGGTGGACATCTTCAGAGGCGCTGCTCATGCGTTGAGTCGGCAAGGCTCAACGGAGGAGCGACCCCTCTGAAGATGTCCACCGCAGTTCTGGACGAAACGTTAGGAGCAAAAGAGTTTCGTGAACCACGACCTTACATCCTGAATGGTTTACCAACAGCAGATACAACCAGGCAGTGGCCTGACAAGGCGTGTGTTATTGAATACAATGTCAACAAGAATATGTGCGTCCTGGGGCCATTAGGACCACAATGTCAGTCACTGTAGTAAACACTCGTCCATATGCGAAGGCTACGGGCGAATGCGCTTGTAGATTAAATCTCGCAGGCTGTGCTCCACTACGAACTGAAGCTATGAACTGCAACCAGAGAACTCTTAGACGCCTTGCTAAACCCACAGGACAGGACAGGTAGTTTAAGTTGTGAAAAGTGGCCAAAGTAAGCGGCTGTCAGTTACACTCGAACATACAACCTTTTATTTGATCAAACATTACAAGAGTCAAGAAAAATTGTTTTTAAAGAAATCACAGCTTTAGTTTTGGAACTTAATTAGCGGCTGAATGCGCCGTACAATCTCATGCCTTATGCTTTAATTTAGAAACGGCTGAAAGCCAATAACTTAAAGCTCAACCAAAATCAGAAATTTAAAAGGCAAAACCTTATCTTAAAACAGTTCCTTAACTAGGCTGAAGGCGCAAAGAATCTGACACTTTAAGAGCAATCAACTGAAATTCAAAATCGACTGAAGGATCAACACTTAAGACTCAATAACATTAATTTTAAAAATGCCAAAGTCTTTACGTAAAACAGTTCTTAAACTAGGCAGAAGGCCCAAACCATCTGACGCCTTAACGGCAAAACAACTTTAATTTAAAAATCGGCTAGAAGCCATGCAAGTACAAACAACAAGAACAAACAAGAAAAGGCATTACACCCAAGGGCGCTCAGAAATTCCGAGGGTCGGCCTGGAATTCAAAAACTAATGCTCGCTTAGGTGAGACAGGCAGTCGGCCCAACCATTCTCAATCCAACGACAAACTAACCAACAGACAGACAGTCAACGGATCCACTGACAAGATAACCTCAACTTCACCCGACCGGCACACAAAAGGTAGTTCAATGGAACAACGTAGAAGGTATTCTCACACACAACCATTTATACGTAGAGCTGTCAAACTACACACAGTGCTGGACAGCAACAACATGATGAGGAAAGTACACTGCCTGACTTCACGTTAACGGCCAGGGCAGGTAACCGGAACGTTAACGACCACAAGGCAGAAGATTCCGATGGTGCACTTCAGTTCAAGTAACCAAGTACAGTTAAACCCCACCGGAGTGTGGCTAAAATTTGCCAATTTGAAAACACATGTTGTTGCTCGCAGGAATATCCCAACAGCTGACAACGAACTCCAAACGACACAATATGAACAGTCGTGACTTGCTGGTAGATTAAGTAATGTCTAGGATCGGTGAGCAACGAAGTTCACAGCAATGGGAACAGCACCACACAGCCGGCCGGGGTGGCCGAGCGGTTCTAGGGTCTACAGTCCGGAACAGCGCGCCCGCTTCGGTCGCAGGTTCGAATCCTGCCTTGGGTGTGGATGTGTGTGATGTCCTTAGGTTAGTTAGGTTTAAGTAGTTCTAAGTTCTAGGGGACTGATGACCACACATGTCAAGTCCCATAGTGCTGAGAGCCATTTGAAACATTTGAACAGCACCACACACTCCTGCACTGCATAGTGGCCGCCAGCAGGCCCTGCCAATCTAAGCGCCGTGGAGATTTACCCGCTGCTCCACGCCAACGGACCAACTCCCAGGTCCAGAAACGGTGAAAGGACCAAATATACGTCGGCCGATAAGACGACCAAGCGAACGACCAACCAAGGGTCGTCCTCCTTCAATCTCCATCCATCCGTCAGTTCATGTGTGTCGCCAGCGGTCGGCGAGCCCTGGCTGTCGGCGCCTCACCGGCGCACTGTCCCCGACTTCACTGCTGCTGCGTCCCGACTGCACTGCTGGTCCGTCTCCAGACACAAGACGACCCAGAGGTACTGTCGGTCACTCCAGAGATGCGCGCTGCTGCTGCCGCTCATGGGCAAGTAAGGGAGGAAGTTGGTGACGCCAGTAAATGGAATAAGAAAACGAGATGGCAGTACGGTAATAGAAGATGACAAACAATAAATGGGATAAACGTGAGCCGTGCGCGGCTAAAACTCCATACTAGAACTGTCACACGCCACGGCTGAACTCAACCCTGATGCCCCATGTAGCCGCCGCTTATCACAACTCGGGAGTCCACCTCATGGGCGGCGGCGCGGAGGTTGCTGATTGGACCGAGCTTATGGTTGGCGGCGAACTTCAAAGCGCTAGCGGTGACGTCAGTCGGGGACTGTCCGAGCGCGCCAGCTCCGGCTGCGTCCATTGGCGACGACACACCTCCATCGTCACACATCTTTAAAATATGATGGCAGAGTCACGCTGTCTCTATCGCTGTTGGTCACAACAAACTGCAATACAGTAGCCAAAACATATGTTCGTGCCTTAAGCTCGTTAGATGACGCCATTCTAAGTCTACACACAGTTGTCAGTTACAGTGAATAGTACAATAGGTAAAAATCTATAGTCGGCTTGCCAAATGCATAGGTCACTACAGTGATAAAGTGTAGTATTTAAAACACAAAAAGTTAATTTTAAAATAGTTAAAAGGAATTTGTGATGTGATATGACTTTGAGACGCTCTTGCGGCCAATGTAGATGAAACTAATAACATACAGAAGAGCAAGCTTAAGGAAACACTACTGGCCATTAAAATTGGTACGCCACGAAACTGACCTCCGGCCCGAGTGGCGGAGCGGTTCTAGGCACTACAGTCTGGAACCGCGCGACCGCTACGGTCGCAGGTTCAAATCCTGCCTCGGGCATGGATGTGTGTGATGTCCTTAGGCTAGATAGGTTTAGGTAGTTCTAAGTTCTAGGGGACTGATGAACTCAGAAGTTAAGTCCCATAGTGCTCCGAGCCATTTGAACCATTTGCTACAGACGAGAAATTTAACCAACAGGAAGAAGATGCTGTGATATGCAGATGATTAGATTTTCAGAGCATTCACACAAGGTTAGCGCCGTTGGCGACACTTACAACGTGCTGACATGAGGAAAGTTTCCAACCGATTTCTCATACACAAACAGCAGTTGACCGGCGTTGCCTGGTGAAACGTTGTTGTCATGCCTCATGTAAGGAGGAGAAATGCGTACCATCACGTTTCCGACTTTGATAAAGGTCGGATTGTAGCCTATCGCGACATTGCTGCTCGCGTTGGTCGAGATCCAATGACTGTTAGCAGAATATGGAATCGGTGGGTTGAGGAGGGTAATACCGAACGCCATGCTGGATCCCAACGGCCTCGTATCACTAGCAGTCGAGATGACAGGCATCTTATCCGCATGGCAGTAACGGATCGTGCAGCCACCTCTCGATCTCTGAGTCAACAGATGGAGATGTTTGAAAGACAGCAACCATCTGCACGAACAGTTCGACGACGTTTTCAGCAGAATGAACTTTCAGCTCGGAGTTCATGGCTGCATCACAGACAGGAGCGCCTGAGATTCTGTACTCAACGACGGACCTGGGTGCACGAATGGCAAAACATCATTTTTTCGGATGAATCCAGGTTCTGTTTACAGCATCATGATGGTCGCATCCGTGTTTGGCGACACCGCGGTGAACGCACATTGGAAGCGTGTATTCGTCATCTCCACACTGGCGTATCACCCGGCGTTATGGTACAGGGTGCCATTAGTTACACGTCTCGGTCACATCTTGTTCGCATTGACGGCACTTTGAACAGTGGACGTTACATTTCAGATGTGTTACGATCCGTGGCTCTACCCTTCATTCGATCCCTGCGAAACCCAACATTTCAGTAGGATAATGTACGACCGCATGTTGCAGTTGCTGTACGTGCCTTTCTGATTACAGAAAATGTTCGACTCCTGCCCTGGCCACCACATTCTCCAGATCTCTCACCAATTGAAAACGTCTGGTCAGTGGTGACCGAGCAAGTGGCTCGTCACAACACGCCAGTCACTACTCTTGATGAACTGTGGTATCGTGTTGAAGCTGCATGGGCAGCTGTACCTGTACACGCCATTCAAGCTCTGTTTGACTCAATGCCGAGGCGTATCAAGTCCGTTATTACGGACGGAGGTGGTTGTTCTGGGTACTGATTTCTCAGGATCTATTCACCCAAACTGCGTGAAAATGTAATCACATGTCAGTTCTAGTATACTATATTTGTCCATTGAATACCCGTTTATCAAATTGGTTCAAATGGCTCTGAGCACTATGGGACTCAACTGCTGTGGTCATAAGTCCCCTAGAACTTAGAACTACTTAAACCTAACTAACCTAAGGACATCACACACATCCATGCCCGAGGCAGGATTCGAACCTGCGACCGTAGCGGTCGTGCGGTTCCAGACTGTAGCGCCTTTAACCGCTCGGCCACTCCGGCCGGCTACCCGTTTATCATCTGCATTTCTTCTTGGTGTAGCTATTTTAATGGGCAGTAGTGTATGATGGCAGAGTCACGCTGTCTCTGTCGCTGCTGGTCATAACAAACTGCAATACGGTAGCTAAGTCTACACACAGTTGTCAGTTATAAGAATTCTATAGTATGCAATAAGTGGTGAGGTAAAACCTATAGTCGGCTTGCCAAATGTGTAAGTCACTACAGTGATAAAGTGTAATAATTAAAAACAAGAAAGTTAAATTTAAAATTGTTAAAAGGAAATTGTTAAGTGATAATATATGACTTTGAAACGTTCTTGTCGTCAATGTAGATGAAGTTAATAACATACACAAGAAAAAGATTACGGAAGTGATTAAATAACACAAAGTTGATAGACTAACCAATGAAAGAAGCGAAAAGGGATGATAACAAAAGTCTAAAGCAAGTAAACAGCGGCACCTGTTGACGTAGCCGCTGGATTGTGGCATAGGCGAGAAGTCGGCGGAGCTTAACCGCCAGCGGGCCTAAAGTAGTTGTTCCAAGAAAAGTGTAGCAAAATATCGTAACAGTCTATAATATTTTCTTGTTAATCAAATGAAAGGGAGAATCAATCGCGAGAGTAAAACGAAAAATGTAAGAAAGTGGAGCAAATATGTGATGCACTCTATACTACGTAACGATGGGCAGTATACAGGGCGTTACAAAAAGGTACGGCCAAACTTTCAGGAAACATTCCTCACACACAAATAAAGAAAATATGTTATGTGGACATGTGTCCGGAAACGCTTAATTTCCATGTTAGAGCTCATTTTAGTTTGTTCTTCCACCTACGCTCAATGGAGTACGTTATCATGATTTCATACGGGATACTCTACCTGTGCTGCTAGAACATGTGACTTTACAAGTACGACACAACATGTGGTTCATGCACGATGGAGCTCCTGCACATTTCAGTCGAAGTGTTCGTACACTTCTCAACAGATTCGGTGACCGATGGATTGGTAGAGGCGGACCAATTCCATGGCCTCCACGCTCTACTGACCTCAACCCTCTTGACTTTCACTTATGGGGGCATTTGAAAGCTCTTGTCTATGCAACCCCGGTACCAAATGTAGAGAGTCTTCGTGCTCGTATTGTGGACGGCTGTGATACAATACGCCATTCTCCAGGGCTGCATCAGCGCATCAGGGATTCCATGCGACGGAAGGTGGATGCATGTATCCTCGCTAACAGAGGACATTTTGAACATTTCCTGTAACAAAGTGTTTGAAGTCACGCCGATACGTTCTGTTGCTGTGTGTTTCCATTCCATGATTAATGTGATTTGAAGAGAAGTAATAAAATGAGCTCTAACATGGAAAGTAAGCGTTTCCGGACATATGTCCACATAACATATTTTCTTTCTTTGTGTGTGAGGAATGTTTCCTGAAAGTTTGGCCGTACCTTTTTGTAACACCCTGTATATATGATGACTTTTGAGCATTATTAAGGTAAATACATTGTTCTCTATCAAAATCTTTCATTTGCTAACAATGCCTATGAGTAGTTAGTGCCTTCAGTAGTTAGAATCTTTTATTTAGCTGGCAGTATAGGCACTCGCTGTATTGCAGTAGTTCGAGTAACGAAGATTTTTGTGAGATAAGTGATTGATGAAAGGTATAGGTTATTGTTAGTAACGGCCATTCTTTTGTAGGGAGTATTGAAAGTCAGATTGCGTTGCGCTAAAAATACTGTGTGTCAGTTTAGTGATGATCAGAATAAGTAAAGAGAGAAATGTCTGAGTACGTTCAGTTTTGCTCAGAAATTTGAAAATCAAATAACGTAAGGGGTTTGCCAACACAGTCATTTATAATTTTTCTAAGGGGAGGTTTCAAAATGTAAACAGAAATACGTTGGACAGCATCTACAGACGTAAAAAAGGACCACCAAGCTGTCATTAATTCCCTAAAATACATACGTGGATCACAAAATCACAGACAGCAATTTAATAAGTACCCAAAGATGAAAAAGGGAAGCCAAGAATAATTAGATGCAAGTACCAGTGTGTAACACACCATACTGCCATAACTTGTAGAAACAAAAACAAAAAAAATCAGCAAATACTGATAAAGTTCTATGTGTTATTAGCAGATACCTTGACAGTGCTAGCTATAGCCGAAATAAACCAATCGCAATAAAGAAATTCAGCTGAGGCAGCGAACTTGGATTCATATTTATAATGTCTTATTTATAATATCTCTCCACTTCGTAGATTCATCAGTTTTCGAATGCAATTTGATATTTCTTTATTTGAAAATATATGTCAATTTAAAACTGTATTGTAAGCGACCGCCGGCCAGTGTGGCCGTGCGGTTCTAGGCGCTTCAGTCTGGAACCGCGCGACCGCTATGGTCGCTGGATCGAATCCTGCCTCGAGCATGGATGTGTGTGATGTCCTTAGGTTGGTTAGGTTTAAGTTGTTCTAAGTTCTAGGGGACTGATAACCACAGATGTTAAGTCCCATAGTGCTTAGAGCCATTTGAACCATTTTTGTAAGCGTCCTTACTGCTGATAAATCCGCAGTGTTAGTGGCTTCCTACCCTTATTAGAACGACAGAAACCGGTCTATGGCACACGAAACGCCTAAACCTCGTGCGTGGCTTATTACAAACGAAGTGCGTGGGCCTGTGCAATTTCGAGCCGGTGAGAATGTCAGACGACACACAGTTCATCAAAGTCAGTGACCTTTACGCTCTTCCACATGCGACGCCGCTTCAGTTCACATCTGCAATTTCTCCACGGTGCACAGGTGGTCGGAAGTTAGAAAGACATTCGCATATATTCTAAGCGTGTTTCATCCAAATTACTAGTCTACACTCTACACAGTTCTACACGTGCTGATTTATTTGTCGTCGTCGCCGCTACTTCTCAGTCAAGTAGCTCCTCAGTTTACCTCACAAGGGCTGAGTGCACCCCACTTGCCAGCAGCGCTCGGCAGACTGCATGGTCACCCATTCAAGTGCTAGCCCAGCCCAACAGCGCTTAACGTCGGTTATCTGACGGGAACCGGTGTTAGCACTGCGGCAAGGCCGTTGGTCGAATTATGTGCCTAGTAAGTGGATTAAGGACGGAAAATGCTGAGGAGCAAAGCTGTTGCACACTCGGTTCAAAAGAGGACGCACAAATGACGACAGGCAAAGTGTAGTAGGGATTCGTGCGTCTGTGAAAAGATTTACGCACGAAGCATACAACAACCACCACCGTCATGTCTTAGTAAAAAATGTGACTGAGATACCGAGAAAATTCTGGCGCTACCTATAATCGCTAAACGGGGCTATGGGTTCAATCCAGTCACTCGTTGACTAGTCTCCCGTGGCAGCTGAAGATAGCGAAACGAAAACCAGGGTTTTAAATGTCGCGTTTAAGAAATCGTTCAAGAAGGAGACTCGTACAAACATAATGTAGTTTGGCCTTCGCACAGAGTCCCGTCTGGACGACATAGTAATAAGAATCCCTTGAGTAGAGAAACAACTGAAAGTTCAAACAAATAAGATGTCAGGTCCTGATGGCATTCCACTGCGGTCTTACAAAAAGTTTTCTACAGGACTGGCCCCTCACTTCGGTTAGATTTAGCGAGAAAATCGCTCCCAGCTCAAAGTCCAAAGTGACTGGAAAACGCGCAGGTGACACCCGTATATAAAAAGTGTAAAAGAATAAATCGGCAAAATTATAGACTAATATCCTTACGACTGGTTTGCTGTAGAATTCTTGAACATACTCTCAGTTTGAATATAATAAATTTTCCAGAGACCGCCGGCCGAAGTGGCCGAGCGGTTAAAGGCGCTACAGTCTGGAACCGCACGACCGCTACGGTCGCTGGTTCGAATCCTGCCTCGTGCATGGATGTGTGTGACGTCCTTAGGTTAGTTAGGTTTAACTGGTTCTAAGTTCTAGGGGACTAATGACCTCAGCAGTTGAGTCCCATAGTGCTCAGAGCCATTTGAACCATTTTGAACCAGAGACTGAAAAGCTTTTGTTCACTAATCGGCACGGTTTTAGAAAACATCGCCCGTGCGAAACTCAGCTTGCTCTTTCCTCACATGATATACTGCGAACTATGAATGAACGGAAACACCAATATTCCATGTTTCTAGATTTTCGAAAAGCGTTTGACACTGTGCTTCACTTCAGACTGTTAATGAAGGTACGAACGTATGAAATCGGTTTCCAGGTATATGAGTGGCGAGGATGTGTTAAGTAATTGAAGCCAGTATGTTGTCGTCGATAGCGATTGGCCATCAGAGACAAGGTTATCATCAGGAGTGAGATAAGACTATTATTTTCTGTATACATAAATGATCTGGCGAACAAGGTTGATAGCAATCTGCCGTGTACGCAAAGGTGTCGAAGCTGAGTGAGTGTAGAAGGATTCAAGATGATTGGATAAAATTTTTTAGTTGGTGTGATGAATGACAGCTAACTCCAAACGTGGAAAAATGTACGTTAATGTGGATGAGTAGCAAAAACAAACCCGTTATGTCAGGATATAGCAGAGTCACGTCGTTTAAATATCTGGGCGAAATGTTGCAGAGCAAAATGAAGTGGAACGAGCATATTCGTAGAATTTTAGGGAAGTATGGTTCATCCGTAAAGGAGACCGCGTATAGGACACAACGTACTACCTGTTCTTGAGTACTTCTCGAGTATTTGATATCCGTACCAGGTCAGATTGAAGCATTCAAAGACGGCCTCCTAGATTTATATCGCAAGTATTACGGATATGAGTTGGAAACTCAAATGGGAATCTCTGGAGGGGAAAGCGACTTTCTTTTCAAGGAACAAAACAGAGTTTTTAGAGAACCAGCATCTGAAGGCGACTTCAGAAGGATTCTACTACTACCAACATACATTTCGCGAAAGGACTACAAAGAAAAGGTGCGAGAATTTAAGGCTCATGTGGGGGTTATAGATAGTCATTTTTCCTCGCTTTTTTTTGCGATTAGTAGTGGCACGGGAGTACTCTCCAGCACGCACCATATGGTGGATTTCGGAGTATGTATGTAGATTTGGTGTATAATTGTTTAGATTTATTTATGGAAACAATTTTGCAATATTTTAATTGTATATAAACTGTGTGTGTATGTATGTCTGTGAGTGAGTGTGTGTGTGTGTGTGTGTGTGTGTAAAGGATGGAGTATAACGACAATAATAATAATAATGTTAGTTAGAGCATGAATTTTGTGCACTATTTTAAGAGAATTTAATTTTTATAACACAATTTACAATGCCATAGATTCGCTGTTTGCGAGCGAAAATGATATTTTGTATCATAGTTTTCAAGTAAAGTGTAAAATTTCTAAAGTGTTTTTGTTTTGATGTATGAAAAATTTATCACGGTATCATTAAAAAGTGACTTTACACTAAGAAAAAAAATGGTAAAGCGCGAGCCTGGAAACTGTAAGGTTCTCAGTCAGACACCAGAATTTATCACTCTACCTTTAACGCTAGCCTTCAACTCACAGTAACGTGAAGATATTTCAGGAACGACACGTGGTTCAGATTCTACGTTTAAGTGTTGGTCCCCTATCCCCGGAAAGATAACAGCGGTAGATTAAGTGCAAAAAAGATGCCGATGTGGCGTCCAATTTAATTAACTTCTAAAGAGGCGACTCGGAAATCCTTCTGGACTGTGGAGCCCACCTTGCAAGAGTCGTCTTCCATAGAGTGGAGCTGGAGATACGCTGTAGGGTGGAATGTCTGAACGCAATATGCAAAATATTAAAATATACGGGATTCCTAAAATCTCACTGGGGATTAATGTGATTGTATGAGTGGATATTCACAAATACGAAAATGTGAGCTTTCAAACGCCTATGTTACTGTAATTAGAATTTCCGATTATATTGTGACACAATTTTGGTGGGCAGTAGGTTGTAACGCAATCTGTCGTGAACTCACGTTAGTTGCTGTCTTTTAGTGGCTCTGAAGCCATTGAAACCTCACAGATTTTCACACTGGCTATAATTAAATTGTTGCGATCGCTCCTACCTGTGCAAATAACAAACAGTATGTTGAAGAAACGGCAACAAACGTAGAAATTATGCACTGATTCTAAAGTAAATATGTACTATAAAATTATTCACACTATGTATGGAACCAAACAGTACACATGTAACTAATGTTTTTCGTTATGTACTATAGCGACGCTAACTGTGAGCGTTTTAGAATAAAGAAACCCAATGATGACGGCACTATACCGCTGAAACTAGTTTTGGGGAGTAAATAAACAGAAAGTGCTTGCATCAAGGCAGACCCACAATCCCATATTGTTTTACGCACACGCAGGCCAACAGAAGAGTTCTTTTTACGACGATTGAATCTTCTACAGAATTCAAAAGATGTATCTTAGGCGCTGTGTGAAGGATGTCGAGATGCGTATTAATGGACCAGTTGCAGTTAAATAATCATAAAGTTCAGCAGTGCGGTGTGACCTTAGAAGCGATTTTCGAAAATTCTGCCGAGTTTTACTTTTAAAGTGAATTGTATTCATGTCCTTTGAATAAAATTCTTTTAATCATTTAACACATCACTTAACGCTACACATCCCCTTCCCTTTCCTAATGCGAGCATTGTGTACACTTCCTGTTCTTTAGAATTCCAGCCAGTGGATTGAAAATCAGCAGTTGAGAAGCAATTCATTGATGAGCAAGGACATCATGATATCTATTTTTTCTCCTTTAATTCTCCTTCATTATCATTTTTTGTGTATCTCGATTAAAGTAAATGATTTCATAATATCATATTTTAGTACATATATGATATGCGTTTTATATTATTATTACTATACACAGTATTATAAGTTCTTATATAGCATATATTGGTTTCACATCATGTCGCTTTAATTTTACGAGTACCTAATTTTTTTACACATTTGTTAGCGACTGCAGTTCAAATCTTCCTTCTTATACTTTTGTTATTGTTATTATTATCATTAATACTACTACTATTACTATTATTATTATAACTATTCAACTGTAATATGGCTATTTTATTGTCTCTCCATTTCAAGTCAGAGATCTCATCAAAATTTGTTTTCTTAATAGTAATATACTCTCCATTTCTTCTTTCAATATTCCTGACTTCTGATGTTTAGCAAGTCATTACTCTTTGCTCTTCTGCTGTTCATCACTATCATATTAGTTTCCTTGTTTTAAAACAGAATGCTTTGTTAAACAGGCTGTATTTTCCAGTTAACATTTATTGTAAATTGAATTTAGTTCAAACATGCCAGGAATGTGAACTATAAGTCTATAGTCACACATTCAAAAACAAACACTACTTTGTATTTGGATAAAGCATCATCAAAATGCGATTTCGCCTTGCTTCAGCAGACACCTCTCTTTCTGGAGTCTAATATTTATTCTCAAGGTATCTCTTTTAATATTATTTATATATTTGTATAAATTATTTATCTGTATTCCTCACGATTATGTATCATACTCTTACCTTATTCTAACACCGTTCAGTATATCATATGTTACTCCCAACACGAGTTCAAAAATGTTCAGATGTGTGTGAAATCTTATGGGACTTAACTGCTAAGGTCATCAATCCCTAAGCTTATACACTACTTAACCTAAATAATCCTAAGGACAAACACAGTCACCCATGCCCGAGGGAGGACTCGAACCTCCAATAAGAGTAAAAGGAAAAAAAGTACGCGATCAGGCCCAGAAGACTCCACGATGCCAACCGAGCTAGATGGTGGAGTGGTTAGCACATTGGACTTGCATTCGTGCGAATGGTAAATGCGGGGATGGTTCCTCTGAAAAGACAGACCCTATTCCTTCGCTACGCTGGAAACTCTCCGAGCTTGTGTTCTGTATAACGACTGCGCTGTTGAAGGGACATTAAATTCCATACTCTTCCTTCCTTCGTTTTCGCACGATGCCCACCCGCCGCCGTGTTATCCTCTTTCACACAGGTTTTCCAACCGTTGTCGGCTTCGCAAACCTTGGAGACGTCGCTTCTCAGTCACGCAATACCTTAGTTGTTCCATTGCTCCCAGCAAGGAACCCAGCTATGTAGGCGGAAACTAACAGGCGTGCATAAATAAATAAATAAAAATGTCTCTGAGCACTCTGGGACTTAACAGCTGAGGTCATCAGTCCCCTAGAACTTAGAGCTACTTAAACCTAACCTAAGGATATTACCCACATCCATGCCCGAGACAGGATTCGAACCTGCGACAGAGCGGTCGCGTGGCTCCAGACTGTAGCGCCTAGAACCGCTCGGCCACTCTGGCCGGCGAAATAAATAAAACTGTCGTTTATATTATTATTGGTACGGTCGTTATTGTTACTCCATTTCTTAAAATTAACAGTAATATTCATAATACTCTGTTTTAATCTCACTGAAAAATCATTGGTGTTAGCTGATTTCTTATGTTGTGTTGCATATTAAGATGGTTTTTAAAGGAGAACGTTTACATGGTAACCGCTATAGATCACATTATAAATCCGTAATTATTAACTTTAGTAAATAATCGCCGTCAGAAAATAAACATTTTGACAATACATTACTAGTGACCCCACCCAATAGCTGTGGATATTTAATTATCGCGATTCTCTTTGTACATCTCCTATTGCGCCCCTACTCCTCGCTCTCTGTCCATTTCCCCATTCCTCTTCCTCTTTGTCCATCCCCTGTTCTCACTCGTCCCCATCTCTCGATCCATCGCGTTTTTATGCCTCTCTATGTCCACCTTCTGTCTTTGTCCTCTTTTCTTCTTTGTCCATCTCCTAGTTCTACTCCGTCTCTATACATATCTTCCCTTCCATTTCTCTTTCTCCCCCTCCCCCCTCCCACCTCTTTGTCTTCTTTCCTCTCTTTCTAACTTTAACCTTGACATTATTATTGCAAACGAAACTGTGATTGGTAATTAAAGTGACTTAGAATGAATGACCTCTCTATGCATATCCTCCTTCCCTTTCTCTCTGTCCCCTTACATGTTACTGGTACCCCTCTTTCTAACTTTTATCGTTGTTCATTATTACTGCAAATGAAACTGTGACTGGTAATGAAAGTCACATAATGAGTAAATCGGTTGGGATCATAGGTATCCTGGGTAAGAGAGAGAGCTTTCCAGCTGCTGTATCTATCAGGAGGGTAGATTCAATGAAAGTGTTTCGCATAGCTTTAACCTTCGAATTGGTGGCATTACAAAGTTTCGGACGATTCAGGTTCCGTAGTAGTAATCATAAACGGATAAACCTTAAATATAGCCGACGGCATGGAAGAAAACAAAGCAGCACATTGTTTTGTGTACTATTTTTGTTTGAAAATATTTTGAGTTATCAGTCTTCTGACTGGTTTGATGCATCCCGCTCCGAATTCCTCTCCAGGGCCACGCTTTTGACCTCGGAAGAGCTCCTGTACCCAACATAATTATTTGCTCAATGTATTCCAATCTCTATCTGCTCCTATAGTTAATACTCTTTACAGCTTTCTGTAGTACCATTGACGTTATTCCCTGATACCTTAACACATGTCCCATCGTCCGTTTTCTGTTTCTTATAACGTTTCCCCTATGTTCGTTCCTCCACAGAGTCTGGGCGAGAATCTTCTCATTTCTTATCTTATCAGCCCGCCAGATTTTCAACCTTCTTCTGTAGCACTAGATCTGAAACGTTCTCATTCTCTTCCATCCGGTTCTAGCCGCTACAGTCTGGAACCGCGCGACCGCTACGGTCGCAGGTTCGAATCCTGCCTCGGGCATGGATGTGTGTGATGTCCTTAGGTTAGTTAGGTTTAAGTAGTTCTAAGTTCTTGGGAACTGATGACCTCAGAGGTTAAGTCCCATAGCGCTCAGAGCCATTTGAACCATTTTTTCTCTTCCATCCTGGGTTCCCCACAGTTCACGATACAAAGGGTACTAGGCAAGTTTTGCAATACGTCGCAACAATAAGTCACAGGAGTCTGATTGTTGCTGTTGCTGTTCGGAGAATAGTTCATACTTGAATTGTAGCCACTGTGCCTAGTCTGTGGCCGCAGACGTTCACTAGCATTGTTAATTACAAGTGCTTGCCATGGCATCGTGGTCACGAAGTGAGATTCTGGCAGTTTTGCGATAGAATTTCGCGCGTGGTTTAAACATAGACCAGTGCTTTGAAGGAATGACTCTTGCACTGGGTAATGTGTATCCACATGGTACAACTATATTCAGCTGGTGTACAGAATTCCAAAGAAGAAATTTCAATCTGGAGGACGTCGAGAGGACGTGATGGCCACGACCATCAGTTACGAAGTTGATGCTGTGAGGAAAATTCTAGACGAAGACGCGAGTGACCTATAAGCAGATAGAGGTTACCTTAGGGCTAAATGTACCAGAAATTCGTTCGATTGAAAGCAAAGAAACTTTGTTGTCTCCGCGGCATAGACTGACGGAAGAGCGAAGGACACGACTTGTGACTTGGTGCCGGGAGATGTTAATGAAGTTTTATGTGAGACAGTCTCAGTATGTTTATAACGTCGCGACAGATGACGAGACTTGGTTGTACTATTACGACATGCCGACTAAGAGAACAATGAGTCTTTGAAGATGACGACACACCCGTAACTGTCAGAAAATCCCGATCAATAGGGAAGAAAATGATAACTGTATTTTAAAATCGAGTGGAACTGTGGAGCGTGTTGTTTTGGACACACGGAATACAGTCACAGTTAAGTGGTACACTGAGCAGTGTCTACCCAAAGGCATCCAATCTTTGAAGAACCTGCGACGGAAGTCAAGAATGGACACTCGGTTCCTCCTTCACCACAACGCTCCAGCTCACCGCGCCAAAGCATGGATCGAATATCTGCGAGGTACAGGACAGACGTCTTGAGCACACTCCCTACAGTCCAGACCTTGCTTCTTGTGACTGTGTGAAAAAGACGCTGAAAAGAGTGCAGTTTTCAAGTGATGAGGACCTCCTGAGGGCTTGGGACGATGAATGTGCCTTACTCCCTGCATAAACTTGGGAGAACTTGTTTAGGATTGGTTTCGGAGGATGGAGAGGTGTAATCAATGAGGCGAAAATTGCTTCAAAAAAATTAAATGACTAAAGCTGTACTACGAAGCTTTCCTAGTACTCTTTGTACAATGCTGTGCTCCAAACGTACATTTTCAGGAATTTCTTCGTCAAATCAAAGCCCACGTTTGATACCATTAGTCATACATGCCCTCTTTGCCTCTTATATTCTGCTTTTTAGGTCCTTCTTGCCTACATACATAACAGGAAAAATAATAACAGAGAAACAGTTTGGGTAACTCTTTAAATACCTTCCTAAAGTAGTTGAAACTGTGAGAAAGAAAGTGATAACCTATATTTCACAGTGTAGCACAGTAGTTTACTTTAGCTGTCGTCATTGGAAAGAAATGTAGCTCTTTCCTCAGACGTCGATGAACAAAAATATAGCCTACGTCCATCTGAATGTTCGTAAAACTATTGCCTAGACGATTATTAGATGTCACATCTTCACAGTGCAATTTTAATACTATCTCTTAAACAATTCGTTGCCAGTGATAAATAAAGCAATAATTGTCAAAAAAAAATCCTTATCGTATCTACAAAACATAATTCAATCGCTGGAAAAGAAAAATGTCGAAACCGGACACGGTAGCCCCAGATTACATGTAAAGCTACTACGCAAACCACAAGAAAAGAGTTAAAGGTTCGTTAAAAGTTTGTAAAACGTCATTTTTTGAACAACCAGTTTCAGTCGACTGACCATCATCAGTTTCTTAAAAGCATCAGCAGCATAATAGGCGAATACAAAATCATTGACGATGTCACATTGTAGTACAGATTACATCGTCCATATATATACTGTGTTAGGCTATGGAATCAGCGTTAACACTGCGAATGCGTGCATCCTGAAAATACATTCGTTAGAACTCTGAAATGAGAGGAAACTTGTTTATACTTGTAACACTGTTTCACCAGATTGCAGAGCAATTTTCCCATTAATGAAGAAACGAAGTTGATGTGGCGGCGGCAGAGTGCCGTAAACCCGATCTGCGGAGTGGACGAAGTGCCCGGGAAGTTGAATAATGCTCTCAGCACAGCTTACGGCAAACTTGAGTTCTGTGGCAGGTCGAGTGAAATAATAGCTTTTATTGTTCCTGCCGCGCAAAGTGCTCTAGCAGAGGAGGAATTTTCAACTAAAAAGTGGTGGGGGAAAGAAGGTCGCAGAATAATAACAGGAACAGCCATGTCCGACGATGCAACTTCTCTAACCGACGCGTTTTCTATTAGTACTAATCGAATATTTTTAAGAGACGAAAATTCTAGAATGTAGTGAAAGTATTCGCCTAAAGACGATGTCTCCAGGTGCAAAAATTAACGACAGTAGGTTTGTGACACTGGTTTAGAAATCATATTAACAAAAGATAATACAGACTCTTCATCATAACGATGTCAATAAGCAGTAGCTGTTTACTAGGTAGATATGAACTCAGGGAAGCTAAGACGAAATGGCTGCAGGAAAAATGTGAAGACATCGAAAAAGAAATGATTGTCGCAAGGACAGACTCAGCATACAGGAAAGTCAAAACAACCTTCGGTGACATTAAAAGCAAGGGTGATAACTTTAAGAGAGCATCGGGAATTCTACTGTTAAATGCAGAAGAGAGAGCGGATAGGTGGAAAGAATACATTGAAAGCCTCTTTGAGGGGGAAGATTTTTCTGATTTGATAGAAGAAGAAACAGGAGTCGACTTAGAAGAGATAGAAAGATAGAGGATCCAGTATTAAAATCAGAATTTAAAAGAGCTTTGGTGGACTTGAGATCAAATAAGGCAAAAGGGATAGATAAAATTCCATCAGAATTTCTAAAATCATTGGCCGAAGTGGCAACAAAACGACTATTCACGTTGGCGTGTAGAATGTACGAGTCTGGCGACATACCCTTTGAGTTTCGGAAAAGCATCATCCACACAATTCCGAAGACGGCAAGAGCTGAAAAGTGCGAGAATATCGCAGAATCAGCTTAAAAACTCATGTATCCAAGTTGCTGACAAGAATAATATACAGAAGAATGGGAAAGAAAATTGAGGATGTGCTAGACGACGATCAGTTTGGCTTTAGAAAAGGTAAAGGCACGAGAGAGTCAATTCTGACGGTGCGGTTAATAATGGAAACAAGACCAAAGAAAAATAAAGACACGTGCATAGGATTTGTCGACATGGAGAAAGCGTTCGACATTGTAAAATGGTTCGATATTCTGAATAAAGTAGGGGTAAGCTATAGGGAGAGACGGTTAATATACAAAATGTACAACAGCCAAGAGGGAATAATAAGAGTGGACGACCAAGAACGAAGTGCTCGTATTAAAAAGGGTGTAAGACAAGGCTGTAGCCTTTCGCCCTTGGAAATAATCGAAAGGTTCAGGAGTGGAATTAAAATTAAAGGTCAAAGGATATCAATGATACGATTCGCTTATGACATTGCTATCTCGAGTGAAAATGAAGAAGAATTACATGATGTGCTGTACGGAATGAACAGTCTAATGAGTACAGAGAATGGATTGAGAGTAAATAGAAGAAAGACGAAGGTAATGAGAAGTACTAGAAGTGAGAACAGCAAGAAACTTAGCATCAGGACTGGTGGTCACGAAGTAGATGAAGTTAAGGAATTCTGCTACCTAGGCGCAAAATAACCAATGACAGACGGAGCAAGGAGGACATCAAAAGGAGACTAGAAATAGCAAAAAGGGTATTCCTGGCCAAGAGAAGTCTGCTAACATCAAATATCGGTCTTAAATTGAGGAAGAAATATCTGAGAATGTATGTCTGGAGTACAGCATTGTATGGTAGTAAAACATGGATTTTGGGAAAACCAGAACAGAAAAGAATCTAAGCAATTGAAATGTGGTGCTACAGACGAATGTTGAAAATTAGGTGGACTGATAAGCTAAGGAATGAGGAGGTTCTGTGCAGGATCGGAGAGGAAAGGAATATGTGGAAAACACGGATAAGGAGAAGGGACAGGATGATAGAAGATCTGTTATGACGTCAGGAAATAGGGGAGAGCTGTAGAGGGCAAAAACTGCAGAGGAAGACAGAGATTGGAGTGCATCCAGTATATGGTCTGCAGGTTGTTGTCTGTGCCAAAATGCTGTCCGCGTAACCAACAGTTCAAGTGAGCGAAGAGATGAAAATCTAAGGGAGTCAATTCCAGTCTGTTTCGGAGGGTGATGAAACACTTTACGTCGAAAACGCTGCAGGGGCATCGTTGCTGCACCGGGAGTGTGCGGCCGAACACGGTCATGAAGAAGGACCAAGGAAACGCATATATGGTCTGCGTGAAATCAGGTGGAGCTTCGCAGCAGGCCCCTCACACTTTGCGGGAGACTATTGTTCTAAGCATATTTACGTGCTCTATTTCTACTCAGAATTGAAAAGTGCCACATGACGAGGTCTATGGGTATACTAGACATACTGTGCCAAACATCTGTGCAAATAGTCATTGGATTTTCACTGTGGTTTTAATTTCGCGTACGATCAGCCGTTGAAAAAAATAAAAGAGTAGCTATTCGATGTGTTGTTGCTATCTGATGTTTCACGTTTACGGAATATGAATGGAGTAGCTAATAAAACGGAATTTCAAAGTGGTCGTTCGTCAAGTTAACTGTGTAATAGAGAAATATTGCCATAAAACAGCAATTACTATACAGATTTTTTTTCCACTGGAGAAAGAATAATTTATCTGAAGACCCTTCCGTAAGTCTACTATTTTTGAATATTTGTGGGCTCCAGAGTTTGAATTCTCTACAACATAAATTTATTCACCAAGCCCTGTCACCAACTATGGTGAGGTTTTGCCTTTACTTCCCAGAACGGAACATTGGTCGGTTTTGAAGACATCGCCCAATGTGGATTCTAAAATTGTGACACTGTGTTTTATTTAATACTAGCTGACCAGGAGAATTCTGTTCCTCCTTAAAGCCAACAAATAATCAGATTTTGGATGTTAAGTTCAATTTTTTATGTGGAAATACAAATAAAAAATTAAGTATTTTAATGATTCCTTGTTGTTTATGTTTTTTGGTGCATAGCTTCCACTATCAAGTACCTTGTGATACAGCCGGCTGCTGTGCCCGAGCAGTTCTAGGCGCTTCAGTCAGGAGCCGCACAACCGCTATGGTCGCAGGTTCGAATCCTGCCTCGGGCATGTGTGTGATGTCCTTTAGGTTAGTTAGGTTGAAGTAGTTCTAAGTTCTAGGGGACTGATGACCTCAGATGTTACGTCCCAAAGTGCTCAGAGCCATTTGAACCATTTTGAACCTTGTGATAGACGACATTTTTTGTTTTATTATCAGGCGCAAGAACAAACAACGCAGATGGTCTTCCGACCCGTGAACATGCCACATATAATTGACCATATCTAAAACATGGATATTCCAGATTTAAACCACAAACTTTCAAGGATTGGCCTTGTGATTTGTTAATGGTCATGGCGAATGCAAGACGGATCGGAAATTGAAGTCTTTTAAACTCAAACGGCATATCGGTTGGGATCATCGGGATCTTCTGAATGAGAACTTCCTCACCTTAGAATTTTCCTTTGAGTATCGTCGCGTAAATAACATTGTTCATGAATTTACTTACCACCAAACGCGTACTGTTGCACAGTTCTGGTTGGTTTATGTTTTGAAGCATGATTACTACGGAGACAACTTTTACGCGTAAATTGTGCGGTGGTAAGCCAGGCAATCCAAGGAGTTTAAAAATTCAATTGGATAGTTGGTGGCTTCATCTTCATTTGTTACACAGTCAATAGATTTGAATGGATGCATTTTAGCAATGATCTCATTCTGAATTATGTAGTTTAGGTCATCTACATCTTTATTCTTAGCCACAAAAATTGCTCTCTCACTCAACCATTCATTACTTTTGTAGTTAGTAATGATATTCGGGAATACTTTGTTGATAAGTTCGTCTTTCGATGAGGCAAAGTTACAGAAATTATGAGGAAATGAAATCAATCCGCTCGATTCTTCGACAGGTACTCGACCATTACCGATACTCAGCAATTGCTCAGAGAAATCTTCAGCAGGTGTATCATTAAGCAATGCAACTCTCATGTTTGTTGTCAGCTGAAGTTTCTTCGCATAGTGCCATAGATTCGATGATTTGAGGCAACAATTTATTTCGTCTGCAGCCGTTGATCTTGGAAGTACTGGCATTTCGCATTGCTAACCGAGCCGTTTCACGGGCTGCCTCACTTTGCTCTTGTGACTGAGAATCACGAAGTCGAGCCATACTAACGCGGCTCTCTTGTTCTTCTTCAGTCCTTTTATTCCCAATGTTTTGTATCCTTCTTGCATTACGGCTTTGTCGCGAAATATTCGATCGTCTTGGTCGCGGCATTGTTAATGATGATTCAAAGAAAATTCAAATTATTTCTTTAAATTTTTAATTAATGATAAATACTGATACTTAACCACAGACGTTTAGCTGACATTTGCGTTTTGTTATTCCATATCAGATGCGTTTTTGTTATACCACGTTTTATAGTGACGTTTAGCTGACATTTGCGTTTTGTTACTGCATGCCAGATGCGTTTTTGTTATACCACATTTTGTAGCGGTCGAACGGGATAAAAAGTATCCTACTTCCGTAAGCTGGTTATAAGATACCTCTCCACCAATTTTCAGCCAAATCGGTCCAGCCGTTCTTGAGTTATAAATAGTGTAACTAACACCACTTTCTTTTATATATATATAGATGGTCAGCGCCAAGTAGATGCCACTGTGGTAAGTGATGAGAACATACAGTAACCGCGGTCGTAATAGGTTTCGACAGAGGATGATTATTGCCACTTACTTTGCAACCGTAAAGTATGGGCTATGAACACAGAGGGTTCAGCGCTTATTGTAGCCTCGGAAGACAACGTCTGGTGTGGGAATACCATTCCAGCCGTGAGTCGTAGACTGCTCCCAAGAACCATGTAGTCGAAGTTGCTGATATTGTTCGGTCTTCTACCTTCATTGGAGGAGGAAGGTACTGTACTAATTGAAGAGTAAACATAACTGCTTGAAGATAATCTGAATGACTCAAAACCGGTAGTCTTTAATGACACAGAAGAGTGCGAACAAGGACACAGTAGATACGATTTCAACACAAATGGACACTCTGAAACTTGGTTCAGAAAAACACACAGAGGAAATAATTTCACTATTGGATAAAGTAGCCGAACTTCCAAATCAGTTCACTAACTTATCTACAAAGGTAGATGATGATCTGAATGACACAAGACCTGTAGCCTTCACGGTCACTGAAGAGTATGAACAAATAAGAAAATTCAAACAAAATCAAAATCAAATCAATACACAGTACAAAAGAGAAATCCGGGAAGTACAAGATCAGTTGGCACAAGTAATACAAGAATTACATATTTCAGAGGACACTCACGCTCCAGTACGGGAAGAGGGACTTAGAAATACGGAAAAGTCACAAAATAATAACACAGGGCATTTCGGAAATTATGGAAGAAATTGGCAAGGTGCACTGAATTCTGAGATGGAACCGCCGAAACGACGTAACAATGACAGACATGTGACTCGCCGACATGATAATTTTGACTATAAGCTGTTCATTACTACACGTAAATTCAAAACACTTAAGAATTCTGGCAACGACATTCATCTACAAGCATGGCTCCATCAATCCTCTCATTGTTTTCCTCCCAACTGGTCTTTTCAACAGAGATTAGAATTTATGTGTGGCTATTTAGAGAATGAACCAGCTGTAAGAATGCGATCGGTCATTCACGACTGTCACAGTGAAGGAGAATTTTACCATGCCTTCCACTCAGCATATTGGTCTCAAGCTACACAAGACCGAGTAAAACATAGCATCATGATGATGAAACACTTTGAACAATCAGAATTTTCCAGTCTTGTCAAATATTTTGAAGACATGTTGCATAAGAATCAATGTCTTTCAAACCCATACAGCCCTTCAGAACTCATCCGCATTTGCTTAATGAAATTGCCTGAACATTTAAGAAATATTATTTTAGCAGGACGTTACAAAGACGACATTGAAGCTTTTCAGGGACTCTTACAAGAATTAGAAATTGACACTGAAAATCGCGGAACGCGAAAACAGGAACACAACAATTACAGGTCACATCCGTCGCAATTCTGCGGTGAAAGAAATAATAACTGGAGACGACAAGGCTATTCTCACAACACAAATCGTGACCAAAACAGACACCACCCGTATGACAACCGTTGGCAGAGTAGTAATAATTACAGGGAAAGATCACCACTCTGCGGTAGTGACTATCACAGAGACAATCAAAGAAACAGACGATTTGGGAACAAAAACAATTATTATCAAGGGAGACAGAATAACTTCAGACGCAACGGTCCACCGTGCAGTGATAATTCAGGGAGAAATTCTCCACCACTTAACCGACAAGAAAGAAACTACAGGAACTACAGACATTACGACAGACGATATAATCATAACGACAGACCTGAATGTCATCAGAACTGGCGGGATTTAAACGGGGCTGGGCTCTCTGGGCAAGGTGAATTTGTAGAAGTTAGGTCTCCTAATCCCTATAACGACGCACGCCAACAAAGAGATAGCAGACAATGACTCGCACCGCAGGCAGCCACGTGCGCCGGCTGGCTCAGAGAAAAATAACATAGACGCTAACCTCGAGAAAAATTTGAGTATTCTTTACCGAAATACCGTATACCACATGATAATTGGGTTGAAGTTGAAACTCTGTGTACTAGGAAGAGTAAAGGTTTACACCACATTTCACATGTATAACCGTTTATTGAAAGATAATCTGCTTTTTAACTTTGTCGTTGCCACATAACTTTTCACTTTACATTACTAGCATGCTTTGTCAGACGTAGAATCTGTTAACATGCAACAATGTTTGAACTTAAATATCCAGTCAAGAACCAAGAGAACTTATTTAAACAGAAATTACGAATGCATTATTATTGTGAACAGACGACACAGTGTTATTGTGTGTGTACATTCTTGCTTGTAACGACTATAAGGCTCACATACTTAGAACATTTACCAGTACTGCTAATGAGATTTTAATGCAACATTTTGGTTTACTTGAAAATACATTCTAGATTTAAAGTACTTTCTGAGAGATATCAGATGACACGGTGGTTAGTTTATTTGACAGTTACACGATTATATCGTGACGCTACTAATATGTGACACAATTTACATCGTTGCTTTTGCGGTGTATCTGTTTAATATCTGCACAGTTTTTCTGTATTATTCTGGAAAGTAAAAGATGTTTTAGTAGTAACTTTTGTGGTATAGCTACAATGAGATAGCCTTTTCCGTAGCACAACAATACGTCATGTTAAAGTACTTTCTTGATCACGGTAAGGTACGTAATAACTACGATATCTATACGCAAAACATTTCACTTTCGTTTATGATGAGGTAAGTACACTGACTTCAGCAGAACTTTGCTTACAGAGGTCGATAACTACGACAGTTCCACAGAATTATCTTACAGCAAGACGCACATTTAGCGCTACAGGACACGCATTTGAGTGATTAATTTCGTACTTAAACCATTTATTTTTCTAGATTTTTGAATTACAAAGAAAGTTTTCCATGATACATTTCATTCCATTGCTGTAATCTGTAACACCTGAGGGTACAATTACATTTATCCTCAGGGGGGTACATGCTTACTTTGTGTACCATGTGTTTGGCAAGCACAAGGAGCGCTAGCTAATATGGTATTTGCTTATACAACTTTACACAGCGGTACCATATTTCTCTAACACACAAATTACACAGCTATCTGATCATTTAACTGAGAGAGACAAACTTTTTTACTACGTCAGTGACACATGTTTACGCAATTACAGAGTTGGATTACTTCACACTTACGAAATTGTATTTTGTCTGTACTTTGTGAACTGTTCATATTTTTTCGGACCCATTGTGATATTATGAGAGCTTTGAATCATATATTTGGTATGGGATCATGATTTTTAAAGTACGTTTGAGGTAGATGACACTATTGAAATGAGCAGAGAATTTTCTTTAGGTTTTGAAATTATTGCAGAAAGCTACGACGTTTTTGAGATTTGACTGATGTGTTATGATGTTATTATTACGACGAAGATGTGTATTATGCTGCTGAGGTATTTTTATGATTAATAAGCTGATGCTATATGAGTTATTTGATTATGCTACGTATCTGTTATGACGAATTATTGAAGGTGTCGACGAATATGTATATGTGTAAAAAGGTAAGGAATAATGAGTAGTGGTTAGGGACACTGGTTTGTGAAAAAGGTTGTTGGAAACCAAGAATCGTACTTTCAGAGTTATGAAATGTATGTAAATGCGTGAATGTATTACAATGCCGACGAAAATTTTTTGGACTCCGTTATATCAATAGGATTTTGTTTCTACAGATTTGTAACACAAATTCTTGACCTGTGAAATATTTTTATATGAGACTGTCACTGTAGCGGAAACTGCTGTCGTAAATATTTCCGTAAGAAAGTTAAGTGACCACCTGCATGTAATGTGTCGTGGGCACCCAGCTGTGTCAGACACCTGGAGAAAAAGCCATTAGTGTGTGCCTTTTCAGAGGCACAGGTAGAAAAAAAAGGGGGTCACTATTGACATTCCTTTGTAGAAAGCATCGCAAATACGACACGCTCAAACTTGAAACCATACGATTATACTGTGGAGCTCTTAATTTACGATATTTACTAAAATGCCTAATGAAACAATGAGAAACATTTCACGGCTATTGTCTTGCTAGTTGAGAGAAATGCCATATGGCTTGCTTTATGTATTTATTTACTCAATTTGTTTAATATCTAGTTTCTAGCTGCACTGCAGCATTGGTTAAAATAAAATTTATAGATGTACTAATATAAATATTTTATGTCTACAGATCGAGTAAATAATAATTTTTTTCAAAAAAATGAGGGAGCACAAAAAGACATTTACCTTCACAGGAACTGGATTCATAACTTTCTTTTCAAGTACTTGGTAATTTATTTTGTAGAATAAGTTGTGGTGCACCACTTTAATGACATAGATATTAAGATGTGGATAGACATTTCCCTTATCTGCATTGTTGTCTTTAGTGTAATATTTTTTCTGCTTGAGCTATGTCATGTTCAGATGTAAGTTATTGCATTTGCTGCTACTGTTTGCCAGGCATAGTGCTACTAAATTTCACTTTGTATTACTCTGTTAAGCTAGTTTTACTACTGATTTATTTTTCTTGTTTGCTGCTCATTGCCTTATATTAGCTGCAATATTGCAATTGCTTTGCTGATTTCTATAATGCTGCTTGCTTCGCCATTTTCCATTTTTTTGTCATTGCTGTTTGTATTGATTGTTTTGTGCTGCTGCATTGCCTCGTCCCTTAGTTTATGCATCTGAGCACAGTAGATTTAAGTTAGCTTAAGAGGGGGTAGACTATATAAGAAACTGACTATGGACAATAGGGAAAGAATGCATTGAGAAGTCATACGATAAATATTTGGGCCAAAATGAGTATTGTACACTGAGAAATAATTATTTTGAAAGAAATATGAATAGAATACAGAAACCAGGTATAGATAGGACTTTTTGGGAATAATGATGAATGAAGGGAGATCTTCAAGAAGTATAGAAAGCTTTTGTTTGCAAAATACTGCAGTAAAAGAAACCCTGTCCTTTCCTTTTGTATTATTCAGCTATATGTTTGTGTACCCTTGTGTATTTGTGTTCATCCTGTCTTTATGTTGTAGAATTTTTCAAATACTATGTTATTTACCTGGTAAAGATGCTTAGACATTATTTATTCTGTTTTGTTTTAATGCTCATATGTGAAGTTGATGTTTCAAAAGTTATTCTGATCTTTTATGTATTTACTTATGTCATAATTCCTGTAACACTCATGTATATGTTTATTTCTATTCTTTTGTAAAGCCTGTACTACTACAGAGTTATCTGTATTGTTATGTTCTTTAATGATGTATTTTGTACCTTTGTAATTGTATTCTTATGTTATAAAATTGTAATTGACACCAGTTCATCATATTATTAACTTGTAAGTTCCATTACACTGTACACGTTTCTGTTGGTCATAGTATATGGACAATATGTGAGAAGTAGGGACTGTTAGTGTTTGCACATGTGTTAATAATTTAGCAAGGGACTGGATAACAGCATTGCTGGTTCTAAGGACAATTCCAAAAAACTTTGTGAGTGCACAAGTGGTGGTTATGGACTTGCTATATTATCCGCAAGACTCTTCAATGGTGATTGTGCACCTGCACAGTCACAACAGATGGCTGCTGGCCATCTCTACAAGGACTACAGTGGGTCTACACCTTTGATGATCCACCAATACCATTATTTCTACAAGGACTACAGTGGGTCTACACCTTTGCTGACTCACCAGTACCATTATTTCTACAAGGACTGCAGTGGGTCTGCACCTCTGGTGGCCCACTAATACCGTAATCTCTACCAGGACTACAGTGGGTCTGCTCTGTGATGACCTACCTACCAATACGCTTCAAAATTTCGACTGACTCTGCTGTGGGTTTGCTCTGTTGTGGACCAATACCTGTCTGCATGTCAAGAGTCAGCACTGTCTTTCCGTTGGAAGGACAACACTACTTCTACAAGATTGCATGGAAATCCACTACTTCCGTGTGCATTTTCTTTTACTGCTCAGACTTTGAGAAAAAAAAAAACACTGCAATTTTACTGTGATGGATGATCAGGACTGTCTTTAAGGACAGTGAGAAAATTTTAGCTTTTGACCAACATTGTATCAATAAGTGTGTGCATTTGATTTCTTTATTATTGTAATTGTGAAAAAAATGTTAACAAATATGTATTGGCCAGTTCTCAAAAAAATTTGTAAAATTTTTTGTGGGGAGCATGGGGGCTATGTAAGTAGGCTGTTTATATTTTCTTATTGGCAACGTTACGTAGCGCTCTGTATGAAAACCACTGGCTGTGCTGTGTGCAGTCTGTGGCTAGTTTGCATTGTTGTCTGCCATTGTAGTGTTGGGCAGCGGCAGCTGGCTGTTAACAGCGCGTAGCGTTGCGCAGTTGGAGGTGAGCCGCCAGCAGTGGTGGATGTGGGGAGAGAAATGGCGGAGTTTTGAAGTTTGTAAGACTGGATGTCATGAACTGCTATGTATATTATGATTTTTCAACACTATTAAGGTAAATACATTGTTTGTTCTCTATTAAAATCTTTCATTTGCTAACTATGCCTATCAGTAGTTAGTGCCTTCCATGGTTTGAATATTTTAATTAGCTGGCAGTAGTGGCGCTCGCTGTATTGCAGTAGTTCGAGTAACCAAGATTTTTGTGAGGTAAGTGATTTGTGAAAGGTATAGGTTAATGTTAGTCAGGGCCATTCTTTTGTAGGGATTTTTGAAAGTCAGAATGCGTTGCGCTAAAAATATTGTGTGTCAATTTAAGCACAGTCTTGTATAATTGTTGAAAGGGAGCGTTTCAATGGCAGTTCTAGTATAATATATTTGTCCAATGAATACCCGTTTATCATCTGCATTTCATCTTGATGTAGCAATTTTAAAGGCCAGTAGTGTACTTTTGTTATCGCGTCACGTGCCCGCAACGCTACCATCCGGCATCAAATAAATGGTTCAAATGGCTCTAAGCAGTATGTGACTTAACACTTGAGGTCATCAGTCCGCTAGAACTCCGAACTACCTAAGTAACCTAAGACCATCACACACATCTAAGCCCGAGGCAGGATTCGAACCTGCGACCGCAGCAGCAGCGCGGTTCCGGACTGAAGCGCCTAGAACCGCGCGGCCAGTCGGCATCGAAAGGCGCGCTGGGCAGTAGTGATAACGTTTGGGAGATGTCCGAAAGGACAGATACCACGCTGAATCCGCAGCTGTGAGACATAGTATGTAAATTGAAGGGGATCACTGCTGTCAGCTGCAACAGCACATTACGCGGAATCAGCGGCGACGAGTGAAAATGTGTGCTGGACTGGGATTCGAACCCGTGATCTCCTGCTACCAGGAGGTACGTTAACCACTTTGCTATCCGGGCACTGTATTATCTCAACTGCGCGAATTACCTCGGCACGCCTCACAACCAAGCAACATCCACACGGAACGCCACTATACGCAGTCTCTGTCCATTATACTCCCGTTCGCTACACTCAGATTCCCACAGGAGGTTAGACGTGTTTGTGCATCCGCACTGGAGAATGAACGGACACCACGCATTAACATAACTGATATGCCTAACTGGGCGATGGCTCCACCTTCTTCAGTGCTGAAGCACAAATACATCCAACCTCTTGTGAGAATCTCACAGTAACGAGCGGGAGTATAATGGACAGGGACTGCAGATCGTTGTCGCTCGGAGGGAATGTGTCTCGGCCGTGAGGCGTGCCGATATAGTCCGCGCAGGTGCGATAGCGCTGTGTCCCGGATGGCGCAGCGGTTTACGCACCTGCTTACTAAGCAGGAGATCCTGAGTTCGAGTCTCGGACCGATACACATTTTCACTTGTCGTCGTAGACTACGGGTAAAGACCCACTGCAGCTGACAGCAGTGATACCCTTGAATTTACATAATCAGCTTATATCCATCGAGCGTGAAGCTATTGTGAAGGTATTCTAAAATTCCGGAGTGCAGAGGCTATGTGTACCTACAGGAATACCTTTACAATTATAAGCAGGTGAGAAATTTAATTAGTCTGCCGTGTCGAACTCATAACAGAGCTAAATGTCAGTTGTCACTATAGGATGGCGTTTCTTATGCGCACCCATTATTATGACTCTCACCCATTATTATGACTCTCAAAGCTCAAACACAGCTTTCGGGATTGATAACGTGGTATATTTTCTACCAGACGTTATTATATTTTCCGTTAGAAGAATCACAGCATCGGGTACACCTCCTCAAATGTGTCTTACACATTCTCTCCCATCTATATGGGTCGCCTAAATAAATACAGAAGCAAAGAACTTGTCCGTCTGTATCTTAGAGGCTAATTTTCCTATGCTCTGGCAGCAGCAAAACATTGGGAATTATTACAATTAATAAAATATTCCGGGCTATTATGCAATGGTTATGAGGTCAAACGAAATTCGTTGAGTAGTAACGGTGATGTGAGCGTATCAGTGAAGTCTTGTGTTCGGTTTGTGACTTTCTCTGATGTTGAGCACGTGTATTCTCTTTCTAACCTCTTAATGTTCCGCCCTACGTTCGTCAGGTTACTGCAGTTGAGATGTACAGATCGACCTCCAAGTGTCTCTCTTGCTTTATTCAAGAATCTCAATGGTTCAAATGGTCATTAGTCCCCGAGAACTTAGAACTAGTTAAACCTAACTAACCTAAGGACATCACACACATCCATTCCCGAGGCAGGATTCGAACCTGCGACCGTAGCGGGCTCGCGGCTCCAGACTGCAGCGCCTAAAACCGCACGGCCACTTCGGCCGGCAGAATTTCTATCGTCTGGCGTCGATATATATGGTGTGCGGACATCTTCCTAATTTCTGATACCAATGCTGTTCTCAAAGCAGTATTCGGAGAGCATTTCAGTTTCCATCGTATATTTTACGCTGGTTATTGTAGCGATCCTGAACAGTCTTACCTGGACGCGGTCGTAGAAACAGTTTTCTCCAACGCGTCATACGTACAACGAGGTGGAATAACCTTCCAGCTATCTATAGTGGATGAATTTTCTATCGGAATGCTCAGAATGGAATAATGATCCCTCTTTCAACACGGATGTAACATCCTGAGCGAAAGATTTCTTCTTCTTTTAGTAAACAATTTCAGTTTGTTGGCTGGTTGCCTCATTATGTGGCAATAGCATTAAGATGATGGCTGATATTTTAGTTCCTTCTGAATCTCTGAACTGGCAGTTCATCTAATGCTTTGGCCTGTGCTGTCAGCTGTTAACAAAGTTTTTGTGTTGTGCAACATGTCCTGGGTTCTAAGGCTTTTTTTTTCATAATTCCCAAATATACTGCGTCTGACATGAAATGATTACTTTCTCCCTTTGTGATTTCTTGTTGAGCTACTGTCCGTACTCAGAGCTGCAGGGGAACAGTGAACGGCAGTCGTAAAGCCCGTAGTGACAATGACGTGGTACGTCTTAATTGGTTCTAAATCACCGTCAGAAGCTCTAGACCTCTTCACATTATGGGCGTCATCTTGTAAAAACACGACCGCCAGTTGCGTGGTATTACGACGATGTTGTCTCTCTCCACTTCAAGAAGTTAACGATACATTTATTTGATTTACTGATAGCTTGAGGAAACGGATAATGACGGGTTAGATTATGTACAGTGACTGTTAGCGGATGACAAACTGTATGGTTTATTACCGAAATCATTACCCATTTCCAAAACTTTTAAATACATGATAGAAATATTTTTTTAAATTATAAAACTATTAAAATCTTCTAAAAAATCTTGGTAGCCACATTAGCTGTTACTAGTTGCTTTATTGTACACATCATACACAACCGGTTTCGCGATGATTTAATCGCATCTTCAGATGTATACATCTATGAAAAAATATAAAATGAATTAGAAAGTATAATAATGGAAAAATAAGACACTTAAGCAGAAGGACAGGAGAACAAATACTCACACAGCTAATTCATTATTGGTTCGTTAAACATACACAAACACTCGGATGGCGTTGTAATTGCCAAAACCGCCTAAATTGGATGGTTACAAGATGAAACATCTAAACTTCCAATGAACAGCAGGCGCAGGCAGTGTACATGAGCACCGGAAGCCGCTGTTATGGACCTAAACAAAGAACTAAAGTAAGCTCTCAGAAGAAAACTGAACGGAGAGACAGAAATATATTAATACTCACCAGTGATGAAAAATCAAAAAAATGGTGGAGACGTGACTATGTCTTAAGTAGGAGGGTCAGGGCACCAAATTCCTAATGCCTAATTTACGTAGTGCTATTGAAACTACCAGTACGCAGTGTGCCCGAGAGAAGCGGCGAACAAGAAGTATAGAAATATGCCGATAGAGGGTGCAGAGATAGAGATGAAAGAGACACGATTACATAACCGAAGGCTGGGAACAGTTGCAAAATAAAGGGAAAAAAAATTAATACGTATAACAAATACGTAGTGTGCAATTACAGGACGAGCGGTAAGGACTGCTGAGATAAAACTGAAAGAACTTAAAATAGCTTCGGGTGACAAAACATTAGTAATGTGAAACTTACAGAGCGCCCTATAGAAATTGTTACAGTTGCAACAGAACCCTTTATAGGAGATAAATAGCTTCCCCATAGTAATAAATTAATACTAGACTCAGGTAGTACAAATACATACATGGTTGGGCTGTAGGAAGGAACTGAAACTTCCTGTAGTATAACATGAGTAATATGAAATTACAGAGTAATCTATAAAAATGGTTAATACTGTAACAAAAACTGTGAGGGGAGCGATTGAATGGAGACAAGTTAACCCCACCGTGGTCATAACTTAACATTAGACACAGGTAGTGCAACTACATACAGAGGTGGGCTGACAGGGATCACAAACTGCAAGGAGCAGAATTCAAAAATAAAAAGAAACGCTGTCTAAAGGAAGAACTTATTGTGAGAAATTGGGAACAGTCCAGGGCATACTAAACTAAACTTAACTCTGTCCGAAGAGGCCTTGGAAGGCCCAACGGTACTGACCGGCCTCCACGTCATCCTGAGCCCACAGGCGTCCCTGGATGCGGTTATGGTGGGGAATGTGGTCAGCAATCCGCTCTCTCGGCCGTATGTCAATTTACGAGACCGGAGCCGCTACTTCTCAATGAAGTAGCTCGTCAGAAATAAGTGTTCAGGATGTTATTTGTTATTTTGATCGAAGCGTGCATCCATTTTAAGGAATGAAGGTGGAGTGAGAGTACTGGACTTGAGTGAACTTTCCGTCGTTAAGATATTAAAACAAATTATTGCAGAGAATTCGCTTATACAAACAAAAAAGCAAATAACTAACCGGACGAAACGAACGTTAATGAATGGTACACAATATTTTTTATGAGCATGTGCTGATTTATAATTTAATAGCTGCAATTGGTAGAATGTATTCTGTGGCGTGGATGCGGAATATTTCGACTCACAACAAGTTTTAGCGACGTAGTAATGGTGAGCGATAGTAATTATGCACAGCAAATATGAAAAGGATGGTCTTTCTCGTCAGTGTTATTTGATCACGAGAATAAATTCACTGTGTCCTGTTATTAAATTTGTTATTTACAAAAGCTCCGGAACTGAGCCATCGTAATGTTTGGTACTTGGCGTTGTATCATATTGAGAGTATCAGCTATAGCTTTACGTTTTGAACTAGGCAATGAACTGACAAATTGGGTCAATAAAATTTTTCATATTTACTCATGACATCCACATTGGTTATCAGTCAGCAACCAAAGAGATTACCAGTGACAATAGACAGTGGCTGCAGTGAAGGTAGGAAGTGATGGCTGTTGCAATGTGTTTCGTGTTTAAAAATACATTCTTCAATAGCGAGTGATATCAGAAATACTGACGAATACGTGGGGTAACGATTTACCTACCGTAGTTAAAATGGGATCTCCCTACCGGAGATTTGTTCCTGTTTAGGTCATTTGGACGCAACATTGACTCTACTGTCGACTAAATTACAGTCTAGGAATCGAACGCAACTCAAGTAACACAATCACTGTCGCTAATTGCTTCATTCAAACTCATATTCTGAAATCAACGTCAGCATTACACGTGTTGTCTGGCTTTAACTAGACGAATTTCCTAGTTTGTAGATTCATCTCAGCAATGATCGTTTTGCCACAACTGATATTTCATTCAGACTCATGTTCTGAAGTCAACGTCAGCATCACAGGTGTTGTCTGGCTTTAACGAGACGAATTTTCTACTTTGTAGATTCATCTTAGCAATGATCGTTTCGCCACAACTGATATCTCTACTGCACGGATCGACTATTTTTCAGTGCAATTTGGACAACATGCAGCCTCATTTGGCACCTATAAAATAAAACATCTGTTTCTGAATACATCAGGAGAAACAATACAGCAGGAGAAAAATGTGCAAGTTCTTAGCCGAGTTTTGCAAAGATCTTTGCCAGACCCAATTTTTTTTTGTCTGATAGACCAATTGAACAACAGAGTCAGTGCATTTTGGTGGTCCTAAGTACACTCTACGAAAAAAAAAAAAAAATCCACCGCGAAGGAATTATCAAAATGGGACGGAAATCGATAGATGTGATGCACATGTATAGACGAACAAACGACTCGAATTGTCAGAAAAATTCGATTATTTATTCTAGAGAAATAGCTTCTCAAATTGAGCAACTCAGTAACGCGTTGCACCACATCTGGCCCTTAACCAAGGTGATGTTCGACTTGGAATCTGTTGATAGAGTTGTCGGGTATCCTCCGGAGATATATCTTGCCAAATTCCGTCCAACTGACGCAATAGGTCGTCAAAACCTTGAAATAATTGGACAGCCCAGCCCACAATACTCCATACGTTTTCAGCTGGGGTAAATTGAAATTTGTGTTTGGCGACATAGGCCGGGAGGCCCCTTACGGGGCAGGTCCGGCCGCCTTGGTGCAGGTCTTACTACATTCGACGCCACATTGGGCGACCTGCCCGACGGATGGTGATGAAATGATGATGAAGACAACACAACACCCAGTCTCCGAGCCGAGAAAATCCCCGACCCAGCCGGGAATCGAGCCCGGCCCCGCGGGACGGCAATCCGTCACGCTGACCGCTCAGCTATCGGGGCGGACTCAATTGGGGGTGAGATCTCGCGACCTTGCTGGTCAAGGTAGGAGTTTAGGAAGCATGAAAACAAGCAGTAGAAACGCTTGCTATGTGCACACGCACATTTTCCTTACTTGTAAGCCCAGGATGGGATGCCATGAAGGACAACAAAACAGGGTACACATTATCGTCGAGGTACCTCACCCAGGCTATCAGTCTCGGTTGTCGGACTGTAAGGCGGACGAAAGTCAAGTTGGGATCCCACCGCTGTCTAGGGCGACTCCAGGCACGTCGTCGCTGGTCATAGGGGCTCAGTTTGAAGCGGGACTCATCACTGGAGTCAATTCTACTCCAGTCAATGAGATTCCAGGCAGAAGATGTGTCTGGAGACGCCCCGGACAGCGTTGGGATACCAGCTTGACTTTCGCCCGCCTTACTGTCCGACAACCAAGAATGACAGCCTGGGTGAGGTACCTCGTCACTACTGGCCATTAACATTGCTACACCACGAAGATGACGTGCTACAGACGCGAAATTTAATCGACAGGAAGAAGATGCTGTGATATGCAAATGATTAGCTTTTCAGAGCATTCACAAAGGGTTGGCGCCGGTGGCGATACCTACCACGTACTGACGTGAGGAAGGTTTCCCACCGATTTCTCATACACAATCAGCAGTTGACAGGCGTTTCCTGGTGAAACGTTGTTGTGCTGCCTCGTTCAGATGGTTCAATTGGCTCTGAGCACTATGGGACTTAACACCTGAGGTCATCAGTCCGCTAGGACTTAGAACTACTTAAACCTAACCAACCTAAGGACATCACACACATCCATGCCCGAGGCAGGATTGGAACCTGCGACCGTAGCGCTCGCGCGGTTCCAGACTTAAGCGCATAGAACCGCTCGGCCACTCCGGCCGTCTGTGATGCCTCGTGTAAGGAGGAGAAATGCGTACCATCACGTTTCCGACTTTGATAAGGCTCGGATTGTAGCCTATCGCGATTGCGGTTTATCGTATTGTGACATTGTTGCGCGCGTTGGTCGAGATCCAATGACTGTTAGCAGAATATGGAATCGGTGGGTTCAGGAGGGTAATACGGAACGCCGTGCTGGATCCCGACGGCCTCGTATCACTAGCAGTCGAGATGACAGGCATCTTATCCGCATGGCTGTAACGGATCGTGCAGCCACGTCTCGATCCCTGAGTCAACAATGGGGACATTTGCAAGACAATAACCATTTGCACGAACATTTCAACGACGTTTGCAGCAGCGTGGACTATCAGCTCGGAGACCACGGCTACGGTTACCCTTGACGCTGCATCACAGACAGGAGCGCCTGCGATGGTGTACTCAACTACGAACCTGGGTGTACGAATGGCAAAACGTCATTTTTTCGGATGAATCCAGGTTCTGTTTACAGCATCATGATGGTCGCATCCGTGTTTGGCGACATCGCGGTCCACGCACATTGGAAGCATGTATTCGTTATCGCCATACTGGCGTATCACCCGGCGTGATGGTATGGGGTGCCATTGGTTACGCGTCTCGGTCACCTCTTGTTCGCATTGACGGCACTTTGAACAGTGGACGTTACATTTCAGATGTGTTACGACCTGTGGCTCTACCCTTCATTCGATCCCTGCGAAAACCTACGTTTCAGCAGGAAACGCACGACCGCATGTTGCAGGTCCTGTACGGGCCTTTCTGGATACAGAAAATGTTCGGCTGCTGCTCTGGCCAGCACATTCTCCAGATCTCTCACCATTTGAAAACGTGTGGCCTATGGTGGCCGAGCAACTGGCTCGTCACAATACGCCAGTCACTACTCTTGATGAACTGTGGTATCATGTTAAAACTGCATGGGCATCTGTACCTGTACACGCCATCCAAGCTCTGCTTGACTCAATTCCCAAGCGTATCATGGCCGTTATTACGGCCAGAGGTGGTTGTTCTGGGTACTGATTTCTCAGGATCTATGAACCCAAACTGTGTGAAAATGTAATCACATGTCAGTTCTAGTATAATATACGTATTTGTCCAATGAAATTCCCTTTATCATCTGCATTTCTTCTTGGTGTAGCAATTTTAATGGCCAGTAGTGTATCAGCAAGACAATGCCCCCGTGCTCATGACAAACGTTTCTACTGCTTGTTTTCATCCTTCCTAAACACCTACCTTGAACAGCAAGGTCGCGAGATGTCATCCCAATTGAGAACGTTTGAAGTATTATGGGCTGGTCTGTCCAAATAGTTCAAGATTGGAGTACCAACCTGACTGTCACCTGTCATATGACCCGACAACGAGGAGTGATGGCCTGGGTTGAAATTTCATTTTATGGCAGGACTCACTTGGTTGTCATCTGCGGCACCCTTAGAGCACAGCGGTACGTCTACGATATCCAACAACTCTATCAATCGATGCCAAGCCGAATAACTGCTTGCATAAGGCCCAGAGGAGGGCCGTCGGGTTATTTACTTGCTCAATTTCCCTTGAATAAATTATCCGATTTTTCTAAAATTGTAATCATATCATTTGTTCGACTCCACATGTACATCTACCGATTTCTGTCCCATTCGGATAATTCCTTCGTAGTGGGCTGTTTTTTTTTTGTGTGTGTCTGTGGTGTACTGCATCTCATGTGCGTTTCAATTGTCATTTGCGAATGTTATAAAAACTGCCACCTCACCGCCAATATATGTTTCGTAATCGCATGGCGCTTTTGCGCTTGTATGGAGAGCTCCAAAAATAGTAATCAGCTTACGAGATGAATTGATTGCATGCATGATACGGAGAACCTTGTGTCATTGATTTTATCGCTCTTAGCTAGTGGCTATCGTAAGAAGCAAATGGAAAAGGATAATAAAGTTTACATTACAGTTTTTAAATATTTAGTAATTTTCTGTCATTTTTGTCTACAACTGACGTAAAATAAAATTAAATCTTGTGCGATTCGTCCGAATAAGTTGGTCGTCATTCGCGGCGCCCTTACTGCACAGCGGTACTGATAAGACGGAGGTTACGAAGAGAAAAAGATTGAATAATCATCGAAAGGATAACGTTCTACGAGTCGGGGCGTGAAATGTCATAAGCTTTAACGTGGTAGGGAAACTAGAAAATCTGAAAAGGGAAATGCAACGGCTCAATCTAAATATAGTTGGGGTCAGTAAAGTGAAGTGGAAAAAAGACAAGGATTTCTCGTCAGATGGGTACAGGATGTTATCAATAGCAGCAGAAAATGGTATAACGGGAGTAGGATTCGTTATGAATAGGAAGGTAGGGCAGAGAATGCGTTACTGTGAACAGTTCAGTGACAGGGCAGTTCGTATCAGTATCGACAGCAAACACCGACAACGATAGTTCAGCTTCAGGTATACATGCCGACGTCGCAAACTAAAGATGAAGAGATAGAGAAAGTGTATGAGGATATTGAAAGGGTTATACAGTATGTAAAGGGGGATGAAAATCTAACAGTCATGGGGGACTAGAATGCAGTTGTAGGGGAAGGAGTAGAAGAAAAGATTACAGGAGAACATGGGCTCGGGACAAGGAATGAGATAGTAGAAAGACTAACTGAGTTCTGTCACAAGTTTCAGCTAGTAATGGCGAATACTCTGTTCAAGAATCACAAGAGGAGGAGGTATACTTGGAAAAGACCAAATGATACTGGAAGACTTCAGTTAGATTACATCATGGTCAGACAGAGATTCCGAAATCAGATACTGGACTGTAAGGCGTATACATAAGCAGATGTAGACTCAGATCACAATATAGTAGGGATGAAGAGTACGCTGAAGTTTAAGAGATTGGTCAGCAAGAATCAATACGCAAAGAAGTGAGGTACGGAAGTACTAAGGAATGACAAGATACGGCCGAAGTTCTCTAAGGCTATAGATACAGCAATAAGGAATAGCTCAGCAGGCAGTGCAGTTGAAGGGGAATGGACATATCTAATAAGGGCCATCACAGAAGTTAGGAATGAAAACATAAGTACAAGGAAGGTAACTGCGAAGAAACCATGGGTAACAGAAGAAATAATTCAATTGATCGATGAAAGGAGGAAGTATAAAAATGTTCGGGGAAACTCAGGAATACAAAAATACAAGTCGTTGAGCAATGATATAAATAGGAATTTCAGGGAAGCTAAGATGAAAAGGAAATGATTGTGCGAATGACAGACTCAGCATACAGGAAAATCAAAACAACCTTCGATTCCAAAGGAAAGGTAGTAACATTAAGAGTTCAGCGGGAATTCCATTTTTAAATGCAGAGGGGAGAGCGGATAGGTGGAAAGAATACACTAAAAGCCTCTACGAGCGGGAAGATTTGCCTGATGTGATAGAAGAAGAAACGCGAGTCGATTTATAAGAGAAAGGGAATCCAGTATTAGAATCAGAATTTAAAAGATCTTTGAAGGACTTAAGATCAAATAAGGCAGAAGTGATAGATAATATTCCATCAGAATTTCTAAAATAACTTGGGGAAGTGGCAACAAAACGACTATTCGCGTTGGTGTATAGAATGTATGAGTCTGGTGAATGCCATCTGACTTTCGGAAAAGCATCATCCACACATTTCCGAAGACGGCAAGAGCTGACAAGCGCGAGAATTATTGCACAATCAGCTTAACAGCTCATGCATCCAAGTTGTTCGCAAGAATCATATACAGAAGAATGGAAAAGAAAATTGAGGATGCGCTAGATGAGGATCAGTTTGGCTTTAGAAAAGGTAAAGGCACGAGAGAGGCAATTCTGACGTTGGGGTTATTAGTGCAAGCAAGATTAAAGAAAAACCAAGACACGTTCATAGGATCTGTCGACCTGTAAAAAGCGTTCGACAAAGTAAAATGGTGCAAGATGTTCGAAATTCTGAAAAAAGTAGGGGTAAGCTATAGAGAGAGACGGGTCACATAGAATTTGTACAACAGTCATGAGGGAATAATAAGAGTGGACGACCAAGAACTAAGTGCTCGTATTACAAATGGTGTAAGACAATGATGTAGCCTTTTGCCCCTACTGTTCAATCTGTAGGCCGAGCAAGCAATGATGGAAATAAAAGAAAGTTTCAGGAGTGGAATTAAAATTCAAGGTGAAAGGATATCAATGATACGATCTGCTGATGACACTGCTATCTTGAGTGAAAGTGAAGAAGAATTACAGGATTTGCTGAACTGAATGAACGTGCTAATCAATACACAGTATGGACTGAGAGTACATCGAAGAAAGATGAAGATAATGAGGGGTAGTAGAAATGAGAACAGCGAGATACTTAACATCAGCTTTGATGGTCACGAAGTAGATGAAGTTAAGGAATTCTGCTACCTAGGCAGTAAAATAACCAACGATGGATGGAGCAACGAGGACATTAAAAGCAGACGAATAATGGCAAAAAGGGCACTCCTGGCCAAGAGAAGTCTGCTAATATCAAATATCGGCCACAATTTGAGCAAGAAATATCTGAGAATGTTCGTCTGGAGTACAGCCCTGTATTGTAGTGAATCTTGGACTGTGGGAAAACCGGAACAGAAGAGAATCTAAACATTTGAGATGTGATGATACAGACGAATGTTGAAAATTATGTGGACTATAAGGTACGGAATGAGGAGATTCTGCGCAGAATCGGAGAGGAAGGGAACATGTGGAAAACACTGATAAGGAGAAGGGCAGGATGGTAGGGTATCTGTTAAGACATGATGGAATGACTTCCGTGGTACTAGAGGGAGCTATAGAGGGCAAAAACGGCAGAAATATTCGAATACATCCAGCTAATAATTTAGGACGTATGTTGTAAGTACTACGATGAGATGAAGAGGTTAGCACAGGAAAGGAATTCGTGGCGGGCCGCATCAAACCAGTCAGAAGATTGACGACCAAAAATGAAGTCGTAGCGTTTAATGAAATGAGTGACGACACGTGTTCTCATTACTAAATTGGACAAGAAAAACGAGGTAATTTCTTGGATGTAAACACAGTACTGCCTTATTTTATTTGCTCGTTGCACTAGATGTGAAGTGTAATCTATTCAAGCTAATATTTAGCTTTAAAATACTTTATAAATAGAAATTTCAAGAAGTTCGCTTGAATTATAATATTCCTTCATTTGTGCCTCATTTACAACAAGACTTCAAAAGTAAGTTACAAATTATAGTGGCAAGCTGAGTAGTTTTTGCTCAAAGTCACACAAATACATAAAGCTATTTTGCAACATTTTCATTAAACGTTCGGAGTAGTCTACCAATCGTTCAGTACCTTGATGACAGAAAACCGCTGCTGGTCATAGAGCACTTTGGTAAACACTCTGTGAACGTCTTTATGGTCAGAAAACCTGTGATTGCTGCTAATCGGTCCCTCGATTGCCTGGACACTGTCGTCTGTGGTAGATATCGATGATCTTCCTTTCCCATCAGCTTCACCCACGTTCGTGCAGACTGTCAAATTGCTGGCATCATGTTACTACTGCTACAAGTGACATTGCATTTCGTTGACATATCGCCGTAGTTTCAACGTGAATCTGTGTGCAATTGAGACGTTTCCCTCAAATGAATCCTTCGACTCTGGAGTACGTTTCCAGTTGCCGGGGGCCATTTTAATCCCAAACTGTGATGCACGTGTTATCAATACCACCGTAGAACTGTATCTACTGGAACATTTACTCTGAGGGAGTCTAGTCTTTACTGTAATTAATGAGGTGTAACCTGCAGAATGTTCTTAGCATGGGGCGACATGTGTTCAAAATGGTTGGTTCAAATGGCACTGAGCACTATGCGGCTTAACTTCTGAAGTCATCAGTCGCCTAGAACTTAGAACTAATTAAACCTAACTAACCTAAGACCATCACACACATCCAGCCATGAACGGAAAACAAACGTTGCCCACAGATTTACGGCCTCCTGTGTCCTCATGCCCCGGGTTTTGGGACCATCCAGACGTAGCATAGAGGGACCGAGCGTGCCGCTGCAGACGGTCGTCCAGGTCCAAACACTCGTCTCAACTGCCTCGTTCGCCCACGGCACGTCACACAGCGCCTCCTCCCAGCGGGCGCGAGGATACCGCGGAAACTCCAAACAGGAGTAAACGACACGGTTCACATATGGTTCAATAACTGTCACCCCGTACAAACACTCCCTGCCAGCCTACTCCTACAATTTGTACAACGTCTGCAGTGTTTCAGAGCAAAATAATAATGAATAATTGATGCAGGATTACCATTCCATTGTTTGTGGTGAGCTTTTGATACCACATGAAATATCCCTCGAAGCATTCCACAGAAAAATTCAACACTTGCGTAACGAATGTAGCCCTATAGCCCACTGTACCATTTTCACCTGTGGAGACTTCCACCAAATCTTATCAGCAGTCGCAACAGGGACGAGAGCAGGCAACGTCCCCGAATTTGAAACTGCCAATTAGCATAGCATGCCAACATAGCTCCAGAATGAATAAAGTAAATGAAAAATTGCGACAGCGAATGAGTAATTACACAAAAACTTAAACCTAAATCATAAAACGCAGGCTTTCACGGCGGGTGTTGTCTTCAGTTGAATCTTGAGAGGCCGTGGTCTATGTATAAAATTTCCACGTTTCGTCTCCATCTACGGGAGACATCTTCTGAGGTCATCCGGCTACTGCCACTGATGCTCCAAGTACTCTCGCATTTATAGAGCGCATAGGACACCACCATTCGCCACGTGATGCCGACGGTATGCCTGTCTTTGGAAGGCGTCATCATTCTCGATTAAGAGTAATCGATTGTCATTCTGCTGGACCAACGTCGACATCCATATTTTGTCTAATTGTAAAACTTACTCTTTTCTATTAAAATTTTTATGGTGTTTGTGAATCTCTATTGCTTCTCTATACATGCGCTCATGATACTGGGATGTTCGTGCTAGAACGCTTGTCTCATTAAATTTTATTTCGTGGTTCCCATCTCGAAAAACATGCTCAGCTACGGTCGATTTTTCGATGTGTCCTAAGCGACAGTTTCTTTTATGTTCGGCTAAGCGGGTGTTTACACATCTTTTCGTTGTTCCAATATATACTTGTCCACAACTGCATGGAATTTTGTATACCCCAGGTGTTGCTAAGGGGTGTCGGGCGTCTTTCGCAGTTCTTAAATATTCCTTAATCTTCTTGGTGGGTCTGAAGATTGTTTCGATCCCATACTTGGCCAGAACTTTCCCGGTACGGTCCGTGACTTTATTAAAGAACGGTAGGAAACTTTTCCAGTAGGTGCCCGTTGTTGCTGTGGACTTGTGACTTCTTTTCTTCTTCTTTGATGGAGGGCTCGATCGATTTCCTTCCTGGTATATCCGTTTTTCATGAAGGCTGACCGTAAGTGATTTAGTTCATCTTGTAAGTAAGCCGGCTCACAAAGTTTGTTGGCTCTGTCCACCAAGGTTTTCATGACACCTCATTTTTGCCTAGGATGATGGTTAGATTCATTGTGGAGGTATCGATCCGTGTGAGTGTTCTTTCTGTATACCTTGTGGCCCAGCGCCCCATCCACCCGTTTAATTACCGACACATCCAGGAAATTGAGTTCACCGTTGCTCTCTTTCTCCATCGTAAACTGTATCTTCGGGTTAATAGTGTTCAGATGCATCAAGAAGACGTCCAGCTCTTCTTCGCCATGAGTCCACACTGCAAATGTGTCGTCAACATAGCGGTACCCATTTATCTGGCTTTTTACTGGCAGTCTGCAGCGCTCGCTGTTCGAAGATCTCCATAAATAAATTGGCAGCAGCTGGGCTGAGAGGGCTTCCCATCGACACCCTGTCGATCTGTTCGTAAAACTCGTTGTTGTACTGGAAATAAGTTGTCGCTAGGCAGTGTTTAAATAAAGCCACTATGTCAGTAGGAAAAATATTTGCTATATAATAAATAGCTTCGTTTACAGGCACCATGGTAAACAATGACACTACATAAGTCACAGCCCGGAAGTTTTAACTGAAGACTTAAACCTAAAATTGAAACATTCTCGAAATTCTTTGAATTCTCGTGATCGATATGCTGCAACATTGATATCAATAACAGGCAAACATCGTCGAGATTCTCCTTTTCTGGGTTGTATTAACTATCGATATACGTAATTAAGTTTGCAGTCTGCCTCTGTAGCTGATAGTGTGGCTGGCTGCAGTGCAGGACGCCCAGGTTCGATTCCGCGGTGGGTCGGAGACTTTCTCCTCTCAGGGACTGGGTGTTGTGTTGTCCTGACACACAAATCGGAGATGTGGTGAGGCGTAGCGCCGTATAACAATCCTGCCTTGGAGGCTGTTAAGTGGGAGATGTGTCTTAGAGCTGGATAGTGACAGATGGTGACGCGAGACTGGACGCGCACGTAGTTTATGTATCAGCCGATAGAGGACAATTTTGGATAGGGGGACTGCGATTTTAGTTTCGATTGTGCCCACTAGAGTGCACTAAAGTAATCGAATGTTTTCCATAAACTGTTCTAGTATTTTCTTAAAGTGTTATTATGTCTTTTTGTGTAGGTATAATGTTATAAATGTGTGTTAGCAGTATGAATGATGCGTGAGTGTGGTTTAAGGTTAATATAAAGATAATTGTTTAACGAGTTGTGTAGCAGGATTTAGTGTTGGAACATTTCGAAGAAGTATGGATATGGATAAAGGGCATTTTTGTAGAATAGATTTGTAAAGTAAGTTAATGGTATAGAGAAAGTTAATTCAGGTATAAATAACAATAGTAAATAACTTTATGCATAAGCAAATTTCAGCATATTAAATAATTACGCTGGTAAAAAGTGCAGTCCGTAGGTTTACTATTTTGCGATTGGTTATGAATGAAAAGCGCGAACTGACGCGGGAGAATGTTGTTTTGCTATTGGCTGTTAAGTAAACTGACCAATGGTAAAGCAATATTCTTCACGCGCCTTTCTCTGCTGGTAGAGAAGACTTAGAGAATTGTAGAGAATAGTCGAAGCCTAGCCATGAAACAGATCGGAAGTGTATAGTAGTAGTTCCGATGGAAACGATAAGTTGCCGGATCTAGCAGTGTTTCCTACATCAAAAGTGTTGGAAAGTGACGGCATAATTATTCCGATGTGTGTGTAGAAATTTTGGAATTTTTAAGTTAATTTTGTGACAAGAAAAGACATATATTCCGCGTGGCGTATTGAGCAGATCGGTGGATAAAAAACTGTGACTGCATTTGGTACCGACAGACGTAATATTTGGCGTCCACATCTCGTGGTCGTGCGGTAGCGTTCTCGCTTCCCACGCCCGGGTTCCCGGGTTCGATTCCCGGCGGGGTCAAGGATTTTCTCTGCCTCGTGATGGCTGGGTGTTGTGTGCTGTCCTTAGGTTAGTTATGTTTAAGTAGTTCTAAGTTCTAGGGGACTGATGACCATAGATGTTAAATCCCATAGTGCTCAGAGCCATTTGAACCATTTTTGAATATTTGGCGAGCATTGTCAATAAAAAACAATCAGTATTTTTGTAGCTATTACGTTTTCGGGAAATGCAACACCATAAACTTGCTAACGTGAGTGAAAGGGATTGTGAGTGACTATGTTAAGACTAGCACGGGCTTGGCAGTGATACTTGTTCACCTAAGTATCAGAATATATTAATTGAGGAAAAAATTTCCAAACTTTCATTTCGTGTTTCTCCCGAAACGTAGATTAGTGACTTAAATTGCAGCCTGGTTCGCGTCGAAGTACAATAGGTTTCACTCGGCTTTCCTACTGATGATCTACTGAGACAATGTTCACAGGTAGGTGCAGGTTCGTCGTAAAGGGACGGAAAGAACCGCGCCGCCGCAGTGGTACCAAATAAAATGACTTGCAGTAAGCGGCTGAATTACTCCAGATGGGTGTCCTGGCCACTAATGTCATACGATCATTTCATTAAGTTTGTACGGAGCCCATGGTTGGTGTCTTTTTTTTTTTTTGTCTGTGTTTCAGTGTTTTTATTCGTATTTGTCATCTTCAGTGCAAGTGGCACATTTTACGTGTATTCTTTACGTTCCCCTAAGCCTTTCTGCGCCGCAGCGAGACGCGTGTCGCGGCAACTGCTGCCATATACTGACGTGTCCCGCGGCACCTGAGACGAGAACATCGGCGCTGCCAATATTTACGTGGCTGCCCCGCGGCGCGCGACGGCGTAATCCAGTCGAGTGGCGCCCGAGCGATCGGCTCTCTGCCGCCGCCGCTGCCTCGGTCCACCCGCCGCCCTCGCAGTTTTGCCCGCCATCCGTCTTCGTCGCTGTCAGGCACGCGCTCGTGCCCAAGAAGGAGGGCGCAGAGTCCTAGCCGGCCGTCTCATTATGGCCCGCGGATGCAGTGCGTGGGCCGACGGCCGCGAGGGTGAGTCCGTGGACCGCCCAAGATGGTCTCGTCCTCAACGCTGTCTTTATTGGGAGCTGCTTCTTCCGCCCAACGTAGCACTCAACGCGGTGCTGTTACTTGGCGCACTGGTTGGCTACTTTGGAGTACAAGAGACTCCTCCAATCCACTATAAACTCATACACATTTGATAGCCACATTCATCACAATTATTGTTGTTGTTGTTGTTGTTGTGGTCTTCAGTCCTGAGACTGGTTTGAAGCATCTCTCCATACTACTCTATCCTGTGCAAGCTTCTTCATCGCCCAGTACTTACTACAACCTACATCCTTCTGAATCTGCTTACTGTATTCATCTCTTGCTCTCCCTCTACGATTTTTATCCTCCACGCTGCCCTCCAATGCTAAATTTGTGATCCCCTGATGCCTCAGAACATGTCCTACCAACCGGTCCCTTCTTCCTGTCAAGTTGTGCCACAGACTCCTATTCTCCCCAATTCTAATCAATACCTCCTCATTAGTTATGTGATCTACTCGTCTAATCTTCAGCATTCTTCTATAGCACCACATTTCGAAAGCTTCTATTCTCTTCTTGTCCAAACTATTTATCGTCCATGTTTCACTTCCATACATGGCTACACTCCATACAAATACTTTCAGAAAACACTTCCTGACACTTAAATCAATATTCGATGTTAACAAATTTCTCTTCTTCAGAAACGCTTTCCTTGCCGTTGCCAGTCTACATTTTATATCCTCTCTACTTCGACCATCATCAGTTATTTTGCTCCCCAAATAGCAAAACTCCTTTACAACTTTGAGTGTCTCATTTCCTAATCTAATTCCCTCAGCATCACCCGACTTAATTCAACTACATTCCATTATCCTCGTTTTGCTTTTGTTGATGTTCATCTTATATCCTCCTTTCAAGACACCTCAAAGTTTTTATTTCTTCTCCGTGGATTTTAATACCAACTCCGAATTTTTCTTTTGTTTCCTTTACTGTTTGCTCAATATACAGATTGAATAACATCGGAGACAGGCTACAACCCTGTCTCACTCCCTTCCCAACCACTGCTTCCCTTTCATGCCCCTCGACTCTTATAACTGACATCTGGTTTATGTACAAACTGTAAATAGCCTTTCGCTCCCTGTATTTTACCCCTGCCACCTTCAGAATTTGAAAGAGAGTGTTCCAGTCAACGTTGTCGAAAGCTTTCTCTAAGTCTACAAATGCTAGATACGTAGGTTTGCCTTTCCTTAATCTTTCTTCTAAGATATGTCGTAAGGTCAGTATTGCCTCACGTGTTCCATTAATTCTACGAAATCCAAACTGAACTTCCCCGAGGTCGGCATCTACCAGTTTTTCCACTCGCCTGTAAAGAATTCGCGTTAGTATTTTGCAGCTGTGACTTATTAAACTGATAGTTCGGTAATTTTCACATCTGTCAACACCTGCTTTCTTTGGGATTAGAATTATTATATTCTTCTTTAAGTCTGAGGGTCTTTCGCCTGTCTCATACATCATGCTCACCAGATAGTAGAGTTTTGTCAGGATTGGCTCTCCCAAGGCTGTCAGTAGTTCTAATGGAATGTTGTCTACTCCCGGGGCCTTGTTTCGACTCAGGTCTTTCAGTGCTCTGTCAAACTCTTCACGCAGTATCGTATCTCCCAGTTCATCTTCATCTACATCCTCTTCCATTTGAATAATATTGTCCTCAAGTACATCACCCTTGTATAGAACCTCTATATACTCCTTCCACCTTTCTTCTTTCCCTTCTTTGCTTAGAACTGGGTTTCCATCTGAGCTCTTGATATTCATGCAAGTGGTTGTCTTTTCTCCAAAGGTCTCTTTAATTTTCCTGTAGGCAGTATCACAATTAATAGCCATCTGGTATTCATTGCTGAATAATACACAGAAGAATGAAAATTAAAATTGAGAATATGTGATATGGCTGTCAGCATACCAATTCGATTCTACACTGAGTACGCGAAAGAACTTGCCCCCCTTCTAACAGCCGTGTACCGCACGGAAGGTTCCAAATGATTGGAAAAGAGCACAGGTAATTCCAGTTTTCAAGAAGGGTCGTCGAGTAGATGCGCAAAACTATAGGCCTATATATCTAACATCGATCTGTTGTAGAATTTTAGAACATGTTTTTTGCTCGCGTATCATGTCATTTCTGGAAACCCAGAATCTACTTTGTAGGAATCAACATGGATTCCGGAAACAGCGATCGTGTGAGATCCAACACGCTTTATTTGTTCATGAGACCCAGAAAATATTAGACATAGGCTCCCAGGTACATGCTATTTTCCTTGACTTCCAGAAGGCGTTCGATACAGTTCCGCACTGTCGCCTGATAAACAAAGTACGAGCATACGGAATATCAGACCAGCTCTGTGGCTGGATTGAAGAGTTTTTAGCAAACAGAACACAGCACGTTGTTCTCAATGGAGAGACGTCTACAAACGTTAAAGTAATCTCTGGCGTACCACAGGGGAGTGTTATGGGACCATTGCTTTTCACAATATATATAAATGACCTAGTAGATAGTGTCGGAAGTTCCATGCGGCTTTTCGCGGATGATGCTGTAGTATACAGAAAAGCTGCAGCATTAGAAGTTGCAGCGAAATGCAGAAATATCTGCAGCTGATAGACACTTGGTGTAGGGAGTGGCAAGTGACCCTCAACATAGACAAATGCAATGTATTGCGAATACACAGAAAGAAGGATCCTTTATTGTATGATTATATGATAGCGGAACAAACACTGGTTGCAGTTACTTCTGTAAAATGTCTGGGAGTATGCGTGCGGAACAATTTAAAGTGGATGAACATATAAAATTAATTGTTGGCAAGGCGGGTCCCAGGTTGAGATTCATTGGGAGAGTCCTTAGAAAATGTAGTCCATCAACAAGGGAGGTGGCTTACAAAACTTGCTCATCAGTGTGGGATCCGTACCAGGTCGGGTTCACGGAGGAGATAGAGAAGATCCAAAGAAGAGAGGCGCGTTTCGTCACAAGGTTATTTGGTAACCGCGATAGCTTTACGGTGATGTTTAGCAAACTCAAGTGGCAGACTCTGTAAGAGAGGCGCTCCGCATCGCGGTGTAGTTTGCTGTCCAGGTTTCGAAAGGGTACGTTTCTGGATGAGGTATCGAATATATTGGTTCAAAAATGGTTCAAATGGCTCTGAGCACTATGGGACTTAAAATCTGTGGTCATAAGTCTCCTAGAACTTAGAACTACTTAAACCTAACTAACCTAAGGACATCACACACATCCATGCCCGAGGCAGGATTCGAACCTGCGACCGTAGCGGTCGTACGGTTCCAGATTGTAGCGCCTTTAACCGTTCGGCCACTTCGGCCGGCATCGAATATATTGCTTCACCCTACTTATACCTCCCTAGGAGATCACAAATGTAAAATTAGAGAGATTCGAGCGCGCACGGAGGCTTTCCGGCAGTCGTTCTTCCCGTGAACCATACGCGAGTGGAACAGGAAAGGGAGGTAATGACAGTGGCACGTAAATTGTCCTCCGCTACACACCGTTGGGTGGCTTGCGGAGTGTAAATGTAGATGTAGACATCACTTCAAGAAATCTAAAGGTACCAGACAAGCAGTTCCGACATTGTGCTTGAGAAAGGAAGAAAGACTTGAGAAAAATCAAGACAAATTCTTAGGATTTGTCGATTGACAAAAAGCGTACGGCAAAGTAAAATGTTCTGAATTCTCTGAGAAGTAGGCGAAACGTATGAGGACAGATGGATAAAATACAAGACCGAAAAATGTGAATAAAAGACCAAGAACGGAACGCTCGTATTAGTAAGTGTTTAAGATTAGGATATAATCTTTCGCTCCTACTGTTCAGGTTAGATATCGGAGAAGCAAGGACGGAAATAAAAGCAAGGTAGAAGAACACCAATAATAAGATTCGTTGATCACATTCCTATCTTCAGTGAAACTCAGGAAGAATTGCAGAAGCTGTCGAACGGAATGAGTAGTCTAATGTGAACAGAGTATTGAGAGCTGGTTTCTCAGGATGGGGCAGGGTAAGGTGACGGTTGTGGATGGGGCCGTAATAAGTTACTCTCGGTTGCACAACAAATACGTAAAATTTATCTAAAGAAATTAAAATTATAAAACAATCTCTTAAAAAACGCAATTTACTGTATGACAGCTGAAGGTCTTAACAAACAAACAAAAATCCACAATTTTAGGGCCGAAGGCCACCAACAATAACCTCAAACAACAAACGGCTGAAGGTCTGAATTAGAAGTCAGAAGAACAATTCCAAATAATACATATTGAGATAAATATTCGTTTTAAAACAAACTGTAACACAGCTGAGGGCCTCATTATAAAAGTGAAATTATCACTCGTCTGAAAGCCACAAACAGTTACAAATAACAAACAGCTGAAGGCCTGAATTAAAAGTAAGAAAAGCAATTCCAAATAGCACTTTTAAAATAAATACCTTGCTTCTAAAACAAGTTTGCTTTAAAGGAAAACTTACTGTAACACGGCTGAAGGCCTTATCACCAAAGAAGTGAAATTATTGCTCGGCTGAAGGCCACACCAACAATAATTAGAAAATTACAAATATGGTTAAAACAAATATCACAATCTAAGGAATGAGAACAAGCAGTTCTCAGCAAGTGTTCCAAGGGTCCGCCTGGGAAGGTAACTCAAAGATAAGGTAAGATGAGACAGGCAGCCAAGAGTTGTACTCACGTAACAGGATGGCAACTCAAACTAGGGACAGCTTAAGCGCCGACCGACCGGCTAACCAATCCCCCTAACGTCGGATCACCGGTACAACGATGGAATATCTTTAGGCAAGGGCGAAGAGACACAGCACTATGTCTTCAGAAAACACCCAAGGCCGAAGGAAACACTAGAACCAAGGTAGACCTCCATAAAGAAATATGCACAGTACAATACAAGAGGCTGTTGAACTACACGCAGTGTCGGACAGCATTAACACGACGAGGAAAGGTACACTGCCAGAAACGTACGTTAACCTCCAGGGCAGGTAACTGGGGCGTTAGCAGCCGCAAGGCAGAAAATACCGGTGGTTGCAATTCACTAATAAGAATAATACTTAATTCAATGATGAATAACAATTAGAGAAAAACGCCTGCAATATTTCACCGCCTCGAAACACTTCACTCGTTGCCGCCAGGCTCAGCGGCCCTGGGAGCAGCAACCCGCCGACCAAAGGCAATATCTCAGAATAGTCGAGGTTACATTAGTAATTTACTCTTTACTCAACTTAAACGTCCAGGGTTGGGTGTGCAACGAAGTCGTCGCTCCCGCAGCTATCCCCCCTCGATCTGGCAATGGCAGCACGTCGCCAGCGGCCCTGGCTTGCCCTCGCGCTGCACGGACCTGCTCGCTGCTGCGCCCCCAACCGACCTGGTGTCCGTTTGCCTTCTCCTCACCAAATCCAGTACGCAGACAGCATTAAAATAACTGCTCATTCAAAACCACAAGATACACACGGACCCAGGAAAACAATTCCGCCAACAACGCACAATACTAAAACCAGTCACTGTGAAACAACATGGACGAATCATAAGTCGGCACAAACACAGAGAAGTCAGAAGCGGTCGGAAGACCAAATGCACGTCGTTCGCTGTGACGACCGACCGAACGACCAACCACTGGTCATCCCCACTCAAGTCAGGCACGGGAAAGAGCCCAGTATAAATCGTCGACTGACAACTTATTGCCATGAGGTCACTTCGAAGGGCGGGCGGGCGCGCGCACACACACAGACACACACGCACACACACACACACACACACAGACATAGGTGAAAGTTGCACTATCCGAATATCATGCTCCATTCAACTAAAACTCACATCCTTCCGTCGGACATTGCATATAAGTCGCCAGTGGTCGGGCGAGTACTGGCTGTCCAGACCTCACTGCTGCTCCGTCACAATTCAACTCGCTCGACAAACGACGACCCGGATTTACTAGACGCCGCTCCAAAGATGGTGCCCCAGTTCGCGCTATCAATAAGCGCTGGTGCTGCTACTCATGCACAGACAACGCGAGCAAACGTAGTGGCGTCAGTGAACACACTAAGAAAACGAGACGCCACTATCGCTATTACAGAATGCCAAGTTATGAACGACATCAATGCGATCACCACACGGCTCAAGTATGAACAAAGAGTTTACCAGAGAAAGACAAAAGTAATTAAGGGTAACGGAAATGAGATTACACAGCTCTACAAAATAAAATTTTTTTTTCGTTGCCAGGGAAGTTTGAAAGAAAATGGGATATTGTTATGATACTCATTCCGAGTATATTTGTACTTTTTCCAAATTGGCTCTGGTATTTGAGAAATAGGTTATTTGTGGAAATGAGAGTTTCATGTGGATAATATCGACTGCAGGGTCCATATACGGTGTAATGTATTTGCTACCTGTTTTTTAATTAGTGATATTGTACTATCTTTATTAAACAATTGTGCTCAGGGAGTGCATCTGTGTGGTTGAGGATTACATCATGCAAACATCACACTGTCAGCATGTGTTCAGTCCTGTTGTGCGGTGCGTGTGTTGAAGATATTGAGGGTTGTGCAGATTTGAAATGGCGGTACTCGACATTCATTTGCTGGCCGAGGTAATTCCCGCAACAGCCGATAGGTAGCGTTCAGTGTAAACAAGAAAAATGGCGATGGTCGAAAGTCACACACATGTGCAGTGCAGCTTCAAGGAGATAGAACCTTTTCATCGTGACGTAGCAAATAAGAGGTGAGCATTCATTTCACACAAAACAATTAATGATGTTTGTTGGATGTGATTGACATGCAAATGCAAGAAAGGTCTGCATAATATGTAGTATTTGTGCAATTTTGTTTTAGGAAAACATGAGTTCTTCATGCCGTCTTTGCGTGAACCATCCAGATGAGTTCTGCTACATTTGTGGTGAATACGTTCTTCAAAAGAACAGGAAGAATATCACTCCTTTTGTGAAGGAAGCGTATCTGGCATATTTTGGAATTAAACTTGGAGATCAAGACAAGGCGTGGGCACCCCATAAAGTTTGTAAATGCTGTGTGGAGTGCTTACGGCAGTGGACAAAACGAAAAAGGAAAAGCTTAAACTTCGGAGTGCCTATGGTATGGCGAGAGAAGAAGAACCATACAGATGATTGCTATTTTTGCATTGTTAGTGTGAAAGGTTTTAATAGGTTCAAAAAACGAAAGTGGGAATATCCCGATTTGGAGTCAGCAAGAAGACCGGTGGTGCACAGCAACGATGTTCCTGTACCAACCTTCACAACATTACCCACGCTAACATCATCAGATGACGATGTGCACGGCGAGGAATGTACAAGTAGTGGTTCGGAATACGAAGGACGTGAGACACAACCCCAGCAGTTCGACCAGAAGGAGCTCAGTGACTTGATACGAGAACTCAATCTTTCAAAGCAAGCATCAGAACTCTTAGCATCCAGGCTTAATGAAAAGAACTGTCTTCATCCAAGTGTTAAAATAACAGCTTACCGGACGAGAGAAGAAAACCTTCTTCCATACTTCAACCAAGAAGAGGTTATAGTGTATTGCAGCAATATACCTGGACTTCTACTTGAATTGGGGCTGCCGGAATATAGACCAGAGGACTGGCGTCTCTTCATAGACAGTGTAAGTAGGCTGTTTATGTTTTCTCTATGTAAGTAGGCTGTTTATGTTTTCTTATTGGCAACGTTACGTAGCGCTCAATATGAAAATCACTGGCTGTGCTGTGTGCAGTCTGTGGCTAGTTTACATTGTTGTCTGCCATTGTAGTGTTGGGCAGCGGCAGCTGGATGTGAACAGCGCGTAGCGTTGCGCAGTTGGAGGTGAGCCGCCAGCAGTGGTGGATGTGGGGAGAGAGATGGCGGAGTTTTGAAATTTGTCATGAACTGCTATATTTATATATGATGATATCAAGGTAAATACATTGTTTGTTCTCTATTAATATCTTTCATTTGCTAACCATCCCTATCAGTAGTTAGTGCCTTCCATAGTTTGAATCTTTTATTTAGCTGGCAGTAGTGGCGCTCGCTGTATTGCAGTAGCTTGAGCAGCGAAGATTTTTGTGAGGTAAGTGATTTGTGAAAGGTATAGTTTAATGTTAGTCAGGGCCATTCTTTTGCAGGGAATTTTGAAAGTCAGACTGCGTTGCGCTAACAAAATATTGTGTGTCAGTTTAAGCACAGTCATGTATAATTGTTCAAAGGGGACGTTTCATAACAGTTCCACTAGAAGTTTAAAATGTGTTCTCCTACACAATGGCAATCGTTACGCATCTATTCCAATTGCCCACTCAACAAAACTTTGTGAAGCATATGCTAACATCAAGATGGTTCTGCAGAAAATTCAGTATATGCAGCACCAGTGGTTGATTTGTGTTGATTTGAAAATGGTGAACTTCTTGCTTGGACAACAAAGTGGATACACAAAGCACACATGTTTTATCTGCATGTGGGATAGTAGGGCAAAGCACGAACTTTGGAAGCAGAAAACATGGCCTCCAAGGGAACATATGGCTGTTGGTGAAGCAAACATCATTAATGAACCTCTGGTTAGTAGGGACAAGATTGTTCTTCCACCATTACATATTAAGTTAGGACTAATGAAGCAATTCACCAAAGCTTTAGACAGAAATGGTAATTGCTTCACATACATCTGCAATACGTTCCCTGGACTCAGTAGTGAAAAACTTAAGGCAGGAATATTTTATGGTCCTCAAATTCGCAGGCTCATCAACGATACCAATTTTACAAGTGTCACGACTGTCACTGAAGCATCGGCCTGGAACTGTTTTGTCGCTGTTGTAAAATGTTTTTTGGGCAATCATAAAGCTCCCAATTACGAGGAACTGGTCAAAAACATGCTCACTAACTTTCAAAACTTAGGAGCTAACATGAGCATAAAATTGCATTTCCTTCACAGCCACTTGGATCGATTTCCTCGTAATCTAGGTGATTTCAGTGAGGAACAAGGAGAGCGGTTCCATCAAGATATGAAAGGAATAGAGGAAAGATATAAAGGAAGATGGGACAGGCATATGATGGCAGATTATTGCTGGAATCTGCAACGTGACTGTTCCGAAGAGATCTATAAAAGGAAAGCGTGCAGGAAGGGGTTCGTCATGGACGGAAAATGATACACTTATAGAGAAACTTTTCAATTATGTTTTATACGTGGACAAATGCCTATCAGGTTTTCATTGAAGCTATTTATAAAGATTATTTTCTTTTTCATTGTAGTTTGTAGCACTCGAGTTCAGTATTAGCAATTTTTTCTAATTTTTTGAATAAATCATGCATTATCTCAAAAACTAGAGCCAAACTGCATAAATGGTTGCTATATTCGTCCTCAGCACCACTAACCCATCCTAAAGCCACTCAAATATCCTTAGCAAGAAACTGAGTGTTGACCAGTGTTATCGACAAACTGACCATCAAAATTGGGGAAATTAAACTAGACGAAGTTACGTTGCAAGAAAAATAAAACAGAATAGAAATTTAATCCCTAATTTATTAATACATGTCTCATCATTTTGTCCCTTATTCTTGTCAGTGTCTTCCATTTATTCCTTTCTTCGCCGATTCTACGGAAACCCTCCTCCTCATTCTTTATCTTATCAGTCCACTCAATTTTCAATATTCTTCTGTAGCATCACATCTCAAATGCTTCTAGTCTCTTCTATTCCGGTTTTCCCACAGTGCATACTTAGAAATTTCTACCTCAGATTAAGGTCTATCTTTGATATCAGTACATTCCTATTGGTGGGGAATGGCCCATTTGTCTGTTCTAGTCTGCTTTTCATGCCATCCTTGCGTCGTCCACGATGAATTATGTTGCTTCCAAGGTAGCAGAATTCCTTAACTTCGTCTATTTCCCGATCATCAACTTTGCTGTTAAGTTTCTCGCTGCACTCACTTCTGCTACTTCTCATTTGTTTGGAATTTTTCCTGTTTACTCTCAGTTCATATTCTGTAATCATTAGATTATACAATTCATTCAGCATATGCTATAGTTCTTCTCCGCTTTCGCTGAGTGTAGTAATATCATTAGCGAATCTTATCATTTCACCCTGAATTTCAATACCACTCTCGAACTTTTCTTTTATTTCCGTCATTGCTTCTTCGGTGTATATACTAGGTGTACCGGTATGAAATGAGCGTTTCTTTGTGAAAATGATTTTGAATAGAAAAGTAAAAATATTTTAATCAAAGTACTGACCATTGCTTTCCATACACTTTGACCAACTTTCTGGCAATAGAAATGTTCGCCTTTTGAAGCAAACCAATCAGACACCCAATTTTCGACTTCTTCGTAGGAATCGATGTGTTCCTCGGCCAATGCGTGTCCCTCTGATGAAAACAAATGGTAGTCGGAAGGGGCCAAGTCTGGTGAATACGGCGGGTGGGGTAGCAGTTTTGTTTTGTGTGCAGGTACATTGTCGTGTAAAAAAATTACTCTGCCATGTCCTCTGGCCCATTCTGGTCTTTTTTCGTTGAATGGATAGTTCAAATTGATCATTTGTTGTCTGTTGCGATTAGTATTCACAGTGTCCCCAGGTTTTAGAAGCTCATGATACACTAGACCTTAATGATCCCACAAAACATAGAGCATTGTCTTCTTGCCGAATCGATCTGGTTTTCCAGTCGATGTTGAACCCATGATTTTTCCCGTTTAGGATTCTTAAAATAAATTAATTTTTCGTAGCCAGTAACAATTCGATGCAAAATTGATTTTCTTTCATGTCTTTGAAGCAAAATTTGACAAATGGTTTTTGGGTTTTCCATCTGTCTTTCATTCAATTGATGTGGCGCCCATTTTCCACACATTTGGATCTTTCCCATAGCTTTAAAATGGTCAGAAATTCTTTTTTGTGCAACATTTAGCATTACTGCCATTTGCTTCTGACTCAAAGTATCATCTTCATCCAATATTGCTTGCAACTTGGCGTCTTCGAACTTTTTTGGTGGCCTTCCACGTTCTTCATTTCTTACATCAAAATCATTATTTCTGAACCGTTGAAACCATCTTTTGCATGTTCCTTCTGATAGAGCATCATCACCATATGCCTCGACAAGCATTCGATGCTACTCTCCAGCCCTTTTTTTTTTTTCAAATGAAAACAAAAAATTAATGCTTTCCGCAAATCATCACTTTCTGGTACAAAATTCGACATTGTTAACAGGATGAAAACATATGATGTTGTTTGTTCCATGACTTGATGTATACTAAATTTCTTTGACAGATGTCATACCAACCAAACAAAAAAAATTAAGGCTCGTTCACAAGAAATGTTCCCTATCGACACATTTGTATCATAACGCTCATTTCATACCGGTACACCTTTTATTGAACAATAGGGATGAAAGGCGGAATCCCTGCTTTACACTCTGTTTAATCCGAGAGCCTTACACTTAATTTCCACGAAATCTCAAGTTCTTCGATTCTACGTTTGACTTCTTCTCAACTGCCGCGCGGGATTAGCTGAGCGGTCTGCGGCGCTGCAGTCTTGGACTTTTCGGCTGGTCCCGGCGGAGGTTCGAGTCCTCCCTCGGGCATGGGTTTGTGTGTTTGTCCGTAGGATAATTTAGGTTAAGTAGTGTGTAAGCTTAGGGACTGATGACCTTAGCAGTTAAGTCCCATAAGATTTCACACACACACTTCTTCTCAACTTTCCTCACAGGCCGTCATGCCTTTTATATCCTTTCCTCAAGCGTAACTTCTCGTCGGTCTGTAGTATCATGGTCGTTGACTGGATATTAAACCCTAATTTTTCTTCTTGTACTTTTTCTGATACCATCTACTCACTCCCAACCGATCTTCGCCTTGGTATTTTCTTACCTCTTGGAACCCGCAAAGCACTTGTCTGGTCTCTCTACCATCGCCTAGGTACAAATGCTGCCAAACACCATATTATTTTCATTGCTGTGTTAATTACATCTTCCACTTCGCCCTGTTTTATGATCTAATTGTTTATACCTTTGTTCTTCATGTTAATGTTCTTGGAACCCGCAAAGCACTTGTCTGGTCTCTCTACCATCGCCTAGGTACAAATGCTGCCAAACACCATATTATTTTCATTGCTGTGTTAATTACATCTTCCACTTCGCCCTGTTTTATGATCTAATTGTTTATACCTTTGTTCTTCATGTTAATTCACATCATACATCTCTCCATTATGATCTCCGCATTATCTAAATTTACGTCTCTTCATGAAGTCCGCAAGTGGTGGTATATTAAACCGAAATAGTTTTTGTGTAAACGTGTGGTAACAATCTGTTATCTGGAAAATGGACAGCGAGTAGACAGTGGAGAAGGAAAGTAGCCAAAAGCGATTATGTAGAACTGAAACGGTGTATGCTGTTGGCATTTTACGTTGTGACAACATCTTTACTCAAAGCAACCGCATTCGCGAAAGCCTGTGACCATACATCACTCGTAGACTTTTTTCCAATACGGGTGGCTTGTTGCGTGTTCAAAGCCCGATATATTAAATATTGCTAGCGGTGTTCTGTTTTTAATCAAAGCCTGCCGTTCTTAACCACTGTTGCGACCCCTTTGTGGTATTGCTTTATCCATCCGCCTGTTTGTCTATCAATTACGCCTTTGTACCGTGTTTTACAAAAAACATTTTGTGCACTTCATTTTCGGTGCTTTAATCCGCACAAACAATACCGTTCCTTACGTTGTGGGTATTTTGTGGTGGTGGCCGGAAACAATGGAGGGAGATAGATAGAGAGAGAGAGAGAGAGGCGTTCAACAAAAGAATGCTTACTAAAACATGTATTTCACTAAGCCATGAGTTCAAATCAGTGCGGACGTAAAATGCCAATCCGTCTTACGTATGATGATTTTAGGGTCAAAATAAAGTCACCCCTCATTCTCAATGATGCGATACTTCTCATATATTTCTGTACAGTCTACAATTAAGAGGGATTCGTAGTAATTGTTGAAATTTATATCACACAGATTTATATTTTTCAGGACAAAAAATATATTATTAATTGCCTGACACCTTTCGGCTGCATTATTTGCTTAATGATATGTACAGACAAGTCCGCTGCGCTATTTTCCACCAATTTATTTCATGTCCTTTTGAAGTGGCAATGTCTGAAACTAGTCAGGGTATTAATAAAATTGTCGTGATCCAGACAACCACACGATAATACACTCCTGGAAATTGAAATAAGAACACCGTGAATTCATTGTCCCAGGAAGGGGAAACTTTATTGACACATTCCTGGGGTCAGATACATCACATGATCACACTGACAGAACCACAGGCACATAGACACAGGCAACAGAGCATGCACAATGTCGGCACTAGTACAGTGTATAACCACCTTTCGCAGCAATGCAGGCTGCTATTCTCCCATGGAGACGATCGTAGAGATGCTGGATGTAGTCCTGTGGAACGGCTTGCCATGCCATTTCCACCTGGCGCCTCAGTTGGACCAGCGTTCGTGCTGGACGTGCAGACCGCGTGAGACGACGCTTCATCCAGTCCCAAACATGCTCAATGGGGGACAGATCCGGAGATCTTGCTGGCCAGGGTAGTTGACTTACACCTTCTAGAGCACGTTGGGTGGCACGGGATACATGCGAACGTGCATTGTCCTGTTGGAACAGCAAGTTCTTTTGCCGGTCTAGGAATGGTAGAACGATGGGTTCGATGACGGTTTGGATGTACCGTGCACTATTCAGTGTCCCCTCGACGATCACCAGTGGTGTACGGCCAGTGTAGGAGATCGCTCCCTACACCATGATGCCGGGTGTTGGCCCTGTGTGCCTCGGTCGTATGCAGTCCTGATTGTGGCGCTCACCTGCACGGCGCCAAACACGCATACGACCATCATTGGCACCAAGGCAGAAGAGACTCTCATCGCTGAAGACGACACGTCTCCATTCGTCCCTCCATTCACGCCTGTCGCGACACCTCTGGAGGCGGGCTGCACGATGTTGGGGCGTGAGCGGAAGACGGCCTAACGGTGTGCGGGACCGTAGCCCAGCTTCATGGAGACGGTTGCGAATGGTCCTCGCCGATACCCCAGGAGCAACAGTGTCCCTAATTTGCTGGGAAGTGGCGGTGCGGTCCCCTACGGCACTGCGTAGGATCCTACGGTCTTGGCGTGCATCCGTGCGTCGCTGCGGTCCGGTCCCAGGTCGACGGGCACGTGCACCTTCCGCCGACCACTGGCGACAACATTGATGTACTGTGGCGACCTCACGCCCCACGTGTTGAGCAATTCGGCGGTACGTCCACCCGGCCTCCCGCATGCTCACTATACGCCCTCGCTCAAAGTCCGTCAACTGCACATACGGTTCACGTCCACGCTGTCGCGGCATGCTACCAGTGTTAAAGACTGCGATGGAGCTCCGTATGCCACGGCAAACTGGCTGACACTGACGGCGGCGGTGCACAAATGCTGCGTAGCTAGCGCCATTCGACGGCCAACACCGCGGTTCCTGGTGTGTCCGCTGTGCCGTGCGTGTGATCATTGCTTGTACAGCCCTCTCGCAGTGTCCGGAGCAAATATGGTGGGTCTGACACACCGGTGTCAATGTGTTCTTTTTTCCATTTCCAGGAGTGTATAAGCGCAGTTATAACACGTGCACCTCATTTCGGGGTCATGCAGCATATACGTTCAGTTCTTGTTCTGCTGCACAAGAAGTGGCGGCCACATTTTATGTGAGTATATACCTATCCTAAGAATGGTCTCTCGTGGCTGGCAACCACTAAAAGGTAAACCGCAGTTCACTGTAGTTTCCTTAGCATTGCAACCAACAGGAAACATGTAGATATTTCCGAGCTCTAATTCATATATAGATGCATCGGATAATTTAGAAGGGTAATGTCGCGAAACTGAATCCAGGACCATACGAAAAGCCTTCAAGAGTCCCTAGGTGACGTAGAAATGGTCATTTTCAAAGGATATCATACTGCTGCCACTTAGTTACCAAGCTCCGCAGAGCAATGAGGTGTTCTGGAAGTCGTTCAAAAACGCGAAATTTTGGCTGTACACTTACTTTTAGAATATGGTATTAATGTTTCATGAGTAATGATCTGTCCATGGTGGCGCTGGCATCTTATAAGTTTGCATAGAAGAACGCATATTTTGGCGTTCGTGAGGATCTTAGAGGTAGTATTTCAGAGTTTCTGCTCGCATGCATCATGTGAAACTAAGATCTTAAATAAATTATAATCACTGTTAACAGAATATTTGTTCTACAATATTACTTTTATTGTGTTAACCGGTTTTCAGATTACAAAACCATCTTCAGACATTTGCTGAGTATTGTCACCAAAAAAGTTGCAATGTTTGCAAGAAAGATTGGAAGAGAAGTAACACGTCTAGACTGAAGCAGAAACATACATTAACATCTTTGACAGTGCGGTGATAATGCAATGAAAAAGTAAAAAATTCAGCAGTAAATAAATAAAAATGGAGTAGACAGGAAAAACTTTAACACAAAATAGGAACAGCATGCCAACATTACAGTTTCTATTAATAAACATAACTAATAAAATGAAATAAAATTAGTACTTGACAAGTCTACATCGGGAGGTAAAAATCATGGAGAGGGATTCACAAACCAATTAAAAGAAGAAACAAATATTAATGTAACTACAGAATACTTAAGGAACTTAAGCAATGTCAGTAAGATAAACGGAAATAGAAAAGACAGGAAAATGAAGGCGTTTGAGGAAACGTACAGTAAACGCAATCTTTGATTTTGTGGTGGTACTGCATTTTAACATTAACATTATATTCAAAACTGTGGCTATGTAACAGTTGGCATTAAATAAATGAACAAAGTAAAATACAAACAATATTTCATGAGACAACTACAACAGGTGTTAATGTTAAAATACAGTACCATCACACTCTCAAAGATTGCATTTCCGGTATTTTCCCTCAAACGCCTCCATTTTCCTGAATTCATTTATTTCAGTTTAACTGATTGATATTGCTTAAGTTCCTTATGTATTCTGTAGTTACATTAACAACTGCTTCTTCGTTTAACTGGTTTGTGTATCACTCTCCGTGTTTTATAACTCCTGATGTAGCCTTGTCAAGTACTAATTTTATTTTATTAGCTTTGTTTATTAATAGAAACTGTTATGTTGGCATGCTGTTCCTATTTTGTATTAAATTCTTCCTTGTCTACTCCATTTTTATTTATTTACTGTTCAATTTTTTTTACTTTTTCACTGTATTACCACCACACTGGGAAAGATGTTACTTATTGTATGTTTCTGCTTCAGTCTAGACGTGTTACTGCTATTTCAACGTTGTTTGCAAACATTGTAACTTCGTTGGTGATAATGTTCAGTAAATGTCTCAAGATGGCCTTGTAATCCGAAAACCGGTTAGCACAATAAAAATAATATTTTAGAACAAAAGAAAACTGGTACTTTTCATTTATTTTAATCACTGATTTATGGTTCAGCATGTTTATATTCTGTGTATATCCGAAATACGACATATACCCAAATGTAGAATAACACGATCAGTCGTATCATATAATCGTTTTTAGAGGCATTTGATAAGTACAATTCACTCCCCGTCCCCTCACCAATCCGTCCTTCATCATGTTCAAGTAACAGGCGTGCCAGATCAGATGTGAACACAATTTTCACGCAAAAGATGATATTCGACTTCAGATTTTTCCTATTGTCCTATTTTTACTTTTCTCTTTATCCAACAAATTATTTACCAGATACGAATTGGCAAATTTAATCTAATCTGTCATTGTAAAATGAATCACAAGGCCAACAAAACAAATGGTCCAAATGGCTCTGCGCACTATGCGACTTAACTTCTGCGGTCATCAGTCGCCTAGAACTTAGAACTAATGAAGCCTAACTAACGTAAGGACATCACACACATCCATGCCCGAGGCAGGATTCGAACCTGCAACCGTAGCGGTGGCTCGGTTCCAGACTGTAGCGTCTAGAACCGCACGGCCACTCCGGCCAGCCACCAAAACAAGGGAATAACAGTAATACCTACTGCGATCCGGAGACTCTAGTGTTTTCCCTTTCATATTATTATGGTGTGGTTGTGCATGAATGTATGCCGTTTAGAATGGATTCATTTCCAAGCTGTTGCCTCCGGCTTCATTATGCGATTAGAAATTAATTCCAACGCATTATATAGAAGTTTCGTCCTCCTGTAACACTACACATGAACTGTCTGTCCTTTGCAAAAAGGACATCTATATGCTACTTCTACTCAGCAGATGTGCTAAGTTGACCTAGAGTGTGGAAGTCAGATTTGATAAGTTGACGTAATGTATGGTAATCATTTCTGAAAAGGATATTTAAAAATATTTGAGTACGTCCAATCCATCGACAGAGTGTAAAAGTTACAGTTGCGCGTGAGCAATGCATGTGACCCAGTTCGCATCGAAACCAGGTATATGTCAAAGAGTGCGTGGTTCACTGTGAAGAAGGGCTGACGGATGTGTCCCGGTGAGTGCTAACCACACGCAGCGCTGCCTATAGTGTCTGGTTCTAGGTAAAAGACTGATGGTAACGAGAGGATAGAACTGCCCATACCTCAACAGGCATTGCTTTCCAGACATATCACAATAGGAACTCTGATGTCGTCAATCACCCGACCATACCGCCGCATGAGAGATAGATCCGCCGGATGCGATTCTCTCGATAAACGAAACAGAAGGACGGCTGTGCTAGCCAAAGAGTACACAGCCAGTGGCAGTACTTACGTTCGCCGCGAGGCGCCGCTAGGCCTCTTCATGTGCAGCAAGAGAGTAGTGCAGTTGTGCGAGTCTACAGTTCTTAGCCGCGCTCAGTGGTCAGCCAGCACCGATGTTAGTGTCATCGTCTGCAGCTCGGTCATTACTGCTATCAAGTCTTTGTAGCTCCGTTCCAAGTTAGTCTTAAAATTCACCGGATTCTACATTCCAGATTACGAGAGATTAATTCGTCAGTGCAAGATTTGTGACTTGTAAATTACGTCATTCTACAGACGCTTAGTCTAGTCGCGTGTTCCATAATTGTCAACCAACTGACTATAGACTACAGCAAAGTTAAGTAATAAATACTTTCTTGTCTTGTACTCCTGCTAATGAACTGTGTTTTCCTGTTATAGCTACCAAGCAGTCTTGGCATAGTAGAACCCACGTTTCCACCTCCTTGGCTACCTCACATTTGCCACCACACGTTGATGGATTCGATTATGGTGGAAGATCGAAAGCCATCAGGGACTTTTCTCCTGGTTTTGACCAATGCTATCTCCTATAGGAATATGTAACACTTCTTCAAAACACACTCTATATTGCTTCCTACTACGTATATCTCTTACGGCACAACATTTGCGACAGCTAGAAACTGAGGCGAGGGGGAGGGAGTGACAGTGGTACACTAGGTACCCTCCACCACACACCATAATGTGACTTGTGGCGTATAGATGTACAAGGGGAATCAAGGTGTCTCCCTCGCGGCTGCTTGTCAAGACGTCTCCTGGTAATAGTTTGTTATGGATGGAGAAATCTCTCTCTTTGACGTTTGACTAAATGGTTGGCCAAGCGCAAAAAATTTTAAGGAAATTTTCATCTGAAATTTTTTGTACTTTCTGTACGAATCGACAGTTCACCATGTATTCCTTGTGAACAAAGGAGAGCAACACGGAATATCAAAAGTAGTTGCTTCGTCCTTTTTTCATTGGAACTACTGCCAAAAAATGTCATTCCCTTCCTCCGACGGCACTTATCCCCAACCTTCTTTCTTTCTCTCTCTCTCTATTTCTCTCTCTCTCTCTCTCTCTCTCTCTCTCTCTCTCACCGGTCGGAGTGGCCGTGCGGTTCTAGGCGCTAGAGTCTCGTACCGAGCGACCGCTACGGTCGCAGGTTCGAATCCTGCCCCGGGCATGGGTGTGCGTGATGTCCTTAGGTTAGTTAGGTTTAATTAGTTCTAAGTTCTAGGCGACTGATGACCTCAGAAGTTAAGTCACATAGTGCTCAGAGCCATTTGAGCCATTTCTCTCTCTCTCTCTTACACACACACACACACACACACACACACACACACTGAGGAAAAATACATCGCCGGCCGGTGTGGCCGAGCGGTTCTAGGCGCTACAGTCTGAAACCGCGCGACCGCTACGGTCGCAGGTTCGAATCCTGCCTCAGGCATGGATGTATGTCATGTCCTTAGGTTAGTTAGGTTTAAGAAGTTCTAAGTTCTAGGGGACTGATGACCTCAGATGTTAAGTCCCATAGTGCTGACAGCCATTTGAACCACAAATACATCACAATGTTGCAGTGCTGCTTTCAAATGTTCAAAATGTTCAGATGTGTGTGAAATCTTATGGGACGTAACTGCTAAGGTCATCAGTCCCTAAGCTTTATCCTAAGGACAAACACACACACCCACCTATGCCCGAGGGAGGACTCGAACCTCCGCCGGAATCAGCCGAGTGCCGCTTTCATCGCCAGTCACAGACACTTCGAGTTGGTGAGTTGTAGACTGAAGTGACAAAAGTCACGGGATAGCGATATTCACACTTATAGATGGTAGTAGTGTCGCGCGCACTAGATATAAAAAGGCACCGCATTGGCGGAGCTGTCATTTGAACTCAGGTAATGCACGTGAAAAGGTTTCCGACGTGATTTTGGCCATACGACGGCAATTAACAGACTTCGTGCCCGGATGGTAGTTGGAGCTAGACGCATGGGACAGTCCATTTGTGAAATCGTTATTGAATTCAGTATTGATCCACCGTGTAAAGAGTGTGCTGAGAATAGCAAATGCCAGGCGTTACGTCTCACCAAGGGCAACTCAGTGGCCGATGGCGCTCATTGAACAACAGACAGCAATGGCGTTTGCGTAGATTTATCAGTGCTGGCAGATATGCAACGATGCGTGAAATAACCGCAGAAATCAATGTGGGACGTGCGACAGACCTATGCGTCAGGACAGTGCGGCGAAATTTGGCGTTAATGGGCTGTGGCAGCAGACGAGTGCCTTTGCTAACAGCACGACGTCGCTTGGTCTAGTTTTTGTATCCCGCCTGGAAGGCGGCGCATGGGTCTGCTCCTGACAACTGACAGAGAGGCCGAATGAAAGGAAGCGAGTAGGAGCAGGTGCGGTAAGGCACGTCGGTACTGCAAGTAAAGTAAAAGAGGTTTTCACTGGTGCATGGACATATATAAATGAATACGTATCTTTGGTACAGGTGAGCAGGCACGTGTACGAGGGCAGTTCAATAAGTAATGCAACACTTTTTTTTCTCGGCCAATTTTGGTTGAAAAAACCGGAAATTTCTTGTGGAATATTTTCAAACATTCCCGCGTCGTCTCGTATAGTTTCATTGACTTCCGACAGGTGGCAGCGCTGTACGGAGCTGTTAAAATGGCGTCTGTAACGGATGTGCGTTGCAAACAACGGGCAGTGATCGAGTTTCTTTTGGCGGAAAACCAGGGCATCTCAGATATTCATAGGCGCTTGCAGAATGTCTACGGTGATCTGGCAGTGGACAAAAGCACGGTGAGTCGTTGGGCAAAGCGTGTGTCATCATCGCCGTAAGGTCAAGCAAGACTGTCTGATCTCCCGCGTGCGGGCCGGCCGTGCACAGCTGTGACTCCTGCAATGGCGGAGCGTGCGAACACACTCTTTCGAGATGATCGACGGATCACCATCAAACAACTCAGTGCTCAACTTGACATCTCTGTTGGTAGTGCTGTCACAATTGTTCACCAGTTGGGATATTCAAAGGTTTGTTCCCGCTGGGTCCCTCGTTGTCTAACCGAACACCATAAAGAGCAAAGGAGAACCGTCTGTGCGGAATTGCTTGCTCGTCATGTGGCTGAGGGTGACAATTTCTTGTCAAAGATTGTTACAGGCGATGAAACATGGGTTCATCACTTGGAACCTGAAACAAAACGGCAATCAATGGAGTGGCGCCACACCCACTCCCCTACCAAGAAAAAGTTTAAAGCCATACCCTCAGCCAGTAAAGTCATGGTTACAGTCTTCTGCGACGCTGAAGGGGTTATTCTGTTCGATGTCCTTCCCCATGGTCAAACGATCAACTCTGAAGTGTATTGTGCTACTCTTCAGAAATTGAAGAAACGACTTCAGCGTGTTCGTAGGCACAAAAATCTGAACGAACTTCTCCTTCTTCATGACAACGCAAGACCTCACACAAGTCTTCGTACCCGAGAGGAGCTCACAAAACTTCAGTGGACTGTTCTTCCTCATGCACCCTACAGCCCCGAACTCGCACCGTCGGATTTTCATATGTTTGGCCCAATGAAGGACGCAATCCGTGGGAGGCACTACGCGGATGATGAAGAAGTTATTGATGCAGTACGACGTTGGCTTCGACATCGACCAGTGGAATGGTACCGTGCAGGCATACAGGCCCTCATTTCAAGGTGGCGTAAGGCCGTAGCATTGAATGGAGATTACGTTGAAAAATAGTGTTGTGTAGCTAAAAGATTCGGGAATAACCTGGTGTATTTCAATGCTGAATAAAACAACCCCTGTTTCAGAAAAAAAAATGTATTGCATTACTTATTGAACTGCCCTCGTAATACAAAGTCCAGATAAGAAAGTCTCAATAGCAAGCAAAACTAAACCGATGGTTCTCGGTCGTCTGCTTTTCATAAACTGGGCGAAAGTGGAGCGGCGCTCGTGGAGCTGCACAGTTTCGGCTAGAGGGCGCTGTAGTCGGCGAAGATCTTCACCTCTCGTAGCGCCAACCTACGCTGTGGCATCGGAAATATCGGTACCACACTAGTGACCACATCGTTTGGACCCTAAATGATTGAAAAACCGTAGCCTCGTCGGATGAGACCCGATTTCAGTTCCTAAGAGCTGATGGTAGGTTCAAGTGTGGCGCACACCCCAAGAAGCCATTGACCTATGTAGTCAGTGAAGCTCTGTGCAAGTTGGTGGTGGCTTCCACAATGGTATGGGCTGTGTCTACAAGGAATGGAGTGGGTGCTCTGGTCCTGTTGAGCCGATGATTGACTGGGAATGTTCCGGCGTAGCGTCAAACGCCGGCACGACAGCCAGGAGGTCTGTGAGACGACGTCAGCCAACAGTACGCTAGCAGACCCCTCTCTAGGAAGACACCGAAACAGCAGCGGCATCTAGGCGAAGAGAATATAAGCGCCGCACCTCCTCGCCACAGTCCGAGTTGAAGTATAGCCGGTCTACGAGGTCTACGGCAGTGGCTTATGAACTGTAATGGACTTGTAATAGAATTTTATTTACTGAAGGGCATTCATTATTTGCATGTCGCCCACTGCTTGCGACATCACCATTGTAAAGTCACAAAAGTTAAGTATTGTAATTTATCTTACTGTAATAAAAAGTCATTAATACGAATTGCTTGAGTTGTTGTCTGGCGCTCCGAGAAGCAGGATTCGAAGGCATGCTATGTTAGACGAGTGGTTAGAACACAACAGGATATGATTATTTTTAGCACTTTTATTTTCGCAAGTCCGCCTTGATCACATAGATTTCCTTACACTTTATGACCGGTTTTGGCTTATCGCCATCTTCAGATCTGTTGTAAATATAAATATTGTGTAAGCGACCAGGTTCAGTTAATTAATATTAAATCTATACAAGTGATGCATAAAATATAAAATATTTATGGCCATGTATGGCAGCCATAGATAGCGTTAAAATATTCTGATATAAATCATCGTCAAGTTAAACATGTGCTTGCTAATACTCAGATCGCGTCAGTATTTATACAAAAACCTAATGCCAGCAGGGGGCAGTTTAGCCTGAGTACATAGTAAACAAGTGTCGCCAACATAAAGATTAAAATGCTGTAAGCATTGTCTTTAGTTAAAATCCCCCCCCCCCCCTTAACTAAACGAGCGTCTGTCATATACAGGGTGTTACAAAAAGATACGGCCAAACTTTCAGGAAACATTCCTCACACACAAATAAAGAAAAGATGTTATGTGGACATGTGCCATACATGGCTATAAATATTTTATATTTTATAAATCACTTTTATAGATTTAATCTTAATTAATTGAACCTCGTCGCTTAAACAATATTTATATTTACGACAGATCTGAAGATGGCGATAAGCCGAAACCGATCATAAAATGTAAAGAAATCTATGTGATCAAGACGGATTTGTGAAAAAAAGTGCTAAAAAGAAAATGATCACGGACTCATATACAGACTTTATGTCTTCAGTTGATAAGGAAATGGTTATGTTCGGCTACTTCACGGACGTCATGTGCCCATAGAACGACGGAATTTTTATGGATTAAAAATGGTTCAAATGCCTCTGAGCACTATGGGACAAAAATCTGAGCTCATCAGTCCCCTAGAACTTAGAACTACTTAAACCTAACTAGCCTAAGAACATCACACACATCCATGCCCAAGGCAGAATTCGAACCTGCGACCGTTGCGGTCGCGCGGTTCCAGACTGTAGCGCCCGGAACCGCTCGGCCACATTGGCCGGCTTTTATCGATTACTACGCGCAATGTCACTGGGGCACAATTGTTCGCGGCTGGCTTGGAGAACATTCTGGATAATTCGAGCATATTATTTGGTCACCCAGATCGTCCAACATGAGTCACATCAAACATTTATTGGATAGATGGTTCAAATGACTCTGAGCACTATGGGACTTAACATCTGAGGTCATCAAGCCCTGAACTTAGAAGTAACTAAACCTAACTAACCTAAGGACAGCACACACTTCCATGCCCGAGGCAGAATTCAAACCTGCGGCCGTAGCAGTCGCGCGGTTCCGGACTGAAGCGCCTAGAACAGCTCGGTCACCGCGGCCGGCTTATCGGATAGATTCGAGAGGCTATTTCGAGCACAAATCCTGCACCGGCAACACTTTCGCAGTTATGGACGATTATAGAAGCAGCGTGGTTCAATTTTTCTGCATGGGACTTCTAACGACTTGTTGAGTCCATTCTACATCTACATCTACATGGATACTCTGCAAATCACATTTAAGTGCCTGGCAGAGGGTTCATCGAACCACCTTCACAATTATTTCAATAGCGCGCTGAAAGAATGAACACTTATATATTTCCGTACGAGCTCTGATTTCCATTATTTTAACGATATGATCGTTCCGCCGTATGTAGGTCGGTGTCAACAAAATATTTTCGCATTCGGAGGAGAAAGTTGGTGATTGGAATTTCGTGATAAGATTCCGTCGCAACGAAAAACGCCTTTCCTATAATGATTTCCAGCCCAACTCTTGTATCATTTCTGTGACACTCTCTCCCATATTTCGCGATAATACAAAACGTGCTGCTTTTCCTTGAACTTTTTCGATGTACTCCGTCAGTCCTACCTGGTAAGGATCACACACCGCGCAGCAGTATTCTAAAATAAGACGGACAAGCGTAGTATACGCAGTCTCCTTAGTAGGTTTGCTACATATTCTAAGTGTCCTACCAATAAAACGCAGCCTTTGATTAGCCTTCCCCATAACATTTTCTACGTGTTGTTTCCAATTTAAGTTGTTCGTAATTGTAATACCTAGGTATTTAGTTGAATTTGCGGCTTTTAGATTAGACTGATTTTTCGTGTAACCGAAGTATAAGAATTTCCTTTTAGCACTCCGATGGATGACCTCACACTTTTCGTTATTTAGTGTCTACTGCCACTTTTCGCACCATTCAGATAGTTTTTCTAAATCGTTTTGCAGTTTGTTTTCATCTTCTGATGACTTTATTAGTCGATAAATGACAGCGTCATCTGCAAACAACCTAAGACGGCAGCTCAGATTGTCTCCCAAAACGTTTATATAGATAAGGAACAGCAAAGGGCCTGTAACACTACCTTGGGAACGCCTGAAATCACTTCTGTTTTACTCGATGACTTTCCGTCAATTAGAACTGTGACCTCTCTGACAGGAAAGCGCAAATCCAGTCACATAACTGAGATGATATTGCTTAAGCACGCAATTTTACTACGAGCCGCTTGTGTGGTACAGTGTCAAAAGCCTCCCGGAAATCCAGAAATATGGAATCGATCTGAAATCCCTTGTCAATAGCACTCAGCACTTCATGTGAATAAAGAGCTAGTTCTGTCTCACAGGAACGATGTTTTCTAAACCCATGTTACTGTGTGTCAATAGACCGTTTCCTGCGTGGTAGTTCATAATGTTCGAACACGATATATGTTCTAAAATCCTGCTGCATATCGACGTTAACGATATGGGCCTGTAATTTATTGGATTACTCCTACTACCTTTCTTGAATATTGGTGTGACCTGTGCAACTTTCCAGTCTTTCGGTGCGCATCTTTCTTCGAGCGAACGGTTGAATATGATTGTTAAGTATGGAGCTAATGCATCAGCATATTCAGAAAGGAACCTAATTGGTATACAGTCTGGACCAGAAGACTTGCTTTTATTAAGTGATTTGAGTTGATTGACTACTCAGAGGATATTTACTTCTACGTTACTTATGTTGGCAGCTGTTCTCGATTCGAATTCTGGAATATTTACTTTGTCTTCTTTTGTGAAGGCATTTCGGAAGGGTGTGCTTAGTAAATCTGCTTTGGCCACGCTGTTCAAAAATGGTTCAAATGGCTCTGAGCACTATGGGACTCAACTGCTGTGGTCATAATGCCCATAGAACTTAGAACTACTTAAACCTAACTAACCTAAGGACATCACACACATCCATGCCCGAGGCAGGATTCGAACCTGCGACCGTAGCGGTCGTGCGGTTCCAGACTGTAGCGCCTTTAACCGCTCGGCCACTCCGGCCGGCGGCCACACTGTCTTCGATAGTATCTCCATTGTTATTGCGCAGAGAAGGCATTGATTGTTTCCTGGCGCTAATATACTTCACATGCGAGCAGAATCTCTTTGGATTTTCTGCCAGGTTTCGAGACAAAGTTTCGTTGTGGAAACTGTCCATTCCACGTCGAGCTGCTACAGTACGCCGAGCAGATGGAAGTCCGATACGGTATTACGACGTATGCCATGACAAAAACATAAGCACGACAGCAGACACAGCAAGCATCGGCCTCCAGTGCTCCCGCTCAGAAGCAGCGCCTCTGAGAGCCCTGGCACTGAATGAGTGTAGGGGGCAGAGTAGCAGGCTGGCGGCCGCGGCGGCGCTGCAGCAACAAGTGGTCGGCGACTCACCTTGACTGGCACGCAAACGGTGACCAGCAGCAGGTCAGCGGAGGCGAGACTGGCCAGGAAGACGTTGGTGGCGTTCTTCAGCTTGCGGTAGCGGCACACCGTGAAGATGATGAGCGAGTTACCCGCCAGTCCGATCAGCAGCGTCAGCGTGTAGACTACAAGTGCGGGCAGCAGCTCCACCCAGTTGTAGCGCAACACCGCCTCCTCGTAGTCGTAATCGTAGTAGTCTTCGTAGTAGTCGTCCCGCATCTGACCCTCAGCGCCCAAGCCGCGCACTGCGGTCTGGTTCCTTCTCGGAGGCATGGTCGCAATCTCGCGATCCCTGACAACTTAGTGCAACCCTCTACCTGAAGGCCCAACAAATCTCGCTCGCTCTACGTTACTTTACTGATGGTGCGCATCGACGCTGCACTCGGTTATGAAGGTATATCGGTTTTCTTCTACATAAAGTACCCACATACGTCAACAAACCACAACAAAATTCCAGATCCGCAAAGCCCCACAGGCAAACGACCTCAAACTTGCATTCAGAGATTTTTCTCCAATACAATCAGTTTCTCAATTCGCGAAAGTTCTTGCCTTCTATGAACTACACTCGGTAGATCGATGCCGTCAGGGGTGATCGGTCTGTTTCGATAGCACACTTTCACTGTGGCTTGAGATTTATATCAACGGTAGACCTACGTTAGAACCTTCAACAATACCTCGTCCAACCAGACTCACGTCGTACAGCCGATGACTCTGACTAACTTCGAAATTACTAAACTGAGATTCGACCGTTCTACCCGAAACGGGATTAAAGCACCCACACACGTTAATAATCCACAACAAAATTCCAGATCCGCAGAGCAGTGTATAGACCCCAAACTTGCATTCAAAGAATTTTCTCCAATACAATCAGTTTCTCAATTCGCGAAAGTTCTTGCCTTCTTTGAACTACACTCGGTAGATCGATGCCGTCAGGGCTATTCGGTCTGTTTCGATGGCACACTTCCGCTGTGGCTTGAGATTTATATCAACGATAAAGCTACGCTAGAGCCTTGAACAAAACCTAGTCCAAGCTGACTCACGACGTACAGCCGATGACTCTACCTTTGAAATTACTAAGCTGAGATTCGACCGTTCTACCCGAAAAGGGACTGTGACGGGTACACGGTACCAATGTCCACAAATAATCGATTTGTATTAACCTAATATCGAACAATAGTAAACTTCACATCGATTATAGCTGTTGCCCAACAAAGAAGTCTTTATTATGAGTGTGAGTTCAAAACTGTTATGCAAACCTATAGTACCGGCACTTTACTCTTCAGTTTCTTTGAAACAGCTGTCACCAAATCCGAGCGGTAGCACAACGTCAAATCTCTCTGGAGTACTAAGAATGTTGGTTTTAAACGTCCCACCCACGAAGAATTTTCCTCGCACGTATCAGCGACTTCTACATTAATCGGTGTTTCTAAGGTGATTGACATAAGCAATTTTAGAATACCTATTCCTAACATCAAGATTTGCAGACTGGGGATGTCTGAAAAGAGATGACTAAGCGCCGGTATATTTTGAAGAGACAAATACCTAATGTGGGTTACCGTCTGTAATCGTGTCGTATCGATAGATTGTGTTAGTCAGCGGCAGAGAGAGAGAGATTACAACCTCCGACAGATGGGCCAAGGTGAAGCCTGCCTTCTTTGCCACTTATCGGTGCTCAGTTATCGCATCTGTTGTTGTTCAGTAGCAGCGATAATAGATGTGGATTTTCCTTCTGAAATGGAGCTATTAGTGTGAGTTAGTTAGGTTCTCTGGCGGGATCTCAAAGTCTAGTCGACTTATTACCATAAGAATATCTTGCAGACGCGAAACGGTAACCTCCTCCTTGCCTCCGACCTGTGTTACTAACCAGAAAACCGATTTAAATTACTAAGGCACACCATCGTCTGTATTGGAACAGTACAATGAAGCGGGGACCACATTAAAAAATACCATAAAAATTAACAGGGCATGGGAAGACACCTCCTTTGCAGTGTTCTGGACCTAACACCCACAGTCTACTTCCCCCAAACGTAGCACGAATGCCCAACTTGTGGATTTCGTCGCAGCGAGCACCTGGAAACAGAAAAAAAGAATCACTTGTTAGGCGCAGGTAATCCATGTCAAGCATGGGGAAAAAAAGAAATCGCGTCGGCGCATGGAATGTGACCGGCTTTTGTTAGCCGAAACGCTAAAAATATGTGGCGAGTTCACTGGCATCTGTCCCGCAGCGTGGCAGCGCAGTATGCCCAGTGACGCACCGTTTGATGAAAACAGCGCCGTCCTTGCCAAGGTATCGGCCGATGGCAGCAAAAAGCGAGAGATAAATCAGGCGGCCGTTGCGAGTTTCAGCCAGTGAACTCTATCTGTAGAGTATTCGAAGCACAGTACTAAAGGTCGCGATCATCGACTGATTCCAGGGATCAGATACGCAGTCGGAGCTTTCCGCTAATCCAAATCGGCATTAAATTTCACGTTTAAGAAATCGTTCACCCGAAAGAAACCTACAAACAAACCGTCGTTTGACCATAGAGCAGACCCCCGTGTGGACGACGTAGTAATAAGCACAAACAACTGAAAGATTTGAAAGCAAATAAATCACGAGGTCCGGATGGAAGCCCAGTTCGGTTTTCAAAAACTACACTACATTATTGGGTGCTTGCCTAGCTTGCATTTGCCGTGAATCCCTCACCCTGCGCAAGGTCCCAAACGATTGGAAAAAGTGCAGATGACTCTCGTATGTAAGAAGGGCAAAAGAACGGACCTGTAAAATTACAAACCAACATCATTACCATCGGTCTGCTATAGAATCCTTGAAAATGTTCTCAGTTCGTATTGTAACGTCGTTAGTCAATACGCAATAGCATTTATTGCACTACTTTGCAGTACGGCATTTAGCTTTGGAGACGTTGGCGGTGATAGAAACAGCCGCTTGTATCTTAGCATGACCGATTCGCACCTGTCGCTAGCCTAGCCGTGGGAAGTGGTACCTGTGTCAATTCGAGCGACAGAATATTCGAGCCACTAAAAATCTATATTAAATATTATTCAATTTAGTTAAAAGTCAATACACTGCCTTTTGTTATTAAAAAGAAGATTATGTAAAGATCTCAGCTTTCTAGCTGGCATACTTTCAGCGTTAGAGAAAATTACCTAAAACACCCCAAACAGACACTTGTAAGATTAAAGTCAGTTAAGATTCATTTGTCTTTTAGTATCATTTGGAATCATTACTGAAGCTCACAAAATGTAAAGTCAATTTGTTTGAATTTTCATAGTTAAAAACGTTAACTATTTTTCGTTTTCGTAATATAAAATTCAGAAAAGATCAGTATTTATTTAATGTGTTGTTGTGTGAGTAAATGAGAATGAGTGAGAGTGTGTTAAAAAAAATGTTAAAATGTGTGTGAAATCTTATGGGACTTAACTGCTAAGGTCATCAGTTGAAAGGTGGCTACACTGAGTCACAGCGCCAGATATTGCGCCAAAGAGTATATTTCAGCCGTCTCCACTGGCAGTGCTTGCTGAGAAGTCGTAGTGGAGAGTGCTTATCGAGAAGTCGTGGTGGAGAGTGCTTGTTGAGATGTAGCAGTGGTGAGTCGTTGTTGAGAAGTTCCCATGGAGAGTGCTTGTTCAGAACTTGTAGTATTGTTTTGATGGGTTAGACACCAGATGTTGTTGGATTAGGGATGCTGTAATGTGCTTTTCGTCAATATATATGAAGGTAAAAAATTCCTTTTTTTCTCATTATTTCAATGTCTTAAACAATAATGCCTCTTGGTCACAGGTTCAGTCAACAAAGCATCTGGCTCGTGTTCTTGTATTAGACTGTATTTCTGGTTTCTATGTGCAATTATAGTATTTCTGGTTTTTTTAAATTACTTCAGTATAAATGGTGTTTAAAATATCTGGTTTTATTGAGGAAGAACCGTGCCAGATGTGTACGTTGAATCATACTTCCACACACAGAACAGATACACTTGTACTTTGTTGTTTCCTAGGTTTCATAGTTGCTGGGGACTTAATTAATTAATTGTGTTAACGGAAGTTTTCTCTCATTCTTTGTTGTTATTCTATGCAGTCAGACTGCGTACTAATACTAATCAGCGCCAACCGTTTACGAGACTTCGTAATCGGACAGACAGCTACTAAAAAGATTAAAAAAGTATTTGCATTCATTAAATAATTAAGCCCCCATGCACAGTCCCTAACCTAAATTATCCTAAGGACAAACACACACACACACCCATGCCCGAGGGAGGACACGAACCTCCGCCGGGACCAGCCGCACAGTTCATGACTGCAGCGACTTAGACCGCTCTGCTAATCCTGCGCGGCAGTGAGAGTGTGTATTTGGGACATCCGAAAACATTCAATTTTATCTCATGTTAAACATTACGTAACTATGTCATGGGAAACTGTTAAGGAAGCAAGTTGCAATGAAAAATGTAATTTCGCCACCGTGATGATGACGTATGTCCAAGGGTACTTGCTTTTGTAAGGAGGCAGCCAGAATAGTCATTTGCAGAGTAATAACTTTCTAAAGTTATTTCAAGATTAGTTTTTTTTTCGTTTGGTTTTGTTAAACATTTTATTAATATTTGCATGATGAAGTGACGTAAATGCATCTGTGAATGTTGATTGGTGTAAGATAGTTTAATCGCGAAAAGGAACTCGAAGGATTGTGTTGATTGGCTGGTCATTTTGAATAACCATTTAGAGTTTAGGAGTTCCAACGCACTGTCAGGTAGTTATAGGCTGTGGAAGGAGCAGCGTTCAGGAGTCACTGGCTAACTATCGGACGTACAGGTCATGTTGGACACGTCCGTCTACATTATGAATAAAATGAAGAAGTTACTGGTTCCTCGCGTCTAGATTGTACTGCCACGAAAGCAGTTGTATTTACCGACATATTGTGAAAATCTGAGCTTGGTGAAATGATTTGTTAGAGAGATAAACGCGTGTAAACTTTCGGCCTTTGTAAAATAACACGTGGCATGTTTCATACCCGCTTATGGGATAGTGGGCGAGCAGTTTTCTTTTTTAGAAATCCACTGAAAATGACAAAATGTAAAACTCGTATATTGTAGCAGAGTAATGACTGTAAATCGCGTAATAATTCGGGTCGGACTTAAAAACATTCCTGGCTGCCTTGTTTGTATACTGGGTTGTATGAACTGTGAGCTGAGGGCAGTTATACTACTCATTAATTAAATACGACCTGATGCCAAGTGTTTAATTTTGAACGTAAAGACATAAAAGAACTCGTTACAGAATCCTGACATTTTTCTAAAGAGATGAAGCAGTCGGCCTCCACCCGAAATTTGTTATAAGATATTACAGGATAGCTTGCTACCCGAGTTTACGCGGACTTTATACAAACATATGTATCGACGGCGTTTTTCTTCAACGCTGCTTTTAACATCGTCTGGACAGTATCTACGTATGCAGAGGAACGGGCTGGTGGTCAGACTCCGTACTGGGGCAAGTGGAATTTTTTAGTGCACAGTACGACGAAAGACAGTGATGAAACAATAAGGCACCAATTTCATACCCGCCACGCTGCAGTATATAATAAATTTTCATGAGACCTAGTAGCTTATGTGTACGAATCAGCATGATTGTAGAAAGCATAGCTCGTGCGAAACTGAACTTGCCCTTTGTCGCAAGATATATTGCCAACTATCGATGAAGAGCAACTGGCATATTCCACATTGCAGGCTATTAATGAAAGTAAGAGCGTATGGAATAGGTTCACAGATATGCGAGCGGCTCAAAGACTTATTAAGTAATAGGACTCAGTATGTAGGGTTTATCAGAGACAAGGATATCGTCAGTAGTGCCGCAGGGAAATGTGATAGGACCGATGTTGTTCTCTATATACGAGGCGTGTTTTTTGAGTAAGTACCGTTTTGAAATTTAAAAAAAGACATGCTAAGATATCTCAATAATTTTATTTTTACATGAAAGCCTGTACCTTAATCTACGCGCTGACGCCATTACAGTCTGATTCTTCCTTTTTTACGTTGTATACTGAGTGTTTAAGATGCCTCCGATAATCGTGAGTCCCGCTGACTGTGAAGTACAGGCTGTTATAAGATTTCTTAGTGCTAAAGGCCTAAAAGCGACCGATATTCATCGTGTGATCTGTGCAGTTTACGGGGAAAACATTACGTGTGACGGAATGGTAAGAAAGTGGGTGAGAGCATTTAAAGATTTCTTAGTGCTAAAGGCCTAAAAGCGACCGATATTCATCGTGTGATCTGTGCAGTTTACGGGGAAAACATTACGTGTGACGGAATGGTAAGAAAGTGGGTGAGAGCATTTAAAGATAGCCGCACAAATGTGCATGATGAACAACGGAGTGGGCGTCCTTCGGTCGTTAATGAAAGTTTGGTGCAGGAAGTGGACAATAAGGTGAGAGAAAACAGGCGCTTTACGATTTCCTCCTTGCGGGATTACTTTCCTAATGTTTCTCATAGTGTTCTGTATGGCATTGTGACCGAGCACTTGAATTACCGAAAATTGTGCGCACGTTGGGTACCGAAATTGTTGACGGATGCGCACAAAACCAAACGTTTAGACAGTGCATTGACTTTCCTTGAGCGGTACCACAACGGAGGTGATGATTTCTTATGCCAAAATGTTGCGGGCGATGAGACATGGGTGGCCTATCACATCAGAATAAAAGCAACAGTCCATGGACTTAAGCGAGGGCATCGTTTTGCTGCCCGTCCGCATGTGGCGAATCAGACCAAAGATCTCATCGCATCTTTTCGATAGGAAATTCTAGATCATCCTCCATACAGCCCCGATCTTGTGCCCAGTGATTAACATCTGTTCCTGCACTTGAAGAAACACCTGGGCGGTCAAGGCGATGATGAAGTCAAAACTGTGGTCATGCAGTGGTTAACAAGTCAGGCGGCAGATTTCTATGAGGAGGGTATTCAAAAACTGGTACAACGTCATGACAAGAGCCTCAATATTCACGGAAATTATGTAGAAAAGTAGATTAAGGTACAGGTTTTCCTGTAAAAATAAAAATTATTGAGATATCTTAGTACGACTTTTTTTAATTTCCAAACGGTACTTACTTAAAAAACACGCCTCGTACATAAATAATTTGCTGGACAGTGTGAGCACAGATCTGCGGTTCTTTGCAGATGATGGGGTAAGGTGTCGAAGTTGAATGACTGTAGGACGTTACAAGGTGACTTACACAAAATTTCGAGTTAGTGTGAAGAATGCCAGCTAGCTCCAAACGTAGAAATATTCAAGTTAATGCGGATGAGTAGGAAAAACAAACCATTATGACCTGATACAGCATTAGTAATGTCCCACCTGACACAGTCACATCGTTTACATATACGGGCGTAACTCTAGGAAAGTGTAGTTCATCCATAAAGGAAACCGCAAATAGGACGCTATTGCTATCTGTTCCTGAGTACTCCTCGAGTGTGTGGGATCCATAGCAGGTCGGATTAAAGGAAGAAATGGAAGCAGTTCATAGGCGGGCTGCTAGATATGTTGCTGGTAGGCTCGCACAACGCGCAAGTGTTACTGACATACTTCAGCAACTCAAATGGGAATCCTGGAGGGAAGGCGACATTCTTTTCGAGGACTGCTACTCCGAAAATTTCAAGGACCGGCATTTGAAGTTGCTTGCAGAATGGTTCTACTGCTTCCAACATACGTTGCGCCTAAGGAGTACGAAGGTAAGATAAAAATAAAACAACGTTTCACCAGGAAAAGCCGGTCAACTGCTGTTTGTGTATGAGAAATCGGTTGGAAACTTTCCTCATGTCAACACGTTGTGTGAATGCTCTGAAAAGCTAATCATTTGCATATCACAGCATCGCCTTCCTGTCGGTTAAATTTCGCGTCTGTACCACGTCATCTTCGTGGTGTAGCAATTATAATGGCCAGTAGTATACAACTGGAGGTCCATTGAATGACGACAGGAGGCCTTTTCAGATCAGAAGGTCCAGGCTGGAGGAGGGGGCGTTATGGCCTGGGGAACGTTTTCGTGGCATTGCCTGGGTGACATCGTCATTCGGAATGACACAGTGGATCAACACAAGTATCCACGTGTCCTTGGGGACCACGTCCACTCCTGTATGCAGTTTGTTTTTCCTCGGCACAATGGTATCTTCCAGCAGGACAATGCAAGTGTCACGTGCGTTTCGAAGAGCACCAGGATGAGTTCACGGTATGCCCGAGGCCACCGAACTCTCCGGATTTACAGCCAGTCGAGAATCTGTGGGACCGATCGGGTTGCCCGCGCCGTGGATGTTGAACCTAGAAATCTAGTGCACTAAAGAAGGCGTGGGTCCATCTTCTGTCGGTACCTTCCAGAATCTCTCTGACTATCTACACATCTCGTAGCATTCCACGCTGCAAACGGTGGTTATTCAGGCTCTTGACAGCTTGTCATGTTAATGTGACTGGATAGTCTATTATTCATACACAATTTTTTCGGTGATATAAATGGCCGGCCGTACTGGAACATAATTCTGCAGCCAGCCAGAAGAAGTGTGTGCACTTCGATTTCATCTGCGAGGGAATTATTTATATGTCAAAAATCCGCCTCAGTTGCGAAATGTTACTGGTCTTACCCAGGTTTCAGCTAGAGTAGTCTAGCCTTCTTCAGAAAAATAAAATAAACTACTACATGCGAGAATAAGACACGATCAAACATGAAAAGCTCAAGTATTTTGGTACCATGTCAAGCTGCGTTACTTAGCTGAAGAACAGCCCCGGCCCCACTTCGTGGGAAGCTCTCGGTTAGCCGCGGACGCTTCGTTGGAACTGACTGTGGCACGCGGATATGTATCGAGCAAGAGGGCAGATCACGCGCTTGAGCGCACGAAAAGTCAAAGGTGCCTGCCATTGGCTGTCTTTATGTTATGTACAGGGAAATTACCTATAGTTAAACCATAAATTTGTGAAAGTACCAGGCATTAAGCAGATAGAATCCTGATGAGCGTTAACTGTAAACCGAGGCCATATTAACTGATAAGAAATTTACTTAGACGTTAAGTTCAGGGTTCAAATGGCTCTGAGCACTATGGGACTCAACTGCTGAGGTCATTAGTCCCCTAGAACTTAGAACTAGTTAAACCTAACTAACCTAAGGACACCACAAACATCCATGCCCGAGGCAGGATTCGAGCCTGCGACTGTAGCGGTCTTGCGGTTCCACACTGCAGCGCCTTTAACCGCACGGCCACTTCGGCCGGCTGTTAAGTTGAGCTTGTTAGATTAAAACCACACATGATTACCGCTATGTGGTATGGTTCCGCACGATCTCATGCGGGGAATGAACAAGGGTATACGTCCGTAACGGGGGAACTTCTCAGGGTTAGGAGAAGGTGGAAATAAAATGATTTCCATTACACATGGAGTAATACATCAATTTGTTAACGCGAAATTTGACCAACGTTCTTGTGTTATGGCACTACATTACTGCACATTTATGATTGACTGGGTGTGTAAAGCTTAGGGCATCATTTATGACTTTATGGACACATGGCCAACGTTGTGTTTAGGAAAGGCCTAAGCTTTACACACCCAGTCAGTCATAAATGTGTAGTGATGTAGTGCCATAACACAAGAACGTTAGTCAAATTTCACGTTAACAAATTAATGTATTTCTCCATGTGTAATGAAAATCGTTTTATTTCCACCTTCTCCTAACCCTGAGAAGTTCTCCCGTTACGGACGTATACCCTTGCTCATTCCCCGCATGAGATCGTGCGGAACCATACAACATAGCGGTAATCATGTGTGGTTTTAATCTAACAAGCTGAACTTAACGTCTAAGTAAATTTCTTATGAGTTAATAAGGTCTCGGTTTACAGTTAACGCTCATCGGGATTCTATCTGCTGAGTGCCTTGTACTTTCACAAATTTACGGTTTAACTACAGGTAATTTCCAGTACGTAACATAAAGACAGCCAATGGCTTGCACCTTTGACTTTCCGTGCGCGCATGCGCGTGATCTGCCCTCTTGCTCGGTCCATATCCGCGTGCCACAGTCAGTTCCAACAAAGCGTCCGCGGCTATCCGACCGCTTTCCACCAAGTGGGGCCGGGGCTGTTCTTCAGCTAAGTAACGTAGCTTGACATGGTACCAAGATACTTTATCTTTTCATGCTTGATCGTGTCTTATTCTAGTATGTATTAGTTTATTTTATGCTACTGAAGAAGGCTAGACTACTCTAGCTCAAACGTGGGGAAAGAACAGTAACATTTCGCGACTGAGGCGGATTTTTGACATATTAATTTATGGCAGTTGCTGACAGGGCTACAACATGTTACAAAATTCTTTGCGATTATTTATGGACAAAAACAGTCATGAAATGGTCTGGCCTGTCCAGTGTCCCCATGTGAAGCCAGTGGAACTCCTCTGGGTTGAGGTAGAATGTAGACTGCGGTTCGTACTCCAGAGTCCAACATAACTACCTTCGCCGGTTTCGGGTCTTCAGAAAGAGTGGACTGCCGTTCGTGCAAAGTCATTCAGACATCTCACTGAGAGTGTCCCCGGAATAGTTGAAGCCGCCATAAAGTCGAATAGTGGACTCACCCCATTTTCCATCAGATAGTGTATGGTTCCGGAAACGGGTTTCTCAGGGCATAAAAGTGAATGTATGGCTGCGACCACTGGATTCATATGAACTTTTGTCTATATCTACATCTACATCCAAACTCCGCAAGCCACCTGACGGTGTGTGGCGGAGGGTACCTTGAGCACCTCTATCGGTTCTAACTTCTATTCCAGTCTCGTATTGTTCGTGGAAAGAAAGACTGTCGATATGCCTCTGCGTGGGCTCTTATGTGTCTGATTTTATCCTCATGGTCACTTCGCGAGATATACGTAGGAGGGAGCAATATACTGCTTGACTCCTCGGTGATCGGAAGGACGACGGTTCAATCCCGCGTCCGGCCATCCTGATTTAGGTTTTCCGTGATTTCCCTAAATCACTCCAGGCAAATGCCGGGATGGTTCCTCTGAAAGGGCACGGCCGACTTCCTTCCCCATCCTTCCCTAATCCGATGAGACCGATGACCACGCTGTCTGGTCTTCTTCCCCAAACCAACCAACCAACCAACTCCTCGGTGAAGGTATGTTCTCGAAACTTCAACAAAAGCCCGAATCGAGCTACTGAGCGTCTCTCCTGCAGAGTCTTCCACTGGAGTTTATCTATCATCTCCGTAACGCTTTTGCGATTACTAAATGATCCTGTAACGAAGCGCGCTGCTCTCCGTTGGATCTTCTCTGTCTCTTCTATCAACCCTATCTGGTACGGATCCCACACTGCTGAGCAGTATTCTAGCAGTGGGCGAACAAGCGTACTGTAACCTACTTCCTTTGTTTTCGGATTGCATTTCCTTAGGATTCTTCCAATGAATCTCAGTCTGGCATCTGCTTTACCGACGATCAACTTTATATGATCATTCCATTTTAAATCACTCCTAATGCCTACTCCCAGATAATTTATGTAATTAACTGCTTCCAGTTATTGACCTGCTATATTGTAGCTAAATGATAAAGGATCTTTCTTTCTATGTATTCGCAGCACATTACATCTGGCTACATTGAGATTAAATTGCCATTCCCTGCACCAAGCGTCAATTCGTTGCAGATCCTCGTGCATTTCAGTACAATTTTCCATTGTTACAACCTCTCGATATACTACAGCATCATCCTCAAAAAGCCTCAGTGAACTTCTGATGTTATCCACAAGGTCATTTATATATATTGTGAATAGCAACGCCGGCCAGAGTGGCCGAGTGGTTCTAGGCGCTTCAGTCTGGAACCGCGCGACCGCTACGGTCGCAGGTTTGAATCCTGCCTCGGGGATGGATGTGTGTGATGTCCTTAGTTTAGTTAGGTTTAAGTAGTTCTAAGTTCTAGGGGACTGATGACCATATTTTTGAATAGCAACGGTCCTACGACACTCCCCTGCGGCACACCTAAAATCACTCTTACTTCGAAAGACTTCTCTCCATTCTAAATGACATGCTGCGTTCTGTTATCTAGAACTCTTCAATACAATCACACAACTGGTCTGATACTCCATATGCTCTTACTTTGTCCATTAAACGACTGTGGGGAACTGTATCGAACGCCTTCCGGATGTCAAGAAACACTGCATATACCTGGGAACCCGTGTCTATGGCCCTCTGAGTCCCGTGGACGAATAGGGCGAGCTTGGATTCACACGATCGTCCTCTTCGAAACCCAAGCGGATTCCTGCAGAGTAGATTTCTAGTCTCCAGAAAAGTCATTATAATCGAACATAATACGTGTTCCAAAATTCTACAACTGATCGACGTTAGAGGTATAGGTCTATAGTTCTGCACATCTGTTTGACGTCCCTTCTTGAAAACGGGGATGAACTGTGCCCTTTTCCAATCCTTCGGAACGCTACGCTCTTCTAGACACCTACGGTACACGGCTGCAAGAAGGGGGGCAAGTTCCTTGGTGTACTCTGTGTAAAATCGAACTGGTATCCCATCAGGTTCAGTGGCCTTCCCTCTTTTGAGCGATATTAATTGTTTTTCTATCCCTTTGTCATCTGTTTCGATATCTACCATTTTGACATCTGTGCTACAATCTAGATAAAGAACTACAGTGCAGTCTTCCTCTGTGAAACAGCTTTGGAAAAAGACATTTAGTATTTCGATCTTTAGTCTGTCATCCTCTGTTTCAGTACTATTTTGGTCACAGAGAGTCTAGACATTTTCTTTTGGTCCACCTGCCGCTTTGACATAAGACCAAAATTTCTTAGGATTCTATACCAAGTCGGTACATAGAACTTTACTTTCGAATTCGTTGAACGCCTGTCGCATAGCCCTCCTCACACTACATTTCGCTTCATGTAATTTTTGTTTGTCTACAAGGCTTTGGCTCTGTTGTCCTAATTAGTGCAAATATATTTGTAACAAGAAATACTATTCCCATAAGTTATATGTTATAATTTACTCTACACTTGTGCCTACTGAAGGAAGTGTTCCGCATGTCGTCCTCGTTTTGGAAGCAAGACTGTTCTCGTATCTGCTGTGAAGTTATTGTGTTCTTTAAACACCGCAAGACCATCTTTAACTTTGGACAAACCATTATAATTCGCAGCTGCAGTTCTTCGACTACTGAGATGACGAGGGACACAAAATTTCAAAGTGTTGGAGTCAGGTACACACCCTTCCCGACCTGTCCTTCTCGGACCATAATGACAAGTTAAATGTGGCCCTACATTAGCAGAACATTATGCGGGCGTTCCATCATGACGGGTCATATTCCCAAACTATGCGTCATTAGTGAAATTAGAGCCACGTTACATAAAATTAGGGGTAATCGAAAAGATTACACTTCACGTAACGTATACGAGTGTTATGTGGACAGTAAGTTCAGGTGTGATGTGGAAACGCACGCCGATATTAATAACAACGGTGTTATCGTACACACTTTTTTACCCTACCACCTCCATTGTTGGGTTACTGCAGTACTGAATCGGTACACTAGCAGCAGTAGAAATACACTATTGGCCATTAAAATGGCTACACCACGAAGATGACGTGCTACAGAGGCGAAATTTAACCGACAGGAAGAAGATTCCGTGATATGCAAATGATTAGCTTTTCAGAACATTCACACAAGGTTGGCACCGGTAGCGACACCTACAACGTGCTGACATGAGGAAAGTTTCCAACCGATTTCTCATACACAAACAGCAGTTGATCGACGTTGCCTGGTGGAATATTGTTGTGATGCCTCCTGTAAGGAGGAGAAATGCATACCATCATGTTTCCCACTTTGATAAAGGTCGGATTGTAGCCTATCGCGATTGCGGCTTATCGTATTGCGACATTGCTGCTCGCGTTGGTCGATATTCAATTACTGTTAGCAGAATACAGAATCGGTGGGTTCAGGAGGGTAATACGGAACGCAGTGCTGGATCCGAACGGCCTCGTATCACTAGCAGTCGAGATGACAAGCATTTTATCCGTGTGGCTGTAACGGATCGTGCAGCCTCGTCTCGATCCCGGAGTCAACAGATGGGGATGTTTGCAACAACCATCTGCACGAACAGATCGACGACGTTTGCAGCAGCATGGACTATCAGCTCGGAGACCGTGGCTGCGGTTACCCTTGACGCTGCATCACAGACAGGAGCGCCTGCGATGGCGTACTCAACGACGAACCTGGTTGCAAGAATGACAAAACGTCATTTTCTCGGATGAATCCTGGTTCTGTTTACAGTATCATGATGGTTGCATCCGTGTTTGGCGACATCGCGGTGAACGCACAATGGAAGCGTGTAATCGTCATCGCCATACCCGGCGCGATGGTATGGGGTGCCACTGGTTACACGTCTCGGTCACCTCTCTTCCGCATTGATTGGACTTTGAACAGTGGACGTTATATTTCAGATGTGTTACGACTTGTGGCTCTACCCTTCATTCGATCCCTGCGAAACCCTACATTTCAGCAGGATAATGCACGACCGCTTGTTCCAGGTCCTGTACGGAACAGAAAATGTGCGACTGCTGCCCTGGCCAGCACATTCTCCAGATCTCTCAGCAATTGAAAACGCCTAGTCAATGGTGGCCGAGCAACTGGCTCGTTACAATACGACAGTCACTACTCTTGATGAACTGTCATATCGTGTCGAAGCTACATGGGCAGCTTTACCTGTACACGCCATTCAAGCTGTGTTTGACTCAATGCCCAGGCGTATCAAGGCCGTTATTACGGCCAGATATGGTTGTTCTGGGTACTGATTTCTCAGGATCAATGCACCCAAATAGCGTGCAAATGTAATCACATGCCAGTTCTAGTATAATATATTAGTCCAATGAATACCAGTTTATCATCTGCATTTCATCTTGGTATATCAGTTTTAATGGCCAGTAGTGTATCTTACTTGCAGTACTAGCGAACTGGTGACAGATTATTTAATTTCGTCTCCTGTTTGTCTTTTCTCTAATCGCCGTTTCAGTTCTTTCCCTCTAACGCCTTCGTCGGTGGACTCTATTGCCCTTCGTAGTGAGCTTTCTCACGGCATGAACTAACTATTGACAGGCACCTACGAACCAGTAACCTACTCACAGCGCTTCCCATGTAAACCTCAGTTTGCCATGAATACCTGTTCCCGCCAAGGCTTCCACATTACTGGTATAATATTGGTTGGAACGCGATACCGAAAGAAAAGAGAAACAATAAGGTTACTGAAAACTTTTTGAGAAAAATAAATGACGACACTTGTTTTGGGTTTTTTCTGGTAGCCTGGGTACTCTTTTAAGCGGGTACTTGAGAATCGGCTACCGTTTTTCGAGTATTGACTGCGGAAGACTAAAGTCTGAAGCAGCAGCTGTTCATCAGGTGGTCTTGGGATTCCTCCGTCAAGTTCATCACCGTAAAGCTTCTCTGAGTAAATATTTGCGCACGCAGCTATTTCTGACGCACGTTGTGATAAGATACATTTCAAGCGGCACGCCGTAACAGCTGTGCTCTGCCAGTATCACATGTTAAAAATGTGGCCCGCTCTGGCATAGCAACGCACGCGGAGTCTAGGACTCCACTGTGTGAGTTTGACACAGTATGGGGTCTCGCGGCAATAAGAGTTCATTACATTGATTTGAGGTCGGATATTGGGCTTCTATTGTAACAGAACTACTTAAAGACTCATTTTCGCAAGTCCACTTTATTAGCAAAATATTTAGTACCGACCGCGACCGAAGAGCATATATACCCACTACTGCCGCATCTCAACGCACACTTAGAGCAGAAGGCAGCGTTATTACACCGTACAAGGTGGTCGTTAAGTCTGGATCCGTTTCCCTTCATATCTGCATAAGAGTCAATTACAGGAAACATCCACCTCGATAAGCACGAGCAGTTCCTAGAATCACAGCTTCAGCAAGAAGGCGTTACTGGCACCGTTGTGTTTCAATACGATGGAGCACTTTCTCATTTTGATCTCGTAGTAAGGGAGCATCTAAATCGAAGTTTCGCTAACAGATATGAAGGCTTAGTTTCAACAGGACCATGGTCATAGCTTTCGCTGATTCGACACACTTGGATTTCTTCGGCTGGGAGTACAAGGACTCAAGGGTGTACTAAACAAAGATAAGGATTCTCGAGGAGCTAAGAGTTCGAAACCGAGATGCAGTGGCGGCTGTTTCACAAGATATGCTTCTATTCAGAACTGCTCGATAACGATGGAAGCCATTCTACGAAATGGGCGGAGGCAATGTTGAAGCGTGATGAAAATGTGTACAGGGATCTGTAAAAAATACACATGCGTATAATGGAAACGCATCGATTACATCTTAGAAATGGATCGACAGTTTACGACCACTCCTGAGGGATAAAATAAAATTTTCTGAGGGGTAAAAACTAAACGAATCAATCCTGTTTCAGTCACAAAACTAAATTATTTTCAAAAGGTCATTACTATTATTACAATCTTATAACACTCTGAGTCGAAACAAGGCCCCGGGAGTAGACAACATTCCATTAGAACTACTGGCGGCCTTGGGAGAGCCATTCCTGACAAAACTCTACCATCTGGTGAGCAAGATATACGAGACAGGCGAAATACCCTCAGACTTCAAGAAGAATATAGTAATTCCAATCCCAAAGAAAGCAGGTGTTGACAGATGTGAAAATTACCGAACTATCAGCTTAATAAGTCACAGCTGCAAAATACTAACAAGAATTCCTTACAGACAAATGGAAAAACTGGTAGAAGATCAGTTTGTATTCCGTAGAAATGTTGAAACACGTGAGACAATACTGACCTTAAGACTTATCTTAGAAGAAAGATTAAGGAAAGGCAAACCTACGTTTCTAGCATTTGTAGACTTAGAGAAAGCTTTTGAAATGTTGACTGGAATACTCTCTTTCAAATTCTAAAGGTGGCAGGGGTAAAATACAATTTGTACAGAAACCAGATGGCAGTTATAAGAGTCGAGGGGCATGAAAGGGAAGCAGTGGTTGGGAAGGGAGTAAGACAGGGTTGTAGCCTCTCCCCGATGTTATTCAACCTGTATATTGAGCAAACAGTAAAGGAAACAAAAGAAAAATTTGCAGTAGGTATTAAAATCCAGGGAGAAGAAATAAAAACTTTGAGGTTCGCCGATGACATTGTAATTCTGTCAGAGACAGCAAAGGACTTGGAAGAGCAGTTGAATGGAATGGACAGTGTCTTGAAAGGAGGATACAAGATGAACATCAACAAAAGCAAAACGAGGATAATGGACTGTAGTCGAATTAAGTCGGGTGAAGCTGAGGGAATTAGATTAGGAAATAACACACTTAAAGAAGTAAAGGAGTTTTGCTATTTAGGGAGCAAAATAACTGATGATGGTCGAAGTAGAAAGGATATAAAATGTAGACTGACAATGGGAAGGAAAGCGTTTCTGAAGAGGAGAAATTTGTTGACATCGAGTATAGATTTAAGTGTCAGGAAGTCGTTTCTGAAAGTATTTGTATGGAGTGTAGCCATGTATGGAAGTGAAACATGGACAATACATAGTTTGGACAAGAAGGGATTAGAAGCTTTCGAAATGTGGTGCTACAGAAGAATGTTGAAGATTATGTGGGTAGATCATGTAACTTATGAGGAGGTACTGAATAGGATTGGAGAGAAGAGAAGTTTGTGGCACAACTTGACTAGAAGAAGGGATCGATTGGTAGGACATGTCCTGAGGCATCAAGGGATCACAAATTTAGCATTGGAGGGCAGCGTGGAGGGTAAAAATCGTAGAGGGAGACCAAGAGATGAATACACTAAGCAGATTCAGAAGGATGTAGGTTGTAGTAAGTACTGGGAGATGAAGGAGCTTGCACAGGATAGATTAGCATGGAGAGCTGCATCAAACCAGTCTCAGGACTGAAGACCACATCAATAACAACAAGTTATCAATAGATACTTCTTTTCAATTAGTAGCATTAATGCAGTGGAGATCACAGGTTCCTCACATAGTCCACAGATATGTTGTGCTGTGTCCCGTGCATCGCTGATGATAAAAGTGAGACGTAAATGTAACAAATGCTAGATATTTCAAGACAATATCTTCTCCAAGTTGCACATAGTACCTACAGTAGACCAGAAATTGCTTCATTACTCGTTTCGAAACATGCAAGCGAATTAATAGACAGCACGATTCAGCAGTAACTGTATAAGGGCCACAACAGTGCTGCACACATTGTTATTATTATTGTATTAGTGGCTGTAGTCGGCCACTAAGTATTAACACGCTGATGCCGTCCAATTCCTGCCATTTCAGAAGTAAGGAGTGCAGCAACAAGGTGATTTACGAACAGTAAGTGTAGTGCTTACGATTTAAATTGTGTTGCTGTTTGCAGGTCCAACACGGAGAGGAGTAATGCAGGGGAAGTATGTTTTGTAAAATGTGTCGACCCTCACTGTGGATAGTTTGCTTTCTTATTTGAGAAGGAGTTGTGGTACTACTTACGATGCGCCACAATTCATTCGTCATTCATTGTAACACGCACACACACACACACACACACACACACACACACACACACACACACAAACTAAATATCATTCATCTTTCATTCTAAAAATTAAAGTGTTCCTAGAAAAGTCTTTCATTCTACAGTTTCGTGCTAAAGTTCCTGATAATGTGGGGGAGGGGGTGCTACAGATGGAAGGTGGGGCAGGAGGGGATACCAACTAATGTCTAACTGCACTGAGGAGTAATGGTCTAAGAAAGATAGGAACCCGTGCTCTATTACGTGGCAAAGGGAAATGGTTACCTGACCAGAGTGGCAGCATCGTCGTATTTACGCCTGAGAGGCAGCAAATTCCAGGGATATGAACCTCATACAGGGACTTAATGGGAATACGATTTTTTGTATGCTGTAAGCCACTTGCAGCGCTGCCAGTTTGTCAGTGCACCACGTCGCATTTTCATTATGTGATTTAGAGCCTTCCATATGTGTTTTTTCGTTTCGTAGTGAATAGAAGCTGGTTTCGTTATTTCATATTCCTAATTATGTATTGCAGGATGCAGGATTGCAGGATGTGACTTCTTGTATGTATTGGAGGATGACAGACTAAAAGCCGAAATATTAAATGTCTATTTCCAAAGCTGTTTCACAGAGGAACACACCACTGTAGTTCCTTCTCTAGATTTTCGCACCGATGACAAAATGGTAGATATCGAAATAGACGACAGAGGGATAGAATAACGATTAAAATCGCTCAAAAGAGGAAAGGCAGCTACCTGATGGGATACCAATTCGATTTTACACAAAGTACGCGAAGTAACTTGCCCTCCTCCTTGCAGTGGTGTACCGTAGGTGTGTAGAAGAGCATAGCGTTCCAAAGGATTGGAAAAGGGCACAGGTCAGCCACGTTTTCAAGAAGGAACGTCGAACAGATGTGCAGAACTATAGACCTATATCTCTAACGTCGATCAGTTGTAGAATTTTGGAACATGTATTATGTTCGAGTATAATGATTTTTCTGGAAACAAGAAATCTATTCTGTAGGAATCAACATGGGTTTCGAAAAAGACGATCGTGTGAAACCCAGCTCGCGCTATTCGTCCACGAGACTCAGAGGGCCATAGACACGGGTTCCCAGGTAGATGCCGTGTTTCTTGACTTCCGCAAGGCGTTTGATATAGTTCCCCCCCCCCCCCCCCCAGTCATTTAATGAACAAAGTAAGAGCATGTGGACTATCAGATCAATTGCGTGATTGGATTGAAGAGTTCCTAGATAACAGAACGCAGCATGTCATTCTCAATGGAGAGAAGTCTTCCGAAGTAAGAGTGATTTCAGGTGTGCCGCAGGGGAGCGTCGTAGGACCGTTGCTATTCACAATATATATGAATAACCTTATGGATAACATCGGAAGTTCACTGAGGCTTTTTGTGGATGATGCTGTAGTACACCGAGAGGTTGTAACAATGGAAAATTGTACTGAAATGGAGGAGGATCTGCAACGAATTGACGCATGGTTCAGGGAACGGCAACTGAATCTCAATGTACACAAGTGTAATGTGTTGCGAATACATAGAAAGAAAGATCCTTTATCATTTAGCTACTTTATAGCAGGTCAGCAACTGAAAGCAGTTAATTCCATTAATTATCTGGGAGTAGGCATTAGGAGTGATTTAAAATGGAAATCATATAAATTTAATCGTCGGTAAAGCAGATTCCAGACTGAGATTCATTGGAAGAATCCTAAGGGAATGCAGTCCGAAAACAAAGGAAGTAGGTTACAGTACACTTGTTCGCCCACTGCTTGAATACTGTTCACCGGTGTGGGATCCGTACCAGATAGGTTTGGTAGAAGAGAGAGAGAAGATCCAACGGAGAGCAGCGCGCTTCGTTACAGGATCATTTAGTAATCGTGAAAGCGTTACGATGATAGATAAACTCCAGTGGAAGAAACTTCAAGAGAGACGCTCAGTAACTCGGTACGGGCTTTTGTTGAAATTTCGAAAGCATACATTCACCGAGGAGTCAAACAGTATATTCCTCCCTCCTACGTATATCTCGCGAAGAGATCTTGAGGATAAAATGAGAGAGATTGGAGCCCACACAGAGGCATCCCGCCATCTTTCTTTCCACGAACAGTACGAGACTGAAATAGAAGGGACAACTGATGGAGGTACTCAAGGTACCCTCTGCCACACACCGTCAGGTGGCTTGCGGAGTATGGATGTAGATGTAGATGTAGATTGCACAATTTCAGTTATGTTGTCAATCTATGTCTCGTGTTCTGTTTGAGTCTTGCTCGCACCTGTAATATTTGATGGAATAAATTATTTCATATTTGTTTTACATAAAACAGGTGCTGGTTTCATCACCTAGTGTCGTGTGTGAACTGCTCGATTTAAATCTTTTATGAATGTATAACTCATATTCTGCTTCATTTCAGTCTGTGGCGTACTCGAAACAACTTTGGCGGGCATTATCCTGCAACAGAATGACGCTGTCCGTTAACCCACTGCTCACCATTTTCCGGAACACGGTGCCACTATTAGCGCACAGCGGTCCGTAAACATTTTGCAACAATTGAAGCGCATCATCAAGTCCAAACGTCCGGGAATGACGGACGGCACCAGTCTGTTGCACGGTAACGTCCGCCCACATGTTGCCAAGATATCTTCGACTACGCTGCAAACGTTTCGCTGGGAAGCCTTTACACATCACCCATTAGGTCCCATCTCTTGCCATACAATTTACATAATTTCAGACTCCCGAGGAAAGATGTTCGTGGCCATCGATTGGCTTGGGACGAAAGGTGCACGCCAGGTTACAATCGTGGTTCCGTGGGCGGGTGCAAACATTTATTCATGAAGGCAATGACTGTCTTGTATCAAAGTGAGATAACAGTAAACAATTTATTTAAAATAATTCAAAAGCCAAGATGGCTTACTGTTTACTGGATAACCGGTTTCAACATACTGAAGGTGCCATTATCAGATCTGTGAAGATATAACATGACAGGTTTGAGGGAGGGCTTACGTGAGTTACACTGTATACATTACTATTAGTACAGTACCACATACCTGAATGTAGATTAACATTTATAAACCATTAGAATATAACGATACATGAGGCAGACCAGCTGATATAAAATCATTGTCACAAAAAATAAAAAACCACTGCTCTCAAGGTCATTCTTTTCCATCAGATACGTACAACCGAAGTCACAAGAAAAAATTTGGTACATGACCGCTGCTCACTAACAACAGTCGGCATCACATTGCCATATTCCGCGCCGGTTTACCTGCTGCGATTCTAGTGGTGCACAACCGGCCCCTACATAGCGCTGTCCAATCACTTTCGCATACACTTACTTTACATACTATACATACCATAAAGTACGTCAATTACAGAGTAAAAACGTCTGAAGCAAAGGCATATTCCAATTAGTGCCATACAAAACTACATATTACAATTTACCCTTATTTATACATGGAAGTCAGGAATTTACACATAGTAAGCTGTGTCGGTCCGTACTACGTTCATAATGAGTGTATGGATGGTGAGAGCCTTTTATAGCACTTTACTACGTTTTTAGCATTTACAATACCTAAGACCGTAGTGCCCAGACAGGTAAAGCACACCATATAGGTTTTAATCACTCGTCACACTGTATATAAGTCTTGTTATGAACAGCTTACTGACTTCCATATATGAATAAGAGTAAATTATAATATTTAGTTTTGTATGGCGCCAATATGGATAATGCCTTTGCTTCAGATGTTTTTACTCTGTAACTGACGTACTTTATGGTGTGTATAGTATGCATAGCATGTATAGCATGTACAGTAAGTGATGCGAAAGTGTTCTTTGCATGGGTATTTGATTGGTAGTGCTAGTAACGCTGTAGCGTAGTAGTAATGAGTGGTTATACCGTGGCAGTGTGTGCGCATTGCTTGGACAGCACTATCTAGAGCCCGGTTGTGAACCGCTAGAATCGCAGCAGGTAAACCGGAGCGGAATAGGGCAGTGAGATTCTGACCGTTGTTAGTCGAACAGCGGTCATGTACCATATAGTTTTATCTTGTGACTTCAGTTTTACATATCTGATAGAAAAGAATGACCATGAGAGCAGTTGTTTTTTTATTTTTTGTCACAATGATTTTATATCAGCTGGTCTGCCCCATGTATCGTTATATATAAATGGTTTGTTGATGTTAACCTACATACAGGTATGTTGTACTGTACTAATACTAACGTACACTCCTGGAAATCGAAAAAAGAACACATTGACACCGGTGTGTCAGACCCACCATACTTGCTCCGGACACTGCGAGAGGGCTGTACAAGCAATGATCACACGCACGGCACAGCGGACACACCAGGAACCGCGGTGTTGGCCGTCGAATGGCGCTAGCTGCGCAGCATTTGTGCACCGCCGCCGTCAGTGTCAGCCAGTTTGACGTGGCATACAGAGCTCCATCGCAGTCTTTAACACTGGTAGCATGCCGCGACAGCGTGGACGTGAACCGTATGTGCAGTTGACGGACTTTGAGCGAGGGCGTATAGTGGGCATGCGGGAGGCCGGGTGGACGTACCGCCGAATTGCTCAACACGTGGGGCGCGAGGTCTCCACAGTACATCGATGTTGTCGCCAGTGGTCGGCGGAAGGTGCACGTGCCCGTCGACCTGGGAGCGGACCGCAGCGACGCACGGATGCACGCCAAGACCGTAGGATCCTACGCAGTGCCGTAGGGGACCACAGCGCCACTTCCCAGCAAATTAGGGACGCTGTTGCTCCTGGGGTATCGGCGAGGACCATTCGCAACCACCTCCATGAAGCTGGGCTACGGTCCCGCACACCGTTAGGCCGTCTTCCGCTCACGCCCCAACATCGTGCAGCACGCCTCCAGTGGTGTCGCGACAGGCGTGAATGGAGGGACGAATGGAGACGTGTCGTCTTCAGCGATGAGAGTCGCTTCTGCCTTGGTGCCAATGATGGTCGTATGCGTGTTTGGCGCCGTGCAGGTGAGCGCCACAATCAGGACTGGATACGACCGAGGCACACAGGGCCAACACCCGGCATCATGGTGTGGGGAGCGATCTCCTACGCTGGCCGTACACCACTGGTGATCGTCGAGGGGACACTGAATAGTGCACGGTACATCCAAACCGTCATCGAACCCATCGTTCTACCATTCCTAGACCGGCAAGGGAACTTGCTCTTCCAACAGGACAATGCACGTCCGCATGTATCCCGTGCCACCCAACGTGCTCTAGAAGGTGTAAGTCAACTACCCTGGCCAGCAAGATCTCCGGATCTGTCCCCCATTGAGCATGTTTGGGACTGGATGAAGCGTCGTCTCACGCGGTCAGCACGTCCAGCACGAACGCTGGTCCAACTGAGGAACCAGGTGGAAATGGCATGGCAAGCCGTTCCACAGGACTACATCCAGCATCTCTACGATCGTCTCCATGGGAGAATAGCAGCCTGCATTGCTGCGAAAGGTGGATATACACTGTACTAGTGCCGACATTGTGCATGCTCTGTTGCCTGTGTCTATGTGCCTGTGGTTCTGTCAGTGTGATCATGTGATGTATCTGACCCCAGGAATGTGTCAATAAAGTTTTCCCTTCCTGGGACAATGAATTCACGGTGTTCTTATTTCAATTTCCAGGAGTGTATATAGTGTAACTCATGTAAGCTCTCCCTCAAACCTGTCATGTTATATCTTCAGAGATCCGGTAATGGCACCTTCAGTGTGTTGAAACCGGTTATCCAGTAAACAGTACGTAAGCGATGTTGGCTTTTGAATTATTTCTACAACATAGTGATCGCCCCACTAACGCACTATGTGTTCACTGCAAAACAATTTATTTACTTCTTCCCATCTGTCTCATTTTCGTCTGACTGCCCCTTATACCTCGCTTCGGCGACGCCTTTGACTAGCTTCAGCTAGTTTCTGAGCAGTAGAGATCCCTAACTCTCTGCAGTGACATCACGCCTTTATGAGCTCGGCTTAGCACAACTGGCAATGACAAGGAACAGTGCGTGAAATGAGTCGGAAGGCAGATTGCTATCTAAAACCAAAGAGACACTTCTTCGAACAACAGAACGCCTCTGGACCTATTGACAGACGGTCAGATGTGACTTTTATAAAATCACGGGGCGACGCGTTTTCCGCTGTATCTACGGCAGACGCAGCTGCTTTCAGAGAGAGAGACAGTGACATCCGGGAAACTGACAGCTCTCGCACGCCTAATAGCTGGGCCTGTCAGGGATAACACATGGCCAGAGATAGGGGGGTGGCGTAGGGTGGGATAAGGGGAGGGAGAAGGGGAGGCAGGCGTCCGATAAAATGGTCTGCTTCCTACAGACCCCTCCGTCCACCGTGAAACCAGCGAGGCGCGTCAGTCCTCTGTAGGGACTGAGCGGGTTAGTTAAACACTTCAGAACTCAGTTATGTATGGAGCTGTCTTTCGTTTCATCTACCGTTGTACAACTTAATGTGCAAGTTTCACACATATTTTCGTACATATACGTCGTGTTGTTCTTGTCTTCAGTCCGAAAACAGGTATAATGCACCACTCCATGCTAGTCTATACAGGGTGGTCCATTGATAGTCACCGGGCCAAATATCTCACGAAATAATCATCAAACGGAAAAACTTCAAAGCACGAAACTCGTCTAGCTTGAAGGGGAAAACCAGTTGCCGCTATGGTTGGCCCCCTAGATGGAGCTGCCATAGGTCAAACGGATATCAACAGCGTTTCTTTAAATAGGAGCCCCCATTTTTTATTATTACATATTCGTGTGGTACGTAAAGAAATATGAATGTTTTAGTTGGACCACTTTTTTCGCTTTGTGACAAATGGCGCTGTAATAGTCACAAACATATAGCTCACAATTTTAGACGACTAGTTGGTAACAGGTAGGTTTTATAATTAAAATACAGAACGTAGGTACGTTTGAACATTTTATTTCGGTTGTTCCAATGTGATACATGTACCTTTGTGAACTTATCATTTCTGAGAACGCATGCTGTTACAGCGTGATTACCTGTAAATACCACATCAATACAATAAATGCTGAAAATGATGTCGGTCAACCTCAATGCATTTGGCAATACGTGCAACGACATTCCTCTCAACAGCGAGTAGTTCGCCTTCCGTAATGTTCGCACATGCATTGACAATGCGCTGACGCATGTTGTCAGGCGTTGTCGGTGGATCACGATAGCAAATATCCTTCAACTTTCTCCACAGAAAGAAATCCGGGGACGTCAGATCCGGTGAACGTGTTGCGACGACCAATCTACCTGTCATGAAATATGCTATTCAATACCGCTTCAACCGCAAGCGAGCTATGTGCCGGACATCCATGATGTTGAAAGTACATCGCCATTCTATCATGCAGTGAAACCTCTTGTAGTAACATCGGCAGAACATTACGTAGGAAATCAGCATACATTTCACCATTTAGATTGCCATCGATACAATGGGGGCCAATTATCCTTCCTCCCATAATGCCGCATCATACATTAACCCGCCAAGGTCTCTGATGTTCCACTTCTTGCAGCCATCGTGGATTTCCCGTTGCCCAATAGCGCATATTATGCCGGTTTACGATACCGCTGTTGGTGAATGACGCTTCGTCTCTACATATACCGCGTGAAAAAATCTGTCATCGTCCCGTAATTTCACTTGTGCCCAGTGGTTCAAATGGTTCAAATGGCTCTGAGCACCATGGGACATAACATCTGAGATCATCAGTCCCCTAGAACGTAGAACTGCTTAAACCTAACTAAGCTAAGGACATCACACACATCCATGCCCGAGGCAGAATTCGAACCTGCGACCGTAGTAGTCACACTGTTCCGGACTGAAGCGCCTAGAACCGATGGGCCACCGAGGCCGGCTGTGCCCAGTGGCAGAACTGTACACGAAGGTCAAAGTCGTCGCCTCGCAACTCATGGTGCATAGAAATATGGTATGGGTGCAATCGATGTTGATGTGGCATTCTCAACACCGACGTTTTTGAGATTCCCGATTCTCGCGCAATTTGTCTGCTACAAGATATGCGAATTAACCACGACAGCAGCTAAAACACTTACTTGGGCATCATCATTTGTTGCAGGTCGTGGTTGACGTTTCACATGTGGCTGAACACTTCCTGTTTCCTTAAATAATGTAACTAACCGGCGAACGGTCCGGACACTTGGATGACGTCGTCCAGGATACCGAGCAGCATACATAGCACACTCTCGTTGTGCATTTTGATCACAATAGCCATACATCAACACGATATCGACCTTTTTCCGCAATTGCTAAACAGTCCATTTTAACATGGGTAATGTATCACGAAGCAAATACCGTCGGCACTGGCGGAATCTTACGTGATACCACGTACTTATACGTTTGTGACTATTACAGCGCCATCTATCACAAAGCGAAAAAAGTGGTCCAACTAAAACATTCATATTTCTTTACCTACTACACCAATATGTAATAAAAATGGGGCTTCCTATTTAAAAAAAACCGCAGTTGATATCCGTTTGACCTATGGCAGCGGCATCTAGCGCGCCAACCATTGCGCCATCTGGTTTCCCCCTTCAAGCTAGACAAGTTTCGTTCTTTGTAGGTTTTTCGTTTGACGCTTATTTCGTGAGATATTTGGCCCGGTCACGATCAATGGACCACCCTGTACAGGGCAAGCCTCTTCGTTTCTACATAGCTATCGCAACCTACATCCATTCGGACCTGTTTACTGTATTTGACCTGCGCCCTCTCTCTTTGTTAGATGTTAGCTAATTGTGGTGTCACAGCCAGACACCACACTTGCTAGGTGGTAGCCTTTAAATCGGCCGCGGTCCGTTAGTATACGTCTGACCCGCGTGTCGCCACTATCAGTGATTGCAGACCGAGCGCCGCCACACGGCAGGTCTAGAGACAATTCCTAGCACTCGCCCCAGTTGTACAGCCGACTTTGCTAGCGATGGTTCACTGACATATTACGCTCTCATTTGCCGAGACGATAGTTAGCGTAGCCTTCAGCTACGACCTAGCAAGGCGCCATTATCATTTGCTATTTATCTTGTGATGCCTGTACCGTCAGACCCATGTTCACCAATTATGGATTAAAGTTAAGTATTCCAGAAGCCACGTACCTTTTTTTACTAGTCTCACCTCCTTTAACTGTTCCAGACATCACGCCACCCTGCGTGAGCTTAAACGCGTGCCTTTCGGCTACCCGTCACAGTGGATTGGCTGTCTTGCCAGTCCACAACACTAATTCCTCTTTTTCATAAGTTGTTTTCTTGCCACTGACAGCGTTCATTTTATATCCTCTCTTCATTGGCGATTTTTCTGTCCAAATGGCAAAATACAATCCTGCCTCATTCTCTTCTCAACTATGGCTTCCCTTTCAAGCTCTTTGACTCTTACACCACAATATAGTTTCTGTACAAGTTGCAAACAGCTCTTCGCTCCCTGTTTTGTATCTCTGCTACCTTTAGAACTTCGAAGAGTGTATTCCACTCAACATTGTCAAAAGCTTCCTCTAAATCTACAAATTCCATAAACATTGGTTTGTCTTCCCTCAACTTATCTTCTATGATAATTCGTAGAATCAGTACTGGCTCGTGTGTTCCTGAATTTCTCCGGAACCCAAATTCATCTTCTACGAGGTCAGCTTCTGCCAGTTTTTCCATTCCCGCCGGCCGCCGTGGCCGAGCGGTTCTAGTCGCTTCAGTCCGGAACCGCGCGCCTGCTACGGTCGCAGGTTAGAATCCTGCCTCGGGTATGGATGTGTGTGATGTTCTTAGGTTAGTTAGGTTTAAGTAGTTCTAAGTCTAGGGGACTGATTGACCTCAGATGTTAAGTCCCATACTGCTTAGAGCCATTTTCCATTCTTCCGTAAATAATTCGTGTCAACATTTTGCAATAATGAGTTATTAAACTGATGAATCGTTAGTGTTGACACCTGTTAGCAATTACCTGTTTAGATCTAGAATTATTATATTCTTTCTTAAGACTGAGGCTATTTCGCCTTTCTCAAGGAGATGCAAACAAGTACCCTAGTACTTCACATCGTACTTTTTGCAAAAGACCTCTGTCGCAGATATATACAGTACTATTATTTGTGTTTTTTAACTGTTCATTGACTTCCTTTGACTGCAGAAAATACAATTGGCAGTTAATGAGCTTCCGGACCCTGAAGAACAGTCCGTGCTTTGAACTTTGTCCGGGAGTGTTTCTTTGTAGACTCTCTGAATGCTATCAATGTTTGTAGAATGTCGTCATGTGAAATCAAGTTGTTTGATGTATAAGTGAAAATGGTGACTACTTCCTACTTTGGGCAATTGTGATTGTGTGTTTATACAATACAATGTGCCGTGGCACAAGAACATCAGTAAACATCACCATAACATTTAAAGCATTCAACAGGTAACAGTCCGTCTTGTTTACGGGAAATTCAGCTGCCGTTACCGCTGTCATTTTATGTAACCACAATGTTATATCCGACCTTCAAAAGCCACTTGCGAGAGTTTCATACTATTTCGTTCGCTGCGCACAAACTATTAGTCCTACAGAAAAAGCTGAATGGACCTTTATTGTCCAAAATTTAATGCAGTTAAATTTTTTACTGGGAGACTTTTTCGCTAGAGGTCGTTGTATTCGAGTTGTTCAAGATAAAAGACAAAACTGAGTTCAAACGCGCCCCTGCTCCCTCATTCAGCCCTGATCGGTCAGGATTTCAAGTAAGTTGTTCATGACACTCCCTGCTACCACTGAACGAAAATTTGCGTCTGCGCGAATTATTTGCCACATTCGGCCTTTTTTGGTCCTCATTGACTCTCTTATTACCTCAACCACTTAGTCGAACACTTATAAATTATAATACCAATATTTGTGTGAATTTTACCCAAGTATTTGGTGCATAGCAATAGCATAAAATAAACAATTACAACAAAAACATGGTTCAAATGGCTCTGAGCACTATGGGACTTAACTGCTGAGGTAATCAGTTCCCTAGAACTTAGAACTACTTAAACCTAACTAAACTAAGGACATCACACACATCCATGCCCGAGGCAGGATTCGAACCTGCGACTGTAGCGGTCGCGCGGTTCTAGACTGTAGCGCCTAGAACCGCTCGGCCACTCCGGCCGGCTAAACAATTACATCCTTGTATTCCTCAGAGCTTCTACGAAACTGCTGCGCTTAAAAGGGGTTAAGTCTGGACCGAATTGTAAACATAATTAGTTTTAGTGTGACGTTAACAAAAGTAGTTTTTCTATATTTATACTCACAGGCACGTTCAAATTAATAATGTTAACGAAATACCCGACTACGCTTGTGGCATAGTAGCGATCAAAATACGTCAATATCGGGAATTATTCGTGTAGTCGGAAATTTTTGTACAGTGGTAGGAGGAGTGTCACGAACAACATACTAGAAATCCTGACTGGTGAGCGATGAGTGGAAGTACGTTTGAAGGTGACGTTTGTACGTTTTTCTTGAATTACTCGAAAAGAGTGGTCCCTATCGAAGATGTATCCCAGTACAAAATTTAACTACATCAAATTTCCCACATAAAACGTCGTTTCAGTTCTTCTGTGCGACTAATAGTTAGCATGTAGCTAGAGAGAGAATACGAAAATCTCGCTAGGGCTTTGCGGTTTGCATAAGACGACGGTTGTAGGGGAAGTTTCATCACCATTTATGAAAAGCAGCAGGTGACGAAACATTCGAAAACACGAATGGCAAGAAGTAACAAAATGTGCTAAGAAAAATGACATGAAGTTAGTGTTTCGTATCTGTGTTATAATATAATACAATTACGGATCCTTCTTAACATCACATACTAACGAAATAGATTTTTACTTTCGCCTGCCACAGAAATAAGCATAGCTGTAATGAATGCGGTGACGTACACTTTCGGCCAACAAATGTGCAATAATGGCACAAAGAAGAAACTTTGTTTCATACACACAACCCATACGTAACTTTATCTCCCAAAAGACCGACAATTTCACTCGATGTCGACTGACGGACACGTCATCGTTTGTATGCCTAGAATAGACGGAAGCATGAAGCAGTAAGCAAACTTCGACTCCCACTTATATTTCATGCAGAATATCAGCGGTAGATTTAATTAAAGTCTTTTGCAAATAATTTAGTGAAGGGTAGAGTTCGAATGCAGGTCAACTCCGGAAAGGTGTGACCTTTGATCGTTTGTCTTCTACCTGCCCTGTTTCCTCGTTTCGATTGAGTTATAATTCTGTTATTATTCATTTCAATTCACATAGACAACAGTATGTCAAAGGTTAATACCCAGTACTTCATTACGGGAAAAACACGTAAATATAGTCTTTATTTGTCAAGCAGCTCAACGCTAAGAGATCTAGTTTGGCCCACTCTCGTCAATATCGTTACAGTACCACATTCACTACGCTTCGGGTCATCTCGGATTCCTACCCATAGAAACAACATAAACTTTGTTGAAACATCATTTCTTATTCAGACGCGAATGTTAATTCTAACTACTTCGACGGTAAGTTAGATTATTCCTGTCTTTCACTAGTCCCTCACGCTATATCCTACCCACATTACTAATTAATGAGCCGGACACGGTGGCCGAGCGGTTCTAGGCGCTTCAGTCCGGAACCGCGCGACTGCTACGGTCGCACATTCGAATCTTGCCTCGGGCATGGATGTGTGTGATGTCCTTAGGTTAGTTAGATATAATAGTTCTAAGTTCTAGGGGACTGATGACCTCAGATGTTAAGTCTCATAGTGCTCGGAGCCATTTGAACCATTTGCACTAAATAATGCACATGGGCACTTGCTTTTATCACGTTTCCCATTTTCAATCATCACCTACAACAATCTCACATTTTTAGATCATTAGTATTCCACGTAGCACCATTCCTTTAATTTCTGGCTGCCTCCGCCTGAGTTCAACGGGTCACTATTAAAATGGAAATGCGTTCGAATAGAAAGCCTTGTATTGATACGATTGCAGCGCCCAACTGAAAAATTAACTTCATTAGACATGGAACGTCTACAATGTGTTCAGAAAGCCGAGGAACGTCTACAATGTGTTCAGAAAGCCGATCTCACGGGCATTTATGTCTACTCCAGCAACATAATAACTGATACGTCTCCTTCAAAAGTGGTCAATCATTTGTCTGTATGAAGTTGACTATATCATTTTCGTGTGTCCGCAGCAAGAAAATATTATTTCCAGTATTGGGAATCAAACCAGGGACCTCTGCTTCGTGTGAGACGTGGTAAGTACTCAGTGATGATGAAGGACGACAGAGATAAAGATAATAGCAAAAATTATGCAGCTATTCATGACACTTTTAGCCTTTGGGTAGCATGTCTGACTAGGAATAAAAAAATTATGGATACCAAATTCGATTCTATCCAAAGCTTTAATTTTCCATGAAAATGATGAAAAATGGCGGCCGAAGACTTGCGGCATAAGAGGTTACCCTCATTCTGCGAACGACATTGTCAAAGAGAGCGGAGAAGCGGATAGATGCTCAGGGGACACCCTTGCTCTTGGGGTGGGAAACTGCCTGTAAAAGGCTGAAGAATCAGCAGTGCCGAATGCAATGGAAACCACTGAATTAAAAACACGTAACGTGTATACAAAGGACATGTAGCGTGTAGTTGAAAAAGTGTCACGATGATCTCTTCACTGACAGAAGATTTCGGATTGGTCCCCCATTCGGATCTCCGGCAGAGAACCGCCAAGCGAAAGCTGACAATGAGTAAAAGGTTGAATAACAAAGGGTAACATTCTACGAGATGGAGCGTCGAAAGTCAGATATTTGAGCGTGTTAGAAAAGATAGAAAATAAGAGAAGGGAAATGCAAAGGTTCACACTAGATGTAGTGCCGCTGAGTGAAGTGAAATCGAAAAAGTTAAGGATGACTGTCAGAAGAGTATACAGTAATATCAACATGAGCAGAAAATGGAATAACGAGTGTGGAATACTGATGAACAGGAAGGTAGGGTAGAGAGTGAGTTACTGTGAACAATTCACTGTTAGAATTAGTCTCATTGGAATCGACAGCAAGCAAAAGTCAACAACAATAGTTCAGGTATAAATGCCGACGTCGCATGCAGAAGATGAAGAGATAGAGGAAGAATATGAGAGTACTGAATATTTAATTCGCTATGTAAAGGGAGATGAAAACAATGGGTGAGTGTAATGCACTATAGGGGGAAGAAGTACAAGAAAGAGTTACAAGAGAATATAGGTTCGGTAGAAGATATTGGAGATCAGAGAGACAGAGCTATGCAATAAATTTCAGCTAGCACTAGCGAATACACTGTTCAAAAATCACAAGAGAGGGAGGTATATACTTGGAAAAAGCCTGAAGAAACAGGTAGCTAACAGCTGGAATAAATCACGGTAACAATTTAGCAACGATGAAGAATAAACTGAAGTTTATGAGAATCGTCCAGATCAATGTCTGGAAAGAATTGGGATGCTCAGGTAGTGAGGAAATACGAGGTGCGTTTGAAGTTTTCTAAAGCTGTAGATACCGTGATAATATATACCATAAAATGTAGTTTATTTATAGAGCAACAGACAGTTCTAAAACGGGCAATCAAGGAAGCTGGACAGACAGATGTAGGTACAAGGAAGGTAAGTGTGAAGAAACACTGTACAACGAAGCAATGCTTCAACTGATGTATGAAAGAAGGGAATACAAAATATCCACGAAAAGACAAAAACACAGAACTATAAGTCACTTAGAAACAGAATATGTATGAGGTGCACGGATACCAAGGTGAAATTGCTGCAGGAAAAATCCGAAGAAGTCGAAGACCTCTGGGAGGGAGAGGATCCGTCTGATGAGTGATAGAAATGGAAATGGATATGGAGAATGAAAGGGATCTGGTATTAGAGCTCTGGAAGAGTGGGGATGAAAAAGACCGAAAGCCATTCAGAATTTCTGAAATCACTGGGGAAAGTAGCAACCAAGCTACTTCCGCAGTTGGTTTGTAGAGTCTCTGATACAGGAGGCATAGCATCAGAATTCCGGAAAAATGCCATCCACGCAGTGCCGAAGAGAACAAGGAGAGATTAGTGTGCGATGTATGCGTTTCATGCATCCATGTTGCTGACATTAATATTTTATAGACGAATGGGATATAAAACCCGAGTTTCTGCGGCAGTATAGCTTTAGAAGAGGTAAAGACGCCTGAGACTCATTTGTGGGACTTCCTTTGATAGCGGAAGGAAGACATAAGAAAAAACAAGACGCATTTACAGGATTTATGTTTGACGATGTCGAACGGTAGGAGAAGTTCGAAATTCGCACCAAAACAAGTGTCACAAACAGTCAAAGACGGATAATATGTAATAACCGAGAGGGGAAAATAAGAACGGAAGACTCGGATTGAAATTTGTGTAAGACCATGATGTAAGCACGGGTGGCACCGAGAAGGTTTCCAGTCTAGAAGTAGCGACTCTTTCAAACATGTGTCAATGTCACACGCCCCCCTCGCCCCCCCCCCTCCTCATCATTATCACGCCACAGGTGAGCGCGAAACAAGAGAAGGAAGGAAGGAAGATTGGGTTTAACGTCTCGTCGACATCGATGTCACCAGAGATGGAGCACAATATTGGGTTGGTCAAGGACGGGGCAGGAAATCGGCCATTCTCTTTCAAGGAAACAATTCTGGCATTTGACTGGAGCTATTTAGGGAAATCACAGAAAACCTAGATCTGGATGGCCAGACGCGGGTTCGAACTGTCGTCCTCACGATTGGGAATCCAGTGTGCTAACCACTTGCGCTACCTCGCTCGGTGCGAAACGAGAGAGTGAAAAAAGCATAAGTTTCATCAAATATTTCTGATCAGTCCCTAGTGGTTCCGTACTGTACACCAGAGGAAAAACTGCCGTCGTGTTACCCGCCAAAGGGGTGCGTTCACGTTCAGTGGGTTCGGACCCCCGCAATACCCTCAGAGAAGGGCCGAATCATCTGGAGGGTGTCAGCAGAGTCAAAAGTTGTCGAGAACGTCGTCCTGTTACTCATCGGACTTTGGACAGAATTTCGCTCCTATCATTTCATCTACGAAATGTATGGGAGTCAACGCCCCGTGGGAAGGATTGGTTTCATTAGGCTCTTTATGCCACCGCCAAAGGCCTCTCGTGTCCATTTTCTGAACGGTAGTGTTTTCGAAATGTTTTCCTTGCCTGCCAATAAGAAAAACGCATGTTTACGACGTTAGGCGTCACGTTTCTGAACTCCACAGCAGGGGCGTTAAGAGAAGGGATGAAACATTGAGCCGGCGGCGGTGGCCGGGTGGTTCTAGGGGCTTCAGTCCGAAACCGCGTGGCTGCTACGGTCGCAGGTTTGAATCCTGCCTCGGGCATGGATGTGTATGATGTCCTTAGGTTGGTTACGTTTAAGTAGTTCTAAGTTCTAGTGGACTGATGACCTCAGATGTTGAGTCCCATAACGCTCAGAGCCATTTGAACCATTTGAAATACTGGTAAGAGGGTGCGCAACGACCTTCTCATAATCTGAAACATCCACGATGGCGTTGGACAGAATTGTGCTGTAATTTGGTGCCGCTGTGATCTCATTAATTCACCTTACACCTAACGTTCTGAACTCTGGACTTCTTATCGCTTGTTTCGACACCTTGTCGTTTGTAACGTCGACGAGCCGGAGGATAAAGTCGCAGGCCGCTACGCTTTTGCACCATTACAGAGAAAGGTAGCAGATACTTCTGCACTGCAGTGGAAGACAATTACGCGATTTCGAAAAGTGACCCTGTGATTGTTTTGCGCTTTGTAGATATCTTCAAGACCCAGAAATAATAAGGGAAAAAATTGAATACCAAAGAAACGGCTAGTAACAAACAATAGTATGAAGACAAAGGCACTCCTTGAAAAAATAGCTGCCCATATGAAGAAAGTAACGGCTGAGAACTATATAACTGCTTACCGAAGTATTTATAGGTATTACAAAATAAGACGTAAGGCCGTCGCTAATGAGGTCTGAGAAATTTCTTTACAGCGTTTCACACCGGCTTATTAAGAAAGGGATGTCGCTTCAAGTCTAGTACAAAGATAGTACAAAGGCATTAACACAAACAGAACTTTCTCGCAAATCACACACTTAACTGAGGAGACAAAATATCCATTCCCCTTTCGCTCAGAGAAAGGGAAAATCTGGCTGAGTGAGTCACAGAACTTTAAAAAGAGATAATAAATTTAATTAGAATTAGAGCTGTTTAAACCCTTCGAGGAAATACGAGTCATTACCTCCGACGAAATTCACTTTGATCCTCGGTTCTTCGAATAAGACCCTATTCATTTCCTGACACGATGTACAGACCGTGCAAAAAACGTTTAGTTAAAGATGGTCCACAGCTTAATGGCGATGTGGAAGCAGTGAATAAGTAGTGAATAAAGGATGCTTCGCAATTGCTATTACAGGCTTCTAGGGACTTTAGAGGGGACTTACCAAAGTCCTGTTCACGAATCCATCTCCGGAAATGTACCGTTTGGACGCAAAGGAAATTTGAAGGTCGGATTGCTTTCAAATCTCTCGCTTTCCGGTGCGCACACGGCAGAAACAAATGAGTTACGTAAATCTGCAGGCTTTCTGTAAGTCTGCAGCCTTTCGTGGCCGTTGTCACTGAAATGAAAATCTTCTGGGTTATTAAGCCGCGTCATATTTCCTCTAAAATAATCGACGTTTGGACCACTCAGCTGGGATCTTCCTCAGGATCTATCGGTGTCCACTACTGCTATAACACTGTCAGAGACCACTGTTGTGTTCTCTTATAAAGGGGAGTTTCCCCGCGTTCGTGCTGAAGAAGTGGTAGTATTAGTTAAAATTCTTATGGCTACCATTGGTGGATCATCGCCATAGGCTATTATTCCCGCACTGATGCAAAAGAAGGGGCGATGTTGGCTAAACTCTTATGGATACTATTTATGGCCCAGCGTTATTGGATAGAAAGGCACTATTCCACACTGACGCCGGAGAAGGTTATTGGTTGAAATTACTGCTAATGGCCGTCGTCATTGGCTAGATGCGAATCGGAGAAAGCAAGAGAGGGTCAATGTTTACCAAAACTATTATTGTCCGCCGAGGTGACTTGCAACGCGTTGTTTATGTTGCTCGCACACCGCTGCCGCATATTCGCTTTCTTGATGGCGGGCAGCCACGATCCCGGAAGCCTATAGCCGTCCTCTCTATTGAAATTAGATGCATGTCTTGAGCTACGACCTGTACGGTCTCCAGGAGCTCTTGGCAAGGGCTATGTTTCGAGTAATCGTCGTCGGGGTCCCTCCTGCTTGACGAAGGACGCCCTTTTCAATGTCGAGAGCGCGGCGCGTCCGTGGAGCACCACAATCAACTCTGCTAGTTGCGAACTTACCGGACTCTCGCAGATGTTTTCATAATAGGACGAAAGTGGTATCTGGTGTCATAATTACAACAGAGACTGACGGTGGAGCGCCCTTCTCAGTTTGTGCGCTTGCCGTGAAGCAGAAAATTTGAAAGAGATTAGATCTTGAAACTTACTTTCTATGAAAACATTACCTTTCTGAATATGGGTTCCTTATCGAAACTTTATCTCTAAATTCCCCTCTACAACCCAGAGAAGCCTGTATATTTCGTCTTCCACGTCACTTTGAGAAGCAGTATATTAGATAAAATGACAAAAAGAACCAAGTAGACGTTCTGCGTACAGTAAATATTGCTTGCAATTGCGAGAGCGAAAAATTCGACAGTGCTGTAGCAGCTTTCTGAACAACTCGAATCATGACGGGTGGTATGGGTTTCCTGTGACGTAATGGTTCAAATGGCTCTAAGCACTATGGGACTTAACATCTGAGGTCATCAGTCCCCTAGACTTAGAACTACTTAAACCTAACTAACCTAAGAACATCACACACATCCATACCCGAGGCAAGATTCGAACCTGCGACCGCAGCAGCAGCGCAGTTTCGGACTGACGCGCCTAGAACCGCTCGGTCACAGCGGCCGGCTCCTTTGACATAACCAGTTTTGCGAAATTGCTTCGAAAACACTCAATAGATGAAGGACTCATTTTGCCTTGCGAAGCGTCAATGATAGAGACATTAATGTAAGATTCCTCCGACCCCCAAAGAGGCGTCTCAGTTGCGTATCGTATCTCAGATGCCTACACTTAAGTTGCTTGATCTGACACGCCAAAAGGTGAGAGTACTTGAACAACTGCTTCCACGCCGCACTGCTCTTGCTGAGACGAGAAGGCATACGTAATTTTATGAATTAGTAAATGGTAAAAACTTGAGATATTAAGCTTGAACTACCTCATATCGGGGAAGGCACCTCTGAGAAATTTTCACGGCATCTACTTTATGAGTCAGGTGAGTGCTTGTAAGAGAAAGATCATGTCTCTGTCAGTCTCGGAAATAAATTTTGACGGTGGTGAACTGAGTGATTGGTCTCTTTAGCGGTGCAATGAAACGTGGCCGTGTCGTGCGTGTTGACTACAATGTTGAACCAAGACTGCTTACGGAATTACTTCTGCATAATTCTCAGTGATTGTCGATTCTGCAACAAACACACACAGCTTAATAGTCGTAAAAATGCGAACGGTATTCTTTTTCTTATTGTATTGCAGCTCCTGAGAGGTCCTTTCACCGCTACATCCGTTAAGGTTTTTACACTTGCAGAGAGACATAGGCTTGTGAGCTTTCTGAAAGTTCCTCTTGAGGTAACTAGGTAAGGATGCGTAACTTGGTTGGGCATAGTCCAGATAAAATGCAGGTTCGATTCCCATGCACAGATTCACGGTAGGACCAGTCCCTAGACATACGAGATGGTGACGAGCTTCAGAATCTTCCTCTTGTGTCCAGTCATGACGCCCCTGTAATTCACCACAGTTCACGTACACATATGGTTGCTGGTTACGATGTACAGCTCCCAGTTCATACATTGTCATATTTACTTTCGTGGTATGAAACTTGTCTTTACTGCCCCTTGGACACTGGCGTCGTCCTGTATTTAAGTCACAATTCACTCTATGTGTGATATTGTGGGTGACTTAGAAATCCATTCTGCTGAGCATCACAACAGCTTTGCACCACACAGTGTAGCATGTTTCTTCTGCTGCATCCGGTTCTCCCTCTTCATACACAGCTAATTAAGGCTTGATGCCTTATTTTTATGCATATGGTTGCAGCGCACAATTATTTAAAGCAGTGCTGATGATAAAATCGAAGAGGATTTCCTTCGGAATGCTGACTTAGTCTACCAGGTTCTATTGCTATTAATTCCTGACTTAATCCGGATGGAGACAAGCTATCTAAAAGCATTAAATGAAATTTAAAAAAAAAATTGTTAATAAAGTCTTTTAATGAAACTTCCTGGCAAATTAAAACTGTGTGCCGGACCGAGATTCGAACTAGGGACCTTTGCCTTTCTCGGGTAAGTGCTATACCATTTTTCTAAATCTCATTTTGTTCTATATTGTTCGTTGGCTTTGGTCGTGATGGACGACCAATGACACTTGTTCAGGTTGTTCGTTGATCCGTTCACTCAACTTTTTAATTACAGAGGGTAGCTAAACCCTCTTACCGAACACGCTGAGCTACCGTGCCGGCAATCCACCTGAGCTACCCAAGCACGACTCACGTCCCGTCCTCAAAGCTCCACTTCCGCCAGTACGTCGTCTCCTACCTTCCAAAACTTCATCTCATTCTGAAATCCTTTAATAGTCAATTCGCAAACAAATAATGTGGAATAATAACAGAATCTTTCACTCAAAGTACAAGAAGAGATTACATAAATCGTAAAGCAAAAGGTCAATTATGTGCCGCGCGGGATTGGCCGAGCGGTCTCAGGCGCTGCTGTCATGGACTGTGCGGCTGGTCCCGGCGGAGGTTCGAGTCCTCCCTCGGGCATGGGTGTGTGTTTGTCCTTTAGATAATTTAGGTTAAGTAGTGTCTACTCTTAGGGGCTCATGACCTTAGGAGCTAAGTCTAATAAGATTTCACACACATTTGAAGATTTTTTTTGTCAATTATGTACCGATTATAAAAATACGTGTAATATCTGCTCGTAAAATTAGGCTACGACATAACAGTGGACGCTCATGAAAGAGACGGATCTCAAGAAACGAATGACAGTTATCACGGAGATAAAATATCGAGTATTTAATACCTAATAAAGAAACACAGATGTCAGGAGGACATTCGGTAAGCCAAGAGTAAATGCGCAGAGGACAAACCTGTCTTACAACTTCGCAGTGATATAAAATATTTTGCATACTCTATCGTTACACCAGTAACTTGTTAAACAAACTCTGTTATGGACAGGAATTCTAGTGAGTCTGGTGGTATGTGGCCCACTCAGAGTTGTAAGCAGGCTACTCGGATATGCGTGCTCGCACTCACAGGAAAAGTAACAGGTCGGTAGGTGGGACACGAGTATCATAGTTATAATAAATAAAAACTTGTAATATATGCAAAATGTTACAACCGTTAAATAGTGGAAAGAAAGTGAGTTAAATAACATGCCTAACGTCATACCATAATATAAAAGTTAAGAATATTTTTAGCGTATAACATGAATACTTGAGAAGCTTTTTACCATTGGTATGTGATAGAAATACAAGAGATCATCGGGGAAGCAAACGAGTATAAAATAAAAATTGAAATGGAACATAAGGTATACGTGGCTGCAAAATGAGTGCAGTACTCCACTGATAAGCGTGTTGTAGCCCGAGGTCTATGCTCTTGGGTTGGTAGAATTTTAGGAGACGCGGCGATGGCAGGATAAGTGCAGCGGGCAACCAACACAAGTTAAGATATAGTTCCATACGACAGGCACTTTTAAAACGCCTCTTCAACACCGGATCGGAGAAAGGAAAGAAAAATATAGTAGGTTTAGGTGAATAGGTGAAGTATAGTGACTGTGATCTTTTTTACGTCAACTAGACTGGTCATTCCTTTGAAACTGTCAATAAACAGCATACATACTCTCAAAACAGGACGACTTTTGGCGTGCATTTGGATGGAAAGTAGTAGGCTTTTCAGAATATTAAACATAACATGGAAGTATCACATAGGACATTCAAATATAGAAAACTTGACTTACTGGAGGAATTGGAGATTTACAATAGCGGTAGGACAGCTCATGGGCTACTGTTTAACGATGTGTGCAGTTTTAATCACGGATATTTCTTCAATTTTTTCACACTATTTTATAAATATATTGTTTGGATTGTCACTGTACTTTGTAATGTTGTTATTGTTGCTGACTGAACATGTGATCCATGCCTGCCGGAAGTTTGCTGCTGTCGATATGCCTTTTCTCTTTCGTCCAGGTGGTCAGCTCAGCGTCAAATGGTTCAAATGGCTCTGAGCACTATGGGACTTAACTTCTTAGGTCATCAGTCTCCCAGAACTTAGAACTACTTAAACCTAACTAACCTAAGGACATCACACACATCCATGCCCGAGGGAGAATTCGAACCTGCGGCCGTAGCGGTCGCGCGGTTCCAGACTGTAGCGTATAGAACCGCTCGGCCACCCCGGCCGGCAGCTGAGCGTCAAGCTATAACCAGTCCACCTGTGGAGTGATGGTGTTGCGCTCGTTTTGCTGCCTAGCCAACATTCTCTTTTCTATAATATTTCGTCTGCAGTGCACAAAGATAATTATTCTTCTGACTGCACATACACTATGTGATTAAAAGTATCCAAACACTTCCAAAAACATACGCCTTTCATATTAGGTGCATTGTGCTGCCACCTACTGCCAGGTACTCCATATCAGCGACCTCAGTAGTCATTAGACATCGTGAGAGACCAGAATGGGGCGCTCCGCGGAACTCACGGACTTCGACCGTGGTCAGGTGATTGTATGTCATTTGTTTCATACATCTGTACGCGAGATTTACGCTTTCCTAAACATCCCTAGGTCCACTGTTTCCGATGTGATAGTGAAGTGGAAACGTGAAACGCACGTACCGAGACCGCCGACAGTTGAAGTGAGTCGTAATGTGTAATAGGCAGTCATCTATCCAGACCATCGCACAGGAATTCCAAACTGCATCACGATCCACTATACGTACTATGACAGGGGAGGTGAGAAATCCTGGATTTCAAGGTCAAGCGGCTGCTCATAAGCCACACTTCACTCCGGTAATTGCCAAACAACGCCTCGCTTGTTGTTAGGAGCGCAAACATCGGACAATTGAACAGTAGAAAAACGTTGTGTGGAGTTACGATCACGGTACACAATGTGGCGACGTGATGGCAGGTTGTGGGTATGGAGAATGCCCGGTGATCGTCATCTTCCAGCATATGTAGTGCCAACAGTAAATTCGGAGGCTGTGGTTTTATGGTGTGGTCGTGTTTTTCATGGAGGCCTTGCACCCCTTTTTGGTTTGCGTGGCACTATCCCAGCATAGGCCTACACTGATGTTATAACCAGCTTCTCGCTTCCCATTGTTGAAGAGCAATTCGGGGATGGTGATTGCATCTTTCAACACGATCGAGCACCTGTTCATAATGCATGGCCTGTGGCGGAATGGTTACACAATAAGATCCCTGTAATGGACTGGCCTGCACAGAGTCCTGACCTGAATTCTGTAGAACACCTTTGGGATGTTTTGGAACGTCAACTTCATGCCAGGCCTCACCGAACGACATCGATACTTCTCCTCAGTGCAGCACTCCGTGAGGAATGCGCTGCCGTTCCCCAAGAAACCTTCCAGCGACTTGTTGAACGTATGCCTGCGAGAGTGGAAGCTGTCATCAAGGCTAAAGGTGGGCCAATACCATATTGAATTCCAGCATTACCGATGGAGGGCACCAATAACTTGTATGTCATTTTCAGCCAGGTGTCCGGAAATTTTCGACCACATGGTATATGATACGTTTCAGCTGGACTTTTGTGGCCGTTACCGCATCTCCTCAAATTCGTCCAGCTCATGAGCATAGAAACGTTCAAATGTGTGTGAAATCTTATGGGACTTAACTCCTAAGGTCATCAGTCCGTAAACCTACACACTACTTAACCTAAATTATCGTAAGGACAAACACACACACTCATGCCCGAGGGAGGACTCGAACCTCCGCCGGGACCAGCCGCATAGTCCATGACTGCAGCGCCTTAGACCGCTCGGCTAATCCCACGCGGGCATGAGCATAGACGCCGGGCTACGACGAGCTTTCCCGTGGAGTATTGGCGTTGTATATTTTGCACCGTAGCCTCCGTTGTCTTCCACTTAATTGTTTTACCACATACACGTTTCCTTCCTCGTTGACGTTATGTGTTTGTATCTGATACCTACGGCCAAAATTTTTTTATGTACTCACCTTTTAATGTCTACATAGCTTTTTTCCATAAATTTTTATCAGCTTTTATATCGCGCTATTGTGTGTTCTCTTGCGTGTATGTGTACCCTTGTGCCACCTGTCGGTGTGTCAGTTTTCCATCTGAGTGCGAGCACACACAGCCGATTAATCTGCTAACAGTTCTGAATGATACACATGCTGCTAGACCCACCAGCACTCTAGTACATAACATGGTTTCATTGCCAAGTTGCCGGTGTAAGGATATAATATACCAAGTATTATACATCAGTGCAGGCTTTTAAGACCGGTTAGTACTCTGAGTACTTCTTCTTGATTTATTGCATTTTCTGTTCTACTTTGTATTGACGTCTTTGTTTATTTAGTAAGTCCACCTGATATTTTATGTATATCGTAACTGCCATTAAGTTTTTGGGATCCATCTCTTCCGCGAGCCTATACTGACATCAGACGTTTTGAGTTAGCCTCATTTTATGAGCAGACACTATATATGATTTTATAATGGGTATTAATTTTAATTTCTGTTTATATTCTGAAAGTTTACGTAATCCCTTCTTATACACTTCTGATTGAAATTTTGTGTTATTTTTCCTGATCTGAAGCTAGACATCAGCTACTTTAACTTACTTGCGATCCTGACTATTGAAAGGTTTATTACAAAAAACCTGATGTTGCAGTTCCTTCAAATACAAGAACACCGTGCACTGGTAGATCAAACCAGGTATTGTCAACTTACTGCAAAATAAAATTTTGCAATTTGCTACTGGGATATGAGTTCAAAGCGCCAAAAGATAAAGAGAACACCGACATCCGTCAGACACTGTAAATTGGAAAAAAATAATTTCCCTGTGCGCGAAAAGAACGGCATCTAAAGAAAAAGATTAAATTGGAGGATATTAAGAAGAGCCCAACAAAAGATATGATCTTTAGATATGTCTACATCAGGAGCAGCGTGCTCCACGAGCGTAGTGATGAGATCCAGGGCAGAGGGAACGGCAGCGTTGGTCGTAAATTTTTAATCTCTTTAGCACAGATCGATTTCAGCAACTGTGCAACTGTCTTCAGTGCAGTTATATCCAAGCCATGGTTTCGTAAATAAAATCGCAATGAAACTGAGTTTTTTGTTATGTACAATGTAAATGTGGTACCATGTGCGATTCTTTTTTTTACGAGGGACTTTCAATAAGTACTGCAACACAGTTTTTCTGACAGCGGGATTGCTTTGTCCAGGATTCTAGAACACGATATTATCCCCCACTCTTTTGGCTACAAGACCCTGTTTATCAACTTTATCAACATAATATCCGCTCAATTGGACGGTCGTACGCCACATTACTTGGACGGCTTGTATGCCCCCATGGTTAAACTCAACTAGTCAACGTCAGAGCCAACGTCTCGCTGCATCAATAACTTCCCCATTATCCACGTACTGCTTCCCTCCCGGTGCATGCTTCATTGGGTCAAACAGAAGGAAGTAGCAAGGTGCGAGATCTGGGCTGTGGGGTGGACGAGGAAGAACAATCCAATGAAGTTTTGTGACCTCTCCAGAGCACATCCTTGTGTGAGACCTTGCGTTTTCACGAAGAAGGGAAAGTTTGTTCGAATTTTTGTGCCGACGAACGCGCTAAAGTCGTTTCTTTAGTTTCCTTAGGGTAGCACAGTTTGCTTCAGAGTTGATATTTGCACCATGAGGAAGGACATCAAACACAATAACTTCTTCAGAGTCCTAGAAGACCGAGTCATAACTGTATTGGCTGAGAGTGAGAGTTTGAATTTCCTCTTCGGTGGGTTTTGGGCCGCTCCATGGACTGCCATTTTGTTTCCAGTTCGAAATGATGAAGTTTTATCGTCTCGTGAGGTTCAAGCAATTCCGCACGCATGGCCCTTTCGCCGCTCTTCTGATAGGTGGCGAGGATCCCACACCTCCTGTTGAGCATCAAAGTGTTTGAGTGTGATCCATCGCTCACCTCGAATGAGAACATTCGCAGCTTCCAACATTGCTGGACTCCCTGGTGCATGTGGTCGGTCGGCACGCGTAAGATCGGACAGATGACTCACCCTACGAGTCACCATGGTCTCCGAAGACATTCTGGAATGGCCTATTAATATCTGCGATGCTTTGGTTTTCCGCTGAATGAAACTCAATGACAGCTCTCTGCCTGGAACGTAGCGCCGTTACAGACTCCATTTTGAAGGCTGTATGTAGCGCCGCCACATATCGGAACTTCATGAAACTATAGGGATGGAAGTGGAAATATTCCACGATGTCCCACAACAAATTCTGCATGTTTTTCAACAGAGGTTGGCCGAGAAAAAAATATGTTGCGTTCCTTACTGAGAACCCTCGTATTTACGATAGGTCATCATGGGTTGGATTACTTCCACTGAAGATAGCTACGCAGTGGCTACAATCGATCTGCAATAAACAGATTAGTAGGCGGCCGGTGTGGCCGAGCGGTTCTAGGCACTACAGTCTGGAACCGCGCGACCGCTACGGTCGCAGGTTAGAATCCTGCCTCGGGCATGCGTGTGTGTGATGTCCTTAGGTTAGATAGGTTTAAGTAGTTCTAAGTTCTAGGGGACTGATGACCTCAGAGGTTTAGTCCCATAGTGCTCAGAGCCATTTGAACCATTTGAAACAGATTAGTAATTTACGACTGATGGTGGCCTTCCTCCTATCTCCGATATAGAAATGCGTTTTAGACTGCGTTTGCTCAGCGGGCTCAGTGAAAGCACCCTGCCGTAACGTCGTAAAGTAAATCTTCGGGGTTTATTTTATTTGTGCGGCACATCTGAACGAGATATAACGATGATGTTAACTGCACTCTGCTGAACTGATTTTTATTTTAAACGATAACGAAAAGTAACTAACAGCAATTGTACAACCACATTCTATTTCTTTAAACCGTCTCTCTATAGAACTTGCAGATAAACGAATATGAGCAGTGGATATTTTCTGCTGAAGAGTATTGGTAAAAGAAGTGTTCTTAAGAGTGCACACGTGGTCTAGGCGACACCGGCACGGTAGCTCAGCGTGTTCGGTCAGAGGGTTAGCTACCCCCTGTAATAAAAAAAAAACTGAGTGAACGGATCAACGAACAACCTGAACGGGTGTCATCGGACGTCCGCCCCGAACGCATTCAACGAACAATATAGGACAAAAAAAAAAAAAAGCCGTAGCATATTTGCCTGTTAATCAAAACGCTCTCGGTCCCTAGTTCTAACCCCATCAGTGCTTAAATTTCGAATAAAAATCATCCCCATTGGCGGCCAAAGACTAACTTACGATGGCAGCCTCATTCTGCCAACGGCCTTGTCAAAGGGTGCGGAGGAGCAGACATAGGTTCAGGACGCTCACTTGCTCTTGGGGTGGGAAAGTACCCCTCAAAAGCCGGCAGAATCAGCAAACATTAACGTCATGAAGATGCAGAGGGAAACCACTGTATTAAAGAAATATAATGTGTATTCGCAGGATATGTGGCCCGCCCCATTCGGATCTCCAGGAGGGGACTGCCAAGGGGGAGGTAACCATGAGAAAAAGATTGAAGAACAAACGAAAGGATAGCATTCTACCAGTTGGGGCGTGGAATGTCAGAAGTTTAAACTTGATAGGCAAGCTAGAAAACATTCTAAGGCTTAGTATAGGTATAGAGGAGTTCAGGGAAGTGAAATGGAAAGCAGACAACGATTTCCGGTCAGACAACAGCAAAAAATGGGATAATAGGAGAACAATACATTATAGTAGGAGGCCAAGGCAGAGAATGAGTAACTGTGAACACTTCAGTGATACGATTATTCTCATCAGAATCACCAGCAAGCAAATACTGACATCAATTGCTCATGTATACATGCGGAAGACCCAAGCAGATAGAGAAAATATATGATGACATTGAACAGATAATTCAATATTTAAAGGGAGGTGAAGAATCTAATATTCATGGGGGATTGGAATGCGGTTGTAGGGGAAGGAATGGAAGAAATGGCTACCGGAGAAAATGGGCTTTGCAGTAGGAATGAGAGAGGAGAAAGGCTAATTGATTTCTACAGTACATTTCAGCTAGTTATATAGAATACCCAGTTCAAGAATCACAACCGGAGGACGTACGATTGAAAAAGGAAAGTAACTGCGAAGAAACCATTAGTAACAGAAGCAATACTGTAACTGACAGACGAATGAAGCTCGTGCAAAACTGTTCAGGGCAATTCACGAATACAGAAAACCAAGTCTCTTAGGAATGAAATAAATAGGAAGTGCATGGAGAACGAAGGCGACATGGAAACACGAAAAATGTGAAAAAATCGAAACAGAAATGATTGCGGAAAGGACGGAGGCATATAGAAAATCGAAACAACTTTCGGTGAAATTAGTAGCAAGGGCGGTAACATTAAGAGTTCAACGTGGATTCCACTGTTAAATGCAGAGGAGAGAGCGGATAGATGGAAAGAGTAAAGAGTACTCTGAAGACCTCCATGTGGGGGAGGATATGTCTGATGACGTGATAGAAGAAGAAACGAAGAAACAGGGAAGAGATAAGGGGTCCAATAGTATAACGAGAAATAGAAAGAGCTTTGGAAGACATACAATCAAATAAGGCAGAAGGGATCGATAACGTCCATCGGAAAGTTAAAAATCATGGGAGCAAGTCGCAACAAAAACTCTATCAATGTTGGTGTGCAGAATGAATGAGAATGGCGATTTACCATTAGACTTTCGGAAAAAACATCATCCACACAATTCCGAGAACTGCAAGGGCCTACGAGTGCGAGAATTATGACACAATCAACGTAACAGCTCATGCATCCAACTTGCTGACAAGCACAGTACACAGAAGAATGGTAAAAGAAAATTGAGGTTCTGTTAGATGATCAGTTTGGTTTTAGGAAAGGTAAAGCAGGCAGAGATGCAGTGAGGCACTTGTGGCGTTGTAGCTGATAATGGAAGCAAGACTGAAGAATACACGAGACACGTCCACAGGATATGTCGACCTGGAAAAAGCATTCGACAATGTAAAATGGTGCAGGATGTTCGAAATTCTGAGAAAAATGGGGGTAAGCTGTAGGGAAATACGGTAATGTGAAGTACGTACAAAAATCAACGTGGAACAATTAGAATGTAAGATCAAGAACGAAGTGATAAGATTAAGACGGATATAAGACAGGGATGTTTAATAAATACAGGATGACAATTATTGAATTATACGAAAAAAACGTAAATTAATTACAAAGTACGCTGTGCACACACTTCAAAAAATGGTTCAAATGGCTCTGAGCACTATGGGACTTAACATCTAAGGTCATCAGTCCCCTAGAACTTAGAACTACTTAAACCTAACTAACCTAAGGACATCACACACGTCCATGCCCGAGGCAGGATTCGAACCTGCGACCGTAGCGGTCGCGCGGTTTCAGACTATAGCGCCCAGAACCGTTCGGCCACCCCGGCCAGCGCACACACTTCATTCAACATGTAAACGTCACTGCAAAAATTCGGATTTAGATTATGAGATGTTCGATGTGCCTGCCATCATTGGTGACGATGAGGCGCAGATCAATAATGAAATTCTGTGTGATCCGCTGAAGTGTCAGAACATCGATGTTTCGATGACCTTCTGAATGGCTGTTCCTGCTCAGCAATGTTTTTGGGGTTATTGATGTACACCTTGTCTTTAGTATAGCCGCACAAAAATAAGTGGCATATGTTCAGATCCAGCGAATATGGCAGCCAATAGAGGGCTATGTCAGTAGCCTGTGGATACCCCAGAGCCAAAGTGTTCCTCCAGGTCATCAAACACTCTCCTGCTTCGTTGGGGTCGAGGTCCCTCTTGCATGAACCACATCTTATCGAAATCAGGGTCACTTCCGGTAATAGGAATGAAACTATCTTCCAAAAGCTTCATGTACTGTTGGGTAGTCACCGTCGCTAAACCAAACCATAATGCACATACTAAATCTCATGATACCCAGCGGCCAACCGTGCAGTCCTAACGCAAACTGTTCACAAGTTATGATGATTGTATTTCGTATAGTTCAATAATTGTCACCCCGTACATCGAGCTAGCAGTGACGGAAATAAAGTCTCTTCAACTTCCGCTTGCTTGTTCTGCATGTACATCTGATCTCTTGCTGTCAGTGTTTGTTTTTTGCTGTCGATTCTGATGAGAGCAACCCTCTCATTGAAGTTTGGGATTGAAATTCAGGCTGAAAGGGCATCAATGATAGGATTCGCCGACGACGTTGCTATCCTCAGTGAAAGTAAAGAAGACTTACAGGATATGTTGAACAGAATGAACAGTGTAATGAGTATATAATGTGGAATGAGAGTAAATAAAAGAAAGACGAAAGTAATGAGAAGTAGCAGAAATGAGAACAGCGAGAAGCTTAACACCAGGATTGGTGAGGACGAAGTAGATGAATTTAAGGAGCAAAATAATCTATTACGGATGGTGTAAAGAGAACATAAAAAGAAGACTAACATTGGCAAAAGGGACATCCCTGTCCGAGAGGTGGCTACTAGTACAAAACGCATGACTTAATTTAAGGAAGAAATTTTTTGAGAATGTACGTTTGGAGCAAAGCATTGTACGGTAGTGAAAATGGACTTTGAGTGAGGCGGAACAGAATCGAAACATCTGAGACGTGACGCAACAAGAGAATGTTGAAAAGAAGGTGGACTGATAAGAGACATCATGGAATAAGTTCAGTGGTACTGGATGGTGAGCCACTGTGGCCGAGCGGTTCTAGGCGCTTCAGTCTGGAACCGCGCAGCTGCTGCGGTCGCAAATTCGAATCCAGCCTCGGGCATGGATGCGTGTGATGTCCTTAGGTTAGTCAGGTTTAAGTAGTTCTACGTCTAGGGGACTGATGACCTCAGGTGTTAAGTCCCATAGTGCTTAAAGCCATTTGAACCATTTGAACTACATGGACTTGTAGAGGGTAAAAACTGTAGAGGAGGACAGAAATTGGATTACACCCAGCAAATAACTGAGGACGTAGGTTGCAAGTGCTCCTCTGAGATAAAGAGTTCGGCACAGGAAAGGAAACACATAAAACCAATCAGAAGACAGATGACGGTATTGGTGGTCGCAGCTTGGTCCAAGGAAGAACTGAAACGACCCAATCCCCGCTTGCCTGTGACGCCTGGTCAGTACATTAGTGGCCGAGCAGCGCGTATTCTCTGCGCACTGTGTCATCCTTGCTGTGCTTCTGCAACACCCGTATATTACTAGACAACGGCGGACCATACCAGAGAAGAAGATATGCACAGAAGTATGTCTTAACAGAATAAACTGATAAACAATCGTTTTATATTCAGCGCTGGTTTGTCCACAGCTTCCCCATACGTCATACCTTTCTCCCAAACCATCTACGGATTGTACAGTATACCAGTAAGATGCAAGTACATCCTGAGTATCCATATCTGTTTAGGTTCCACTCGGGTTTCTTCATAGCTACACCAAACTCGCGACATTCTGGCGCCCAACGGGGAACATCTTGCTCCTTCTTCGCTCTCACAAGGGAAACAGCTTCAGATTTAACTTTCAGAAGCTACCAAGATACAGCGCATCAGCGCCGGCAGGTTTTTGGCTTAAATCTTCCCCGTATGTTAACAACCCCTCATTCTGGGACTCACAAAGTGTAAAATTACATTTCTACAATATATGAAGATAGTAGCTGTTCTCGAAAGAACAGATTCCATTGATGACCGTGCACCTTCTCTAGAATAAATGATAATTAATTGGAACCCTCAGCTGCCGACAGGTGTTGTTGATATACCTCGATGGGGACAGCTAAAAATGTGTGCCCCGACCGGCACTCGAACCCGGGATCACATGGCAAACCCTCTATCCATTTTTAAAAAAATCTCATTTCTGTTCGTCATCAACCGCTCTATTTGTACGAGGTGGACGTCCCATGAAGCTTGTTCAAGTTTTTCGTTCTTCCGTTCACCCAATATTTTTTGTTACAGAGGGCAGCTATTCTTGTGACCGAACACACTGAGCTACTGTGCCGGCTATCCATCTAAGCCACCGAGGACACAGATGAATAGCGCGACTCCAGGGACTTATGCCTTGCACGCCTCCCGTGAGACCTACATTCCCAACTGTCCACAATCTATTAGGTACATTACGTATGTAGATTGTGGACAGTCGGGAATGTGGGTCTCAAGGGAAGCGTGCAAGGGATAAGTCCCTGCAGTCGCGCTCTTCATCTGTGTCCTCGGTGGCTCAGATGGATGCCGGCACGGTATCTGAGCGTGTTCGGTCAGAGAGCTGGTTGGCCTCTGTAACAAAAAACTGAGTGGAAGGATCAACAAACGAACTTTAGCGGATCTCAGGTGACGTCCGCAACGGCGAAACACAATGATCAACAACGAACAAAATGAAAAAAAGATGGATAGAGCGTCTGCCATGTAAGCAGGAGTTCCTGGGTTCGAGTCCCGGTAGGGGCGAACATTTTCAGCTGTCCCCATCGAGGTACATCAACAACACATGTCGGCACCTGAGGGTTTTAATTAATTAGCATACATTTCTACAAGTTTTACGTCAAAATACTGTGAATTTTAACAGCATAAAACAATTAAATCTTTTTCTTAGTCCAGACTTCTTCCTACGAAACTACTGTACTTGTTAGGATTAAGTTTAGATCGAACTATAAACGTAATTAGTTTGCATGATGTTTACAAAGGTCTTTTCTCTTCCACTGTCACCACGGAAAAGTTTAAATTAGTAATGTTAAGAAATAGCAGGGCAAGCCAAGCGGTCTAAGGCGCTGCAGTCATGGACTGTGCGGCTGGTCACGGCGGAGGTTCGTGTCCTCCCTCGGGCATGGGTGTGTGTGTGTGTTTGTCCTTAGGATAATTTAGGTTAAGTAGTGTGTAAGCTTAGGGACTGGTGACCGTAGCAGTTAAGTCCCATAAGATTTCACACACACACAAATAGCCGAGCAACCAGGTAAGAGAGCGAGAGAATATTGAAAATCACACGCGGCCCGTATGCGCTGTAGTGTAGGTAGATTTCGTGGGCCAATTTGAAGTTTTTTCCCCGGCTTGATAGACGACAAGTGTCCTATATAAAATTTTCGTCTCTACTTCCACTACACCACTGTGGTAGTTTGTAAGCAGTTATCGTTTACATCCTGCATACAGGATACAGGGTGTCAAACTGAACAGTTGATAGTTGATCCACACGACTATATTGAGAAAGGGAACCAATGGTCGGAAATGCATATTTATTATATTAGGGACTTACACAGCATACACCGCATAACAACAACGTAGTTCATAGCAACTGTTCAAAGCGATAACCGCTAGTCTAAAAGCTTGTAACGCAACGGCGCATGCAGTTCTGCCACACTCTCGCAAAGATCCATGGTGTCTGTTGTGCACTGGAACAGGCAGCGAGTGATAAACAGCGAACACCCATGACCACCAAACAGACAAACTGTACGCAACTTGGCTCATAGCACGTCTGTCATCTGACGATCACATGCATCACACCTGCACGTTAATCTTTGCAGCAAGCGCATCACTACCCCTGGTGCCAGTTGTCCATTGCAGTAACATGCGGCATGTGATGCGTACATGGTGCTTACAGTGGATAATGCGTAGTAAAAGATGGAAACTTTCCTCGTCAAAGTTGGCAGACATGCTTTTAATATACGGTGCGGCAGGGTGTAGTGTCTGTAAAGGAGCACCAACAGGCGTCATCCTAAATGGAAGAAGTTTATATCCGTGGATACCATCTTACGAGAGATGGGGTCGTTCATGCCACAGACAGTCGGCCAAGGCTCCCGCCAAGAACATGTCTGAACACCAGACATTGAGGAGATTGTGTTGGATTGTGTGGTTGACCTTTCAGTAATACACACTCGTCAACTTGTGTTGGATCCTGTGCCTGACCACCCAGTAATACACACTCGTCGACTTGTGTTGGATCCTGTGGCTGACCACCCAGTAATACACACTCGTCAACTTGTGTTGGATCGTGTGGCTGATCACCCAGTAATACATACTCGTCAACTTGTCCGTGAAACGCACACTTTGCAGTATACAGTGTGGAGAGTGCTGGTGGAACAGGTACCTCACTCCTATTATAAAGAACGTATGATAGCACTGGGGCCAACGAATTCTGAGCCTCGAGTTCACTACTGTCAGTGGATTGTCCACCGCAGTGTTGTACTGCTGAACTTCGTACAGATTGTATTGTTCATGGACTGAGGCCTCTTTCACTCAGGCTGGTGTTTTCAACAGCCGCAGGAGCCATATCTGGAGTGAGGAAAAGCCCCAAGTCACACCCATCGGTGGCCACCAGCAATGATTCTCTGTCAACGTGTGAGCGGGAATTGTCCAGGACCGCCGAATAGGGTCTTACTTGCTACCCCTCCACTCCCCCCCCCCCACACTTTTCAACGGTCCACATTACCTAGTGTTCCTTAGAGATGTGCTGCCACAGTTCTTGGAGTTGTACCTCTTGTTGTCTGCCGAAGAATGTGGTTTCAACAGGACGGCGCACCATCCCAGTTCGATGATAATGTCCACAAGCACCTGAATAATAAATACCTTCATTGTTGGATTGGAAGGGAAGGTCTTGCCCCATGACCCGCGTAATCGCCGGATCTCATGCTTGTGGAATTTTTCCTCTGTTGTTACGTCAAGATGTTGCTGCATGAAACGCACGAAAACCTGCTTGCTAGGGTCCAAGCTGCCTCTCTCCTGGTATTAAAGATACTAAGGGACAACACGGCTCTTTGAGAGAGTGCGGCAGAACTTCATGCGCCGTTGCCATGTATGCAATGAGACTTGCGGTCTTCTCTTTGAACAATTAATATGATCTACGATGTTATACGGTGTACGCTTTTTACGTCCATAATACACTCCAGGAAATGGAAAAAAGAACACATTGACACCGGTGTGTCAGGCCCACCATACTTGCTCCGGACACTGCGAGAGGGCTGTACAAGCAATGATCACACGCACGGCACAGCGGACACACCAGGAACCGCGGTGTTGGCCGTCGAATGGCGCTAGCTGCGCAGCATTTGTGCACCGCCGCCGTCAGTGTCAGCCAGTTTGCCGTGGCATACGGAGCTCCATCGCAGTCTTTAACACTGCTAGCATACCGCGACAGCGTGGACGTGAACCGTATGTGCAGTTGACGGACTTTGAGCGAGGGCGTATAGTGGGCATGCGGGAGGCCGGGTGGACGTACCGCCGAATTGCTCAACACGTGGGGCGTGAGGTCTCCACAGTACATCGATGTTGTCGCCAGTGGTCGGCGGAAGGTGCACGTGCCCGTCGACCTGGGACCGGACCGCAGCGACGCACGGATGCACGCCAAGACCGTAGGATCCTACGCAGTGCCGTAGGGGACCGCACCGCCACTTCCCAGCAAATTAGGGACACTGTTGCTCCTGGGGTATCGGCGAGGACCATTCGCAACCGTCTCCATGAAACTGGGCTACGGTCCCGCACACCGTTAGGCCGTCTTCCGCTCACGCCCCAACATCGTGCAGCCCGCCTCCAGTGGTGTCGCGACAGGCGTGAATGGAGGGACGAATGGAGACGTGTCGTCTTCAGCGATGAGAGTCGCTTCTGCCTTGGTGCCAATGATGGTCGTATACGTGTTTGGCGCCGTGCAGGTGAGCGCCACAATCAGGACTGCATACGACCGAGGCACACAGGGCCAACACCCGGCATCATGGTGTGGGGAGCGATCTCCTACACTGGCCGTACACCACTGGTGATCGGCGAGGGGACACTGAATAGTGCACGGTACATCCAAACCGTCATCGAACCCATCGTTCTACCATTCCTAGACCGGCAAGGGAACTTGCTGTTCCAACAGGACAATGCACGTCCGCATGTATCCCGTGCCACCCAACGTGCTCTAGAAGGTGTAAGTCAACTACCCTGGCCAGCAAGATCTCCGGATCTGTCCCCCATTGAGCATGTTTGGGACTGGATGAAGCGTCGTCTCACGCGGTCTGCACGTCCAGCACGAACGCTGGTCCAACTGAGGCGCCAGGTGGAAATGGCATGGCAAGCCGTTCCACAGGACTACATCCAGCATCTCTACGATCGTCTCCATGGGAGAATTGCAGCCTGCATTGCTGCGAAAGGTGGATATACACTGTACTAGTGCCGACATTGTGCATGCTCTGTTGCCTGTGTCTATGTGCCTGTGGTTCTGTCAGTGTGATCATGTGATGTATCTGACCCCAGGAATGTGTCAATAAAGTTTCCCCTTCCTGGGACAATGAATTCACGGTGTTCTTATTTCAATTTCCAGGAGTGTACAATAAATACGTATTTTCGATCATTGTTTCCCTACCTCATTGTAATGGGTTGTGGTTCCACTATCACCAATTCCTGCGAACATCGTCAAAGATTGGCATCGCTCCTATTCAAATGTCTAGCGATTACTCCAACCGGCTTCGTTGAGACCAACTACACCTCGTCTCTCAAATGCTGATATCTGCGTAAATTGTACACACGACCGTCTGAGAGGCATAGCTACTGTCCAACTGAGTATACAGAGTGAAATTCGCTATGACTTTATGCACTTGTCTCTACATGTTTCCTGTTTACTATGCTTGCCAGCTGCGCGGTAAAATTGCGCTGCAGCGTCACACATTCATGTTTACAGTTGTGACTAATTTGCGTAACTTCTTCGTGGTGCGTCTTTCTTTGGTTTTAGAGCCCTCCCGTATGCTACAGGCTGACTGCACCACCGAAAAAGAAGAAGAAGGAAACTGCGCTGCAAAGCTATGAACATACGTCATAACTCATAAGCTTCGAGCGATGATCTGTAGCATCGGATTCAAAACAAGGAAGAAAAGATGAGACGCTTGCTAAACCCGCAGGACAGGACAGGTAGTTTAAATTGTAGAAAGGGGCCAAAATAAGAGGCTGTCAGTCACACAAGAACATACAACTTTATTTATTTCACCAAACGTTACAAGAGCCAGGAAAATTAAAAAAAAAAACACAGCATTAGTTTTTGGAACTTAATTACCGGCTGAATGCGCCATACAATCTCTTTCCTTAAGGACAAGAACACTTTAATTTAAAATCGGCTGAAAGCAAATAACTTAAGACTCAAACCGAAATCAGAAATTTAAAAGGCAGAATGCCTTCTCTTAAATCAGTTCTTTCAATTAGGCCTAAGACCCAAACAATCTGACACCTTGGGAGCAAAACAACTTTAATTTAAAAATCGGCTTGTAATGGTACTTGAATTACGTAATTCATTACGGCACCTCACCTCAACCTCTCGATACCAGCAATATTCTACTGTGCTTCTGTAAAGTAGTTAACATATTTCTGTGACAGCATTCAGATTTGATTTCATTAATGTAGAGGTACTTTGATACATCTATATGTTTATGGTTCAAATGGTTCAAATGGCTCTGAGCACTATGCGACTTAACTTCTGAGGTCATCAGTCGCCTAGAACTTAGAACTAATTAAACCTAACTAACCTAATGACATCACACGCATCCATGCCCGAGGCAGGATTCGAACCTGCGACCGTAGCGTATGTTTATATTGCAATGATATTATTCTTATGTGAATTCTTTCTTTTGTCACTATTATCTTTGACGTACTTGTAACTCTGATTTTTGGGCGCGTAAGCTATTATTAGAGATTCAAGTCTTGTTCGTCATGTTGAAAAGACGCAAATAGTAGGCAGTTTATGTAATGTGAACTTTAACAGTGAGGAAGATATTTTCAAGTGTGTTCTATATCGTGAAATGATATTGCTACAAAAATAATAAAAAAGAAGTGTAACTTAAATTCGGAGTGCTGATTACTTTTTTACATCAGCATTGTCCTAACTTGGAAAAGTTTAATCTTCAAGAATGGTTTATGAAACACATCTATAAAACTTTTGAATATCGCAGAATAACACCTAGGCCTCTTTGCATCCGAGCTTGGAATCATCACTACCTAGATTTGCGACGATTGAGCCATGATTTCACAATGAGACCAGCGTGGGAAACACGAAAAATGAGTGCCTAGTTTATCTATTATTTCATGACACGACTTTATTAACTGTGCTCTAATGACACCTGCCACATAATATAACTTTGTTGTTGTTCGAAAATACAGTCTTTAGCAGCATGAGCAGCACTACAAATCATAATTAATTTTTGACCATTGTTGTGGTAGGTTTGTTAGAGGCTGAAGGCCCATCACTTAAGATCCAAATCAAAATAAATTATTAAAAGGTATAAGGCCTCACCTTAAAACAGTTCATTAATTAGGGTGAAGGCCCAAACAATCTTACGCCTTAAGGGAAAAGCAATCTTAATTTCAAAATCGGCTAGAAGCCATACAAATACAAATAAGAAAAGGCACTACACCCAACGGCGCACGGAAGTTTCCGAGGGTCGGCCTGGAATTCAAACACTAACGCTCGCTTAGGTGAGACAGGCAATCCGCCCAACCATTCTCGATCCGACGACAACCCAACCGACAGACAGTCATCGGACCCTTTTTTTTTGGTCATCAGTCTACTGACTGGTTTGATGCGGCACGCCACGAATTCCTTTCCTGTGCTAACCTCTTCATCTCAGAGTAGCACTTGCAACCTAAGTCCTCAATTATTTGCTTGACGTATTCCAATCTCTGTCTTCCTCTACAGTTTTTGCCCTCTACAGCTCCCTCTAGTACCATGGAAGTCATTCCCTCATGTCTTAGCAGATGTCCTATCATCCTGTCCCTTCTCCTTATCAGTGTTTTCCACATATTCCTTTCCTCTCCGATTCTGCGTAGAATCTCCTCATTCCTTACCTTATCAGTCCACCTAATTTTCAACATTCGTCTATAGCACTACATCTCAAATGCTTCGATTCTCTTCTGTTCCGGTTTTCCCACAGTTCCAGACGTACATCCTCAGAAATTTCTTCCTCAAATTAAGGCCGGTATTTGATATTAATAGACTTCTCTTGGCCAGAAATGCCTTTTTTGCCATAGCGAGTCTGCTTTTGCTGTCCTCCTTGCTCCGTCCGTCATTGGTTACTTTAATTCCTAGGTAGCAGAATTCCTTAACTTCACTGACTTCGTGACCATCAATCCTGATGTTTTCTCGCTGTTCTCATTTCTACTACTTCTCATTACCTTCGTCTTTCTCCGATTTACTCTCAAACCATATTGTGTACTCATTAGACTGTTCATTCCGTTCAGCAGATCATTTAATTCTTCTTCACTTTCACTCAGGATAGCAATGTCATCAGCGAATCGTATCATTGATATCCTTTCACCTTGTATTTTAATTCCACGGACCCAACGACAAGATAACTTCCCGTCCACCCGACCAGCACACAACAGGGAGTTCAATGGAACAACGTAGAAGGTATTGGTGCGCACAACCAATTATACACTCCTGGAAATGGAAAAAAGAACACATTGACACCGGTGTGTCAGACCCACCATACTTGCTCCGGACACTGCGAGAGGGCTGTACAAGCAATGATCACACGCACGGCACAGCGGACACACCAGGAACCGCGGTGTTGGCCGTCGAATGGCGCTAGCTGCGCAGCATTTGTGCACCGCCGCCGTCAGTGTCAGCCAGTTTGCCGTGGCAAACGGAGCTCCATCGCAGTCTTTAACACTGGTAGCATGCCGCGACAGCGTGGACGTGAACCGTATGTGCAGTTGACGGACTTTGAGCGAGGGCGTATAGTGGGCATGCGGGAGGCCGGGTGGACGTACCGCCGAATTGCTCAACACGTGGGGCGTGAGGTCTCCACAGTACATCGATGTTGTCGCCAGTGGTCGGCGGAAGGTGCACGTGCCCGTCGACCTGGGACCGGACCGCAGCGACGCACGGATGCACGCCAAGACCGTAGGATCCTACGCAGTGCCGTAGGGGACCGCACCGCCACTTCCCAGCAAATTAGGGACACTGTTGCTCCTGGGGTATCGGCGAGGACCATTCGCAACCGTCTCCATGAAGCTGGGCTACGGTCCCGCACACCGTTAGGCCGTCTTCCGCTCACGCCCCAACATCGTGCAGCCCGCCTCCAGTAGTGTCGCGACAGGCGTGAATGGAGGGACGAATGGAGACGTGTCGTCTTCAGCGATGAGAGTCGCTTCTGCCTTGGTGCCAATGATGGTCGTATGCGTGTTTGGCGCCGTGCAGGTGAGCGCCACAATCAGGACTGCATACGACCGAGGCACACAGGGCCAACACCCGGCATCATGGTGTGGGGAGCGATCTCCTACACTGGTCGTACACCACTGGTGATCGTCGAGGGGACACTGAATAGTGCACGGTACATCCAAGCCGTCATCGAACCCATCGTTCTACCATTCCTAGACCGGGAAGGGAACTTCCTGTTCAAGCAGGACAATGCACGTCCGCATGTATCCCGTGCCACCCAACGTGCTCTAGAAGGGGTAAGTCAACTACCCTGGCCAGCAAGATCTCCGGATCTGTCCCCCATTGAGCATGTTTGGGACTGGATGAAGCGTCGTCTCACGCGGTCTGCACGTCCAGCACGAACGTTGGTCCAACTGAGGCGCCAGGTGGAAATGGCATGGCAAGCCGTTCCACAGGACTACATCCAGCATCTCTACGATCGTCTCCATGGGAGAATAGCAGCCTGCATTGCTGCGAAAGGTGGATATACACTGTACTAGTGCCGACATTGTGCATGCTCTGTTGCCTGTGTCTATGTGCCTGTGGTTCTGTCAGTGTGATCATGTGATGTATCTGACCCCAGGAATGTGTCAATAAAGTTTTCCCTTCCTGGGACAATGAATTCACGGTGTTCTTATTTCAATTTCCAGGAGTGTACATTGAGCTGTCAAACTACACACCGTGCCGGACAGCGACAACACGATGAGGAAAATACACCTGTCTGAATTTACGTCAACGGCCAAGGTAAGGAACCGGAACGTTAACGGCCACAAGGCAGAAGATTCCGCTGGTGCACTTCAATTAAAAATAACTAAGTACAGTGAAACTCCACCGGAGGGTGGCTAAAATTTGCCAACTTGGAAACACCCGTTGTTGCTCGCGGCAATGTCCCAACAGCCGACAACGAAATCCAAACGACACAATGTGAACAGTCGTGACTTGCTGGTAGATTACGTCAAAACTCAACTTTCGTGTCCAGGATCGGTGAGCCACGGACCTAGCAGCAATGGGAACAGCACCACACACTCTTACCGTGCGTGGACGCCTTCGGCGACCTCGGCCAAACCACGCGCCGCGGACATTTCTTCGCTGCTCCACGCCAACCAACCAACTGCTTGCACACCGCACAGCCGGAACTTCGAGCGTCAGGCCAAAGAAGGTACACAACTGGCAATTAAAATTGCTACACCACGAAGATGACGTGCTACAGACGGGAAATTTAACCGACAGGAAGAAGATACCTTGATATGCAAACGATCAGCTTTTCAGAGCATTCGCCTAAGGTAGGCGACACCTACAACGTGCTGACATGAGGAAAGTTTCCAACCGATTTCTCATACACAAACAGCAGTTGACCGGCGTTGCCTGGTGAACGCTGTTGTGATGCCTCGTGTAAGGAGGAGAAATACGTACCAGCACGTTTCCGACTTTGATAAAGGTCGGATTGTAGCCTATCGCGATTGCGGTTTACCGTATCACGACATTGCTGCTCGCATTGGTCGAGATCCAATGACTGTTAGCAGAATACGGAATCGATGGGTTCAGGAGCGTAATACGGAACGCCGTGCTGGATCCCAACGGCCTCGTATCACTAGCAGTCGAGATGACAGGCATCTTATACGCACGGTTGTAACGGATCGTGCAGCCACGTCTCGATCCCTGATTCAACAGATGACGACGTTTGCAAGACAACAGCCATCTGCACGAACATTTCGAAGACGTTTGCAGCAGCGTAGACTATCAGCTCGGAGACCATGGTTGCGGTAACCATTTTTTTGTTTTTTTTTATTTGTTTTTTTTTTTAATCTCATTTTGTTCTATATTGTTCGTTGTATATGTTCGGGGCGGACTTCCGATGACTCCCGTTCAGATTCTTTGTTGATCTTTCACTCAGTTTTTTAATTACCGAGGGCAGCTAACCCGCTGACCGAGCACGCTGAGCTACCGTGCCGGCTTTTTTTTTCGCTTTTGTTCGTTGCATCAGCTCGGGGTGGACGTCGTAAGACATCCGTTTAAGTTCGTTTTTGATCCATTAACTCAGTTTTTTTATTACGGAAGGCAGCTAACCCTCTGACCGAACACGCTGAGCTACTGTGCTGGCACCTTTGACGCTGCATCACAGACAGGAGCGCCTGCCATTGTGTACTCAACGGCGAACCTGAGCGCACGAATGGCAAAACGTCATTTTTTCGTACAAATCCAGGTTCTGTTTACAGTATCATGATGGCAGCATCCGTGTTTGGCCATATCGCGGTGAACGCACATTGGAAGCGTGTATTCTTCGTCGCCATACTGTCGTATCACCTGGCGTGATGGTATGGGGTACCATTGGTTACACGTCTCGGTCACCTCTTGTTCGCATTGACGGCACTTTGAACAGTGGACGTTACATTTCAGATGTGTTACGACCCGTTGCTCTACCCTTCATTCGATCCCCGCAAAACCCTACATTTCAGCAGGATAATACACGTCCGCCTGTTGCAGGTCCTGTACGGGCCTTTCTGGATACAGAAAATGTTCGACTACTGCCCTGGCGAGCACATTCTCCAGATCTCTTACCAATTGAAAACGTCTGGTCAATGGTGGCCGAGCAACTGGCCCATCTCAACACGCCAGTCACTACTCTTGATGAACTGTGGTGCCGTGTTGAAGCTCCATGGGCAGCTGTACCTGTACACGCTATCCAAGCTATGCTTGACTCAATGCCCAGGCGTACCAAGGCCGTTATTACGGTCAGAGGTGTTTCTTCTGGGTACTGATTTCTCAGGTTCTATGCACCCAAATTGCGTGAAAATGTCATCACATGTCAGTTCTAGTACAATATATTTGTCCATTGAATACCTGTTTATCATCTGCATTTCTTCGTGGTGTAGCAATTTTAATGGCTAGTAGTGTACAAAGTGCGAATATCGATACTCAACGCTGCTGCTACTCGCGGAGAGAGAGGATAGCAGCACAATTGCGATAACCGCTGGAGACTAAACACAGAATAGCAACCAAAGTTTAATCCAACGCATATCATGAGCGAGCCACGGCTCAAAAGAGTAGAGTATAGTGAAGAGGAAATACTAAAAACAGATGTGGACAAATTTACATATTAGTATATTCATGAATTATAAAACTCTGTGATCGGGCCCAGAGAACGAAGCACATTCGACCTGCCGCCATGTCGTCTTCTGCCACATGACGTCACTTGGATGTGATACTCAGCAGCACGGGCTCAGCACCTTGCTACCAACAGTTTCCCCTACCTTGGAGTAGATACTCCTCACGTAACTCTTCAGCTCGCTAGAAATACCGGGAACTGCACCCGCATCCTTCGCGTAGCGGCCACACAAGTTGAAAGCTGAGCTATGAAGGTTATTTTTGACTGGCTCGATGTGGCCTGCAATGAATTTCACTCTTGCGGCAACCTTTACGTACTACAGACGAACTTTCACCCTACAGTCTCAATTACTTTTTGGATGTATTACAATCTCTGTCTTCCGCTAAATGTTTTACCTTTTACAGCTTCCTCTACTACTGTGCAAATTATTGCCTGATGTCTTAGCACATGTCCTATCAGCCTGTCCCTTCCGTCAGAGTTATCCATATGTTCCTTTTTTCTCCGATTCTGCAGAAAACCTCTACATTCCTTATCAGTCCTCCTAATTTTCAAGATCTTTCTATAGTCCCATATCTCAATGCTTCGATTCTCTTCCTTTTCCATTTTCCCACGGACCATGATTCACTATCATACAGTGTGATGCTCTAAACGTACATTCTCAGAATTTTTTTCGTTAAAATTAAGACCAGTATTTGATATTACAATTCCTCTTGGAGCCAGAAACGCCCTCTTTGCCTGTGATGTTATGCTTCTCAAATTCCCCTTGCTTCGTCCGTCATATGTTACTTTGTTTCCAAGTTGAACAATTCCTTGACTTTTTCTACTTCGTTGTCACTAAGCTTTATTTTATTTCTGATACACATTCAAATTTCCGTCTTTCTTCAGTTTACTTTTAATTCATATTCTACACTCATTAAACTGTTCATTACGAACAGGTTCTGTATTTCTGTCTTGCTTTCACTGAGGATAGCAATGTCACCAGTAAATTTTACCATTGATATTCTTTCCATGAATTGTTGCTTCTTTCACATAGATTGAACGGTAAGGGGAAAAGACTACATACCGGTCTTATATCCTTTTCAATATGAGCAATTCGTTCTTGGTCTTTCATTCTTGTTAACCCTTCATTCTTGTACATACTGCTTTTCCTACAGCTTACTTCTGTTGTTCTCGGAATTTCTAACATCTTGCACTATCTTACATTATGGAACACTTTTTCTAGGGCGACAAATCCTTTGAAAGTGTTTGGCTTTTTTAAACTCTTGCTTCGACTTTTAAACGCAATGCCTGAACTGTCTCCCTGTTTCTGAAAGCCAAACTGATCGTCATGTAAAACATAGTCAATTTTGTTTTCTATTATTCTCTACGATATTCTTTTCGGCAACTTGGCTACATCAGCTGATTATCTGATTGTGCGATAGTTCTCACACTTACCGCATTTATTACTTTCGAAATTATGTGGGTGTTATTTTTCCGAAAGTCTGATGGTATATCCTCCGTCTCATAAAAAATGGCTCTGAGCACTATGGGACTTAACTGCTGAGGTCATCAGTCCCCTAGAACTAAGAACTACTTAAACCTAACTAACCTAAGGACACACACACACATCCATGCCCGAGGCAGGATTCGAACCTACGATCGTAGCGGTCGTGCGGTTCCAGATTGAAGCGCCTAGAACCGCTCGGCCACACCGGCCGGCCCTCGGTCTCATTGTCAGCACACCTAACTGAACAGTTGTTTTCAACGATTTTAGAAATTCCGGTGAAATGTTATCCATTCCTTCTGCCTTATTTGCTCTTAAGCCCTCCAAACCTCTGTTAAACTGACCCTAGTACTGTATCATCTACACCATCCAGATCTACTCCCATTTCTCCTTCTATCACGTCATCAGACACTTCCTCGTACTCGAACGGCCTTCAGTGCACTCGATCCACCTGCCCGCTCTTTCCTTCGTAATTAAGAAAGGAATTCCCGTTGGTCTTTTAACTGCGCCATTTCTTTTAATTTCACCAACGGTTGTTTTGAATTGTACTGAATCAGCTTTCGGTTGACCATTTCTTTTCCGATTTATTAAATTTTTTTCCTGCAGCCATTCCGTCTTGATTTCCCTATATTTCTTACCGTGTTGTTTTCCCCTCTTTCCCAGGACGTTTTTGCACTTCCTTCTTTGGTCCATCAGTCGAAGCGTTTCTTCTTTTACCCATGTTTCTTCGCAGTTATCTTCCAAGTACCTATGTTCATCTTTTCAGCTTCTGTGATAATCCATTTTACTTCTACTGAACTGCCTACTATGTTGTTCACAGCCGCAAGTATCTGTCCCCCTAGAGAACTTCAAACGCATCTCATTATTTCTCAATGCTTCATTATCCCACATCTTTCCACCTTGATTTTTCCGGGCGATTCTCTTAATTTCCGGTCTTCTCTTCATCATTACTAAATTGTGATTTGAGTCTATATCTGCTCTAGTGTATGCCTTACAGTGGAATATATGATTTGGGAATTGGTCGCACCATGATGTACTCCAGCTAGAATATTTCTGTGCCTCTGTGCCTTTTCTAAGTATATCCGCTCCCCTTGTTATTTCTGAACAGTGTATCAGCTGTTAATATCCTCATACACTCTCCTTATCGCTTCATCCTCAGCTAAGCGGCATGTGTACCTGAAATATTGTTGTCGGCATTGGTCAGCTGTAGAATTTTATTAGAACAACTGTATCACTGAGCTGTTCACAGTAATTCTCTCTCTATCCAACCTTGCTATTCGTAACTAATTCTAACCCTATTATACAATATTCTGCCATTGCTGAAATTATCCTATATACTGCTGACCAGAAGTGCTTATTTTCTTTCCATTTCGGTTCACTGACCCCAACTAAAACTAGTTTGTGCCTTCGTACTTCCCTTTTCGGATTTTCTAGCTTCGCTACCAAGTTCCATCTTCTGACATTTCAAGATCCAACTCACATAATGTTATCCTTTCGTTCCTTATTCTTTTTTCGCATGTTCAACTCTATTTCTCAGTCACTTCCCACAGACTCTAAAGGGGCATACTAATTCAGAATCCTTTGTTAACAGAGAGATCAGAACGACACTTTTCTAACTGCAGGCCACATGTCTGGTGATACACATTTTGTGTTTTTAATGCAGTGGTTGCCATTGCTGATATTTTCGACTTCTGGAAGTATTTTCGCTCTCCAAGTGCAAGAGGTTGCCCTGAAACCGTCTCTGCTCCTACGCCCTCGCCGACAAGGCTCTTTTCAGAAAAAATGGTCACTCCCGCCACCGCTGATGATTTTTATTTAAAACTAAAGCAGTGACTGGGATAAAACCCCGATCCAGGAAGTTTCGATTAATAATCAAGGATGTTACCCCTGGGTCACGTGTCTATTCGTAGGGAAAGTGCGCCTGTGTGTGTGTGTGTGTGTGTGTGTGTGTGTGTGTGGAAAGGGGGGGGGGGGGGGAAGGCGGGGGCGGCGCTGTATGCCGATCAAGAATTAAGAGGACAGACTCCTCAGCTATGGGAATGTTCTTCTTAGAGAGACGATGGAACCAGGAACCAGTCTGCAAATACCACTCTGTGTATAAATTTTCTTGAATCGAACAAGTGTGTTGGGACATTTTTTGATATATATTTTAGTTGTGTCTTGTTAACATTGTGACGCAGCATAAACATTGTGTGTGTGTGTGTGTGTGTGTGTGTGTGTGTGTGTGTGTGTGTGTGTTTGAGACATTGGTCGGAGTATAACAACTCTACAACTACATTAAATATCGAAAATACTTAATCCCAACAGGTGTGGGTGTACACAACTTTTCCGTTACGAAAATAATTATTCTACTTATACAGAATGTCTCACAATTAATGGCGTAAACTCATTAAATTGGAAGTACACGATACAAAAAATTCTAGTAAACATGAGCTCTAAAATGCGTTCCTTAAGAGCTATGTGTACTGTGGTTACAGTGAAACAAATCTCTTTTACTGCAAGATAGTTCTTTGCTTTCCACATTTTGAGAGGCGGACCAAAATAATAACAAAAGAAGTATAGTGAACATCGGTTCTAAAGTGCATACTTTAAGAGCTATGAGCACTTGTTTATGTTCGCTACTGCGAAACGTATCTCTTCTACTGAACAAGTGCGCACAGCTCTTAACGTATGCATTTTAGAGCTCTTGCCTATAAGATATTTTTTTCTCACTTTGGTACATGACATCCTCCCAAATTATGGAAAACAAAGAGCTTGTGCCAGAAGGGATTTGTTTCACTGTATCAAAGTGGAAGAAGTGCCCGTAGTTCTTCAGTTAAGGTTTTAGAGACCGTGTTTGCGAAACTTTTTTGCCTTCTAGTATTGCGTACTTTCCACTGTATGCGTTTACGCCATTAATTATGATGCACCCTGTATAGTGTAGTGGAGTACGATGTAACTGTAGGAGTGGTCCATGGCCTACACATGGACTTTAATAATCGACGTTAAGCCTTCCTGGCAGCAATACTTACGGCACGTTACTTGTGTGTTTGCAAATAGAAACAGGAGCAATTAACAGGTGGAAATGAGGTTTTCGTAGGCAGCTTTCACCAGTGCTGCACACTGTCTGTGGACTCTGGTTGCAGTTCCGTTTATATCTAACTTTTACAAACTTGGTGAGTGCTGATTTAATTTGATTTAATTGCTTAGTCGGTACAATGTTACGCATTTGCCACACGCTTTCCTGAACCGCGTCGGTCTGCAACACCAGTTTCAAACATTCACACGAGAGCGCTCATTAAATGCGGAAGCTAGTCTGGAAATGGCTCTAGGAAGTACGTGATCACTCGTCATAATGGACTGTGTTCAATACTCTCAAAACGGTCAATTGCTACTGCTTTAAGTTCTTTTCTAGTGCAGCAAACATAGCTGACGAAAATTTACAATAAACTGGATAACAGCGTAAATCCATCTTCATCCTAGCACTGTGCGAATTGTTTTTCAATCCCGAAACCACACTAACGTTCGGTCGCAAGATCAATGATGTTCGTCTGAATTCGTACAAATCAAAACTTCCTCTGCCTGACAGGGATGTGTTATAAAACCGAACTGGAAACCACTCTTACTTAATTCCAACCATCACTTGTGCTCAAATAGGTTCTAATGATCTGTAGGAACAAACTGATACTTTCAGAAACATTTTTTAAATGACGCAGTTTATGTGAAGGTTACCCGATAAAACATTTACAATTAGCAATTATCAGTCAGTTCAAGATGAAATATCAGTCTAGTGCTAATAAAGGGGCCGTCATTACATGTGGAGAAAGTGTCACTTTTGCACGAAACGTTAAAGTGTAGTGATCTTGACTGATGTCCGCAGCTCGTATCGTGCGGTAGCGTTCTCGCTTCCGACGCCCGGGTTCCCGGGTTCGATTCCCGGCGGGGTCAGGGATTTTCTCTGCCTAGTGATGATTGGGTGTTGTGTGATGACCTTAGGTTAGTTAGGTTTAAGTAGTTCTAAGTTCTAGGGCACTGATGACCATAGATGTTAAGTCCCATAGTGCTCAGAGCCATTTGAACCATTTGAACAATTAAGAAGAAGTATATGTGAATTTACAAGATGTTTAATAAAAATGTGGATCGTGAAGACCAAGTCAAAAATTATTTCTACCATACCATTGTTCTGATCTGGGATTGTTTGATCATTAAGAATTTCCTGAAAAGCGTATTTGTTAGATCTTCAAATATTGCTAAAATACAAATCTGGACCTTCTAGGACGAAATCTACGTGGGAATCCATTCAAGATAAGTGCAAAAATTAATGACTTTCTTTACAGTGACTTCATTATTTCTATTCTGACGATACCATCCAATGTCAATAACTTTGTTGTTGCCCGATAAAGCGAACATATGCTGCGTGAGCAACATTATTAATCTGATTTCTAACCTACTTTGCAAGTGACGGTATTGTTAGAACTCACACCTCTGGCGGCGTGATTTTGGAGTTCTGAAAATCGCCATTTGTGTGAAGCAAAACTGCACTATTCTTCCAAAGTTACTGTTTGGGCTGCAGTATGCAGCAGAGGCATTGTTGACCCTTTATTCATTGGAGAAACTATCAGTAGCGAACGTTACGTTGCAATTTTGGAACAGTTCGTGGAGGATCGACCAAGCAGCAAATGGTTCATACAAGACGGGGACAAATCACAATGCACCGAATACGTATTCGTTTTCGTGATGAATACTTTGGGAACAGAGTCACTGGTTTCATTATTGCAAATTTACTGCCACGAGGATAGATTGTCCCGATCTGTCACTTTTTGACTACGTTTTGTTGGGCTCATTGAAAGACACTCTACCGGTACCAATCCACCATGCTGGCGACATTGAATCGACGATTTTTGTGGCATCTAATTCTATTTGCGTTGAGACACTACAGGATGCGATAGCATATTCCTTTGTTCCTCTGCGGCTTCTATGTACTGCGAGTGGTGGACACTTTGCAAAGATTGTCATGTGATTGCAAAGACTGCTTGCACAGAACGAGTTAATTATACACACTGGTACTGTGTGAACTGCACTGCATACAGCGACATCTGTTAGCAGCTTTTCGAACTATTTCGGAACTTTTGTATGATTTCTGTACTAACATTCTTACAGGTTTTCCAATAAACACACCTTTTGCTGCACTCAGCTATCGATCTCAGTTTTTGAGGTATTTAAAGTTGAAATCAAGGACCTGTTCACTGTACGCATTTCATGTCTCCATGTACCTTACAGTTACAAACAGCTAGTGTCATACATGGAAAACGTAGAACGCAAAGTATTTCATTACTTTAAAATTTGATTTTATAACTATTTTAGGGATTTTATTAAGATGTTGGATTTAATTTAACAATATTTGTAATAGTGTTGAAATCAATACATTTATTTTGTTTTTAATATCAGTTGTTGTTAATTTATGAGGAATGTACTGATGTGGAAATACTTTCCCACCTTTTATTTTTGACTTCTCCATGAGAGACGATGCTCTGCATAGCAGAAGTGCTTGTCTCCCCTATCACCCTGACTCAGGATGGAGCCGATCAAAAGTTACTCATGAGTCACTGCCCTCTTGGCTCACTCACTTATTTGCCTCATTGCAGCAACTCACTACTCCTGACTCTGCATGGAGCAGATCACAAAGATAACTCGGGAGTCACACTGGCTTTTACGTTTCTGCTTGCTCACTGATTCAGCTTGCAATGCAGCACGTTCAATGGCTCAGCTCAAAGTTCGAGTTTAGTGTTGGACTGACTGGTCTCTATTCAAGTTCAGCATGCTATGGATATTGTTCACTGCAACAGTAATGGTATGTATATTACATTATTATATTACATTAGTAGTTAATTTATCGATTGGAGGATATACTGCATGTACATTTATTCTCGTTTCAAGTTTTTACTCTTCAAAGAGTGCATCTTTATAGGAAATATTTTAATTTTACCACATAACGCATTTTTTCAAAGCTGCTGGTCTCAAGACAATCACGTCACCTCCACGCAGAAGAGTTTCAATTGATATATGGCATTATTTTACCAAATTGAGTGAAAAAAGGAAAGTGCTGTTGCTTCCAGCAATAGGTTCCTGTTCTTCTGGCTCCTCATAAAATCTGAAAACATGTCTAAAGTTGAAGCACCCAACAGTACCTCTGCAACATCGTGAGTCAAGAAATCCAACAATATCGCAATCAACTGATAAATCTTCTTCTGTAATTCAAGAAATAGGTACTCACGAATCATCCTCACCGATGTCGGTTTCCATCTCAGACTAAGCACACAAATATAGGAAATCTAAGTGGCCCTCAATCTGTTAACAGGCCGCCATTGTCATTTGGTTCACAACCAGATCCCAAGTTACTGTCTTTTGACATACCCTCACTTCCAACTGAGTCTCATTTGCAACAACACAAAAGTAAATCAGTCGATGCTATAAAGCTGATCAGATTAAATAAAATTTTGAATTTCTTGTACTACATACAAAGAACTTCTATAAATTTTTTAAAATGACTTATTCGCTTTTAGCTGTTACTGTCGTGTCTGGCCCGCTCGTCTAATATAGGGTGCCCAAGAAGCTGTTTTCTCGGGTAACTAGACATCAATTCAAGAATATCATATTAATGTTCATTTCAGTAAACTGAATTGACAATACCTAACTTAGTGGATTTAGAATGAGGCGTCGCAGGCAAATGGGGACATGCAAATAATCAATGTTTTACGATATATACAATTTCCATGCAAGCAATTAATACTGTTCACAAGTCACAGCTCGTCTTCTAGCGCCCATCTTCTAACGCGCTCGTCTTCTAGTGCGGCCGAGGCTTGGTGGAGCGGCGCTTATATTCTCTTCATACAGGTGCCGCTCCCGTCGTGGTTTCGGTCCGAGTCAGCGTATTATTGGCTGACGCCGTCTCACAGCCTTCTACGCTGTTACGTTCCCGGCGCTTGATTTTACGCCGGGACAGCTACTGCTTTTATTTCACTACTGTAGTTTCTGCATGTGTGTCATTTTCAAGCATCTACGCAGTAAAATACAGCACAATGAGGTAAATTAATACGAGACCACCAGGATGTGCAAACAATTTTTGCAATTTGCTAACATTTTTGCACTTACAAGATTTAATATTGTGTCTTAGAGATAGGTTAAAACTAACTTTATTATAGGACCATTGTTAGTTTTGATAGTAATGTAGTCATTGGTTGTTGTCAATGACATTCGTAAATTTGTTACTGATGAAAGTGACAGCTGGACAAGCACAAATTATATTAGTTTGCAGATAATAAGATTCACTGAAAGTTATTTGCTGTAGAGTTCATCCAGTCTACAAAATGACACACTGTAGGAAACATTTTATACTAGGTAGTGGCTGTGAGAGCCAAATATAAATCGAAGTTCACTATAACTATCATAATAACAGGCAACACTTTAAGCATGAAGTCAGTTTAAGTGCTTTTGAACTTGCATATGCCCCATGTTTTCCACATTCTTTACATGACATTGTAGAACACGTAGTTCGAAAGGCAGTAGAGAAAACTGTTGCTGAGGCAAAAAAGAGCACTTATTTTTTAGAATAAGGGACCTTTTATCTTAAGAAAACTTAATAATATTCAACGACATTAAAAGAAAGAACCGTTTCAAACCAATTACCGCTTTAAATGGTGAGAATCGATCTATTTGGAAGGAATGATAATGCCATTAGTCAGCTCCAAGGAAGGCATGACCAAAGGTGCAGAGTGATTGTCAAACTAGACATATATTGTTATGTTGATTGTACATAACAACTGCAGATAATTTCAGGGAGTAGAAACTTAATTTCAGTCATGTTTCTGGTTTTATCTTACATTTTTCCATAAAACAATGAAAAAGTAACAAGAATGATTTATTTTAAAATAAGCAGCCAAACTATAATTCAAAATTCTGATGTGATCTTTCTTAATTTTTACTTAAGAAGAAATGTAGAACTCTTTAAAAATCTTAAAACTACAAGGGATACAAAGAAAAATTATTACTCCCATTTCCATATTCTTTCCAAAAGGTTAAAATGACATAAAAACACACGTGTAGAGACCTTGGATTAAAAAGTGAAGGTGCCTTTCTGTAATTTATTTTTGTAAATGAATGGTGAGTGGTGAGTCCTGGAAAAGGGGTAGTTCATTCCAGTGAGTGAGAGATTGTGATCTGATCCCTGAAAAGAATGGTGTTGTGTATCACTTTTGCGGAATGGACACAACATCCAAAATCCTACTGGCAGAATCTTCATCAGGCATTAGTTCTGTCAGTTGCCAGCTTCACTCTCCCTCCGAATTCTTTGTACTACTGGTAATGACAGGTCCCCTGTGGTTAGGAGTTTTCTTTGCCTGGGAACTGTATTAGTCAGTGTGTGCACATCACTGAATGAAGGCAAAGTAAAGACTTCTGTTGTGATATGTATGACTGCACACATTCTTATTACTCCCTAAATATCCTTTAGAGATAGCAGTTTCCCTGTGGTTCCTTTTTTGTACTGTATTGTGTTATTTGATTCTATAGGTGCGGTTTTCACCTCCACCTTCTACTGCTTTCATATACAGAGTTGATGGGTCAAAACATTATGGCCACCCATTTACTACTGTGCTGTTCCACATTTGAAACGCAATACAGGTCCGATTCCATGTGATATGAATACGACAAGAGTTTCGTAAGGTTCTGAATGTCAAGCGGTTCCGGTTAATTAAGGTACGGTGGTATGTGAGCAAAGAGCTGGCCCCCAGCTGCGTCAAAGTTATGTTCCCTCAGGGTCAGATCAGGTGAATTTGGTCCCCAAACGTTAGTATGAGATCTCTATCAAGCTTCTCAAACCCCTGTAGCACGGTTCAGGTCTTGTGACACGGATAGTTATCCCGCTGCAATAATCCATCGCCGATGGGGAAGACATTAGGCATGAAGGAATGCAAGTGGACAGCGATAATGTTCAGCTAGTCCACTGCCGCCATGGTGCCTTCGATTACTTGCTGCTATCTTAGGTCCTGTGGAAGCTTAGTTTGCCTGGATGACGGCGTATCCGGACACGACCATCGACGTAGATGGAACCTGGTAGTCAAGGGAAGGCAGGATTCGGTTACGATTGCGGACGGGGCGGTAATCACTTACTGTTGGTTACCTTTTACAGTTACACACAATTTTTTTAAACCAGTAATTCCAAACTCAACAATAAATAAAAATACCACCCGTTATCAATGAAGGAATAAACAACTGTGTAAATAATAGTGTTTTCAGTGAGTTACAATTTAGCAGTTCACCATTAAATACAGATACAGCAGATAATGTTTTAAAAGAAAGCCACAGTGATCTGGGCAGAGGGCCTTACAAAGATGGGAATAAATTAAGAATTGTTTAAAACTCGCTGTAACAGCCAAATTACAGGTATTGAAATATTAAAGGCCAGTCACCACAAACACAGCAGAAAGCATCAGACGCCAGGAATGGCAATAAACAAGGTTTCAAGGCTTACTGCTAAAATACAGATACCAAATTTTAAGGCAAATGACGACAATCATGGCTGAAGGCCTTAAACGCCAAGAACGGTAATAATATAAAAAATTAGAAACCTGCTGTAAAACAGCAAATGCAGTAGCAAAGGTTAATTAAAGAAAAAGCAAATGATCACCAAACGTGTGATGGTAAACTTTGTAACACAACCCTTAACATCGACTGAACACTACACTGCTTGATTTTTTTCCAGTAGGCGACCAGAACTATTAACTAGACATATCTAACGTTTAATGTAGGCACTACAAGGTATTGTAATAAATAATACAATAATAAAACACAAGGACCAGTACATAAGTGCCTTAAAGGGTACTGAGGCAGATTATACCCGAAAAAGGCGTGGACTGAAGGAGCGTTACACTGAAAACTGGCCATCAGACCTCCTTTTAGAACACACATGTCTTACAAGACCATGGGGCCACAGACGGTGCTCCAGGAATCGACCTCTGAGAAGGTCCAGCAACAAAAACTTCCGCGAGCGATAAGATAGGCAGCCAAGAGTTGCATTCACTCCACAAGATGGTAACTCACACTAGTGGCAGCCTAACGAATGACTAATGATAATCTTGCTGAAGCTACCTGATGTCCGATAAACCAAATGCAACGATGGCACAATACGCTAAAGCCGGAACCGGCGGTCTGCACTACGTCCCCAGAATACTGTGATAGAGCGCCAGGAACGAAAAAGGAATCACTACCACCAGAGTAGAAGAATCACCAACCGGCCTACAATCAAGAAAGCTGTCAAAACTACACGCCTTACCGGACAGCAGCGGTAAGGCCAGGGAACGCACACTGCCGTTACATACACTAACCCCCAGGGCAGGTAACTGGGGCGTTAGCGACCACCAGGCAAGAAAAACTACCGCTGGTTGAACTTAACACATTGTAACAAGTTGAACGCAGTAAATTGTAAGAAGAAGTCGAGGAAAGCTAATCAGACCCGCCTTCCCCAAGCACTCCATTCGCTGCTCTTCGCCTCGGCGACACTACGAGCAGCAACACGAACCCAAGTCACCGTAGAATCGCGAGATATCGCAGTGGTGGAGGTTTCACTACTTGGATTGAAATGCACTCATCTTAAAGCTTGCTGGATCCGGTTTACGATGAGGTCGTGCACCCTCGTGACCACAGCCCTTCCATCCGGCAGTCCATGCGCGCCGCCAGCGGTCCCGGCGTGTTCTCGCACTGCACGGACCTGGCTCCTCCTGAGTTCCCAACCCAACTGGCCCAATCACACGACCTGGAGAAACAACGACACGGCCCCAAAGATAGGGCAACAGTTACTACATATCGGTAACAGCAGCTGCTGCCACTAGCGGACAGGCAACGCTTGCGAAGCCGAGTGGCGCCAGTCAACACGAGAAGAAGACCAAACAACCGCAACCATGCCAACTAAACGCTACCGTCTGGCCTCCAACAGAGGGCGGAAACCTACAAACAGCACCAACGCGAACCGCAGCACGGCTCAGTAGATTAACAACTAACGTTTCCCTAAGTTTACAGTCCAAACAGTTTCGATGATTCAGCGTGCAACGCCGCCGTAATTGCCAATGTCGTTGGGTCAGGATGGGAATACATAGTGGGCGTCTGGCGCAGAGCATGGTGTGTGCTGGACTGTGTGCTCCGAAGCACTTGCGGTTGCAATAGCATTGCACTCTGTGAGATCTGCCACAGATCGTCGCCTGTCCTGCTTAGTTAACAGTTGGTAGTGATACTTGTTTTGTTGTGTCTGATCGTCGTTTACTTTGTTTTAGAGTAGCTTCCACCACAAGTACAATCACTGGACCCTATGACGATGATGCGGGAACACAAAATTTTCTAGGTTATCATCTGATTAAGGCCATCTCATTAAGAGCTGCATCAAACCTGTCTCTGGACTGAACACCACAACAACAACAAGGCCTTCTCATATCGCGATTGTACTTGTAGTAGTTGACGTATGAGTGCCGTGCAACAAGTAATGCAGCAAATTTTTTTCTGAAAACAAGTTCGTTTTATTCAAGCTGCAGTCACCATATTATTCCCCACTCTTATTGCTACAAGCAAAATAAACTTTCTTCAATTCGATGGCCTTGTGCTGCTTTATTGTGACGGAGGGAAGGGAGGGTGGTGGTGGTGGTGGTTAGTGTTTAACGTCCCGTCGACAACGAGGTCATTAGAGACGGAGCGCAAGCTCGGGTTAGGGAAGGATTGGGAAGGAAGTCGGCCGTGCCCTTTCAAAGGAACCATCCCGGCATTTGCCTGAAACGATTTAGGGAAATCACGGAAAACCTAGATCAGGATGGCTGGAGATGGGATTGAACCGTCGACCACCCAAATGCGAGTCCAGTGTGCTAACCGCTGCGCCACCTCGCTCGGTTGGAAGGGAGGGGGGAGGGGGGCTGTAGACCCACATAGAACCACTTTACTGAGACGGTGGGAAGGGAGGGGGGCTGTACACCCGCATGGAACCACTTTACTGTGACGGAGGGAAGGGAGGGGGGAGGGGGGGCTGTACACCCGCATTTAACCACTTTACTGTGATGGAGGGAAGGGAGGGGGGAGAGGGGCTGTACACCCACATGGAACCACTTTACTGGGCGACATTGGGGCAATGTCTTGCTGCATCAACAACCTCCCCATCATTCACGTATTGCTTCCCGCAGGTTGCATCCTTCATTGCGGCAAACAGATGGAATTCGGAAGATGCGAGATAGGGGTTATAGGGTGGATGAGGAAGAAAAGTCCAATGAAGTTTCGTGAGCTAGTCTCGAGTGCTTAGATTTGCGTCAAGCCTAGTGACCGCTAACGCCCCAGTTACCTGGCCTGTAGGTTAGCGTATTTTCGCGGCAGTGTACCGTTCCTCGCCTGGCCGCTGCTGTCCGGTAAGGTATGTAGTTCGACAGCCTCCTTGATAGTAGTTCGGATATTTGTTTCTTTCGGACTACTTTGGTCGTAAAGTGTCCAGCTTCTGGAAGTTCTGAACACCGGATTCTGAAGACGCAGTGCTGTCCGCCAGTTCAGCCTTGCTTGGGTTATTCCATCGTTGTGTTGGTTATCGGGAGTTGGGTAGATGTTGCAAGAGTGTTGGCCTGCGTGTAAACTGTCACTGGTTTGAGTTGACATCCGGTTAAGTGAATACAATTCTTGGTGGCCTGTCTCATCGTTTACGAGTTGAGCGACTTTTCCAGGTCGATCCTTGGAGCAATGTCTCAGACCCACTTCTCTCTTGATTTGGTCAGATTGTGATAACTGTCAATAAGGCCTTCAGTCGTGAATGCAATTTGTCTAAAGCATTTTTAAAAAGTGGTTCAAATGGCTCTGAGCACTATGGGACTTAACTACTGAGGTCATAAGTCTCCCAGAACTTAGAACTACTTAAACCTAACTAACCTAAGGACACCACACACATCCACGCCCTAGGCAGGATTCGAACCTGCGTCCGTAGCGGTCGCTCGGTTCCAGACTGTAGCGCCTAGAACCGATCGGCCACTCCGGCCGCCAAAGAATTTTTAATTAGATACTGTCTCTTAATAGTACAAATTTGATGATTGTCCTTTTTATAACATTTTAGCGTCTCTTGCAGACGTTTAATTCGTTCTTAAGAGTTTGCTATCCAGGCTTCAGCCGTCAAATTGTTTTTTGAGTTGTTACCACTGGGGCCTTCAGCCGGTAAATAAGTTGAATCTTTGGTCACTAAGTCGTGAGTGCAACTTGTTTAAGAAATGTTTTATTAGACATTGTGTCTTAATAGACAAATTTGATAACTCTTAGTTATTGTCAGCCTTATTTGCAACTGTTTTCAAATAAAGTGTACGTGATTAAAAAAACTGAGCAACCAACGGTAACTGAGTACGGCCGCGTCCACACTGAATCCTGCCATTCCCTAAGTACCACGCTTCAGACTTTAAGGGCACAAAGACACCATTATTAATACCTAACTGAGTTTGGAGGAAGGCATCGTGAAACAGGGCTAGAAGAAGCTGGATGTTCCTCCTATGACATTGCTGAAAGTTTGGCCAGGAATGTAGCCACTGTACATGGTTGCTGCAGTGCTGGTTACGAGAATGTACGGTCACAAGAAGACCGGCCGCATTGCACTACCGAAAGAAATGTCCGTTTTGTGGCGTCGAACACGCTGAAGCCCTTTCTTCAATCAAATTTTCAAATGTGTGTTAAATCTTATGGGACTTAAGTGCTAAGGTCCCTAAGCATACACATTACTTAACCTAAATTAACCAATGGACAATAACACACACCCATGCCCGAGGGAGGACTCGAACCTCCGCCGAGACCAGCCGCACAGTCCATGACAGCTGCGCCCTTTCTTTAATATCCTGAAGAGAGCACTGTACATTTCAGAGTTGATCGTCGCAGTACGTGAGGGAGCATGAAACAGAGTAACCTCTTCAGAGTCCTATAAGACCGTCGTCATGACTTTATCGGCTGCGGGTGTGGCTTTGAAGTTTTTCGTCGAATGAGAATTGGGGTGAGACTACTCCATGGATTGCCATTTTGTTTCCGGTTCAAAGTGATGAACCACTGTTTCATCGCCTGTGACGACATTCGACAAACGATTGACACGATCAGCCTCGTAATGCTCAAGAAATTCCGCACAGATGGTTCTTCGATGCCCTTTACGGTCTTGTTTTCGTCGTAGAGGTACCTAGTGGGCATACACCTTGAGTACTCCAGTTGGTAGACGTAGACGAGTGTTTCAGGACAACCAACAGATATGTCCAGTTGAGCGGCGAGCTCTTTGATTCTGATCCGTCGATTAACTCCAATGAGAGTGCCCGAGGTTCCAACAATTCAAGCGTTACAGCTGCCTGCGGCCGGCCGGCACATGGGAGAAGAGACAGGTTTGCGCAAACTTGTTGCCACGGCGATACACGCCTCGCCCAACGACTCACCGCGCTTTTGTTCACTCTAGGTCTCCGTAGACATTCTGCAAGCGCCTATGAATATCTGCGATGCTCTGGTCTTCCGCCAAAAGCAACTCAATGACCCATGGGAACTTCACGAAACTATAGGAGCTGAATAGGGAATATTCCGCGACTTCCCACAACAAATTCCCCCTTTTTTCAAGTGAAAATGGCAGAGAAGAAAATGTGTTGCGTTACTTATTGAATGTCCCTCATAGTTCCATCGACAGTAGGAAGAATACGTTCTTCAAACTCGGGTGTTCGTGCATTGTGTGTGTTCCTATCATCTGCATTTCTCAAATGAGCTGTCTCTCGCAAGTGTGGGCGGAGTCGAACAGACGTTCTTACACAGGGTAACTGCCTCCCAGGCAAACATCCAGCATAACGTTGACGTGCTGCACCAGCATTCCCGTCTGCTTGGCCGTAAGGCAGTGCTTAAACATCAGTTCAGACACTGAATGTATTCTTGTCATGTGTTGCACTGGAAATTTAAACCTGAACCAACGACCATGAGACACAACAAAATAAATCCCATGACCCGCTGCAAGCAAGAAAGTCGCTCTAATCCTGTAATTGATTATGTCCTACCTATACATGGAATGAATAGTAGACTATATAATTTTATTTATTGACTGTTAATATGTTGTTTAAACTTTTCTGTGGGAGACATATTACGATGTACGTAAAGCCGTCCAGTGGTTAAGTTCTTACGATCGGTGCGCGCCTACATAACATCCTGGCGGCCGACCCAATAGAGATCTATCTTTTCTCAGCTGTCATATAGACATTTTATCTTTCATAGACAATTTATAGGTTGCTACAGGCAATGTATTACGTTTATTAATTGTTGACCGTAAATTCACCATAAAAAGGTCGGACCTATTCTCTTAATATATTTCCTGTTAATAATTTTAAATGGGTAACTGTATTCGTCTCTTAATGTATCACAATTGGTTTCTATGATAGTTAACAAATTCAAAGGTCTGCTACATGTATTTTACGTAATGTGTTTTTATGATGACTACATCTAAGCCCACAGTAGCCACATCTAAGGAGGACGCAGGCAAACAGATTTTTGGTAGCTACTCTACTTCAGTAGCCAGTTGCAAGAATCACTGTGTGGGCGATGTGGCCCATTCTACACCTTATTTTAGATCTATATGACGATGCTGTGCTGATTGTATCTATATGTTTTGACGATGCCATTATGGCCTTATCACTTCACGACATGGAGTAATAAAGGTACGTTTTACCGTATTTTAACTGTACATTTCCCTGGTTGTATGATAGTACATTGTGATACGTATTGCTATATTATGCTGAAAGACACACTGCTCACAAACTGTACATTTCCCTGGTTGTATGATAGTACATTGTGATACGTATTGCTATATTATGCTGAAAGACACACTGCTCACAAGTTGTATATATTTGTATATTGCAGATCTGAGGATGGTCATTACGGACTTAAACCGGTCATCGTCTAAAAAATTGATATTGTGATCAAAGACTAGAATAAAAAACGTTTGAAAGTGAACACAAATGCTCGTTTGAGGTAAATTATACTCGCAAGGCCCGCCCGGCTAGCCGTACGCTCTATCGTACTGTTTTCCTAACGCGAAGGCCTGCCGGTCCCCTGCACGAATCCGCCCGGCGGATTAGTGTCGAGGTCCGGTGTGCCGGCCAGTCTGTGGATGGTGTTTAAGGCGGTTTTCCATCTGCCTCGGCGAATGCGAGCTAGTAACCCCTTATTCCGCCTCAGTTACACTACGTCGGCGATTGCTGCGCAAACACTGTCTACACGTACGCGTACACCATAATTACTCTAAGACGTACACAATGGGGTTACGCTCGTCTGGAATGAGGCGTTCCCGATGCGATAAACTGGGTGCCGAACCTCGCAATAACACTGGGTACGGTGTGGGGCGTCGGTAGGTTGAGTGGACTGCTGTAGCCTGTTGTGCGGTTGTGTAACATTGAGGCCTACGACGGGGACGAAGCCTCTCAGTTGTTTCTTGGTCCCCAGTTCAATACATACATACATACTCGCAGGAATCACTACAGGGATAGCGAACTATGTTTGGACCCATGTTCATAAGAACTTTTTACAATCTTTTGATGTCAAGAATAAATCCCTGAATTTCTTGATACTAGTTTTTATTTCCCCTGGTTCAAATGGTTCAAATGGCTCTGAACACTATGGGACTTAACATCTAAAGGTCATCAGTCCCCTAGAACTTGGAACTACTTAAACCTAACTAACCTAAGGACAACACACACATTCATGCCCGAGGCAGGATTCGAACCTACGACCGTAGCAGTCGCACCTAGAACCACTCGGCCACAACGGCCGGCGTTATTCCCCCTGTATTGCCAATTTACAGAAGCAAATAATTGATTGTAAATGAAGAAAGCTTCACAAGCCAAGATCTCTAAGAAAGAATTTTACTGGATGTCCGATTTCGACAGATCTATGCTGCCATCATAAGATCTTACGCTTTAAAATATTACAACATTTTGTTCAGCGGTGTTGCAAGTCGTTTCACTTGCTGTGCACACTTGCCACGGTCATGAATATCACTACAAATCTATATGTCAAATTTAAAATTACTATGTACAAATACAAACTTAACTGCATTGCGTTGATTACAAGTGATCAAGTTCACAACCAGCTCGCGACTACCAGTAGTGCAACAAATTTCTTTTTCAGCGATCTCGGTTTGTTTAATTTTCTTCAGTTAATTGCAGATCCGCCCCCCTACTGAGAATGACAGGAATATAAACAAATAGTTTATTTGCTGCCAACGACACGGTCCCAGCTAACCCGGATCGGACGTTACGACTAGTCTTGTACCAACGTACGCACTGACTGACAAGACAAAGTAAATGCTCTCTCCCCAAGTTTTACCATTCAATTCAAGCAGGATCAAGCTAGATTTCTCACTCTTGGACCAGGGAGACGGGATCTTCCCATGCTGAAACAAGACAGACTGAGCCATGTGACAAAGATAAAAGCGATTAGCAATCGTTGGCTGTCTTGAACGACCGTATATGACCAGTTGTATTTGAGGGAAGTAGCTGGCTCCAGTTATTTTTTTAAGCTGCGGCATCAGCTCAATGCAGTCCTTCTCAACCAACCAAGAGATACATGGGACAGCTACTGCAGTAGTTATGCAAATGAGGTCTGAAACAGTGCTGCTTCAGAACCCTGTAATGTGGCGTTCTACCAACAGTAGTGGCTAGGTTAGTAGATTGTGTAGTACAATGCGATGCTTCCAAAGCCAGCTACATGACAGGTGCCCAGCTCCTGTCATAACACACCCAGCCGGAGTGAGTATTAATGCTCCCAGTTCAGGTGCTAGCATCGTTCTTTCGGCGCCGTCAATTCGCGGTGGCCAAGCATTCCTGCTTCGCGACGTTGACACCCGGCTTGTTTCAGCAAGGGCGTCTTCGCTGACAGCTGCTTTTGTGTTGTCACAACGTTCCGTTGGCTCACGCCAAGGTGTATGATTTTTCTAGTTTAGGCTGGTTCTACGCTTGCTTGTCAAGTGTCTAAAGTTAGTACTTTCAGAATGAGTTTGTGATATTTGAGCCGGTCTGCTACCTACGAGGTGCGACAATATAGTAATGAGACTGATTTACTTTGCAAGTTGCGGCAACCCTGCAGGCTTGCGTATGCACAATATCTTTGACCTTGATCTACAAGCTGCTTCTAGTTCAAGCGCCACATCGATGCAACTGCTCAGTCGTGCTGTAATAAGTTAACACGTGTTGGTGTCTCTCGTCACGGAAATGGAACCGCAAAAGATTGCGCAACGGTATGCCATTTCTTTTTGCGTTAAATTGGGTGAAAACGGGACAACTTATGGTAAGCTTCAGAAGGCTTTTGGAGAGGAGGTTATGTCAAGAGCTCAAGTTTTTCGCTGGCATAAAATGTTTAATGAAAGCAGAAAGAATGTTGAAGATGAAGACCGCAGTGGACGACCATGCATGCTTGTGTGCTTCTTTGATTCCAAGGGAATTGTTCGTAAAGAGTGGGTGCCTCCTGGACAAACAGTTAACCAATATTACTACAAAGAAATTTTAGAAAGACTTCGTAATAGCGTTCTTCGCATTCATGCCAACATTGCTGATAATTGGATTCTGCATCACGATAATGCGCCATCCGATACCGCTCTGTCAGTACAGCAATTTTTAATCTCAAAACCAATTTTACTACTACCACAGCCACCTTGTTCACCATATATCGCTATGTGCGACTTTTGTCTATGTCCAAGAGTCAAAACGGCGGTCAAGGGACACCATTTTCAAACAACACAAGATGTCTAAAAACCTGTGACGAGGGTCTTGGAGGATATTACAGAAGGTGAGTTCCAGAAATGTGGAAAAAGTGTGTGCAATCAGAAGGGAACTACTTTGAAGGAGACAACACTAAACTTGACTAAAACGGTAAACAACCTTTTTTTCACATTAGTCCCATTACTTTATTGTTGCACCTCGTATATTCAAAGATAACACGAGTCCGTCTCTTGGCAACACATTTCCTAGCGTCACGCTAGGAGGCAGCTAGGACGAGCGATGGAGCTTTAAAAAAACTATACGCACCTCGGTTCATGGTCTTGTCACTTATGCAAGAGCTAGTAAGTCTTGTGGGGTAATGGTGAAGGTGTTCAACGTAGAGCTGATGCCATGAGATTGGTACCGTGTTACTGCTCGGTGACAGCAGTTATAGTAGACTAATGCAGAAACCCAGTGTCGGGCAGCTATTTGTTTATACAGTGACGGAAAAAACTGCAACTCCAAGAAGGAATTGTGTGACATAATCAAAAGTCGGTAGATGTGGTTCTACATCCGGAAGATGATGATTGCTCCGATTTCGTGCCATTCGCATTCGAGAGGCGTTAGTTGGACTTATGTAGATGCAAATCAAGTTTGCTTTAAATACACGCTGTAACGATCACGAGCCTGACTTACCTTTGAGAGTGGATGTCGATTTCGTGCCAATCGCATTCGAGAGGCGTTAGTTGGACTTATGTAGATGCAAATCAAGTTTGCTTTAAATACACGCTGTAACGATCACGAGCCTTACTTACCTTTGAGAGTGGATGTGCTGAGTTGATGTTAATCAAGAATGCCTTTGAGCCATGTTGCGGCTCGCGTTGGTGCCATTGGTAGGTTGGCATCGTGTAATAGGGACAATAGCGTCTCGTTTTCTTCTCGTTATTAGCGCCACTACGTTTGCTAGGTCTGTCTGCGAGTGGCAGCAGCAGCGGTTATCGATATCTAGTATCCTAGTACTATCTTTGGAAGGGCATCAAGTGTTCTGGATCGCAGTGTGTCAAGTACTTCGGTTGGGACGGAGCAGCAAAGAGGTCCAGCAGGCGTGGTAATGCCGGGACCACTGGAAGAACACAGGCACTGCCGGATCGCGGGGCTGTAGTTGCGAGGGCGACAACCTCGTTGTCCACCGGACACAGGACGTTTGAGTTGAGTGGACATTAACCCAGTAGTGAAACCACCAATATTTTGAGTTCACGCCGTTTGTTCGTGCGTTGCTGCTCGCAGGGTCGCTGAGACAAAGAGTAATGAGTGGAGTGTTTGGAGTTGGCGAAATTAATTAGCCATCCTCCACCTTTTATTATTAATCATAGAATTCCTTGTGTTTATTGATGAAGTTCAACCAGCGGTATTTTTCTGCCTACTGGCCGCTAACGCCCCAGTTACCTGCCCTGGAGATTAGCGTATTTTTGTGGCAGTGTACATTTTCTCACTTTAACGCTGCTGTCCGGTAAGGCGTGTAGTTCGACAGCCTCCTTGATTGTGGTTCGGATATTTGTTTCTTTTGGACTACTTTGGTCCTAGGGTGCCCTTCTGCTTCTGGATGTTCTAAACACCGGATTCAGAAGACGCAGTGCTGTCCACCAGTTCCGCCTTGCCTGGGTTATTAAATCGTTGTGTTGGTTATCGGGCGTTGGGTAGATGTTGCAAGAGTGTTGGCCTGCGTGTAAACTGTCACTGGTTTGAGTTGACATCCGGTTAAGTGAATACAACTCTTGGCTGCCTAACTCATCTTTTACGAGTTGAGCGACTTTCCCAGGTCGACCGTGGGAGCACTGTCTCAGACCAACTTCTCCCATGATTTAGTCAGATTGTGATAATTGTCAGTAAGGCCTTCAGCCATGAATGCAATTTATTTAAAGAACTTTTCATTAGATATTGTATCTTAATAGTGAAAATTTGATGATTGTCCTTTTGTAATATTTTAGTATTTCTTGGAGAAGTTAACTTGTTCTTAAGAATTTGCTATCTAGGCCTTCATCCGTCAAATTATTTTGAGTTAATAATATTGGGGCCTTCAGCCGATAAATAATTTGAATTTCTTGTCAATATGGCCTTCAGCCGTGAATGCAATTTGTCTTAAGAATTTTTAATTAGATATTGTCTCTTAATAGTGAAAATTTGATGATTGTCCTTTTTATAACATTTTAGTGTCTCTTGCAGAAGTTTAATTCGTTCTTAAGAATTTGCTATCCAGGCTTCAGCCGTCAAATTGTTTTTTGAGTTATTACCATTGGGGCGTTTAGAAGAACAAATTAGTTGAATTTCTGGTCAATAACCCGTGAGTGCAACTTGTTTAAGAAATTTTTTATTAGACATTGTGTCTTAATAGACAAATTTGATAACTCTTAGTTATTGTCAACCTTATTTGCAACTGTTTTCAAATAAAGTGTACGTGATTAAAAAAACTGGGTAACCGACGGTAACTGAGTACGGCCGCGTCCACACTGAATACTGCCTTTCCCTAAGTACCACGTCTCAGCCTTTAAAGCCACAAAGACACCATTATTAATACCTAACTGAGTTTGGATGAAGGCATCGTGAAGCAGGGCTAGAAGAAGCTGGATGTTCCTCCTACGACATTCCTGAAAGTTTGGGCAGGAATGCAGCCACTGTACATGATTGTTGCAGTGCTGCTTACGAGAATGTGCGGTCACACCAAGTCCGGCCGCATTGTACTACCGAAAGGGAAAACCATCGTTTTCATCGTATGGCTCAGACACATCGTACTGCATCTGCAGTTGCAGTATGAGGAGCATTTGGCGCCACAGTGGTGCTAGGATCTGTTACCAATTGGTTACTTCAAGGACAGCTCCGAGCCAGGCGTGCTGTATCGTGCATTCCTCTGACCCCCAAATCACCGCCATATGCGACTTCAGTGGTGTCAAGCGAGAGGTGGTTGGAGAGTAGGGTTCAGGTCTGATTGAAGCTGGTTCTGTCTCGGTGCCAGTGATGGCCGTGTGTTAGTTGGAGGAGGCCAGTTGAGAGCCTGTGACAAGCCTGTCTGCATGCTAGACACACTGCACCTACTCCTGTTGCGATTTCGTACGACAGCAGGACCACTCTCGTGGTTATCCCAAGCACCCTGACTACGAAGTTCTACGTCAGTCTGGTGATTCGACGTGTTATGCTGCCATTCATGAACAGCGTTCGAGGGGGTATTTCCAACAGGATAACGCTCGCCCACATACCGCTGTAGTAATCCAACATGCTCTACAGTGTGTCGACACGATGCCTTGACCTGATAGATCACCAGATCCGGCTCCAGTCGAGCACGGATGGGACATCATCGGAAGACAACCCCAGCGTCATTTATGCGCTTGGCTTCAACAGTCTGGCAGTTACAGCTGTTATTAGTATACAATCATTTCACATTTGCAATGGCTTCTCTCGCGCTTACATAAACCTGCGATCTTTCTATGTTCACCACTGAAATATGTTTCCTACACAAATGTATTCCCAAAATTTCATTATCATACAATAATTTTTTTTTTATTGAATCAACTGTGGGTTCTTGGCGAAACATTGTAAATTAAATACATAAACACTATTTTTAGCCTTGTTTCACAATTTATTTTTAATGTTATTGCACAACCTAGGTTTCGGGTTGTAAGGCCATTTGATTCCCAAAGATGATAATACACAGATAAACATGATGAAAAGGCAAAGATAATCTCAACTTTTTAGGTATCGATCCATAGCTTAATGTAAACTTACGTCAGTGATAATTTTTTTAGCAAATTACATCCATTATTACACACTAACCAATTATACTAAAATGACTGGACAAAGTTATGCATCAGCTAAGCTTTTTTAACTACGATGGACTGGCGTTATGTCCTCATCTAAAAGAGGCGAATAATTAAATTGGATTTGCTCGTTTAACAATAGGTTTGGGGATGTATACATCTGTTGTTTTATTCCTAAAATTTCTGATTGGTTTAGGAAATTTTCTGCATAAGTAGAGCCATGAAAGAAACCGCCTCCTTTACCCAATAAATGTACTTTGAATCTAACAGAAACGAGGTCAGTCATTACGCTTTATTTTATTGACTCCAGAATGAGAAAGTGGTTCGTCATTACGCTTGAAGGCGTTAATTAAATTTTTTCCAAGACTGTTCTTAATTGATAAAGAATCTTTACAGCCATATTTTCTCCTAAGAAGGCGGCTCACCTTATACGTAATGTTTCCTAGAAACGATATGGAAAAGAAACGATAGATGCAGGTAGAAGATTTTTGGCTTCTTGGATTCCTTGAACTTGTTCAACATTATACCATAGGGTCGAGTATTAACCAAGACTTTACTTAGTACCTTCGCAGATACGTGATTTGCTCGATGCATATTGGGTTAATTGAATATTCCTCATAGCTTCTTCTGAATTGCCCTTCGTTGACGATTTTCTCTAATCTCCTGATCCATTCGCCGAACAAGATCATCGCCTCCTTCCCTGGTCACCTGCATCATGAGCATCTGTACATATTGCTTTAAAGTTCGTGTACCATTGCCGCACTTTGTTGTCACGTATAATGTTACGTTACGTGGGCCGCATGAAATTCAGGCGGAACCTTTCAACATGAATAAATCGAATAACAGCAGGCACCTCACGCTTGGCCGGAAACTCTCTTGTTCTAGGCACCTTTACGTGCTCAACGTACACTCACAACCGAAAGGTGCGACCTACGGGTACTAGAGACACTGCGCAACACATTTGCGCAAAGCTTCATCGGATTATCACTATGGTTTTAATTTCGCGACTGACTGAACCATGGCGGATGGGGTGGCCGTGCGGTTCTAGGCGCTACAGTCTGGAACCGCGTGACCGCTACGGTCGCAGGTTAGAATCCTGCCTCGGGCATGGATGTGTGTGATGTCCTTAGGTAAGTTAGGTTTAAGTAGTTGTACGTTCTAGGGGACTGATGACCTTAGAAGTTAAGTCCCATGGTGCTCAGAGCCATTTTTTTTTTTTAATGAACCTTGATAAAGGAAACAGTCCTCGTAATACCTATGAAAAAAAAAATCTATAGTGCTGATCACAAGAGTAGCAAATGGTTTGAATATTTAGGAGTAATACAAAGAAGAAATTTGAAATGGGACGATTATGTAAAATCAGTATTTCCGAATGCGATTTGAAGGATCTATTTGATGGAAAGATACTGCAAAAAGATAGCGCACCTGTAAAGCAAATCGCGTAGAATACTCCAGTGACAGCAACTGCATAGATAATAAAAGAAAACATAGCATGTATTCTGTGAAGTAGACGATTTTTATTCAAACCGTGTGATTAGATGAGTCCGACAACTTGTCATTTTGAAGCACATGTGTCATTTTACATATTACATGTCGTAAACGACACATTATTTTTCATTACACATGACAAAAGTAATAAAAACTAATTTGCCAATTACGACATGTAATACCGTATTTTATGGCCTATAAGATGCGGCGGGCTATAATTTTCATTATTAGACTGCAAAGTCAGATTTTTTTTTTTAAGAAAAAAGAAAGGCAGCTTATAAAAACTAACTGACCTTTAAAATCCCTGAAAATCTTCATCTGAACTTCCTTCTTCTTCTTCTTCTTTTTCTTGTTATGCGTCGTCACCGTTGTCCTGTTCATATATAAGGTAGAAATTTTGGAAATTTGTGGTAAGGTACTATGGGACCAAACTCTTGAGCCCATCGATCCCTAGGCTTACACAGTACATAATGTAACTTAAACTAACTTACGCTAAGGACAACACACTCAACAATGCCCGCGGGAGAACTCGAATTCCGACGGTGGGAGTAGCGCGAACCGTGACAAGGCGCCCCATACCACGCAGCTACCCCGCGCGGCTACATAAGATGGTCTTCACTGCCACCGACAGCGTTACTTGAGCCGCACTTCCTGAAAGATTTAACAATATTTTCTTCCCTCACTCTAGACTAAGTATGTTTTATCCACTGACACTTACTTGATTGTAGGTCGTTTTAAAGCTCCCTTCGGCGTGAATTCATATAGGCTTTCATGCATCATCCATTTCTTTTATTCCTCTCTCATATACACCTCAAATGCTTTATTTATCGAGATGTCAAGTAGTTGCAGTTGTGAAGTAAAGTCTTCCCGGAATAAGAGCAAGCTCCGTATTTCCCTGTCTCAATTTCTCTTTCACATAATTTTGAAAATGACTGTTAAACTGGTCTACCACAAGAAGAGAACTCTTCCTCAATAAAGCACCGTTCGTTCTCTTCTACACTCCGTTAATCCATTATTTCATTCCAGCCTCGTCCATCTAAACCTTATCACGTACATGAACAACAACACCTGGCGGTATTTCAGAAGGTTTTGCACTGTTTTGCGCATCATTGGACATGAAAGGACGAAAGTGTAGTGGTGGATTTTTTCATGTCCACTTGTTTTTGTAGTTACAGTTTTAGCATCTTTCATGGTAACGGTTCTGTTACTCGGTACCATCAAATGTCAGAGGATCCATATTCGCTATTTGGCTTAGTTTCACACTGGTTTTCTTCCGACCTTGAATAATAAAGCGAAGGAAAGATAATATTTTCTCTTCATACACTTGTGACATTTTGAGATATTTTGGTTTTCGTTCGCAAGCTAAGTCCTTGACGCATCATAAACTTATAGCACCAACCAACTCCACCCATGAAGTCTGTTAATTTCCACTGCAGCTCTGGCTTACGAAGTGTACTTGAATAATTTTAGTATTAATTCCAGAGCCATTTTAATGGTGTCCGTGAATCGATTTCAATACAAACACTGGTAGCAGTTACTTCTGTAAAATATCTGGGAGTATGCGTGCGGAACAATTTGAAATGGAATGATCATATAAAATGTTGGTAAGGCGGGTGCCAAGTCGAGATTCATTGGGAGAGTCCTTAGAAAATGTAGTCCATCAACAAAGGAGGTGGCTTACAAAACACTCGTTCGACCTGTACTTGAGTATTGCTCATCAGTGTCGGATCCGTACCAGGTCGGGTTGACGGAGGAGATAGAAAAGATCCAAAGAAGAGCTGCGCATTTTGTCACAGGGTTATTTGGTAAGCGTGATAGCGTTACGGAGATGTTTAGCAAACTCAAGTGGCAGATTCTGCGACAGAGGCCCTCTGCGTCGTGGTGTAGCTTGCTCTGCAGGTTTCGAGAGGGTGCGTTTCTGGATGAGGTATCGAATATATTGCTTCCCCCTACTTATACCTACCGAGGAGATCACGAATGTAAAATTAGAGAGATTCGGGCGCGCATGGAGGGTTTCCGGCAGTCGTTCTTCCCGCGAACCATACGCGACTAGAACAGGAAAGGGAGGTAATGACAGTGGCACATAAAGAGCCCTCCGCCACACTCCGTTGCGTGGTTTGCGAAGTATAAATGTAGATGCGTAGATGTAGATGTACGTCATCTTCTAGTTTTGGACATGTTGCATTCAGTCCTCTATTTGCACATGTAATCTTCCTCATTTTTTTCAGTTCTTCTCTACTGCCCTCCAATCGCTAATGTTTCTTTCTGTTGGTGGAGGGTCGAAATGCCGCTCAGATGTTCTATTTCCATGTTCTTCTTCATTTACTGTTACTTTCAATTCACAGTCCGCATCCTATGAAAACCTTTTATTTTTTTTCATTAAGAAACTAGCTAATAACAAAAATATTATACTGTTACCGATAACACAAATTTCTAGTTCACTGGCACCGTAAACTGCAATGAAGCAACATAGGCTAGACAGTGTTCTGGATTTATGACGGCGGATAGGGAGGAAGACAGTATTAGCAATCTTGTGAATCTCTGCAAGTCATGTTCGCCGCATCGGTGCGCTCCTGCTACCAATTGAATCCATTGTTGCCAGATAGAGATAGATTTCCACGGTATCGAATAAGTGGCCGTTTTTAGGACTGGCGGGAATTTTGTATCAAACATTGGACATTTTTATATTAATTTCGAGTATTAGACACACCTGGATTTGAGAGGCAATTTTCCAAAGAAAGAAGTTCCTCTTATAGTTGAATATTAGACACGTGCTGAAAAATGTCACGTCGTCGAAATTAGCCAACTGCACAAAATAAAGATCGTCTACATTGCAGCGTACTACGACCACGTTTTCTTTTATTAAGGCTTTAGATACTGTGGATCCCCCCAAAAACAAAATTTCAGATGTATAGTGTTTGGACTCCTCACAAAGTAGGCGTTTCAAAAGACATGAAACTGATTGAGAGACGCGCTACAAAGGTCTAATGTGTGTGTTTGAGTTGGAACGGGGAAATGGGGAGAGGCAATACGAAAGGATAGCAGAAACTCTTGCGGAACCGAAATGGGGATCTTTGGAAGAAAGGCGATGTAGTTGTTGTGGATTCCTCCAGGGTAAATTTAGATAACCTGTACTGGAAGAAGAATATATGTCCAATATGCTGCCACCGTTGTTGTACCCGTGGTCTAGGGCTAGCCGGCACGGCAGCTCAGCTAGTTCGGTCAGAGGGTTAGCTGCCCTCTGTAATAAAAAACTGAGTTCACCGATCAACAACGAACTAAAAAACGGATATCATACGGCGACCGCCCCGAGCAAATGCAACGAACGAAAGCGAACAAAATGAAAAAAAACAAATGGGGGTAGTGTCTTTGATTCATAATCAAAACGTCTTCGGTCCCGGGTTCGATCCCCGCCACTGCCTAAAATTTGATAAATAATCAGCATTGGCGACCGAAGACTTCCGGCATAAGAAGTCAGCCACATTCTGCCAACGGCCTTGTCAAAGAGGGCGGAGGAGCGGATAGAGGTTCAGGGCACTCTCTTGTCCTAGGGGTGGGAAATTGCCACTAAAGGCGGAAGAATCAGCAATGATCAACGACCTGAGGATGCAGAAGGCAATGGAAACCACTGCATTAAAGACAGGTAACGTGTATCCACCGGACATGTGGCCTGTAATTGAAGAAGTGTCATGATGATCTCTCCATTGGCAAAAGATTCCGGAATAGTCCCCCATTCGGATCTCCGGGAGGGGACTGCCAAGGGGGACGTTACCATGAGAAAAAGATTGAATAATAAACGAAAGGATAACGTTCTACGAGTCGGGGCGTGGAATGTCAGAAGCTTGAACGTGGTAGGGAAACTAGAAAATCTGAAAAGGGAAATGCAAAGGCTCAATCTAGATATAGTAGGGTCAGTGAAGTGAAGTGGAAGGAAGACAAGGATTTCTGGTCAGATGAGTATCGGGTAATATCAACAGCAGCAGAAAATGGTATAACAGGTGTAGGATTCGTTATGAATAGGAAGGTAGGGCAGAGGGTGTGTTACTGTGAACAGTTCAGTGACCGGGTTGTTCTAATCAGAATCGACAGCAGACCAACACCGACAACGACAGTTCAGGTATACATGTCGACGTCGCAAGCTGAAGATGAACAGATAGAGAAACTGTATGAGGATATTGAAAGGGTAATGCAGTATGTAAAGGGGGACGAAAATCTAATAGTCGTGGGCGACTGGAATGCAGTTGTAGGGGAAGGAGTAGAAGAAAAGGTTACACGAGAATATGGGCTTGGGACAAGGAATAAAAGAGGAGAAAGACTAATTGAGTTCTGTAACAAGTTTCAGCTAGTAATAGCGAATACCCTGTTCAAGAATCACAAGAGGAGGAGGTATCCTTGGAAAAGGCCGGGAGATACGGGAAGATTTCAATTAGATTACATCATGGTCAGACAGAGATTCCGAAATCAGATACTGGATTGTAAGGCGTACCCAGGAGCAGATATAGACTCAGATCACAATATAGTAGTGATGAAGAGTAGGCTGAAGTTCAAGACATTAGTCAGGAAGAATCAATACGCAAAGAAGTGGGATACGGAAGTACTAAGGAATGACGAGATACGTTTGAAGTTCTCTAACGCTATAGATACAGCAATAAGGTTCAAATGATTCAAATGGCTCTGAGCACTATGCGACTTAACTTCTGAGGGCATCAATCGCCTAGAACTTAGAACTAATTAAACCTAACTAACCTAAGGACATCACACAAATCCATGCCCGAGGCAGGATTCGAACTTGCGACCATAGCGGTCGCTCGGTTCCGGAGTGCAGCGCCCAGAACCGCACGGCCACTCCGGCCGGCCAGCAATAAGGAATAGCGCAGTAGGCAGTACAGTTCAAGAGGAATGGACGTCTCTATAAAGGGCCATCACAGAAGTTGGGAAGGAAAACATAGGTACAAAGAAGGTAGCTGCGAAGAAACCATGGGTAACAGAAGAAATACTTCAGTTGATTGATGAAAGGAGGAAGTACAAACAAGTTCCGGGAAAATCAGGAATACAGAAATACAAGTCGCTGAGGAATGAAATAAATATGAAGTGCAGGGAAGCTAAGACGAAATGGCTGCAGGAAAAATGTGAAGACATCGAAAAACATATGATTGTCGGAAGGACAGATTCATCATACAGGAAAGTCAAAACAGCCTTTGGTGACATTAAAAGCAACGGTGGTAACATTAAGAGTGCAACGGGAATTCCACTGTTAAATGCAGAGGAGAGAGCAGATAGGTGGAATAAATACATTGAAAGCCTCTATGAGGGTGAAGATTTGTCTGATGTGATAGAAGAAGAAGCAGGAGTCGATTTAGAAGAGATAGGGGATCCAGTATTAGAATCGGAATTTAAAAGAGCTTTGGAGGACTTACGGTCAAATAAGGCAGAAGGGATAGATAACATTCCATCAGAATTTCTAAAATCATTGGGGGAAGTGGCAACAAAACGACTATTCACGTTGGTGTGTAGAATATATGAGTCTGGCGATATACCATCTGACTTTCGGGAAAGCATCATCCACACAATTCCGAAGACGGCAAGAGCTGACAAGTGCGAGAATTATCGCACAATCCGCTTAACAGCTCATGCGTCGAAGCTGCTTACAAGAATAATATACAGAAGAATGGAAAAGAAAATTGAGAATGCGCTAGGTGACGATCAGTTTGGCTTAAGAAAAAGTAAAGGGACGAGAGAGGCAATTCTGACGGTACGGCTAATAATGGAAGCAAGGCTAAGGAAAAATCAAGACACTTTCATAGGATTTGTCGACCCGGAAAAAGCGTTCGACAATATAAAATGCTGCAAGCTGTTCGAGATTCTGAAAAAAGTAGGGGTAAGCTATGGGGAGAGACGGGTCATATACAATATGTACAATCAACCAAGAGGGAATAATAAGAGTGGACGATCAAGAACGAAGTGCTCGTATTAAGAATGGTGTAAGACAAGGCTGCAGCCTTTCGCCCCTACTCTTCAATCTGTACGTTGAGGAAGCAATGATGGAAATAAAAGAAAGGTTCAGGACTGGAATTAAAATACAAGGTGAAAGGATATCAATGATACGATTCGCTGATGACATTGCTATCCTGAGTGAAAGTGAAGAAGAAATAAATGATCTGCTGAACGGAATGAACAGTCTAATGAGTACACAGTATGGTTTGAGAGTAAATCGGAGAAAGACGAAGGTAATGAGAAGTAGTAGAAATGAGAACAGAGAGAAACTTAACATCAGGATTGATGGTCACGAAGTCAATGAAGTTAAGGAATTCTGCTATCTAGGCAGTAAAATAACCAATGACGGACGGAGCAAAGAGGACATCAAAAGCAAACTCGCTATGGCAAAAAAGGCATTTCTGGCCAAGAGAAGTCTACTAATATCAAATACCGGCCTTAATTTGAGGAAGAAATTTCAGAGGATGTACGTCTGGAGTACAGCATTGTATGGTAGTGAAACATGGACTGTGGGAAAACCGGAACAGAAGAGAATCGAAGCATTGGAGATGTGGTGCTATAGACGAATGTTGAAAATTAGGTGGACTGATAAAGTAAGGAATGAGGAGGTTCTACGCAGAATCGGAGAGGAAAGGAATATGTGGAAAACACTGATAAGGAGAAGGGACAGGATGATAGGACATCTGCTAAGACATGAGGGAATGACATCCATGGTACTAGAGGGAGCTGTAGAGGGCAAAAACTGTAGAGGAAGACAGAGATTGGAATACGTCAAGCAAATAATTGAGGACGTAGGTTGCAAGTGCTACTTTGAAATGAAGAGGTCAGCACAGGAAAGGAATTCGTGGCGGGCCGCATCAAACCAGTCAGTAGACTGATAAGAAAAAAAAATACTGCCACCATCGTATAACTCGCGTGTGGCTCATGAAAATAAGTTAACTGAGATTAGGGGACGTACTGAGGCATAAAAATAATTGTTCCCCCGCTTCTTACACGAGCGGGTCGAAACCGATAATACTAGAACGATTTTCCCCAGTCATGCCCCGTATTGCCCTGCTAGGAACAATACTATTTATGAATGAAGATTACCTCCAAAAACAATTTCAAAACCTCTATCACCTATCTTTCATTTAATCGTGGTCAAAGAGCCCACTGAAACTAAAATATGATTGTCCTAAAAACAAGAAAACCTCTCTTATCTTTGAGAGTTTGTAACATTACAACCCAGTGCCTCATGTGTTTTTCAGCAACTGGATTTCTTGTAACATTTTTTTCAGTATATGTCTTAATGAATTTTGTCAGTAATTAGTGTTTATGAAAATGTAATATACAGGGTGATTATAATTAAAGTTAAACTTTCAAAACGCTGTAGAAATAACACCACTGGTCAGAATGACGTCAAATTGTAACGTAATGTTATCGGAGAAGGAGGAGAATGAGTAGAAGAAGAAAAAAAAAGTTGTGTGAAAATTGATCAATAGATGGCGCGGTATGTGTCAGAATACGTAAATAAAAACACCTGTCCGGCCGGGGTGGCCGAGCGGTTTCAGGCGCTACAGTCTGGAGCCGCGCGACCGCTACTATCGCAGGTTCGAATCCTGCCTCGGGCATGGATGTGAGTGATGTCTTTAGGTTAGTTAGGTTTTAGTTGTTCTAAGTTCTAGAGGACTGATGACCTCAGCAGTTAAGTCCCATAGTGCTCAGAGCCATTTGAACCAAAAACACCTGTCCTGTGCACGACCCATTGAAGTTGGTATGAACACGCCGGGTACACGGGTTTTCCTCCTTTCGCTTCTGCGACGTTCGCCATGGCTGTCTCAATACAGCATCGCGCGCTGCTTGCAAAGCTGTATTACACGAATGATGACTGTGCACACGCCGCTCTGCAGAAGTTCCGGACACTGAAGGGTGACAGCCGTGGGTCTGGAGAAAATGATTCGGAAAGTCGAAAAAGAAGGGTTCTTTCGGGGTGTAACCTGGTACAGGGAGGAAACGAATTGATTCTACGTCAGTGTAAGCAGTGGCCACAGCAATGCATTAGAAGATGAGTTGTTGTGTGCATCCTTCGTTGCTATCCATTCAAAATTACCCCTGTGATCAGCTGACCTGCCAGCAAGATAGACCTTTCCTTGGAAGTGGACAATGATGGGGTGTGGAAGACTTTGTGAACAGATGAAGCCCATTTCCGTCCGACAGGATATGTCAATGCACAGAATTATCGAATGTGGGCAACGGAAAATAGACACGCAAATCAAACAGTAGCACCTCATCCTGAAAAAGTCGCTGTGCGATGCGGGTTTACGGCATCATATATCACTGGGCCATATTTTTTCGGAGAGACAGCTGCTTCCGGTCCTGTTACCTGTACCGTCACTTGTAAGCGCTGCGAGTGTCTTTTGCGCAACGTCATACCAGTTCTCCAATAGCGCTGATGCATGGATGGGATCAAAAAATGGTACAAATGGCTCTGAGCACTATGGGACTTAGCTGCTGTGGTCATCAGGCCCCTAGAAATTAGAACTACTTAAACATAACTAACCTAAGGACATCACACACATCCATGCCCGAGGCAGGATTCCAACCTGCGACCGTAGCGGTCACGCGGTTCCAGACTGTAGCGCCTAGAACCGCACAGCCACTCCGGCCGGCCTATGGGATCATTTTTGTGCAAGATGGAGCACCTCCGCAGATTGTAAAACCAGTTAAGCAGCTGCTGGAGTGCCATTCCGGAAATGCTAGGATTATCAGCCGTCATTTCCCTACAGCCTGGCCGTTCTGATCACCTGATCTTAATCCGTGTGACTTCTGGCTACGGGGCTGCCTGACAGATGTTGTGTTCAGTGTTCCGATTGCAAACTTAGCTGCATTGAAGGCACGCACTGCGCAACACAATCTGAACGTGACTCCGGAAACACTTCGACCAATTGTGGAACATGCCGTTTCTTGATTTCAACTTGTTGCAGAAAACGGTGGACAACATATTCAACATGCTTTGCGCCAGTCACACGGAAATTAATAATCAGATCTGATTTTGATTGATGCTTTTTATGCGGTTTTTGGCCTCAGGACAATTAAAAACCGATTTTTCCCATCCGATGATGTATGACCTTGCCATGTTGGATGAGCTTACGTGATTAACAGTATCACATCTGTACACCCATGCACACTGCGTATTATAGTTGGTTTAACGTCAAACGTACACCTTAGGCATTGTTGTATGATTCCTTTGTCATTTGCAGTCGACCACTATTCAATTATGTTTACAGTGGCATCTATTGTTACATTTTGTAACTATTTATTTTTCTTCTGCCATACGTTTTCCTCCTTCTCCGATGATATTCCGCTGCAGTTTAACATCATTCTGACCAGTGGTGTTATTTCTACAGCGGTTTGAAAGTTTAACTTTAATTGTAATCACCCCGTATGATGCTCAGGTAAGTAAGAATTATTTGCGTCGAATCATTGTAGTAGCACGCTGGCCATATAATGGAAGTTTTTATTGTGTAACTCACTGTCCGTATATTTCGTGTAACAATAATATCGTGGGTGCGAGTGTGCGCAGCGGTATAGGTGGAGATAATTAAGTAGTTGCGAAGCATCTGTGCTGTGTAACTAACGTATGGGGGAGACGGAGCACAAGCTCAGATGAGGGTAGGATGAGGCAGGAAATCAGCCGTGCCATTTTAGAGGAACCATTCAGGCATTTGCCTGAAGCGATTTTGGGGAAATGTCGGAAAATCTAAACCAGGCTGGCCGGACGCACTTCTAGAACCGTCGTCCTCCGAATGAGACGCCAGTGTGCCAACCACTGCGCCACCTCGCTCAATACTGACGTCTGTGTAGGCACAAAAATGCCAGGGTGTTTTGGGTCGAAACTGTTGATGTAATCTGTGGCCAGGAAAACTGTAACTGGGCGAGCATCTACGTGGGCACGGTATAGGGTCGCAAGAAGACTGTGAAGTAATGAACAATACTGCGTGGCCCAAATTTTTTAAAGCTGCTCGCTAATCGAGAAGAGCCTGTTTTCAATAATGGATTTCACAATAAGCACAACTCTGCACCATAAACAACGCAAAGATCCACCCTGTATCCAGAATGAGATTCTCACTTTACAGCGGAGTGTGCGCTGATATGAAACTTCCTGGCAGATTAAAACTGTGTGCCCGACCGAGACTCGAACTCGGGACCTTTGCCTTTCGCGGGCAAGTGCTCTACCATCTGAGCTACCGAAGCACGACTCACGCCCGGTACTCACAGCTTTACTTCTGCCAGTATCTCGTCTCCTACCTTCCTTTCTTTCAGGAGTGCTAGTTCTGCAAGGTTCGCAGGAGAGCTTCCGTAAAGTTTGGAAGGTAGGAGACGAGATACTGGCAGAAGTAAAGCTGTGAGGACCGGGCGTCAGTCGTGCTTCGGTAGCTCAGATGGTAGAGCACTTGCCCGCGAAAGGCAAAGGTCCCGAGTTCGAGGCTCGGTCGGGGACACAGTTGTAATCTGCCAGGAAGTTTCATCCACCCTGTATTTTGTAGCCGTCTAATACGCATTCCAGCGTCTCAATATCATTTTGGACAATTATACTACATTTAGCAAAAGAACAAACTCGTCGAGATGAACTTTATTGAACCGAGCATTTAACCATCAATCTTTTCACCATAAAATCCGAGAAAATCACAACTGAAAGAAATAGCCAAAAGAAGAAAAATATAATTAAATCTATAGTTCATTTTCAATCGAGTAGGCAGTAGAAGCTAAATAGTTACTTATACAGTAATGCACTACTACTGCAGACAGCTGGTTCAAATTAAAATTCATTTAACTGAAATCATATTCTATTACAAAAGCAAGGTGGCTTTCACGTAGTCAAAGTAGTTTGTATTTTGTGAAGGATATTATGTGCATACATCTACGTAACATTAGTACATTAATGGAAAATAGTTGTTGTAACAAATGAAAGTCTTTACTGCCTATTTGAAAAGTAGTCATTGGCAAAGCAATAAGTAAAGAATGATAAGCAGTTTTTATCACGTTTAAGAGTTTTTTTAGATAGCACTGTTGTGAGTTACGTTACAGCACAGTGTGGCTACTTATTGATTGTAGTTGGTGATGATTATGGTAAGTAACATCGTTGCATCCAAACTAAGATCTACTGCGTTCATGGCACTCGAGTCTTTACATGTAAGCTAGCGCGTCTTCATTCAGTCAAGTGTCTGACTTGTCTTTACCATACGATGTTGGCGCAATTGCAATTTCATTACAATCATTTACCAAAATTATTACTTTCGTTCGTTTTTGGAGCTGGCGACAGTTCTGCAATTCAAATTCATCAAATCATATTCTAGCATTCAAAATAACGGCTAATTGCAGCGAAACTTTAATGTATTACTTTTTTTTACATTTCGGTCGTTGTTGTACGCATAACAAACAGTCGAGCGACAGCGGCGAGGTTGTAACTACAATCTATCGGTGAGCACTGATCTTCGAATTGGATGCCTTGTTTCCACTAACAGCTCAACGTTAGGTACACGTGTACAGTAAAACGTTACATTCACCGTAGAGTGAAGGTACATTATCAGTTGGAAAAGAATAGATTGCATTATTCGTTTCTCCTGGTGTTGTCCGCGCATAAACACCAACTAAAAGTAGACTTATGCACGACGTTAAGTGTTTCCAGTTGCCATTTTGTACTTCTTGCATAATGGAACTTCTTCTCTCGATTGAGCTACTTTACAGGAAACATGCAACTAAACTCTAAAACGAAGATTTTGTAATTCCGCATCATATTTTCGTTGACGCTGAGGCTTCTAGAAGCGTATATCTCGACAGCCATTTCTATGTTCCCTGCTATGTAACTAATTTCACTTTATCTACTAGTACTACGATCAGCAGGCCATCGTTACAGCTAAAATCTGTGTGTAGTCTTGGCACTAGATACGATAACGCAAGACGTATAAGATATACATATGATTGTTGCCACGTATGCCCCTATTAACTTGGCGCTCACAATTGTCCTTAACGCCGCAATGGTATTTACTAACACTAGAGATATCACAGACGTGCTAGCAGCTCATGACGGTTTCAGGAGTTTTATTGTACGAGTGGAAAATAAAGGACAACCTTAGGGCGTTTTAGATGACGAAATGAAGATCGGCTCTTAATATTATTTTTGTCAGCTGTCGTATATAATTATTATAATCTCTGTTACTTCTCTTTATTTTGCATGGAAGTTGCACGAGAAGATATATTTTGGGCATAATTAAAAGTCATGTTTTCTCATAAATTACACACAGGAGAAGAAATACAGTTGACTAACGCCAAACAACATTTCTTTAAAAAAATGGTAAATGGCATAGCTTTACCACATTAGGGTTTATGGTGCTATTCTGTTGTGATTGAAGACACCTAGGCAAGTTCTCTCTTTAATGACTTCATAATCGCCAAAACTATTAGAAAAAAGGTGGAACAGTGGACGCCAGGCTGTGGGGGAAGGTAACTGTGAACCGTTTGGATGTAGAAAAAAAATAAGAAAAAGCAGATCGCCACAGCAGGTGCCAAAACTTCGCGCCATTTCTCACAATTTGTCAGCATGGCTATTATGAAAGTGGCACACGGACAGAGAAGCGGTGGAGCTTAAACGGGAACGGGAATCGTTCCTTCGTTTCGTATACCTCAGCGTCTTCTGGTGTAAAAACTATTGCACTGAGTTATTAAAAGGTAATAATCTATGGCGTCTTAATCAGCTTAATTTATGACACGTGTTTGGAATGCGAACTGCGGAGCCATCCACGAGGTTAAGTTATCTTGATCAAGCAGACTTCTAATGGTATCCTTCGTAACTTCAGCGACACCTACGATAAAGAAGGGATGGGAAAAGACCAACGGTTAAAACAGATACCGGTTTTATAGTTCAGATTAACCGGTATTTTAGGTATTTGTTGTTAAAACAGGTGTTTAAACTTTTTACTAAAGACTTAGTAGAAAACCTAAATAGCAATTAGCCACAGCAGCAGTGGGAAAATTATTGGTTTTAAATAAACCTTCTTTAAAAAAATTGAGGAATCTACTTTTCATTCGTAAAATTTGCGTTGGTTGGAAATACTATGTTATTTCAGAAAATGGGCTAAGCGATCAGTGCTATTTTAATAACTTTCCTGACAGAAACAAGCAACAAACACATGGCGCAAGAACTGGTACGCCATTGGTGAGACAATAATGTTGCCGTGCGTCGCGGGGTTAAGGTGCGCGTGTAGATACAATTCATAAAACTTGCCCGCACCTGATCCATACGGCAGTTTTTCGTCGTCTTCGCCAGACGTCCGTTGTACTGCAGAGTGGCACCAACCTTAGTCCGGAAATATTTTTACGAAGTAACATAACAGTAAAGTACAATTCTTCACTTGCTTTAAAAAGATAAATATAGTATTTGTGTGACAATTCTATGCAACAATAAAAGAGGAAGGAAGTTATGGTAACAGTAATAAATTAAAAACTTAGTAGCAATTCATTCGTAGCGTACAATAAAAACAGAAAGTATCTCATCTGGTGCCTGCGTCTACATAATATCCCTTTATCTGCTTGTAGCCTTTGAAAATGTACATATACCAAAAACACAGTTGTTCAATCTCGTAGTGCCCAAATAGTAGTACGATTCCAGATTACAATATGATTTTTCAGCAGAGTTTCGAAAATTAGAATCAGTGGGAGAATACTGATGATTTTTGTGGTATTTAACAATTTATCTCTTTTTGGGAAAAGCAGTGGCGGTGGTTCGCCAATTAATTTAATATTTTCATTCAATGTATCTTGAAACTGAAGAGCTTCAATCTTTATTTACATCTTTTTTAAAGTTCTACATTGTTGATGTTGTGGTCTTCAGTCCTGGTACTGGTTTGATGCAGCTCTCCATGCTACTCTATCACCCGCCGGGGTGGCCGAGCGGTTCTAGGCGCTAGAGTCTGGAACCGCGTGACCGCTACGGTCGCAGGTTCAAGTCCTGCCTCGGGCATGGATGTGTGTGATGTCTTTAAGTTCGTTAGGTGTAAGTAGTTCTAAGTTCTAGGGGACTGATGACCTCAGAAGCTAAGTCCCATAGTGCTCAGAGCTTTTGAGCTACTCTATCCTGTGCAAACTGCTTCATCTCCCAGTACATACTGCAGCCTACATTCTTCTGAATCTGCTTAATGTATTCATTTCTAGGTCTCTCTCTACGATTTGCACCCTCACGCTGCCCTCCAATACTAAATTGGTGATCCCTTGATGCCTCAGAATATGTCCAACCAACCGATCCATTATTCTAGTCAAGTTGTGCCACAAACTTCTCCCCAATTCAGTTCAATACCTCCTCATTAGTTATGTGATCTACCCATCTAATCTTCAGCATTCTTCTGTACCACCACATTTCGAAAGCTTCTATTCTCTTCTTGTCCAAATTATTTACCGTCCATGTTTCACTTCCACACGTGGTTACACTCCATACAAATACTTTCAGAAACGACTTCCTGACACTTAAATCTATACTCGATGTTAACAAATTTCTCTTCTTCAGAAACACTTTCCTTGCCATTGCCAGTCTACATTTTATATCCTCTCTACTTCGACCATCATCAGTTATTTTGCTCCCCAAATAGCAAAACTCATTTACTACTGTAAGTGTCTCATTTCCTCCTCTAATTCCCTCAGCATCACCCAGTTTAATTCGACTGCATTCCATTATCCTCGTTTTGCTTTTGTTGATGTTCATCTTATACCCTCCTTTCAAGACATTGTCCATTCCGTTCAACTACTCTTCCAAGTCCTTTGCTGTCTCTGATAGAATTACAATGTCATCGGTGAACCTCAAAGTTTTTATTTCTTCTCCATGGATTTTAATACCTACTCCGAATTTTTCTTTTGTTTCCTTTACTACTTGCTCAATATACAGATTGAATAACATCGGGGATAGGCTACAACCCTGTCTCACTCTCTTCCCGGCCACTGCTTCCCTTTCATGTCCCTAGATTCTTATAAGTGCCATCTGATTACTGTACAAATTGTAAATAGCCTTTCGCTCCCTGTATTTTACCCCTGCCACCTTCAGAATTTGAAAGAGAGTATTCCAGTCAACATTGTCAAAAGCTTTCTCTAAGTCTATAAATCCTAGAAACGAAGGTTTGCCTTTTCCTAATCTAGCTTCTAAGATAAGTCGTAGGGCCAGTATTGCCTCACGTGTTCTAATATTTCTACGGAATCCAAACTGATCTTCCCCGAGGTCGGCTTCTACCAGTAGTTCTGCGTTAATTACGGGAAATAATGAGAAAAAAAGGAAAATCCGTTATTTCATAAATCGGTTTTTTGATCGGTTTTATCAGTCAGCTAAAACTGGTGCGGAGAAAAAAAAAAGATATAACCGAAAACCAAATGCTCCAGCGATAACTGACCTGCCTTCTATAGAGTACAGGAGTTAGATTTATATCATATGTTGATAAAAAAAGGATAAGGAAACTGCGATTAGCGTTGAGTCAATGGTCCACCCTATGACTGCTGGAAATTCAATTCAAGAAGTGAAATCCAACTTCGAATGAAAAAACTCAAGAAAAAGACATTCTTATTCCCTGCTTCAATGCCGAGGATACCTTCCGAGAAAGGCAGCTCTTGGAATCAATGGGGACCTTTCGCATCCATACGGTGTTTTATGAAAGCTAGCACCAGCCTTAAGCAGTGCAATGACACGAGTCGCTTAAAAGGCCATTTATGCCAAGAGATGCAGTCTTTTTTTAGGGCGTATTATGTTTAATCGGCGTACGCCTACACTTGCCTTTCACACTAGAAACGCATGAGTAGGGCCGGCTTAGGGCCAAAGTTAAGGGCAAAGCATCACAAGCGGCCACCTGGAGCGCCAATCTGAGGGGAACACCGGAGACAAACTAGTGCAAAGTAGGCGCCAAAGTGCAGTATTTACACAGAGTGCCCCAGCTGGAATTGTTAGTATTGAGGGATATGACAGGAGCGATCATTCGAAACAGAAAATTGCAGTAAAGATGGGCTCTATAACGCATACCTTAACAGCAGTAGCACTTGTTCAGGATATATATTTCATAGCATCGAAGAGATACAAGTGCTCATAGCTCTTAAGGTATGCTATTTACAACCCATGGTTACTGGATATATTTTTCCTGTTTTGGTCCGCATTACCATCTCTAAAAATATGAAAACCGAAAAGTTCTGGAGTAGAAAAGGTTAATTTCACAGTATCGAAGAAATAGTACTCAAAACTCTTAGCGTATGCACTTCAGAGCTGTAGAATGGAATGACTACAATGAAAATTTGTTCTAGACTGGGATTCAAACCAGGATTTCCCCCTTACCGCTAGCGGTCGCCTTACCATTTCGCTACCCGTGCACGACTAATGGGCAAACCCAAACTTACTGGTCCGGGACAAATTGTCATTGACACCTTCCACTCTACAACTGATGGTTGTCCTTATTCGCAGTTGCGAATTAATTTAATGTATTGCAATTCATAACGGCTGTAGTCACTGCGTTGCCCGTTCCATTGGACATGCATGCATGTCCAAAGTAACTTTGCATTGTAATCAGAATAACACAGGCACTGCAATATAGTATTTATCTGCCGATACCGAGCAAGCGGCTTTCAAGTACAGCGTCTAACCTGTACGGGAATATACGTAAGGGACGCGTGGTTGACGACATATGGAAGTTTGGGTGTGGCCGTGAGTCGTGCACGGATAGCCGAATGGTTTTGACTTGCCTTACCAGCGACTCGACTGGCGACGGCACGGACGAACCGATAAGATCGTGGAGAGGAAGCAGCCGAATGCCAACTGGCGAGTAGTGTGGAGGACAATTCACCACGTAACACTGTACACTGACGTCACGGGGATGTGGTATATCACTGTCAACGGTAAGCAAGTGACCAGATCAAGGCTGCATGCGATCCATATGGTGGACTCACCAATGTGCACGAGCTGTGGCGTTCAAGACGACGATGAACACCACCTTAGCTGTGGCAAGTCTATGGCAGTGTGGCACTTAGTGAAGCAAATGTTAGCGTACTTCCTTCGAGTGACGCCGAATCATATCGAACCCAAGGCTATAGTATTCCCGGATGAGACGTATTATCCACGCACGAAAACTAATGCCATGAGTGGCTTCGTGGCTATGCAGAGCATTATTTGTTTTAAGACGGCACCAAGGACACTTTAGACTACTGGAACAATATGGAGGAACGACATTGCAAGATCCTCCGTAACCAAAAGCACTGACAATATTTTTCCAATTATTTGTCGAGTGCGTTCCACGGCCCTCCTCGCTGCTGGATCATCACGCGTAAGACAAGCTAAAAACTACAAGACGATGATAGAGCACTACACGGTAGAACGTGGGATCTACGTTGGTCATTGCGAAAAGTCATAGCTGGATGATAAGGCCGATGGAGAGTTTCGTCGTGACCCCTCGCACTGTGTAGCAGTATTTGCCCCCTTTCCACTTTTTGTCACCAGTACGAAAGGTTCTTCGCAATTTTCGTTCGCCACCCGGTGCAAGATGTAGTACCAGTGAATGGTGGTACGAATTCCAAAAAATTAAAAAGAAAAAAAGGTAATGCGACCGCTCGCGATAACGGGAAATCCGGGTTCGAGTCCTGGTCCGACACAAATTTTCATTGTCGTCATTCCATTCTGCAGCTGATGGTTGCCCTCATTCGCAATTGCGAATTCATTTAATGTATGTCTTAAAAAGGATATATGAACTCAAGAATGGACTTTACAGTTATCTTATTCCACAGAAGCATTTCAGTTGAGAAAATATAGACAATGACTTTGTTTTGAAGCTGAAATACTTTGTGACATCTTTGAAAACTCTGTTCACTGACTGTTCCGTTCAAGGTAATGAGACCAACATTCTGCAACCATCATAAAGAATTTCAGGCTGCAGGAAGGAACTCCCATGGTGGAAGACAAAGTTGGATGACAAAGATATACATCAGATCTTTGCTGCTCTTTGCACGGTTTTACAAGACAATGAATTTCGGATGGTTGAAGAGCTGAAGTCAGCGAGTCATTTAACTGAACGCATTGATTACTTTCAGGAGTATTTTACCGAGAGAATTTATCAACACAACTGAATAAATGATCATTTCGGTACAGAATTACCATCAGCACTTACCACTGAGGAGCAAGAGAATTTATTGATATATCTTCAGACTCTACACTGAAATCGAGGTCCGTTTCGGCATCACTGCTTGATGTTTGAAGATTAGTAAAGAAGGAGTAAACGGAGGGGGCTAACGAGGCACTACGCGTTTTGATACCTTTTGCTACAACATACGGACGTGATGTACGTTCCTCAGTACTGGTATTCATCAACGCGAAGTATAGATTACGAAAGAAAGAAATGAGAGTCGCAGTTTCCGATCTTGTGACGAGATTTGAAGAACTGATGAAGAACCAAGCTCAACCTTCCACTTCATTCTATTGCAAAAATAGGACATAATAACACTGAAAGTTGATTGAAATCTTCGTCAGGTTACCTTCCATTAGGAAAGTGGGTGCACTCAGCGACTGTTATGTGACTGATAAATTATAGAGCGCAGCAATCAGTCATCCTTTTTTTACAGGTTTTATTACGCAAATACGGATTTCGTCTAGTGCCTAGCCATTATAAATGCACTATTTTCTAATTATTTCTAGCCGAAATCTGGATTTGCGTAATAAAACCTGCAAAAAAAGGACGACTGCGCCTTATAATTTATAAATGATTGAAATCTGTTATATCATCAGTTAAAGAAATAACTATTGTTATCCGTTTAAGTTTATATATCCCACATTTGAGTCGGATTTATGTGCGTAAGGGGCCGCATGTATTTATATTCGGGTCAAGGCAGCCGAGCCGGCCGCGGTGGCCGTGCGGTTCTAGGCGCTCCAGTCCGGAGCCGCGCTGCTGCTACGGTCGCAGGTTCGAATCCTGCCTCGGGCATGGGTGTGTTTGATGTCCTTAGGATAATTAGGTTTAAGTAGTTGTAAGTTCTAGGGGACTAATGACCACAGCAGTTGAGTCCCATAGTGCTCAGAGCCATTTTTTTCAAGGCAGCCGAAGACACAAATATGTTTGAAAACCACTGATCTATTCGTAAATCATCCTCTGCGAGGCAGCTACAGTAATGTAATACTACCAATAATATTACAGACGGTAAAAACAATATTTGATGAGAGTAAGGCGTCTGAATCAAATATGAAGAGTAGTTAAGTAAATCCAAACAGTGACAAATATAAAATGATTATAGAATATCCCGTTGGTAATAACTTCTTACAGTAGAAATCTGTCATTCCATCCGGCCCCCTCCTCACAGACACACACACAACCGCCCAAAAAAGCCTCTATCAAAATGGCGACAATACAGTCAATAGGTGGCGGCCGAAGGAAGTGGAAATATTTCGACCTTCGCCTAAGGCAGTAATATTGTGCTTTTATCGCAGTATAGGCAGCAATTTAGATAGTGACCAGCGCATGTCAGTACATTATCTCTCTCGCAAATTTTCGCCATAACAGCGTAAAGGTCTCAGTTTCAAGATATATTACAAGCTGACACCAATATTTTGCAGAATTATGAAACCTGTTTTACGCTAGGATTTTACGACCTATTTGGAGGCCGAAAGCCTTCTCTTTGTAAATCGACATAGATTTCACAAACACGGATTGCTGATAATTGTCGTGTCTTTTGAAATGCGGTAGACATTCTATGCAGTTTCATATGACAACACAGTGAGCACGGACTATGTTTCAGAATATCGGACCAGGTTTATAAATGGATTCAGAACGTCTCAGTAAACAGAATTCACCATACACTGTTTTACTATTGCAGGGACAAGAAGAGGACAATGAAACAAGCAAAGAATCCTGATAAACACAGGTTTCACGATACGACTTAGTGCGACAGACTAAGTGAACACTTTTTCATAGAATCTCGGATTGGCCACACTGGAGATACGCACCTGAAGACAATCTTATTAGAGCTAGTGTTCACCTAAAGAAAGGATTTAGAATTCCCACTCATCGATGCCCGTACAAGTTGAAAACTACCAGGCGTATTCAGAATGCTCTGACAACCATCCACAGGCCTGGAATACAACTGAGCCTTTAAATATCTCCACAAAGAAAAAGAAAAACAAAGAATCTACCGGTCCCAGTCATGGAAAACTGGAAGGCCATGGTATTGCCGAGCCTCCACCAATACAGTTTTTGTCGAAAATTCGTGCTACGCAATGAAATGATCGTGTGGGATTGATGGCCAGGGAGTTCTGCTGCCGTGGTGCAAGTCTTATTTCAGGTGACGCCACAGTGAGCGACTTGCGCGTTGGCGATGATGAGGACAACACAACACCCAGTACACCACCGGAGAAAATCTCCAATCCAGCCAGGGATCGACTCCTGGCACGCTGCGTAGCAGGCAAACACGTTACCACTCTGCTAAGCAGGCGGACTCGTGTTACCAATTCCCAAACAGTCGTATGAAAGCGTTCAGGTGCACCACACGCATCTTCCAAAACGTAGCCATAGCTATTAAAGAGTGTCGTAACATCGGCATGACTGTACTATCGGTCGCCATACTCACGTGGTGCGAGATGGTAGGGGCTCCTGCCATGCGAGCATAGCGCTGCGCGGCCACTGTGCCCCTAACGATCATCTGCTCTGAAGGGCATTCAACCTCCGCAACGTCCGATACCAGAAAGAGTCTGTCATTTTTATACTATTTCTCAAATAGTCAGCTACGACTGAGACATCGTTGCACTTATTCTTCCTTCTGACAAAGCCGTTTTTGGTTATTTTCATGTCGATTCACCTTCGGCACTTCACTGCTCTGACTACTGTTTTGACACTCCAGTGAAGCAGTTCATAGGGATTTCCTCTACTCAAACTTCAACTTTTTCTGAGACGATTTTCGAATGATAGACTACGACGATCTTTGTAGTGTGTTCAAACAACGCAGCACTTCATATACAGAACATCGTGGGGGGGGGGGGGGGGGGGCACTAGAAGATAGGCAAAATAAAAACTGTCTGGAAATTATTTATGAGACTGCCGTAAAATTGAAACGTGTTAACGAACAGGAGACCTTCTCATCACTTACAATGCTGAACAAAGTCATGGGATAGCTTGCTATAGCAATATTGACATACAGGGTGTTACAAATAGGTACGGCCAAACTTTCAGGAAACATTCCTCACACACAAATAAAGAAAAGATGTTATGTGGACATGTCTCCGGAAACGCTTAATTTCCATGTTAGAGCTCATTTTAGTTTCATGAGTATGTACTGTACTTCCTCGATTCACCGCCATGATTTCATACGGGATACTCTACCTGTGCTGCTAGAACATGTGCCTTTACAAGTACGACACAACATGTGGTTCATGCACGATGGAGCTCCTGCACATTTCAGTCGAAGTGTTCGTACGCTTCTCAACAACAGATTCGGTGACCGATGGATTGGTAGAGGCGGACCAATTCCATGGCGTCCACGCTCTCCTGACCTCAACCCTCTTGACTTTCATTTATGGGGGCATTCGAAAGCTCTTGTCTACGCAACCCCGGTACCAAATGTAGAGACTCCTCGTGCTCGTATTGTGGACGACTGTGATAAAATACGCCATTCTCCAGGGCTGCATCAGCGCATCAGGGATTCCATGCGACGGAGGGTGGATGGTTGTATCCTCGCTAACGGAGGACATTTTGAAGATTTCCTGTACCAAAGTGTTTGAAGTCCCGCTGGTACGTTCTGTTGCTGTGTGTTACCATTCCATGATTAATGTAATTTGAAGAGAAGTAATAAAATGAGCTCTAACATGGAAAGTAAACGTTTCCGGACACATGTCCACATAACATATTTTCTTTCTTTGTGTATGAGGAATGTTTCCTGAAAGTTTGGCCATACCTTTTTGTAACACCCTGTATACAGATGGCCGTAGTATCGAGTACACAAGGTATAAAAAGGCAGTGCATTTGAGGAGCTGTCGTTTGCCCTCAGGTGCTTTATGTGATTATGGCTGCACCACGGGGATTAAAAGAATCTGAACATGGAACAGAAGTTGGACCTAGACGCTTGGAATATTCCATTTCGGAAATCGTTAAGGAATTCAATACTTCGAGATCAACAGCGCCAAGAGTGTGCCGAGAGTAAAATATTTCTCGCATTATCGTTCACAACACAGTAGCCGATGGCCTTCACTTGACGACCGAGGGCAGCGGCGTTTTGATAGAGTTACCGTTGCTAACAGCAACCAACATTCCGTGAAATGACGGCCGAAATCAGTGTGAGACGTACGACGAACGCATCCGTTAGGACAGCGCGCAAAATTTGGAGTTAATGGGTTATGGCAGCCGGGGGAGCCTTGACTAACAGCACGACATCCACTGGTGCGCCTATCCTGGGCTCGTGACCGTGTCGGTTGAACTCTCTCGACGAGAGAAGCTACATACAGAGTTGTGATCTCTATAGCACTGGTGTGCAAATCGAATCGACGGATAAGTGATAATGCTTGCAACATACGATAGCTTGTATTTCTATCCTCTGCTGCTTTGGCATAAATGGTAAACCAATAGAAGTGGTGCTTGTTGTCCGCACGCTTTTGCAGCAGCAAAAAATCTCACTAAACGACTGAAAATAATTGGCAGCTCTACAGTATCCATCTGCCAATTAGGAAAAGCCACTTTTCTGCAATATGCTGGCATTATTCGGCGACGTGTCACACAATGCTTCGCGCTTCCGAAGTACCCGACTGATGTTAACGTATAAAATCCAACAGTGTATTCACGTTTTCTGCGTATATTGTCGTCTTTAATATTGATAGAATAATAATAATAATAATGACAAAAATAATAGCTAATAATGAATTTTTCATAGCAAAAAATTTGTTGTAAAGATACGTAACATGCACGTGAGAATCAGAAGACTTCGAAGAGTGGAAATAGAAAACTTCTAAGAGCCATTTGTTTTCCGAAAACGGATTTTCTGTGCTGTTGTGATCTCCGTATTATGTCGCAAGTCCATACATTTCATGCAAGTGCCAGACAACAGAGGAAGTCTTTTAAACATGCGCTAGAAAATGGCGCATGGGATTTGTGCCAAGCAGCGCTTTCTTCTGGAGATCCAAAGTTTAAAAAAAATATGGTGCGTCGTTTTTGTTGACTACAGCTCTACTCAGTTCTACTAGTGTAGGCCCTAATGCTGTATTTCAGTAGTTGCATTATAACAAATAGAACGTAGTGCCTCAGTTTTAATGGTAGTTGGGGCAAATAGTATCTTCCTGCTACTTTGTCAGAAACTGACAAAATCTAAGTCACGGCTGCGTAGAAAAATGCAAGTAGATTCTTGAAAAGAACAAAACAGCAAACAGCCAGTGTTAACGGTTCATAATGCTATTGTTATTTACAAAAATAAGGCAGTCACCCGTTTCGAAAAAAAAAGAGCAGCCAGCATCTAATGTATATAAGAACAAAATGTAACGCAGACGTGCAGGAGCAGTGTTACTTTTGTATATAAATAACGTTACTAACAGTGGCTGTTTGGTAGGTTCTTTTTAACAATCAGTTTGTAAAGGCTTTTTTATCGGCCCGCAGAACGTTTCCTGGGACACAAAGTTCTCAATGAAGTATTTATTTTCTAATTTGTTGCATTATTTATTGTGATGATGCGGTGAGCAATCAAATTCTCTGGCATCATTAAACTTTCTCAATTTGTAGGGTTCCGTATCTCAATCGGTAAAAATCTAACTCTTACAGAATCAGTTTGTTGTCTGTCTGTCTGATTGTTGGAAACCATTTTTCTGAGTCAGGGGAGACGCAGCAGGTTGAAATGCATGACACATACTTATGCCTATGATCCGTTGCTGGCGTAAAAAAATTAAAGCATCCGAGTCAATGCAACTAAAAGAGACGGCTATTTATGCCACATATTTCTATACTCGCAGATTCACTCATGAAACCTACAGGGTACTTTCCTTTGGCATAGACGCATGAAATTTGTCAACAATCAAGGATCCACATTCAAAGTAAAGAAAATAATCCAAAAATTGTTGATTTACAATTTGTTGTCGTCTGTAATCCGACTGCCCGTCTGTGCGTGCATCTGTTAAGCCCCTTTTTCTCATCATATACTAAGGCCTACATCATATACTAAGGCCTAGAGTCCATTGGCTATGTAGTAAACGTAAGCTAATAAGTCAATGAACTCAACAGATACAGCTATTTATGTCACTTATTTTGATACCCGCAAAGTCATTCATTAAACGCTATAAGGTACTAACAACTGAAGTACAATAACGAAATTTAGCAGCGAACAATGTTTGACAGTATGAGTAACGATACAAAGAGGAATATTTTTGTTTGTAATTAAATCACGCACAGATACATTTCTTTTGTCATTTGCTTAGCGACTTCAAATCCAGACAAAAAGTCTTGGAATTCCCACGACAGGTATCTTGCCCGTATGAATGTCAGTAACAGGCAAAAATCGTCGAGATTCTACATTTCTGGGATGGTTGAACTGTACATACGCGTAACTAGCTTAGCACTACACCTTCGCTTGCGTAGATTGTATGGCCTGTACAGGTTTTTGTTTTTATTTAATTGAATTTTTATGTTACTCACCTCGTGCTAATTAAGGCCATATAAGCATGGTCTTTTCCGAATTCCTGACCAAAAAGCGATTGTGGTAGCTGGAGTCCAAAGTTTTTGTTAATTACGCCATTTGCGTTCTTGCAAAGATATTTCCATAACAGATTTTTAAACAAATGATTCAAATAGTTCTGAGCACCATGGGTATTAACATCTGAGGTCATCAGTCCCCTAGAACTTAGAACTACTTAAACCTAACTAACCTAAGGACATCACACACATCCATGTCCGAGGCTGGATTCGAACCTGCGACCGTAGGGGTCGCGTGGTTCCAGACTGAAGCGCCTAGAACCGCTCGGCCACACCAGCCAGCTATTTCGTTACAGATAAGAGAGAAGTGAAAAATTAATTTTCATAAAATTAGCTTTAAGGATTTCTTTAGTGCAACGAAATATTTTCTTAAAAATTTTCAGCCCCTGATGCACTTTCTTAGGGGTTGAATTTACAGAAACAAACAAACTCGACATCTTCAACTTTTGTGGTCCTGTCCTCCTCAGTTGCGCGTAATACGTAAGACGGTCCATAAGTGAAACTTATCAATGTACCGTAGTAAACAAACTCGACTTTTTTTATTTTTAACTCACTAGCCAAATTTAAATTTTGATAGGTTTAGCTTTAAAAATGCTTTCATAACAAAGCATTTTCATAACACAATCTCATCCCTTATTTCACCCCCCCCCCCCCCTCCCCTGCGGGGTCAGTTTCCAAAAACACTGAAACACGTACTTTTCGTTATTTCTAACGGGGAAGTCAAATAGCATTTGTCATGGACATACCCTTAAAGATCGTTCAGTAGTTTTATAGTAATTATTTATTTTCGAAACAATTTTCACCTACTATTTTACTCTCTTGGTAGCTGAAACACGTATTTTTTATTTTATGACTGATAAACCAAATACCAACAATGAAACACGTATTTTCTCATCTCTAATCGAGTAGCCAAACACCAATTTCCAAATACTTAGCTTTAAAAGTGCTTTCACAATGAAATATTTTATGAAACGTTAGCTTCAAATATATTTGCACAATGAAATAGTTACATGAAATCTTTCATCCCCCGTCTCGCACCTATAGGGTGCGAAATTCCAGAAACTATAAAACACAATTTTTTTATTTCTAACTCAGAAGTGGATTACGAACTATCGTAGTTACAGCCTTAAAAATCCTTCGTAGTTCTTTGGCAATTAATTATTTTCTGAAAAACTTTCCTACACAATTTTACCCCCTTAGGGGTCGAATTTCCAAAAACAGTGACATACGTACGTATGGTTTCCAACAGAGAGGCCAAATACAAATTTTCGTAGATTTAGGGTAAAAATGCTTTCATAGTAAAATATTTTCATAAAAAATCTCATGCCCCATTTCACCACCTTAGGAGTCAGTTCCCAAAAAACACAGAAACACGTATTTTTTTGTTTGTAACCGAAAAGTCAAATACCAATTTTCGTAGATGTACTTTTAAAAACGCTTTAGTAGTCCTTTAATAATGATATATTTTCAAAAAAATGTTTCATCCACTATTTCACCCCCATAGAGTTAAATTTCAAAAAAACGCTGAAACACGTATTTCTTTATTCCTGACCGAGAAAGCAAATACCAATTTTCGTAGTTCTAGCTTCAAAACTACCTTAATACCCACATGTTTCAAAAAATCCCCTATTTCACTCCACTTAGGGTTGGAATATCGAAAAATCCATTCTCAAACAGCGCCTACAGTATAAGATCCACACTTTCTCCAAATTTCAAGTTTCTATCCTTGGCACTTTGGGCTGGGCGATGAAGGGTCAGTCAACCAGTCAGTCAATGATGACATTGCGTTTTATATTTAGAGATTACGTTTGTATGGAACCTTCATAGCGCGAGCCATACTTACACATGGTCAAGTGTTAGCATACAAATCCGTTACGTACAAACAGTGATACTTTTAATTCTCCTGATGAATGTCAGGTTTGGCACTTAGCACGTTTTCCATTACCACTCTTCATTTATTTCAAACTGCCGGTTGCTATGTTTTGCTCTTTGAGCCAAACATTGGATTTCTGTTTGCCTATTTATAGTGTTTTAGGCCCAAAAGCAATTTACTTAACCACTTCCCAGTGAGGATGCGCAGTGGTTAGCACAGTGGACTCGCATTGGGGAGGACGGTGGTTCGAGCCCGCGTCCGGTCAACCTGATTTAGGTTTTCCGTAATTCCCCTAAATCGCTTCAGGCAAATTCCGGGATGGTTCCTTTCTAAAGGCACGGCCGATTTCCTTCCCCATCCTTCCCTCATACGATGGGACCGATGACCTCGGTGTTTGGTCCCTTCCTCCAAATCAATCAATCAACCAACTTAACCAGTATCCTAAAACGTGGAATTTAGTAAAGAGTGATACTAACAGCCTTTTATTTCTCTGTATTCAGAAATTGGTTTCATAATTATTCTTGGGCAGTAACCGTGTGAGTTGTCCACCGAGAATGATAACAAACAGTTCAAAGACTGAATAGAAGGCAGAAGGAACTCTAAAGTAAAAAACTTAAACTCTCTACGGCGACCTGCACGTGTTTGCGGTAATACCTTAAATTACATCTCCAATTACACGTCAGCGAGGGACAACGAGGCACTACAGTGCTGAAGAATAGCAAATTAATAAGTAGAGTACATTTTTGTCGCTGGAAGACAGTAAAGTTTTGAGGAGCTACAGAAACTTTCTGCAAACTTTTTTTTTTTTTTTTTTCTTTGTCGGCGTGCAAGTCGGACTGTCCCCTATTTCCTTCTCGACTTTTCCGTAGCTCTCATGAATCAAATATAAAAGCTCAATTGGATGATGTACAGAGACAGCTTGCCCACTGAAACCGTGATTCATCGAGGTGTAAATATTTGTAATATTGCAATACAACAGCGATGTTTAAAATATGAAGTGTTGATGTAGCTACAACTACTGAAATTTTCGCACCCCACAACGCCTTCAAAAACCGCCCGTGAGATTTCCATATTCTCTCGCTCGCCAAATGCAAAATATTAATCCTACAGAAAAATTTAACAGAACTTATTTTGTAGGAAATTTAAAGTAGTTAAATTTTGTACTGGGAAACGTTTTCCGCTGGAGGCCACGGTTTTCGAGTTATTCAAGAAATAAGCATTTGTACGTTTTTATTGAATAATTCGAAAAATATGGTTTCTATTTAAAACCTATTAGGGTACAAAATTTAATTATCTGTAGAACTAATAGTTTGCAACTGGATTGGACATTGTTTGAGGAGGGACTGTTTACTGAAGGAAGGAATAGAAGGAGTGGTGGAGGGAAAAAGGGGAAGAGGAAAAAGAAGATATCAAACGCTGGACAATATCAAAGGAGACAAACATTCAGAAATGAAAAGACTGGCTATGGGCAGACAAAAGTGGAAGAGGCTTAACCCATGACAAGACCTGCCGTAAGGCAGAATACCATACTACTATTAATAGTTTGCAATTAGCGAATGAGAAAATATGAAAATCTGCCACATGATATTTGAAAGAGCTGCTGGTTGCATAAAACTCATGAGCAGGGGCAGTTGAGACACCCTAGATAACTCCACATTTGTTACCTCTTCATCATGACCTAATGTCTCTATTATATTACCAGAAAAATATTTTTTCATCTTTTTCATGAAGTTATTCGCGCTTTTTCTTGGGTCCTGTGATCTTTCTGATGTACACGATTTAACATTTACCTCTGGGGCCAATACCCTCCCTGTCTCCACAGCATTTGAACGTTTTACAGAAGGACGTAAGAATGGACATCGGGAGCAGAAAACACCATTGATAGGAAATGAAGCTGATACGTGTCTGAATTACCCTCTGCCCACCACCTGGTGGCATCAATACTTACCAAATTTCACTCTGATTAATACTTGATGCTCAGTTCTTTTTTACGGCAACGAAACAACTCTTATTAAACCAATACCAACAGAAAACTAATTTACAAAGGATTCACAGATTAACACATGTTACACCACACTGAGTCGACAAAACTCATGGGATACCTCCTAATATCGTGTCGGACCTTCTTTTACCAGGCACAGTGCAGTCACTCGACATGGAATGGACCCCGCAAGTCACTGGAAGTCCCCCTGCCGAAATATTGAGCCACGCTGCCTCTACAGCCGCTCGCAACTGAGAAAGTGCCGCCGGTGCAAGGTTTTGTGCACGATTATGTCCCGTGTCGGGCGATCTTGAAGGCTAAATCATTCGCTCGAACTGTCCAGAACGTTGTGCATTTTCAACTTCTCACGCAAATAAAATTTCCTCCACTGATATTTCGGCCATGTATCGTCCGACCATCCTCAGAGTGAGGACGCCAATCGCGGCCTTATATGCTCCATCATTAAACTGAGTTTAATGGTGAATTTTATGAGCAAATTGATGGTTTTGCCATGGGAAACACCCTCTCCCCTCTGGTAGTTAATTTATTCATGGAAGACGTCGAGTACAAGGCACTGGACTCGGCAAGTTTTAAACCAACGGTCTTCTGGAGGTACGTGGACGACACATTCGTGGTATGACCCCGGGGGATGGATGAATTACATAGATTTCTTGAGAATTTGAATTCCATCCATGCTAGTATTAAATATACTATGGAAATAGAAAAAGACGGCTGCCTCCACTTTTTGGATGTTGTCGTTAGCCGTAAAGGTGACGGCACATTAGGACATGCCTTATATCGGAAACCTTTCACACACAAATCTATATCTTCATGTCAGTAGCTGTCATCACCCTTCACAGACCATAGGTGTCCTTAAGACCATAGTGCGTCGGGCGCACTGTATATCCGATAAAGACAATTTGCAATAAGAGCTCACATACCTCAAGAGCATTTTTAACTCGAATGGATTTTCTCCGCAACAAATTTGTAGAGCATTCGATGCTAAAACTAAAATGCAGGTATGTGATGGGGAAGAACATAGTGATTCCTTCAGATTTAGTGTGTTTTTGCTCTATGTGTGTGCTCTTTCCTCGAAGATAGGCCGTATTCTTGAGAAACACTGTGTTGAGGTGATCTTCCGGCTCCCCACGAAGATTGCAGCTTTACTCGGCTCTGTGAAGACGATTTACAGCTTCGTAAAGCGGGTGTGTATCAGATTCCTTGCGGAAATTGTGAGAAGTCGTACGTAGGTTAAACAACACGCACCGTTCATGAGAGGTGTCTGGAGCATCGAAGACACACACTCTTGTTACAGCCAGACAAATCAGCTGTGGCCGTACATTGTATTGATACGGGGCATTTATGAATTACAGTGACGTGAAGATTTTAACATCCACCTCTTCTTTTTGGGAATCTGTCTTCAAGAAAGCTACAGAGATTAGATTAGCTAATAATTTAATAAATAGAGATAATGGTTTTAATTTGGACAAAGCATGGAATCCGGCTCTTGGGGTAATTAAACTGCAAAGAAGTCGTCATGGTGTCACCGCCGCCGATCATACATCGATAAGCGAATCGAATGTCTGTACACCTTCGCCACAGGCGGCGCATGTGTAAACGTATTTCTCTGCCGCATCTGAGACCCGCATGCGCAGTAGCGACGCGGTGGAGCATATAAGGCCGCGCTTGGCATCTTGTCGTGACCCACTCTGGAGATGGCCGGACGATACGTGGCCGAAATATCAGTGAAGGAAATTTTATTTGCGCGGCTGCATGCCCGAAATTTGATGGACTGTCCAGAACGTTCATCAGCCAATCACGAACAATTCTGGCACACTGGAATGCACAAACGTTCCATCGTTATTTCGGAAAATGAATGGGAGCAAACGGTCTTCTAGTAGCCGAAAATAACCATTTCCAATCAATGAGCAATTCCGTCGGACTAGAGGACCCAGTCCATTCCACGTAAACACAGCCCACAGCATTATGGAGCCACAACGAGCTTGCACAGTGTCTTGTTGGCAACTTCGGCCTATGGCTTCGTGGGGTCTGCGCCACACTCGAACCCTACCATCAACTCTTACCAACTGAAATAGGGACTCAAGTGACAGCGGTTTTCTAGTATACTAGGGTCCAACCGATATGGTCACGAGCTCAGGAGAGGCGCTGTTAGCAAAGTCACTCGCGCCGGTCGTTGTGACATAACCCTTTAACACCAAATTTTGCTGCACCGTCCTATCGGATACGTTCGTCGTACATCCGACATTGATTGGTTGAAATGGCTCTGAGCACTATGGGACTTAACTGCTGAGGTCATCAGTCCCCTAGAACTGCTTAAACCTAAGTAACCTAAGGACATCACACACATCCATGCCCGAGGCAGGATTCGAACCTGCGACCGTAGCGGTCTTGCGGTTCCAGACTGTAGCGCCCAGAACCGCACGGCCACTCCGACCGGCCCCACATTGATTTCTGCAGTTATTTCAAGCGGTGTTGCTTGCTATTAGCAATGACAACTCTATCAAAACGCAGCTGCTCTCGATCGTTAAGTGAAAGCCGTCGGCCACTACGTTGTCTGTGGTGGGAGGTAATGCCTGAAATTTGGTATTCTCGGCACACTCTTGGCATATTGAATTCCCTGACGATTTCCGAAATGGAATGTCCCATGCGTCCAGCTAAAATTAGAATTCCACGTTCAAAGTCTGTTAATTCCCGTTGGCGACCGTAATCACGTCGGCAACTTTTCATGTGAATCACCTAAGTGCAAATGACAGCTCCAAAAACGCACTGTACTCTTATCCCTTGTGTAAGAGATACTAATACCATCTGTATTCGTGCAGATCGCTATCCCATGAGTTTTGTCACCTTTGTGTATTTCATATAATGGTTCATAAGCAGTTTGTACCGACAAATGTTGGTGTATTTTGAAACTATTCATTTTATTGTTATTTGTCAAACCTGGCGGTGCAGCGGAAAAAAAACGTGGCTAGAAATTAGAGTTAGCGGGATCAGATCCCCGTCTGTCCACTGATTATTTCATTCTGACTTCGTGGCCGAGCGCTCGTAGGCGATTCAGCCTGGAACCGCGCGACCGCTGCGGTCACAGGTTCGAATCCTGCCTCGGGCGTGGGTGTGGGTGATGTCCTTAGGTTAGTCCGGTTTAAGTAGTTCTAAGTTGTAGGGGGACTGATGACCTCAGATGTTAAGTCCCATAGTGCTCAGAGCCATTTGAACCATCAGTTTGACTTCAACATACCCTTCACCTCTCATCGAAGCGAAAACACTAGAAATTACACATGGTTCGGATTCCATGTTAATTTGGTAGCCTTCTTTCCCCAGATTGGACTACTGGGGAATGTTAGTGACAGGGGACAGGAATGTTTCCGAAGTGATGTCCAGTTCATAGGTCTGCACCCGACCGTGTGCCGCACGAAATTATTATTTTAATTATTATTATTGTTATTACTATGTTTGTAGTCCGTCCTCGGTAGCTGAGTGGTCAGCGTGACAGAATGTCAATCCTTAAGGGCCTGGGTTCGATTCCCGGCTGGGTCGGAGATTTTCTCCGCTCAGAGACTGGGTGTTGTGTGTCCTAATCATCATTTCATCCCCATCGACGCGCAAGTCGCCGAAGTGGCGCCAAATCGAAAGACTTGCACCCTACGAACGGTTTACCCGACGGGAGGCCCTAGTCACACGACATTTTTTTTTACTGTGTCTGTAGGATGCAAGGTTATAAAATATCATTAGAGATATCGCAGTAAATGCAGTGTTAAAAAAAACTGCATCTTACAGATGCTGTTCATTGGTTTTCTGCTAAAGCATCAAGATCATATACACCTTCCAACATCATCTCCTGTTCTGGACTCTGTTCCACTCAAGTCGGAGTTTGTGCCTCAGTGAAGCTTTCGAAACTGGTGACATACAGTATGAAAAAAAAAAAACGATAATAACGTATGATAACGGTAACCGTCAGACGGGATAGCACCTGGCTCATAACGGCAGCCAATCAGCGACAAAAAAAGGGGAAGAGGATTATTATTTAACATCTCGTCGACATCAAGTTCATTAGAGACTGAGCACAAGCTCAAGTTAGGACAAGATGAGAAAGAAATAGGGCCCAATCCTTTCAAAGGAATCACCCAGGAATTAAAACGATTTAGAGAAATCACGGAAAAGCTAAATCTGGGTGGTCAAACATGGATTTGAACCGTAGTCATAACCAGTGTTACTCTAGTCTGCCAACCACTGCACCACCTAGGTCGATAAGCAGCGACAAGATCGCAGGAAGAGGTGGTTGCAAGAATATTTGAAGGCACGAGAGTATTTCGCAATGTTCTAAGAGTTTTCGAGTGGATACGCCTGTCATTTATTCGACGATTAAATTTCGTAGCGATGTTGCAGGCTGAAGTCTTGGGGTTTAAAGTAAAAAAGAATGTGGTTTTGCAAAGCAAAAGTGCTAAAAATTCCGCTTATAATTTGTTTCCCATCCCTATCTTAGTATACAGTGAATGACCTATATGCTGCAATACGAATTAATTGGCGGCAGTGATCTGAAACAGAGGAGTGATAGCATTTATGTAAGCTGTAGGCGTTATGAGAATAAGAATCTGGTCACCTACGGACGCTTAGGCAGTCGTTTTTTTTCCATTCTCCATATGCAAATGGAGATCGTAAATCCCTTATATTGTTGCAAAGAACTCTTCACAGTAAACTGACAGAGGCTTGCGGAGAATGTATGATGTAGATGACGTCGCGAACACATGAAAGTGCAGCGGAGATCGACTTGATAATTGGTTCGAATCTTGTTGCAGGAGGAAATCATTAACATTAGCTTGGCAACTTACTGTCGCTTACTGCGGAACAATACAACAGGCGATGCTATTGTGGTGAGGGCGCTAATTGTTTGGGAACTAATTAATCTTTGTAATCCTATGGAAGCAAGAGTCGATGTTCGGTGCAACTAGTGTCATAGCGGCCTGTGTATTCCCTCTTCTGTGTGGCTGCAGATTACATGCGCCTGTTCACATATGTACTGCGAATGCGAGAGATCATAGCTATGCTCCTCCGTATCAAGACAGAACACAGAAGTTCTAATTGTCACTAACCTGTGATGTTCTACACAGAATTAGCTTGCCGGTCGTTGAGCTCGACTCCTGATGCAAAGATGAAAGTAAAACATCCTGGCAGATTAAAACTGTGTGCCGGACCGAGACTTGAACTCGGGACCTGGCCTTTCGCGGGCAAATGCGAGTGAATATTTCATTCAAGATGAAAGTAAGTTACTAGCGAGTGGGCTAAGAGCCTCTATTTACCCCATAAGAGTCCGCAGCTCGTGGTCTTGCGGTAGCGCTCTCGCTTCCCGCGCACGGGGTCCCGGGTTCGAAATGACTGGGTGTTGTGTGTCTTTCATCATCATTTCATCCTCATTCACTCGCAAGTCGCCGTAGTGGCGTTAAAGAACTTGTGGAGCGGCGGCCGAACCGCCCCGCGAGGGGTCTCTCGGCCACCAATGCCATACGCTCATTATTATTATTACCCCAGAAGAAGTGCTGTTTAAATTCAGAAATGCCAGTGATTTTGTAATGAACGAAACGGTGTAGCAGTTGAAGTCACAGACTGATAAAAAGTGATATTACAAATGTTCGACTACAAAGTCTCAGATAATACAGTTCAAACACTTAACGATGGTGATCTTTGTTCATATAACACTTTATACGATTGAAAGTCACATACGAAAATACACTCCCTACTTAACTCTACTTTGCACTGCTCGCAGAGACGCTATACTTTAATATAGGCTCCGAACTAAACTGTTAAATGTGCGGCCTCATCTACAACCGTACCGAGCAGTGACTGTAGTCGCACGCTGACTCCTCTGCACAGGATCGACTACCACTGCCAGCCCAGAACATTCCGCTCGTCTCACGTTGTTGGCTCGCCAAAGGCGTGCAGAGTCCTTCGTCTGCATTACAGGTCAAGACTAAAGCTACTAAAGAAAACTGGTAATAAAAAGAATCCCAATAAACTGTAGAGCAACCATGGAGGTAATAAAATCAGGGAGTTTCCATTATGTCACACACTTGAAGACGCCGTCCGCTATCTTAAGTGGCCCAAACCATTAGGTTCACCGCGTTCATACCTCCTTGTTTCACCGCGGTGACACTTCCCCATGACGTCACTCTAACATATCCGTGCCCCGTTTCGACCGTGTTGGATACTTTGACTGTGTGAAGACGTAGATGTTTCATCAAATATGCCAGCTTGCGTTGTTTACTGATGCACTAATCGACCTGATCTTAATCTAAAGTCTAAAGGAACCATATTTCATTCGTAAGTGGAGCTATTTAAGCAATATTTTCTTTTGTATACATGAATTACGGTTGTACTCTTTACACTTATTGTAGTGGTCTTACTTCTGTCATTTGACTATAGATTTGCCGTACTTTACTCAGTGTTCTTTCTTTCTTTTGTTTCCTTTGTTTTTCGTCGCCTTCAAAATCGCAAATGCCTCGGCATCCGAGCCACACTGTATAAAGACGGTTTCGTCCCCGTACAACGCACGGCTACGTAACCGCTCTGATTGTTTGGGAAGCATGTCATGCCCTAAATTCCTCCCATCAATAATTATTCATTATTCACATTTCCTCCCACTTAAAAATTAGTTCTGGCTAGAATAACCGGAGACAGCGGTCATGTTTGTGTGAATTTGTATGAATGTGAATGTATTATTTGCGTCGTTTCTGAAGAAAGCTTTGGCTGAAAACTTATGCGAGCACTCTTTTCATCGTGCCTGCTTGCTGCTTATTCCCCCATGACGTTTGTTGTAAATAATCCAATGCACTTCAACAGGAACGATTATGTACATAATTACAATTCTATAAGAAAAATGACATTTACTCCCCCACATTAAATTTATCCGTAGTGCAAAAAGAAGTTGACAATGCTGCAACCAAAAGTTCTGATCACATGCCAGTTGATATAAAATGCCTGACAGACATAAACGTAAAATTTGAAAAGAAACTGAAAACGTTTCTCTTCAACAACTCCTCCTATTCCACAGAACGTTAACAGTTACTGTAATGTGGAAATGGTGATAAGTATGTACTACTGACAAACGGCTGTCTATCGCTAATTAGAAAACTAAAAATCTAATAAATGATTAGTATGGAGTCATATTTACAACAACAAAAAATTGTCAGTATATAATGACTTGTTCAACATCATTACTATTTATCATGCAAATGAACATGGGACATGCATTTAGCTGACTTATTGTTGTTGTTGTGGTCTTCAGTCCTGAGACTGGTTTGATGCAGCTCTCCATGCTAATCTATCATGTGCAAGCTTCTTCATCTCCCCGTACCTACTGCAACCTACATCAGTCTCAATCTGCTTCATGTATTCATCTCTTGGTCTCCCTCTACGATTTTTACCCTCCACGCTGCCCTCCAATACTAAATTGGTGATCCCTTGATGCCTCAGGACATGTCCTGCCAACCGATCCCTTCTTCTAGTCAAGTTGTGCCACAAACTTCTCTTCCCCCCAATCCTATTCAATACCTCCTCATTAGTTACATGATCTACCTACCTAATCTTCAACATTCTTCTGTAGCACCACATTTCGAAAGCTTCTAATCTCTTCTTGTCCAAACTATTTACTGTCCATCTTTCACTTCCATATATGGCTACACTCCATACAAATACTTTCAAAAACGACTTCCCGACACTTAAATCTATACTCGATGTTAACAAATTTCTCTTCTTCAGAAACGCTTTCCTTGCCATTGCCAGTCCACATTTTATATCCTCTCTACTTCGACCATCATCAGTTATTTTGCTCCCCAAATAGCAACACTCCTTTACTACTTTAAGTGTCACATTTCCTAATCTAATTGCCTCAGCATCACCCGACTTAATTCGACTACATTCCATTATCCTCGTTTTGCTTTTGTTGATGTTCATCCTATACCCTCCTTTCAAAACACTGTCCATTCCGTTCAACTGCTCTTCCAAGTCTTTTTTTGTCTCTGACAGAATTACAATGTCATCGGCGAACCTCAAAGTTTTTATTTATTCTCCCTGGATTTTAATACCTACTCCAAATTTTTCTTTTGTTTCCTTTACTGCTTGCTCAATATACAGATTGAATAACATCGGGGACAGGCTACAACCCTGTCTCACTCCCTTCCCAACCACTGCTTTACTTTCATGCCCCTCGACTCTTATAACTGCCACCTGGTTTCTGTACAAATTGTAAATAGCCTTTCGCTCCCTGTATTTTACCCCTGCCACCTTTAGAATTTGATAGAGAGTATTCCAGTCAACATTGTCAAAAGCTTTCTCTAAGTCTACAAATGCTAGAAACGTAGGTTTGCCTTTCCTTAATCTTTCGTCTAAGATACGTCGTAAGGTCAGTATTGCCTCACGTGTTCCAACATTTCTACGGAATCCAAACTGATCTACCCAGAGGTCGGCTTCTAGCAGTTTTTCCATTCGTCTGTGAAGAATTCGCGTTAGCATTTTGCAGCCGTGACTTATTAAACTGGTAGTTCGGTAATTTTCACATCTGTCAACACCTGCTTTCTTTGGGATTAGAATTATTATATTCTTCTTGAAGTCTGAGGGTATTTCGCCTGTTTCATACATCTTGCTCACCAGATGGTAGAGTTTTGTCAGGACTGGCTCTCCCAAGGCCGTCAGTAGTTCTAATGGAAAGTTGTCTACTCCCGGGGCCTTGTTTCGACTCAGGTCTTTCAGTGTTCTGTCAAACTCCACACGCAGTATCGTATCTCCCATTTCATCTTCAACTACATCCACTTCCATTTCCATAATATTGTCCTCAAGTACGTCGCCCTTGTATAGACCCTCTATATACTCCTTACATCTTTCTGCTTTCCCCTCTTTGCTTATAACTGGGTTTCCATCTGAGCTCTTGATATTCATACAAGTGACTCTCTTTTCTCCAAAGGTCTCTTTAATTTTCCTGTAGGTTGTATCTATCTTACCCCTAGTGAGATAAGCCTCTACATCCTTGCATTTGTTCTCTAGCCATGCCTGCTTAGCCATTTTGCACTTCCTGTCGATCTCATTTTTGAGACGTTTGTATTCCTTTTTGCCTGCTTCATTTACTGCATTTTTATATTTTCTCCTTTCATCAATTAAATATTTCTTCTGTTACCCAAGGATTTCTACTAGCCCCCGTCTTTTACCTACTTGATCCTCTGCTGCCTTCACTACTTCATTCCTCAGAGCTACCCATTCGTCTTCTACTGTATTTCTTTCCCCCATTCCTGTCAATTGTCCCCTTATGCTGTCCCTGAAACTCTGTACAACCTCTGGTTTAGTCAGTTTATCCCGGTCCCATCTCCTTAAATTCCCACCTTTTTGCAATTTCTTCAGTTTTAATCTACAGTTTATAACCAATAGATTGTGGTCGGAGTCAACATCTGCCCCTGGAAATGTCCTACAATTTAAAACCTGGTTCCTAAATCTCTGTCTTACCATTATATAATCTATCTGATACCTTTTTGTCATCTCCAGGATTCTTCCATGTATACAACCTTCTTTTATCATTCTTGAACCAAGTGTTAGCTATGATTAAGTTATGCTCTGTGCTAAATTCTAACAGACGGCTTCCTCTTTCATTTCTTAGCCCCAATCCATATTCACGTACTATGTTTCCTTCTCTCCCTTTTCCTACTGACGAATTCCAGTAACCCATGACTATTAAATTTTCAGCTCCCTTCACTACCTGAATAATTTCTTTTATCTAATCATACATTTATTCAATTTCCTCGTCATCTGCAGAGCTAGTTGGCGTATAAACTTGTACTACTGTACTAGGCATGGGCTTCGTGTCTATCTTGGCCACTATAATACGTTCACTATGCTTTTTGTAGTAGCTTACCCGCACTCCTATTTTTTTATTCATTATTAAACCTACTCTTGCATTACCCCTATCTGATTTTGTATTTATAACCCTGAATTCTCCTGACCAGAAGTCTTGTTCCTCTTGCCACCGAACTTCACTAATTCCCACTATGTCTAACTTTAAGCTATCCATTTCCCTTTTTAAATTTTCTAACCTACCTGCCCGATTGAGGCATCTGACATTCCACGCTCCGATCCATAGAATGCCAGTTTTCTTTCTCCTGATAACGACGTCCTCTTGAGTAGTCCCCGCCCGGAGATCCGAATGGGGGACTATTTTACCTCCGGAATATTTTACCCAAGAGGACGCCATCATCATTTAACCATACAGTAAAGCTGCATGCCCTCGGGAAAAATTACGGCTGTAGTTTCCCCTTGCTTTCAGCCGTTCGTAGTACCAGCACAGCAAGGCCGTTTTGGTTAGTGTTACAAGGCCAGATCAGTCAATCATCCAGACTGTTGCCCTTGCAACTACTAAAAAGGCTGCTGCCCCTCTTCGAGAACCACACGTTTGTGTGGCCTCTCAACAGATACCCCTCCGTTGTGGTTGCACCTACGGTACGGCTATCTGTATCGTTGAGGCACGCAAGCCTCCCCACCAACGGCAAGGTCCATGGTTCATGGGGGGAGGTACTAACTAATTAACTATTAGTATATCATAAAGCATGGTGTAGGGTTATATGCTTTCAAATCTCAAAATGAAATTCAACAGTAGAATCAGGCAGATGATCAAAGTAGACGTTTACCGGATCTCAACCCGTGCGATTTCTGGTTAAGAGGCCACTTCAAAAGTATCGTGTGCGCAGAGCACATTCCAGATGTAGAGACACTGGAGCAGTGTATTCATGATGCCTCTGACACTGTTCGGATGCACACTGGCCAATGTGAACGTGTAAGACAGAAAATGCTACGGTGCGTAGAAGCATGCGTTGAGGCACATGGAAACCATTTTCAACACGTACTATGATTGTGGCTGCATGGTACAGCGCGAATTAGACTTCAGTTTCTGTAACAATGTGTGATTGAATAAACGGTCTTTGCCATGGAATCCAAGCATTTCCGGACGATTCATTACGCCTTTTTTGTTCCGTATCCTCTCGTAGTTCAATCCCTAGAGTTTGTACACGGTGGAAAAAATCGCGCAGTATAGCGTCACATCCCTTTCTTTTTTTACCTCCATGATTATAGTTTGCTTTTGACGGTATCAGATATAAATATCGTTCAAATATGAATATACTTACAAAAAAAGGTAAATGAATGAAAACTTTTTCTACACCTAACTCCACCTCTTACGTCATATGATAGAAGAATTGAGGCATGGGAGTGAATGCTGTGACTCCAATTTGCCAGTAACGTCAGATAATGGCCACCAGTAGACTGCGCACCAATGTCCTATATCGAATAATACACTAGTCCACGAAGTGTCGAAGTATGAGGAACTATGGTATGCATTGACAAGCCAAAACATGGGGACCACTACTTGGTGGTGTTGCGGTAAGGAAAATATACAAGCGAAGCAGACACGAATGCGGCATCATTCTAGCTGTGGTAATGGACGTATGTGTGAAAATCAGCTGACCTAAGTGACTTCAATAACGGCACATTTATACGGCCCGGTGGCAGGGTAAGAGAATCTCCGAAACATTCAAGCTGATCAGCTGTTCGCGTGCTATTTTCGCGTGTATCTATGGGAAATAGCTGAAATACCGTGAATCTACGATTAAACAAAAAGGTGCTGGGTGTCCACGTTTCATCACAAAACGTATTTGTCAGAGGCTTGCCTTCTTTAAAGCAGACTAAACTGTCCCCACAATGAATATTTCACTCTGCAGCGGAGTGTGCCGGCCGCGGTGGCCGAGCGGTTCTAGGCGCCTCAGTCCGGAACCGTACGACTGCTACGTCACAGGTTCGAATCCTTCCTCGTGCATGTGTGTGTGTGATGTCCTCAGGTTAGTTAGGTTTAAGTAGTTATAAGTTCTAGTGGACTGATGACCTCAGATTTTAAGTCCCATAGTGCTCAGAGCCATTTGAACCTTTTGCAGCGGAGTGTGCTCTGATATGAAACTTGCTGGCAGATTAAAGCTGTGTGCCTGACCAGAAATCGAAACCGGGACCATTGCCTTTCATAGGCATGTGCTCATCGACTGAGCTACCCATGCACAACTCAACCCATCCTCACAGCTTTACTTCCACCAGTTATCTCCTACCTTCCAAACTACACAGAAAATTTCATTCTGGGAACATCCCCCAAGCTGTGGCTATTTCTCTGCAATAACCCGTCTCCGAGGAGTGCTGGTAATGCAAGTTTCGCAGAAAAATTTCTCTGAAGTTTGGAAGGCAGGAGATGAGGTGCTGGAGGAAACTAGGCTGTGAGAATGGGCCGTGAATCGTGTTTGGTTAGCTCAGTCAATGAGTACTTGCCCGTGGAAGACAAAGATCCCAGGTTTGATTACTGGTCTGGCATACAGTTATGATCTCCCAGGAAGTTTCAGGATAAACAGTGAACTATGGCATGTCTCACGACAGAAGACAAAGCTGGTACAGGCACAAGTGTTTCGGAGCACACCATTAAGAGAAAATAGACATGAATATTCGTATCAGACGACCAATACCTGTTTCTATGTTGACTCGGCGTTGTCAGTTACAGTTGCAGTGGACAAAGTCTCATTAAGACTTTACCCTATATCAGTGTAAACGTATAGCTTGGTGTCGGACGAATAAAGATTTTTTGATACACCAGGGCAATGGTAGTCTTCATTCAAGCGAACAACTACTCGAAATGTGCACAGCCCAACGGACTCAGAGCGATGGGAGCAGTATTACTGAATAGGAGACATTCACCGGGGTTTTCACGGGACTGTGGTATCAATACTGGAGAGACCGACGTTTTTCGCCCACTGTAACCGTGGCCGGAAAGTTGGTTTCTCCAGTATAGTTTTTTACGTTAGTACGCCGTACGACACTCAGAAAACTTTTGTGTGAACAGACTCCGGCCTCGGAAGCCTACGCAGTTATACTGTGTGAACATTATTGTGGAGCAACTGAATCACTCCGAACTTTCTGTCTTCCTCGACAGAGATGATATCCTCCATCAGGAGAACCACTCGTGTCAGAAGGCCAACCTCATTGGTTGGGGAGCGTGATAGTGAACTCCCACTGATGTCTTGGTTAGCAAATTTGCCTGATCTGAATCCGATGGAACACATTTGGGAAGTAATCCAGCTACAGCTCCCGCTTAAGCATTGGCATTTAATTTACTGGAATTCAGTCATTTTTCGACTCCGTGCCACGCTGTATTGCTTTCCAAGCTGGGGTCAACATGTTTTGGGTCATCACCTTCAAGAAGTAATCTACTTCGAAACATTTAGGCAGAAAGATAGATCGACAACGGTTAATAAGTGAAACAACACTTCAAAAAAGTGCACCCATCAGTAAATTTTAAACTCACAAAATGCAATCCCTAGCATTGTCAAAGTCGCAGAAATTTGAACATAAAAAGAATCACTAAGCAACCGTAATCATTGATGAAAGTAAATCTAGTTTAGAATGTTTGCTGAATGTTGCACTGAAAATAAAACGGAGACTTCGAGGATATTCTTTTGTCGAGACGTACTATTGCCTGAGGGATATACACTGACGACCCGAAACACTATGACCACCTGCTTAATAGTTTGTTTGCCCGTCTTTTGAACGAAACACATCACTGATTCCGCCTATCAGGGATCCGACATTTGGTGCTAGGTTTGTGGAGGTAGGTGGCATTAGGCGTCTATCGAGAGGCCATGTAATTTGCATTAAATATCGAGCCCCTGATTTGCTTATTCGGTAATGGCGCCCGATAGCGAGCAAGCTGGGTTCCATAGGATTTACATCAGGCGAATTTGGTCGCCTAGACGACCATTATACTGCTGAATGATGACATCGCCGTCGGGAAAGACGTCAAGCATGAAGTGGTGAAGCTGGTTCACAGCTCTTAGCGAGTCTTAGATTACTACCACAGGTCCCATGCAAGCGCAGGAGAATGTCTTCCATAGCATAATACTGCTTTCATCAGCATGCATCAGGGGCGCACTGCAAGTTTCGAGCCTCCTTTCGCCTCGATGATGGCGTTTGTGAAGACAAACATCGACGTAGTGTAGTAAAAATGTGTCTTACCCAAAGAGCCGACGCCTTTCCACTAGGGGTGGTCTGTTGCAGAGCTCCATGTTCAACAATGTACGATGAACTCTGTTCTTCGAAACATTTGTGCGTGCACCAGCATTGTTCTCTTTTTAGCAGAGATGCCACAGATCACCATCTATCTTACTTCACAGGGCAGTCACGGTTCCGATCCCCACGCTCTGTGAAGAGTCGTGGACGTCCAACCATTTAGCGCCTACTGATAGTTTCATTGTCCTTCTACCTCTTTCCGTAGATGATAACACAGTAGCACGCGAACATTCGACCAGCTACGCCGTTTTCGATACACTCTTTCACAGGCTCTGCTTAATAATACTCTGTCCTTTGTCAACGTCGCTTATCTCAAAGCATTTCCCCGTTTGCAGCCTGTATATTCCCTAGGATACTCACCGTCCGGGTTTGTTTCTTGTGTCAACGCGTCACGTGCGTGCAACGCCACGAGGTGGCGTCCAACGTCAAGGGTGGGCAGTGGTCACAATGTTTTGGTTTATCAATGTAAATCATGTATCACAGGAAATAGCTAAAAGAGAACAGTTATACACTACTGGCCATTAAAATTGCTACACCAAGAAGAAATGCAGATGATATACGGGTATTCATTGGACAAATATATTATACTAGAAGTGACATGTGATTACATTTTCACACAGTACCCAGAACAACCATCTCAGGCCGTAATAACGGCCTTGATACGCCTGGGCATTGAGTCAAACAGAGCTCGGATAGCGTGTACAGGTACAACTGCTCATGCAGCTTCAACATGATACCACAGTTCACCAAGAGTAGTGAATGACGTATTGTGACGAGCCAGTTGCTCCGCCACCATTGACCAGACGTTTTCAATTGGGGAGAGATCTGGAGAAAATGCTAGCCAGGGCAGCTGTCGAACATTTTCTGTATCCAGAAAGGCCCGCACAGGACCTGCAACATGCGGTCGTGCCGTATCCAGCTGAAATGTAGGGTTTCGCAGGGATCGAATGAACGGTAGGGCGACGGGTCGTAACACATCTGAAATGTAACGTCCACTGTTCAAAGTGCCGTCAATGCGAACAATAGGTGACCGAGACCTGTAACCAATGGCACCCCATACCATCTCGCCGGGTGATATGCCAGTAAGGCGATGACGAATACACGCTTCCAGTGTGCGTTCATCGCGATGTCGCCAAACACGGATGCGACCATCATGATGCTGTAAACAGAACCTGGATTCATCCGATAAAATGCCGTTTTGCCATTCGTGCACCCAGGTTCGTCGTTGAGCACACCGTCGCAGGCGCTCCTGTCTGTCATGCAGCGTCGAGGGTAACCGCAGCCATGGTCTCCGAGTTGACAGTCCAAGGTGCTGCAAACGTCGTCGAACTATTCGTGCATATGATTGTTGTCTTGCACTCTTCCCCATCTACTGACTCAAGGATCGAGACGTGGCTGCACGATCCGTTACAGCCATGCGGATAAGACGCCTGTCATCTCGACTGCTAGTGATACGAGGCCGTTGGGATCCAGCACGGCGTTCCGTATTACCATCCTGAACTCACCGATTCCATATTCTGCTAACAGTCATTTTATCTCGACCAACGAGAGCAGCAGTGTCACGATACGATAAACCGCAATCGCGATAGGCAACAATCCGACGTTTATCGAAGTCGGAAACGTGATGGTACGCATTTCTCCTCCTTACACGAGGCATCACAACAACGTTTCACCAGGCAACGCCGGTCAGCTGTTCTTTGTGTATGAGAAATCGGTTGGAAACTTTCCTCACGTCAGCACGTTGTAGTTGTCGCCACCGGCGGCAATCTTGTGTGAATGCTCTGGAAAGCTAATCATCTGCACAGCATCTTCATCCTGTCGGTGAAATTTCGCGTCTGTAGTACATCATGTTCGTGGTATAGCAATTGTAATGGCCAGTAGTGTATATTACATGCCTTGCGACTGGTTTAGATGACATCACTGATGCCACAGATCAGTGAGAAATAGCGATATTTAACTCTTGAACACAACAGTAGAAAGACAAAGCTGAAATGGTATTATTTCTGGTACACAGACGGCCCTACTTCAGACTGCTGCTTCAGCCAACAACAACATTTATGCGTTGAAGCTATTAAGTTACACAACGATATGGACTTCTTAAACGCCAGTTCAGTAGAGATATAATGTGAACACGAATCTACGATATGAGGCTAGGATTTATGAATTATGTGCCGTAAGAAGGAAATGCAACTGACAAAGTAAAAGATTCTGAACAGATGCGTGATTTTCCGTTATTTATAGAAGTCAGTAGACAATTAAACGAACTGTAGTTGAAATGAAAAACGAATTGCAATTGTTTCATGCTACACGAACATGTTAAAGCTTTTTCAGTAAACTAGACAGGATATCGGATTTAGTATAAAAAACCCTTTCCCATTTCCTACTCTAGCAATATTAAAAAACTGTGTGTTTGTTGTGGGGATGAACTGAGAGCATTAATAGAACAAATCGACTGAACACTACGCATCTGCGCGAGTTATATTTGGGACAGAGATCGTTTTGACTTCGAAATCGAAGGGTTCATATCCGCTACACATTTTCGACCGCTATTTGGCAATGTAAATAACGCGTCAGAAAATCACACTTGGGAATTATTAGGTTTGGAAAGGGACTGAAAGCGAAACACACTTTTATAACATTGCTTTCACGTATTTTGTATAAATTTTATGTGACAGAACTATACTACATCGACGGACAAACCGTTTTCTTTTCGTGCAAGCCATACAATGAATCAAAAATTCTAATAATAATATCAAAACCTCGTAATGTGCATGCAAATATCTTTAAGTTCTACTAACCTCAGTATAGTTGATTTTTCATTAATTCTTTAAGTCATTGCATTACCAAATCTCACCGAGGTATTTAGTCAGCGCTAAAATGCTACAGAAGGGCTCAATAAAGTATAACTAAGGACGTAATGAGAAACATGATGTTCATCACGAATATCTTTACTCATGAAAATCCAAGATATCACTTTCGAATATGAGTCATTAACGTATTTTCTCCAAACTGTTGTCGTTATCGTCTTTATTCCGAAAGCTCGTTTGATGTAGTTCACTCTCGTAGTTATCCTATGCAAGCCACTTCATCTCTGAGTAACTAACGGAACCGACATCCATTTAAATTTGCTTCCTCTAGTCTAGCCTAGGCACCTCTCTACAAATTTTAGCTTTTCACTTCCTATCCATTACCAAACTAACGTTCCCTCACTGCCCCATTCTTTTAGTCAGGTTGTGGCACAAATTTCTATTTTTTCCCCCTTAATTCGATTCAGTGCTTCATTAGTTACCCGATCTACCCATCTACTCTTCAGTAATCTCCAGTACCACTATATTTCGGAACGTTCTGATTTCTTCTTCTCCGAGCTGCTCATCGTCGCGTTTCAGTTCCGTACATAGCTACATTCCAGACAAATATCTTCATAAAACGCTTCATATCACTTACTTTGTTAATCGATGTTAACAAATTCCTCTTTTTCAGCAATGCTTTCCTTGCTACATCCAGTTTGTATTTTATATCTTCCTTTCTCCCTACTTCGGCCGCTATCATCCATACTCGAAGCAAAGAAAAAAAATAAATAAAAATAATAAATAAATAAAACAGGCACCACGAAGGAATTATCCGGTGTGGACGGAAAGCGGCATATACGAAGTACATGTACAGATAAACAAATGGTTAAAGTTTCAGAAAAATTGGGTGATTTATTCAAAAGAAAGAACTTCACGAATTGAGCAAGTCAGTAACGCGATGGTCCACCTTTGGCCCTTACACAAGGATTTATTTGGCTTGATTGGTTTATAGAGTTCTTTTTTATTTATTTAATCGTATGGCTAGGGCCCCCCGTCGAGCAGACCGTTCGCCGGGTGCCGGTCTTTCAATTTGACGCCACTTCGGTGACCTGCAGTCTATGAGTATGATAGGATGACGATGAGGACAGCACAACACCCAGTCCCTGGGCGGACAAAATTCCCCGACCCAGCCGGGAAACGAGTCCGGGCCCAGAGGATTGACAATCCGTCACGCTGACCTTTCAGCTACCGGGGGCGGACAAAAGAGTTCTGAAGGATATCGTATCAAATTTTGTACTATCACCCTAGATCCCGCAAAATCCTGAACTTCTTGGAGGGCCCAGCCCATAATGCTCGAAATTCTCCAGTTGGGAAAGGTCTGGCGACCTCGCTGGCCACGGAAGCATTTGGCAAGCACGAAGACAAGTATTAGAAACTCTCGCCGTGTGCAGAACGGCATTGTCTTGCTGAAATGGAAGCCCATGAGTGGTTGCAATGAAGGACAACAAAACGGGGTGTTGGATAGAGCCGACGTACCGCTGAGCTGTATGGGTGTCGCGGATGACAACCAGAGGGGTCATGTTATGAAATTAAATGTCACCCTAGATCATCAGTCCTGGTTGTCGGACCTGATGGCGGGTGACTGTCAGGTTGGTATCCTCCGCTGATTTCAGGTGTGCCGCAGGGGAGTGTCGTATGACCGTTGATATTCACAATATACCTTGTGTATAACATCGGAAGTTCACTGAGGCTTTTTGAGGATGATGCTGTAGTATATATCGAGAGGTTGTAGCAATGAAAAATTGTACTGAAATGCAAGAGGATCTGCAACGAACTGACGCATGGTGCAGGGAATGGCAATTGAATCTCAGTGTAGATAAGTGTAATGTGCTGCGAATGCATGGCAAGAAAGATCCTTTATCATTTAGCTACAATATAGCAGGTCAGCAACTGGAAGCAGCTAATTCCATAAATTATTTGGGAGTAGGCATTAGGAGTGATTTAAAATGGAATGACCATATAAAATTAATCTTCGGGTAAAGCAGATGCCAGACTGAGATTCATTGGAAGAATCCTACGGAAATGCAGTCCGAAAACAAAGGAAGTAGGTTACAGTACCCTTGTTCGCCCACTGCTTGAATACTGCAGATAAGGTTGACAGAAGAGATAGAGAAGATCCAACGGAGAGCAGCGCGCTTCGTTACAGGATCATTTAGTAATCACGAAAGCGTTACGGACATGATAGATAAACTTCAGTGGAAGACTCTGGAAGAGAGACGCTCAGTAGCTCGGTTCGGGCTTTTGTTGAAGTTTCGAGAACACACCTTCACTGAGGAGTCAAGCAGTATATTGCTCCCTCCTACGTATATCTCGCGAAGAGACCATGAGGATAAAATCAGAGACATTAGAGCCCACACAGAGGCATACCGACAATCTTTCTTTCCACGAAACATACAAGACTGGAATAGAGGGGAGATCCGATAGAGGTACTCAAGGTACCCTCCGCCACACGCCGTCAGCTGGCATGCGGAGTATGGATGTAGATGTAGATGTAGATATCCTCAGAAGGACATCCAGCAACTGTATTCATCAATGCCAAACCGCGTAACTGCTTGCATGAGAGCTGGAAATGGACCACCGTGTTATTGACTTGCTCAGTTTATGGAGATCTTTGTCTAGAATAAATCATCCAGTTTTTCTTTTGTTTATTTGTACATGCACGTCACCTCTATCAATGTTCGTCGCATTGGAATAACTCCTTCGTGGTGCGTAGTTTTTTCCCTTAGAGCGTTTTCTGCTACCCAAATAGTAAAACGCATCTACTGCTTTTAGTGTCTATTTCTTAAGCTAATTCTCTCAGAACTGCATGATTTAATTATAGTACACTCATTACCATTGAGCCGTGCATGGCACGCCGTCTTACCATTTGGTATTTTACACCCTGTTTTAACATATTTGCATCTCACCACATTGATTTAAATTACTGGCGTTAATGAGTTGCTGTTTTGCCTGACCGTCATCGGCAATAGTAGCGCGTATCGATGTATCCCCTCTGATAGGGATATTTGCTCGGCTGCTATTACTTCCCGTTTGTCATCTGTCGTGGAGTCAGTCGGAACGTGCGAGGAGGAGAGTTCACGGCTGCAGTTCGGGTCGTGAGTTGGGGCCTGGCAGTCAGTTGCAACGCTTCTGGAGCGCACCCCTGGCCAGCCAGTCGCCGGCTTGCAGGAGCAGTGGGACCTGCGTGGACATCGGTCGCCCGACCGTTGCCGCCACGCACCACTTACGCCGGGCCTGACTTTCGGTAGATTGTTGGTCGGTCGGTTGGTCCGAGAACATCTCCGTGAGGCGTAGCCGACTGGGCCACTGGCGGTCTCTGTGCAGTGTCGGAGTCTGTTTGGAGCTGTCCGATCGGTACGAGCATCGTCGCTCGCCGACCCAGGCCTTGAAGGTTGAGTGGTTTTGAGCATTACGTTGTTGGTTCCGGCGTTGCTGTTGTGGAGGTTTTCCTGTGAGCAACAACGGGTGAAGTGGTCGAGATAGCCGCCGTCAGGTGGAACTGATCAAATTAATTTACCCACAGTGAAGTGCACCAGCGGAATTTTATGCCTTGTGGCCGTTAGTGTTCTGGTTACTTGCCTTGGCCGCTAACGTAGTTTTAGGCAGTGTCTTTTCCTCACCTGTTATTGGTGCCCAACATGATGTGTAGTTTAGGCAGCTCAGTTCACATCCTCGTTTGTTTGGAGCTCTTGCTAGGGGAATGATGTGTGTCGCCATCGGTCGTCCGATACCGAACCTTGAGGCGAGGCGTAATTAGTCGGGTTGTCAGATGGATCCCAGGTAAGTTCACAACAAGGAAAAAGCGCACACACATCGCTGAAGACTGCAGCAAACGCAACACCCTTCGAAACACTTGCAGTGTCTTAAGTGCCCCCAACGCTATGCCACATATTGAGGAAACACCGCAAACATTCACTTTCCACAATTTAGGATATTAAATACGTACAAAAGCGGCTTTCCGCACGCTCAGTCAGACATATCAAAATAAAAATTTAGCTCAGCAGAAGAGTGTGCGCTGATTCGAAACTTCCTGGCAGATTAAAAGTGTGTCCGTCCGAGACTCGAACTCGGGACCTTTGTCTTTCGCGGGAAAATGCTCTACCCATTTTTTAAAGATTTCGTTACCTCATGTTGTTCGTTAATGCCCGTTGTATTTGCTGATGGCGGACGTCCCATGACACCCGTTCAAATTCATCGTTGATCCATTCACTCAGTTTTTTTTTTTTTTTTTTTTTTTTTTATTACAGACAGGCGTTAACCCTCTGACCGAACACGCTGAGCTACCGTGTCGGCTATCGACTGAGCTACTCACACAAGACCCACAAACAATCCTCACAGCTTTACTTCCGCCAGTACCTCGTCTCCTACCTTCAAAACTTCACAGAAGCTCTTCTGCGAACCTTGCTGAACCAGCTGTAGGGACGGAGCGTGAGTCGTGCTTGGGTAGGTCAGTCGGTAGAGCACTTGTCCGCGAATGGCCAAGGTCCTGAGTTCGAGTCTCGTTCCGCCACATAATCTTCCAGGATAATCTGCCAGGAAGTTTCAGACAGAGAGATTCTGTCTGCAGTCTATTTAGCGACCCATCTGTGAACAGTGTAATGTGACTTTTTCTTCAACGTGTTTAAGTTATACACTGGTCGTATATTGCCATGTTCTGTTATTCCTCATTCTTCTTCGGTTTACTCCCAATCCAGAATGAGTGTTCATTAGACAGCTCATTCAGTTCAACTCATCCTGTAATTCTTCTTCATTTTTACTGAGGATAGCAATGTCATCAGAGAATCTTGAGATTGAAGTCCTTTCACCCTGAATTTGTTTCACTCCTCAGACTCTCTTTAATTTCCAGCACTGCTTCTTCGATGCATAGATTGAACCATACAGACGAAAAATTAGAGCCCTGTCTTATATCCTTTCTGATCCAACCAATTGCGTTCTTATTTTTCTCTTTTGGCTCTCGTACATATTGTGCACTGTCAGTTTTTCCCTACACTTCAAACCAATTTTCAAGAGATTTCGAACGTATTAAATCATTTTACATTGTAGAACGCTATCTTGGGTCGTGCTTCCTTTATCAAACGCAGCGTCAGGGCTGACTCTTCTGTACCCTTTCCTTCACTAAAGCCAAATTGACCTTCAATTCACAGTTCCTCAGTCTTCTTTTCATTCTTCTGTATATTGTTCTTGTCAGCAGGTTGAATGCATGAGCTGTTAACCTCGGATAATACTGTCTAGACACTCAGAGATTCTACACAGCCAACCTAAATGCGTTTACATATTTAGCAATATTTTGTCAGAAATTCACACACTGTGGCCGTGACTGTGTGATGACACTCGTCACTATACAGAAAAAGGATAAGAATTACTGCACCAATCCTTTATTAGTAATGCTATCTATTAAAGAAAATATTGTCGGTCCTGGTTTAAATCTCACAGCTTCATTATCGCATGGCTGTTCCTTTTATTTAAATGAATAGTAAACTTGAACAGCCATTTGATGATGAACCTGCCAGTTCGAAACCAATAACGGCAGTGTTTGTTTTAATAAATAGCATTTACTTCATTGGCTGGTATATGTTTCTTTTTACTTTTTTATACCCTGTTATATATTCATATACCTATATCCGTTAATTAAAACCATACATGTACACACAAATGCGGCCGTAGATGAAGGATATAGTAGCTACAGGATTTCGCTCGCAGAAGGTCACTGAAGTTCACTGTCCAATGTACATACGCCTCCGCAAATGTCGCGAGAATTGCAAAAGTGAATGTTATTTTTAATTTTGTTAATAGTTTAATTTGATAATGCCTTATTTTTTTGCAGCATGCACCATGAATGTCGTTAAACTTCTGCAAAATATTAAATGTAAACCACAAGTGTAACAATGAGCACTAAAAGATTAAAAATATTTGTTGTTTATCGTAGGCGTGTCGACTTTTATATGTGAAAAGTGGCAATGAGTCAGTATATTCAGCAGGGAAAAATAAGGTAGAAGACATAGAACTGGCTCAGTCAGATTTTGGACTGATTCAATGGATTAGTGAATGACATACGTTTCCGCAAACCAAATCTCTGAAATAATTTTTATACTTTTTAAATTTATTTATTCTGGCATAATTAGGACCTTAACACTTTCTTTTGATCTAACCAAGTAATACATAACGGGAAGTCAAATCATAACAATGCATGTGGAAAAAAAGTGAGTAAATTGTTCATTATTTCAAAATTAATCGCCGTAACTGTTCATACGTATAATCCACTGTAAAATAAGACGGTCAATACCTTCATGAAAAATCTTTTGCGGTTGCCTATGGAACTATGACACTAACCAGGATGCATCTCTTCATCCGAAGCAAATCGACGCATGGGGTGACACCAAGGCTGATAGAGGACGCATAAAGGTTTCCCAGCAAAATTTCTGCAGAGTTGTCGAAACAACCTTGGCAACATGTCGGCGGACATTATCCTGCACCAGAATGATACCATTCGTTAAAATTCCTGGGCGTTTGGGCTTGATGGTGTGATTCAACTTTTGCAAAGAGTGCATTAATTTTGGCGCCGTGTTACAGAAATTCAATGTTTAGCAGGCCCTTGCAGTCAAATAAAAAGGCCATCATGACTTTCCCGAAGATGGCGCGCCCGTGGCTTTGACTACGCTGCCAAAGTCTGGCTTCGTAGTCCTTATATATTCCCCACACATTCTTGATCTCTCCCCATACGATTTCCATATTGTTGTAGCCCTGAAGAAAGATATCCGTAGCTGTCTATTTGCTTCTGACGAAGAAATGCACGCCGGGGTACAATCATCGTTCCGAAAGAGACTGCAAACATTTTTCCACGAACACATTAACTGAATTGTCTCACAGAAAATAAATGCGTTAACAGTTATGGCGATTAATTTTGAAATAATGAACTTTTTTTCTTACTTCTCGTTGTGATTTGACTGCCCATTACACAGAAGCGTGACATAGCTTTAGACATTATTTAATGATTTTCAGCAAATTCTTAACATACCTAACGGAAGCATTCTTCCCACTAGAAGAAACAAGACACACCTGATGAAGAAAATGAATAAGACAGGCATCCCACTACAGAATCAGTGATGCTGTTACTCCAGTGAATATGAGACAACATGGATCACAGTTACAAAGATTTCACCCCTTGTAAATATTGTCTGTTAACTCTGATGGCGTGGGTATCTTAAAGGTACGACACTGTGCCGAGAAGTAATTCGAGGCTGTGTTTCAAAACAAGGGTGGTCTGATTACCTGTGTGTTGTACTGTTTATATTGTAACAGCCGATAGGCCAAAGTTCAGTAGAAAGTTGATTAATTCGATACTAGCCAACAATATAACATTATGGCTTCGATAACTGTGACGAGTACAGAGACATGATTTTCTTGCTGGCTGCATGGCATGACTTTTCACAGCAGCTGTTGTCTGCTTTATATCTACCAAAGAGGGATTTCAAACACTGGAAGACTTCCGATCAAATAAGGCGGGAGCGAAAGGTGACATTCCTTCGGAACTTATAAAATCATTGAGAGTAGGAGAGTAGTGCCAACGGCGCTAAGCAGTGAGAGTTCTGGATCAGGAAATGCATCACATCTGGTGATAAGGTAATGTTGTAACTCATCAACAGCAGTTATCCAATGGTCATACTGGGCAGGATAATGATCTTATTTCAAGATCAGTGATAATGAGGGTATCACATTACACGTCCAGCGTCAGGCTAGAGGTGAAGCGATTGGGCAAGGTACATCCAAGATCACCTCCTATCTCCCTCCCCCTCCCCCCAGGCGTAAACACGCATTTGAATATAGTATACTCAGCGTCATCCGCACACCTGTACCCCCCCCCCCCACCTCACACACACACACACACACACACACACACACAGGCATGCCTATTGCCCATAGAAGTGAGGCACTGTCAGTTCTAGATGGTCTTGACACTAACACTGAGTGTCAGGTTGCTCGTCTTGCCCAATCAGACTTCACGCTTCCCTTCTCCTCTGGACTAGTAAGATTCAAGTTCTTTTTGTCATCCTTCATAATTACAGGAAATTCGTTGGATGCAGTAATCTTGGTCTTTGAATCATATTGATAGGATTACTATGAGGTGTCCAGGACTACCCACCACCTGCCGCAAGAATAAGAAGACATGTTGTTTGTTGTGGTCTTCAGTCCTGAGACTGGTTTGATGCAGCTCTCCATGCTACTCTATCCTGTGCAAGCTTTTTCATCTCCCACTGCCTACTGCAACCTACATCCTTCTGAATCTGCTTAGTGTATTCATCTCTTGGTCTCCCTCTACGATTTTTACCCTCCACGCTGCCCTCCAATACTAAATTTGTGATCCCTTGATGCCTCAGGACATGTCCTACCAACCGATCCCTTCTTCTGATCAAGTTGTGCCACAAACTTCTCTTCTCCCCAATCATATTCAATACTTCCTCATTAGTTATGTGATCTACCCATTTAATCTTCAGCATTCTTCTGTAGCACCACATTTCGAAAGCTTCTATTCTCTTCTTGTCCAAACTATTTATCGTCCATGTTTCACTTCCATAAATGGCTACACTCCATACAAATACTTTCAGAAACGACTTCCTGACACTTAAATCTATACTCGATGTTAACAAATTTCTCTTCTTCAGAAACGCTTTCCTTGCCATTGCCAGCCTACATTTTATATCCTCTCTACTTCGACCATCATCAGTTATTTTGCTCCCCAAATAGCAAAACTCCTTTACTACTTTAAGTGCCTCATTTCCTAATCTAATTCCCTCAGCATCACCCGACTTAATTAGACTACATTCCATTATCCTTGATTTGCTTTTGTTGATGTTCATCTAATATCCTCCTTTCAAGACACTGTCCATTCCCTTCAACTGCTCTTCCAAGTCCTTTGCTGTCTCTGACAGAATTACAATGTCATCGGCGAACCTCAAAGTTTTTATTTCTTCTCCCGGAATTTTAATACCTACTCCGAATTTTTCTTTTGTTTCCTTTACTGCTTGCTCAATATACAGATTGAACAACATCGGGGAGAGGCTACAACCCTGTCTTACTCCCTTCCCAACCACTGCTTCCCTTTCATTTCCCTCGACTCATATAACTGCTATCTGGTTTCTGTACAAATTGTAAATAGCCTTTCGCTCCCTGTATTTTACCCCTGCCACCTTTAGAATTTGAAAGAGAGTATTCCAGTCAACATTGTCAAAAGCTTTCTCTAAGTCTACAAATGCTAGAAACGTAGGTTTGCCTTTCCTTAATCTTTCTTCTAAGATAAGTCGTAAGGTCAGTATTGCCTCACGTGTTCCAGTGTTTCTACGGAATCCAAACTGATCTTCCCCAAGGTTGGCTTCTACTAGTTTTTCCATTCGTCTGTAAAGAATTCGTGTTAGTATTTTGCAGCTGTGACTTATTAAGCTGATAGTTCGGTAATTTTCACATCTGTCAACACCTGCTTTATTTGGGATTGGATTTATTATATTCTTCTTGAAGTCTGAGGGTATTTCGCCTGTTTCATACATCTTGCTCACCAGATGGTAGAGTTTTGTCAGGACTGGCTCTCCCACGGCCGTCAGTAGTTCTAATGGAATATTGTCTACTCCGGGGGCCTTGTTTCGACTCAGGTCTTTCAGTGCTCTGTCAAACTCTTCACGCAGTATCATATCTCCCATTTCATCTTCATCTACATCCTCTTCCATTTCCATAATATTGTCCTCAAGTACATCGCCCTTGTATATACCCTCTATATACTCCTTCCACCTTTCTGCTTTCCCTTCTTTGCTTAGAACTGGGTTTCCATCTGAGCTCTTGATATTCATACAAGTCGTTCTCTTATCTCCAAAGGTCTCTTTAATTTTCCTGTAGGCGGTATCTATCTTACCCCTAGTGAGATAGGCCTCTACATCCTTACATTTGTCCTCTAGCCATCCCTGCTTAGCCATTTTGCACTTCCTGTCGATCTCATTTTTGAGACGTTTGTATTCCTTTTTCCCTGCTTCATTTACTGCATTTTTACATTTTCTCCTCTCATCAATTAAATTCAATATCTCTTCTGTTACCCAAGGATTTCTACTAGCCCTCGTCTTTTTACCTACTTGATCCTCTGCTGCCTTCACTACTTCATCCCTCAAAGCTACCCATTCTTCTTCTACTGTATTTATTTCCCCCATTCCTGTCAATTGCTCCCTTATGCTCTCCCTGAATCTCTGTACAACCTCTGGTTCTTTTAGTTTATCCAGGTCCCATCTCCTTAAATTCCCACCTTTTTGCAGTTTCTTCAGTTTTAATCTACAGGTCATAACCAATAGATTGTGGTCAGAGTCCACATCTGCCCCTGGAAATGTCTTACAATTTAAAACATGGTTCCTAAATCTCTGTCTTACCATTATATAATCTATCTGATACCTTTTAGTATCTCCAGGGTTCTTCCATGTATACAACCTTCTTTCATGATTCTTAAACCAAGTGTTAGTTATGATTATGTTGTGCTCTGTGCAAAATTCTACCAGGCGGCTTCCTCTTTCATTTCTGTCCCCCAATCCATATTCACCTACTATGTTTCCTTCTCTCCCTTTTCCTACACTCGAATTCCAGTCACCCATGACTATTAAATTTTCGTCTCCCTTCACAATCTGAATAATTTCTTTTATTTCATCATACATTTCTTCAATTTCTTCGTCATCTGCAGAGCTAGTTGGCATATAAACTTGTACTACTGTAGTAGGTGTGGGCTTCGTATCTATCTTGGCCACAATAATGCGTTCACTACGCTGTTTGTAGTAGCTTACCCGCATTCCTATTTTCCTATTCATTATTAAACCTACTCCTGCATTACCCCTATTTGATTTTGTGTTTATAACCCTGTAGTCACCTGACCAGAAGTCTTGTTCCTCCTGCCACCGAACTTCACTAATTCCCACCATATCCAACTTCAACCTATCCATTTCCCTTTTTAAATTTTCTAACCTACCTGCCCGATTAAGGGATCTGACATTCCACGCTCCGATCCGTAGAATGCCAGTTTTCTTTCTCCTGATAACGACATCCTCTTGAGTAGTCCCCGCCCGGAGATCCGAATGGGGGACTATTTTACCTCCGGAATATTTTACCCAAGAGGACGCCATCATCATGTAACCATACAGTAAAGCTGCATGCCCTCGGGAAAAATTACGGCTGTAGTTTCCCCTTGCTTTCAGCCGTTCGCAGTACCAGCACAGCAAGGCCGTTTTGGTTATTGTTACAATGCCAGATCAGTCAATCATCCAGACTGTTGCCCTTGCAACTACTGAAAAGGCTGCTGCCCCTCTTCAGGAACCACACGTTTGTCTGGCCTCTCAACAGATACCCCTCCGTTGTGGTTGCACCTACGGTACGGCTATCTGTACCGTTGAGGCACGCAAGCCTCCCCACCAACGGCAAGGTCCATGGTTCATATTAAGTACAATATCTCCTCCCTCTCAAAATTGTCATTTTATAGTTGTTAGGTAAATTTTTGCAATTTTACCTATTTTCCAAATACCTACACCTCCATCCTAAGATCGACGTAAATGAGATGTTAACCAACTACTCCTTTGCCTTATTTAAGAAATTACGTTAATATCCTGAGTTACTCAATTTCTGCAATGCATTTTATAATACACTACTGGCAATATATTAAATGTTAAACAAATTACGCCGATATTCCACGTTAAAGAACGAATACACTCTTGCAGAGACTTAGGCGTTAAACAAATATTACATAACGGCATGTAAACAAATAAACTCTTGCTATACACCACTCTACGTCAAGCCTGCATTACTAGTTTGTGCATGTGTGTGACATCATAGGCTGTGTGTTAAAAGAAACGTGTTGTCTAATTGGTACAACGTTGTAGTATAATGACCTCACGATACATTCTGCAAATTCTCGGTTAATATTAACAAAATTATGAAGTAAGACACTTTGACGATACAGTGCGTATACGTTAATGATGTCAGAGCAAATTCTGTGAGCACTCCGAAAAGCTATCGTAATTATGTTGAGTTCCTCCTGCTTTCAGAGACTCTCAAACGAAAGATGCACATAAGTATGGTCCACACAATGGAAGATTGCCAAGTATTTAACACCCCGCTAAATTTACACTTTGAACAATTGCCCCCACGACCACTGCAAAACGAAATTAAGAAAAATGTAAGGGAACATCCCAGCATTCATGTGCCACCACGCAGACAATCGCCGGCCCGAGTGGCCGAGCGGTTCTGAGTGCTACAGTCTGGAACCGAGCGACCGCTACGGTCGCAGGTTCGAATCCTGCCTCGGGCATGTATGTGAGTGATGTCCTTGGGTTAGTTAGGTTTAAGTAGTTCTAAGTTCTAGGGGACTGATGACCTCAGAAATTAAGTCCCATAGTGCTCAGAACCATTTGAACCATTTTGAGCAGACAATCAGCATCGATAGAGTCGGCCCGGCAGGAACTGCTGCTATAAGCCGAACTTGACATGTGACACGTCTGTTAGGCTAGGCAACACTCCACGTTGTTGCTGCCGTCGCCACCACCACCACCAACACCACCACCACGAACGAGGGACCACAGCCCGTCCTGTCTCCCTATCATATGGTAGGAATGGTAAGGAAATTCAGTTTATTTATTTAACTACCAATAAAACTCTCTTACACACTACTGGCCATTAAAATTGCTACACAAAGAAAAAATGCAGATGATAAACGGGTGTTCATTGGACAAGTATATTATACTAGAACTGACATGTGATTACATTTTCACGCAATTTGGGTGCATAGATCCTGAGAAATAAGTACCCAGAACAACCACCTCTGGCCGTAATAACGGCCTTGATACGCCTAGGCATTGAGTCAAACAGAGCTTGGATGGCGCGTACCTGCAGCTTCAACACGATACCACAGTTCATCAAGAGTAGTGACTGGCGTATTGTGACGAGTCAGTTGCTCGGCCACCATTGACCAGACGTTTTCAGTTGGTGACAGATCTGGAGAATCTGCTGACCAGGGTAGCAGTAGAACATTTTCTGTATCCAGAAAGGCCCGTGCAGGACCTGCAACATGCGGTCGTGCATTATCCTGCTGAAATGTAGGGATCGAATGAAAGGTAGAGCCACGGGTCGTAACACATCTGAAATGTCACGTTCACTGTTCAAAGTGCCGTCAATGCGAACAAGAGGTGACCGAGACGTGTAACCAATGGCACCCCATACCATCACTCTGTGTGATACGCCAGTATGGCGATGACGGATACAAGCTTCCAATGTGCGTTCATCGCGATGTCGCCAAACACCTGGATTCATCCGAAAAAATGACGTTTTGCCATTCGTGCACCCAGGTTCGTCGTTGAGTACACAATCGCAGGCGCTCCTGTCTGTGATGCAGCCATGGTCTCCGAGCTGAAAGTCCATTCTGCTGGAAACGTCGTCGGACTGTTCGTGCAGATGGTTGTGGTGTTGCAAACGTCCCCATCTGTTGACTCAGGGATCGAGACGCGGCTCCACGGTGCGTTACAACCGTGCGGATAAGATGCCTGTCATCTCGACTGCTAGTGATACGAGGCCGTTGGGATCCAGCACGGCGTTCCGTATTACCCTCCTGAGCCCATCCATTGCATATTCTGCTAACAGTCATTGGATCCCGACCAACGCGAGCAGCAATGACGCGATACGATGAACAGCACTCGCGATAGGCTACAACCCGACCTTTACCAAAGTCGGAAACGTGATGGTCCGCATTTCGCCTCCTTACACGAGGGATCACAACAACGGTTCACCAGGCAACGCCGGTCAGCTACTGTTTGTGTATGAGAAATCGGTTGGAAACTTTCCTCATGTCAACACGTTGTAGGTGTCGCCACCGGCGCCAACCTTGTGTGAATGCTCTGAAAAGCTAATCATTTGCATGTCACAGAATCTTCTTCCTGTTGGTTAAATTTCGCGTCTGTAGCACGTCATCTTCGTGGTGTAGCAATGGCCAGTAGTGTACTTTCCAGAAGCAAGAATAATCGCATCCCTACATTACTCTTTACTGGTATCATGGATGGTTTACGGGAGTCTGCCATAATGTGAAATATTCCAGCAGGATCCTTCCACCCATGAGAAGCCTCCCCTCCACTCATCTCTCTTTGGACCAATAAGAATCGAGCTCCTCTCCCACCTCTCACTTTTATTACTAGAGCAAATGGGTGGTGGTAACTTCCCATAGGAAGTGGATTATCATGAAACACCAACAGTAGCAGGGATCAGTCAGCGCTCCTCTCGCAGAATAAAAAAAGGCTTGTAAGTACAATTATTTTGCCACAACACGATTTTTAAAAATATAAAACTTTGCTACACACCAAATCTATATGATCCATTATTAATGTGTTTACAAACGAGAACATTGATTATTTGACAGAAATACAATAATTTAATGATGCCACGATGAGCTTTGTAAGCACTACAAACCATGACCTCCTTCCACCCAAGCAGTATTCCAAAATATATTCTGAAATACACACGAGTTACTTAAATATTTAATAAATTACGTCATGCGTTATTTAATAACGAATAACCAATTGCTAACAACCAAGTGTAACTTAATACGACGCTTTTAGTACGCGACATCTTTGTGTTGGAAAACAATGGCATAAAAATACAATGTACAAACAGGTATCGCTACTTAGATTATTTTGACTCCACGCTTGAGCTTCTCGACAACACACATGCATTGACTGACTACCAATATCTGCAGGGCAACGGTCAAACGGCTACTCCCAGAAGTCTTTCCCTCTATGCTCTGTCTACTCTCCGAGCAGGACAAATGTTTTGAGATGCCATTAACGATAATTATGCTTTCAATTATCACTTGGTAGTGGAAGCAGAGCTTGATAAGGCCAACAGTAGGCCGCCAGTCGACATGATCTGCAGCAGAGTAATACGCAAAATGTACTAAAGACACACTACTATTACTGACTTCGTATCTCTTTAAATCTTGGAGAATTACGCAAATGTTCTCGTCTATGAAGCGGGAAACGCTTTGACGTCCGTATACACTATTTCCTCGATGTTTATTTCGATAACACTTGTTGATAATACCCTCGCTGATTTACATTTCAGGTAATCACATTACTTTGTAGTTTGTGAGGTTTCTTGCATCCATCTAGAACATGCACTTAGGAAACTGTTTGGTCGCAGTAAAATAATTGCTTTTTTGCGGAAACGAGGAAATATTGTAACACATCCCTTATGTACCAAAGGATAACTCTGTAGAGGCCTTTCTATAAATCAGCCACATAATGCTACATCACATAATTTGTTACCAGTAGGTTTGATCAACACGGTTGAAATCCCTGTAGAGAACACGAAGCGCTTTTCGCGAAAAAACTACGTAGAAAATTTAGAAAACTGACACTTGTAGCTACCTACGGAATATACATTCTGCGTATGAACCATGTAATTAAGAGAAATTAGAACTCGTACAGAAGCAGTCGTTTTATTCCTTGCTCTATATGCGAGATGCACAAGGTATACTTCACCATGCATCATACGGTGGCTTGCGGTTTGTATGTAAAAGTAGACGTGTTCTGAAAAGTAAGGATTCATAACCAGAAGAGACGTCATGTTCATGTGATCAACTTATAAACAAAATTGACTACATTTCGGACTAGCATTACATACACTATGTGATCGAAAATATCCGGACACCTGGCTGAAAATGACCAACAAGTCCGTGGCGCCCTCCATCGGTAATGCTGGAATTCAATATGGTGTTGGCCCACACATAGCCAAGAGGACAGCTTCCATTCTCGCAGGCATACGTTCAATCATGTGCTGAAAGGTTACTTGGGGAATGACAGCCCATTGTTCAAGGAGTGCTGCACTGGGGAGAGGTATCGATGTCGGTCGTTGAGGCCTGGCAGGAAGTCGGCGTTCCAAAACATCCCAAAGGTATTGTATAGGATTCAGTTCAGGACTCTGTGCAGGGATGTTACTGTCGTGTAACTACTCCGCCGCAGGCCGTACATTATGAAGAGGTGCTCGATCGTGTTGGAAGAAGCAATCTGCAACCCCTAATTGCTCTTCAACAGTGGGAAGCAGGAAGATGCCGTGCAAATCAACACGGGGTGCAAGTCCCCTCCATGAAAAACACGACCACACCATAACACCACCGCCTCCGAATTTTACTGTTGACGCTGCACACGCTGGCAGATGACGTTCACTGGGCATTCACCATACCCACACCCTCCCATCGAATCCCCTCATTGTGTACCGTGATTCGTCACTCCACACAACGTTTTTCCACTGGTCAATCGTCAAATATTTACGCTCCTTACACCAAGCGAGGCGTCGTTTGTCATTTAACGGGATGATGTGTGGCTTATGAGCAGCCACTCGACCATGATATCCAAGTTTTCTCACCTCCCGCTTATCGGTCGTAGTACTTGGGGATCCTGATGCAGTTTGGAATACCTGTGTGATGTTCTGGATAGATGTCTGCCTATTACACTTTACGACCAACTACCGGCGGTCTCTGTCAGTCAACAGACAGGGTCGGCCTGTAGGCTTTTGTGCTAAGCGTGTCCCTTCACGTTTCCACTTCACTGTATCATTGGAAACAGTGGACCTATGGATGTTTAGGAGTGTGGAAATCTTGCGTACAGACGTATGACACAGGTGACACCCAATCACCTGACCACGTTCGAAGTCCGTGAGTTCTGCGGAGCGCTCCATTCTGCTCTCTCACGTTGTCAAATGACTACGAGGTGGCTGAGATGGAGTACCTGGCAGTAGGTGGCAGCACAATGCACATAATATTTAAAAAAACGTATGTTTTTGGGGGTGTCCGGACACTTTTGATGACATTGAAAAAGCGTGAAGAAGCTCCCACATGTGTGCAAGACTAGCGTTTGTTTGCCGGTTAAGTCTGATAGTCGCTCCGTCATACGCAAATGGAAACCTTGGACTGGCTTCCCATCTCCACAGTAAAGGTTTGCATGGAAGAGCAACAGCATAGTTCTCGCAAAAATCAGCTGAATATTTATTAGGGAATATACGTTTGAGGTAGGCCGCACAGTACTTCAGTCGCACCAGATATCTATTAATCCTACTTGGCAAGAGTCTCAGGGTGACAAGAAAATCTGGTAACCTGGTGTATTTTTATGTAGCACACCATGAATAACGTGCTTGAAAATTCGAATAATTTCCTAAAACGTGAGATGCAGACGAAAAATAATAATAGATAAGACTGATTACCACAAGAATCATAAGGTGTTTGGAAATTCCCATTACAGAGTTCTAGGCAGTGAGTAGATAGTATTTTAAATACGAACCCTTGCCCAGAAAAGTATCATTTCTGTTCTACGATGGTTTCATTTCAGATGTTTAACACATCCAGTTCTGCTTGAAGAATTTAATTAGGCGTGACGCAGTACAGCCATTAGGTAACAATTCGAAAGCAAACATAACGAAACATCCTTTTGTCACTTAATGACATTTACGTATGAACACTTAAACATACGTTTATACATTATTCCAAAAACAAAAAAAAGAGCCCAGCATATTTTACATACAGGACAGTACCGATTTAAGGCACTGGCTCGATGTAGTGACCACCAACGTTGTTAAAGACATCGTACCTACGAAGCCTGTTCTGATACATTCTCTTCATCCCATCCGCTGTCTCTTCTTATTTATGACATTGTTCTTTTCCTTTTCTCTATGTCTTTGTTTTTCACATATATTTTAAAGGCGGCAGTAGTGTCATTTAGTTTATTTTGTGTTGCTTATACCAATATCTGTCTGATTCTCATAACAACATTATCAGTGACTTTTAGGTCATGTTTAATTCTTTTATTTGCTCATATATGCATGTAATTCCGACTTGATACACATTTCCTCCGCTTCTTAATTTTTTTCATGACCGTTTATTTTGAGTTTTCTAAAATAATTTTTTGTTGTTCTTCTTCTCCTGCTTTCTTCCTCTTTTTGTATCTGTCTTCTGTCTTCCTTATCCACTAGGTTTTTAATCGTTTTTCTTATTCAAGTCTGGGGAAGAATAGGGAGAATGTATGTTTAGAGCACAGCACTGTACGACACTGTATCGTGAATTTTAATAAATTCGGAAAAGAAGAGAATCGAAGCTTTTGAGATGTGATGTTATAGAAGAAAGCCGAAAATTAAGTGGAACGAAAAGAACAAGTAGGTTCTCCATAGAGTTGGCGAACGAAGGAACACATGGAAAACATTGACAAGAAGTAGTGACAGATCAGCAGGACATGTGTTAAGACATCAGAGATTTTACCATTGATATCCATCTACGATACTAGATGGAGCCATAAAGGATAATAAACATCGTCGAGACTGGAAAATCTCCAACAAATAGTTGAAGTCATACGTTGTAAATTTTACAGTGACAAGATTTTGGCACAAGAGAGGAATTCTTGGTGTGCTGCATCGAACCGGACAGAACAAAGGTGACTGAAAAAAAACCTAGTAAAAAAGTAAGAACTGTCGGTACTATCAGAAGGGTTTAGTACGTGATGTAGCCCATTTTTACGATTATAAATGGCCTTCACTAAAAATGGATACTACAAAAATAAATTCTCCTGGCACCCATACATTCTTCGCAGACATATGAACCATACCATAGCCTGGTATATACTAATGAATTGCTGTTTATTCATTTACAGAAATCTATCAAGTTGTCATACATGTGACTACAGGGTTGCCAGATTGCCCGTCTTTAGCTTCAGTCCTTAATTTCGATTTACTGCCTGAAATATGAGCAGGACGAAATTTTGTGAAACACATTCTCTGTTGCTAGCATGTGAGGCGTCGCGCTGCGAGCTCCGAGTGCACGAAATTTTCTACAACCTTTATATATTATGTATTCACCATTTGTCAACATTGGCTACTCAGTCACCACTTACGCTACCCGCCACCAGGATAGCGTTACTTTCCCTTGTAATATGACGGTCGTTAGTTTTCCACTGCGTCATTACGTTTACCTCGGCTTCACGTGCGGCTGTCACCTGCCCGCAGCCAAGTGTTCCACTGTGCGGGCATCACGCGCCTCACGATGTAAATTATGTCACTTCGTTCAGCCATACTCTCTCAGTATTTATCTCCGTTTTTCTTGCTCTGACCGCTCACTTTCCTCGGGTTATGTGGTGCAACACCCGTGTTTATACTCTAAGCCGACCGCATCAACATCATATTAACTGTTGGACAGTGAATCTTCACCGTTACTGTAACGAACAAGTGTTAAGTGTTATACAAGTCTCATTATAATGTCTTTACTTTAAGAACTCTTGAAAACATTACTGGAAGCTAAAAGCGATCTGATAGGTAAGTATAATACTATCAGTCTTGATCGCAAGAATTTATTAAAGACTAAAAATCACACGTCAATATGGTCACCGGTTTCAGTTTTATCAAAAATCATCATCAGACTAATTCTCGTCAGACGGTGAGGTGAGCAGAGACGACGGCGGAGCATTGGTAGGTGTCAGAGGGCACCACTCGTGACTTTATTTTCCTTTTGCAGTCCTGTACACCTAAGAAAGGCTTGTAATTGCCCGATACCTGTCGTGATTTTGAACCAATAAAAATAAAGCGGTCAATAATACGAGTCTATATTTTAACTTTAATCTACAAACAGGAGTGATGTTTATCAGCAGACTTAAAAGCTAAATTTATTATGTTTACTGAAATATTTACGTTTTTAAATACATTTTCATATGAAACTTTATCTTATACAGATAGCAAACAGGGTCTGATGGAAACCTAATAACACCGAAATGTGTTCATAGGAGCCATTATAAAGTGCACAAATATTATTTGATAAATTAACAGTTCATGAAAACAGATTCAGTATACAGAATGTGTCGAAACGATATCCAAAAGCAACTCGTTTGAAGAACTCAGAAATTTTCGTTAAGGCAAAGAAAATGAAACATAAATACAAACGAATGAAAGAGAAAAAAATACCTATTTGAACGAACAATACACAAGACAATGTTTGAAGCAGAAGGATTGTTATTCAAGCTAATGCAAAGTAAACACATACACAGGCACAAGAAATATCGGCAGCCGGCAGCCACACACTCACTCGCAAGACACCTGCCTGCAAGCGACGTGCGCTGTCACACGGAGTCGCAGGGCGCAATGTGACCACGTCTGCCACATTGCTTGTATTCTATCAGCAACGTTCTCGTCTTACTGCAAGGGGACTTAATAACCCACACACGCACCTAACTTCCATTGGGTGCAGTCAGGCTATCGAGGCTATAGCACCACATTTCCTATGTTTTACTGCCTCATCGGTCCCCAACATGCTCTCTACAATGCATCTAAGTTTTTCCGTGCCAAAAAGAATACGGCGAATCGAGATAAAGCGCTACTACTGATAGAAAATTCTTAACGCTAAGTTCAAAGAATAGTAAATGAATGGTGTTTAACTGGTGTTTTTAATAGCCATTTCTTATCAGAGTAGGGAAACAATCAACAGCTCAGAAACCTAAGGGAAGTAAGTTTCAAACGATGGGCTGAAAGTTCATATGAAAGGGAGGTCTATCTCACATTGCTTTTTGTCATTCAGAAAATAATTGTGTTTTCAGAAATGTTGATATGCGGTGATCCTGGTAGTGGTAACAGAGGCCTCTGGACATACTTTTGCGGGCTTACTCACAAATACATATGTGGTATCAGAAGACGGCTGCGTGGGAGCTACAAGACACAAACAAATACACTGAGGTAAGTCCTGAATAGCGACATACAGATGCCGGTAGTACATTATACACAAGGTATAAGACACCAGTGTATTCGTGGAGCTGTCATTTGTACTCAGGTCACTCATGTGAAAAGGTTTATGACGTGATTATGGCCGCACGAAGGAATAGTAGTTGCAGCTAGACGCACGTGGCATTCCCTTTCCGAAATGGTTAGGGAATTCAATATTCCGTGATTCACAGTGACAAGAATGTGCCGAGAATATCAAATTTCGGGCATTATCTCTCACCATGGACAACGCAGTAGCCGACGGCTTTCACTTAACGACCGAGAGCAGCGGCAGACAAGTGAAACTACATGAAACAAGAGCATGTGGGACGTACGACAATCGTATCCGTTAGGACTGTGTGGCGAAATTGGTAGTTAATTGGCTATGCCAGCAAACAACCGACGCGAATGCCTTTGCTAACAGCACTACATCGCCAACAGCGCCTCTTCTGAGCTAGTGACCGAATGGGTTGGACCCTAAATGGCTGGTAACGCTACCTGGTCACGTGAGTCCCGGTTTAGTTGGTGAGAGCTGATAGCAGAGTTCGAATGTGACGCAGACCCTTCCAAGCCGTGGACCCAAGATGTCTACAATGCACTGTGCAAGCTGGTGGTGGCTCGATAACGGTGACCACTGCGTTAAGGGGCTCCGGAACGTCCTATACTTGCAATGTTAAAATAACGCTTATAAATTACATCTTTCCTCACAAAGTATTTGAGGTAGGAAGTTGAACTTTTTACAGATTATTTATTGGTATATGGGCTACAACTTAACACAGGGATTTTACAAAATTTTAGTTCAGTTATTAAAGATGATTTTTTTTCAATTGTAGTGAAAATTCACAACATTTTTTTGCAATTTTTTATTTATATATTCAAAAATATACAGTTTTTTCGCAAAAGGCTGTGTTAAATTATGCAGAAGGTACTGTGTAACATTTACTGAAAGTTTGAAACAAATATGTTTGGAAGATCCTCAGAAAACATGTGATTAGTATGAGAAAATAAAAGTTTTGGGAATCGAGCGACAAAGATTGGATTAACTTTTTAGTGCATTCCAGGTCCATAGGATGGATTATCTTCATCCTCTGCAAACTCCTCCTCCAGCTTCCTCTTGTTCCTCCTCCTGTTTACTCTTGCTTGTATTTCTAGACTCTTTACAGCCCTGCCTGCAGCCCGAAGGCGTTCCTTGTCTAAAGCAAGCATCGCTCGTTGTTGTGTTCGTAGATTTTGCTACCATTTTCTTCAGTTGCAGTTACTGTAACACTGTTCCAAAAGGTGGTCATGTATGAACACTTATCACATTTCAGTTGTATTTCACTAGCAAGTCCTACATGCTTTATTATGGAGAGTTCCAGACCAACTTCACTACAATGAATACATCTTACACAGTTTGAAAAAATTCCTTTGAGAACCGACATATCAAATATTTCATTCACATCCGATTCGCCCATAAAACATTCATAGTTTTCACTCATTGAACCAAGTTTCTTCTGTGAAGTATTTTCTTTCCCACTTTGACTGCTATGGGCAGGTGTACTTGAGAGGTTGTTTACAGTAATAACACATACCTTTGGCTTTCCAACATTTCTCCTTTTCTTAAAAGCCTTCAGAGGATTTCTAATAACTTTACTTTTACTCATTATTATACTTCAACAAAACAGAGACTCAAGAAACAGAATTAATTACGAATATTTTCGAGATAACGACAGTGTAAATAAACATGAAACAATCGACAATCACACCAGCGATATATAATGAACCATCACAGGTTAGCCACAACACATACTTTATCTCACATCACTAAAATGTACCTGATGAACACGGACGTTAATAATAACACCATTTGACAGCAGTTTAGCAGCGCCACAGTGGGTCACGCCCATGTAGAACACATTTCAAAAAAAATTTAAAAATAGTTGTAGTCTTCGGAATTGAATAAATTATATATCTATTAAAAGGTAATAGTCTGCAGATTCAGAAAACGCAAAAAAGTAAAAATTGAACTTTTCATGATTTTGAGCCTTTCCGGAGCCCCTTAACGCGGAATGGTTTGTGTCCTCTGGTCGAACTGAAGCCATCATTTACTGGATATGGTTATGTTTCGCCACACTGTTCTAGCCGATACGATCGTCGTACGTCTCACATGCGGTTATTGCACGTAGTTTCGCTTGTCTGTTAGCGCTCACAGCCATTCATGGACTTCAGGTTCGCAAACAACGATGGAATTTTTATGGATGAGAAAGCACCAGGTCACCGGGCCACAACTGCTCGCAGTTGGTTTGAAGGACATTGTAAACAGTTCGAGCGACTGGTTTTGCCACCCAGACCGCCTGACATGAACCACATCGAACACCTGCGGGGCGTAATCGAGAGGTCGTATCTTGCACAAAATCCTGCAACGGCAGCACTTTCGCAATTATGGAGGCTGTAGGGACATCATGGCTCCGTATTTCTACCGGTAATTTTAAACGAATTTTTGAATTCGGGCCACGTCGAGTTGCTGCAAAATAAGGTCCGATGAATTTTGTCACTCGATGTGTGACACATATCAGTGGATGGAGAATCTCTCCAAGTTTTAGTTTGTAATATGCACCTTAGCGTAGTTATACAGTGCACCAATATGAGTAAACTGTTACGTAGCAGCGACGATTTCGTACAGATATCAGGTAACGTCTCCGACAGACAAAACACTCCATGGGTGGCACGATATGTTCATAAATTCACTGGTTACGTGGTGTGAAGAAAACAGGTCAATCTGGACCACCAGTAGAGAAGATGGAGAGTGTGCGGGAACCATACGTCTGCAGCAGAGCACAGACTTGTAGATACGGCAGTCCACTGCCTCGCCCCTTCTACGCAGTCCCCTACGTGTAGAGCAACACCGGCTGAAGTTGTTACTCGAGACTGACTAGTCGACACAGTGAGTGCCGTTCTGAATTTCACCATCAACTTCAGCGACTACTAGTGGTTGGCAGTAAAGAAGCCACATTTCATGTGTCTGGAAAGGTGAAGCTTCACAAAGTACTTCTTTGGGGCACAGAATATTCGCACGAGTTTGTGGGCCGCATTCGTGATTCACCTAAATTTAAAATATTTTGTGCGGTGGTCTCTTCAAAGTTTATATACATTTGTTTATACTGAGAAAACTGTGACTGATGTCGTGTACTTGGACATGTTGCAGCAGTTCTTTATGCTGCATTTATAGAAAGACACTGGGGACTTCATTTTGCAACATGAAGCTACTGCTCCACACATCCATTCGTACGCACGTGGATACGTCGATGACGAAATGCCTCAGCATAGGACTCAACATGCATCCCATCATGATATGACGCACATTTTCTTCACTCGCTCACACGGCCACTGGCATAATTCCATCTGGTTTCTTCTTACAGGTTTATGTGAAAGATCGTGAGTTCATGCGCTCAGAGCCATTTTTCTGGAAGAGTTGCAAGAAAGGATAGTTACTGTAGTCGCTGCTGTGCAGTGCAGTGCAGTGTTGGGATGTTTACATCAAGTGTTGGACCATCGTAATGACGTCTGCCGCTTCACAAACGGTGCCCCTATTGAGGACCTGTAATTTGGGTTAAACGGGATATGCTTTATCCTCTGACATGTGTGTATTTTCTGTGTATCTTGTCGTTATCGAGTAGTCGTAGTTTGAAACTCCAGACTGTAATGGGACGCCCTCCTCTAACACTACCTTTTTTTATGGAAATAACCGATACTATGTATACTATCGATTCTTGTATAGGTGAACATTCTCGGCTGTTTCACTGAAAGAATTTCATTACATTTTGTATACGGTGTATGTGGTGTGCGTACTGTAAGACCTTCAGTACACACACCATCAGATCATTTGAGATCATTTGACTTGTCGCTCTGACGAAGTAGGCGAGCGTCAACACTATGTCTCGTGGTCTTATAGTGGCTTGTATATTTTTTGCCGTTAGGTCAGACGATAGAAATGCCACTTGCACGCTTAGAGTAGCAGATTGACGGTGACCAACTTTAAACAGAACTTGATTAACTTTCACACACATTTATTCAAATAATAACAAGCATAAAAATTACTTAACTTGGTTCTGAATGCTATTTACAATTGACAATCTGAAGTTCCTTTGGTATTGGTACGTTAATCTTATTCTCACATATATCTCTGATACTCGACAAAAGTGTCTATACATTTATCTTCATGACTATGTACAGGAATATGGTAATCTTATTAGGTGCAGACTGAAACTTGACTATAGACTGGTACAGACAAATGTAGAACTCGTACAGACTAATGCAGACTGGTACAGACTGGTGCAGACAAATGCAGACTGACTAATCGGAGGTCTCTACACTCGTTATAATACCTCACGCGTTCATGTATCACTGCGCGAGTGTGATCCGTGAGAAGAAAAGTTTCTACGTTAGCAGAAATCTCATTGGCTGCATTACATATTAATATGTGGATCGGTGGAAGCAGAATTTGGTCCGTCTCTATGGCAGCGCCATCTCGTAGTGCGGAGATGGACGAGCCCTGCGCCTGCGCTGTTGTGCTTAGGGGGGCGCGCTCTAGTGGGAAAGTTGTGTACACGCTGACTACGCGGAACTATGTACCCAACAATGTATTATATATCACACTAAAATGTAAAAAATAGAAATTAACTTGTTATGGTTAAAATTATTCTTATTTCAGAAATATTTCAAATTACGAAATTTCTGGTATACTTAAAATTCTTATTATTAATTGCACAGTCTAATGCCAATTATTAAATTTATTTCTGGATTCATTTATAAAATAATGTTCTATCTTGGTGATAATTCTTCTTTTGTCAAGAATGTTTGTAAACTTTTTTGCTTTGTAAACTCCTTGGAGAATGTAAGTAGTAGTTGGTATGTCTCTGATGGAGACAGGCGTATTTATATGATCGACACTAATAATGAAATTTGGAAAATTAAGTGGAAGTTGTGAAAACGGTGTGATATTTAATAATGTAACAAAAAATAAAACGTTAAATCAAAATTTCAGTTGCATGAGTGTACCCCTAGACATAAGACTTGGGGCCAATAATAAGAGAAAATGAAGATAAGTAAAAGTTTTTCTTCTGTATATCTTACACCTCTTGAAGCTTTTGAAAGTAACGAAGAGACTAAAAGAAATTTAATGGTGATGAGTGGGAGGGTGGGATTATAACAGGCACTTATAAATAACTCTGTACATCACCGGCAACACATTAAATTAATTACGTTATTTACCACGATTTATCACCAGCTCTGCGCAGTTTTCTTTTTTTGTTTTTTGTAAGAGATAAGTACTTAAATTTTCTATTTTTATTTCATTTTATAGAACAAATTATAGGTGGGAGTTCAATAATTCTTCTTCTTATTATTATTTTTCTGCTTTTACGACCTCGTTAGACCGGTCAATCATCTTCTGCTCATCTTCTTCCATAGGTTTTCTTTCCGAATTGTCCAATATATTTTCATTCATTCTCATCTTTCTCGTCATTCCTCATCTATGGACACCCTTTTTATTGCTCTTCGAGTGTCTATTTTTGGTTTAAAACTTCTTTTCATGTTTTTCACTTTGTTTGTCTCTTTTGTTTTGCAAATCATCCAAGGTTAACTCTAGCACTTTCATATCCTCCCTGATTTTCTTTATTGATCGTATTTGTTGCTTTATGTTCCACAAATTCTTTGTATTTTTTCTTGGTAATCCTGTTTCTGGTGTTCTCATAATGTAACCAAAAAAACAAATTTTTTCCGAATAGTATCTGTAATGGTCTCCATTTACTTGGACAACTGTTTGGCACTATCCTCCATTTTCAGTTTTTTCTATACTTATTATTTATGCGTTTTCTAGATATTCTTCGCTCCACTTTTGGGATTTTGTCGATTCTGTTTTTGTGGGTATGTTTGAAAAGAGCTTCAGTTCCGTATATCACGTCAACAAGGGCGAAGCAATTTGTTCACACACACACACCGAAACTACCGTGCAAACATCAACACTGTTGACAGGTAACACTACATGCACGCCCAATACGTTTCCGAGAGAAAGATATCTCGGTGTCTGGCTAGACCGGAATCTTACATGGGGGACCATTTCGGATATGTCTCCAACAGAGCGCATGCGAGGCTCAAACACCTCTACCCAATGCTCAACAGGGAAAACACACTGAATAGGAGGATGTCGAGGCCCATATACATGACACTGATGAGACCTCTGATGACGTAAGCAGCTCCCGTCCGGGGATACACAGCTCCTACAAACCTGCGCCGCCTGCAAATCATACAGAACAAAGTGCTACACATCAGTAGCCACGATCCACGCTACACACTTGCCGTGAATCTTCACGACGAATACCGCCTTGAAAACCTCAAAGCAGTATTCAAAAAGCACGCCACACCATTATACAGTATCTCGAGACACTCGAACTATCCCTTCATCCTTACTCTGGGAAAATGTGATCACAACCATAGCCGGAAGTAAAAGCGGCGAAAGACTATTAGCTAGGGCATAACCACCTATGGCAAGCTAACTTACGTCCACAAGAGACAACATCGGCAAGCCCCTGCACAACAGCAACGTTGACTGGACAAGCCAGCTGCTATTATAGCCGACCAACACCCTACAGCAAGGAACCCGCCAGGTTCGCACACTGACGCACAAACAAACCCCTAAAATTACCCTACCCTTTGAATCTGATATATGAGCTATCGGACACAAAACGATGATGAACCTAGCTGCTACAGGTAGGCTGACGACGCCGTGAAATCAAGAACCAGCACCCAGCGGCATCCGTCGTGTAACACCATCGCACAACGACAAAGGTATCGACCTGCATGATACCCACTACTAACAAAGCCTACCCTTGTATGACCTGTCGCAGGCAGCAAGAAAACCGCTACTGCTCTTACAGCCCGACATAACTATGGCAGAGGTTTTTCTCCCTTGGCCCTTGCCTTGGCGTGCTTTTTCCTCTGCCCTTCAAACCGTTACCCTTCGTTCAACTTTCGACCCAATCTATCTCCAGATGAGCTCGTATTAATAGTTAACCTTAACCAGACTTGCGCAAACAATGCAGTACCCACATCCTACGAGACCTCACTTTAGTGAAAACTAGCCCTTATGCAGAGATGGCAGTAGACCTTTTGTGTTGACCATCATGGCAGTGTGTGCCTGGAGGGGCTCCACCTCTATTAAAAAAAGTCACTTGTAGTTGAACCACCGTCTTGTAATGCTTTCATTTTGTTTTCATTGATACATACTTTTTATTGTACGCATATCTATCATTTTGTTAGAACTTTCTTGCCATGTAGGATTCTCGTCCAAGTTGCATATTATCATTTCTTCTAGGTATTTAAACTATTTCATTTTCCTGTTGATTACTGTTATGTGGTTGATAACTAGTGGCTCTTCTATCATGATCTCGCTCTTTTATAATGGTACCTGGAGTTCCATTTTCTGTGCTGTATTCTACAGCCTTCTTATTTGATTTCTGGCTTCTGATCTCGCTCTTCTCGAAAGGTACCTGGAGTCCCATTTTCTGTGCTGTATTCTATAGCCTTCTTACTTTATTTCTGTCTTCTGACCTTGCTCTTTTCGAATGGTACCTGGAGTCCCATTTTCTGTGCTGTATTCTATAGCCTTCTTATTTGATTTCTGGCTTCTTGAACGTTATTACCTAGTTACGCTAAGCCGTCTGTGAATCCCAAGAAATTTAAATTTATTTGATCTTTCTTGGTTCCAGTTTTTATATTTTTAGGATTTTTCTTGTACTATTCCCTCATCACCTATTCCAGAGGACAGTTGAAAAGTAATGGCGATAAAGCATGTCCCTGTCTTAAATGACCAGATATTTCTCCGCTGAACTTCACTTTAGTATCTGTATTTATTAAAGTTTATAACATATATATTAATTTGAGTTTGAAACCATAATTCCTTAGCTTCTTCGTCATTGAAGATCTGTGGATACAATCATTAGCTTTTTTGAAGTCTACAAAGGTTTTTCTTCCTTTTTTTTTTTGGGTAAAGTCTTACGGGACCAAACTGCTGAGGTTATCGGTCCCTAAGCCTACACACTACTTAATCTAACTTAAACTAACTTACGCTAAGGACAACACACACACCCATGCCAGGGAGAGGACTCGAACCTCCGACGGGGTGAGCCGCACGAACCGTGACAAGGCGCCCCAGACCACGTGGCTACAAAGGTTTATGACTTGTTTCTGCCTTATTTTGTAGTAATCCATTACGAGTTTCAAACTGATTATCTGGTCCGGGGAGCTTCTCCAGGGTCTAAATTCTCCTTGGTATTCTCACAGTTCCAGTTGAAGTTGATCTTTACAACGACTGTATGGAATTTTGACATGACTTTATATGTGTCGTGCAAAAGGGAAATTCCAGTATAATTGTCTGGATTTGATTTGTCTCCTTTTTTATGTAATTGATATACACTAAGCAGATTCAGAAGGATGTAGGCTGCAGTAGGTACTGGGAGATGAAGAAGCTTGTACAGGATAGAGTAACATGGAGAGCTGCATCAAACCAGTCTCAGGACTGAAGACCACAACAACAACAACAACAACAATAGCTCTAGTCCCAAGTACTGGTAGTTCTTCTCTGTTCCACATTTACTACGCGTTGGTGTAATGGTATCTTCACTGGTTCTGCAGCACATATCCAAAGTTCCGCAAATATTTCATCTTCTCCAACCTTTGTTTCTCAGCTCTTTGAAAGCCTAGTAGACTTCATGGATTGCGACGGGTTTATATTTTCTACTGGTGTTGTAATAGGGATATCTGTGTATATCTTAACAAGTCCTGGGTGATCTTCGGAATTAAGTAATATGTTAGTAAGTTGCTGCTAAAATTTCTGGTTTTTTTATTGCTATGGACTGTCTTATTATTTTTGTCCTTTAACATTAATTGACAATATGTAGTAGTTTGCTAAACATTTTATAGTAATCCCTAGAGTTTGTTTTCTTGCTATTTGTTTCAAACATTAGAAATATATCTTCCTAATACTAGCGTCTAATACTTATTATTTTTTGGGTTATCTTCCTTCGTTCCGGGATTTCGAAGTGCGATTATTCTGTTTTATGCCTCCGATACCTTAACAAGGCTTGGTTTCTATCTGCTACTGTTTTACCACATTCGTAGTTCCACCAATCGTGTTTTTCTTCTTTGATTTATTAAAGCTATCTGTTCAGCTATTTGTTTCGTTGTTCGTTAAATAAAAACATTAACATTTTCGCGACAATGCAATTTCGCGGAATCCTCGATATATTTGTGTCTACGTGTGTAATTCCAGTCTTCTGAAAATCCTCCAGTGCCAGTGATAAATATTGTCAGAGTACACGGAAGTTATGCTGCCGCTGACACCACAATGACAGAGTTATACTGCTGCCGCCAACGAAGCTTGTATTGACGCGTGGGTACATTGTTAACCTTTGACGTGTTTTCATTTCGTTTGCGTGGCCCAGAGTACGCACGCGTATGTAAGCGTAAAGAGAATAATACTGACTGAAAGCTGCCGACTGATGTAGTTACGACGCGTGTTGCCGCCGAACAAATGTGCAGAGGGCACTAACGCAAGAGCGCGTGCGGCAGCTCGCAAAACCTCTCTGTACAAATCTGTAGCGGCATCATAATTTAAGAGAGAGAATAATACAGTAGGCTCTAGAACAGTTGTTGTTGGTTGTGATATATGTACAGTGGCAGGTTATCACGATTTAAGTGAGTCTGAGCGTGGTGTATGTCGGCGCAAGAGCGATGAGATACAGCATCTCCGACGTAGCGATGAAGTGGGGATTTTCCCGTACGACCATTTCATAAGTGTACCGTGAATATGAGAAATCTGATAATACATCAAACCTCCGGCAGGAAGAAGATCTTGCAAGAACGGGACCAACGACGACTGAAGAGAATCGTCGAACGAGACAGAAGTGCAACCCTTCCGCAGATTGCTGCAGATTTCAGCGCTGGGCGATCAGCAACTGTCAGCGTGCGAACCATTCAACGAAACATCATCGATGTGGGCTTTCGGAGCCGAAGGTCCACTCTTGTGCCCTTGCCGACTGACCGACTCAAAGCATTGCGCCTCGCCTGGGCTCGTCAACACCGACATTGGCCTGTTGATGACTGGAAACATTTTGCCTGGTCGCACGAGTCTCGTTTCAAATAGTATCGAGCGGATGGACGTGTACGGGTATGGAGACAAACTCATGAATCCATAGACCCTGCATGTCAGCAGGGGAATGTTCAAGCTGGTGGAGGCTCTATAATGGTGTGGGGCGTGTGTAAGTGGAGTTATATGGGACCTTTCTTACATCTACATACAACTCTGACAAGTGACACGTACGTAAGCATCCTGTGGATTTGGGCAATTCCGGCAGGACAGTGCGACGACCCATACGCCCACAATTTCCCCAGGAACACTCTTCTGAGTTTAAACACTTTCGCTGGCCAACCAAACTACCCAGACATGAACACTATTGAGCGTATCTGGGATGCCTTGTAACGTGGTGTTCATAAGAGATCTCCACCCCCTCGTACCCTTACGGATTTATGGACTGCTGTGCAGGATTCATGGTTTCAAGTCCCTTCAGCACTACTTCAGACATTAGTCGAGTCCATGCCACGTCGTGTTGCGGCACTTCTGCGTGCTCGAAGGGTTCCTACACGATATTAGGCAGTTTTTTTGGCTCTTCAGTGTAGCAGCAGTTACCGATCTAACAACTGCGCCCAACGCTTGTTGCCTTATATGGGCCTTGCCGACCGCTCTGTATTTGAATTCGCATACCTATACCAGTTTCTTTGGCGCTTCAGTGTAGCAACAGTAACAACTTCAAAAGACGTAGTGGAATTTCCATTGATAATATATAGGCAGAAGAGACCACGTATCGACGTGTTAGTCGAAAGCTGTTCATTGAATGTTATTATGACGAGATATAATTACAGTTTGTGCTTCCAGAAGGTTAAGCCAAGGGCCCTCACGATATACGACGAGTACCAATGACAGACGGTTTGAACTCGCAAGAACCGCACCTCGAAAGCGTAATTACCATCTGACATGAGATAACCACTTTAATGGTGGTATCACCTAATACTAGGCGAAGAAAGACTGGCAAATAAACGTGTGATGCTTAATGTCACAAAAGGGAGAGTTTGCTGCCTGGAGTTCAGATCAATGGAGTGCCGTTCTCACAGCACTTGAGTCGAAATTCGACTTTCAAAGTGGTGGCAAGGGTTTTCTGATTATGCAGAAAGGTTGAACCTTTTACCACTATCACAAATTTGTATCAGTGTTGTCTTCGGTTTGGGTATTATTTGTATGTGATATCTCTTTATAACCGTGTGTAGTTGAGGTTTCGAGTACCTGTAGAAATGATAGCCGTCACTCTTATGAGCGCCTTTATGATAGCGTAGCGGGTGATGATTCCGCTCTCACAAATGTCGGCTCGAATAGTGGACAGTCCGATCTCACAAACAGTCCCAGGCAGCGTCCGTCCAATAAGTTCTTTGTGCATGGTAAACTTCTGAAAGATTAAAGGAAACTATCCATCGAGGACTAAAAGTTTCTTCACTGTGCTCTGTATATATTAGTAGGTTGCTGTATAAGTTCGGTCACGTAAACTGACATACGGCCGGGAGTGCTGTGTTCTGACCACATGCCCCTCCATATCCGCATCCAGTGATGCCTGTGGTCTGAGGATGGCACGGCGGCCGGTCGGTACCGTTAGACCTTCCAAGGCCTGTTCGGACGGAGTTTAGTTTAGTTTGGTGGTGTATAAGTTCGTAACACTTTTCCGTAAGTTTAACAGAACAGATACACATAAGAGAGATTTTAGTCATCAGTAATATACACTCCTGGAAATGGAAAAAAGAACACATTGACACCGGTGTGTCAGACCCACCATACTTGCTCCGGACACTGCGAGAGGGCTGTACAAGCAATGATCACACGCACGGCACAGCGGACACACCAGGAACCGCGGTGTTGGCCGTCGAATGGCGCTAGCTGCGCAGCATTTCTGCACCGCCGCCGTCAGTGTCAGCCAGTTTGCCGTGGCATACGGAGCTCCATCGCAGTCTTTAACGCTGGTAGCAGGCCGCGACAGCGTGGACGTGAACCGTATGTGCAGTTGACGGACTTTGAGCGAGGGCGTATAGTGGGCATGCGGGAGGCCGGGTGGACGTACCGCCGAATTGCTCAACACGTGGGGCGTGAGGTCTCCACAGTACATCGATGTTGTCGCCAGTGGTCGGCGGAAGGTGCACGTGCCCGTCGACCTGGGACCGGACCGCAGCGACGCACGGATGCACGCCAAGACCGTAGGATCCTACGCAGTGCCGTAGGGGACCGCACCGCCACTTCCCAGCAAATTAGGGACACTGTTGCTCCTGGGGTATCGGCGAGGACCATTCGCAACCGTCTCCATGAAGCTGGGCTACGGTCCCGCACACCGTTAGGCCGTCTTCCGCTCACGCCACAACATCGTGCAGCCCACCTCCAGTGATGTCGCGACAGGCGTGAATGGAGGGACGAATGGAGACGTGTCGTCTTCAGCGATGAGAGTCGCTTCTGCCTTGGTGCCAATGATGGTCGTATGCGTGTTTGGCGCCGTGCAGGTGAGCGCCACAATCAGGACTGCATACGACCGAGGCACACAGGGCCAACACCCGGCATCATGGTGTGGGGAGCGATCTCCTACACTGGCCGTACACCACTGGTGATCGTCGAGGGGACACTGAATAGTGCACGGTACATCTAAACCGTCATCGAACCCATCGTTCTACCATTCCTAGACCGGCAAGGGAACTTGCTGTTCCAACAGGACAATGCACGTCCGCATGTATACCGTGCCACCCAACGTGCTCTAGAAGGCGTAAGTCAACTACCCTGGCCAGCAAGATCTCCGGATCTGTCCCCCATTGAGCATGTTTGGGACTGGATGAAGCGTCGTCTCACGCGGTCTGCACGTCCAGCACGAACGCTGGTCCAACTGAGGCGCCAGGTGGAAATGGCATGGCAAGCCGTTCCACAGGACTACATCCAGCATCTCTACGATCGTCTCCATGGGAGAATAGCAGCCTGCATTGCTGCGAAAGGTGGATATACACTGTACTAGTGCCGACATTGTGCATGCTCTGTTGCCTGTGTCTATGTGCCTGTGGTTCTGTCAGTGTGATCATGTGATGTATCTGACCCCAGGAATGTGTCAATAAAGTTTCCCCTTCCTGGGACAATGAATTCACGGTGTTCTTATTTCAATGTCCAGGAGTGTATTCCCCTTTACTGTTTACAACAGTCACCCAATCCTCGGGTACTTTTCGATTACAGAAATCACGTGTTTTTGAGGTGAAGAACTCGTCGAGCCATGTCTGGAGAGCATTTTCGTCCGGAAAGGAAGTACCTTGAAAGTTGGTCGATAGAGAGCGGGAAAGGTGAAAGATCTGAGAGTGCAAAGTCAGGTGAATAAGATGTGTTCGAAATGACTTCCGAACCCAACAGCTGTATAGTGCTTTTTTGTCAGTCTAGCAGAATGCGGGCGGGCGTTATCGTGTAGTAGCATCAATTCAAACAGTATTCCTGGTCGTTGTTCTTAGACTGCGTCTGCAAGACGTCGCAGTTGTTGACAATAAGTGTCGGCAGTGCTGTTTACAACTCGGGGAAGTAATTCGTATTACACCATACCGTCGCTGTTGCACCAGATGCATGACATTATCTTTTGAGGATGCGGGCGGATCTTAGTACGGGGAGTTGCTGCTATTTTCGGGCTTAACCATTTCTTTCTGTTCCTCGTGTTAACATAAAGACACCATTTCGCTTCACCAGCAGCACTACGGGATAGGAACGATCTGCCTTCTTCGGAGCCAACTGGGACGAGCAATCAGAGATCTGGCCACCTGCTCATTTTTGCGATCTTGGCTTAGAGCATGCGGTACCCTTACACGCGATTTTTTAACCTTTCCCTTACCTAGTACATTGACTTCGATCATTGTGGATTAAGGCGTTTAAATCATCTTCATCAAACCCTTAAGGTCTTTCTGAACCAGGAGAGTCACTAATGTCTAAACGATCCTCCTTAAAGCGAGAAAACAACTTTCTTGCCGTGCGTTGTCCAGTGGCATTATCCCCATACATGGCGCAAATGTTTGTGGCTGCTTTTGCTGCTGAACTCAAGTAGAAGAATATGTCCAAAATGTTCCGATATCTCGTTTCGGCACTCCATTACCTATCATGAATACATGACTACGTGTCGGACATCCACGCCACATCACAGAACATGGGGGTCAGAGGCTTGCCCTTTCCGTAAAGCAGGATAGGCGTCGATCTGTGGCAGATCTCACGAGAGACTACAGAGTACGTGTAAGTGAAACTGTTTCGGAGGCGACAGTTCAACACGCATCGTTGAACATGGAGCTATGCAGCAAACTACTTCTTGCTACACCAGTTCGATGGTCATGTTCGGATACGCCGATATCCACGAAACATGCGTCACACCGCCACAGAGGCAGCGCCGTGGGGAAAGCTATAGGCTATGGAGGACATTCACCTGGGCCTCCGTCGGACTTGCCGTAGTGCGCGAAGACACCATGACAGCTACGAATTACGGACAACCTGCTTCCCTTCAGGCTTGATGTCTTTATTGGTGGCGATGGCAACTCCTAAAGGAGGATAAACATTCGTATCACAGTACTAGAATCGTGCTACAGTAGTTTGAGGAACATCCTTAAGCGGGTTCGTTAGTGCAGTTGCATTCGCCTGGTTTGCTGCTACGCTATTCACGTGGTTCCTTTTTTTTTTGGGGGGGGGGGGGTGGAGGGAGAAGTCAACAGAATTCTCACAGATTTGAAGCGCAGCCCACCACGAATTCCTCTTCTGTAGAAATCTCTTCTGGTCAGAGCAGCACTTGCGCGTTACTTGTGCAATAAGATGCAGTACGTTCCCAACATGCTCTAAATTTGAAACTGTACTCCTTGTCTGTGAGATTAGATACAGTCTTTATGTCGTACCAAGTGTTCCAGTTGAGACTTTAAAATTTCAGGTGTTTGTCGTATGAAAATCAGTATAGTCTGTCAGGATTGTGGTGGTTTTACTGTGAATATTTGCTGAGATAAACATAATACATTTATTTCAAACAGCAATCGTTCTCTTGTATGAAGGGCCAAAGGTGTAATTATTATTACGGAATTAGCTCATTACCTGGCGTTGCCCAGGTACAGAACGTATTCTAATTTTCTGTTAGTCCATCTTCTCCTCCTCGCTCTCTGTCAGTCTCCACGTACTCTTCTTCCTGTCCACGTGCACCCGCCCCTTCCCTTGTCTCCTGGTCATCTCACTTCTCTCCGTCCATCTGCTCCTCCCACTCTCTCTGTCCACCACTGCCAGGAGTCCATCTCTCCTCTTCCCCCTTCCCTTTGTCCATGTCCTTACTCCACTTCTCACTGTCAATTTCCCCACCACCCTCTCTTTGCCCATCCCATCCTTCTCTTTGTCCATCTTCTGTTCTCCCTTCTCTAACTCCTCCGCTTCCTCTGCCCCCCTCCGCCGCTCTCTGTCCATCTCCTCCTCACCCATATCTGTGTCCACTTCCTCCTTCTCCTGCTCTGTTCATTTCTTCCTCCCCACATTCTCACTCCATATTTTAGGAGGAGTTTTTACCTGCGGCTTTTCCGGTATACGCACGTATTTCACACATCTTCGTAAATATATGTCACCTGTACCTATAGCGGAATTCCTGCAGTTTCTTTCTCACACATGTCAATGTTTCTGAAGTCATATCTCCTGAGCTACATGATCGTACAATAGTACAATTTTGTTCATTCAGTAAGTGGTATATTTGTATATTGCCACTGAAACATGTTAGTAGAATTAGTAGTGCAGACGTAAGAATTTAAAGCGTCATGCCTGACGGGACATTTTTTTCACGAATCTCAGAGTTTATGACGTCATATCTCCTGATCTACATGCCGTACAATGGAATAATTTTGTAGATAGATTCAGCGGTATTCAGCAGCAAACAGGTTTAGTAGCAATGAAGTAATAAATTTAAGCATCTTGCGTGATACGACAGTTTTCCATGCATCTCAGTGTTTACAAGTATCATATCTCGTGAACTATGTGTTGTAATACAAGGTTTTAGGTTCTTTCAGTGGTATATGTTCATACCGTTTGCAAAATGCGTCACGAATGCAGTCAGTGGTAAAAAAAATAATAAATTAAAACGTAATGTCTGATGCTGCAATTTTACTGCATGAACATCGAAAACGCAGTACATCTTAACTTTTTTCCTTTTCTCATAATTTGGGTGTTTTCAACGAATAATTTCCTCGTAATTCTCTTAACCAAATGGCTCTGAGCACTACGGGACTTAACATCTGCTGATGTGGCTTCTCAATGATTATATAACAGAAAAATCATCGCGTTTCAGATTTTAACAAAGTAGCAAATGTGAATACCATGAGCTTTAATTGACGATCGACACTAGTATTACGCAAAAAGGGGATGTAACAGATGAGACTTCTGCGGTTCTGAGTGAAGCCTTATGCGCTCAAAAATGCGGCATCGCGTGCGTTCATTACCTTGTCGGTGTTTAGGCAGCGGCGGGCAGAGCAGCTCCACACCTCGCCGTATAGGAAGCAACTCTCTCTTAACTTCTCCTTACTACAATTTACCGAAGTTGTTTTAAAAAAAAGCTGTCTGGCTGTGTTTTCAACAATGTTAACCTTAAGCTCTGCTTGCAAAATTCTGTCTATCCAATGAGAAACGTTATACTTTTCGTGGTGGGGCAATGTTTTTAACGTTTGCAACGTAACAGAGATGCGAAAAAGTCTCACCCTAAAACTTGCAGCTGGTGCGGCACTTTTAGTGTTATCGTAAGATTTATACTGTTCTTCTGGATCTTTTAACATGGGCTGGAGGGTGGTTTTGGCGGTCATCTGGCTACGTGGGTGTCTGTCCCTTATCGTAGGGCCTCCTAGCCTACACGATTCTGCTCTCGGCTTCTGTTCTCGTTTCTCCCCTCGGAACTGCGTCTGTTTCACGGTGGGAAGGTATGACATGCATTTAGGCGTTCTTGTGTTAGTCTGTGGTATTCCATTTGCTCACTCGTTGATCGTATTACTTTGGTTAATTTAATGTCAGGATTTATTCGGAACTATGTGACATACTGTCGGATTTGCTATCATGTCAGGGTTTTCATGGAAGGTGTTGGATTTGCCTGACACCTTACAAATTTCCTCATAATTCTCTTAACCAAATGGCTCTGAGCGCTACGGGACTTAACATCTGAAGTCATCAGTCCCCTAGAACGTAGGACTACTTAAACCTAACTAACCTAAGGACATCACCCACATCCATGCCCGAGGCAGGATTCGAACCTGCGACCGTAGCGATCGCGCGGTTCCAGACTGAAGCGCCTAGAACTGCTCGGCCACACCGGCCGGCTTCTCTAAATCCTCCAGAGTTTTAGGTATCTCGCTTCCCACGCTCGGGTTCCCGGGTTCGATTCCCGGCGGGGTCAGGGATTTTCTCTGCCTCGTGATGACTGGGTGTTGTGTGATGTCCTTAGGTTAGTTAGGTTTAAGTAGTTCTAAGTTCTAGGGGACGGATGACCATAGATGTTAAGTCCCATAGTGCTCAGAGACATTTGAACCAGTTTTAGGTACGGTTCCCGTTCATCGTACATAGCTCTACAAAGACGAAAAACTTACTTCTACTTTTAAGGGCTTCTCCACTCTTTATTAGTTGCCCTGAGTTTCCATTTGCCAGCTTTCACGATCATGGCTGTCTTCCCTTTTCACATCTCTCTTCCTCGTCACTCCAATTACTCCCTCGCTTCATGTCAATCACGGCCGTCCGCGCTTCCGGCGACCATGCCAGGATTACTTTTGGCGATCGTCTTTGCTTCGTTCGACGTATATGGCCCTGCGACTGACCACTGAAGAGCTCTCAATTATTTTATTTGGTTTTCCATATCCATACTCCACTTAATTTCCTCATTTCGTCTCCGCTCTGCGCTCCTTACTCCATCCATCTCTATTGTCTGTACTCTGCTTCTCTGCCGCTCCCCAAGGGTCCATCCTTCAGCACTGAATGTTAGTATACTTCCCACTACTTTTCGCAGAATCCTCTTCTTTGTTTCATTTGATATTGTCTACATTACTTTAATTGCTCCTCTTGCTGCTGGATCCTGCGTTCATATCTGCTCGACAGCTTCTCTGGGAATGGATAATCGGTCCTAAGTATTTAGATTGCTTTACAGTTTTAATAGTTCCCTTCGGCAGTACTTCATTCCTTCCATTTCTTCCTATTACTAGTTATTGTGTGTTGCTCATGTTTATCCTGAGCCCGCCTTGTTCAGATGCAACCAATAACTTCTTTATCATAAGTCTGACGTCCTCTCCCCTTTGTGCTATCAGTGCATAATCATCGGCAAATGAGTAGATAGTACCATGCTAGAAAGGAAATCTCATACCTCTACGTGACTGATTAGCCGTTCCAATACATAGGCCTACTGCATATATACCGGGTGATCAAAAAGTCAGTATAAATTTGAAAACTGAATAAATCACGGAATAATGTGGATAGAGAGGTACAAATTGACAAACATGCTTGGAATGACATGGGGTTTTATTAGAACCAAAAAAATACAAACGTTCAAAAATGGCGCTTCATCTGATCAAAATAGTAATATTAGCATAACAAAGTAAGACAAAGCAAAGAAATGCTCAATATGTCCACCATCATTCCTCAACAATATCTGTAGTCGAGGAATAATGTTGTGAACACCACTGTGAAGCATGTCCGGAGTTGCGGTGAGGCATTGGCGTCGGATGTTGCCTTTCAGCATCCCTAGAGATGTCGGTCGATCACGATACACTCGCCACTTCAGGTAACCCCAAAGCCATAATCGCACGGACTGAGGTCTGGGGACCTGGGAGGCCAAGCATGACGAAAGTGGCGGCTGACCACCAGATCATCACCAAACGACGCGCGCAAGAGATCTTTCACGCGTCTAGCAATATGGGGTGTTTTCTTTGGTCTAATAAAACCCCATGTCATTCCAAGCATGTTTGTGAATTTTTACCCCTCTATCTACATTATTCCGTGGTTTATTAAGTTTTCAAATTTATACTGACTTTTTGATCACCCGGTATTTTAAACAAGGTCGGTGTCATATTGCAGCCTTTCCTATGTCCTTTTGACTTTTGGAATGTCTCACTCAACAATCACGCTGCTTTACCTGCTGCCTACAATTGGTGGTATATTCTTTGAACTAGGGATATCTGTTGTGCTGAAATTGGTATTTATACCAAGAGTTCCTAGTAACATCAATGAAAGAAGCAAAGCACTACTTCCGTCGGGGAAGTAGCGCAGCTAGAGTCAAAGACTCTCCTGTAGCCTCGGCGCATCTGCTTCCTGATGTCACAGAGTGCATTTCTCTTCACATTTTATCCGTTACGCGATTCACAAACAAATCGAGTCGCATGACCCATAATTCAACTGCGGCAGAGCGATAAATAAAACCTGGAAGCTGTAACCGAGGCAAACAAAGTACTGTTGATTTTTCTGAAATGAATTTCGGTCATGCGATAGCGCGCAGCAGACAAGTGACCCAATATTCCGCAATCGTAAATAAATCGCAGTGCTTGTGTTGCTGATAAATGTGGCAGTTGCTATTCAGTAATTTTCCGTGTCTCACTGAACCTTTAACAGTTAGGGCCGCGATAAGGCATGTTCAGCCGTATAATTAAATCAGAAAAATTTTCCTGGTAGACTTCTTCAACTTGGTATATCTCTCACTTAACCAACCATAGCGTCACAGAGCGACCAGAAGTGAAGCTAACATAAACTCCTGGAAATTGAAATAAGAACACCGTGAATTCATTGTCCCAGGAAGGGGAAACTTTATTGACACATTCCTGGGGTCAGATACATCACATGATCACACTGACAGAACCACAGGCACATAGACACAGGCAACAGAGCATGCACAATGTCGGCACTAGTACAGTGTATATCTCCCTTTCGCAGCAATGCAGGCTGCTATTCTCCCATGGAGACGATCGTAGAGATGCTGGATGTAGTCCTGTGCAACGGCTTGCCATGCCATTTCCACCTGGTTCCTCAGTTGGACCAGCGTTCGTGCTGGACGTGCAGACCGCGTGAGACAACGCTTCATCCAGTCCCAAACATGCTCAATGGGGGACAGATCCGGAGATCTTGCTGGCCAGGGTAGTTGACTTACACCTTCTAGAGCACGTTGGGTGGCACGGGATACATGCGGACGTGCATTGTCCTGTTGGAACAGCAAGTTCCTTTGCCGGTCTAGGAATGGTAGAACGATGGGTTCGATGACGGTTTGGATGTACCGTGCACTATTCAGTGTCCCCTCGAAGATCACCAGTGGTGTACGGCCAGTGTAGGAGATCGCTCCCCACACCATGATGCGGGGTGTTGGCCCTGTGTGCCTCGGTCGTATGCAGTCCTGATTGTGGCGCTCACCTGCACGGCGCCAAACACGCATACGACCATCATTGGCACCAAGGCAGAAGCGACTCTCATCGCTGAAGACGACACGTCTCCATTCGTCCCTCCATTCACGCCTGTCGCGACACCACTGGAGGCGGGCTGCACGATGTTGGGGCGTGAGCGGAAGACGGCCTAACGGTGTGCGGGACCGTAGCCCAGCTTCATGGAGACGGTTGCGAATGGTCCTCGCCGATACCCCAGGAGCAACAGTGTCCCTAATTTGCTGGGAAGTGGCGGTGCGGTCCCCTACGGCACTGCGCAGGAACCTACGGTCTTGGCGTGCATCCGTGCGTCGCTGCGGTCTGGTCCCAGGTCGACGGGCACGTGCACCTTCCGCCGACCACTGGCGACAACATCGATGTACTGTGGAGACCTCACGCCCCACGTGTTGAGCAATTCGGCGGTACGTCCACCCGGCCTCCCGCATGCCCACTATACGCCCTCGCTCAAAGTCCGTCAACTGCACATACGGTTCACGTCCACGCTGTCGCGGCATGCTACCAGTGTTAAAGACTGCGATGGAGCTCCGTATGCCACGGCAAACTGGCTGACACTGACGGCGGCGGTGCACAAATGCTACGCAGCTAGCGCCATTCGACGGCCAACACCGCGGTTCCTGGTGTGTCCGCTGTGCCGTGCGTGTGATCATTGCTTGTACAGCCCTCTCGCAGTGTCAGGAGCAAGTATGGTGGGTCTGACACACCGGTGTCAATGTGTTCTTTTTTCCATTTCCAGGAGTGTATATAAACAGTTGTGTAATGGTGAATATCACATTTCAAGACGGTAAGGAAATTATTTGAATGTATAGCGGCATTTGTAAACGGGACCACATATTAGTCTCTCGCGCATCCTATTTTCGAATACTACCCCAATGTTTGGGTCCTCATTCAAGCCCAGCAAAAGAATTAATTTAAGGTACTCACTTTTATGATATTCCACTTTTAGTCTACCCATTTATCACTAAGGAAGTGTTAGGGCAGTGAAAACATGTTCCCAACCCAGTTACTAATTTTATAGGAAGTCGGGATTTGCTCAGTTAATATTTGTCTCCTCGGTAGGTGCACCATATTTTCCAACATTACTTCCAAAAATTTAAGTTCTCTCCTGTCCCTACTTTGGCCGATTTTTCTGCTTCATATAGTTTATTCCTAGATATTTCAGTCTCCAGTACCTTACCTTTAGCGTTATACGAGGTGCGACAATAAAGTAATGAGACTGATTTTCTTTGCAAGATTTTAGTAGTTACCAACCGTACACAGGCAGGGTGACGACTCCAACAAGCGACCAAATGGTGTAAATTGCCCTGAAGATGACCCCATCGCGGGTTGAAACCCGTTTGTGGCAAAATAAATAATGCGATTGTGACTGTCATTTGGAATAATTGATTATAAGTAAATTAATCGCGGATTATCTCCATACAACTATGTTGTCTAAAAATAGCAGTCGGCAAAGAATAAAGGAGTACGTTACAGTCAGTTAAATTAATCCTCGACATGTCCCCCTGGATACCATTAGTTTAGATCTTTATTATTTACTCCACATTTTGCTATGTTCCCCAAAGTTCACGATACGATTAATTTCTACTCTATCTTGAACCTGTACTGAGTACATGGTGATTGTCGGATACGTCGGACAAAGGTCGGAACACTACTTTCGTTTAACTTATGTTCAAAGCATTGATATTTCTATATATGAATGAGAGAAGCCTGTTTTATCATTATAAATAATAAATGAAGCACCTTTTTTATCTTATGATTCTGTAATTTGTATTGTTTTACATAGATATCAATTCTCGTATTCTTTTAAAAATAGGGCTCAATTATTTGCTGCAACTATTCCAGTCCTTGTCTTCCGCTATAGTTTTTACCCTCTACAGCTTCACCTAGCACCATGTAAGCTATTCTCTGATATCTTCGCAAATGACCTATTATTTTTGCGTTCCTTCTTCTTGTCACCGTTTTCTGTATGTTTCTTTCTTCGCTGGTTCTGCGGTGAACGTCTTCATTCATTGCCTTAACCGTACACCTAAATTAGAACATTCTTCTGCAGCACCACATTCTAAACGCTCTCTTCTTTGAGGAAATTTGATAATTTTTTTATTTTATTTTGTCCGTCTAAGTTGCATGAATATACAATTTTTGCTGCAGTGGTTACCGGTTCTGGTTTGGCACGCGCATTCTCAACCCACATAACTAAAAATTACAAATTACGTGTCGTACAACTATGTTTACATACAGGTACTTATATGCTTATAGGTATAACATGTTATTTACGGTAACTAGTCATACAATATGGTGCCAAAAGGAACGGTAGGCAAAGAAAGTCATACTGTGGGCAAGAAGTACTCTCGTTGATAAGTTAGTCTACGTGTCAACTGTTACACCTGAACGACACAGCCAAACTGCAAATATACGAGGGTAATCCCAAAAGTAAGGTCTCTTTTTTTTGGTAAGTACAGAACTCTGTTTGTGTGGAAGTTGGTCACACTGTTATGAACAGTGCTTCACACGCTTTGTGTAAACATGCGCAAGCCGCGCTGAGGCGTTCAGTCTTGGCTTGGCAGCCGTTGAGAATGGAGCTCCCGTTGGATGTTACCGCCAAGCGCGAACTGCGCGCAGTTATTCGGTTTTTTAAAGTAAAGGGCACTGCGGCGATTGAAATCCATCGCCAATTGACGGAAGTGTATGGTGAGTCGTGCTTGGATGTCAAAAATGTTCGTGAGTGGTGTAGAGAATGGTTCAAATGGCTCTGAGCACTATGGGACTTAACATCTATGGTCATCAGTCCCCTAGAACTTAGAACTACTTAAACCTAACTAACCTAAGGACATCACACAACACCCAGCCATCACGAGGCAGAGAAAATCCCTGACCCCGCCGGGAATCGAACCCGGGAACCCGGGGTGTAGAGAATTTGCAGCTGGTCGTACCGAAATTCAAGACAAACAAAGAAGCGGGAGACCGTCAATTTCTGAGGAGACAGTGTTGAAGGTTGAGCAAATCATGCGTGAAGATCGGCGGATCACCCTGGATGATCTCTGCACGTTGGTTCCTGAAGTTTCCCGAGGCACCGCTTAACAGAAACATTGATGTACCGGAAGGTGTGCGCAAGATGGGTGCCACACATGCTGACTGAGGACCACATGCGGCAACGTGTTGTTGCTTTCCGCGCATTTCTTTGCCACCTTGCAGCTGAACAGGACAACTTTCTGGACTCAATTGTCTCGGGTGACGAAACCTGGGCATGCCACTTTATTACACCTGAGACCAAGCAACAATCACGCCAGTGGTGGCATCCTTCTTCGCCAAAGCCGCGGAGCTGGCGGAGAGCTTGTATGATATGGGCATACAAAAGCTGCCACAACGTGTACAAAAATGCATCGACAGAAATGGTGACTATGTCAAAAAATAGCTAAATGTTCAAGCTGTAAGCTGATGTAAATCATTGTAGAAATAAACAAGTCTATGTACTCATACAAAAATAGGAGGCCTTACTTTTGGGATTACTCTCGTAACTTTCAGTAGTCAACAGTACATCTTGGTAGGTGTCACACTCACACATACGCGCATCGCATATGCCTGCCTATTGGTTTTCTATGGTGCTGCCACACCCACTGTTATTTACTGATAACATTTGTAGAAAGTATAAAAATATAAATTTTACATTACAGTAAATGTTAACAATCTTGTTTTACAAAATGACGTGGCATCCAAATGAAACATATAAAGCCAAGAGGTTCTTTTCCGATTTTTCCAAAGTCCACGACTCACTACCAGACAGTGCTGTGTTCTAAACGTACGTGCTCAGAAATTTATCTTCAAATTATGACCTGCGTTTGATACTAGTAGACTACTTTTTTGGCCACAAACGCTCACTTTTGCTGTGCTGTCTACTTCCTATGTCCTCCATGCTTCGTCCGTCATGTGTTTTGGTTTATAAGTAGCAGATTCCTTAACTCTGTCTACTTTGTCGTCACCCACTTTAATGTTAAGTTTCTCATCAATCTCATTTCTGCAACTTCCCATTATTTTCGTCCTTCTTCAATTTAATCTCAGTCCATATTCTACATTCATTTTACTGTTTATTCCATTCGACAGGTAATTCTTCTTCGATTTCAGTGACAGTAGCAATGCCATCAACGAATATTATCATCTCTGACCTTTCATCCTGAATTTTATTCCCAGGCTTGCACATATTATTTTGAATTTTAGTCATTGCTTCTTCAATAGATATATACATTGAACAGTAGGGGCGAAAGACTGCATCGTTGTCTTACACCCTTTTTCATCCGAGCGGTTTGTTCTTGGTATTCCATTCTTATTGTCCCCCACCCCCCACCCACCCCCCCGTCCTTGTACGTACTGCATATTATCCGTTTTCCCTAAAGCGTACTCCTTTCTTTCACGTAATTTCAAACATCTTGCAAAATTTTACACTGCCGAAGAATTTTCCTAGGTTGAGAGGTCCTATGAACGTGCTCTGGTGTTTCTTAATTATAGCTTTCATTACAAAACGCATCAGAACCACCTCTCTGGTGCCTTTTCGTTTCCGACAGCCAAACTGATTGTCGTCTAACAGATCATCTATTTTTTTCCATTCTTTTGCGTACTGTTCTTGTCAGCAAATTGGAGGCATGATCTGTTAAGCTGATTGTGCGATATTTCTCACATTTACCCTTGCTATCTTCGGAACTGTGTGGATGATATATTTCCGCAAGCCTGATGGTATGTGTTCAGTCTAATCGATTCTACACACCAACCCAACGTGAATAGCCGTTTAGATGACAGTTCTCCTGATCAGTCTAGAAATTCCGAATCGATATTTTTTATCACTTCAGTCTCACAGGTCTTCCAAAGCTCAGTTAAACTTTAATATTGGGTGCCGTATGTCTTCCCTACAGACAGATCCCCCCTTCATATTGGCTGCATATTCTTCTCACTTACTTTGCGCTTTCTCTCTCTCCCTCTCTCTCTCTCAACTGCATCTAACAAAGAAATTTGCATTGTACTCTTAATGTTTATGCCGTTGCCTTTAAGTCCACCACAGTCTTTATTTCTCTATACGCCGAGTCGGTAGTTCCGATGATCGTTTCTCTTTCGGCCTCTTCACATTTTTTTCCTGCATTCAATACCCCTTGGCTTCCCTATACTTCCTATTATTTAATTCTTAGTGCTGTTTACAGAATAATAGAAAAGAGCATTTAGGATATCTTAGATGACGATCATTATGGCGTTAGGAAAGGTAAAGGCACGAGAGAGGCAGTTCTAACGCTGTCAAGACACATTCATAAGATTTGTTGAACTGAAAAAGCGTTCGACAGTGAACAAGCTACAAGATACTCGAAATTCTAATAGGAGTAAGCTCTAGGGAAAAATGGCTAATGTACATTACGTACACAAGAACAAAGCGGAGCAGTAAGATTGTAAGATCAAGAAGGAAGTGCTCGGATTAAAAAGCGAGCAAGACAGGGGTGTAGTCCTTCAAGAATGGTATTAAAATTCAAGGTGAAAGGATATCAGTTATACGATTCACTGATGGCTTTGCTATCCTCAGAGGAAGTGAACAAGAATTACAGGATTTGTTGAATGAAATGAACAGTATAATGAGTAAGGAATACGAATTGAGAGTAAATCTAAGAAAGATTAAAATAATGAGAAGAACCAGAAATGAGAACTGCGAGTAACTTAGCATCAGAACTGCGGATCACGAGGTAGACAATGTTAACGAATTCTGCTACGTAGGCAGCAAAACTGTCCGTGATGGATGGAGCAAGAAGGACATAACAAACAGCTTAGTATTGCCCAAGAGAATTTTACAAGTATCAAACATAGCCAATAATTTGAGGAAGAAATTTCTGACAATCTATGTTTCCAGTACAGCATTGCATGGTACTGAAACATGGAATGTAGGAAAACGAGTGGAGGGGGACCGAAGCACTTTAGCTCTGGAGGGCTAGAGCAGAGGGGAATCGAAGCAGTTTAATCTGGTGCTACAGAAGAATGTTAAATATTAGGTAAGCAACGAGGTGGTAGCCCCTATTCCGCAGAATAGCCGAGCAAGGGAATATATGGAAAACACTGACAAGAAGAAGGACAGGATCAAACGACATATAGGAAGACGTCAGGGAATAACTTCCTAGGTACTACACAGAGTTGCAGAGGGTATAAACTGCATAGGAAGACAGAGATCTGAATACATACAGCAAATGACTGAGAATGTGCACTGGAGTTTCTCTACTTTGAGATGAAAATGTTGGCACAGAGGAATTCTTGAAAGGCCTATCAATCCAGCCACAAGACAGACGACTCAGAAAAAGTGGTTTTTATTGCTGGAGAAATGGTTCAAATGGCACCGAGCACTATGGGACTTAACATGTGAGGTCATCAGTCCCCTAGAACTTAGAACTACTTAAACCTACCTAACCTAATAACATCACACACATCCATGCCCGAGGCAGGATTCGAACCTGCGACCGTAGCGGTCGCGCGGTTCCAGACTGAAGCGCCTAGAACTGCTCGGCCACACCGGCCGGCTTTGATTGCTGGATTCGTGTCTTACCGGATAGATCTTTTTACTTCCTTCTGTCGTCGATAAGTTGACGTACATCTTCTATTAACGAAGGTCCCTTGTTAGTTGCCTTTATGGTATCCAGTTTTGTCTGTCCAACTTTTATGACAGTCGTTTTTGGGTACGCCCATTCTTCTTTAACTGAACTGCCTACTGTGGTATCTTCCTCCTTAGAGAACGTCAAACGTATCTCATCATGCCTCAGTACTTGAGCATTCCACTTGTTCCCGCAATGATTCTTCCGGCCAATTCTGGTAAACTTTAGCCGGCCGGTGTGGCCGAGCGGTTCTAGGCGCTTCAGTCTGGAACCGCGCCACCGCTCCGGTCGCAGGTTCGAATCCTGCCTCGGGCATTGCTGTGTGTGCTGTCCTTAGGTTAGTTAGGTTTAAGTAGTTCTAGGGCACTGATGACCTCAGATGTTAAGTCCCATAGTGCTCAGAGCCATTTGTTAAACTTTAGTTTTCTCTTTATCGTTACTACATTATGACACAATTCTATAACGAACGAGGAGGGCTGGTATGCAGGCCACCCTGGATGTGGTTTTTACGCGGTTTTCCACATCCTGCTAGATGAATACTGGGCTGGTCCCCAGGTCCCACTTCAGTTACACGACTGGTAGACATATGAAACACATTCGCACTATTTCGTGATTTACACTAGACGTGGCAGACGGGGGTACACTCATTCGTTCCCAGGAAGTATCGGGTGGCGGCAGGAAGGGCATCTGGCTACCCCCTAAAATTAACCATGCCAAATCCGTATTTAATCCTGCCAACCCTGGGCCCGATGTGGGACTAAGGCAGTAAGTAGCAAAGAAGAGTAAGATTTTGATACGATTCTATATGTGGGTACGCCTTACAATCCAATATCATATTTCGGAATTGTCTCACTATGATGTAATACAGCTGGAGTTTTTCTGTGTATCTGAGTCTTTTCGAAGTATAGCTCCTCCTCACGTGATCCTGAAAAGGGGATTCGATAACACTAACTCAAATTGTTGCAGAGCTCAATTAGTCCTTCTGCTCTGTCATTCCTACTACCAATTACCTTTCCTCTATTCCTCCCCCCCCCCCTTTTATCACTGAATTGCAGGGGTTGGATAAAAATATGGAAACATCGCGAGAATTGCGTACTTGAACATAAATAGAGATGCTAGTAAAGCATGCAGGTTGTGCTGTTGAATTTTACCATGAATGGAATGCGCGAAAAAATAAAGGTCGAATCAAACACCTTCAGCCGTCTAAACTTCCGGCTGTTATTTTATTTGCGCAACCAGTTTCAGCGTTACATTGCGCCGTCTCCAAGCCCCTTATCGACGTCTAGGAAGAATCATACCTACAGTTCAGTCAAAATAGGACCCAGCATTCAGTGACTAGTACCCTTCCGAAAGGTGACGGATTAACCATTCAGTGCAAACTCCTCGTCTGGCGCCAGATCATATTTCCGACCGCCTGGTGTGGCTCGGAGGTGTTGTCTATGGCCTCAGAAACAGCACTAACCAGACTGCAACGTCTCCAAAACAAAGTTTTCCCTGTCATCTCAGGGGCTGGAAGATAAATTCCCAATAGACACATAAGAGACTTTTAGGCCAAACCACCATCTACACACATATTCAGGACATATCCACAAAACTCTTATAGGCCACTTTAGGGACCAATAAGACACACACACATACACACACACACACACACACACACACACACACACACACACACACACACACAAAACCGAAACACAAGCTTACACAGTGAAAACACACACGCAACTCCAATGCCTCACCTTCACGAAATTCTCTAGTGCATTCTGAAGCCAGACTGGCACAGCCCAATGGTAATTCATACACAGCCTTCGTCGTCACTACTACCCGATTTATTCTTAACACAGTGATTCCTTAGATCTTCACTTGTCGACTCGAAGGGATCGCTCTTGAAGAAGACCCTACGGATACTAGTCACTCAATGCTGGCCCCTATTTTGATTGGACCAGAAGTGCGATTCTTTCTACAGGCTGGTCAGAGGCATTGAGATGGCGCAATGTAGCACTGAGACTGGCTGCCGTAAATCAAGTAAAAATTGGAAAATTCGACGGATGAAGGTGCTTAAATTCAACTTTTATATTGAACACCAGAGGTCCCTCAACAGACTGTATAAAGATGGAGTTAAAGAGGCTTCTCAGCAATGTCTTCAATATGTTGCAAGTGTCAGCCGTGGTCAGAACGACTTCTGTGTAGTTCCGAGTGCGTTATGGCGGAGCCAAGTGAATTTGAACTTCTACATCTACATGGATACACCGAAAATCACATTTAAGTGCGTGGCAGAGGGTGCATCGAAGAACCTTCAAAATTCTCTGTTATTCCAATCTCGTATAGCGCGCAGAAAGAACGAACACCTATATGTTTCCGTAAGAGCTCTGATTTCCATTATTTTAGCGTGGTGGTCGTTTCTTCCTATGTACGTCGGTGTCAACAAAATATTGTCGCATTCGGAGGAGAAGTTTGGTTATTGAAATTTCGTCAGATGATCCCGTCGCAACGAAAAATGCCTTTCTTTTAATGATGTCCAGCCCAAATACTGTATCATTTCTGTGACACTCTCTCACATATTTCGCGATAATACAAAACGTGCTGCCCTTCTTTGAACTTTTTCGATGTTCTCCGTCAGTCCTATCTGGTAAGGATCCCACACCACGCAGCAATATTCTATAAGAGGACGGACAAACGCAGTGTTGGCAGTCTCCTTAGTAGATCTGTTACATTTTCTAAGTGTCTTGCCAATAAAACGCAGTCTTTGGTTTGCCTTCCCCACAACATTTTCTGCGTGTTCAAATATCTCTGAGCACTATGGGACTTAACATCTGAGGTCATCAGTCCCTTAGAACTTAGAACTACTTAAACCTAACTAACCTAAGGACATCACACACATTCATGCCCGAGGCAGGATTCGAACCTGCGACCGTAGCGGTCGCGAGGTTCCAGATAGTAGCGCCTAGAAACGCTCGGCCACTCCGGCCGGCTTTCTGTGTGTTCCTTCCGATTTAAGTTTTTCCTAATTGTAATACCTGGGTATTTAGTTGAATTCACGGCTTTTAGATTGGATTGATTTATCGTGTAACCGTAGGTTAACGACCTCCTTTTAGCACTCATGTGGATATCCTCACACTTTTCGTTATTCAGGGTCAACTGCCAGTTTTCGCACCATTCAGATATCTTTTCTAAATCGTTTTGAAGTTAGTTTTGATATTCCGATGACTTTATTAGCCTATAAACGACAGCGTCATCTGCAAACAGCCTAAGACGGCTGCTCAGATTGTCCCCCAAATGGTTTATATAGATAAGGAACAGCAAAGGGCCTATAACGCTACCTTGAGGAACGCCAAAAATCGCTTCTGTTTTACTCGATGACTTTCCGTCAATCACTACGAACTGTGACCTCCCTGACAGGGCAAATATATGATGCTCGTATGGTAAGTGCTTCCGTAACCAAGGGAGCCAAAGTCCTTGGTGTTTCAAGAGGCACCCTGCCGAAGATTTATACCGCATAAACGGGAAATGGATAAACATCAACGTCTAAGTCACGACGCGAACCAACGTGTGTGTTGAGTGTTTGTGACAGACGGTATTGAATAAGGCTCTGTTAAAAAATAAGAGAAGGACAGCTGCAAAAGTCACTGCAGAACTGAATGCCGCATTCGCGAACCCTGTAAGCACCAAAATAACAGAAACAGAGCTCCACAGGTACGGAATTACAAGGCGAGCTGCAATTCCAAGACCAAACATCAGCAATGAAAACGGCCGTACTAGGAATACGTGGCGCCGAAACCATAGAACCTTGACTTCTAAGCAATGCAACAAAGCCATTTTGTTGGATAGCTCCTGTTTCCAGCTTCTGGCCGAGTTTGCGACCCAGGAATGGAACATGGCTGGTTTCGGTAATGATTTAGGCAGCCATACCGTAGTATTCCATGGGACCCATGGTCACTCTACACGGATTATTACTATCAAGGATTATGTCATCATTTTGGCTCATCAACTATGTGGTGTCACCGCCAGGCACCACACTTGCTAGGTGGTAGTTTTAAATCGGCCGCGGTCCATTAGTACATGTCGGACCCGCGTGTCGCCACTGTGTGATCGCAGACCGAGCGCCACCACAAGGCAGGTCTCGAGATACGGACTAGACTCGCCCCAGTTGTATGGACGACGTAGCTAGCGATGCACACTGACGAAGCCTCGCTCATTTGCAGAGCAGATAGTTAGAATAGCCTTCAGCTAAGTCAATGGCTACGACCTAGCAAGGCGCCATTAGTAACATTGCATGTATCTAAAGAGTCTCACTTGTATCGCCACAATCTCCAGATGTACCAAAAGGATGGATTAAAGTTAAGTATTCCAGAAGCTACGTACTTTTCTTTATAGCATTCATTACGTATCCTGTTTCAGACCTCACGCCATCCTGCTTTAGCTTAGCGCGTGCCTTTCGGCTTCCTCTCATTGTGTCTAGGCTGTCTTGTCTAGACACAACATTTTTGGCGACGAGTCCAAAAAGGGTCTTGTTCTTTCTACTTGCTTGCATTTACTTGTGTCATGGCTTCGCCAGATGTACTGTCCGAATTTTATCGCTTGCAGAATCAGCAGACGCAGGCGTTATTGGATGCCTTGGACAGCTCGTCCAGGGTCAACGTGCACTGCAAAACGATGCGGCAGCCGCCGCTCCACCGCTACCGCAGCCACAACTCGCAGTTGCACCGCCTTTTAGGCTGTTTGACCCAGCTACGGAAACATGGACAGAGTGGTCACGCCAGTTTGGATTTCACCTCGCCGCCTACAGAATTCAAGGTAACGAGCGGCAGCCTCATTTATTGGCGTGTGATAGTGAAATTATTTCCCTGACGCGACGTAGCAACTCTGTCCTATGAAGAAATTTTTTCTGCTTTAGACGCCTATTTCAAAGAAACAGTCAATGTCGTTGCAAAAAGGTATACTTTCTCTCATACAAAACGTACGGCCGGTCAAACTAATAGGGAGTGGGTTGCAACTTTGTGAGGCCTTACAAGGGATTGTGCTTTTGAGTGTGAATATGGACTCCCTTATTCAGATACTATGGTACGTGATGCAATAGCACAGAACGTTTCTGATGTTCGTATACGGAAGCAAATTTTGAAACTCGTCAATCCCTCCCATCAACAAGTGATAGACATATTGGATAGACAAGACACGCTTGACTTTGCTCAGGAATCATTTGCAACTTCGCCAGCCGTGTGTAACATTCACCGGCCCGCCGGGCGCGCTGCACGGCCCGGTAAACTGCCCTCGCACACGTCCGCACAGCTGCCGCCACGCTCTAAACCAGGTGTGCCGCGCCAGCGCACAAATGCAGTGAAATCATGCCTGCGGTGTGCTACTAGACATTTGCGTGAAAATTGCCCGTCACGCCAAGCTATTTGCTTTTTCTGTAATAGGAAAGGACATGTTCAAAGTGTTTGCCAGAAAAAGCTCAGATCAGACACTCTTAATCATTCCAGGCCCTTTGCTTCGCGCCGGAATCGAACCAAGGACACTCAGGCTCGTGAACCTTCGCCCATGGACATTCATGTAGTTAATTCCACTCCGCCCAGTGCCACTCTTTCTAACAGTGACTGTGTTCGTCCCACAAACAGTGTGCGTCGACGTCGCCAGAAATCACGTCAAGTCGCAAGTGCTTCTGTACCAGTATCTGTTCAAATTGCACGCGAAAGTCGCTCTTGTCGTCAGCAGGACAACAAACTTTTTGTCGACTTGGACTTTAATGGCAAGGTCATGCCATTCCAGCTCGGTACCGGAGCTGCAGTTTCATTGCTCAATCACGACACGTACAACCAACTGGGCAAACCTCCGTTGCGTGCTGCAAATGTTCAGTTAAATAGTTATTCAGGTCAGAATATCCCTGTGCTAGGACAGTGCACTCTTCTTGCAACATACAAGGGACAAACAAAACTTGTGTCATTTTACATTCTTCGTTCTTCTTCTGCAGTGGACTTGTTTGGTTTAGATTTATTGCAGTTGTTTAACATGTCTATAGTAAATCAGGTCCTATCAGTGAATCAGACTGTGCCTTCAGACAGTGTTTCTCGTCTGTGTGAAGAATTTGCAGACATTTTTTCACCGGGCCTTAGTTGCGCTAAGAACTATGAAGCACATTTGGAACTGAAAGTAAATGCGCAACCGAAATTTTTCCGAGCGCGCAATGTTCCTCACGCATTGCGTGATGAGGTCGCAAGAATATTAAATGATTTGGGATCACAAGGTGTGATTGAATGTGCGCAATGCCTCTTCTCTTTCAGCTCCGCTTCATCGCTTACGCCGTAAAGGTGTTCCGTTCGTCTGGACGACGGAATGCGAACGCGCCTTTCGCCAGTTGAAATCGGCGTTGCTTTCCAATGCTTGCCTTACGCCATTCGATCCCCAGAAACCCCTTTTGTTGATGGTAGATGCATCGGATTTCGGGATCGGTGCTGTGCTTGCGCGCAAAGATGGATCGCATGATCGCCCTATTGCCTTTGCGTCCAAATTGCTCTCATCTGTGCAAAGAACTTATTCACAGATAGAGAAAGAAGCTTTGGCTCTCGTATTTGGTGTTACAAAGTTCCATGATTTCTTGTATGGTCGTCACTTTACCATCATCACAGACCACAAACCTTTGACGTCGCTTTTTCATCCGAACAAGCCTGTACCTCCGCATACAGCGCAGAAATTCATTTGCTGGTCTATTTTCCTCTCGCAGTACCGCTACGATATCTTGTATCGGTCCACTGCTAAGCACGGAAACGCCGATGCGTTGTCCCGTTTGCCTGTTGCTGAGGATCAAGCATTCGATTCTTCCGAACTTGCTTGCATGTTCATTGATTCGGAAACCGATGACGTGGTCGACTCGTTTCCGATTGATTTTCGTCGTGTAGCTACAGCCACAGCTGCTGACCCGGTCCTTGCTACCGTTTTGCGTTTTGTTGCTACGCAATGGCCTTTGTCAAAGTCTCGGATCGAGGATCCGTTGGTTCGCCGATTTTTTGCTCACACGGAGAGACTTTTTGTTCGACGTGGTGTTTTGTTGTTGCATTCTGATACTGATCAGTCCAGAGTCGTGGTATCACGTTCGTTACAGTCCTCTGTTTTACGGCTTCTTCACCAAGGACATTGGGGTCTAGTGCGCACGAAACAACTTGCTCGTCAGCACTGTACTTGGTTCGGAATCGATGCTGCGATTACGAATATGTGTTCTTCTTGCATGGCGTGTGCCGAACAACAATCCGCACCGCCGCAGAAAGTCTTTGCATGGCCAAAAGCCACTTCCCCTTGGCAACGCTTGCACATCGATTTTGCTGGTCCATTCTGGAATGCTCGATGGTTGGTTGTGGTCGATTCTTTCAGTAATTTTCCTTTTGTTGTCCGGATGTCTTCCACGACATCATCTGCCACCATCCAAGTGTTGTCTGCTATCTATTGCATTGAAGGTCTTCCGCAGACTATGGTTTCCGACAATGGCCCACAATTCATGTCCGCAGAATTTCAGTCATTCTGCCAGGCCAATGGTATTCAACATCTGACATCCGCGCCGTTTTCGTCTCAGTCAAACGGTGCCGGTGAACGATTGGTCCGGACTTTCAAGTCACAGATGTTGACGTTGAAAGAGTCGCATTCTCGGTAGGACGTGTTGTTGCTCTTTTTGTCATCGTATCGCTCTCAGCCCCAAGATGGTCGCTCGCCGGCTGAGTTGCTCCACGGTCGTCCTCATCGAACCTTGATGTCTTTGCTGCACCCACCGCATCAGGTTCCTGTGCAGCGGCAGACTTCTACTTTTGCTCCAGGCGACGTTGTATTCTATCGCAACTTTCGCGGTTCACGGCGTTGGCTCGCAGGGCGCATTCTTCGCTGCCTCGGCCGCGCGATGTATTTGGTTTTGGGGGCCTCTGGAGAGGTGCGTCGGCATCTCAATCAGCTGCGCCACTGCCGTCGCACGGGTTCTGCCGCTCCCCGTCTGCTTTCAGCGACGGTGCCGTCCGGTCAGCGCCCTGGGGACCCATCAAAAAATGGTTCAAATGGCTCTGAGCACTATGGGACTCAACTGCTGAGGTCATTAGTCCCCTAGAACTTAGAACTAGTTAAACCTAACTAACCTAAGGACATCACAAATATCCATGCCTGAGGCAGGATTCGAACCTGCGACCGTAGTGATCTTGCGGTTCCAGACTGCAGCGCCTTTAACCGCACGGCCACTTCGGCCGGCGGGGACCCATCTACTGGCTCGCCTCATCCCCAGGTGTTACCGACGATGCCTTCCATTTTGCCCCATGGCGACGCGCCGCCGCAGCCGCCGCCGCCGCCGCCTGTCCTCCAGCCGGTGCCGCCCGCAGTGGACGCTTCGCTGCAGCCGCCAAGCGCCTCCCTGGGTCACGCGCCGCCGAGCCGCCGATCGCTTCCCGTGACCAGCTGTCCTCCGCCATGGAACTCTTGCCCGCTCCGGACCACATGGCGTCTTCGCGCGTAGGGTACCCCGACGCAATGCAGGTCGACCCTTCGGCCCCTCCTGTCTCTTTACGGGCGCATACACTGCATGTTGACGTGCACCCTGGACTAGGTTTTCAGGGGTTTCCTAGATCCCCTCGGACCGAATGGCCGGGTGCGGGTGGCACAGCCTCGCCTGTTGTTAGGCTCCCCACCTCATCGCATACGTCAACATGGAGTCCTCCCCACGGCGGGCGGAAGCCTTATAACCCGACCGTTCGCCGATTTGCGGGGGAGGAATGTGGTGTCACCGCCAGACACCACACTTGCTAGGTGGTAGTTTTAAATCGGCCGCGGTCCATTAGTATATGTCGGACCCGCGTGTCGCCACTGTGTGATCGCAGACCGAGTGCCACCACAAGGCAGGCCTCGAGATACGGACTAGACTCGCCCCAGTTGTATGGACGACGTAGCTAGCGATGCACACTGACGAAGCCTCGCTCATTTGCAGAGCAGATAGTTAGAATAGCCTTCAGCTAAGTCAATGGCTACGACCTAGCAAGGCGCCATTAGTAACAATGCATGTATCTAAAGAGTCTCACTTGTACCGCCACAATCTCCAGATGTACCAAAAGGATGGATTAAAGTTAAGTATTCCAGAAGCTACGTACTTTTCTTTATAGCATTCATTACGTATCCTGTTTCAGACCTCACGCCATCCTGCTTTAGCTTAGCGCGTGCCTTTCGGCTTCCTTTCATTGTGTCTAGGCTGTCTTGTCTAGACACAACAAACTACATCCTATGGTACCACTTTTGCTCTACGTTCAGAAAGAATTCTTCTCCCCTTATACCATTTTCTGCTGCTGCTGATGTTACCAGATATCTGTTGACCAAAAATCGCTACCTTCTTTCCATTTCACTTTACTGGGCCCCACTGTATCTAGATTGAGTATTTCAACTCCCTTCTTCAGGATTTGTGGCCTCCATACCACGTACAAACTTCTGATATCCTACGCTCCGACTCGTAGAATGTTGCCCTTTATTTGGTTATTCAAATATTCATTTCATGTTCAACTCCTCCCACTAAATATGGGGAATAGTCCGGAATCTTTTAACAATTGAGAAGTTATCATGAAAACTTTTTAATTACTTGCCACAAGTCCTGAGGATTCACGTTGTATGTCTTAAATGCGGCAGTTTTTTGGCCTTCAGCATTATCATGTGGTACAAAGCCGAGTGGAGGGTCTGAATCAGAGGCTCAGATGGTTCTGTGACAGTGTAGGCTGCAGATTCCTCGACTTACGCCATAGGGTGGTTGTGCTTCGGGTTCCGCTGACTAGGTCAGGAGTCCACTACACGCAAGAGGCGGCTACACGGATAGCAGGGGATGTGTGGCGTGGACTGGGTGATTTTTTTTAGGTCAGATATTCTCGGGAAAACACAAAAACGGCTTCACTCTCAAAGAAAGCTGGCTGAACACAGGAAGGACGAAGATACAGGAACTATCGGTGTAATAGCTGTTAATTGTCGTAGCTATGTTGGGAAAGTACCAGAGCTCCAAGCGCTAATAGAAAGCACTGATGCTCAAATCGTTATAGGCACTCAAAGCTGGCTAAAGCCGGAGATACGTTCAGCCGAAATTTTTGCGAAGAATCTAACGGTTTTACGAAAGGATAGGTTGAACACAATTGAAGGTGGTATGTTTGTTGCTGTTATAAGTAGTTTGGCTCGTTGCTAAATTGAAGTAGATAGCTCCTGTGAGTTAGTATGGGCAGAGGTTATTCTTGGCAACCGGAATAAAATAATAACTGGATCCTTTTACCGCTTCCGAATTCAGATGATACAAGTACTGAAAGGTTCAAAGAAAACTTGAGTTTTATTTCAAACACGTACCCGATTCATACAATTATAGTTGCTGGTGACATTAATTTACCCTCGATGTGTTGGCGAAAATACATGTTTAAATCCGGAGGTAAGCGTAAAACATCATCCGAAATTGTGTTAAAGGCATTATCTCAAAATTATTACGAGCATTTATTTCATGAGGCCACGAATAGTAAAGGGTTGTGAAAACACACTTGACCTCTTAGTAACAAATAATCCTGAGCTAATAACAAGCATCAAAACGGATAAAGGAATTGCTGAACACAGGGTTGTCGTAGCGAGACTTGATATTGTATCCCCCAAATTCTCAAAGAAACGAAAAAATACATATTCAAAAAATCTGATAAAAATTCACTTGACGCCTTCCTGAGACACAGTCTCCACTCCCTCCAAATTAGCAATGTAATTTTAGACCAGATGTGGCTTGAAATCAAAGAAATAATATCAGCAGTGATTGAGAGATTCATACCAAAGAAATTAATAAACGACGGAGCTGATACTCCCTGGTACACAAAACGGGTCGGAAAACCGTTGCAGAAACAACGAAAATACATGCCAAATTTAAATGGAAGGAAAATCTCCGAGATTAGCAATCTTTCACAGAAGCTCGAAATTTAGCGCGGACTTCAGTGCGGAATGCCTTAATAGTTTCCACAACGAAACTTTGCGTAGAAACCCGGTAGACAATCCAAAGAGATTCTGGTCGTATGTGAAGTATGCTAACGGCAAGGCGCGATCAGTGCCTTCTCTGCGCGACAGCAATGGAAATACTATCGACGACAGTGCTGCCAAAGCAGAATTACTAAATACAGCCTTCCAAAATTCCTTCACCAGAGAAGACGCAGTAAATATTCCAGAATTCGAATCAAGAACAGCTGCCAACATGAGCAACGTAGAAGTAGATATCCTCGGAGTAGTGAAGCACTTCACAAAAACAAGTCTTCCGGCCCAGACTGTATACCAGTTAGGTTCCTTCCAGATTATGTTGATACAATAGGTCCATACTTAACAATCATATACAGCAGTTCGCTAGACAAAGATCCGTACCCAAACACTGTAAAGTTGCACAGGTCACACGAATATTCCAGAAAGGTAGTAGGAGTAATCCATTACATTAATGGCCCTTATCATTGACGTCGACGTGCACCAGGATTTTCGAACATAAATTGTGTTCGAACATTATGAACTACCTCAAAGAAACGGTCTGTTGACACACAGTCAACATGTGTTTAGAAAACATCGTTCCTGCGAAACACAACTATCTCTTTATTCACATGAAGTGTTGAGTGCTATTGACAAGGGATTTCAGATCGACTCCTTATTTCTGGATTTCCGGCAGGCTTTTGACACTGTACCACACAAGTGGCTTATAGTGAAATTGCGTGCTTATGAAATATCATCTCAGTTATGTGACTGGATTCAAGATTTCCTGTCAAAGAGGCCACAGTTCGTCGTAATTGATGGAAAGTCATAGAGTAAAACAAAAGTGATTTCTGGAGTTCCTCAAGGTAGTGGTATAGGACCTTTGCTGTTCTTTTTCTATATAAACGATTTAGGAGACAATCTGAGCAGCTGTCTTATGTTGTTTGCAGGTGACACTGTCGTTTATCGTCTAGTTAAGTCATCATAAGATCAAAATAAATTGTAAAACTCTTCAGAAAAAATATCTGTATAGTGAAAAATTTGCAATTGAACTTAAATAACGAAAAGTGTGAGGTCATCCACATGAGTGCTAAAAGGAATCCATCAAACTTCAGTTACACGTTAAATCAGACGAATTTAAAGGCCGTACGGTGTACGAGACTGAAATAATAGAGAATTATTGCGAAGATGGTTCGATGAATCGTCTGTCAGGCACTTAAATGTGATTTGCAGAGTACCCATGTAGATGGATGATTACTATCGGTTATTTGGCATTTTATGGACATTTTATCACCTCAAAGCCCAGTGGAGCCCTGAATCTCTTTCCGCACCTCCACCCTTCTTGAAAAGACCGTTGGCAGAACAAGGGTTGTCTGCTTATATCGGAAGAGTTCCGCCGCCTTTGCTCATGATTTTTTATTCAAAACTTAAGTGGCGCCTCGGATCAAACCTGGGAATCAGGACTTTCATTTCTAGTCAAAGGCGCTATGCCATGCATTAAATTTATCTAAATTTCCGACAAGCGGCATTAGTATTCCCAGTAGAAAGATTGTCAGAGCTGTCTCTGGGTCTGGAGGATAATTTCGATTCAAATTTCGTGCCAGTCACATAAGAATGGCGCTGGTTGCGGCGTTATGAGGATGCAAATCCTGTTCGCTTTCAATACGATCGTGAGCGGTAGTTACCTTCGAGATTGGGCGTGGTGAGCTGTTGTTAATTAACAAGGTGACAAAGAAGTAATTATTAACACCTCACTGGATTTGAACGAGGTCGTGTAACAGGGCTACGAAAAGCTAGATATTCCTTCTGCGGTAGCGCAGAAAGGTTATACAGATGTGTGGTGTCTGTTCTTTCGGACATGTCCAAAAGGACACTATGCGGAATCCGCAGCTGTGATACATTATATGAAAATTGGAGATGGAATGGACTGAATGGGGATATAACGCGGAATCAACAGCGACGAGTCAAAATTTGAGCAAGACCGGGATTCGAAGCAAGGACGTCCTGCTTACTAGGCAATTGCGTTAACTGTTGCACCACGATGAACACAATGTTTACCGCAACTGCGCGGACTGTTTCGGCACACCTTTCGGCCGACACACATCCCGACCTAGCGTGACCGCTACGGTCGCAGGTTCGAATCCTGCCTCGGGCATGGATGTGTGTGACGTCCTTAGGTTAGTTAGGTTTAAGTAGTTCTAAGTTCTAGGGGACTCATGACCACAGATGTTAAGTCCCATAGTGCTCAGAGCCATTTGAACCATCTTTAACCACCTAGCGCCACTTATCCGCACTCCCTGCCCATCTGCTCCATGCTCACTACTCGAGATTCCCGCAGGAAGTCGGGCGTATTTGTGCATCCACAATGGAGAAGGTGGATTCGTTGACTATCTAGGTGTGTCAGTTACATGAAAGGGTGGTGTCTGTTCTTTCACACATAGCTGATTCAACTAGATGGTTAACAAATCCACTTTCTGCACTGCGGATGCACAAATACATCCGACCTCCTGTGCGAATTCCAGAGTGAAGAGAATGGAGGACACCGACAGGGACTGGGTGTAGGTGCCGCCAGATTGGAGTGTGAGTCGGCGGAGAGGCATGCTGAGATAGCTTGCGCGGTGACCGTGAAAACTGTGTCCGTGCTGGCCCAGTAGTTAACCCAACTGGTGCTAAATGGTAGACGCCGGGCTCTAACCCGGTCCGGTACATCTTTTTACTCGTCGCCGCTGATTCCGCCTAGCCGGCCGCGGTGGTCTCGAGGTTCTAGGCGCGCAGTCCGGAACCGTGCGACTGCTACGGTTGCAGGTTCGAATCCTGCCTCGGGCATGGATGTGTGTGATGTCCTTAGGTTAGTTAGGTTTAAGTAGTTCTAAGTTCTAGGGGACTGATGACCACAGCAGTTGAGTCCCATAGTGCTCAGAGCCATTTTTGATTCCGCCTATGTCCCAATGCATCTGACAACAAGTAGTCCCCCTTCCATCTTCAGTTTACATGTAATACCACAGAAAAACTTCGCAGGAATATAGGCATTGTACATACCAGCTGGCAGCGGTGGTCACGAAATGTACAGTTGCAAGAAAACCGGGCTGCGGAAAGCCACATCGTACTACTGAAAGAAAAGACGATCGTGTTCGATGTATTGATCTGGTGAATCGTAATGCATCTCCAGTAGCAACTTGAGCGGCAATTGGCACCACAGTGACACAACGAACTGCTACAAAGCGGTTACTTCAAGGACAGCCCTGTGTCAGGCGCTCTGTAGCGTGCATCCCACTGACCCCAAACCACGGCCATTTGCGACCTCGATAGTGTCAAACGAGAAGACATTCGAGGTCATGGTGGAGGCCTGTTGTGTTTTCTGATGAAAGTTGCTTCTGCCTCGGCGCCAGTGATGGTTGTGAGTTGTTTAGAAGGAGACCAGGCGAGGGCCTGCAGCCGATCTTCAAAAATGGTTCAAATGGCTCTGAGCACTATGGGTCTGAACATCTGAGGTCATCAGTCCCCTAGAACTTAGAACTACCTAAACCTAACTAACCTAAGGACAGCGCACACATCCATGCCCGAGGCAGGATTCGAACCCGCGACCGTAGCGGCCGCGCGGTTTCAGACTGAAGCGCCTAGAATCTCTCGGTCACCCCGGCCGGCGTTGTTATAGGAGACGTTCGCGTTTGGTAGTCCAAGACGTGGGGGTAAGCTGTCCACTTCCATGTACATTAAAATGATATATACGTATCCTATCAAACCCTGAACCGGTTTCAACCAAATTTGGTGCACATTCCAGCTACTGCCTATAAAGAATCGTTGTCCAATCAAAGGGGTGAGGATGGTGTAAAAATGAAGTCTAGCCCACGACGCGCTAATACCCATATTTCATTCATCGAGTACTTCAGAATGAGAGCACTTAGTGACCTGCAACAAACCTTACACGTTATTTCAAACCATTATGAAACTTTTTCTCGCTGACCGTCTCCACAAGATGATGAAAGAAAAAAAGCTTATCTCTTACTGTTTTCGCTGTTGATGTAGCAATGTTGCCGCATCAATGAGGTTTTAATTTATTAATTCTTTACTAATCACTATTTTAGTGATACGCTTTGCAGACAGTATTAACATATATCACTGAGTGTACCTACAAAATTATTTCAACATACGGCAGATATTTTCATGAGATATGAAGTCGCTAACACTGAGTTATGTGAAAAACTGCCTAATCATGTATGGCATAAAATTTATTACTTGTTGGTTTCTACCTCTATTCGCAACATATTTCACAGACAATGTTCATATCTGTAAACCGCGGAATGTACCTACAAAATTATATCATTGTACGGCACATAGTTCAGCAGCGCTTCGTGGAAATGAAACCCCGCCGGCCGCGGTGGTCTAGCGGTTCTAGGCGCGCAGTCCGGAACCGCGCAACTGCTACGGTCGCAGGTTCGAATCCTGCCTCGGGCATGGATGTGTGTGATGTCCTTAGGTTAGTTAGGTTTAAGTAGTTCTAAGTTCTAGGGAACTGATGACCTCAGATATTAAGTCCCATAGTGGTCAGAGCCATTTGAACCATTTTTTGAAATGAAACCGCACGATGAAATTCGATATAAGTACGGGTGATACACGTATACAAATCTGTATGAAATATGTTAAACATTCATACTCTGGCAAATCCGCGGGTGAAAAGCTCCTCCTAAACCCCTGGATCGCTTTCAGCCAAACTTGGCACACATATTACTTACTGTCTTCAAAGAAATATTTGTGGAGTTAAGAACCAGCAACCTCTTATTGTTGTAGGGGTGGTAACGTGAGAGAGAATGGCGGCAGGAACATATGGGCAGATAGCGATGGGGAAGGAGAATATAAATAATGTACAGAGAGAATGGAAATGGGAAATGAACATAGAAAGGGATGAGCAGGACAGAGAGAGGGGAGAGGGAGGAAATTGACACAGAAAGTAAAAGAGGGTGAGACAAGGGGGGGGGGGTCAAGATATACAATGAGGAGAAAATGGAGAGAGAAAGGGAAGAGTAAATGGACAGAGGGGACGAGGAGCTGGACTGAGAGAGGGAGAGGGGGAGGAGAGGGGGATATGTGCAGAGAGAGTGGGAGAAGGAGGAAGGAGGCATACAGAGAGAGGGAAAAGTAGGTGGACAGATAGAGGACGAGGATGAGATAGAGGGGGTGAGGAGGGGATAGAGTGGACAGGAGAAAATAGAGAAGGGAAGAGAATGGTGAGGACCAGATGGGCAGAGAGAACTGGGGAAAGAGATGAAGAGGTCAGGAGGAAACGAGCAGAAAATGGCGGGTGGAGGAGGTGGAAAGAGACGAGAATGGAGGAGACAGAGGGAGTAGGAGGAAGTGGGCTAAAAGAACTGGAATAATAGAAAACTGAGCAACGCCAGGTACTCAGGTGGTATCGATATGCACGTAACAGCATGCTTTAACGAGTGAATAAGTGGGTCTATTTTTGAAGTAGTGTGTTCCTATGATGCATAAAAATGCAAAAGATATTTAATCCTGTAGTCGCACACTAATACTGCTTTGTATGTTATCTCATTTCTTTTTTTTTTTTTTTTAAATCGAAGAAAAAAACTAATATTGTTTAAAGTTTAGCTTTCTCTTTTCACGTAACATCCCATTGGGTATATCATCATGTCACATTACTCGTAGACGTGAAACACTAGTATCTCATGATTCATTTAATACATTTCCTTCAATAAAATAGAAATGACCTTTGAAATGTCTACGTGTTAATGCACTAGGATTATATATCCCGGTATGGACAAAGTAAAAAATTATTTGAGAAATATTTAAAGCTTTGTCATCTTCTGAATGTAACGGCTTTACGTGGCCATATTAAAGCAAAATCCTGTTGTATGCTGTATTGGTGCCCACCTATCAAATAACGCACATACGCTAAAGGCGTTATTTTTGATAGTAAATATCGGTCATTATTCTATGGCAAAGGATATTATTTCAAGTAAATGAAAAACATTTACTTTTAACAGAACTTAGTGTTTTGATGCTAACTCACAGATAACACACTTTTGCAGACCTGAGCAGATAATAATGACCAAAGGCTTCGCACAATACGCAACAGAAGAATGACAAAACTAATACCAGACAATTGATATCTTCGCTCTTTTCTTTGTGGCGTCTTTTTATATTGATATTCTCTGTTACACTGTTCGTTATGACTGTTCAACACTACGTCCTTGACCGTACGACAGTTTTCATTTAAGGCATTCCGTGAGACGGTAGAATGTGTACCTAACGCGTTCCAAAGCTCCGCGCATGAAAACGGGATTTTCCGATGCTCGTACCTCGGGTTCTATTGGTGATAAAAAGGTAGGGTCAAGTGTTTTGGATAGCCCAACAGCAGGATCATTTTAGTGTCACTATCCTACCGCACAAATTACAAATATTATGCCCTACCCCCCCCCCCCCCCCCCCGCCGCCCTCCTTAGGCAAATGGAGCTAATTGATAGATTATTTTTGCATTTAATGTGGCCTGTGGTGGAATTGATGGGACTTACAGAGGCACCATTACTTCACTGGCAGTTCCTCGGAAAAACCCCTTAGCAGGGTTCTTTAATTCTATTTGCGACGTCACCTACGAACCAAAACCCAGTCAAGGTTTCCAAGACGGTTGTACCCAGCAAATGGTTGGAATTTTTACGATATTTTCCTAAGATCCAGATCTCAAACAACCTTCAAAAATTTGTTGATATCCTTATCACTTTCCAGTATACAGAAGCTGGAAAATTACCTACTTCTACGTGCCAAATCCGGTATGTGGCGAAATTTAATAAATAAATAACCGCAGAAAATTGCTCAAATTTTAACGGTAAATCCTCGAGGCATTTATCCGGAACAGCCATCTCCCCCTTTTCAAAAGTCTTTATCTGTTATCGAGAAACACCCCAAAAATAGGTTTTTGGGTACTAAAACCCTGAATCGTATTCTGAGACGGCTAAGCACAGCATATGACTGTAATGTTTACGATGTATTCCTAAGATGCCAATCTTGAACAAGCTCGAAAATTTTCTTCATGTCTTTATCTGTCTCGGAGGTTAAGGAGATTTGAAAGTTATGCTACTTGAACACGTAAAGTAGGCACGTAAAATCCGTTGTGAGGCGAAAACATGGTATATAAAGTGACGTAGCATGAAGAAATACCTGTACGGGAGACCTACGTTCTAGTACTGAAGCACATGCAGTTTTTTGCACGTAAAATCCGGTACTGGGTGTAAACCTAGTTTTGCGTCATTTCAGTTTCACGTAAATAAACTATCCAAATTTTATTGATCAATACATTTCCTTCTATATAACTTAAATGCCCTGCTGCAGCAGGGGAAAGAAGAAGGTAACCTGAGGAAAAATGCTCCTATCTGAGCACAAAAAATGCCAATATGTTACTGTTTATTTAAAAGACTAACTGAAAAGTGGGATCCCATTTGTCTCATTCTACCTTCCTCAGAACCTTTAAAAATTTTCTCAAAAATTTTGATATGCTATTATGTTCGAGTATTTCATGCTGAGTGAGAAGAAGACAGTGGCAGAGGAAAAGAGACGGAAAAGTAATAAACACTTGAAGATAGTAGACAATTGTTGTGTGTTGGGGAGAACAAAGGAGGCAATGGCAGTGTGAGGAAGAGAGAGAGAGAGGCAGTGAAACATAGTTGGCGGTGACAGAAGTGTGGTAGAAAAAGAGGAAAGTAGACAGTGCCAGAAGGGGGAAAGGTCGCGGAGGGCGGGGGGAGTCGGAAGAATAAAGAGAAAGTGGTGATAATCAGAGTGTATGACAACAGCATAGAGGAAGAGAGAGGTAATGACTGTGAGAAGAGACAGCAGCAGTAGCAAGGAAGGAATGAGATATTAGAAGTAAGAGAGAGCAAGAGGGAGACAGTGACAGTGAGATGAGAGTGTAGTTGTAGGAGAGAACGAACGGCACCATGGCTTTGAGACAGCAGACAGGAGACAGTGACAGACACGAGATAATGACAATGAGTTGGGCTGAATGAGTAAATTAGAATGGGTAAGTGGGGAGTGGACGAGTATGAGCGTCTTACAGCGATGGACTACTGGGTGTGGGCGTGTTACACGTGGGAGAGCTTGCGCTAGTAAGAGGCGAGTTCCATGTTAAAAAGAACATGAATATGTTGTATGCTACAGTTACTGATATAATGTTTTAAGGCGCTGGGGAAGGTAGATTGAGGAAACGTGTATCCCGCTTTTCAGCCATTCTTTTAAATAAACATGAACATATTCACATTTTTTGTGAACCGATAGGAGCGTTTTCCCGCTGGAGACTTTATGCGTCAAGAGCGCTATGTGGTGTCGCATGACGAGGCGGCCCTAGAGCTTAAGTAAGTATGTAAACCAGCCCTGAGGTCACTGAAGGTTGCTCACGCTTGCTTTAAAGCAAGATAGTTGTGCCGTGCACGGCTCGCGTTGATCCCATTTATTGTTTGTCATCTTCTCTTACGGTACTGCCGCCTCGGTTTCTTATTCCATTTACTGGCGTCACTAACTTCCTGCCTTACTTGGCCGTGAGCGGCAGCAGCAGCACGTATCGATAAGCGCACTGTCGTACCATCTCTGGAGCGACCGATAGTATTTCCGGGTCGTCGTGTGGCTGGCGGTCAGTTCGGGACGGTCCAGCGGTGCAGTCGGGACGCAACAGCGGTGAAGTCGGGGACGGAGCGCCGGTGAGGCGCCGACAGCCAGTGCTCGCCGACAGCTGGCGACACGCATGAACTGTCCGACGGAGGGAGATTGGAGCGGGACGACCGTTGGTTGGTCGTTCGGTTGGTCGTCTCATCGGCCGACGTATATTTGGTCCTTTCACCATTTACGGACCTGGGCAGTTGGTCGGTTGGCGTGGGGCAGCAAGGAAGTCTCCGTGGCGCGTGTCTGGCCGAGGTCGCTGCCGGCGTGTACGCGCGGTCGGAGTGTGAGGTGCTGTTCCCATTGCTACGAGGTCCGTGGCTCACCGATCCCGGACAGGAAAGTTGAGTCTTTACTTAATCTACCAGCCAGCCCCAACTGTTCATATTGTGTCGTTTGATATTCGTTGTGGGGGCAGATCCCTTCAACGTGTTCCATTGAACTCCCTGTTGTGTGCTTGTTGGGTGGAGCGGAAGTTATCCTGCCGCTTGGTCCGTTGACTGTCTGTCGGTTGGGTTGTCGGATCGACAATGGTTGGGCCGACTGCCTGTCTCACCTAAGCGAGCGTTAGTGTTTGAATTCTAGGAACACCCTCGGAACTTCTGAGCGCCCATGGGTGTACTGCCTTTGTTTCATTTCTTCTTGTTGTTTGTACTTGTATGCTTTCTAGCCGATTTTTTTAAAAAAAAATTAGGTTGTTTTGCCCTCAAGGCGTAAGATTCTTTAGGCCTTCAACCTCATTTAAAGATATGTTTCACGTAAGACCTTTGGCATTTTAAAGGTTTTAAAGTCGTTGAATGTTAAGTGTTGGTCCTTCAGCCGATTTTGAGTTTGAGTTGTCTTGCTCTTAAGGTCTTCAGCCTAAATTAAAGAACTTTGGTATTTAAAAAAATAATGTTATGGATATTTAAGTGTTAAGCCTTCAGCCGATTTGAATTTAGCTTGTTTGCTCTTGAAGTTTCTGATTCTTTGGGCCTTCAGCCTAACTAAAGAGCTGTTTTAACATAAGGTCTTGCCTTTTAAATTTCTGTTTTGGTTGAGTTTTGCCTAATTAAGAACTGTTTTACCTAAGGCCTTTGTTTTATTTAAAAAAAATTAATGTTGCTTATTAGCCTTAAGTGTTGGGCTTTCAGCCGATTTTGAATTCAAATTGTTTGCTCTGAAAACCTCAGATTCTTTGTGCCTTCAGCCTAAACAAAGAATTGTTGTAAGATAAGGCTTGCCTTTTAAATTTCTGATTATGATTGCATTTTAAGTTATTGGCTTTCAGCCGTTTCTAAATTAAAGTGGCTTTCGGCTGGTAATTAAGTCCCAAAGATTAAAACTGTGTGTTTAAAAAAAATTCTGGGCTCTTGTAATGTTTGATCAAATAATAAAGTTGTATGTTCGAATGTGACTCACAGCTCCTTACTTTGGCCACTTTCCACAATTTAAACTACCTGTCCTGTCCTGCAGGATAAGTGGGTGTCTCAATAGTGACACTGAGAAGACACAGCAACAATGTGGAGGAAGGACTGAGGTATTAGCAGTAAGAGGGAGCAAGTGGAAGATAGTGACAGTGATAGGAGACTGTAGCAGTAGGCTGTGACAGTGGAGACATTGACAGAGACACAAAGAGGTAACGAGTTGGGCTGAATGAGTGGGTGAGAAAGGACAACAGGGGGTGGACGGGTATGAGTGACAGCGATGGACTAGTGGATGTGAGCGAGTTATGATTAGGGGACCTTGGTGGGAGTTTCAGGTGAGTTGCATGTTAAAAATAGCGTGAATATATTCACATGCCAAACTTTTTTGGAAGAAATTTTAAAGATGTAAAGGAAGGTAAGATAAGGCAGCTGGTACCCCACTTTTGAGTCTGTCTTTTAAGTAAAACAGCAACATATTGACATTTTTTGTGTTCCGATAGGAGCAGCTTACTGCCTGGTAGTAGGAATATGTTCAGACGCAATCAACGTTCAAGAATTTACACCGAATTCATGAACAATAGCTTTCGTTGTGCTTGGGCCCATAGTAGCTCAAACATGTTGAAGGAAATAAATGTATTTCTGTACTATATTTTTAATATTATACGTGTTGCCGTTGTGGAACAAAGACTTTCTGTAACTAAAGTGACATTCTACACACTAATGAAAACATTAATTCCCTATTTTTTCTATCGCTAACAGAATTTAGTGAGATTCATTTCCCAATTAATCATTTCTTTCTTCCGTTTCAAAGCGGCATGTTACTTTTTGTAAAAACCATTCGTCGTCGTCGTTGTTGAGGGGAATTTTCTGATTTATCCAAAAAGTGATGTGATACTCTTTAACTGAAGAAAAAAATCAGTTTTTATGGACATAAACATGTCGTCTGAAACCTATTCTTGATTGTGGTTACATGTTGGCTACTTTCTGTCATTTTGAAGAAGGAACGTGCAGATTCTCCAGGATCTGTGGACTATCGAACTGTTAGAATTAGTTGTGCCAATACATATACTGAGCTTCTGCTTCTTTAGAAACACACCAGTTGGTGTTATAATTTGTCAATGAACTCAACAAATGACTGCATTTTACAAGTCCAAGGCTCTTTACAGGGTAGTGTACTGTGTAGTTTCGTATTTATCTGGTATAAGTACGATTCTTATCATAATCATAAAATGTGACAGTTGCTACCCACATTAAACAGCAAGCCAGTTGACAGTGGTACAGCTCAGGCATCCTATTTGGGAGACGGTGGCTCAGACCTACGTTTGGCTATCCAGATTTACATTTGTTTGTACATTCCCTAAACCGCTTAAGGCTAATGCCGGACGGTTTCTCTGAAATGGTGGGGTCAGTTTCTTTTCCCAGTTCGAGCTTGTGTTCCAATGACTGGATGTAGTACCGGCATCTATTCGCTTGTAATTGAAATCAAATTGTTCTCTTAATTTCCTGAATTTCCATGTACAAAACTTACATTTGCTTATTAGATCCCAAGCTTCTTCAAGCATTAGAATAACTGTTATACTGATCGCTCATGAAGGGAAAATGTGTATTGATGATCCAAAAGAGTACAACCCTCCCCTCCCACACCCTGCTTAATAGCGTGTCGGTCGACTTTTGGAATACAGTACGTGCCATGGATTCGACAGGTCCTGGATGGATTTCCGGAGGTATTGGCCTGAAATGACTACCCAGAGATAGCACAGCTCCCCTAAATGATGGGCTCCGGTTTGTGGTTATAGATACGGCGCTCGATAGCATCCCAAATATGCTCCGTATGGTTCGGAGTCGATTTCAAGACACCAACGTGAGTTCACTAAGAGGTTCCTCAAACCACTGTAGCACGGTTCTGGCTTTACGCCACGGACTGCTATCTTGGTGGAAAATACCATTGTCGTCGAAGAGATGTCAATCATGATGGGATGCAAGGGGTCCAACCTAATGTTCACACCTTTCATAGCTATCATCGTGCCTTCGGTTACCATCAAATGCCCAGCGGAAGCCCAGCATAAGAACTCCCCATCGCACATGGTGCATGTTTCTTACAGCCGTTTGGTTGGATTACAGCGTATCGAGACAATGCCATCGACCTGATGTAACAAGAAACGACATCCGAGCAGACACTGTCGAGATCCACGGTCCAATCTCGATATTTCGTGCCCACTTCACTTGTAATTAACGAAGTCATCTGGTGAACATGGAAACAAATCTGCTGCTGAGAACCAAGTTCAGCAATGCACACTGTTCTCCTAAGCACTTTCGCCTTCCCCAGTATTCTACACGGTCGTCAGATGTGACACACACACTGGAAACCGTATTGATTCATCTCCACGCTCCCTGAGACGTGGTGGGCACTGGTCATAGAGATTTGACTCACTGAGATTAACGATAAACCTTTTTTTAACCGAAATTCCACCAGTATAATAAAACGACTCCATTGTGCTGAAATAAACAGCTTAAATAGCTGTCGACACACTGTGACGACGGTAACTACACTCATGCTCATAAATTAAGGATAATGCTGATACATAGTGAAACACCGCTCTGATGGGCGGTTTGCGGGTTTAAATCACCTCGGGGTATGACCTTGCGGTGCATCTGACCTGCGGTCGTCGCACGGTGGTGCTGGCAGCAGTCGACATACGCAGAGGTGTGTTGGTGCACGTCAGAGTACGGTGCAGCGAGTAAGTGTGCAGACGTTTTCAGACGTGCTAATGGTGACTGTGTGTTGAAAATGGCTCAAAGAACACATATTGATGACGTTAGGAGGGGTAGAATACTAGGACGACTGGAGGCTGCTCAAACGAAGTAGGTCGTATCACGGGCCCTCCGTGTGCCACAAAGTGTGATCTAAAGATAATGGCAACGATTCCAGCAGACGGAAAACGTGTCCAGGCACTACAGTATGGGACGTCTACAGCGTACAACACCACAAGAAGACCGATATCTCACCATCAGTGGCCGCAGACAGGCACGGAGTACTGCAGGTAGCCTTGCTCGGGACCTTACTGCAGCCACTGGAACAGTTGTCTCCAGACGCACAGTCTACAGACGACTGAACGGACATGGTTTATTCGCCCGGAGACCTGCAAGGTGCAGTCCACTGACCCCTGGTCACACGAGAGCCTGTCAAGCCCGCTGTCAAGAACACAGTACATGGTATTGGAACGGAGGTCCCAGGTTATGTTCACGGACGAGTCCAGGTATAGCCTGAACAGTGATTCTCGCCGGATTTTCATCTGGGCTGAACCAGGAACCAGATACCAACCCCTTAATGTTCTTTAATGGGATCTGTATGGAGGCCGTGGTTTGATGGTATGAAGTGGGATCATGATTAGTGCACGTACACCCCTGAATGTCTTTGACAGAGGAACTGTAACAGGTCATGTGTATCGGGACGTCATTTTGCACCAGTATGTCCGCCTTTTCAGGGGTGCAGTGGATCCCATCTTCCTCCTGATGGACGATAACGCACGGCCCCACCGAGCTGCCATAGTGGAGAAGTACCTTGAAACAGAAGATTTCAGGCGAATGGAGTGGCCTGCCTGTTCTCCAGACCTACAAACCCCATCGAGCACGTCTGGGATGCTCTCGGTCGACGTATCACTGCACATCTTCAAACCCTACGACCCTGCTGGAGCTCCGACAGGCACTAGTGCAAGAATGGGAGGCTATACCCCAACAGCTCCTCGACCACCTGTTCCAGAGTATACCAACCCGTTGTGCGGCCTGTGTACGTGTGCATGGTGATCATATCCCATATTGATAGAGGGGTACATGCGCAGGAAACATTGGCGTTTTGTAGCACATGTGTCCCGGGACGCTTTTCTCAACTTATCACCAATGCCGTGGACTTACGGATCTGTGTGGTGTGTGTTCCCTATGTGTCTATGCTATTGGTGCCAGTTTTGTGTAGTGCCACGTTGTGTGGCACCACATTCTGCAATTATTCTTAATTTATAAGCATGAGTCTACAATGGCGTGACCGCAGGCTATACACACAACGTTAGTGACGTCGATATTTCGCATCAACGGCATGCTACCCTTGAGTTCCTTGTCAAAGAGGAAAAAATCAGTTGCATGTAATTCATTTTGGCTTTCAGTGAGCGTATGGCGACGTCTGCGTGCCAGCAGTGTTCTGAGATGTGTGAAACACAAATATTTATGACGAGATTTGAAGTGGCCGCTGTTGAAAAGTGTGGTTGAAAGACGGTGGAAGAAAATACTGGCAAATAATGAGTACTGGTGCCAATTGAGTAATAAGACCCATCATCGGTGACGTGTGCATGCGCCAGTTCTCCTGAAATGAAGACGTTAGCCAGTCTACGATAGAAGTGGAGAAATTTATCAGACCAGTCTTTGGGCTGATGCCCGATAAAGCAATAGTGTTTGATAAAAATAACCCGCATATTTGGTGCTCCGCAGGTTCTACGTTATTGTCGAAAGACATCTTGCTGTACATGTTCATCTAGCTACACGTAAAAATATTTTACTGCCAGACTTGTATTAGGGCATATACCCTAATATATATATATATGATAAGGTGAATTAAAAAGAAAACAGTGTATACATATCAACCTGAGCGTAGGTTTGTGCGGCTGTTTCACAGTCAATAATATTCTTATGAGTATGTGACCACTTTGTCATTCTGTAAAATTCTCCGACGTTTCGGTCAGTACTGCAAATGGCCTTCCTCAGGAGCCTTTCGGAAAAATGATGTTAAAATTTATGTGGATCTAGAAGACAGAACGAGACCTCGGAAATTTTTAAAATAGAGTGATCACCACGTTTATGTAACCACAATGGGATCCATTATCCGTCTTACCTCCGTGCTACATAGGATGGCGTGTATACATCCAATAGCTGTAAACCGCTACACAGCCACACTTCTTGCTAACTACTTCTGTCTCTCTGTTATTGCATGTCTACTACTGCCACGATCCGTTTCATGTTTTCATACAATGACAGTTCTGTCCAGTACGACCAAGAACTGTGGCCGTTTAGCGTCTAGTAGGTGTAACATGTACATAGTGATAAGATAGAAAATGGACCCTATTCTTATCACAGAGACATACGCATGCACTATGGTTTCTACATCCACATAAATCTTAACACGACAAACAAGATGTCATTTGATACAATGTGCACAACATGTAAGTAACCTTATATTTTTACTGTAACGCATATAAAATGTTACAGACATGAACATGTATACATGCATTTATTTGCCCTGATGATGGACTATATGGCTAAATGCTAGTCTCACAAATTAAATATTTTATCATGCAGGTCATGCTGTAAAGCGAGATATGTGTATACTACAGACGCCAATGCTAAGTTATGGAAGATGGTGGTTGGAAATCACGTGTCGTTACCACATGCCATGCCCTCAGTCATTGACGTAACTGGAGGCAAGCACTGCCGAATGCAAGGACGCCAATTTTTTGGCATGTTTGCGATATTTGTGCTATTAAATGTGTGCAACTGCAGATATTATATTTTCACTTCATCAAAATTTAGTGGGTGTCTCGCACTATTTCGCCAGTCAATTATTACAGCTCGACAGGTAAAACAGCAAATTTCCATTAACGACTCGAATTTCCATTGCCATTATCCCTGTTCGATTTGCGTATCAATGTGGCTCGCTGCATATTGAACAACGAGAAACTAATGGCGCTACAAGCGGAAAATGAATTGTGCAGTTTGCCGCATTCGCGCCACAACGCCACCCTGCTGACGTAATTATTTCTTTACCGGAAAACGTAGTTCTAATTCCTCTCCTCACGGACTGCTGTGGCTAAAACGCAACCAGTGTTATAATAACGTGTCGCTTACAGCTGGAAACGAAATTTGAAAATCTGAAAACTATGAAAACAATTCTCTCTCTGCTCGTTCTCTTTGTCTCAATTTATGTTTTCTCCCAAGTTTGTGAATAGCATGCACTGGCTGAGTACCGTGACCTTCGAGATGATAGCCTAACAAAGGGACATAATTTTTCTTCATTATAGCTCTCGCTTGAACAATACCCATTTATCGGAATAAGTTGACCTTTGTACGTCTACTACCGAAAATGAAAGCTTGTAGGAAAAAAATTACTTCATTTTCGTCTGCCCTGGTGCAGCAATAGTGGTTCCTTATTCCAAATTAAAGACGGTCTCTGTTTCAAGTTGGTGGTTGCCTACCAACGACTGACGCACTTCAAATTGTGTGCAGAGCTCCAAAAGCGAGATATTCGAAATAACTAACCTCTTAGATCATAGGGTCAGTTAAGCCTTAATGACAAATTGGTCAGTAAAAATCAGATCTACTACAATATCATGATGTCAACTTTGCCAAATTTTGCTTGATTTATTTCTAGATTTATCCTTGCTTGTTTTTTGTCCCTCTCACGCAATTGGTCCCCACACTTGCGTTTTCGTGTTCTTTTATACTTGTAAACTGCTTTTTTTCTCAATCCAAGCCGTTTCATATTGTTTCCCCGTCCCCCCTGCATCTATGTCACATACCACCCCCTCTTTCCTCTTCCTTCTTCATCCTTCAATTTTGCACATCCCTCTTTCTCCCTCCCCTATTTTCCGTACCTATCCTTCTTTCATAAGTTTTCTTTGTGTTTTCCATTCCTTTTTATTCATTTTTTGATGATTTGGACATTCGACTATTACTTTGCTAATGACAGTTTTTTTTTAATCGTATTGACCAACTAGGACCACGTTAACAACTTCAGTTCCTCTTCTTCCGTTGCAGTTGCTTCCTATTTTTCCAGTATTCCCTCATTTTCTCCCCATGAAGTCTCTTCCTTTCTTCCGTCCATGTTGTCCCCGATTTTTTATTTCTTCTACATTGAAACCCTTCCAAATTTAGTATTTTATTTTCTGCTGTTTCTTATTCTTTGATGTTGTTTCTATCTAGATCTTTCCTTACTCCTGTAATTCATGCTATTGTCGATTTCTTCTTCCAGAAATATAGGAGTATTTGTTTTGTTAGTCCACTTCCATCCATTCACTAGAGGTGTCGGAAAAAGGTTAATCTTCGTTTGGCCATTACTTCAGATATTTTCTCTATATTTTTGTAGATCTCCACATTACTTCTTATTTTCCAACCATTGCAGTTTTTATTGCACCTATTATTTTTCTAATAATCCTTCTTTCCAGTAACTAGTTTGTCTGTCTTACAGTTCATCGTTAGACATTCAGATCCATACAAACATTCTGAGTGTACCACTGTGTTGTAGTGTTTTACATTTGTTTTTGTAAATATACATTTCTAGTTGTAAATATTCTCGCTCAAACCATATGCTCTTTCAATTTTCTTAATTCTTACATCTACTGCAGATTTTTCTAGTCCGTTCTATTGTATACTCTCTCCAAGATATTTAAATTTATCTACTCGTTCTATTTTACCTATTTGTGTTTGTTCGAATTTTGGTGCATTTTTTATATTTGTCATGAATTTTTAAACAGTAAAGGTGATAAACCATCACATTGTCTAACACCAGTTGGCTGAGATACTTCTCCCATAAATTTGACTTTAGATATTGTACCTGTTAGTGTTTCACGAATTACAGTTGCTAATATTGATTTAACACCAAATTCTCTAATGACCTTATCTATTGTTTCTCTGTTTATACAATCAAATGCTTTCTTGAAATCAATAAATGACACTATTATTGGTTTGCTTGTTAACATTCTATGGCGAATTATTGACTTTAAGTTAAAAATTTGTTCTGCGCAGGATCTTCCCTTTCGAAAACCACCCTGACATTCTATTAGTTTTTTTCTAAAGTATCTACCACTCCGTTCAGGAGTGTTTTTGATAATATTTTGTATGTCACTGGCAGAGGTGACACTTCTCTGTAATTATTTATATGTTATTTGTCTCCCTTTTTATGTAGCAGGTGGATTAATGCTATTTTCCATTCAACTGGAATCTTTTCAGTTTTACAAATGTTCTCAAAAAGCCGCTGTAGATCTTTTACGCCTTTTGGCTCTGACCACTTCAATAATTCTGCTGTAATGGAGTCTTCATCACTTGCTTTATTGTTTCTGTTTGTTGTGATGGCTTCATGTATTTCTAACTCTGGTCGTGGGAAATCTTCCTCTAGATTTTGAGATGTCACTGTAAATTCTAATTTATCTGTTGGAACTGAACAGTTAAACCGCTTTTTAAAAAATTTTGCTAAAATTTCACAATTTTAATTGTTATTTAATCCCAACTTGCCATTTTCATCTTTGAAACAAATACTTGGTGCCTGATATCCTTGAAGCATGTGTTTAAATATTTCTAGTATTATTTTTGGTGAAATTTTCTTCTATTTCAAAGTTTCTTTTGATTTTCTGGATTATTTATGATGTTTCTTCTCTTTGTTGTCTGAATTGTTCAGTCTTCCTCTTTTTCCGAACTTCTCCATTTTCTCCATTTTGAGGTCTTTCTATTAGTTCTTGTTCACACTCCTTTTTCCACCATGTCTTCTTCTTATTCTTGGCCAATCCTAAATTTTTCTCTGCTGCTTGAATTATTTGCGTATGGAGTTCACGCCAACACCTTCTTCACTTTCCTCAATTTCTTCTCTAAATTTTCTTTATTTTCTTTCGTAATATTAGCTGTAGTGTTGTATCTGATCACTTTCTTGGTCGCCTTTTTTGTTTTAGATGGGAAAAATTTTATTTTAATCTTAGAGAGATAATGATCTGAGACGAATTCCCCATTTCTGACTATTTTAACATTCATAATTTCCGTGATATACCTTTTAGATATGGCTATTTGATCCAGTTGAAATTCTCCTAGGTTTGGATTTCGAGGTATCCAAGTTTTGGCTTTTCTTGGTAGTTTGCGGATATTTGTGGATATGAGTTTCAACTGGAACACTTTACACATATTGATCAGTCTATCACCAATTCTGTTTGTTCCTGAGTGTGCTGGATATTCACCTACAATAGTCCTAAATTTCTTTTACCTCCCAATTTACGTATTAAGTCACCAAGAAGTATTTTAACGTTCTTTTTTGGATATGATAGAAATTTCAGATTCTAGAAGACCCCAGAATTGATTTATTTTCTCCACATTTCTTCTGTTGTCTGCATTTTCAGGTGCATGACAGTTTATAGAGGGTGTAACATTTATTCTTGTACTTTATTGTTAACATTGATATTCTTTCTGAATTCTGTCTAAATTCTGTTTCGCTTTCTAGGATTTTTTTGTTTACAAAAAATGCTGTTCCAAGCATCAGCATGTTTTCTATTATTCTCACTGCTGGTATCCCTTTATAGATTCTAGAACGTTGTGTATCAACTACATTCTCATCTAAGAATCGTGCTTCCTGGACTGCTATAATTTGTATATCGTTCTTCTGCAGAAATAATTCTAATTCCTAATAATTCTAAAATAATTATAATTATTATTTTATTGTTATTTGCATCTTACCAATCCTCATTCTCACTGCCATTCACATTTATAATTTACATTACTTTGAATTTTTGGCTTATGTAAAAGGAAATGTTTATTTAAGCTCACTACTTGACTTCTCCATTTTATATCAGTTTCTCTTGTGTATTTCATTACTCCAATTTCATCGGCTTACGGAAGTAGTTCAGTTCATCTTACCCACAATGTTAGCACCGTCACTCGGCGCTTGCCTTCGACTTGACTCAGCATCCTCAACACCTCAAAACACATTTCAACGGCTACAGTATTGTTTAATAGTGAGACACAATCTGTGAACGCCGGCCTATCTGCACCGTTTGCTACTTTTGCTGGGTAATTTCATTTACTTCCCTGATCCTTGGCGTGTACTTCGTGGTTTTTCGATTCCGCGTGGTTATTACTTTATCGTTTCGGGACTTTTATTTTCATTTGGCGGTTGCGTTTGCTGCTTCGCCGGCATGAGTGGCCGAGCGGTTCTAGGCGCTACAGTCTGGAACCGCGTGACCACTACGGTCGCAGGTTCGAATCCTGCCTCGGGCATGGACGTGTGTGATGTCCTTAGGTTAGTTAGGTTTAAATAGTTCTAAGTTCTAGGTGACTGATGACCTCAGAAGTTAAGTCCCATAGTGCTCAGAGCCATTTTTTTGATCTGTAGTGTGGAAGTTAATCTAAGCGACCAAGGCTTTAGGGCCAGCACTACCAGTGATACTAAAATATCACGTGAGTAGGATATCTCTCTCACCGCCGTTAACGTTACCTTCTTCTCCTACAAATTGCCATTTAGTTGAGGGGTTCGGTGTGTCCTAGGTAGCTCCCTATGAAAAAGGAAAAAAAATCCGTGGTAATGCTAGGTTATAATCGCATTCCTCATGAGGCAGCTGACATGATAAGCATTAAGATACGTAGATTGATGTAACTGACTGTTACTATTTGCAGTTTAGCTAATGATGTACAGATTGTCCTCGTAACACTGAAACTGTGGGTGACGGTGTAGGATACGAGATTCTCACCTTGGTCATCTGAACCCGGTCACCCCGATTTATACATCCATGAAGCTTTCGTCGTTACGAAATGACCTCGAAAGTGACAGGAGGGTTTGAAAGAAAGTATCTACACTGACGAAAATGGAAATTGTTACAGCATGAACACCTCGACTGGACGCTACCAGATACTGCAGTATTTCCATGCCTACGAAACGTACTGATTAAAATTTCAACCTTACACCAGTTCGCTTTAAGTATATAAAAACTCCGTTCCTATAGATGAATGGTTTATGTACTTTACAGCTACAGGCGGTGTCTAAAGCTGGTGGAACGTTTCACCTAATCACTACAGAGCATCTCCAGAAGTGGTGTACGTCTATCCTAGCTCAGTCTTTCGGGTGTCTAATGATATGGCGTGTGCTTGGAAGCTGGAAGGTCACAGGATCGAATCCAGAACGGACCGTGGAATATTTCATTTCCCGTTAATGTAGCTTTCGTCTTTTAATTATGCGAAGATCCGTCAGGAAGATTCTATGGTTGTAGTGCTACAACGATGAAAAATAATATTACGACGATGTCAAACCTTATTTTCATGATATAACGAACAATTGACGATATTAAAAATGTAATTATAATTTTATTATTTTAATTTTTGTGCTCAGTGAATCAAAGACTTTCTAGTGTACGGAATAAAGTAGCATTGTTTGTAATACGAATCTATATATGATTGTTAAGTGAGAACTGATTCTATGTAAGACATTTGTTCTCGTACTGGTCGGTAGAGAAAAAAAAAGTTTCTTAATCGATGTATGTAATGTGAATGTATAAAGGCTATAAAAAGGAGAGAGAGAGAGAGATAATCCTTGCGGACAATCACCATATTGTATAAGGAAAGGTAAAAACAAGTTATTCAAAACAAATATCTCTAAAGTTTATCGTCTTGTGATTTCTAAAGACTGAAAATTGCGGTGTTTAATCTGAACCTGTCCTGAATAACAGCGAAGAACATTTATGTCATCGTATATTTTCTTCGTTTGACCATGGTTGTGATTCGCATGTTACTTTTTGTTACGCGACGTGTTAGGAATATTTTCATTACACGTGCAAAAGTGCACACAGCTTTAATCGAACCTGCATCTTTCGGAAACGGTAACTCTTAATCAGTACAATTACGCGAATACCGTCTAAATCGCAACCGTGATCACAAAAGTGTTTCCTGGACCTGATTTTAATAAACGTGTAGACTTGAAAGGGAACAGCATTGCACCATCGCTGGCTCGCAACAATTGAAAGTAAACAAAACAGGGACTGAACAACTTTAAATTTTAACGCCGTCAGCGTTACGAAATCTGAGCGACGTAAGTTAATTAGTTAAATATGAACAGGAAGAGAATTATTAAATTTTGAAGCTTAAATCAAAGCAAGAATTTAAAGCATTTTAGCACCATTACGTTTCCTTGCATTAGTACTTGAGTATCAGATACCATCATATCTATTTAAAAGACAGTGCGTAGATAAAATTGCCACCTTTTATAATTATTATTATAGCAATTCATGGTTCAGTCCTCGTTAAACTGGTTTTTCTTACCTCGTTAGGATTACAAGAGTAGGTCATGGCGTCCAACTGAAAGACTAGTGCTAGGCTGTTTAGCCACAAGAAATTATTACTATAATCCGTTCATCATGAAAATATACCTGATGAAAATAAACACAAACGAGATGATTGGTCAGAATCCGCAGCAGACGTACACTGGTGTTACTCTCTTGGAAGTAGGTCCGACCTATGTATTGGATATCTTATTACTAAGTTACGTTAAATCAAACTTTAAGATATTCAAATGTATTAATAGCAATCAACATTTTTCTTAATCACGCTTTAACTACGTAGTTTTTATTTTAGAAATCACGTATAGTCACAGCCTCTGCAGTGTTGTGCTCATTGTCGCACTGTTAATGCGCAGTATGAAAATGGCTGAGGCTGCTTTCTGTTCGGTAGTGAACTACACACGTGGAGCACGATTAAAAGTGCCGAGAAATAAACTGTTCTTAATGTTTTTCATAAATTTACCGAGATAATCGGCTTTGAAGTTTTCCCAGCGTTGTACACATTCATTCGTCAATTCAAATCTCCCCAGTATCAATTTTTTTCTTGTTCAATTTGAAATACCTACATCTCGCAATTATAAAATTCATCATTTTTTTATAAATAATGCACGTCCTCTTGTTTCTAATTACGCATTGGACGCGAAATCCCTGTTTCCATTTCAAATACAAATGCTTAATTATCGATTTTTATGAAAGACTGTTCATAAAAGTTGTTTAAATTAGGAAAACCTGAAGGAACCAAATCCTCTTTATTTGGACTATGTCCATCGTTTTATACCACAGAGGTAGATAAATATCGTAGAAACATGACAATCATTTTCACAGCATCAAGCACATCATACAAAAGCTGCATTTTTACATTTGCCACTGTACCATTACAATGTGAACCCAACAGAACTGATCTGGAGCCAAGCTGCGGGATTTGGTCCGAGAACTAACAAGACTGTTATGCTTCCAGACGTGCTGAAACTAACGCACGCAGCTTTTTCACACGTCACTGCCGAATGCTGGTGGGATATACTGCGGCTCGTCATAAAAGAAGAAGAGAAAATGCTGCGCCTCGTTAACTCGTGGACTCTGTTGTTCATAGGCTCGTTATCAATGTACCAAAACTGAAATGTATTTCTCGAATTCGGATAAGGAAGTAGCTAAGAGATTACCAGACGCGTGACTGTAAGTAATACCGTCAGTGGCTTCAATATTTAACTATACGGTGAAATCCTTCAATACTCTCTTACGTTACACACAGCTTAAGCGGAAAAATTACCCTGTGGTTAAGTAAGGAATTTTCAACATTCTTGTTTTTAATTGCAATAGTACGTGTTGCGATTTTCGTCTAAGGAGCGTATTGTGGGAGATTCCCAGTGTACTATTTCATTTCTGTATTGCTACTCCCTCACCTCTTTTTACGTGTGAACTGCAGCTGGCCACGTCACTGCAGGCTAGCTGTACCAGCTGATCGGCCAGTGCTGTCCAAGTTAAAGTGCGCCAGCAAAGCACTTGATCCGTATTATCGCTAAGTCGATGTACGCTTAAAGCACAGCAGAAAACATACCCTTATTATCGTACTTGCCACTACTTGTGACAGCTTGGCTGCAGTCCCACGTTATACGGAAATCCAATGAGGTTCCAGGAAACGCTGAAGAATACATAGTGCAGTGTTTACATAATGTTTATTCTTATTATGAACGTATTATATCTTTCGAACTGGGAATGGGGTATATGGGAGCATCAAAGGGAAGACCGCACAGACGGTTGCCAGTAATGAAATCACTGCAGAACAAGTGGTGACGAGGTGAACCCAAGGCAAAAGTGTGGCAACAAAAGTAGGCAATGGCCCTTCCAGAAGGACTAGACTACGTTCAGACCTTAGGATTGTTGAGCTGGGTTCGATGAAAAGGTTTCAGTTACGAGTTTCGTTTGGCAGAAGAGAAGCTGAAATTTAGATTTCACGTTTAAGAAATCATTCACACAGGAGGATCGTACAAACATACCGTCGTTTGACAGTCGCACAGACTCCTGTGTGAACGGCTCAAATGGCTCTAAGCACCATGAGACTTAACATCTGAGGTCATCAGTCCCCTAGAACTCAGAACTACTTAAACCTAACTAACCTAAGGACATCACACACATCCATGCCCGAGGCAGGATTCGAACCTGCGACCGTAGCGGTCGCGCGGTTCCAGACTGCAGCGCATAGAACCGCTCGGCCACTCCGGCCGGCCCTGTGTGAATGAGTTAGTAACAAGTGTCCCTGGCGTAGAAAAGCAACTGCAAGAGTTGAAAACTGTGGTATCGATAGCTACGATGCCACATCGTAGGTGCGCTCTACTAGGTTGGCACTGCGACACCGACAGCGCCCTCTAGCCGGCGCTGTGCAGCTCCACGAGCGCTGCTCCGGATTCAGCCCATTTGATTCCGAGTAGACGACCAAGCAACATCGTTTCTATTTTATAGTGGGCGAAGCACTACAGGTTTTGCCAGGGTAAATTGACTGATGTGCAGCTTCGCACCTACGTGCTCATCTCAGCCAAAGTTATGTTTTATCAGCTGTATATGGTCATACACCAGTAAAAGAGCTACAACCTATACGCAATACCGAAGCATTTCACCTTTTCCTGCTTTTACTCACTTTCTACATTCGGCCTACCTTTCAGTTTACAGGAGCAGACCCCCACCTTCCAGGCGGGATACAAAAAAAGACAAATAATCTGCTATGTTCTGATGGAATCCCAATTCGGGTCTACTGAGAGGACGCTGCGGCACTGGCCCCTTAATTAGGTTGCATTTATGGAGAATTTGTCGTCCAGCGCGAAGTCCGAAGAGGCTGGAAAAAAGCGCAGGTGTCAGGGTAAAAGAACGGACACGAAAAATTACAGACCAATATCCTTAAGATCGCTTTGCCACAGAATTCTTGAAGATATTCTCAGTTCGAAAGCAGTAAATTTTCTTGAGAAGAAAAAACTCTTTGCAAAAAAAACAGTACGGATTTAGAAACCATCGCTCGTGCGCAACTCAGCTTGCCCTTTTCTCGCACGATGTTCTGAGAACCGTAGATGAAGGGCAAAAGAAAGATTCCGGAAAGCGCTGACACGGTGCCCCATTGTAGAATGTTACTGAAGGTGCGAGGATACAGAATTTCTTCCCAGGTATGGGAGACTTCTTAAGGAATAGAAGCCAGCACATCGTCCTTGACGGCGAGCGTTCATGAGAAACAAGAGTATCGTCAGGAGCGTCCCCAAGGAAGCATGGCACGACCGCTGCTATTCTCTGCATACGCAAATGATCTGATGGACAGGTTGAGCAGCAGTGTGCAGCTATTTTCTTATGACCCTGTGGTGTATAGTAAGGTGTTGTCGTTGAGTGACTGTGAGTTGATATAAAATGACTTGGACAAAATTTCTAGTTGGTGTGATGGCTGACATTTTGCCTTAAATGTGCAAAAACGTAAGTTGATGGAGATCAGTAGACAACGGCATCGCTGCCATCGATTATAGGGTCATCTTCTTTGAATTCAGCGATTCAGGCCAGTGGTCGGGTGGTTAACGGAGAGAAAAGAGACAGCGGAGTGGATATTCGCAGGGTCGGAGGTAGCTTGTTGACATGTACCGTGAGGCCTGTGGTACGACGCCTGTACGCTATGGGCAGGGTCAGCGAGAGATTACGGCAGTGACTTGATGGGACCTCGGGTTTGGATTGGATTGGATTGTTCGGGGAAGGAGACCAGACAGCGAGGTCATCGGTCTCATCGGATTAGGAAAGGACGGGGAAGGAAGTCGGTCGTGCCCTTTCAAAGGAACCATCCAGGCATTTGCCTGAAGTGACTTAGGGAAATCACGGAAAACCTAAATCAGGATGGCCGGACGCGGGATTGAAACGTCGTCCTCCTCGGGTTTGGTATCGCGGTGGTGCACCGTTGTGTTTTGGGGCTTTTCTGCTGCGAGGGCATGTATAGGTTCTTGTTACTGGCCACTGAAATTGAGATGTGTCTATGACGTGACGGAGGAAATGTGTGATGCTCACCGCTGTTGCAAGTGAAAACGCCTCGTCTGCCTTGTTCCTGTGCAGGAAATTATGTGAAGTAAATAGCTGCTACCACGGCGACGTCTTGCTCTCACGCGTTGTTGAAGATATTTCGGAATTACTGAATGGTGAAGATATCCCACGTGTAAAACAAATGAAGCCATTTGCGCCATACTAAAGTACTGTTTCATTCTGCTCAAATCTGTGTCAGTCATATGTGCATTTATATGCCCTTCTTTAGTTGCAGAAGTTACGTGTGTAAACAGAGAGCTATGTGGAAAGGGATGTAAAGCTGAAATCCTTCATGTGCCTTTCGATACCAGCACCTACCTTGGTAATAAGTGTTATTCGGAGGTTGTCATGGTACTGTAAGTAATTATTATACAAAAATTGTTTATTCTGATTATACTAAATTGGAGATGTAAGGTCGGTTGTGTGCCGCTATAAGTTACTATTGTCTTTTCTGTGTGGCAGCCTAGCGTTGCCAGTGGCTTCAATCATTATTGCTGTCTTATTTCGAGTTTTGTATTCACTGGTTTGCTTAAGTTGACACTGTTAAGTTGTAAGACCTATAAACAGGCAAGTGTTCTATGAGCTCAAGACGATATTCTATTACGTGGCACCTTAGTTTGTTATAGGTTAGAAGTATTTTACGTGTTACTAATATTCTGCTGTTCGCTTTGTCTAAAGAGGAGCTAGCTCTGTGAAGCAGTCGTTTATATTTTATTAATGCGTTACGCGTTGTGCCTTTTCATGTTAATTGTTCTTAAGAAGCTACAAATAACTCTGTGTATGTTGCAGGTAGCTGAAACTGACGTGTTCACGGGGATCGCGTCCTGACGGGGTTGATGGTGGCCCTTTTTACTACGGCACATCCGGCTATCCTCCTTCAGTACATTTGTCTCGCTTACATCGTTACTACGTTTGTCCAGTGGAATTAGGGTTTACTGTAATCACCTTATTATGTTGAAGTTAAGTATCTCTCTTGCCAGGGCGCGAACCGTCGTGGATATAGTCGTATTCTCATCTGTAAAGATTGATAGCGTTACTCATTTGTTCTCGTCACATGTATGATTATCTTGTTATATTTAATGTCAGTAAAATGTAAGTGTTAGCGAGGTCCAAATTGGGAAACAAATTTAAATGATTTTATCCCTTTTGGCAAAGGAGGGTTTCGTGTATTTATTAGTTGCTAAGTGGATCCTAAGTTAAGTGCAGCAAGCCTACCAATTCGAATACGGCATTAGTTGTGTGCTGCTTGATACATTCACGTAGATTAAATATCTGGAAGTAACTTTGCAAAGCGATATGAAGTGGAATGAGCATATAACAACGATAGTAGAAAAGGCTTCTATTTATCGGATCAGTTTACGAGAGTGTGGTTCACCTGTAAAGGACACCGCGCTTAGAAGCCTATTGCGGCCCATTATCTAGTGTTTGGGACTCCCTCCCGATCTGATTAAAGAAAGTCATAGAAGCAATTCAGAGGCGGACTGCTAGAATTGTTACCGGTAAGTCAGGTCAACACGGGAGTATTACCTATTGCGGCCCATTATCTAGTGTTTGGGACTCCCTCCCGGTCTGATTAAAGAAAGTCATGGAAGCAATTCAGAGGCGGACTACTAGAATTGTTACCGGTAAGTCAGGTCAACATGGGAGTATTACAGAGACGCTTCGTCAGCTCAACTGGAAATCACTGGAAGGAATACGACGTTCTTCTCGCCGAATACTACCGAGAAAATTTAGAGAACCGATATTTGAAGTTCACTGCAGAACGATTATATTGTCACCAATGTACATTTCGCCTGTTGTTGTTGTGGTCTTCAGTCCTGAGACTGGTTTAATGCAGCTCTCCATGCTACTCTACCCCGTGCAAGCTGCTTCAACTCCCATTACGTACTGCAGAATACATCCTTCCGAATCTGCTTAGTGTATTCATCTCCTGGTCTCCCTCTACGATTTTCCCCTCCATGCTGCCCTCCAGTACTAAATTGGTGATCCCTTGATTCCTTAGAACATGTCCTACCAACCGATCCCTTCTTCTAGTCAAGTTGTGCTACAAACTCCTCATCTCCCCAATTCTGTTCAGTACCTCCTCATTAGTTATGTGATCTACCCATCTAATCTTCAGCATTCTTCTGTAGCACCACATTTCGAAAGCTTCTATTCTCTTCTTGTCTAAGCTATTTATCGTCCATGTTTCACTTCCATACATGGCTACACTCCATACAAATATTTTCAGAAGCGTCTTCCTGACACTTAAATCTATACTCGATGTTAACAAATTTCTCTTCCTCTGAAACGCTTTCCTTGCCATTGACATTATATATGTTATATCCTCTCTACTTTGACCATCATCTGTTATTTTGCTCCCCAAATAGCAAAACTCATGTACTACTTTAAGGGTCTCATTTCCTAATCTAATTCTCTCAGCATCACCCGAGTTAACTCGACTACATTCCATTATCCTCGTTTTGCTTTTTTTGTTGTTCGTCTTATATCCTCCTTTCAAGACACTGTCCATTCCGTTCAACTGCTCTTGCAAGTCCTTTGCTGTCTCTGGCAGAATTATGATGTCACTGGCGAACCTCAAAGTTTTTATTTCTTCTCCATGGATTTTAATACCTACTCCGAATTTTTATTTTGTTTTCTTTACTGCTTGCTCAATGTACAGATTGAATACAACCCTGTCTCACTCCCTTTCCAACCACTGCTCCCGTAGAAATGCCACGTTCAGAATTTGAAAGAGAGTATTCCAGTGAACATTGTCAAAAGCTTTCTCTAAGTCTACAAATGCTAGAAACGAAGGTTTGCCTTTTCTTGATCTAGCTTCTAAGAAAAGTCGTAGGGTCAGTATTGCCTCACGTGTTCCAATATTTCTACGGAATCCAAACCGATCTTCCCCGAGGTCGGCTTCTACCAGTTTTTCCATTCGTCTGTAAAGAATTCGCGTTAGTATTTTGCAGCCGTGACTTATTAAACTCATAGTTCGGTAATTTTCATATCTGTCAACACCTACTTTCTTTGGGATTGGAATTATTACATTCTTCTTGAAGTCTGAGGGTATTTCGCCTGTCTCATACATTTTGCTCACCAGATGGTAGAGTTTTGTCAGGGCTGGCCGTCCCAAGGCTGTCAGTAGTTCTAATGGAATGTTGTCTAGTCCCGGGGCCTTGTTTTGACTTAGGTCTTTCAGTGCTCTGTCAAACTGTTCACGCAGTATCATATTTCCCATTTCATCTTCATCTTCATCTTCATCTACATCCTCTTCCATTTCCATAATATTTCCCTCAAGCACATCGCCCTTGTATAGATCCTCTATATACTCCTTCCACCTTTCTGCTTTCCCTTCTTTGCTTAGAACTGGGTTGCCATCTGAGTTCTTGATATTCATACAAGTGGTTCTGTTTTCTCCAAAGGTCTCTTTAATTTTCTGTCTTACCCCTAGTGAAATACGCCTCTACATCCTTACATTTGTCCTCTAGCCATCCCTCCTTAGCCATTTTGGACTTCCTGTCGATCTCATTTTGAGACGTTTGTATTCCTTTTTGCCTGCTACATTTACTGCATTTTTATATTGTCTCCTTTCATCAATTGCATTTAATATTCCTTCTGTTACCCAAGGATTTCTACTAGCCTAAGGACCACAAAGAGACAGAAATTAGGGCTCATGCGGAGTCATATACAAGGTCGTTTTTCCTTCGCTCTGTTTTCGAGTGGAACTGGTACGTCTCAGTAACAAAGTGTGTAGATGCAAATGAAAATGTCGAAGAATCACAAATGAGGCACTAGAACGCACATGTTACCGCTTTCAATGATATTCTGACGGCCCAGGTTCCTACAACTACCGTAAAGTACTAAATAACAAAACAAGGAGCAAATAACTGCCTCAGATACAAACACTGATTAAAAATAAACTGCACATTCCGGAATTTGGTTAAAAATAACTACACGATTGAACACCGAACGAAAAATTTGAATAGATTCTGCACTGTACCTCTTGATACTGACTTCCAGTAGTTTTGGAAAACAAAGACGGTTAACTGTAATACCAAAGGTGTAAATACGTGTCGGTCAGTCTAGAATGGATACAAAGCAGTCACTGACAGAGTAATTTCATTTTTTATAATATCTGCAATATAATGATGGGTTATGGGTTCCAACATTTCCCCGAATACTGAGGTCCCTGAAACTCGGATCCGGGTGAAAGCTCGGACATTCTTTGACGACTGCATGAAACAAACGTTTCCTAAAATGATAAAGAATAGGATTTTTCCTCACGTATCGTCCTCCTTCCATCACTCAGGAACCGTTTGAAATTAATATTTCCTCGTTTTATGTTGGCCATTAATATTTCAGTGGGGAATGAAAACCTACGTATATGGTCCGTTGCATTGCCTACTATTAACCGTCCCTGCAAAGGTGGGATAAATTCCAAAACGGAAAGAACAAGGGTTCAGCTGCGTGAATAGACGAACTAATGGATGTGCTGCAGCTCATTCACGCTTTTGCTACACTATTTCTAAAAAGAACTAGCAATTTGAGAAACAGCGCCATTCTTACTGATCAACTACATTCAGCTCAACATTGAAAGAGATGACGTATCATGTTCGACACGTTACCTTTTTTACCATTTTGCCTGTCGTAAAGACAAACTTTTGTTTGAAGCAAGATCAATCACCATTCGAAATACTGCATTATTACCTTAGCTCCTCGGTTTTCCACGTTTCACTGCCTTATATCAGCTGCCACCATAGTTGTTCGTTACGATGCATAAACCTAATATCTGCATGGGGTTTTAAGTCAAACCCAATGCATAAACCTAATATCTGCAAGCACCTGGTCACTATCGTAACGAACAACTATGGTGGCAGCTGATATAAGGCAGTGAAACGTGGAAAACCGAGGAGCTAAGGTAATAATGCAGTATTTCGAATGGTGATTGATCTTGCTTCAAACAAAAGTTTGTCTTTACGAAAGGCAAAATGGTAAAGAAGGTAACGTGTCGAACATGATACGTCATCTCTTTCAGTGTTGAGCTGAATGTAGTTGATCAGTAAGAATGGCGCTGTTTCTCAAATTGCTAGTTATTTTTAGAAATAGTGTAGCAAAAGCGTGAATGAGCTGCAGCACATCCATTAGTTCGTCTATTCACGCAGCTGAACCCTTGTTCTTTCCGTTTTGGAGGAGACATGCCTAACCTGGCCCTCACGTGAACAGTGGCCATCAGGAACACTTGTAATGTGTTTGTCGTCAGATGTTCGTCCGTAACTCGCATACATGTGGCTTTGTGATAAGATGTTCACGTGTAATACATGGTATCGGGAAAACCGTTGATTGACGGACCTAAGTTTATCAGGATTATTTGCTTGTTTCGTTGTCTTCTACTCTCCTCTTTCGTTTGTAAGTATAACAATGCAAATACCCAGTGTACTACATTGAAGCGTCAAAGAAGCTGGTATAGGCAAGTATATTCAAATACAGAGTGATGTAAACAGGTTGAATACGGCACTGCGATCGGCCACGCCAATATAAGTCAACAAGTGTCTGGCGCAGTTGTTAGATCGGTTACTGCTGCTACGGTTACTGCGGCTATAATGGTAGGTGATCAAGATTTAAGTGGAAAGATCGTGGAAGAAGGCCAGTGTTCACTCTGTCATCCGAGATGTGGAGGAGGCCCTGCCGGCGGCGATAGAGAGCACTGGGTGCACTCGACTGCAAATTGTTTGCTCATGTCGGCACCAATGACTCCTGCCGTCTGGGTTCAGAGGTCGTCCTCAGTTCATACAGGCGGTTGGCGGAGTTGGTGAATGCGGAAAGCCTCGCTCGCGGGGTGGAATCTGAGCTAACTATTTGTAGTATCGTTCCCAGAACCGATCGCGGTCCTCTGGTTTGGAGCCGAGTGGAAGGCTTAAATCAGAGGCTCACGCCATTCTGCGGAGATCTAGGGTGCAAATTTCTCGACCTCCGCTATCGGGTGGGGAAATGTAGGGTACCCCAGAATAGGTCAGGCGTGCACTACACGCAGGAAGCGGCTACAAGGGTAGCGGAGTACGTGTGGAGTGCACATGTGGGTTTTTTAGGTTACAGAATTCCCTCCCTAGGCCCGAAAAGACGCCTCCTGAGACGCGAGAAGGTAGTAGTAGGCAAAACGCAACAGGGAATAACAATATTAATGTGGTAATAGTAAACTGCAGGAGCGTCTATAGGAAGGCCCCAGAACTGCCCTCATTAATAAACGGTCACAATTCCCAAATAGTACTAGGGACAGAAAGTTGGCTGAAACCAGATGTAAACAGTAATGAAATTCTAACTCAGATTGGAATGTATACCGCAGAGACAGGCTGGACAATGAGGGGGGAGGCGTGTTTATAGCGATAAAAAGTGCAATAGTATCGAAGGAAATTAACGGATATCCGAAATGTGAAATAATTTGGGTGAAGGTCACGGTTAAAGAAGGCTCAAACAGGGTAATTGGATGTCTCTATAGGCCCCCTGGCTCAGCAACTGTAGTGGCAGAGCACCTGAAGGAAAATTTGGAAAATATTTCGAGTAGACTTCCCCACCATGTTATAGTTATGGGTGGAGATTTTAATTTGACGGATATAGACTGGAAGACTCAAACGTTTATAACGGGTGGCAGGGACAAAGAATCCAGTGAAACTTTTTTTAAGTGCATTATCTGAAAACTACCTTGAGCAGTTAAACAGAGAACCGACTCGTGGCGATAACATATTAGACCTTCTGGTGACAAACAGACCCGAACTGTTTGAAACAGTTAGCGCAGAACAGGGAATCAGCGATCATAAAGCGGTTACTGCATCGATGCTTTCAGCCGTAAATAGAAATATTAAAAAAGGTAGGAAGATTTTTCTGTTTAGCAAAAGTGACAAAAAGCAATTTCAGAGTACTTGACGGCTCAACACAAAAGTTTTGTCTCAAGTACAGACAGTGTTGAGGATCAGTGGACAAAGTTCAAAACCACCATACAATATGCATTAGATGAGTATGTGCCAAGCAAGATCGTAAGAGATGGAAAAGAAACACCGTGGTACAATAACCGAGTTAGAAAACTGCTGCGGAAGCAAAGGGAACTTAACAGCAAAAATAAACATAGCCAAAGCCTTGCAGATAGGCGGCCGGAGTGGCCGAGTGGTTCTAGGCGCTACAGTCTGGAACCGCGCGACCGCTACGGTCGCAGGTTCGAATCCTGCCTCGGACGTAGATGTGTGTGATGCTCTTAGGTTAGTTAGGTTTAAGTAGTTCTAAGTTCTAGGGGACTGATGACCTTAGAAGTTAAGTCCCATAGTGCTCAGAGCCATTTGAACCTTGCAGACAAACAAAAATTACGCGAAGCGAAATGTAGTGTGAGGAGGACTATGCGACAGGCGTTCAATGAATTCGAAAGTAAAGTTCTATGTACTGACTTGGCAGAAAATCGTAAGAGATTTTGGTCTTATGTCAAATCGGAAACAAAGGATGACAGACTATAGGTCGAAATGCTGAATGTCTTTTTCCAAAGCTGTTTCACGGAGGAATACTGCACTTTAGTTCCTTCTCTAGATTGTCGCACAAATGACAAAATGGTAGATATCGAAATACACGACAGAGGGATATAGAAAAAATTAAAATCGCTCAAAAGAGGAAAGGCCGCTGGACCTGATACCAGTTCGACTTTACACGGAGTACGCGAAGGAACTTGCCCCCCTTCTTGCAGCGGTGTACCGTAGGTCTCTAGAAAAGCGTAGCGTTCCAAAGGATTGGAAAAGGGTACAGGTCATCCCAGTTTTCAAGAAGGGACGTCGAACAGATGTGCAGAGTTATAGACTTATATCTCTAACGTCGATCAGTTGTAGAATTTTGGAACACGTATTATGTTAGAGTATAATGACTTTTCTGGAGACTATTAATCTACTCTGTAGGATTCAGCATGGGTTTCGAAAAAGACGATCGTGTGAAACCCATCTCGCGCTATTCGTCCACTTTCCAGGCAGATGCCGTGTTTCTTGACTTCCGCAAGGCGTTCGATACACTTCCCCACAGTTGTTTAATGAACAAACTAAGAACATACGGACTATCAGACCAACTGTGTGATTGGATTGAAGAGTTCCTAGATAACAGAACTCAGCATGTCATTCTCAATGAAGAGAAGTCTTCCGAAGTAAGAGTGACTTCAGGTGTGCCGCAGGGGAGTGTCGTAAGACCGTTACTATTCACAGTATACATAAATGACCTGGTGGATGACATCGGAAGTTCACTGAGGCTTTTTGAGGATGATGCTGTGGTATATCGAGAGGTTGTAACAATGGAAAAATGTACTGAAATGCAGGAGGATCTGCAGCGAATTGACGGATGGTCCAGGGAATGGCAATTGAAAAAAATGGCTCTGAGCACTATGGGACTCAACTGCTGAGGTCATTAGTCCCCTAGAACTTAGAACTACGTAAACCTAACTAACCTTAGGACATCACAAACATCCATGCCCGAGGCAGGATTCGAACCTGCGACCGTAGCGGTCTTGCGGAATGGCAATTGAATCTCAATGTAGACAAGTGTAATGTGCTGCGAATACATAGAAAGAAAGATCCCTTATCATTTAGCTACAATATAGCAGGTCAGCAACTGGATAAAATATCTGGAAGTAGACATTAGGAGTGATTTAAAATAGAATGATCACATAAAATTGGTCGTCGGTAAAGCAGATGCCAGACTGAGAATCCTAAGGAAATGAAATCCGAAAACAAAGGAAGTAGGTTACAGTACACTTGTTCGCCCACTGCTTGAATAATGCTCACCGGAGTGGGATCCGTGCCAGATAGGGTTGATAGAAGAGATAGAGAAGATCCAACGGAGAGCAGCGCGCTTCGTTACAGGATCATTTCGTAATCGCGAAAGCGTTACGGAGATGATAGGTAAACTCCAGTGGAAGACTCTGCAGGAGAGACGGTCAGTAGCTCGGTACGGGCTTTTGTTGAAGTTTCGAGAACATACCTTCACCGAGGAGTTAAGCAGTATATTGCTCCCTCCTACGTATATCTCGCCAAGAGACCATGAGGATAAAAACAGAGAGATTAGAGTTCACATAGCGGCATACCGACAATCTTTCTTTCCAAGAACAATACGAGACTAAATACCTTTGTCGTTTCTCCCTTCTATTCCAAAGTACCCTCCGCCACACACCGTCATGTGGCTTGCGGAGTATGGATGTAAAGGTAGATGTAGAGGTTTGAACGCGGTGTTATAATCGGCGCACGAGCGATGAGACACAATACCTCCGATTCAGCGATGAAGTGGCGATTTTCCCGTACGACCATTTCACGGGAGTACCGTGAATATCACGATTCCGGTAAAACATAAAATCTCCGACATCGCTGCGGCTGGAGAAAGGTCCTGCAAGAACGGGCCGACGACGACTGAAGAGAATGGTTCAGCGTGACAGATGACTGCACTCTTGATAACTGCACGTCACAAAGCTTAACGCCTTGCCTGGGCCCGTCAAAACCGACATTGGACTGTTTATGACTGAAAGAATGTTGTTTGGTCCGACGAGCCTCGTTTCAGATTGTATCCAGCGGATGGATGTGTACCGGTATGGAGACAACCTCATGAATTCATGGACGCTGCAAGTCAGCAGAAGACTGTTCAAGGCGCTGGAAGCTCTGTAATGGTGTAGGGCATGTGCAATTGGAATATATGGGATTCCTGATGGGTTTAGATACGACTCTGATAGGTGACACTTACGTAAGCATCCTGTCTGATCACCTGGATCGACTCATGTCCTTTGTGCATTCCAACGGACTTGGGCAATTCGAATAGGACAATGCAACAGAATTGCTGCAGAGTGGCTCCAGAAACACTCTTCTGAGTTTAAACACCTACGCTGGCTACCATACTCCCCAGACATGAACATTATCGAGCGTATCTGGGATGCCTTGCAACATGCTGTTCAGAAGAGATGTCTACTCCCTCGTACTCTTACGGATTTATGGAGAGCCCTACAGGATTCATGGAATCACGTCCCTTCAGCACTATTTCAAATACACTCCTGGAAATTGAAATAAGAACACCATGAATTCATTGTCCCAGAAAGGGGAAACTTTATTGACACATTCCTGGGGTCAGATACATCACATGATCACACTGACAGAACCACAGGCACATAGACACAGGCAACAGAGCATGCACAATGTCGGCACTAGTACAGTGTATATCCACCTTTCGCAGCAATGCAGGCTGCTATTCTCCCATGGAGACGATCGTAGAGATGCTGGATGTAGTCCTGTGGAACGGCTTGCCATGCCATTTCCACCTGGCGCCTCAGCTGGACCAGCGTTCGTGCTGGACGTGCAGACCGCGTGAGACGACGCTTCATCCAGTCCCAAACATGCTCAATGGGGGACAGATTCGGAGATCTTGCTGGCCAGGGTAGTTGACTTACACCTTCTAGAGCACGTTGGGTGGCACGGGATACATGCGGACGTGCATTGTCCTGTTGGAACAGCAAGTTCCCTTGCCGGTCTAGGAATGGTAGAACGATGCGTTCGATGACGGTTTGGATGTACCGTGCACTATTCAGTGTCCCCTCGACGATCACCAGTGGTGTACGGCCAGTGTAGGAGATCGCTTCCCACACCATAATGCCGGGTGTTGGCCCTGTGTGCCTCGGTCGTATGCAGTCCTGATTGTGGCGCTCACCTGCACGGCGCCAAACACGCATACGACCATCATTGGCACCAAGGCAGAAGCGACTCTCATCGCTGAAGACGACACGTCTCCATTCGTCCCTCCATTCACGCCTGTCGCGACACCACTGGAGGCGGGCTGCACGATGTTGGGGCGTGAGCGGAAGACGGCCTAACGGTGTGCGGGACCGTAGCCCAGCTTCATGGAGACGGTTGCGAATGGTCCTCGCCGATACCCCAGGAGCAACAGTGTCCCTAATTTGCTGGGAAGTGGCGGTGCGGTCCCCTACGGCACTGCGTAGGATCCTACGGTCTTGGCGTGCATCCGTGCGTTGCTGCGGTCCGGTCCCACGTCGACGGGCACGTGCACCTTCCGCCGACCACTGGCGACAACATCGATGTACTGTGGAGACCTCACGCCCCACGTGTTGAGCAATTCGGTGGTACGTCCACCCGGCCTCCCGCATGCCCACTATACGCCCTCGCTCAAAGTCCGTCAACTGCACATACGGTTCACGTCCACGCTGTCGCGGCATGCTACCAGTGTTAAAGACTGCGATGGAGCTCCGTATGCCACGGCAAACTGGCTGACACTGACGGCGGCGGTGCACAAATGCTGCGCAGCTAGCGCCATTCGACGGCCAACACCGCGGTTCCTGGTGTGTCCGCTGTGCCGTGCGTGTGATCATTGCTTGTACAGCCCTCTCGCAGTGTGCGGAGCAAGTATGGTGGGTCTGACACACCGGTGTCAATGTGTTCTTTTTTCCATTTCCAGGAGTTTATTTATGGAGTCCATGCCACGGCGTGTTGCGGCACTTCTGTGTGCTCGCCGGGGCAGGTGTACCAGTTTCTTTGGCTCTAAAGTGTGTTTTCAGAATCAGGTTCTACCAGTCGCAGTTGCAGAGGCACTTGAGTCACAGTAATTATGTCGTCCAGTATGGTATCTGTCATCATTAACTGACAACTCCGTTCGGTAACGATTGGTCATCACTTGCTGCTACCCTAATGAAGACACGCGACGCAGTGATAAGGTCAATGATTCCTTTGAAAAAACAGAGGACCTAATATCTTCCTTACTTTTCCTCAATCTTTCCCTATGTTGGACTGATCTTTCCGTCACTACGTAAGCACCCAACATCTCTATAAGCCGTTACCGTGCGAGGTGGTGTAGTGCTTAGCACACAGGACCCGTATTCGCAACCACGCTTCAAATTCTTGTCCACCCATCAAGATTTTGGCTTTTCGTGCTATCCCTAAATCGCTCAGGCAAATGCAGGCATGAATCATTTGAAACAGCACGGCCGATTTCCTTTCCCATCCTTGAAACATTCTGAGCCTGTTCTCCATTTCCAATGGCCTCGATGTTGACGGGACATTAAATCTTAATCTTCCTTCCTTCTGTAACCTGTTTTACATATTGTAGGCTCTGTCTACCAATATTACTTTTTTTCCCTTGTACAGCTCTTCCAGTGGCAAGTGAATCGTGAATTCGCTGCTCGCTCAGCAGGTTGCGCCATAGTTGCAACGATCTCACCGTAGATAGAGGGCTCGAGGATGTGGCTGCTAGCGCCACCGGTGTCGCCGAGGAAGCGACAGTGTACTGTCTGGTCAGAAGGAGTTGAACAGGCGGGACTTCGAGCAAGGGCCGCAGGAGGGCCACACGCAGGCAGCAGTAGCCGATCGAGGCAGACCCAGCAACAGGGAAGTAAACGGTTTTTGTCATTTACGAGTTCTTAACCAGCAAGAGTTTTATTATATCATCTGTGTGCTTTAATAGTTCAGTTTCTTGCGTTTTTGCGGGTAAATTTAATATCTAATAGCCACAGTTGTCACGTTTTCGTTTGCGTCGGAAAGTAAACCGATTTTGTGACATATTAACAGATTCTAATCACGGGCAAATTATTTAGTTTCACCTGAGTGCATCGGTAGATAGGTTTTTGAATATCTGCGTATTACTAGGCACAGTTCGTGCGTTTTCGTCAGGGTCTACCGATAGTCCGCTTAATTGCATAGTTTAGTTTTCCACGGCCTTTAGTAAAGGACAGGGACTGCGATTTTTGTGTGCGGGTACGAGCCGAGTTGGTGACACTTCGCTCTCAGCTTGAGGCTGTGATGGCTTCGGTTACACAGCTTGAGGCTGCAGTGGATGGGCACCACTGTTGTGGGCTGGCCCTGGGGACCCAACGGATGTCCAGCACGTCAGAGTCCTCCGATCGGTCCTCGCTGGTGGCCACCCCAGTTACTGCTGGCACTGAGGCTGACCCCTCACCTGTGGTCGAGTGGGAGGTCGCCCCAGGGCGAAGCAGGCGGCGAAAGACTTCCCAGGTGGCCGCACGCGAGGCCTCCCCGGTTTGTCTGACAAACACGTTCCAGCTGCTGTCTGTGGCTGACACTGTCGCTGAGCCAAATGCTGTCTCCTGTCCTGTTTCAGAGGAAATCACAGCCTGCAAGAGGGTGGGATTATTGGTAGTTGGGAGCTCCAATATAGGCGCGTAATGGGCCCCTTAGGGACTTGGCCTGCAAGGAGGGTAAGAAATCCAATCAATGCGCACTCCGTGTGCATACCGGGTGGTGGAGTCATTCCAGATATGGAAAGGGGGTGCCGCCAACTGCAGGTGGTGGCTCACGTCGGTACCAATGATGTTTGTAACTTTGGATCAGAAGAGATTCTCTCTGGTTTTGAGCGACTAACAGAAGTGGAACAGTCTTGCTTGGAAGATGAGAGCAAAGCTGACCATTTGCAGCATAGTCGACAGGACCGATTGCGGACCTCTGGTACAGAGCCGAGTCGATGGTCTGAATCAGAGGCTCAGACGGTTCTGCGACCGTGTAGGCTGCAGATTACTCGACTTGCGCTAAAGGGTGGTTGGGTTTCGGGTTCCGCTGAATAGGTCAGGTGTTCACTATACGCAGGAGGCGGCTACACGGGTAACACGGGCTGTGTGGCGTGGACTGGTAGGTTTGTTAGGTTAGAGGGTCTCGGGAAAACACAAGAAGGGCTTCAGTCACAAAGTGTGCAGGCTGAAAACAGGAGAAACGTACATACAAGAAGCATTGGTATAACAGTCGTAAACTGTCGTAGCTGTGTTGGGAAAGTACCAGAGCTCCAAGCGCTAATAGAAAGCACTGATGCTCAAATCGTTACAGGCACTGAAAGCTGGCTAAAGCCGGATATAAGCTCAGTCGAAATTTTTGCGAAGAACCTAACAATGTTCCGAAAGGATAGGCTAAACACGGTTGGCGGTGGTGTGTTCGTTGCTGACAGAAGTGGTTTATCTTGTCGCGAAATTGAAGTAGATACATCCTTTGAGTTAGTATGGGCAGAGGACATTGTTGGCAACAGGAATAAAACAATAATTTGGATCCTTTTACCGACCTCCCAATTCAGATTATACAGTTGCTGAAAGATTCAAAGAAAACTTGAGTCTGATTTCAAACACGTACACGACTTACACGATAATAGTTGGAGGTGACTTTAATTCACCCTCGATATGTTGGCGAAAATACATGTTTAATTCCGGAGGTACGTATAAAATAACATCCGAAATTGTGCTAAACGCATTCTCTGAAAATTCTTTCGAGCAGTTAGTTCATGAGCTCACGCGAATAGTAAACGGTTGTGAAAACACACTTGACCTCTTAGCAACAAATAATCCTAAGTTAATAACGAGCATCAAAACCGATTCAGGGATTAGTGAACATAGAGTTGTCGTAGCGAGATTGAATATTGTAATCCCCAAATCATCGAAAAATAAGAGAAAAATATATATATTCAAAAAAGTAGATGAAAATTCACTTGACGCCTTCCTAAGAGACAATCTCCACTCATTCCAAATTAATAATATAAGTGTAGACCAGATGTGGCTTAAATTCAAAGAAATAGTATCGGCAGCAATTGAGAGATTTATACCAAATAAATTAACAAACTACGGTACACAAAACGGGTTAGAACACTGTTGCAGAAACAACGAAACAAACATACCAAATGTAAACAGACGCAAAATCCCCAATATTGTCAATCTTTTTTAGGAGCTCGAAATTTAACGCGGACTTCAATGCGAGATGCCTATAACAGTGTCCACAACGAAACTTTGTCTTGAAATCTGGCAGAAAATCCAAAGAGATTCTGTCGTGTGTGTAGTATGTTAGCGGCAAGAAATAATCAATGCCTTCTCTGCACGATAGCAATGGAGATGCTATCGAAGACAGTGCTGCCAAAGCAGAGTTACTAAACACAGCCTTCCGAAATGCCTTCACAAAAGAAGACGGAGTAGATATTTCAGAATTCGATTCGAGAACAGGTGCCAACATGAGTAACGTAGAAGTAAACATCCTCGCAGTAGTGAAGCAACTTAAATCACATAATAAAAGCAAGTCTTCTGGTCCAAACTGTATACCAATTAGGTTCGTTTCGGAGTATGCTGATGCATTAGCTGCATACTCAACAATCATATACAAAGACTGGAAAGTTGCACAGGTCACACCAATATTCAAGAAAGGTAGTGGGAGAAATCCCCTAAATTACAGACCCATATCGTTAACGTCGATATGCAGCAGGATTTTAGAACAGATATTATGTTCGAACATTATGAATTACCTCGAAGAAAACGGTCTATTGACACATAGTCAAGATGGGTTTAGAAAACACCGTTCCTGTGAAACACAACTATCTCTTTATTCACATGAAGTGTTGAGTGCTGTTGACAAGGGATTTCAGATCGATTTCGTATTTCTGGATTTCCGGAAGGCTTTTGACACTGTACCACACAAGCGGCTGGTAGTGAAATTGCGTGCTTATGGAATATCGTCTCAGCTATGTGACTGGATTTGTGATTTCCTGTCAGAGAGATCACAGTTAGTAGTAATTGACGGAAAGTCATCGACTAAAACAGAAGTTATTTCTGGCGTTCCCCAAGGTAGTGTCATAGGCCCTTCGCTGTTTTTTATCTATGTTAACGATTTTGGAGACAATCTGAGCAGCCGTCTTCGGTTGTTTGCAGATGACGCTCTCGTTCATCGACTAATGAATTCATCAGAAGACCAAAACAAACTGCAAAACGATTTAGAAAAAATATCTGAATGGTGCGAAAAGTGGCAGTTGGCCCTAAATAACGGGAAGTGTGAGGTCATCCACATGAGTGCTAAAATGAACTCGTTAAACCTCGGTTACACGATAGATCAGTCTAATGTAAAAGCTGTAACTTCAACTAAATACCTAGCTATTACAATTACGAACAACTTAAATGGGAAGGAACACACAGAAAATGTTTTGGGGAAGGCTAAGCAAGGACTGCGTTTTATTGGCAGGACACTTACAAAATGTATCAGATCTACTAAGGAGGCTGCCTACACTACGCTTGTCCGACCTTTTTTTAGAATACTGCTGGGATCCTTACCAGATAGGACTGACGGAGTACATCGAGAAAGTTCAAAGAAGAGCAGCACGTTTTGTATTACCGCGAACTATGGGAGAGAGTCTCACTGAAATGATACAGGATATTGGCTGGACATCATTAAAAGAAAGGCGTTTTTCGTTGCGACGGAATCTTCTCAAGAAATTCCAATCACCAACTTTCCCCTCCGAATGCGAAAATATTTTGTTGACACCGATCTGCATAGGGAGGAACGATCACAAAGATAAAATAAGGGAAATCAGAGCTCGTACGGAGAGATATCGGTGTTCATTCTTTCTGCGCACTGTACGAGATTGGAATAATAGAGACTTGTGGAGGTGGTTCGATGAACTCTCTGCCAGGCACTCAAATGTGATTTGCAGAGTATCGATGTAACTGTAGATGTAGGCGGCGCATGCCGGCTGGTCTTGTCGAGAAGTCTGTGCTGAGTGCTTCATCTACATCTACATTGATACTCCGCAAGCCACCCAACGGTGTGTGGCGGAGGGCACTTTACGTGCCACTGTCATTACCTCCCTTTCCTGTTCCAGTCGCGTATGGTTCGCGGGAAGAACAACTGCCGGAAAGCCTCCGTGCGCGCTCTGATCTCTCTAATTTTACATTCGTGATCTCCTCGGGAGGTATAAGTAGGGGGAAGCAATATATTCGATACCTCATCCAGAAACGCACCCTCTCGAAACCTGGCGAGCAAGTTACACCGCGATGCAGAGCGCCTCTCTTGCAGAGTCTGCCACTTGAGTTTATTAAACATCTCCGTAATGCTATCACGGTTACCAAATAACCCGGTAACGAAACGCGCCGCTCTTCTTTGGATCTTAGGCTGTTCGCTCCGCACACAGGACTCCATAAACGCAACTCGTATCCGACAGCCCTCTGCTGCGCTGTTTTGACAGCGAGTTGGCTGAATGTGCCACTCGGGAATGTTACGGACGATTCTGTAGTTTCGTGTTCAAGTTACGGAGCACGCACCTTTCATTTTTAGATTTCTGTATATGAATCAATAAAAACAGAACTCTCATAGGATTACTTTGGTGTGCGTGTATCTGACTGTAAAGTCCTCTTCTCAGGAAATTGGTGGAGGTATGAAGTTGAAATCTGTTGTGTACGACTTCGTTGTGTACAGAAAGGAGAGGTGGATTACAGAGTGGTGCAGCAGGTGTCTATGGTGATTTGTCCTTCGGATGGGGACGTTAAACTCGGTGGTTCCCTTGGAGGTATTCGGAAAGGGGAGGTTATGTGCCGCCACTGGATTTCAGCCTCATTCTCCTGGCTTTCTTTCTTGCTTTCACTGGTGCCATGTCCCGCGCTGACGCAGGGTCGGCATTGTTAGGAACGGATTTGGCAAGGTTAGTGCAAAGGGGTGGCTGGGTGCTCTTCCTGCAGCCACCCCGTACCCCCGAGACGGAATTAGTGTAACCCTGCTGTCTGCCTCTAGTGGAACAGTGCGAACATGTTCAGATGTCTGCGAGTCGTGTAACTGAGGCGGAACGTGGGGACCAGCCCGGTATTCACCTATCAGGATGTGGAAAACCGCCCAAAAACCACATCGAGGCCGGCCGACTCACCGACCGACGTCGGTAATCCGCTGGGCGGATTCGATCCGGGGCCGGTGCGCCTACCCGAGTCTAGGAAGCAGCGCGTTAGCGCTCTCAGCTAACCTGGCGAGTAACCTCTTTCTCCTGTAATCAGTGCACGATACAAACATAATCCACACTATACACACAGCTATTACGACGCAATGAGGAAGAACACCCTTTCCGCTCAGGTGGTTGAACCTAACTCTCTGCGTCTGCCAGGCAACTGTTGCATGCGACTCTTTCGTTCTTTCATTCTCTAACTGATATAAACGTAAAGGTCTCCAAAATAGGAAGGGTGTACTCTGCATGGTCTTGTTGGAGGTGGAAAGCTCTTGCCTCTCTCTGATCTCTGAAATGGCTTATACAGGCTGCTGCAGACTCCGAGCCTCGGTGCTACTTCGAATTTCTCATCGTAGAAAAATATTGCTGACAGTGGAAGGAACGAAAGGCGACAGAGATTCTAAGATCGATCAAGGATTAGATCGATAACTTTTGGATTTTCAAATGGTTCAAATGGCTCTGAGCACTATGGGACTTAACATATGAGGTCATCAGTTCCCTAAAACTCAGAACTACTTAAAGCTAATTGACCTAAGGACATCACACACATCTACGCCCGAGGCAGGATTCGAACCTACGACCGTAGCGGTCGCGCGGTTGCGGACTGTATCACGTTGAGCCGATGGGCCACCGCGGCCAGCTTCGATTTGCAGTCTAACACGTAACAACTGACCAAAACTCAGCTGAGAAATAGAAAATATATTACGGTGTACTTGGAGGAATACCATCTAGTTGACACTACGACCCGCACCAGGTTTAAAATGATATCTTTAAAATGCATCATCATCATCATCATCATCATCATCATCATCATTTTTGGTTTAGGTATCATTGACTGTTCCAGTTTGAAGAACACTGCAGCTTGTATTTTCATCGCTTCTTAGAAAGCACAACACTTTTTTTCCCTTAAGGTGCATATTTGTATATTATTTTGGTATTCGTTTATCTGACAAACCCTCTGAACGTGTTCAGCCACTTTTTCTGTGCTCTTCATTTTCTGAAGTATGTTTTTGTCGCTCAATTCATTTCTGATTTCACTATTATTTGTCTGACATATCAGTCTGTAACCAGCTAGTGGTTTTAGGAGTCTTATCTCTGTTCCTTCAAAACTTCTCCAGTGACTGCCGGATAGAGTTCAATTCTCTGACGCATACATTCGAATTGGTGCTGTCACCACATTATGCAGTTTTAATAATATGTTTTCTAACCTTTTTTGAGGGTAGTACAATTTATAGTTCCTCCCAAATGCTGAAATTTTTGCAGTTTGTGTTCTTGACATTTCTTGCCAAAAGTACCTCATTTCAACCTTCTAAACTTTGGTATTTTGAATTCAAATTCTTGATCATTGGATGTAATACATGAGACAGTACACATCACATATTTAAGAGTATTTATTCATTCTAGATTTTTATTATCAACTAACTGCGCTCCGTGGTGTTACCCGCGGTTAAACAGTTACTGCGAAAACTGACTATCCACGCATATGCGCCATCTCAAAAGTCATCTCTTGGAGGCATTGAGGCATGAGCCACTTACGGCTCAGAAAACAGCGTGATATCGAGGGAAGAAAATGGAGACGATGGAAGAAGCTGAAAAAGTACATGTCGCTCGCAACTCATTCGTTTACTGAATGAAAAAAATTTCTCGCGACCGAGTAGCGAATTACAAAATGTGCCAGGAAAGGGAGAAAACAATTTCACGACCGTTTGTGACGTGCCTAGCACGGAACTAATCACAATTGTCTTGGTGTGTGTATATCATAATCAAATCCAACCTCACTAAAAGCCTACCTCGTCCTACAAGCAAAGACACGAGGCCTCTGGGTTGACGTACAGCATTTAAACGACATCGTCATTGTGAGTTTTCAAGCACTTAGTAAGCCGTGAGATACGCATGACACTCAGCGGCTTAAATGCAATAGGTTTGTACAGCAGTACGGATTAATCGATTTGAGGATTGTATAAGACTGGTATTCATTACGTTAATTCGTATTACGTAGGACACATTAAAAAAATAAAAGAATTTTCACAAATATGATACAGTTCAGAAGATAAAGAGTAAATAGCTTTTCCCAAGAGTGAATATTGTTCTGTAAGGTGCACAACATTGCTTCCGCCGTTTGCCGATAGGTGGCGGTCAAAATAAACAGTTCGCAGACGTCAGGCAGTTAGCGTGGACCTCGGTCAACATAACCGCATTCAAACATTAGTCGATTTGTGTCTGCATCATAAAGTTGTTCTTGATTTAAAATGTTAGTTTACGAGCCTAATTCTCGTCATTTGCGGGAGGTGTTACTGTTTTGTTTCAATATGAAGAAAACAGCGGCTGAGTCTCATCAAATGCTCTCAAGTACGTATGGTAAGGACGCTATTGGTGAAAGTGAAACATCCCCTTAGGAAAACTTATGAATGACTGTGCTGGTAACCCCCTTACGTTATTTGATTTTCAAACAGCTGAGCAAAACTGAACGTACTTAGACATTTCTCTCTTTACTTATTCTGATCATCACTAAACTGACACACAATATTTTTAGCGTAACGCAATCTGACTTTCAAGAATCCCTACAAAAGAATGGCTCTGACTGACAATAACCTATACCTTTCATGAATCACTTACCTCACAAAAATCTTCATTACTCGAACTACTGCAATACAGCGAGCGCCAATACTGCCAGCTAAATAAAAAATTCTAACTACTGAAGTCACTCACTACTGATAGGCATTGTTAGCAAATGAAAGCTTGTGATAGAGAACAAACAATGAATTTGCCTTAATAGTGTTCGAAAGTCATATATATATATGAGTTCATGACATCCAGTCTTACAAATTTACTGTCTCTGATTGACACACCTCCAGATCATCGGGTCTCAAAACTCCGCCATCTCTCTCCCCACATCGACCACTGCCGACGGCTCACCTCCAACTGCGCAACGCTACGCGCTGTTCACATTTAGGCGACTATTCCAACAATGCCACCCAGCCACAGACTGCACACAGCACAGCCAGTGATTTTCATACAGAGCGCTACGTGGCGTTACCAATATATAAACCTAAACAGCCTACTTACAAAACAACCTGTCCTGATTGGTTTCAACGCTTCAAGAACGGTGATTTTAACGTCGTAGACCAGCATAGTGGTGAAAGAGAGAATGTTTTCGAAGATGCAGAATTGGAGACATTGCTGAGTGAAGACTCGGGTCAAACTCAAGACGAATTGGCACGATTAGTGGAAGTGACACAGCAAGCCATTTAAAAACGTCTCAAGGCTATGGGCATGACTCAGAAAGATGGAAGGAGTGAGCTGAAACCAAGGGACGTTGAACGACGTTTGTCTGTTTGTGAACAGTTGCTTCAGAGGCAAAAACAGAAGGGACTTCTGCATCGCATTGTGACCGGGGACGAAAAATGGGTTCATTACGATAACCCTAAAAGCAAAAAATCATGGGGATATCCCGGTCATTCTTCCACGTCGACGGCCAAATCGAATATTCGCGGCTCCAAGATCATGCTGCGCATTTGGTGGGACCAGCTCGGCGTCGTGTACTACGAGGTGTTAAAACCAAGTGAAACAATCACAGTTGATCATTATCGAACGCAATTAATGCGTTTGAGCAGGGCATTAAAAGACAAACGGCTGCAATACTGTGAGAGGAACGATAAAGTAATTTTGCAGCACGACAACGCTCGACCCCACGTTGCAAATGAGGTAAACACGTACTTGGAAACGTTAAAATGGGAAGTCCTTCCTCACCCTTCGTATTCTCCAGACATTGACTGACTATCACCTGTTTAGATCAATGGCGCATGGCCTGGATGACTAACGCTTCTGACCCAATGAAGAAGTCACAAATTGGATCGATTCGTGGAGCGCTTCAAAAGATGAACAATTTTTTCGACGCAGGTTCTTACACTGCCCGAAAGATGGGAGAAAGTAGTGGCCAGCGATGGAAAATGAATGAGACATGTGTAACCAATTTGTTTCATTAAAGTCTCAAATGTTGGGGAAGAACGGCGGAAGCAAAGTTGTATACCTTGTACATTTGGCGTTATGTTCTTGAAATCAATATATACCTTGTATGACACACTTTAAATGTAACCTGTTTGTCAGTTCAGCGTACAAGCTAATTCCATTCCAAGTGTCTTCTGAACCCAAACCCACCCAGCTGTTTCAGCGAACATTATCATCAAGCTTATAATGGTGCTCTACTTCATTCTGCCCTGTATTTATGATGTTTGCGTACAATTCAAAGATTTCGAAACAATTCGTGAAATCATGCTACAGCACTTCGTGCACAATGAGCTAGACAGCCATCACGTTGGTACTACAGGTTCCTCCTAGTCTGCAGAGGAACGCCTTCAAGCTTCCGTGGAACATGGTTTGTTAGGACGCTGCGACTCTTGCGTGTTCAGTGTTCCGTCTATGAAAAACGGGCCTAGGAGCTCATGGCTCACTGTCCCACACTACACGCTTACACTCCAAGCACGTTGACGTTGCCCTTGACGAAGCCAATGGGGATTGTAATCAGACCAATAGTGCATGTTTTGGCGGTATTCCTCGCCATCATAGACAAATGTGGCTTCATCACTAAACAACGCCCATATAAATAAGTTAACATTATTCTCGTAATGATTTCCATGCAGGTCTCGGTGGAGAAAGATGTGTGAAGGATGGAACCTATGACGACGGGCAATATTTAGGACACTTGCCTGACTCATGCCACTTCCTAGTGCAGTTGTGATGGAGCCAAAGTGCGGATCAACTGCAAAAAAGTACAAACATTGATTTCCTTCTGCTACATTGTCTAGGTGTTAGACTACCACTTCCACATAACTGGGTGAAGAGGTTGATAAGCAACCACCGAGATGGTTGATGTTTATTAAGAAACCTATCGACATACACTGAACAAGAATGAACTGCATGCTTCCTATACTCTCCATACACCATGAGCGTGTCGGCTTTTCCTGCTCTGGTAAATCTCATCGTCCACTCACGACCTGCTGCTTGGACTGTTACACTAACTGACTAGCAAGTTGCAGTGCACTCAAGGAACACACAAGCATACTGTGAGCAAACATTACAACATCGTACCTAGCAACTAAACATGTTGAATGGCACAAACAAGTGACCGTGTCGAAACTTTTCAATATACGATAGCTCGCAAACGACTCGTACTAGAATCCTACAACAAACACCACTGTAATTCTAATTTACCCTGGTTTTAGTTTGTTAATGTCAAGCATTGTTCCTCTTACGAAATTTATGTTTGCACAAAAAATACACTTACTAAGCATTATTCAATCTGCTTATTGGCTGACAATACGAGAACCTGACTACCAATCCATTCTGTGAAAACACAACAGCACTTTCCAGTTCCACAATATTCGCGGTGCAAGTTTTAGGTGTTTCACCCTGCACATACAACTTCGAAAATTTATATAATTTAATTCATAGTTCCTACAGAGGTGACTGTAGTGTCTATTTGTAGAAAATAAATCAAGTTTTGTCTCTCGCGTATTTCGCTAGAGCCGAATCGCATCGTAAGGAGCGCTAGCGGCAGTTGCGTTAAAGATGGCTGCCTTCATTGGACCCGAGCTTTTCATTCAAGTAACAAGGTTAACGCTCATAACTGTAGGATTTAAGGCAATGAAAAATTCACATCAAACATTCCAACATGTTCGTGATAGCCCCAAACTGAACGTCTTTTGTGCAGGGAGCAAGAATAAAGTTCAAAATGGCTCAAATGGCTCTGAGCACTATGGGACTTAACATCTATGGTCATCAGTCCCCTAGAACTTAGAACTACTTAAACCTAACTAACCTAAGGACAGCACCCAACACCCAGTCAACACGAGGCAGAGAAAATCCCTGACCCCGCCGGGAATCGAACCCGGGAACCCGGGCGCGGGAAGCGCAAGAATAAATTGTACGGCCCCTTTTTTTCTGTAGGAGAACCATAAGTGGGCTATTGTACCTCGATATGTTACAATAATTTTTGGTTCCACAGATCTATGAGGATGACCAAGAACGAAATGTGTACTTCATGCAAGATGGTGCCCCATCCCACTACCTGGCTGAAGTTCGTGATTTTCTCAGTGACCGCTTTTGAGATCAATGAATTGGTCTGTGGTTCGCCAGCTGCATGGCTCCCACATTCCCCATACCTGACACCACTCGATTTTTTTGGGGGGGGATTCATCAAGGACATCATGTTTATACCTCCTGTGCTGGCTTCTCTACCTGAACTTAAAGCAAGAATTTACGCCGCCACTGAGCCAGGTACACCTGCAATGCTACAGCGAGTTTAGTAAGAAACTGACTTCCGTTGGGATGTATGCAGAATAGCCAATGGAAGCCACATACAACATTTTCAGTTTAATGTAAAAAAACTTGATATGTCTTCCTAGAAAATAACACTAAACCCAGCTCTATATCTTCTTTCAATAAATTTATGTGAATTTTCAAGGTGTAAAGTCATTTTTGAAACAACCTGTATATGACTATTTATCAAAAAACATAAGTACGACCTGAAAAAAATAACTTATTAACTACTCAGTGGAAATGAATGAAAGCGCTGGACCTTATAGCTGGAGGTCTCCCAGTCGTACACAGAAATTTGGACCTCTCATAGCGTGAGGCCAGAGTGACTACAGTACCAAAAGGCGCTTGCCCCACAACACGATTAGCTGAAAGAATGGTAAAAGATAGTACGTGTCAATCAACGACAAATGGGTCTGATCACCAGAGTGTAGTGCCTAGAACCGCTCGGCCACTCCGGCCGGCCGCGGTGGTGTTCTTCAACAAGGCTCAAAGATAACATCTGGATGACTTCATACAGGGAAGAATCACCAGAAAACTACAAAAATGTTTAAATGTAACGAGTCCAGCACAGTAATTTCGTATTCCTCACACCATTGTTTCACGTCAGTGAGGAGCATTCCGAACCAAAGGCATTGCTGCCCGAAGGATAGGAGATGGTCAACCATGGTCAGCTACAACAGCGGACGACTGCTACACTTTGAAAGATGGAAGAAGGAACCCTCTGAAGCAGCGGGTGGAACAGGACTATAAGGCAGGCAGTCTTACTCTCCACGGTGATACATGGCCCTTCCCTCTTAGCGCGATGTTCCGTTGACAACTGCACCTCGGCGACACCGTTTGCGTTGGTGCCTAGACCAACGCCGAGTGGGGTCACGTGCTCTTCTCGGATGGGAACGGATTTAATGGACTAGTCTTTCTGAAAGTACTCCCATTTGGTGAGCGGTGTAAGTATACAGGGTGGTCCATTGATCGTGACCGGACCAAACATCTCACGAAATAAGCGTCAAACGAAAAAACTACAAAGTCCGAAACTTTTCTAGCTTGAAGGGGGAAACCACACGGCGCAATGGCTGGCCCGCTAGATGGCGCTGCCATAGATCAAACAGATATCAACTGTTTTTTTTTAAATAGGAACCCACATTTTTATTACATATTCGTGTAGTACGTAAAGAAATATGAATCTTTTAATTGGACCACTTTTTTCGCTTTGTAATAGATGGCGCTGTAATACTCACAAACACATGGCTCACAATTTCAGACGAACAGTTGGTAACAGGTAGATTTTTAAATTAAAATACAGAACGTAGGTACGTTTGAACATTTTCTTTCTGTTGTTCCAATGTGATGCATGTACCTTTGTGAACTTATCATTTCTGAGAACGCATGCTGTTACAGCGTGATTACCTGTAAATACGACATTAATGCAATAAATGCTCTAAATGATGTCCATCAACCTCAATGCATTTGGCAACACGTGTAACGACATGCCCCTCAACAGCTAGTAGTTCGCCTTCTGTAAAGTTTGCACATGCATTGACAATGCGCTGACGCATGTTGTCAGGTGTTGTCGGTGGATCACAATAGCAAATATCCTTCAACTATCCCCACAGAGAGAAATCTGGGTACGTCAGATCCGGTGAACGTGCGGGCCATGGTATGGTGCTTCGACGACCAATCCACCTGTCATGAAATATGTTATTCAATACCGCTTCAACCGCACGCGAGCTATGTGCCGGACATCCATCATGTTGGAAGTACATCGCCATTCTGTCATGCAGTGAAACATCTTGTAGTAACATCGGTAGAACATTAAGTAGGAAATCGGCATACATTGCACCATTTAGATTGCCATCGATAAAATGGGGGCCAATTATCCTTTCTCCCATAATGCCGCACTACACATTAACCCGCCAGGATTGCTGATGTTCCACTTTTCGTAGCCATCGTGGATTTTCTGTTCTCCAATAATACATATTATGCCGGTTGACGTTACCGCTGTTGGTGAATGACGCTTCGTCGCTAAATAGAACGCGTGCAAAAAATCTGTCATCGTCCCGTAATTTCTCTTGTGCCCAGTGACAGAACTGTACACGACGTTCAAAGTTGTTGCCATGCAATTCCTGGTGCATAGAGATATGGTACGGGTGCAATTGATGTTGATGTAGCATTCTTAAGACCGACGTTTTTGAGATTCCCAATCCTCGCGCAATTTGTCTGCTACTGATGTCCGGATTAGCCACGACAGCAAGTAAAACACCTACTTGGACATCATCTTTGTTTCAGGTCGTGGTTGACGCTTCACATGTGGCTGAACACTTCCTGTTTCCTTAAATAATTAACTATCTGGCAAACGGTCCGGACACTTGGATGATGTCGTCGAGGATACCGAGCGGCAAAACAGTTGATATCCGTTTGACCTATATCAGCGCCATCTAGCGGGCCAACCATAGCGCCATCTGGTTTCCTCCTTCAAGCTAGACAAATTTGGTTCTTTGTAGTTTTTTCGTTTGACGCCTATTTCGTGAGATATTTGGTCCGGTCGCTATCAATGGACCACCCTGTATAGTGCACTCAGAACGTTATCGAACACCGTCGTTTTGGTGGTCCACGTCTTATTCTGCGGAGAGACATAATGTTGAACGGACGTACTGACCCACCAAATCTTTGAAGACAGTACTCTTGCTGGTCAACGGTAGTGTGACAGTTCACTCCTTCCCAACGTGCGTCATTTCTGGAGTGTATTCGGCTCTAACTTTATTTTTATCGAGACAAGGCCTTTTTTATCGATGACAGTGTGCTGCCGCATCGATGAGCGTCGGTAACGGAATTCTTGGAAAGAAGGGATGGTATCCGGCGAACGCGCCAGACGCGCTGGTGGAGGAATGCAACGCCCTACCGCTAGAACTCATTCAGACCTTGTTACCAGCGTGGTAGCACGATGCAGCGCATGCATTTCCAGCCGTGGTGATCACACATCCAATTATGAACCATGTCCCGTCTTTTGGAATATCCAGGTGACTTATCACAAATCGCTGTAAATAAAAGGTAAATGTCGTGTGACTAGGGCCTCCCGTCGGGTACACCATTCATCGGGTGCAACTCTTTCGATCTGACGCCACTTCGGCGACTTGCGGGTCGATGGGGATGAAATAATGATGATTAGGACAATACAACACCCAGTCCTGGGGCAGAGAAAATCTCTGAGTCAGCCGGGAATCGAACCCGGGCCCTTAGGATTGACACACTGCCGCGCTGACCACTTTTTTAAAAATCTAATTTTGGCACTTTTGTTCGTTACATCTGCTCGGGGTGGACGTCGTAAGACATCCGTTTAAGTACGCTGTTGAATGAGTAACTCAGTTTTTTTTTTTTTTTTTTTATTACAGAGGGCAGCTAACCATCTGACCGAACACGTTGAACTACCGTGCCGGCTGCACCGCTCAGCTACCGAGGGGCGGACACACATCGCTGTGACAGCAGAGTAATTATTTTCTTACAATAATTTATTTCTGATCATCTCATGGCGTATTTCTTTGTCGCCATCTGTACAATAGTGTTGTCTTTCTTTCCACGTATGGTCCAAGTTTCATCCAGCTGTGTTACTTGGCAGTAATATATCATGCAGACGCTACTTTCATCCTTAGGTTTTGCACATCAGTGCATTTACAAGTTTCTTGAAAGTGATGAATTTTTAAATTACATAAATGCTATGTGTTTCAGAAATACTGTAAAATCACAGGTGCATTTTTTTTAACTGCAAGCGTCGTAAATATTTAATACGACAATTAAGGGCAAATTTAGAGCTAAAAACGTTTATGGCAGTGTTCAGTACTCCATTTTTAAATTTACAGTCTATATACGAAATTAGTATTCTGAAAATCCATAGCTCATCCACATCAGAACTCTGCAGTCCACATTATGGTGTGTGGCGGAGAGTACTTCTAGTTTTATCTCATTTACAGAATGTGATGGGGATCGGTGGACAAAGTCCAAAACCATCGTACGATATGCACTAGATGAGTATATGCCAAGCAAAGTCGTAAGAGATGGAAAATAGCCAGCGTGGTAGAACAACCGAGTTAGAAAACTGCTACGGAAGCAAAGAGAACTTCACAGCAAACATAAACATAGCCAAAGCCTTGCAGACAAACAAAAATTACACGAAGCGTTATGTAGTGTGACGAGGGCTATGCAAGAGGCGTTCAATGAATTCGAAAGTAAAGTTCTATGTGCTGACTTGGCAGAAAATCCTAAGAAATTTTGGTTTTTTGTCAAAGCTGTAGGTGGATCCGAACAAAATGTCCAGACACTCTGTGACCAAAATGGTACTGAAACAGAGGATCACAGACCAAAGGCCGAAATACTAAATGTCTTTTTCCAAAGCTGTTTCAGAGAGGAAGACGGCACTATAGTTCCTTCCGTAGATTGTCGCACAGATGACGAAATGGTAGATATCGAAATAGATGACAGAGGGATAGAGAAACAATTAAAATCGCTCAAAAGAGGAAAGGCCGCTGGAGCTGATGGGATACCAGTTCGATTTTACACAGAGTACGAGAAGAAACTTGCCCCCCCTTCTTGCAGCGGTGCACCGTAGGTCTCGAAGAGCGTAGCGTTCCAAAAGATTGGAAAAGGGCACAGGTCTTCCCCGTTTTCAAGATGGGACGTCGAACAGATGTGCAGAACTATAGGCCTATATCTCTAACGTCGATCAGTTGTAGGATTTTGGAACACGTATTATGTTAGAGTATAATGCCTTTTCTGGAGACTAAAAATCTACTCTGTAGGAATCAGCATGGGTTTCGAAAAAGACGATCGTGTGAAAACCAGCTCGTGCTATATTCGTCCACGAGACTCAGAGGGCCATAGACAAGAGTTCCCAGGTGTTTCTTGACTTCCGCAATGCATTTGATACAGTTCCCTACAGCCGTTTAATGAATAAAGTAAGACCATATGGACTATCAGACCAATTGTGTGATTGGATTGAAGAGTTCCTAGATAACAGAACTCAGCATGTCATTCTCAATGAAGAGAAGTCTTCCGAAGTAAGAGTGATTTCAGGTGTGCCGCAGGGGAGTGTCGTAAGACCGTTGCTATTCACTATATACATAAATGACCTTGTGGATAACATCGGAAATTCACTGAGGCTTTTTTCTGATGAAGATGTAGTATATCGAGAGGTTGTAACAATGGAAAATTGTACTGAAGTGCAGGAGGATCTGCAATGAATTGACGCATGGTACAGGGGATGGCAATTGAATCTCAATGTAGACATGTGTAATGTGCTGCGAATGCATAGAAAGAAAGATCCTTTATCATTTAGCTACTGGAAGCAGTTAATTCCATAAATTATCTGGGAGTGGGCATTAGCAGTGATTTAAAATAGCATGACCATATAAAATAAATCGTCGGTAAATCAGATGCCAGACTGAGATTCATTGGAAGAATCCTAAGGAAATGCAATCCGAAAACAAAGGAAGTAGGTTGCCGTACACTTTTTCGCCCACTACTTCAATACTGCTCACCAGTGTGGGATCCGTACCAGATGGGGTTGGTAGAAGAGATAGAAAAGATGCAACGGAGAGCAGAGCGCATCGTTACAGGATCATTTAGTAATCGCGAAAGCGTTACGGAGATGATAGATAAACTCCAGTGGAAGACTCTGCAGGAGAGTCGCTCAGTAGCTCGGTACGGGCATTTGTTGAAGTTTCAAGAACATACCTTCACCGAGGAGTCAAGGAATATATTGCTCCTTCCTACGTATATATCGCGAAGAGACCATGAGGATAAAATCGGAGAGGTTAGAGCCCACACAGAGGCATACCGACAATCTTTTTTTCCACGAACAATACGAGACTGGAATAACAGGGAGAACCGATAGAGGTACTGAAGGTACCCTCCGCCACACACCGTCAGGTGGCTTGCGGAGTATGGATATAGATGTAGATGTACTACTATCACGCCCCATTCCACATTTTCGTTCTCCTTACGCGAAAACGGACATGACAACTGCTTTCTTTCCTTATCGCTTGGTATACATCGAGTAACGTACCATAAACTGCTAGAAGGGGAGCTGTTTTTATCATATAATCTCCAAACTACGGCCCGCGGGCCGAAACCGGCCCGCGAGGGCGGGAAACCTGGCCTGCGTTAGCTGGCCGGACATCCCCGGTATCCGGGCCGCCAAATATTTGAGGTGGTACCTATACAGCCAACAATTGAGTTTCGAGGCCTTGTCGGTGAAATTCGCCAGAATAAAATACGCCAGAATTTCGGTCAGGTACATCCACCAATCAAAATTATGTAATTAAATAAAAATCGTAGTTCGTTTCAGTGCTAGCTATTCCCACAACCTTAGATTTTTGCAACTTCATCTTTCCTTTAGCCTTACATTACGGTGATCATGGAGTGCTAGGGTGCTTTAATCCCACTAGGTAGATCTTGGCCCTTATGACTTCGTGGAGGAGTCAATGTGGCCCGCGGACTAAAAAGTTTGGAGACCCCTGTTATAATCTATTAGACGTGCATATGTACTTCATCAAGTTGTGATGCCTCGCTACTGTTGAGCGATTCCAGTTGCGGTTCTGCTCCGCGACTACTTGTCACAGTATCTGCCATATCGAAAGCCATGTGATTGTGAGGAAAAATCCTGTTACGAATTACCCCTGTGGAACCACCGAATTATTCAACGCTAGCTGTTACCTGCAGCAAATCAGTAATTTTGTTATGACGAGTGACGGTGAGTAAATAAGCTACTGTAAATGCAATAACATCAGCTGCCCTCATGTGTCTGCCTGTTAGGGTAACTACAACTTGGGATGTGAGCCCCACTCTCCTCCCTGCCCCCCCCCCTCCCCCCCTCTTTTTTCGTATCTCAAGTTGTCCCAACGTTCTATTCTACACTGAAGCGCCAAAGAAACTGGTGTAGGCATATATATTCGAATACAGTGGCAGAATACTGCGCTGCGGTCGGCAACGCTTATATACGACAAGTGTATGGCGCAGTTGTTACGTCGGTTACCGCTACCACAATGGCAGGTTATTAAGAGTTAAATGAGGTTGAACTTCTTGTTATAGTAGGCGCTCGAGCGATGGGACACAGCATCTCCAAGGTAGCGATGAAGGAATTTTCCTATACGACCATTCCACGAGTATGCCATATATTTCAGGCATCCGCTAAAACATCAAATCTCCGACATCGCTGCGGCCGGAAAAAACATCCTGCAAAAAGGATACCATGGAAGACTGAAGAGAATCGTTCAACGTGTCAGAAGTGCAACCCTTCGGCAAATTGCTGAAGATGGCTGACAAGTGTCACCGTGCAAACCATTCAACGAAACATCATCGATATGGGTTTTCGGAGGCGAAGACTCACTCGAGTATCCTTGATGACTGCACAACACAAAAGCTTTACGTCTCGCCTGGGCCCGTCAGCACCAACATTGGACTGTTGATGACTGGAAATATGTTGCCTGGCCGATCGAGTCTCGTTTCAATTTGTATCGAGCAGATGGACCTGTACGGGTATGGAGACAGCCTCATGAATCTATGGATCCTGGGCGTCGGTTGGGGACTGTTCAAGCTGGTGGAGGCTCTGTAATGATGTGGGGCGTGTGCAGTTGGAGTAATATAGGACCCCTGGTACATCTAGATACGACTTTGACACGTGACACGTACGTAAGCATCCTGTCTGATCACCTGCATCGATTCATGTCCATTGTGCGTTCCGGCGGACTTGGTGAATTCCAGCAGGACAATGCGACACCCCACACGTCCGGAATTGCTACAGAGTGGCTCCAGGAACACTCCTCTGAGTTTAAACACTTCCAATGGCCACCAAATTCACCCAGATATGAACATTACTGAGCATATCTGCGAAGCCTTGCAACGTGCTGTTCAGGAAGGATCTCCACTGCCTCGTACTCTTAAGGATTTATGGACAGGCTTGCAGGATTCATGGTGTCAGTCCGCTGCAGCACTACTTCAGACATTAGTCGAGTCCATGCCACGTCGTGTTGCAGCACCTCTGCGTGCTCGTACACTATACTAGGCAGCTGTACCAGTTTCTTTAGCTCGTCATTTAGTCATTTATCAGCCATTCGTTCCTTTTCCTGTCTCTTGCTTAACATTACTGCCGGAGCGCTACATTCGTTAAAGGGAAAGAAAAAAAAATGGCTCTGAGCACTATGGGACTCAACTGCTGAGGTCATTAGTCCCCTAGAACTTAGAACTAGTTAAACCTAACTAACCTAAGGACATCACACACATCCATGCCCGAGGCAGGATTCGAACCTGCGACCGTAGCGGTCTCGCGGTTCCAGACTGCAGCGCCTTTAACCGCACGGCCACTTCGGCCGGCAAAGGGAAAGAAAGGCAGTTCGCTAATGTAACTCGTGTCTTTCAGATAACTTGTTCCTTTACTAGAGAATGCTTAGGAAGTGATGGAATAAGCTGGCACCCACCGATTGGTAGTTGTTGATTGTTCGGGTTTACGTAAAGAAAATTAGAAAATTATTGTTATGCGAACTTTGTCTACACGAGAGAAAAACATAATCATTAGACGTGGCCTTTAAATTAACCGCTGTAATTTGCTTCATTTTCCGGGAATCCGTTCAAGGGCTGGAGTTGCGGAAATGGTGAGATAAGCTGCCACCCACAGCTCGCCACTGTTTCGTTTTTAATTTGCATATAACGGAAAACTTACAAGTTCAGACCGGTGTGCTTGAGTTAGGGACAGTATGAAATATAGACGTGATGTTTCAAGGAAATAAATCACTCTGTAGCCTTTCTTAAATTTTCCAAATAAAAAAAAATCTGAAAATCCTCAAAAGGAGGGCCATTCAATACAGATATCTCCTCAGATATAAGCGTCTGAATGTTTCGATGTAGAACACTATACTATAGCCAGTGACACCAGATAGCGATTGCGTCTCGTTCTCTCAAGATTTCCAGTACTGCAAGTGAATGATACTCTCGCTCCCATGAAAAGAAATTTCAGAAATGTGAAAATAATTTTTAGCTATGCATTTCATTCAGCTATAAGGCAACACAATGCCTGAAAGTTATAACATATTTTTATGTTAGAATGCCCATACGAATTGTATAATAACTGAATGCCTTGCACTTATATCGTGTTGATTAAAATTTCAGTACAAATTGTTGGCCAACGGGAAGTTTCACCGTAGGTAAAATAAAAAGAAATTAATTTTTAATTAATCTGCAGTTTTAATCATGCTTAAAGCAAATGTAACAACGGTGCATCTTTACTGTTACTCCAATCAGTTGAGCGTCTCTGCTACCCAGAGCTTACTGAAACATTTTTCTACTTAAATCTGTCAATACAATCGATAGTCTTTAATTTATAACGCTAGTACGGTGCTGAAGACATTAGTCGCGATCGAAACACAGATTATAATATAATTAAATACATGATAATAACGTTTGGAAGGCAATAACAGACATTTCGATGCTTGGTAGGCCGAAACCTGAATTTTCAGCCGTGCAGAACACTGCTTAACAAACGCTCAGAACAATGAGTCAAAGATGGATTGATAGTTTATTTCATGTAATAATGCTTCTCATCTTCAATGTAATTGAAATGGCGGAATCACAAAACCCTCAATAGCTGCTGTACCGTGTACCTATTTATCGACCACCAGTTTTGGTCAAGCGATAATGTTAAAATCAGGTCTAAATCAAATCAAGTTAAACGAAGGTACACTGGCGTCTACATAATTACTATCAATTGGAGCAGCTGACACTTTTACATGCAATATCTTATACAGTTGTTCTATCTGTGTTACTAAAGGGCTAGTCCACTGCACGTTCCCACATTAAGACTGCCTTTCTAAATGGCTTCGGAAGCACCAAAATTCATTTTTAATACAGATATTGACCAAAATTAAAAATTTAAAATTCTTTCATTAAGAGCTAGAACCTTATGTTAAAATTTTAACATTATAAGTCAGGTATTATTGTCAGAAATTGTGTACATATCTTGATGTATTGTAACTCACGGTGTGCAAATCATCCAGACTATATTCATACAGTATTTAAGAATGAAAGAACTTAGCAACTTCCAGCAACCTTTAGATATAATTTCAAGCTTTTACGAAACTTTTCCTCCCCGACACGATCCACGAAATAATGGTAAGAAATTTTTTTTTCATATACTGCATTGTCCATCTTCACGCAGTAAAGCTGCAGTATGGAGCATGACGTATTAAATTACTACTTTTTACTACCGACTCTATTCGTAACTCTTTTTCGCAGGCAGTTACGCGTATACTAAGGAATGTACCAGCAAAATTATATCATTGTACGATAAATGTTTCAAGAGATGCAACGTTTTATATTTACAGAATCGGAGTGAAGGTATACTGGTTAGTCCGCAAGTCTATAAACTGACTGTCCAGTGCACCGTTCAGCACGTAGCTTCACCAAAATAGCATCATAAACTGACGGCTGAAAGAGCTGATATATATATATATATATATATATATATATATATATATATATATATATGTAAAACGGATTGTATTGGTTTTGTTATTCCGTTGTTTAGCTTAATTGTTGCACCTTTAGTAGCATCACAACTCCTGACTTCGAGCCATTTCCATACAGCAAGTGGGTATCAGCAGATTCGACTGTCACTCGGAGCGCACATTCAGTTTTCGGCGCACGGCAAACGGACGCGTTTAAAATTTTGTATATACTGGAAGCAATATCAGTTGACGAAAACACATCATACACATTAGGAGTCGTATCGAAACCTTATGTTGATTTCGTTTTTGATAAAACTTTCATATTTATAGGACTCCATAAACGGCAAGGCATTTTCAAATAATTGAAATTGTAAAATTGTAGAAAAAGTTTAACCTTCGCTTTACCAGGGGGTGTGAGTTGCACCTTGTGCTCACCCTTTGAAAATATTATAATCTAGCCAGTTACTTTGTATTTCAACATTTTGAAGAAATATTCATTGTTCCTAATGAATTCTTCAGCCTTATCCTATAAGATTTAAATTTTTCAGTTAAGCGTAAGACAAAAATTTAAGTTTTTCAGTAATAGATGCCACTTTCTTCACTGAACGTCAAATTAAACATTTTCAGCGTCAGGACGCTACTGACACATTAATATCTCTTTAGAATGTATTTTGTGAGTAAAAGTCAACAAAAACTAACGAAATTTTACATTTTTAAAATTTTTTGGTTGTGAACATAAACTACTACAATCCCCCCCCCCCTCCCCCCGACAGCACAAATTACTGAAAATGTGCTGATGTCGTCAAGTGTGTGCTAAGACATATTTTCAAGTTCTTGATCCTACTAACACATTAATACTTTACTCGCTAATTTAATCTCAACTGTCTCCTTAATAACACTATCCCAATATCTGGACGTGCATGGCAATATATAACATGGGATGACCAGTATCCAAGCAATCTTCCGACCTCCATCTAAAATTAGAGTGCTTTTGAGTTCTGTTAATGATGATCTTTCTAAAGAAGTATTTTGTTAGTATAAATCAACAGCAATTAACGAATTCAGTATTTTTTATTTTTTTTCTTGGGTGGAGCATAAAGTATTCCCCCCCGTCCTATGGTAACGCACGTTATGAAAAATACATTGTTATTACTGAGGTTAAATAACGTTAAAGCAAATTGTAGTCATGCGAAGATTTTAGATTTTTGCAAGAGATTGTATTTTTGTATCACGTTAATGTGAGTGCTACAGTAAGGTGTATAAACGAATAAAATTTTAAAAAAAAATAGAAACAGAAACGATAAAATGGAAGTTCGTTACGTAGTACGTACCGCTCGTCACTTATCGTGCCCGGTCACTATAGCACCGGCGTGGCACGTACGAGAAGTGCGACCCAACAATGTTACGCAGGCACCTGTGGCCGCGACAACAATGGGACCCGCGGTTTCCCTCGGTGACCGCCTCTCTACCTGACGGGATTAGAGCGTGGTCAGCAACACTTGCTGCTCAATATCGTATAGCGACGCGGTGTGCGCCGGCGGGAGAGCAGCGTGGCGTCACGCCTGCCGCTTGTCTCGTGCTGTGCCGACCGAGTGCTGCGCCGCGCGACGAGCAACTGCCGCCCACCGCGGGCCGCGGGCCAGCGAGATGTCGCGGAGAGCGCTAGGAGGGGGGGGGGGGGGAGGGGGGAGGGGGAAGCAGACGCCACGGGCGCCGCGGGACGCCGGCCACACCGCCAGCGCCTTCTGCGCCAGCGCGCCGAGATGCGCAGAGCGTGTGCTCGCGCTGTTATTGTCTCATACGTATGCTAGCCCACCTGCATTGAGTGCTCACATCATACGACACCGTGACAAAAGTCCAGTTTGGAATATCACTAATACACGGAGGAGGACAGATTCCTACTCACCTTAAAGATACTTGTGGAGTTGCAAACACGCACAATGAAGATACACTACTGGCCATTAAAATTGCTACACCAAGAAGAAATGCAGATGATAAACGCGTATTCATTGGACAAATATATTGTACTAGAACTGACATATGATTACATTTTCACACAATTTCGGTGCATAGATCCTGAGAAATCAGTACCCAGAAAAAACACCTCTGGCAGTAATAACAGCATTGATACGCTTGGACATTGAGTCGAACAGAGCTTGGATGGCGTGTACAGGTACAGCTGCCCATGCAGCTCCAACACGATACCATAGTTCATCAAGAGTAGTGACTGGCGTATTGTGACGAGCCAGTTGTTCGGCCACCATTGACCAGACGTTTTCAATTGGTGAGAGACCTGGAGAATGTGCTGACCAGGGCAGCAGTCGAACATTTTCTGTACCCAGAAAGGCCCGTACAGGATCTGCAACATGCGGTCGTGCATTGTCCTGCTGAAATGTAGGGTTTCGCAGGGATCGAATGAAGGGTGGAGCCAAGGGTCGTAACACATCTGAAATGTAACGTCCACTGTTTAAAGTGCCGTCAATACGAACAAGAGGTGACGGAGACGTGTAAGCAATGGCACCCCGTACCATCACGCCGGGTGATCTGCCAGTTTGGCGATGACGAATACGCGCTTCCAATGTGCCTTCACCGCGATGTCGCCAAACACGGATGCGACCATCATGATGCTGTAAACAGTACCTGAATTCATCCGAAAAAATGACGTTTTGCCACTCGTGCACCCAGGTTCGTCGTTGAGTACACCATCACAGGCGCTCCTGTCTGTGGTGCAGCGTCAAGGATAACCGCAGTCATGGTCTCCGAACTGATAGTTCATGCTGCTGCAAACGTCGTCGAACTGTCCGTGCAGATGGTTGTTGTCATGCAAACGTCCCCATCTGTTGACTCAGGGATCGAGACGTGGCTGCACGATCCGTTACAGCCGTGCGGATAAGATGCCTGTCATTTCGACTGCTACTGATACGAGTCCGTTGGGATGCAGCACGGCGTTCCGAATTACCCTCCTGAACCCACCGATTCCATATTCTGCTAACAGTCATTGGATGTTGATCAACGCGAGCACGTTGTAGGTGTCGCCACCGGAGCTAGCCTTGTCTGAATGCTCTGAAAAGCTAATCATTTGCATATCACAGCATCTTCTTCCTGGCGGTTAAATTTCGCGTGTGTAGGACGTCATCTTCGTGGTGTAGCACTTTTAATGGTCAGTAGTGTATTTAGCGTTCGGCTTAAGCCTTCTTCAGAAAAGAAAACACCCGCACACACACACACACACACACACACACACACACACACACGCACACACACACACACAAACACACACACACACCCACACATTTAGGCAAGACAGCACACCCCACCCATGTATGTCCGCCACCACTGGCAGCTCGAACTGGATTGTACAGTCACGAAAACAGTATTTTGTTTCCTGGTAGGTTAATACAGTGGGCCGGACCGAGACTCGAACTCGTAACCTTTTCCTTTTAAGGGCATGTTCTCTACCGACTGAGCAACCAAAGCAAGACTCACGACCCGTCCTGACAACTTTAATTCTATGATTCTTGAAGTTTTCGCAGCTTATTGAATGTTCGATGAGATTTCGGGATTGCAGCCGGATCATGTTGACGTCTTGCCACACTTTTCATTTAACAACGAATTTTTTGAGCAGACTGACGGTGTTGCTATGGGCAGTCCTCTCTCGCCTTTGGTAGCAAACGTTTTTATGGAAGACTTTGAGGAATGGGCACTAGACTCGGCAGAACGTAAACCGAAAGTTTTCTGGCGATATGTAGATGACACTTTTGTAGTGTGGCCCCATGGTGAAGAAGAACTGTCACAGTTCTTGCAACATCTGAATGCAATCCACAAGAACATCCAGTTTACGTTAGAAATAGAGAAGAATGGCTGCTGGCCGTTTTTGGACGTCTTCGTTACTAAGAGAGTGGATGGGTCATTAGGGCATTTTGTCTTCCGTAAGCCAACACATACGGACCTTTACCTGCGAGCGTCGAGTTGTCATCATCCTGCACAAACTACCGGCGTCCTGAGAACGTTGGTGCACCGGGCTCATGCTGTTTCTGATGGAGACAGCCGTACAAAGGAGATGGAACATTTGAGTCGGTATTCAGAGGTAATGGTTACTCTCCACATCAGATTAGAACAGCGCTAAGATGGAAGAAACGTGACCACCCACATAATCAAGAAGATTAGGAGCTATTCAATTCCAGGGCATTCCTTCCATACGACGACAACCTTTCATCTAAAATAGGCAGGATTCTAAGGAAACACCAAGTTCAATTAATCTGCCGGCCACCGGCGAAGATTAGAGCTCTTCTCGGTTTAGTAAAGGACGATTTGGGTCCGCGGAAGGCCTGGATCTATAAAATTCTTTGCCAGTGTGGCAAAGTTTACGTCGGTCAGACGACACGCACAGTACAGTATGTCGGCCCTAGCTGAGCACTGTATTACCACTAGACACGCTATGGGTTTTTCTGCCACGAAAATCTTGGCCCCAACGTAAACTTTCTGGGATTCAGAAATTAAAGAATCTGTGGAGGTACACCTAGCGCAAAATCTTATAAATGGCGATGGCGGCTTTCAACTGGACAAGACTTGGGACCCGGTGATCTCTCTCATTTCCTCTGAAAGAAGACAGTTTATTCATAGACGCGGGCGCGCATTTTGACAGAGGGCGGACATGTAGTTTTCACCTTTACGCATGCGCCTTTGTGCCACAGATAGAACAGTAGCTCCAGAGGGCGCGGATTTCGACAGAGGACGCTCCTGTGACGGAGGCCAATGCGCATGCGTTTTCGCGCCAGTTTCTTGCTATAAAGTTGACTGCGGGAACTTGCAGTCTCCAGTGACGGACACTCACCTGAAGATGGCTGGACGATTATCAGCCGAAATATCGTGGCAAGAAGTCAACATGATCCGGCTGCAATCCCGAAATCTCATCGAACAACTTTAATTCTGGCAGTACCTTGTCTCCTACCTTCCAAAATTCAGAGAAGCTCTCCTGCGAACCTTGCAGGACTAGCACTCGTGAAAAAAAGAATACTGCGGAAACATGGCCTAGCCCCAGACTGGAGGGATGTTTCCAGAATGAAATTTTCCCTCTGCAGCGGGGTGTTCGCTGATATGAAACTTCCTCGCAGATTAAAATTGTGTGCCACACCGGGAGTCGAACCGCCAGGAAGTTTCATATCAGCACACACTCCGCTGCAGAGTGAAAACGTCATTCTGGAAACATCAACTCACGCTGGGGCTAAGCCATGTCTCTGCAGTATTCTTATTTTTTCACACATTTTCGCTTGCTAGGACTACGGCCTGCGCTTCCCCGTCTAGTCAGCTTGTTTTGGCTCACCGTGCAGTGGCACGAGTCCACATAAACACATGCATCATGACTCAGCGCAATGGCGGTAAGTACAAAATAGACAGTGTTGTCGTGCTCGGTCCAAAAGTATTTTGACACGTGGTCTATTGTCGGTAAACAAATGCCTACGTCTGTATTACGTTGGATAGCTTCGCTTTATATTAGCTTATGTTTATGAGCAGTTCGCAACGTGCCGAAGGTAAAGAGTATTCATCAGACCTCAAAAATGCGGTAATGGATGACCTAGAGTGAATCAAGTGTCAGGCACCCGTTACTCGGGATTTTTGTTGGTCCATAAAAAATATGAGTGTCTGGAATAAGAAGAAACGATTAACAGGGGCCACAGGTAATAAACAAAGAGCGGGCATGCCCAGCAAAGTCACTGTCCGAATGAGTAACCTCAAAGCAGGATGTAAAAGGGCGATCCTAAAAGCACCAGTGTTGATATAAACAGAGAGACACGTGAGTTCCGCAACGTGGAAATATCGAACAGTACTTCGGAGACTCTAATCTTCATGGCCGACGCCCAAGCAAAAAGCTACTAATATCGGCAAAGGGTGGGAAGCACGACCTGAGTTTGCCAGAGCTCATGAGGACTGGGCACCTGAACAGTGGTTCAAATGGTTCAAATGGCTCTGAGCACTATGGGACTCAACTGCTGTGGTCATAAGTCCCCTAGAACTTAGAACTACTTAAACCTAACTAACCTAAGGACAGCACACAACACCCAGCCATCACGAGGCAGAGAAAATCCCTGACCCCGCCGGGAATCGAACCCGGGAACCCGGGCGTGGGAAGCGAGAACGCTACCGCACGACCACGAGATGCGGGCCCTGAACAGTGGTTGCGTATGTTCTGCAGCGATGATATTCGATATGTTCGAAGTCCGGTCAGTGCAAGAAATGATGTCCAATACCAAGTACCCACTGTTAGTCATCGTGATGGGAATGTTGTGGTGTGGGGATGCTTCTCCTGTTCAGGAGTCAGCCCTCGATGCCTACTGAAAGCATTCTGGATCGTTTCAAATATTGTGAAATCTTGAAAACGCATATGTTGCCCCATACAAAGACAAAATGGGACGAAACTGGGAATTTCGTCACAATGATCCTAAACACACCTCTGCTCGTCTCAGACTTTTTGAGAAGGATGAAGGTAAGGACAAGTAAGGATGCTTAAGTGGCCTAGCTGAGCCGTGCGTGTCTCGTGTTCGCGCCATCTCTTATTTTACGAGGTGCATTCAAGTTCTAAGGCCTCCGATTTATTTTCTCCGGACTGGAAAGAGATAGAAACATGCACATTGTTTTAAAATAAGGCCGCGTTCATTGTCAATATGTCCCAGAGCTGGCAGCACCGTACGGCAGATGGAATTTTACCGCCAGCGGCGAGAATGAGAACTGTTTTAAATACTTAAAATGGCGACGTTTTCCTTACTTGAACAGCGTGCAATCATTCGTTTTCTGGATTTGCATGGTGTGAAACCAATTGAAATTCGTCGACAGTTGAAGGAGATATGTGGTGATGGAGTTATGGATGTGTCGAAAGTGCGTTCGTCGGTGCGACAGTTTAATGAAGTCAGAACATCGAGTGACAACAAACCGAAACAGCCTCGGGCTCCCACAAGCCGGTCTGACGACATGATCAAGAAAGTGGAGAGAATTGTTTTGGGGGATCGCCGAATGACTGTTGAACAGATCGCCTCCAGAGTTGGCATTTCTGTGGGTTCTGTGCACACAATCCTGCATTACGACCTGAAAATGCGAAAAGTGTCATCCAGGTGGGTGCCACGAATGCTGACGGACGACCACATGGCTGCCCGCGTAGCATGTTGCCAAGCAACGTTAACGTGCAATGACAGCATGAATGGGACTTTCTTTTCGTCGGTTGTGACAATGGATGAGACGTGGATGCCATTTTTCAATCCAGAAACAAAGCGCCAGTCAGCTCAATGGAAGCACACAGATTCAACGCCACCAAAAAAATTTCGAGTAACTGCCAGTGCTGAAAAAAATGATGGTGTCCGTGTTCTGGGACAGTGAGGGCGTAATCCTTACCCATTGCGTTCCAAAGGGCACTACGGTAACAGGTGCATCCTACGAAAATGTTTTGAAGAACAAATTCCTTCCTGCACTGCAACAAAAACGTCCGGGAAGGGCTGCGCGTGTGCTGTTTCACCAAGACAACGCACCCGCACATCGAGCTAACGTTACGCAACAGTTTCTTCGTGATAACAACTTTGAAGTGACTCCTCATGCTCCCTACTCACCTGACCTGGCTCCTAGTGACTTTTGGCTTTTTCCAACAATGAAAGACATTCTCCGTGGCCGCACATTCACCAGCCGTGCTGCTATTGCCTCAGCGATTTTCCAGTGGTCAAAACAGACTCCTAAAGAAGCCTTCGCCGCTGCCATGGAATCATGGCGTCAGCGTTGTGAAAAATGTGTACGTCTGCAGGGCAATTACGTCGAGAAGTAACGCCAGTTTCATCGATTTCGAGTGAGTAGTTAATTAGAAAAAAAAATCGGAGTCCTTAGAACTTGAATGCACCTCGTACATCCTGTCCTTTTACCGTGCTGCCACCTCGTTATGTTAGTTTCAATTTCTGTTGCCCACTGAGTTGCTGCTTTGCCCCCTCCCCGGCAGCAGCAGTGCTTATCGATATAATCCCTGGCGTATTATCTTTGCTGACCGGTATTACTTCCCGGTTGTCGTGTGCTGGGAGTTAGTTCGGATCTGTCAGTGAGTTGGGAGGCGCTACCAGTGCAGTTCGGGCCTGGTAGTGTTTGACTTAGGACGCTGCAGAAGTTCAGTCTGGGCGCGGCTGCAGTGAGGTCCGGACAGCCATGACTCGCCCGTCGGTTGCCGATACATATCACATGAGTGCGGACCACCTTGGTTGGTCGTCGGTCGGTCGTGTTGTCGGACGATGTCTTTTGTTGGCCGGCGATCGCTTATGGATTGGCTGCGTGTGCCGACTCGTGAGTCGTCCTTGTTATTGCACAATCGCTGCCGTCAGTATTGTCTAGTCCTTCATGCAAGTGTTCGTGAAACTGTGTGTAGCTTGTGATGTCGACTGCTCAGTTATTTTAGTGCTGTCCCCGTGATGATGTGTGGCAGTCGGTCGGTTGGCGTGGAGCAGCGAGGAAATCTCGGCAGGGCATAGTTTTGCCGGGCCCGCTGGCGGTCTCTATGTAGTGTCAGATTGTGTGGGGCTGTTCCCATTGCTACGAGGTCCGTGGCTCACCGACTCTGGTCACAAAAGTTGAGTTTGGATTTAACTTACCAGCAAGTCAAGACTGTTCACATTGTGCCGTTTGGTTGTCGTTGTTGACTGTTGGGATTTTCCTGTGAGCAGCAACGTGTGTGTTCGAGTTGGTGAAGGTTTAACCACCGTCCTGTGGAGTCTAATTGTATTTGGTTATTTGAAATTGAAGTGCACCAGAGGAATTTTCTGCCTTGGGCCGTTAACGTTCCGGTTACCTGCCCTGGCCATTGACGTTGTCGCTGTCCAGCACGGTATGTAGTTCGACAGCTTAATGTTTGCTTGGTTGTGGGCGTCCATGCCTTTTGCGTTTGCATTGAACTCCCCGTTGTGTGCTGGTCGAGTGGAGCGTAAGTTTCCTTGTCGTTGGGTCCATTGACTGTCTGTCGGTTAGGCTGCCGTCGGATCGAGAATGGTTGGGCCGACTGCCTGTCTCACGTAAGTGAACGTTAGTATTTCAAGTGCTGGCCGACCCCCCAAACTTCTGAGCGCCGTTAACTGCCTGCCTTTTATTTTCTGTTGTGTGTATTTGTATGGCTCATAGCCGATGGTTTTGAATTAAAGTTGAATTGTTTTTAGTGTTGTGTTAAATCATGGGCCTTCGGCTGCATTAAAATTAAAGTTCCTTGCTTCTCAAATGTTCGATTTTTGGTCCTTCAGCCAAATTTTAGAACTTACTTAATGTGAGGCCTTCTGCCTTCTAAATATTCTTTTTGGCGTCTGAATTTTGAATTAACGGCTTTTAGCCTTTTTTTTATTAAAGTGGTTGTGCCCTTAAGGCATAAGGTAGTGTGGCGTATTCAGCCGATAACTAAGTTCAAGAATTTGTACTGTAATGTTTGGTCAAATAAATAAAGTTGAATGTGTTTGAGTGTAACTGACAGCCGCTCATTTTGGCCCCTTTCCACAATTCCAACTACCTGTACTGTCCTGCGGGTTTAGCAGGGCGTTTCACTAGCCAAAGCCCAGATCTCAATCCGATTGGACACTTGTGGGACGAACTCTGTCGAAGGCTAAGGCGACGAAAACTACCCGGCCGCAACCAAGTATTGCAATCTTTGGTTAAAGAATGGCATAAAATCCCCCTGCATCGTTTGGTTGCCATCGTTGACTTCATTCCATCCCGCTGTGCGGCTGTAATTAAGGCAAAAGGTTATGCAATCAGGGGCAAACGGCTATACACACCGATTCGAATTTCACAAGTCTTTTACGCTGTAACACGACTTTTGTCAAACTACCTTAGTTTTGTAAAACCATCTGTGTTTGATATGTTGCTAGCACGACACCAGTTGACATTCCTACCTGCACATGCAGCGATTGAGATAGTCGATCCTACCATTGCCGGTAGGTGGGCTGTGCTACAAATGGTTGAAATGTCTCTGAGCACTATGGGACTCAACGTCTGAGGTCATTAGTCCCCTAGAACTTAGAACTAGTTAAACCTAACTAACCCAAGGACAGCACACACATCCATGGCCGCGGCAGGATTCGAACCTGCAACCGTAGCGGTCTCGCGGTTCCAGACTGCAGCGCTGTGCTACAAATCGCTCCGCTAGGCTACTGTGTTTTCGAATACATTTTGTAAATGTGATCTGTTGTAAACGTAGAAGCTACAAAATTATTTTCCTCGCTGTAACCAAGCAAAAGAAGTTCTAATTTCGTGTTTGTTTTCCTTTGTCGTTTTGTTTTCTTATTTACAGGCTTTATTTAGTAAAGATACGTAGGACATTTACTGTTAGCGATACAGTTCGGAAGATAACACTCATTTCCTTGTTGCGCAATACGATAGGCTTTTGTTGTTCTCTATTTTGCAATTAACGAGCGGTTACTGCGAGGCTGGTAAATAAAGTAATAAATCTTACTTCACTTGAAACATATAATTGTCTATCGCAATGCAAGAAAATAATGCCTGCCACACGAAAGAATGGAACCCTCAGCCCCACACGCTGAACTCCTGCACGTAGGCCCAGAGCGACTCCGACGTGAATACTTGACTTGGGTTGGGGTGATCAGCTGTGACAGACCGACAGACTTCACCGCTGCGCGTGCGGTGACGTACGTCATATGTTCGACATTTGTCGTCCACGTATGAGGTTTCAAATAACTTCCGGGAATTCAGCCAGGTAGCACTTTTAGCGACCGCCGATATTTCGGCGGGAGGACACCCTCCATCTTCAAGGCAAATTGCAACGGACAGGCGACGTACATGCAAGTTCAAGACCTCGGTTCTCGGACTGATGCAGGAAAGATAACACACACTGAACACTTGTGCCACCAAACATGACCAAAGTCAGATATATCGATAGTGAGACTAAGAACTCGCAGGTGATGTAGCATTGGCGCTGTCCCTCTGTTTTTAACAAGGTAAAGAGCCGGATTTCAAAAAGAGTTTAAACCAAAACCTCCTTCCCTGTTAAGGAGGTTGCTCGTTAATTTAACCTCAACTGCCTCCCCAATAACACTGTCCCAATACCTAGACGTGCTTGCCAATACGTCGGTGTTATATAACACCACGGAGTGACCAGTATCCAAGTAATGTCTCGACCCCCATCTAAAATTAGAGTGCTTTTGAGTTGTGTTAACGATGATCTTGGTCTGCGTAAGACGGGTGTACATCGCATTCCTTGTAGCTGCGGCAGGGCATATATTGGTCATACTATCAGGACCATGGAGGACCGATGTACTGAGTATAAACGGCACACACGATTATAGCAGCCAAGTAGATCTGCTATTTCCGAACAGAAAACCGAGGGACAGGGTCAACGCTACCTCAACTGCGAGTTTGTAGTCTCACTACCGATATCTCTGACTTTGGTCATCTTTGGTGGCGCTAGTGTTCAGTGTATGTGTTATCTTTCCTGCATCAGTCCGAGAACCGAGGTTTTAAGTTTGCATGTACGTCGCCCGTCCGTTGCAGTTTACCTTGAAAATGGCGGGGTGTTCTCCAGCCGAAATATCGGCGGTCGCTGAAAGTGTTAGCCGGTCGGTGTGGCCTAGCGGTTCTAGGCGCTTCAGTGTGGAAACGCGCGACCGCTACGGTCGCAGGTTCGAATCCTGACTCGGGCATGGATGTGTGTGATGTCCTTAGGTTAGTTAGGTTTAAGTAGATCTAAGTTCTAGGGGACTGATGACTTCAGATGTTATGTCCCATAATGCTCAAAGCCATTTGAACCATTTTTTGTTTTTTAAGTGTTACCTGAATTACCGGAAGTTATTTGAAAGTTGTATACGCCAGGAGAAACTCAGGTCTCACACGTATTAGGTTTTTTCTGACATGTGTCTTACATTAAATTACTTGTCTTAGCGTCATCTACGTTGCTTCTGGGGTTTTTAAACGTTAATAAGACTCACCTTGTATATGACTACTGGTAATGCACCGATAATGACAATGTTATAGTGAAAATATAGATCCGCAATAAATTACGGATTCTGTTTACTGACTGCTGTCCTTTACATCTGAAATGTACAAGTATTTATCTCGTGACTCTGTAATCAAGGGCTGGCCGGGGCTTCCGAGCGGTTCTAGGCGCTACAGTCTGGAACCGCGCAACCGCTACGGTCGCAGGTTCGAATCCTGCCTCGGGCATGGATGTGTGTGATGTTCTGAGGTTGGTTAGGTTTAAGTAGTTCTAAGTTCTAGGGGACCGATACCTCAGATGTTAATTCCCATAGTGCTCAGAGCCATTTGAATTTTTGTAATCCAGGAGCTACTCTTTATAATTATTTTTTTCCCATCGCCCCTTGTGGGAGGGTTGTAAGTTACCAGCGGTATAATCAGCGGTACAATATCCGCTCTTCAAGCAGCAGAATTTACAGTGTGAATAAAGACATGGAAAGAAGATTTAAGGATGCAAAATCAAAAAAAAATTAATATGTATAAGAAGATGAAATAAAGTTGACAAAACACTTTGAAGAGGACAGCAACGACATTCATTAAAAAGCTGAATGACTTGCACTGGTGAAAAATGTTTGTCGTCAGAGGAAAGCAGTGGGTGTTGTTTAGTGGGCGAGGGGGGTGGAGGCGGGGAGTGTAAAGATATAGGCTGTTGGGTGGCATCTATGGAAATGGCGCTAAGTGTTAGGGTGGATAATGGGAGAGAAAGGGAAGAGAAGTTTGTTGGCTGGTCTGGGCCATGGTATCGAGGGGAAAGGGTGGCCAGTGAAGGTTAATGGAGAGGGTGGGGAGAGGCTTCATGTGGAGTGGGGCAGGCGGCGAATTGCAGTTGTAGGACGGATACATATCGGGGCGAATTTCGTTGTTGCAGTGCGATATGGAGTGTGTTTAGATAGAGAGTCACTAGAATGTATTTCTAAATTCGCCGCAGCATTCCGGGATTGGTGATCATAAGGGAAACGATGCGGCTGTTCGAATCTAGGTTGAGGATGGTTTAGAATATGTCGACGTGTTCGATGTGGCTGAATAGAATGGAAATTCAGTAAGATGGTAGAGGATCAATAACGGGGAGGGCCGGGGGGAGGAGGTAAGCGGATTCGCAAAGTAAGGTAAAGTACATGACGTCCAAACATTTGTAGGCACTAATAGCACAGGTAGAAAGGATATCCAAGCAACATTTTTGTAGGAGAGCGTGGGTCAGATCAAGATTCTGGAGATAGGGGATGGGTGAAAAACCCAAGTCTGGCCAGTTATTCATTTTCGTAGTTTTCGTCTATTGTGGTCTGTCATTTGACTAGTTAGTAGATGGGGTTTCTACGTTAGTTGGCAGCCAATAGATAGCCCAAGCTGTTCATTGTGTCAATTAATTGGAAGGAAGGAAGACTGGAGTTTAACGCTCTGTGAACAGCACTGTCATCAGAGACGAAGCACAAGCTCGGATTGCGAAAACATGAACGCAATTGGCATTCACCTTTTCACAGGAACGATCCCAGTACGTGCCTGGAGTGATTTGGGAGGATTACCGAAAAATGTAATCCGGATGGCCGGACGTGGGTTTGAGCCGTCGTCTTCCAGAATGCGAGTCCGCTGTGCGAATCACTGTTCCATCTCGCTCCTTGTTTTTGTTAATTGGATAGAGTGACCGCAAATGGTGAGGTAGAGGTTATGCAGGCGGGAGATGCTGATAGTTCGTTCTATAACCATTACCTGGATTTTAGGAGGAATGGTTGATCATGAGGAGTCGGAAGGTAAATCGATAGAGGTGGATCTGGAGAGGTGGTTGGATCTCAACACGGACTTACACGTTTGTACATGTATTCAAGAAGTGCCCCGTCGCAACTTCTGTCTGGATGTTGTAATGGTACTTGAATTACGTAACCATTATGGAACCTCACCTCAACTTCTCTATACCAGCAATATTATACTGTGTTTCTGTAAAGTAGTTAACATGTTTCTGAGACAACATTCAGATTTGATTTCATTAATGTAGAGGTACTTTGATACATCGATGTGTTTATGTTGCAATGATATTATTCTTATGTGTATTCTTTCTTTTGCCACTATTATCTTTGACGTACTTGTAACTCTGACTTTTGGGCGCGTAAGCGGTTATTAAAGAGTCAAGTCTTGGTCGTCATGTTGAAAAGACGCAAATTGTAGTCTGTTTATAAAATGTGAACTTTAACAGTGAGGAAGATATTTTCAAGTATGTTTTATATTGTGAAGTGATGTTTTGTGAGTTACGTGATATTACAACAAAAGTAATAAAAAGTAAGTGTAACTTAAACTTCGGAGCGCTGATTACTTTTTTACATCACCATTGTGCTAACTTGCAAAAGTTTAATCTTCAAGAATAGTTTATGAAACACATCTATAAAACTTTTGAATATCGCAGAACAACGCCTAGGCATCTTTGCATCCGAGCTTGGAATCATCACTACCTAGATTTTCGACGATTGAGCCATGAGTTCACAACGAGACCAGCGTTGGTAACACGAAAAGATGAGTGCCTAGTTTATCCATTATTTCATGAAATGACTTCATGAACTGTGCTCTAATGACACCTGCCACATAATATTACTTTGTTTTTGCCTGAAAATGCAATATTTAGCAGTGGAGCAACACTACAATCAAAATTAATTTTTGACCTTTGTTGTGGTAGTGTTGTTAGAACGTGAAGGCCAATCTGAGAAACTACAGTAGGAGTTTTCACTAAAAGACAGATCGACGATAATGCTTTGAGTATACAATTTATAATTATAATAAAGATAAGTGGTAATAGATATACTGCTGTCTGTTCCATATTTAACAGGCGTTCGGCGTGACACCCCGTGGCAATGGTGAGAGCTACGAACTGGTCATGAACGGCGGAAGCGCATCTGGCGGGAAAGCATAAAGTAAACAGTTGCTGTAATTCAATGAAGCTTGGCCACATACACATCTTCTAAATATATTACGATAAAGGCCCCTACTGCCTCTTCTCCTTTGTGTACTCGGACAAATCTCAGGAACTGATGGCTGACCCCCAATGAAGGTTCCTGTGTATAATTAATAGATATTGCATGCAAATTGGCTGCTTATGTCTATCTGTCTCTCCATATGTGAAGGCTAATCTTAGGTTTCGACTAAAATATTGACTGATTCACGAGGAAGGTATATGAATATGGTTAACTGAGCACATGGGTATAGAGCCGCCCAGCTAGCCGCGCGGTCTAACGCGCTGCTTCCCGAGCGGGAAGGCGTGCCAGTCCCTGGCACGAATCCGCCCAGTGGATTAGTGTTGAGTTCTGGTGTGCTGGCCAGCCTGTGGATAGTTTTTAAGGCGGTTTTTCATCGACTTCGGCGATTACGCGCTGGTTCCCCTTATTCCGCCTCAGTTACACTATGTCGGCGATTACTGCGCAAACATTGTCTCAACGTACGTGTACACCATCATTATTCTACCATGCCAACATTTGGGGTTACACTCGTCTGGTATGAGACTTTTGCGGGACGGGGTGAGTGTGTGGTGTCCAATGGGGGCCGAACCGCACAGTAACCCTGGGTTTAGTGTGGGGCGGCGGTGGGGTGGGTGGACTGCTGTGGCCTGTTGTGGGGTTGTGAACCTCTGAGGGCTACGTCGGGATGAAGCCTCTCCGTCGTTTCTAGATCCCTGGTTTCAATACACAGTACACACAGGTATATATTTATTCCAATCTTCTATTAGTCCATCTGTTTCCTTCCTGTCCATCTTTCCTCTTCCTCCCTCCCTTTCTCTCTCCTCCTCTTCCCTTCCTCTGCATATTTGCTTCCCTCCTCCGTCTATCTCCTCTTTCTCCTGTCTGTCCATCTTCTTCTCTTACCTTTCACTGTCCTTTTCTCTCTCCTCTCTCCCTGCCCATCTCCTCCTCCCCATACATGTGTCCATTTCCTTCACCCTTTTTTTCTGTCCATCTTCTCCACCCCATTTTTCTCTACATCATCCCCACCCCCATTTCAATAAGAGGTTGCTGCTGCTTACCACCACAGCCATGTACCTCCGAATCCAAAACAGAATGTCAGGCAACCCGCCATTGTTGAACAACGGATTACAGAAAAAAATAATAGAAGCAATTCTGTTGGAGGAACGTCCGCTACTGAGCATTATACCATAGGTTGAAAACACCGCTACAGTTGTAAAGCTCTTTTATTATCACACCACCGCTTTCGGGCTCTTATACACCCATCTTCATGTGTCGTAACTTGGTGCTGTGACCCCCGAGCGCCGCAGTGGACGTGTAATAGGCGCGGCGTGCTACCTATGAGCGTATAAGAGCCTGAAACCGGTGGTGTAGTAATAAAAGAACTCTACAACTGTAGCGGTATTTTCAACTTCTGGGAAAACACAATAGGTTTATTTTGAAAACTTAGAAATTGCTACCTTATTACAGTAACTGAAGCAGACAATAAAAGTACCGGTACACAGAAATAAAATAAGATAAAGATCTGCCTTAGAAAATACAGGTGTCACTTAGTCCCCGACACTGTAAAGATCCAGAAAATTTGCAATGTCATTGGCACTGTCATGGATATTTTGCACTTCTTCCCATAGTAGATCATCCTCACTCGCATCTAATACATTAGTTACACAACACTTCTTAAAGCTGCTAACAAAATGGTTCAAACGGCTCTGAGCACTATGGGACATATCATCTGAGGTCATCAGTCCCCTAGAACTTAGAACTATTTATACCTAACTAACCTAAGGACATGACACACATCCATGCCCCTGGCAGGATTCGAATCTGTGACCGTAGCAGTCGGGCGGTTCCGGACTGAAGTACCTAGAACCGCTCAGCCACCGCGGCCGGCAGCTGTTAACAACTGATGCGTTGTGTACATGTGTCCAAGTAGTTTGGATCCATTCATCATCTTCCGGTCTCAGTGCTTAGTATCTTGAAGAAATCAATTGCTGTGGTTTTAAAATGGCTCATTCACCACGAAATCTATCACCTATAACTGTGAAGTCACGCCTTCTGGAATGACTAGATCAGTGTTCAATTTCAGTACTGGTGTCAGATGCCCCTTGAAAGCATCAAGGGTCGGACTCTCACGATTCTGCACCATAACGCCTGGCCTCTTGCTCTAGACTGTAAAAAGCCAATATGTAATAAACTCGTTGGTCATCCACACTTATCCTATGCAACAAAATTTGACAACAGGCAACAGCTTTTTCTTTGCCATAGTTTTACGATCAAGGATGACGTAGGGTCGCATCTTATTCCATCGAGAAGCACACACAACATCATAGTGATTCACGATTTCTCCTTCCCCGTAGTGGATACCACTGCGCTTTTGGCGCCTTTCCCTTCACCTGTTCTGTTAGATGACATCATCCAGGAGTCTCGTCACACCACGATCCATTTCCCAACTGGTAAGCATGTTCTTTCGCAGTCTTATTACCTATCGCTGATCTTCGAAAAACTTCTCCATATACGGTGCTGGACGATGCTGACCAAGGGATGTTCGACGTCAGAGTACAAGTCCATTGTGTCGCTTCATCCTCTTACAACACCCATAGCTGGGTTTAAATTGGACATCGTTTTCCTGTGACATCGCGGGAAACTGCCACACCATCTTTATGTTTCACGCCCACAAATGCCAATAATTCCATTTCAGTATTTTTGAAACCTCCACTCCGTGGACTACTGAAAGCTCTCCTAGTCGACTTCGCGTTTTTGAGACGTCCTCTGTCCTTTCACCACCTACGACCATTGGCTTCTATGACTCCATATTTTCTCGAAGCAGCACAATAGTTTGTTGCTTCTTCTTGACGGACAACCACAATTTTAAAATTTGCATCATAACAACACCTGTATCCTATTGAAAAATTCGATGTTGAACCACGGTGCACCACACTACCATCCATTACACACTTTACGTAGTTTATAAGTGGGATCTCGTAAATCAAATAATAATTGATAACGTAACATTGGTGAAAGCGGTAGACGTGGTAGAGCGTACAGTTACAGCTTAATAGAAGCTCGATTTCTATTCGGTAAGGACAAGAAAAATCCATATCACATGCCACGAATGCAAGACGACTCCACTTCTGGCCATGAAATTTCGGGATAAAACCTCCTTTTTGATTTGGAGATACACGGTATTTCTTTCCAGATAGAAATACGTGCACCTAGTTTAGTTGAAATCGATCCAGGGATTTAGTAGGAAGTTTTTACTTGCAGCTTTGCCTGCGTACGCACATGTCACATATATTTCAAATATATTTACATACTTCACACATATTTGTATACGTATTTCACCTCTATCTCCGGCAAAACCCACAGCTTCGTTTTCAATCAGATCAATGTTCATGATGTCATATCTTCGAAACTGTATGTTGCCCAACGATATAGTTTTTCAGGTACATTCCGCATAATATGCGAATACTGTATGAAAAATGTGTGGCGAATACGGTAAGTAGTAAAAGAGTGATAAATTAAAACACTATGCCTCATGCGGCAGATTTGCTGAATGAACGGCAAAATGTAGTAAGCGATAAACTTTTCTTTCTTCCATTATTTTGTGTCAGTGAGGAAAAGTTTCCTAAAGGATATTATGCGTTAAGTTTGCTGCAAGTCACTTAAGTGTTCTCACTATCAAATACTGAATGAATAAAGAAAGGGTATTCGCGCATCGTGGGAAACACATACGTGTTTCTCACCCCCATGGCGATTCTTTCCGTATGGTGATGTATGCACCAAGTTTGGTTGAAACCGGTCTAGTGTTTTAGGAGGAGATATGGAAACTAGATACGTGGATTTTTATAATAAGTGTGGTTTTTTTTTTTTTTTTTTTTTTTTACCGCCGTACCAGACAAGTCGCCCAGAAATAGTCAGCCATTGCTACCAGTACAAAGCCACGGTATATCGCTAGTAGAACATTCAAATCGACACACCAACCAAGAAACTAACAACCCTCAGTGCTGTATAACACTGCCTCTAGTATTTACGATAGAACACGTTCTGTGAGGAAAATAGTCCCGAAGTTTCTTCAGGTATTCCACATTCATCTGAAGCAAAACATTGATGATTAGATCTCATAGAGCTACCAAACTGCGGAGATATTTACTGTTATACTTCAGCCGCTGCGCCAACTAGTCCCACACATTTTATATTACATTGAAATTGGTGATTTATGAGGCCAGTCTGTACGATACAAATTGTTAATCAAACTAGGAATGTACGAGGGTTATTCCAAAAGTAAGGTCCGATTGATTGCCAAATTGAAACCACAGTGAACATCAGAAATGTTTTACTTGTAACAATTAGCTACACCTTTCAGCTACTTCTCTACGTAGTCGCCGTTCTGACTTAGACTTTTGTCATAGCGTTGTACCAACTTTTCAATAGCCTCATCATAGAAGGCAGCCGCCAGTGCTTTCCGCCAATTCTCCACGCTGGCCTACACCTCGTTGTCTGTGTCAAAATGTTGTCTTCAAAGACGGCGGTTCATGTGACCAGAGATGAAACTCAGGGGGAGACAATTGCGGACTGTATTGTGGGTAATCTAACATTTCCATTTGAAAACGATGCAGGAGCATCTTCATTGCCCCTGCAGAATGCGGCTGAGAATTGTCGTGAAGACGAAACAGCACGACAGTTATGTAATGTTGGCTGCATAGCTTCAGGCGAAATTTCTCACCAGGCCCTCGTACTTGGCGGCAGACACTATTTTCTAGACATCTTTACGCACTCACTGCGAGCTCAGAAATGAGAAGAGCGACGTGATGCTAATTGGGGTTATACTAGAGACACTACCCAACACATCTGTGCAAAGCTTTATCGGATTTTCATAGTCGTTTCCATTTCGCGACCGATCGCACCTTACTTTTGGAATAACCCTCGTATATGTACAGACTGTTGAACATAATACTATGCGGCAGTCGATTGTCGGTCTGGTGCATTTCATGTAGCAATCATAATTTGATTTATAATCATTACTATGGGAACTTTAGTCCCATGGCTAAATGAAATAGTTAACAATTGTAATGAACAGTGTCACATTCCCAGAAGTAATCCCTCTACCTTTATATTAACTTCTTGTTATCCTGGTGGAGGTTTGCATGTAATTTTTTCTGTAGCTCAGTTGAGTGCTCGTAGAGCCATATAGTACAGGCAAAACCAGTTACTCAACTTTAGGAACAAATCCCCGCCTTCTAAGGGCTGTAGTCTACCTATTCAGAGGACAGTGCAAGATGCAGTAGGTTGGGGCACCGACCCAGCTACTTTCAGAGCTAGTGACGGTCAGATGCCGTTCAGCCACTATTTCGCATAGTGTTTGCACATTTCATGGTGTTGGTTCAGGCCTGCATTTACAGAAGCTGCACTCAAGCAAGAGTCGCAGTTTTACTGTAGGAGACATCTAATCTGAACAGCGCTAACAGGCTATGAATGCCAAACCGCACCGACCGGTCGCCGTGTCTTCCTCAGAACACAGGCGTCACTGGATGCGGATGTGGAGGGGCATGTGGTCAGCACACCGCTCTCCCGGCCGTATGTCAGTTTACGAGACAGGAGCCGCTACTTCTCAATCAAGTACCTCCTCAGCTTGCCTCATAAGGGCTGAGTGCACCCCGCTTGCCAAGAGCGCTCGGCAGATCGGATGGTCACCCATCCAAGTGCTAGCCCAACCCGACAGCGCATAACTTCGGTAATCTCACGCGTTCCGGTGTTACTACAGCGACAAGGACGTTGGCATAGAAGGCATCAGGGCCGAACAAATTTCAAATGAACTTTGTTATGAGCCGAGAGCTCGCCTGCTGGAAAAAATATGCGACAGTGATAGATAAAAATTTTAGTGAACAGAAATTCTTTTCCCTTGTTAGAGCACAGACCACCTCTCGCCTAAAAAGTCCTAAGAGGACTCCTCATTGGCTAACCTAAGCAAATTGAAGAGTAGAACGAGTAGAGTCAACAGTTTCAAAAATACGTATGTGGCAGTGACCGCACTGGCTGCAACGTTGCTCTGGCCGAACAGTAACAACGAAACAGCAAATTGCTTAAGAGTTACAGGCACGGGTGTGTAACGTTCCGATCATGTTGCAAAATTTTACTTGGCGGGCGCCTCTCGATGTACCATCACTGTACTCACTGATGTGCTTCACAGATCAAGTATTGCCCCTGCATCACTTTGAATATTGTTTATTAACAGAAGAATGACTGAGCACTTTACCGCGAAGCCTCCTGCACGTAACGCAGCACCTACCACCTTGTGGTGTGGAGGTCGTGGTAAACAGGAGTGCAATAAAAATATTTTCATTCGTGTGGTCACATGTACACGTGACACCGCGCCTGTGGTCTTCCACGGACGAGCACTTAGTTCACCACGGACCCCTCAAGAACCAGTTCGCTCCACGCTCCAGATAGACCATCCGCCGCCCTCGAGTTCTTGCTACGATTCCGACATCTGCGTCAGCTGCCACGCGTCAGACAGTGCTGTCTAGCCATCTACATCTACAACATCTACATCTACACTGATACTCCGCAAGGCACCGTACGGTGCGTGGCGGAGGGTACCCTGTACCCCACTAGTCATTTCCTCTCCTGTCCCTCTCGTAAAAAGAAGTAGGGAAAAATGACTGTATATATACTAAGATGGTATCTGTTCTTTCGGACATGTCCGAAAGAACAGATACCATCAGTGACCAAGCAGCTCGTTAGAATGAAATTACAACTCTTAGCTGCTTACAGGCGTTGACATACGTCAACGGGGACAGATGAAAATGTGTGCCCCGACCGGGACTCGAACCCGGGATCTCCTGCTTACATGGCAGACGCTCTATCCAACTGGGTCACCGAGGACACAGAGGGTAGTGCGAGTGCAGGGACTTATCTCTGGCACGCCTCCCGCGACACCCACATACTCCACGTATTGTCCCGCACTACTTTCGTAGTGCCCCCGCCCATTATACTCATTACTCGCGGCGCGTTGCCTATTCCCGTAAGAGTTCAGGCACTTTTTGTGCATCCGCACAGAAGAAGAAGATGGTCAAGTGGCCGATGTGCCTTAACTATGTATATATACATATATATTAAGATGGTATATCGGGACGATACGTTGAGAATGTGGGTGTCGCGGGAGGCGTGCCAGAGATAAGTCCCTGCAGTCGCACTATCCTCTGTGTCCTTCGTGGTTCAGATGGATAGAGCGTCTGCCATGTAAACAGGAGATCCCGGGTTCGAGTCCCGGTCGGGGCACACATTTTCATCTGTCCCCGTTGACGTATTTCAACGCCTGTAAGCAGCTAAGCTTTGTCATTTCATAGTAAAAAGTGACGGTCTATATGCAATCGTATGATCCCTAATTTCTCGATTATTATCTTCGTGGTCCTTACACGCAATGTATGCCGGCGGCAGTAGAATCGTTTGTCAGTCAGCTTCAAATGCCGGTTCTCTAAATTTTCTCAATAGCGTTTCTCGAGAAGAACGTCGCCTTGCCTCCAGGGATTCCCATTTGAGTTCCCGAAGCATCTCCGTAACATTTATGTGATGTTCGAAGCTACCGGTAACAAATCTGGCAGCCTGCCTCTGAATTCCTTTGATTTCTTCCTCGAATCCGACCTGGTACGGATCTCAAACACTTGAGCAGTACTCGAGAGCAGGTCGCGCCAGCGTCCAGTATGCGGTCTCCTTTACATGTGAACCATTCTTTCCTGAAATTCTCCCAATAAATCGAAGTCGACGATTCGCCTTCCCTACCACAGTTCCCACATGCTCGTTCCATCTCATATCGCTTTGCAACGTTAGGTCCAGATATTTAAACGACTTGACTGTGTCAAGCAGGGCACTAGTAAAACTGTAACCGAACATTACAGGTTTGCAGGTTTGCTCTTTCTACTCATCCGCATTAACTCACATTTCTCCACATTTAGAGCTATCTACCATTCATCACTCCAACCAGAAATTTTGTCGACGTCGTCTTATATTTTCCTACAGTCATTCAACTTCTACACCTTACCGTACACCACAAAATCATCAGCAAACAACTGCAGAGTGCTGACCACCCCATCTGCCAAATAATGTATGTATATAGAGCAGAACAGCGGTCCTTTCACACTTCCCTGGGGCACTCCTGACCATACCCTTGTCTTAGATGAACATCCGCCGTCGAGGACAACACGCTAGTTTCTACTACTTGAGAAGTCTTAGAGTCACTCACATATCTGTGAATTTACTCCATATGCTCGTACCTTCGTTAACAGCGTGCAATGCGGCACCGTGTCAAATGCTTTTTCGAAATCTAGAAATTGCACTTCATCCAATAGATTGCAGTATGTCATGTCAGAAAAGGGCAAGCTGAGTATCGCACGAGCAATGCTTTCTAAAACCATGCTGATTCACGGAAATAAACTTCTCTGTCTCAAGATAGTTTATTATATTCGAACTGAGAATATGTTGAAGGATTCTGTTGCAAACCGAAGTTAGGGGGTACTGGTCTGTAATTTTGTGAGCCCATTCTTTTGCCCTTCATATATACTGGAGGAACTTTTCCTGTCGCTTTTTTTCAGTCACTTGGGACTTTGTGCCGGGCGAGAGATTAATGATAAATGAAAGCTAGGTAAGGGGCCAAAGCCGTAGAGTACTCTTTGCAAAACAGATCTGGAATTCCATCCAGAGCTGGTGATTTATTTACTTTCAAATGTTTCAGTTGCTTTTTACTATGTCGTCCTTGCAGGAGTCTGTCTGCTGGTTAACGGACGGTATGTCCGTACGATCCTCCTGTGCACATTACTTCTTGAACATGAAATTTAAGACTTCCGCTTTTGTTTTAGTTTTGCATCGTTGTGAGCCACTCTCGACGGCTCTGCTTTGCTGGATATCCATCTGAAATCCCCACACCCTTGTTGGACTATATAGCTGAATCAGCTGGCTGCTCATTGGTTGACTGTCCATGAACACATAGCCTCATGGAATCAGGTCGTTACTCTTCCAAGCAACCTCCCTGCTCCCTGCACTCCTACGTTCACAGATTTCGTTTTGGTGGTCACCAGTTAGGCATCATCAAGGACAGGTATTTTAGGTGTGATCACGTTGGGTGGACATTTTCCCTCAAAAGCTGAACTGAGTTCAGTTCATGGTTAATAAACAAACAATTTTTATTGCAGTGTATATATTTAAATATAACTGATAGACTGTCTACCCTGGGGGACAGAAGAGAACTCGTCTGTTCACGGCACAGGAGGGAAGATTTCTGCTCAGAGATGATGTAGAGCGGAATTAGATTCGAGAGACGGAAGAGAATGCTTGACTTACAGATATGAGCTGATATGTCACAATCATCATAAGGTCATGGTGACCACTTCTCTTCACGCATCTGAGAATTCAAGTACGTTTATTGGCACCTTGCAAGGACTAGCCACATTTCAGAATCCAAAACTGTTGCTAGTGTTTGGAGGCTCTTTGTAAGGTGGCAAATTGAATGAATGTCAATTTCGCACCTTACATGAGAGATTTTATATGAGCAAAGGGTGAGAAAAGCTGCTGCAGGAAACATTTTAGTTCGGTGGCAGACGTGAGTTGCGCCGATACAGCCCGAGTCAATGGAATGCTTTTAAAAAAAGGGGTTGGTGACCTGTGGCGAAAGGGACAACGAAAGCACCAGGCGATACATCGAGGCTGCTAGCTATGGAGAAATTATTTAAAAAACTGCGCTGGGGAATTTCCAGATGGATGCAGACAGATCAGCTGATCACGTGAAATGCCCGTGGTGTGCATGTGATGTACGCTTGTAACCTTTAGACATGAAGGGCGGGCACAAAATATCCGACTGGCTAGAATAAACTCAGAAGGAGTGGAAAGGGGTGAAATTTCGACAGAGTTTGAAGGTAGGCCCTTTGCAATTGGCAGAGAGAGTTTCCGCAAGATGAAAGGAACGCTCCCATTGGTTTGAAAAAGCTGTGACGTGAAGCACGAAAGGCCATAGGTCGGGGACAGTTTGCTACGAAAGACACAAGCCTGAAAACCTCGAGGGCTCTCCTCTGAATCAGCGTCAAGTGCAGAACAGGGGGCATCACTCTCTGTGCGACGCCAAAAGAGGAATTTTGTGTGAACACTGCGTTCAATTCGGCCGGAAATTAGCTGAAGAGTCGTTGAGCTCAAACCGCGGAGAAACGAAACAGCCACAAAGTCAATTGTTCTTGCAAGAACTGAGAGGGCATTGTAGTATATACGCTGCACAATCTATGCATGTGTATATCGCCATAGTTCCAGACTAGGGATGAGTGCATGTTTTCTCACCTAACGAGAAACATAGGACAGTTTCTGCTGATAAGATCAGTAAAGATTTTGATTAGCTTTTTTATAGGATTTTCAGAGGGCGAGAGCAGCCCTGCTGTCGACAGCTCTTCGCAGCTAAGGTAAATGCCTCTAGCAGACGCGTAAACTTGTTGGTTCACCAGCTTGCGTCCACTGTGAACTCAAGCTACCTTTAGTAATCCTCTGTTCATCTTGTCACAAAAACTAACCACCCTCCGTAGACTTGATTGTCATCCTAAGTAGTACCGAACTTAGGAACGGAATCGGATGATTTGTCGTAAAATTGGCTAACTTGTAGAGAAACTTCTATTTAAATCCGATATTGTTGTGTTCAGTGTAATTTCGGTTAAACAGGACGTAATGCGTTAACTTGAGAACTGTCCTAATATTGTCATTTCACAGTCTATGTAAATTCGTGTATTTTTTTGACAATAATTTTGAAATTAAACAAATTGTGTACAGCTAAACACCGATGTGCTCTGTCATAGAATAAGGGTCCACTCCTAAACCCCTGCCATTTATTCTATAGACGCTAATGCACTCACAGGGTGTTTTCAGTTATGTGTGATGAATGTGGAAAGGAGTGGTGTGTCAGACAATAGCGACCCTGGCAGGATGGCAATTAGTCAAATTAGGAAGAGTAATTATAATTTGATGTTTCCAGAAGGTTCTCGAGTCTCGGTCGGGCACACAGTTTTAATCTGCCAGGAAGTTTCATAATTTGATGTTGTTGTTGTGGTCTTCAGTCCTGAGACTGGTTTGATGCAGCTCGCCATACTACTCTATCCTGTGCAAGCTTTTTCATCTCCCAGTACCTACTGCAACCTACATCCTTCTGAATCTGCTTAGTGTATTCATCTCTTGGTCTCCCTCTACGATTTTTACCCTCCACGCTGCCCTCCAATACTAAATTGGTGATCCCTTGATGCCTCAGAACATGTCCTACCAACCGATCCCTTCTTCTGGTCAAGTTGTGCCACAAACTTCTATTCTCCCCAATCCTATTCAATACTTCCTCATTAGTTATGTGATCTACCCATCTAATCTTCAGCATTCTTCTGTAGCACCACATTTCGAAAGATTCTATTCTCTTGTATAAACTATTTATCGTCCACGTTTCACTTCCATGCATGGCTACACTCCATACAAATACTTTCAGAAATGACTTCCTGACACTTAAATCTATACTCGATTTTAACAAATTTCTCTTCTTCAGAAACGCTTTCCTTGCCATTGCCAGTCTACATTTTATATCGTCTCTACTTCGACCATCATCAGTTACTTTGCTCCCCAAATAGCAAAAATCCTTTACTACTTTAAGTGTCTCATTTCCTAATCTAATACCCTCAGCATCACCCGACTTAATTCGACTACATTCCATTATCCTCATTTTGCTTTTGTTGATGTTAATCTTATATCCTCCTTTCAAGACGCTATCCATTCCGTTCAATTGCTCTTCCAAGTCCTTTGCTGCCTCTGACAGAATTACAATGTCATCGGCGAACCTCAAAGTTTTTATTTCTTCTCCATGGATTTTAGTACCTACTCCGAACTTTTCTTTTGTTTCCTTTAATGCTTGCTCAATATACAGATTGAATAACATCGGGGAGAGGCTACAACCCTGTCTTACTCCCTTCCCAACAACTGCTTCCCTTTCATGTCCCTCGACTCTTATAACTGCCATTAGGTTTCTGTACAAATTGTAAATAGCCTTTCGCTCCCTGTATTTTACCCCTGCCACCTTCAGAATCTGAAAGAGAGTATTCCAGTCAACATTGTCAAAAGCTTTCTCTAAGTCTACAAATGCTAGAAACGTATGTTTGCCTTTCCTTAATCTTTCTTCTAAGATAAGTTGTAAGGTCAGTATTGCCACACGTGTTCCAGTATTTCTACGGAATCCAAACTGATCTTCCCCGAGGTCGGCTTCTACTAGTTTTTTCATTCGTCTGTAAAGAATTCGTGCAGTTTCTTCAGTTTTAATCTACAGGTCATAACCAATAGATTGTGGTCAGAGTCCACATCTGCCCCTGGAAATGTCTTACAATTTAAAACCTGGTTCCTAAATCTCTGTCTTATCATTATATAATCTGTCTGATACCTTTTAGTATCTCCAGGGTTCTTCCACGTATACAACCTTCTTTCATTATTCTTAAACCAAGTGTTAGCTATGATTAAGTTATGCTCTGTGCAAAATTCTACCAGACGGCTTCCTCTTTCATTTCTCTCCTCCAATCCATATTCACTCACTACGTTTCCTTCTCTCCCTTTTCCTACTCTGGAATTCCAGTCACCCATGGCTATTAAATTTTCGTCACCCTTCACTATCTGAATAATTTCTTTTATCTCATCATACATTTCTTCAATTTCTTCGTCATCTGCAGAGCTAGTTGGCATATAAACTTGTACTACTGTAGTAGGTGTGGGCTTCGTATCTATCTTGGCCGCAATAATGCGTTCACTATGCTGTTTGTAGTAGCTTACCCGCATTCCTATTTTCCTATTCATTATTATACCTACTCCTGCATTACCCCCATTTGATTTTGTGTTTATAACCCTGTAGTCACCTGACCAGAAGTCTTGTTCCTCCTGCCACCGAACTTCACTAATTCCCACTATATCTAACTTTAATCTATCCATTTCCCTTTTTAAATTTTCTAACCTACCTGCCCGATTAAGTGATCTGACATTCCACGCTCCAATCCGTAGAACGCCAGTTTTCTTTCTCCTGATAACGACATCCTCTTGAGTAGTCCCCGCCCGGAAATCCGAATGGGGGACTATTTTACCTCCGGAATATTTTACCCAAGAGGACGCCATCATAATTTAATCATACAGTAAAGCTGCATGCCCTCGGGAAAAATTACGGGCGTAGTTTCCCCTTGCTTTCAGCCGTTCGCAGTACCAGCACAGCAAGGCCGTTTTGGTTATTGTTACAAGGCCAGATCAGTCAATCATCCAGACTGTTGCCCTTGCAACTACTGAAAAGGCTGCTGCCCCTCTTCAGGAACCACACGTTTGCCTGGCCTCTCAACAGATACCCCTCCGTTGTGGTTGCACCTACGGTACGGCTGTCTGTATCGCTGAGGCACGCAAGCCTCGCCACCAACGGCAAGGTGCATGGTTCATGGGGGGGGGGGGGGGGAGGGGGGAGGGAATAATTTGATATTAATAAAAAAAATTGAGAAAAATGTGGCAAGGTTACTCAATGTATGTGTCTGAATAGTGATCAGAATACTGTACATGTGTGATCCACAGAGCAGAAAAATTGTATTAACGAGTAAATAAAAGTCTTTGTGTTTTGTGTAAAAGTAACTTGGGCATGACCTTTCTGGTACGCCCGAAGTTATTCACGGCGTTGCTGAGTTGGTGTGAGTACCCACAAACTGTGAACGGCGTTGCTAATGATGTGTTAAAGGCATAACAGACTTTCTATGATATTTTGGAAACGTGTCAGGTCATATAACTTTATGTTGACTAGGGCTGAGGCTCACGCAAATCGTGAAAGACAGAGGTCAGTTAGACGGTCTGAGATGGCGGAAGGACGTAGATCATAGCATATAGGACAATGTGAAGAGCTTGATGGGATAGAAATTGACGTTCAACAAAATGTATCGAATGCAGGTCAAGAAACCGCACGAAGTGACAATGTAGAGGTGATGGTGGCAGTTTCGCGAACGGTATCTTAGGTTGCGACCGCACAAAACCGAACAGATGACGGATCTAGTGGTCCAGAAAGAGAATCAGAGGACGTGCAACTTCGGTACGTTGAACCAAATGTTGTAATTCTGAACCAAGCGGGACAGTTTCCTACGGAAAGAATGTGTGTAAGTGCATCAGCACTATGCACAGAAGTCGGTGAGACGTCACGTGAAAGACGCGAACGGCAAAATTTTCACCGAATGGTGACAGATGACGATGGCGGAGAGTCTGATAGTGTGTTCGCAATGTCGAACCAACTTACTATTGTTGTCAAGGAAACAAGTGAAACGATGAGAGCAGGGTTAGCAGACTCACAAACAGAAACAAATGCAGGGTTATCGGCCAAAAATGCTGCTTTAAATGGTCCCAAATTTGAAAGCAATGCTGGGTTCGAAAGAGTCCTTAAAGATCAGCAAAAGCTGAGAACGGAAGTTAATGAACAGTTTATTCCAATACGGAAAGAAGCAAGAGACTCTCGCAAAATAATTCAATCGCTGATGGTCGATCAGAAAATGATGCGTACTGACATTGACGAGGTGCAGGATGCAGTGTTTAACATCAACCAAAGAGCTGATAATTTAGCACGTAAGGCGTCTGGTAAGGCGCAACAAATCGTGGAAGAACCCAATGTCAGAAAACGTGTCACGTGAGGCGAGTTAAAAAGATTAGACACACGCATGGTAAACATCGTCTCGCAAAATAAGCTGCAGTATGAACCGCTTCGTACAGAACTGAAGCAGTGTATCGAGGACCGTACAGAAAGCAGTAGTGAGGCGACGGAATCGGTAGTATCATCTGACATAGCGGTGGAAAAAAATCCAGAGGTAACCAAGTGCGTTATGCAATCTTCCGTGTCAGTTGCAGAAACACAAAAAAGTCATAAGTTTCCACTTGTATGTCCACAAGATGTTGCGTCCGTATTTTCCGATTCGAAACAGAAGCAAATGGTAGGAGAACGGTTGAGACAGGGGAGCGAAGCAGGTAATGTGCGTTCACAGCAGACAATGATGCGAGAAGCGGTAACTGCGCGTATACCAACAGAGCGGCAGCCAACCCTCCGAACGTACTCGAATGGCGCGATAACAGAGCAGTTTACTGCGCCACTCGTACCAGATTCTCGATTTACGAGTCACAGTACAACAGACCATATACCACAGGTCAATAGGAAACAAGTACAAAGACAGAACACTGATCCAGTAACAGGAAATTTAAATGTATCTTCCAGTCCGATACACGAGGAACGCTACGGTTTAGATAACTGCACACCTCTGTGTAGATGCGATGCTAGATGGGACACAAATATGTCGTCTCTGGATCCAAATGGGGTAGTAAGAATAAAGGAAAACATGACACGATTGATGGGAACGGAAAATACTGCGAAGACACAAACGCCGTATGCTGCCATTGAAAAAATTTGAAAATGATAATATTTTGACACTCCGAAATTTCCAACATTACAAAGAAAACGGGAACGGCTTACACAGCCACACGTTTATACATCAATTCCAAATCTGTTTGCTAGAGCATTGGCCACTTAGCCACAAACTTGATTTCATTTGTGGTCATATGGAAGGCACCATAGCGGAAACCATGCAAAGAGTCGCTTCAATCTATCAGTCGTGTGAACAATTTAAGTCTGCATTCTTGGAGCGATACTGGTCCGCGGAAACCCCAAATAGGATAAAGTATGTACTGTTACAGAAAGAGTCATTAGAAAACTCTGGAAAAAGAAGCCATTTAGATTTTTTGAAGAAATGACGAAAAAGAATCAGTGTTTAGACAATCCATACAGTGATGGGGAACTGATACGTTTGTGCACAATGAAGTTACTCTTGCGTTATCAGCAATCGTTGGTTGGCAGAGCATGAGATAATATATAGGCATTTAAAGGGATGTTAAGAGAAACTGTATTCATCCTCAGTGAAGATGACGCGAATAAACAACGTGCAATGAGAGAAACCAATGGAAGGGGGAATAATAGCAACCGATTGGCCTTTAATAGTGTTTACAACGGCAATAATAGTGTTGGGAAAGGTAATCGTTTTGAGAAGAATAGTAATCGCCCATGGGATAATACCTATGGTATTGGCAACTCACAGAGTTCAAACAATAACTATGGTTTTGGTGAGCCGCAGAATTACAATAATGGCTTTGGTTCCAGAAACTACGGTGGTAGATTGTGGTGAATGTAGTTCATTTATACGAAACCAAGAGAGAAATGGTATGCCAAGAGGATAATGCGCCATTGGCAACACCGGTATTGATACCCAAGTCAGATATATTTAGGACAGGGAGTTCTCTGGAAAACAAATTCCCACCAGTACACAGAGTACAACAAAACATCTAGTAAAATTGGCACTGAGCAATTTGAAGGCTGTGGCGTTAAATAGAAAGAACCAAGAAGACAAGACGGTTACCTCACGAGTATTTTCACTAGGACAAAAATTACTTGTGAAAACCCACCATCTCTCTATCAAGAAAAAACATCAAAGCAGTAAGTTCTTTTCAGTACATAAAGGCCTTATGGAAGTAAGTGAAGTGGTTCGTGATAACCCAGAAACAGGAAAATCATTGGGCTTGCACCATGTGAGTCACTTGATACTGTATAAAGGGTAAAACAGCAAATATTAACTCCACAAGAAAAATTAATTATATCAAATATCCAGATTCGAATAATTACAAAATCTAGAAGCCAAAGAGGAGGAAAGCTAAGAAAATGCATACAAATAAAAAAAAATTAATTTGTGCCTATCACAATAAAGTAAACTAGTTAACTTTCTCAGTAGATCAAAAGGATAGTTTGAAAGATGGACAAAAAAAGTAAGAACTAAAGTAACTCTTCTGCAGACGAAATGTGTTAAGGGGAAAGAGTAGAAAGCAAGGAGGAAGATAGAGATTAGCATGTGGATAATTTGATGAAATAGTAGTAGATTCTCTCTTAAAATGTTGTGTGAAGTAAAAAGAAGTTGATTTTTTTGTGGATGAAAGGAAGCCAAGAATTAGGAACGAAGTAAAGAATTATTAAGAAGGACATATTCATTGGTGTGGTTTGTTCCATCATGGATGGTAAACATTTAGTTGAGGAGACAGTTTCGGGGAAAATGAAAAGTATTTATGGTTTATGGAAGGTACCACAAGTTCATAATAAATGAAGCTATGAGGGGAATAGATATAAAAGATTGTTAGTAGATAAGAATTATGAGAGAGAATTGAATTATTAAGGAAAGTGAGGAACATGTTATTTCTTGAAAGGATGTAGACAGTAGGATGAGAGTTTAACACAGGGATGATTTCAGTAAAGAAGAGTATGATAGGAGTATAAAGTAATATAAAAGTTTACTGTTTAGAAGAAGGAGACAGGGATAACTTGGACAGTGGAGAAAGTTTTAAAAAAGGAAACAAGAAATAAAGAAATATTGATTTCAAGTTCTGTTACAGGTTATGGCGAAAAGAAGAGACTGCAGAGAAAAAAGACACTGGAGTCTGAGTAAAGTGTGGAGTTTCTATAATCTGATGTACCTGTAGTTAGAAAAAAATAGACCGCTAACGCACTAACCTTCATCACCGTCAATTTTCCTCATGATGAAGATGAGGAAATCATAACCTTTATATTAGTAGAAAACAAATTGTACATATAGAATAGGGATGGATGTTGATCTAGTAAAATAGATGTACAGTTATGAAGAGTATAATAAGGAGAATCCTATGTATAGTTTAAATATGGAATTTTGTAAAAAAAAGTCTTTTAATAGTTAGTGTTTTTAAATCATGTAATATATCTTAAGTATCTTAAGGGGAAAAGGGTTGTAATAAGATAGGAGGTAATACCATGTAAATTAGAGGAATTTATGGATGTAAGATGGACAAAAATGTGCGCAATTTTGTATTATACATGGCATCATCAAGCATGATGCATCATCAGTGCGGTCAGATCGACATCAGAACTGAGTAGAGCGGTTAGGCATGAGATGTAGGAATATTGAGTGTGGGTGCCTGGTATGTCAGCTTTCGAGATGATGAAAGGAAGTGCCTTGGTGGAAGTAACAGTCCAAGAGGGTAACACCTCTGAGGAAAAAGTATAGGGATCTACTACGAATCATGGATGCAGTCAACATGTGCTATGATGCAATCTTTTTTCATGTGAAAGTCACATGCGATCTTCAGAACAACAGTTTTGATAAAGTGCTAGAGCCTTAGCACTTCTGTCACAAACTGTTTAGAGCAGCATAAGGAGATATAATGGCTGTCCACCAAACCGGAATGGAGACAGACATGTTACATCAAGGACGAATGAATGTTTGAATTCACTGGAAGAAGAAGAGGCGCATTTCTGTAACTCAAGATACAGAATGGCTGAAACTATAGCCATGCCCTACAGAATCCAGCAACTGCAAAACATGCCCTGAACACTCTGGAAGTAAGCAAGAGAACGATGGAAGGCTGTCCAATCTATCCTGATGAACAACCTGATACAAAAAAGGATACACAATGATTTGAAAGTAAATACCATGAGGTTAAGCATGTCTTAAATCCCAATTCCCAGTCCAGAGAAGAACGAAAGCACAAGTGAGAAGATAGGAAGATGCAACAAGAAAAGAAGATTCAGTGCAGAATATTAGGAAGAAAGAAGAGCCTGGACCAGAAGAAATCAAGAAACCTTTCTAAATCCCTTCCCATACAAGACCATTATTGCATCTACCTATCAACAAAATAAAATCCAATTTCAACTGTTCTAGCAACAGAAAAATCCGATATTCCTTATGGCAAATTCCAATACTTTAAAATGTCACACCAAAAGATGGGAGATAACTATTCCTATAAAAAACAGGGGATGAATTAACCCATGATGGATTGGCATAAAGATTCAAGGACTGACAAAGAATGTAAGTTCATGCTGCTAGTAATAAATCTCTACTATAATTTCACCATGGGTACATGTGGAATGGAACAAAGGCAACCAAACATGCACATTACACTCGAACCTTCTCCAACCATTCTCTCTGCCGACCGCCATTTCATGCTCAGAAGAGACACGTCGAGTCGCCTGAATAGGAGAATGATTACTTCAATGAACCATGCTGAAGATATATGAGAATGGACTCTCTGTGATAGACTATTATCAGATTAAACTGAAAAAAAGAAGAATTTTATTAACATATGAAGTTTGTTGTTGTTTAAAAATATTTAATTTTTGAAGAATTTTGTGCAAGAAACGGATTTTTCTTAACAATACTTTCAAGTTTCTATTAATCTTCGTAGATCAATAATATTTTCTTGTATTTCATGTTTTTCGACATGTCTAAGACTAAGAATGTAGTATGTCATATTTTTTAAAATGTAGGTTATGTAGAAGAAAGGGATTTGCAATTTCATGATGTTAACTTAATATGTACAAGGTAATTAGTAGGATTGGGAATTTAATATGTTTGTAAATGTCCAGGAATAAGTTAATTCTTCTGTAAAATTATAATGTACAAGTTTAAGATTTTTGGAGGATATAAATACGTTTGTGAATGAGATTGTGCTTGTAAAGGTTTGAGGAGGGTGCTGCTAAGTATTACATAAATTAAGAAATTATTTTAGGAAATGAAACTTTCTTGAATTATAAATAACATGCTAAACTAAGGTTGAGAATCAGACACAAGTACTGAAAAAGGGGAGGATAGTTTTAAATGAAAGTTTCCTCAACTCCAATACATCTCCATCATCATTTAAGATAAGTCTTGATGTCAAGAAAAATCAGTCTCAAATTTAAAAATTGAAATGGTAAAAGTTTATAGGAATCTCTGATTTGTTTATTATTTAAAATTAAAATATAGACAACTATAAAATAGAATGAAAAAGCTTCATATTATTTACATAGTTGCATGTATCAGAAAATTACTAAAAATATTTTAAATTTTGGAAAAACATTACTTTATTGCTGAAATCAGTAGTACCCAGAAAATCAATTGCAGTGGAAAAATAACAAGAAAGAGACTGAAAAAAACACTTTTTGATTATGCCACATTAAAATAGAGAGTTGTTCAATATAAATGTATAACAACTGCTACAGTCAGCAGTTGAAAACAATTTTGCACTGACTTCAATCAATTTCTCAACCATTGATTGACCCTGCGCTAAACTGAACGAGGAAAGAGGAACACATGTAAGGTGGCAGCTTGCATCCACTGTGAACTCGAGCAACCTTGAGTAATCTTTTGTTGAAAAAATGGCTCTAAGCACTATGGGACTTAACATCTGAGAGCATCAGTCCCCTAGACTTAGAACTACTTAAACCTAACTAACTTAAGGACATCACACACATCCATGCCCGAGGCAGGATTGGAACCTGCGACCACAGCAGCAGGGTTGTTCTGGATCGCTCGGCCACTGCGGCCGGTTAATCTGTTGTTCATCTTGTCACAAAAACTAACCATCCTCCACAGACTTGATTGTCATCCTAAATAGTACCGAACTTAGAACCAGAATCGGATGATTTGTTGAAAAATTGGCCAACTTCAACTTGTAGAGAACGTTCTATTTAAATTTGATAGTGTTGTGTTCAGTGTAATTTCGGCTAAATAGGACGTAAAGCGTTATATTGAAAATTGTTCTAACATTGTCATGTCACAATCTATACAAATTCGTGTTCTTCTCGAACAATAATTCTGAAATCAAACAAATTGTGTACAGCTAAACACCGATGTGATCTCTCATAGAGTAAGCGGCCACTCCTAAACTCCAAACACACTCACAGAGTGTTTCTGCTGATGTCTGACGAATGTGAAAAGGAGCGACATGTCAGATCTTTACATATAAAGCGGAAATGTTAGCTTGAGAGTAGTTCTTTCAATCTTCTTGTGCATAAGTAATCACATTGCGATCACTGTGGATTTACTTCTTCGCAAATCATGTGTGTCTAATTTTTGCTGACATACCCATGTGTTAGTCAGTATTCACACATGTTAACAATTGATAGTTTTCTTATTCTATGCATTGTTTCTGATCGAAATGATATTGTGATCAACTGTTATTGATGTATGTCATCAGGCAATTTTGTAATCAGCAGGGACCATTGTGGAACAATGTGGAACACCGTTTCATTTTAGGAGGTGATTAACACCCTGTTTATCATTTTTTGTGGGGTACAACACAGATGTCTCGTGTTTGCTATGACCACCACTGTCCAGTTAGTTACGCGCTGCAGAACACCTTTTTCATTAAACGCACATATGTCCATGTGGAGCTATCTGACTGTCAGCCAGTTCAGCCAATGCTGATCATTCTGATATCTTCAGGCATACATCGAGTGCGCAGCTGTACGCTCACAAGCATTGCTGTGATTCTGGTAGATGGTAGTGTTCATGGCATACGCATCATGATGTAGAAGAGAGGCAACATTTGGCTGATGCTGTTGCAATAGACATGTTCTGGTCATCTGAGTTACTTGGCCCAAGTCAAGTACAAAAGCGAAAAACATCACACAGTCAGCTTGGCATAAATTACATCCCATACACGCTGCATGTTGAAAGCCTCATTGACCATCGACGCAATGCATCATTTGAAAATAGGCAAAATCGCCACTCGGTAGACCATGTTACACACCTACAGTCAATTCATGTCTAGTTACTGCGTTATTTTATCCCGTGAATACCTGCTTCTTTATTGCTGCTATCAGAAATTTTCACCGGTTGCCCGAATCCAGATGTGCACTGCATTCAGTCCCCTTCATTATGTTTGCTCTGAAATTGATCAAGATGGACGTGCATTCGTTGACACAAGCAATATGTGTCTAGTTTGAAGCCTATCCCTATTGACAAGATGTTATACTCGTCTTCAGTCCCTATTGTGTAAGATCTCTTTAGGACCACTAATATAACGTCTTGTTATGTGCCTGTGGGTGAAGCACCATTCCATGTAGCCATGTTACACATTCAGTGATCAGGGAATGCCATCCACAGTGAGTTCATGGAACACTAAACAAAATAGCTCCTTTTTGCCATTCTGCCATGTCTTCACGTCGAACCATCACCCATAGTTGTCTCCATGCAACTGTTTGACATGTACACACCAGTTCACTAGCATCACTTACATCATTAGTGGAAGGTCACGTGACCACCTGGTACTAGATCTCCATCAACTACAGCGTTACATATAGACCAATGGGGTTTTTCGGGGGTGGCTAACGATGAGGCGAGGGGATTATAAAAAGCAGAACAGCACAGCCTAAGAAGGCACTTTTGGCCAACAGAAATATATTGCCATCAGATTTAGGCCTTAATTTCAAGAACAAACGCATTCGGGAGAACGACGGTTCAATCTCACGTCCGGCCATCCTGATTTAAGTTTTCCGTGATTTCCCTAAATCGCTCCAGGCAAATGCTGGGATGGTTCCTTCGAAAGTGCACGGCCGACTTCCTTCTCCTTCCATCCCTAATCCGAAGAGACCGATGACCTCGCTGTTTGGTCTCTTCCCCAAAACAACCCAACCAACCCTCAGGAACAAAATCTTCAGAATGTAGGTTCGGACCACAGTGAACTGTTAAGGAATGAGGAGGTTCTCCACAGAAACGAGGACGAAGATATCATACGGTAAACATGACGAGAAGAAGCGACAGTGTGTATGTGTTAAGACAGAACAATAACAGCCATGTTACTAGATCGAGCTGTAGACAGTAAAATCTAAAGCGGAAGACAGAGAGTGGAACATACCCAACGAATAATTTAGGACGTGGGATACAAGTGCTACTCTGAGATAAAGAGATTGGCACAGGATGGGAATTCATTGTGGGTCTCATGAAACCACCAAAATGGTGAAGTTTCAAAAAACAAAATAAAAAAAAAAGAAAATAAATTCTACTAGATCAATTGTAAATTTCAATAAGTACTATCGTGAAAATAATTTTATAAGGCAAAGTAGAAATTTTTCATGCGCACATTTATTGATCAACTTGAAACGTCGAAAATGGTGGAGTAGGCACAATGAACAATGGCGAAGTTGGCGTTTGAAGAAATTTTTTTCTCTTACAAATTTCTCTATAGTCTCAGCCAGGGGGGAGACACGTCAGAGAGAAATAAAATGTATTGTTTTACTACATCGATGTCTGAGAGGAATGACGTGGCTACCCTGAGAGAACTGCTATAGATACTTGTACAAACTTGCTAGAAATTTATGAACTTGGGGCATTACGAGACTCAATGCCGCTTGGTGACGTTGCGGATTACGTGAGACAGTAACGAAGGTTTGTATGCAGAGCACAGACGAATGAAGAACGTGCAAACATAGGGTGTAATCAATCCTCAATCCTCTCTTGAGGATCTGAGTCGAGCCATTGCTGCTCATACAGTCAGAAACATTGAAAATAGAGCACCAAGTGGGGAGGACTGGATCGACATGAAAGTCATTAAACATAATGACACAGATGAGAAATTCACTCGATCCCAAAATCAAGACATGTAAACAAATACAGTGGGTACAAGTAAATAAATACAGTGCAACATCAATAACGCGTAGAACCACCTCTTACTGCAATACACGTGGCATCTCGGTCCGAAATCGAGCTGATTAGACGTCTGAAGTTGTCCTGAGACAGACAGGCTCATATATCTTGAACAATCACCTCCAGATCACGTACAGAGTGACACGGCGTCATCTAGCGTTTCAGCTGGTCCCACACAAGGTTGGACAAATCCGGGGAGTTGGCTGACCAATGAAGCCTCAGAACGAGATGAGGGAGTCTTGAGCCAGCAGTTTCCGGCCGAACATTATCTTGCTGCAATGGTGCCTCTAGTAGACCATGTAGGATAGGTCCTACATGGGGTCATCAGCGTAACACTGGCCCGTTGAGGTTTCACGTACCACATTCAGAGGGGACCAGCTGTCGTAGGCTATGCCACCTCCCCCCCCCATCCCCCCCCCCTCCCCCACCACGCCACCAGACCATTATGCCGGCTATGCAGGTGGTGTGGCGCCCAACAACGTGCGTGGAACTGTACCGTTCAGCAGTCTGCATCCGCACCCACATGCTGTTATCATTTATCCCCAAAACATTTCGGGATTCATCACTAAACACCACGCTTTGCCCGTCTGCGGCAGCTCACGTCTTTCTGGCATGGCAACGCTGTAGACGGAGTTGCCCATGTCTCTGTATTAACGGCATTACGCGACCAAATCACCTGGATTGCAAATTCACGACCGCAAGGCGTCTGGAAATGGTTTGTGGAATAACTAGCACCCGGATGTCTGCTTGTATCGTGGAGCGGGTCATTGTAGGATCCTTGATCGCTTGTCCATTACTCCCATCATCGTCTGACTGAACACTTCGAACCTGGCGAGCCACATACGGTGTCGAGCAGCCTGCGGCTTTCATGAAGATGATTGGGCCTCCCTCAAACTGGTTTAACTGTGAGAAATGTCGTGTAACACATCTACCGTCCCCCTCGAGATGAAATGCGATCGTCACATGTGTGACCGTGCACTATGCGCCGTTTAAACAGGGCCCCTGAACCATTGCAGAGCCACTGCATGGTTTGTGAACATTCGCATTCGTTCCAAACCTGCATCATTTGCATAAACACAACTGGCCATTAAAATTGCTACACCAAGAAGAAATGGAGATGATAAACGGGTATTCATTTGACAAATATATTTTACTAGAACTGGCATGTGAATACATTTTCACGCAATGTGGGTGCATAGATCCTGAGAAATTACCCAGAACAACCACCTCTGGCCGTAATAATAGCCTTGATACGCCTGGGCATTGAGTCAAACACAGCTTGGATGGCGTGTACAGGTACAGCTACCCATGCAGCTTCAACACGATACCACAGTTCATCAAGAGTAGTGACTGGCGTATTGTAACGAGCCAGTTATTCGGCCACCATTGACCAGACGTTTTCCGTTGGTGAGAGATCTGGCGAATGTGCTGGCCAGGGCAGCAGTCGAACATTTTCTGTCTCCAGAAAGGCCCGTACAGGACCTGCAACATGCGGTCGTGCATTATCCTGCTGAAATGTAGGGTTTCACAGGGATCGAATGAAGGGTAGAGCCACGGTTCGTAACACATCTGAAATTTAACGTCCACTGTTCAAAGTGCCGTCAATGCGAACAGGAGGTGCCCGAGACGTCCAACCAATGGCACCCCATACCATCACGCCGGGTGATACGCCAGTATGGCGATGACGAATACACGCTTCCAATGTGCATTCACCGCGATGTCGCCAAACACGGATGCGACCATCATAATGCTATAAACAGAACCTGGATTCATCCGAAAAAATACGTTTTGCCATTCGTGCACCCAGGTTCGTCATTGAGTACCCATCGCAGGCACACCTCTCTGTGATGCAGCGTTAAGGGTAACCGCAGCCATGGTTTCCGAGCTGATAGTCCATGCTGCTGCAAACGTCGTCGAACTGTCGGTGCAGATGGTTGTTGTCTTGCAGACGTCCCCATGTGTTGACTCAGGGATCGAGACGTGGCTGCACTATCCGTTACAGCCATGCGGATAAGATGCCTGTCATCTCGACTGCTTGTGATACGAGGCCGTTGGGATCCAGCACGGTGTTTCGTATTACCCACCTGAACCCACCGATTCCATATTCTGCTAACAGTCATTGGATCTCGACCAACGCGAGCAGCAATGTCGCGATACGATAAACCGCAATCGCGATAGGCTACAAACCAACCTTTATCAAAGTCGGAAACGTGGTGATACGCATTTCTCCTCCTTACAAGAGGCAGCACAACAATGTTTCACCAGGAACGCCGGTCAGCTGTTGTTGGTGTATGAGAATTCGGTTGGAAACTTTCCTCATGTCAGTACGTTGTAGGTGGCGGCGCCAACCTTGTGTGAATGCTCTGAAAAGCTAATCATTTGCATATCACAGCATCTTCTTGCTGTCGGTTAAATTTCGCGTCTGTAGCACGTCATATTCGTGGTGTAGCAATTTTAATGGCCAGTAGTGTAGGATCTCACGGATCATACGTACTTAACTGCAAAGTTTCGAGTTTGTACCTTTCTTCCCTCTGGGTGCACTATTTTCGTGTTCCTGAGTGTGTTTTAGAAAACCTGAATTTAGAGAAATTTCTCTACTTTTCCATTGACATATATGAGTAAAAGGGAATACCGTATCGTCGGAGACTAAGTCATTAGAGACAGAAAAATAGTTAGGATAATTTTGGGGAATACAATTAAATGTGTCATTTTTGAAAGAACAAATGAGCATTTGCCTTCAGTGACTGAGGGAAAACACGAAAACGTAAATATGCATAGCTATATGGAGGTATTATCGCCTAAATTATATCTATCGCGTCGCATCGTCTGGTATCTGTGTCCACTGCATTTAGAAGAGCACTCCCTATTCTCTAAAAGTTCAAATCATCGTTAGTGTATTTCCTAATACTGGCTCGCGAGGAAAAGCGCCAGTATTTTACTAACTTAAAATTTACTGGCGGTGGTGGCAAGTCACGTCTCCTTGAGGCGACATTTATCGTCGCCGGGAACATTTACTATGTGACGTTAACACATGAAGACCGCAAGAAACTTGAGTGACACGACGGCGTCGTTTCTGGAGACATAAAACGAGATGCGCGTGCACGATACAATCTAGCGTGATTTCATTTATCTGGTTTTTCTGTCGTATGTCTTCGTCAGCTTGTATGAATGAGCGCCTATATGTAGCACTTGTATATATATTTGTATGCGTAGGAAAGGAAAAAATGCGAAGGCTGGAAAGGCGAGTGGGGTGAAAGGGTGTAGATTGACTTCGGCGTTACGCAATTATCTCGCGTTAGAAAAATGTTCAACGTAAGCTCAAAGTATCTAACTTGGCCTACATCTCATAAGCTCCGCGCTTTAACGAGTTCGTTGAGGGTGATCAGATGGACATGCCGAATTGCGCTTTCAGTTCTGTATTCATTCCATCACAACTACACTACTGGTGAAGTCAATTTTTGGTGTACTTGGTGTACAACTATCGCTTCTGATCCATTCACGACTGAATAGAGAGTAAAACGCTACATTATTCAGGTTTTACGCTCTGTTTTACTTCAAGGAATAAATCTTGTACGAAGTACCACCTTACTTGTATCTTATTAGAGCGCACAGCCATTGCCAGTGTATAAGGATGACAATCTACAGGATACTTTATCACGAACACAATACAAAAAGCACTGCTCTTCTTTGGATCAGCTAACACTAAGTGGAGAAGGGCCCACTGTCAAGTACAGGTGAAGACACAGTCTAATGTTGGCTTTATAAGGTCTCTTTGGTTATTCAATTACATTTACTAAGCAGTTTTCCAATGAATCTCACTCCACGTGCTTTTCCTAAAACTAGTTTTGTGTGTTCGTTCTTCAACCACCCCAAACGGGAATTCTAAGCAAGCAGTAGTAATAATGGTAGACTGACATCATAAGCAGTAGGAGATGGTATAATGCGAGTAGGACTCATTGTGAACAGAAAGATACGGGAGACAGATACTTTGAATAATTCAGTGACAGGATTATTCTCATCAGAATCAACGCCAACAACAATAGTTCAGGTTGCAGGCATATTAGCAATCTACAAAATCTATAAGTAATTTACTAACGAAATTTTTATTAAGCTAAGAAGAACTGAACTGACTGCAGTAAAAATACGAAAGATAGTATCAGCATTTAGAAAAGTCAGAACAACCTCCGCTGTAACTGAAAGCAAAGAAGTCGACATTAGAAGTGCAAAAGAAACGTCGTTGTTAAACGTGTAGGAGAGAGCGGATTGGTGGAAAGGATACATAGAAGACCACAACGAGGGTGAGGAACTGTCTGCTAAAGTGATTAAGAAACTGACGTCGATTTGGAAGTCGTAGAGGATCCAGCACGACAGTCAATGTTTGACAGACATGTACAAGACTTGCGATTAAATAAGAAAGAAGGCACATACTTTCTCACAGTAGCCCACATAATCTTCCTGAGAGGTTCAGTAACTATACTAATAATTAAGATAATTCCCAATTATAGCTTCGTCTCAGTTCAATATTTTTAATTAGATATATTTCGATGACTCTGGATAATATTCTGATCCATGTAGTTGCGTCAGCAACCCGTCTTGTCTACTCAGAACAACACATCAGAGTACCGTAAGCTGACTTGTGGTTCTGAGTTAACAAGACGGGTTGCTGACCCACCTACTTAGATCTGAAGATGATCCACAGTGATCGAAACATGTAATCTAATTAAAAATGTGCAACTGAGACGGAACAATAACTGAGAATTGTCTGAAATTGCAGTCAATATTCTTTCGGAATTACTAAAACCAATAGGTGTAATGGCAACTAAACGACTATTCACGTTGATATGTAGTATGTGTGGGACTGGAAACATACCATCAGACTTTCAGAAGAATATCTTCCCCTCAACTAAAGATGGCAAAGGAGAATATGTGGTAGAAATATCACACAATCAGCTAAACAGCTAATACGCCGCAACAAGAATAGTATACAGAAAAATGGAAAAAGAAAACTGTTGCTGTGTCAAATGACTATTATTTTGGCTTTAAGGAAGGTAAAGGCACCAAAGAGACAGAAGCAAGAAACATTCCTGGGATATATCGACTATGAAAAGTGTAGAATGTTGTTTTCTACGAAAAATGTGAGTAATCTGTAGGGAAAGATAAGTAATATATAATATGTATGGAAACGAGGAGGAATAAGAGTGGAAGACCAAGAACGAAGTGGTCGGATTAGAAATGATGCAGCACATCGCAGATGAAATGACGGAAATAAAAGGAAGGTTCGAGAGCTGGGTTAAGATGCACTGTGAAAGAACATCAATGATAAGATTTGCTGATGAGGTAGCTATCACTGGTGGTGATGGTGGTGGTTAGTGTTTAACGTCCCGTCGACAACGAGGTCATTAGAGACGGAGCGCAAGCTCGGGTTAGGGAAGGATTGGGAAGGAAATCGGCCGTGCCCTTTCAAAGGAACCATACCGGCATTTGCCTGAAACGATTTAGGGAAATCACGGAAAACCTAAATCAGTATGGCCGGAGACGGGATTGAACCGTCGTCTTCCCGAATGCGAGTCCAGTGTGCTAACCACTGCGCCACGTCGCTCGGTTATCACTGGTGAAAGAGCTGCAGTACATACTGAGTAGAATAATCAGTGTACTGAACACTTCTAATATATTGTGAGTAAATCAAATAAGAGTAATGTTTAGTATTTTATTCATCTTCAGCAACTGTAGTTGTATAATTAGAGCCGGCCAGAGTGGCCGAGCAGTTCTAGGCGCTACAGTCTGGAGCCGCGCGTCCGCTACGATCGCAGGTTCGAATCCTGCCTCGGGCATGGATGTGTGTGATGTCCTTAGGTTAGTTAGGTTTAAGTAGTTCTAAGTTCTAGGGGACTGATGACCTCAGCAGTTAAGTCCCATAGTGCTCAGAGCCATTTGTATAACTAGAAATTATCAGCAACCAGATGCATAAAAACTTTTCGTTCGGCTTCTTTATACATTTTTGCACAGGCACTATGAACCACAGGTCAGCATTTAAAAGCTCATTTTGTATTAATGTATTCATTATTGTTTACTTAATGCTCCTGTATTTTTTTAACACCAGGAATATGCTGCGCGTTTCTTTTTGTTGACACGCGTAAAAAATGCGATAGTTATAAGTATGCACCATTTTATATATTTAAATTTTTTAAAATTCTTCAATATTTCGTTCTTAATTTTAATATTCGTATCTCTGTACAGCTTTCTGAAATAGTGCACTAAGTGCCTGAAAGAAGCTAGGAAAGAGTTTCTTTTACTTAACTGCTTGTTGATTATTTCGATAAAAAGAGGAAATTAATGAAGACCAGCAGAACTGGGGTAATTGATAAACTTAATATAAAAACGGGTGTTTGGAATCTGGCGTAGGAAAGGCATCCGATATGTTGAAAGCAAACTAACTTATGACAGATGAAGAAACTAGAATATAAAAAGTATTCTAGCACAGGAAAAACAGGACGTTTCTGGCCAAAAAACTGTTTCAGTACCAATAATAGGACTTCATTTGACGAAGAAATTTCTGACAGTCTACCTCTGGAACAAATCATTCAGTGGAAGTGATACATGAACTAGGGAGGAAGCGGGGCCGGCCGGAGTGGCCGTGCGGTTCTGGGCGCTACAGTCTGGAACCGAGCGACCGCTACGGTCGCAGGTTCGAATCCTGCCTCGGGCATGTATGTGTGTGATGTCCTGAGGTTAGTTAGGTTTAATTAGTTCTAAGTTCTAGGCGACTGATGACCTCAGAAGTTAAGTCGCATAGTGCTCAGAGCCATTTTTGAGGAAGCGGGAGAGAAGAGGATCGTAGCGTTTGAGATGTGATGTTATACTGATGGTGATGTTGAAAATCAGGTGGACAGATAAGGCAAGAATTGAGGATCTTACCGTAGAATCAACGATGAAAAGAATGTATGCCACACAGTACAACTAATAAATAACAAACTACTGTTAAATGCCCCATTTATAGAGGTATCAATCCTTTGCTTTTTAATGTCCAGGGCTAATAATCGAAACCTTTTATTATTTATTATGGGGAATGCTATATCTGGTGTTCCAATTGATAGGATATATGTCAGACAGCAGGGAACAATCTCCATGGCAGTGGAATTTGTAGAGGGGAAAACTGAACGGGAACAGAAAGATTTGGGTGCATCCTACATTCAATTGACAACGTTGCGTGTGAGTGTTACTGTAAGATGAAGAGGTTGCCAAAGAAGGGGAAGTCGCTCAGCCAATTAGTGTAATCTTGCGTACGTCTTTGGACACATCGCCTCGCCTTAGACAGCTTATTTACTTTCTCGTTCTGTGTACGAGTGGACGTGGTTGTTAGGTTTTCTTGTGACTCCGTTGTTTCGATCTTGTTGTTGTTCGTACTGTCCTTCGTTGGTCGCGTCCGTCCTCTCCCGTTGTATTGTTGTTCGCGGGCCGCTCCGCGGGTCCCGCCGCGCTTTGCGTCACATCAACACCGCGACCGTTCCGGTCGCCGTTACAACATGATGGACCCTTGTATCGTATAGACTTTTGTTTGTTTTGGTTAGCGTAGCTCAGTGTCGGTTAGACCGTCAGTGAGAGAGCACTTCGAATTCTTGCTGCTAGTAAGCCGAGTCCACCATTCATTTGTTTCATATTTTTACAAGCCTCAAACAGTAGCTACTGCAGTAATGGATAGGATTGTGATTTCTGTGTACAGATGCAAACTGAGTTGGCGACACTTTGCTCACAGCTCCAGGCTGTATTGGCTTCTGTCACACAACTTGAGGTTGCTTCCAAGGGGCATCACTGTGGGGGGTCTGACACGGGGATGCGAAGGACGTCGAGCACGTCCCAAGTGTCTCCCGATGGGTCGACTGCTCTCTAGATCATTTTGTAATTGGAACTGATCGTCTGATGATTTTACTAGACGTTAACACATATCGATAGAATTAATGTCGTACTACACTAATTTAGGTCCCTTATAGCGAATGGGCAGGTGAAATTCCGGTTTAAAAATCATTTTGTTTGTAGTGAGAAACAAACCGATGCTTTCCGTCGACACTGGACGTCGCGTGACGTACGTTATGAGCAATATTAGTTTGGCTTGACTCCAATTACACATTTCAAAAACGAAAATGCAAATATCTGCCAAAACACCAGAGAAAATGCACGTGACGATTTCTAGGAGGGACATGCTCTGTATGTCAATGTTTAGAGTTTCCATCGATAGTGGGGAACTCTGTAAAAAGCCTTCTACTATTCCCTAGACAGCGTTGCACTAATATTTCCGTTATCTGTTGTCAATATCTCAAATAGCGACGATCAGTTCAATGCGAATATAGTGAGAGAGATGTTAGAGATGACTGTGAATGTGTATTACTATTAGCCATTGAACACTTATTTTACTGTTATACAATTTGTGTATTTAAAACAGTCATACTTGTGAAGTGTGATCCCTTCCTCAGGAAAGCGCAATTTATTATAATAAAAAGAGTAATATACAGTTTACGAAACTAGTAAGCCATTAACCCTGTCAACAGAGAAGCTTTTTCCTGCCTCAGTGGTCAAAAGTGACACTGTGTTTTAGTGGGAAACGTTGATTACCAAAATGATAGTTAAAGTCAAGGAGTGAAGAGTAAAGTGGAGTGTTAACCTTTGGTTCTGGTCAGAACGACCACGTAGTTTCTCACTAAATGCTCCGGATTAAGTACGACAGCCTAACATTTTGCGTGGGATTGTATAAGAGAATTCAGTTTAAATGCAAACAAAGTGAGAATTTTATTATTCTTTGCTAGCGCGGAGTTATATGCTACTAAGCCACTAAAAGTTGAGAAACGTCGCGTAATTTTGCAGGCGCAGCCAGGAGCTCCTAGTAAAAGACGATATAAGTACATTATAATTACAGGCAAGTGGTCTGTAGGGTCGTTATGAGTATAATGACCTTTTATTCTCATGGAGTTAGGTGAGCTGCACAAGATCTCTGCAGAATCCTCGGCGATTTCTAAAAGATCTTCATTGTCCATGAGGATGCGTTGATATACCACTGGCACCCTCATTTTAAGACGAAGATGAGAGATATAGTCAAAACATGTGCAGCTTTAGCTGACCACTCTTGCAAGTCAGATGTTTTTTTGTCCAGTTGTATGAAACTATTTTGTACTCTTCTGACTTGGGATAAACTGCTACAAGGAAAGAAGCGACTTATTTCGAATAATCGGCATAGAACTGTTGATGTGTCCTGTCGACAAGTCCTGTCGCTTTACATCTGTGGTCCGGCTGTGGATGGTTTACTGTTGCTCTGTAATTTATCACAAAATCTTTTATTTTGGCTTTTTTGAAATGAGTGGAAGGAGAGACCGTTGGACGATTTTCTTCAGTGCAATGCTTTCGGAAGAAGGAATTCAATATGAAACGTCCCCTTAGAAAAATTAGTGAATTACTGTGCTGATAAACCTTTTACATTATTTGATTTTCAAACAGCTGAGCAGAACTGAACGTACTCAGACATTTCGCTTTTTACCTATTATGATCAACACTAAACTGACACACAATATTTTTTAGCGCAAGGCAATCTGACTCTCAAAAATCCCTGCAAAAGAATGGCCCTGACTAACATTAACCTATACCTTTCACAAATCACTTGCCTCACAAAAATCTTCGTTACTCGAACTGCTGCAATACAGCGAGCGTCACTACTGCCAGCTAAATAAAAGATTCAAACTACTGAAGGCACTAACTACTGGCAGGCATAGTTAGCAAATGAAAGATTTTGATAAAGAACAAACAATGTATTTACCTTAACAGTGTTCAAAAGTCATGATATATATAGCAGTTCATGACATCCATTCTTACAAATGTACTGTTTCTGATGGACACACGTCCAGATCATCCGCTCTCAGAAATCCGCCATCTCACTTCCCCACATCCACCACGGCTGGCGGCTCACCTCCAACTGCGCAACGCTATGCGCTGTTAACAGCCAACTGCCTAACGCTACAATACCAATACTGCAACAATGCAGACCAGCCACAGACTTCACACAGCACAGTCAGTGATTTTCATATAGAGCACTACGTGGCGTTACCAACATAAGAACATAAACAGCCTACTTACAAATATTTCAGCTGTATCTTCCGTTTCGGTGCCACTATGACCTCTCAGTGAGTCAATGGATAACTTTGGTCCGTTCACCGACTGTGCGAAAAAAAAAACGGCTTAGAAGTTTGGTAGATCTGTGACTCCAGTTGTATTTTTACGCTCAAATCACTTATTTTGGCTTTGTCCAGCTGTTGCTCGCGAACAGAGTTTTGCATTTATTGAAATTTGTTAAGAAGCTACCCTCATTCTCATAGTAACTCTGTAACATAGTTATTTAAGCACCCCAGGTTTCTACCATCCTTGAAAGTAACATTCATACACACATACGTATCTGTAGTCTCTTATAAAATACCTTGAGTTTTATGTATCGCTACATTTTCAGCCCGGTGTGAATATTTGATAGCTACTGCTCAGTTAATACGCACTCTGTTTCTTGGCACACTGTCTAAGTAGAAAGTTTTTCCTCTATTTCAGCACCCAAGTTAATGTCTGTAGACATGGACACAGTTCCATCCATAAAATTACTGAGTATCCTCTCACGTTAGCAAAAAAGGTATATTTTACGGGAAGAAGTAAGACGTTGCCCCCAGACGAGTAGATTCTTTCACTGCTCGAAATAAATTTCGGATAAGATGTTTCGTACAATATCACCCAAATCCGTCTAGCGCTATCTGTTTTAATCACGTTAGTTCACACCTATAAAACTGGTAAGACTTTCTATGTACAACGGATGATGTAAGTAGCCTGTTTATGTGTCTGCATGTTGGCAGAGCGATAGACTGCTTTAATAGCTCTGACAGCGCTGTGGGCCCTCTGTAAGAGGCTGGGTGTGGCTGGTCGGACTCGCAGTTGGGAGTGTACAGTTAGCAGTGATGGAGGTTAGAGGTTTGAGGTGTTAGCGCAAGCGGACGGCGTGGATGTGTGTCCGTCATGGAAATGTAAGATTGTTGATGATTACATAAATTTTTTTGGATCTGGATGTCATGGACGATCATATATAATTTTTTGAACTAGATGTCACATTATTAAGGTAAAATTTTCTAAATACATTGTTTGCTTTGCAACGAAATCTTTCCTTTACTAACCAAATACCTATTAGTAGTTAGAGACTACAGTAGTTAGAATCTTTTAGTTAGCTGGCAGTATCGGTGCTTACTGTATCGCTGTAGTTCTTGTAATGAAGATTTTTTGTGAGGTAAGTGTCTTTACGAAATATATAGGTTATTGTTATGATTTCTTCAAATTCAGGGCCATTCTTTTGTGTTAATTATTTGAGCAGTCAGACTGCGTTTGAGTTGAATTTGTCAGGGAAAATTCTGAAGGTCATTGTTGAAATGATACAGACTAGCAAAGAGTACTTTCAGTTTCACTCAGCAGTTTATGCAGGTTCACATGCTTTCAATTTCACTCAGCAGTTTCAGAATTAAATTTTGAAGTTTCACCATCTCACTTTTAGCAGTTTAAGTAAAAAAAATTATTAAGAAGTTTCACTGTCGACGCTTAGCAGAGGATACCTCACTGGAATCTTCTGATTTTTTCTTGTACTTTGAATAATCAGCGCATAATTAGAAATTAGCTATTGTTTACTGCTAGCGCGTAATTGTATACAGAATTTCCTTTGAAATGTGGTAATTTTGAGATGGATTGTGTGTATCACCTGAGTTGAAAGTGTTTTACGGCACAGACTGTCGTTCAACGAACTCCGCTCTAGGTGTGCTGGAGAACTGACGCACTTGTAGCAACAATAGTAAGAGCGTACGAGAATAAACTCTGTGTAGGCAATGTTACTCTTTGCTGATATAGCATCCTTGATACTGGATTAATATTACTTTTTACAATTACTTGAGATAGTGGAATAGAAAGTCGTGTTGTCGCAGTGGATCTAATTGTATTGTTGCACAGCAGCCATTTCGCAATTAGTTAGAGAATTAAGTTTCAGTAAACACGGAGACTTGATAGCTTGTGAACAGAAATACGGAAATGGTTGTTCTGTTCATTTTAACAACTTTGGAAATTTGTGCTTCAAGTTTTCATTTACGCACGATTAGACATTCGTCTCTGCGGTTCTATGACTGTTAGTTCTAGCCTGCACGCGATCTGGTTCCGTCACAATGGGCCTTCTTTGCATTGAAACCGCAATTTCCTAACATTTTCTCCCCCCGAAAGTTGAAGTTGAGACATTACATTCATACATCCCAGAGTGTGCTACGAGTGTAGGTGGCCACGCACGTCTAACGTGAGAAATAGGTAAGCTTTTCACGTTCAAAATGGTTCAAATGGCTCTGAGCACTATGGGACTTAACTTCAGAGGTCATCAGTCCCCTTGAACTTAGAACTACTTAAACCTAACTAACCTAAGGACATCACACACACACCCATGCCCGGGTCAGGATTTGAACTTGTGTCCGTAGCGGTCGGGCGGTTCCACACTGTAGCGGCTAGAACCGCTCGGCCACACCGGCCGGCTGCTTTTCAGGAGAGCGGGATGCAACAGCAACGGTGCAGAATGCGGACGCTACAGCTTCGTATCACTTCCATTTGATCATTAATGGCGACCATGCGAACCTGCATCGTACATATAAACTTGTTAAACATATGCACAGCTGGACAGACTTGAAGGCTGATATCCGTTTGCAGGCACTCTTAATTAACGCAAAAATCTTCTTTATGAAGCACATTAACATTTAACATTCAAGTAACATTCATTCCAACTTTAACACTTCAAGTTTAATATTCGCTGAAGCAAATGGCAATTTAAATTTCTCTCCAATTTGAGTTTCTCTCCTTTTATTTTTCTGTCGCCATATAAAACAACACCAGGCAGTTTCGACTGACGCAGACGTCCCGCCTTTAGGTACACAGATGATGACAAAAATCTGGAGCAGCTTGAAACGCATCGGAATCAGGCAGGTATATTATATCATTTTTATGCGATTTCCGTATGTTTCATTGTCGATGGAATTAGATCTCAGAGACGCTTGCGTCCGTAATTCAAACATAGGTGTACTCATTTTCGTTCTGCTCGCTACCAGGAAATATAAAGGGCATAACCGCCATTTTACGAGCCTCACTTCTTAGATAGACCACACTTCTTCAGTAGGACTCATTTGTAACAGGGGTAACTCCCCATCGCAACACCCCCCTCCCCCTCCCTTCAGGTTTAGGGATAAGAGGACTCAGTGGACAGCCCTTCAAAAATTGAATACAGATCAAGCATGAAAACAGGTAGAAGGTGTACTGGACTGTGAAAAAAAAGCAAAACAGGAACAGTGAACAGTCCAAGAACAAGAAGTGCAATATAGATCCATCGGGAAGAGAAATGGCGTGGTAGTTAAGTGGTTAAAGTGTAGGACTGCCAAGCGAGCGAGATGTGATCAAACCTCGGTGTACGCTGTATTCAAATTTGTGTCTGTGTCGTGGTGAAATGTCCGTTTGCAACAGCGACGTGTAGGGTAGGGACCTACAATGGCAGTTGATTCTACTCAACTACTCTATTAGCAGCCGAATGGAAGTGGATTTGATGACAACGCGACAAGTGAACAGAATCCTCCACCGGAAGACATGTCCGGTGTGTCACACGGCATTAGTGACAGTATACAGGGTGAGTCACCTAACATTACCGCTGGATATATTTCGTAAACCACATCAAATACTGACGAATCGATTCCACAGACCGAACGTGAGGAGAGGGGCTAGTGTAATTGGTTAATACAAACCATACAAAAATGCATGGAAGTATGTTTTTTAACACAAACCTTCGTTTTTTAAATGGAACCACGTTAGTTTTGTTAGCACATCTGAACATATAAACAAATACGTAATCAGTGCCGTTTGTTGCATTGTAAAATGTTAATTACATCCGGAGATATTTTAACCTAAAGTTGACGCTTGAGTACCACTCCTCCGCTGTTCGATCGTGTGTATCGGAGAGCACCGAATTACGTAAGGATCCAAAGGGAACGGTGATGGACCTTAGGTACAGAAGAGACCGGAACAGCACATTACGTCCACATGCTAACACCTTCATATTGATCTTTTTCACTGACGCACGTGTACATTACCATGAGGAGTGAGGTACACGTTCGACGGGCGTTTCATAGGACGTGGAGGACGCATAAATTAGCTAGCCCGTTCTCCTGATCTTACACCTCTGGACTTCTTTCTGTGGCGTACGTTAAAGAGGAATGTGTACCGTGATGTGCCTACAACCCCAGAGGATATGAAACAACGTATTGTGGCAGCCTGCGGCGACACCAGATGTACTGTGGCGTGTACGACATTCATTACGCCAGAGAGTGCAATTGTGTGCAGAAATGATGGCCACCACATTGAACATCTATTGGCCTGACATGTCGGGACACACTCTATTCCACTCCTTAATTGAAAACGGAAACCACCTGTGTACGTGTACCTAACCCCTCATGGTAATGTACATGTGCGTCAGTGAAAAAGACCAATAAAAAGGTGTTAGCATGTGGACGTAATGTGCTGTTCCAGTCTCTTTTGTAACTAAGGTCCATCACCGTTCCCTTTGGATCCTTACGTAATTCGGTGCTCTCCGATACACACGATCGAACAGCGGAGGAGTGGTACTCAAGCGTCAACTTTAGGTTATAATATCTCCGGATGTAATTAACATTTTACAATGCAACAAACGGCACTGATTACATATTTGTTTGTATGTTCAGATGTGCTAACAAAACTAACGTGGTTCCATTTAAAAAACGAAGGTTTGTGTTAAAAAACATACTTCCGTGCATTTTTTTGTGGTTTGTATTAACCAATTATACTAGTGCCTCTCCTCACGTTCGGTCTGTGGAATCGATTCGTCAGTATTTGATGTGGTTTACGAAATATATCCAGCGTTAATGTTAGGTGACTCACCCTGTATACATGGCAGACCAACGGCCTTGCCGCAGTGGTAGCACCGGTTCCCGTCTGATTACCGGAGTTAAGCGCTGTGGGGCTGGGCTAGTATTTAGATGGGTGACCATCCTGTCTGCCGAGTGCTGTTGGCAACCTGGGTGCACTCATCCCTTGTGAGGCAAACTGAGGAGCTACTTCACTGAGAAGTAGCAGCTCCATCTCGTAAACTGACGTACGGCCGGGAGAGCGGTGTGCTGACCACGTACCCCTCCATATCCACATGCAGTGACGCATGTGCGCAGAGGATGAGTCGGCGGTCGGTCTGTACCGCTGGGCCATCATGGCCTCTTCGGGCGGAGTTTAGTTTAGTTTATATATGTGACAAGAATCTTTTATTAACGCATCTAATCTGTATGGCTGCTAAGTGAGTGACGTTTTCCCCCTTGCCCGATAGAGGTGTTCGTATGTGAATATGATAACTTCCAAGGAAATGATGAAACTTAATACATCTTGGGTTGTCGGATGTTCTGCCGGATATCAGTGTCGTATTTGCACGATATTTCGGTAGCGTAGCTCGATACCTTCATCGGGTGCACCAAGTCGCACCTAATGAAGGTAACGAGCTACGCTACCGAAATATCGTGCAAATACGACGCTGATATCCGGCAGAACACCCAACAACCCAAGATGTCATTAGATCGCCGGGAAAAACCTGAAGAGTTACATCAAGAAAACATAATAGTTCGTCACATAAGTTGCAACAAATGAACGCAACAGTTTCACAATCATACAGTTTCTCTGTGCTCTGTCAAAACATATGTTTTTAACTTTTTTGAAGTTGCGTTCCGTTTTGCAACTCTTGAATTCTTTTGTTTTAACATAGTTCACACCAGCTTATTTGCTGTTTTCATTTCTGTGAGACGTCTATGTGCTTACCTTGCCTGCTCTCACTATTCATCAAATTTACTTGCGACGGTAACGTATTCTTACCATATGACTCACATTCTATAACCAATGTATAGTATGACAACTGCCAAGACTACAGAAACACAACAAACATTTCAGTGTCTGGACAGACAGTTAATAATGTCGTGGAGTTTCGAACACAGATTGCCCAATTTGAAATCCAACACTATGACCACTTAACCAAGATGCCTTTGTTGTTTCAAGTGCTCTCTGTTGAAATTCTTGTTCTTGCACCGTTCTCTGTTTCTATTTCACTTTTTTTCATTCCGTACACATTCTTCCTGTTTCCATGGGTAATATGTGTTCAATTTTTGACGGGATATTCGCTCGGCCATCTTACCATTAAATCTGAGAAGTGTGCGATGGGGAGTTTTCCTCGAAAGAAACATCCCCGCTTCTTCGACTGAACCACCTCTTTGAAAGCTTCTTCTGCAATAGCCACCTGCTGAGCAAGTTTTTGCTTAGGCTTCATTTCCGTATTAGCGCTGATTGACGCTATTAATTAGAATAAATGTTGAGAACTATTTCATGATAAAGTTTCAGACTCTCATAGTGAGTGCAAGGCACATGCAAGGCATTGTAATGTAATATAACTGTGACCTAATAAACGAATCCACAGTGTGAATTTACTTGCGACTACGAATTGTTTACCATTCCTTATCAATGAAATACTTAAGAAATATTAGTAGCAGTTCCATCGCGTTTAATTCAACACAGATATGTAAGTTTCGTGATTTTGTCGGGAAGGCTAAAGTTTCATATCGTTATTCAGGCTGGTGAAGAAATAAAAACTTTGAGATTCGCCGATGACATTGTAATTCTATCAGAGACAGCAAAGGACCTGGAAGAGCAGTTGAAGGGAATGGGCAGTGTCTTGAAAGGAGGATATAAGATGAACATAAAAAAAAAGCAAAACGAGGATAACGGAATGTAGTCGAATTACATCGGATGATGCTGAAGGTATTCCATTAGGAAATGAGACGCTTAAGGTAGTAAATGAGTTTTGCTATTTAGGGAGCAAAATAACTGATGGTCGAAGTAGAGAGGATATAAAATGTAGACTGGCAATGGCAAGAAAAGCGTTTCTGAAAAAAAGAAATTTGTTAACATCGAGTACAGATTTACGTGTCAGGAAGTCGTTTCTGAAAGTATTTGTATGGAGTGTAACCATGTATGGAAGCGAAACATACACGATAAATAGTTTGGACAAGAAGAGAATAGAAGCTTTCGAAATGTGGTGCTACAGAAGAATGCTGAAGATTAGATGGGTAGATCACCTAACTAATGAGGAGCTATTGAATAGAATTAGGGAGAAGAGGAGTTTGTGGCACAACTTGACTAGAAGAAGGGATCGGTTGGTAAGACATGTTCTGAGGCATCAAGGGATCACCAATTTAGTACTGGAGTGCAGCGTGGAGGGTAAAAATTGTAGAGGGAGACCAAGAGATGAATACACTAAACAGATTCAGAAGGATGTAGGTTGCAGTAAGTACTGGGAGATGAAGAAAATTGCACAGGATAGAGTAGCATGGAGAGCTGCATCAAACTACTCTCAAGACTGAAGACCACAACAACAACATTCAGGCTGGTTTTTACTTTGGTGATATATTTGTATGAACCTCCTACATGTGTCAGATATAAACATTCAAATCATTCAAATTAGACCCTACAATAATTGTAAACGATTTCCAATGCCAGTTGCCGCAAGATAAGACCGGTGTTGTTATGAAAACTGTAAGCTGCGATCGGAGAAAGGAAATAAAAGGAAAGGAAATATTTATGTCAGCTGCATCGGTACCTTTTGTGGAATCAGTGGCGGCGAGTGAAAATATGTGAGGGACCGGGGATCACCTGCTTGCTAGGAAGTTACGTTAAGCATTGCGCCATCTGCACACAGTGTTTATAGCAATTGTGTGGACTACGTTGGCACTCCTGCCGACCGAGCGCCACCTATTCGCAGCCCCCATCCATCTCCTCCATGCTCGCTACTTTGAGACTGCCGCAGGAGGTCAAACGTAGTTGTGCCTCCGCACTGAAAATTCTGTATTCATGGAGCATCGAGGCGAATCAATTATATGGATGCATGATGTCTGTTCTTATAGACACGTCCAAAAGAACAGACACCGCGCATTCATATAACTAGTGGTTTTGTCGTATTGAGTACTAGCACTCGGAAACAATGCACAGTTTTCGCTACTCTCGTGAGAGTTTTTTTCCGCACCAGTTTAACCCCACTGTTAAAACCGCTAAAAATAACATGTTTCGAAAATAATCGATTTTACATTCGTTTATTTCACGTAATAAACGTATACGTTGCACTAAGACTGAAAACTTTCACACTTTCAGATTTAAGATACACTATGTTATCAAAAGTATCCGGACACCTGGCTCAAAATGACTTACAAGTTCGTGGCGCCTTCCAATGGTAATGCTGGAATTCACTTTGTTGTTGGCCCTCCCTTAGCCCTGATCACAGCTTCCACTCTCGCAACCATACGTTCAATCAGGTGCCGGAAGGTTTCTTGGAGAATGGCAGCCCATTCTTCATGGAGTGCTGCACTGTGGAGACGTATCGATGTCGGTAGGTGAGGCCTGGTACGAAGTCGGCGTTCCAAAACATCCCAAAAGTGTTCTATAGGACTCAGGTCAGCACTCTGTGCAGGCCAATCCATTGCAGGGATGTTACTATCGTGTAATGACTCCGCCACAGGCCGTGCATTATGAACAGGTGCTCCATCGTGTTCAAATATGCAATCGCCATCGCCGAATTGCTCTTCAACAGTGGAAAGCAAGAAGGTGCTTAAAACATCAATGTAAGCCTTTGCTGTGTTAGTGCCACGTAAAGCAACAAGGGGTGGAAGCCCCCTCCATGAAAAATACGACCACACCATAACACCACCGCCTCCGAATTTTATTGTTGGCACTACACACGCTGGCAGATGACGTTCACCGGGCTTTCGCCACACCCACACCCTGCCATCGGATCGCCCCATTGTGTACAGTGATTCGTCACTCCACACAACTTTTTTTCCACTGTCCAATCGTCCAGAGTTTACGCTCCTTATACCAAGCGAGCCGTCGTTTGGTATTTACCGGCCTGATGTGTGGTTTATGAGCAGTGCTAGACCGTGAAATCCAAGTTTTCTCATCTCCTATCTGAGCGGCGTAGTACTTGCAGTGGATTCTGATGCAGTCTGGAATTCCTTGATAGATGTGTGTCTATTACACATGACGACCCTCTGAAACAGTCGGCAGTCTCTGTCAGTCAGCAGACGGGGTCGGCCTGTACGCTTTTGTGCTGTACGTGTTCCTTCACGTTACCACTTACTATCACATCGGAAAGAGTGGACCTATGGATGCTTAGGACTGTGGAAATTTCGCATACAGACGTATGGCACAAGTGACACCCAATCACCTGACCGCGTTCGAAGTCCTTGAGTTCCGCGGAGCGCACCATTCTCCTCTCTCACGATGTCTAATGACTAATGAAGTCACTGATATGGAGTACCTGGCAGTAGCTGGCAGCACAATGCTCCTAATATGATAAACATGTGTTATTGAGGGTGTCCGGATACTTTTGATCACATAGCGTACAAAGAATCAAAATATTAAACTAAATAAGCAACCAAAAGATAACAAAGTCCGTTCATTGTTATTGTTTTTTCAAAAAGTTAAAAGTGGTGGCATACTATAAAAAATGCGAGTATTCCCTTATTAATTTTAATTTTTTGTAACTCTGCTAAAAATCATGTAGTAATCGGGGACCATCCCACTATTTTTGTATTATGCTAAAGGGTGAAAATTGAGATTGAAGAAAAGTGATTTTCGTGTTAATTTGTCCGTTTCCAAGGACTGTAAACAGATAAGGGCGTATGATATAGACACAGCAGATCACCTTTTTTTGGGTGAGCAGTTTTCTGACTGGGTTTATGTCGCCAACCACGAATTCCTCTCCTGTGTCAACATTTTCATCTCGGAGTAGCACTTGCAGACAACGTCCTCAATTATTTGCTGGCTGTGTTCCAATCTCTGTCTTCTGTGACAGTTTTTGTCCTCTGCAGTCCCTCTAGTACTATGGACATCATTCCCTGACGTCTCAACAAAGTCCTGTCATCCTCTCCGTTTTCCTTGTCAGTTTTTCCGATACATTCCTTTCCTCTCCGATTCTGCACAGAACCTCCTCATTCCTTACCTCATCAGTCCACCTAATTTCAAACATTCGTCTGTAGTACCACATCTCAAATGTTTCGATTCTTTCCTGTTCTGGTTTTCCCACAGTCCACGTTTCACTGCCATGCAATTCTGTGCTGCAGACGTACATTCTCAGAAATTTCTTCCTCAATTTGAGGCCTATTTTTGATACTAGTAGTCTTCTCTCGGCCAGGAATGCCCTTTTTGCCAGTGCTGCTTTTGATGTCCTTCTTGCTCCGTCAGTCATTGGTTATTTTGCTGCCTAGGTAGCAGAATTCATTTAATTCATCTGCTTCGTGACCATCAGTCCAGATGTTAAGATTCTCGCCGTTCTCATTTCTGTTACTTCTAATTAGTTTCGTCTTTCTTCGGTTTACTCTCAGTTAATATTCTGTACTCATTAGACTGTTCATCCCATTGAGCACAATTCTTCCTCACTTTCACTGAGGATAGCAATGTCATCAGTGAATCGTATCATTGACATCCTTTCACCTTGAATTTTAGTTACACTACTGAACCTTTCTTTTATTTCCATCATTGCTTTTTCGATTTTCAGATTGAACAGTAAGGGCGAAAGACTACATCCGTGCCTTACAACCTTTCTAATCCGAGCACTTCGATCTTGGTCGACCACTCTTGTTATTCCCTCTGGGTTCCTGTACATAACGTATATTACCCGTCTCTCCGTATAGCTTATCCCTATTTCTCTGAGAATTTCGGACATCTTGCACCATTTTACATCGTCGAACGTCTATCCCAATTCGACAAATACTATGAGCATGTCTTGATTTTCTTTAGTCTTGCTTCCATTATCAACTGCAACTTTAGAATTGCCTCTCGGGTGCCTGTACATTTCCTGTAGCCAAACATCCTCATCTTTCTTATCCACAGAGAGAGATGGCGCAGTGGTGAGCACACTGGACTCACGTTCGGGAGGATGACGGTTCAAACCCGCTCCCGGCTGTCCGATTTAGATTTCCCGTGATTTCCCTAAATCGATTTATGCACATGCCAGTATGATTCCTTTCAAAGGGCACGGCCGACTTTCTACCCTAGTCCGATGGGACCGATGACCTCTCTGTTTGGCCCCTCCCCACAAATCGGCCGACATTTCTTTTCCGTTCTTCTGTATTTTATTGTTGTCAGCAGCTTGGATGCATGGGCTATTAAGCTGAATTGTGCGATAATTCTCGCACTTGTCATTTCTTGCAGACTCCGAAATTGTTGAATGATTATATCGCCAAACGTACATTCTATCCACCCCTCCTGCCTTATTTGATCTTACGTCCTCCAAAGCTCTCTTAAATTCTGATTCCAGTACTGGATTTCCTGCCTCTTCTACACCGGCTCCTGTTCCTTCTTCTATCACATCAGACAAATCTTCCGCCTCACAGAAGACTTCAGTGTACTCTTTCCACCGATTCGCCCTCTCTTCTGCATTTGACAGTGGAATTCCTGTTGCACTCTTAATGTTCCCACCCTTGCTTTTAATTTCACCGTAGGTTATTTTGATTTCCCTACATGCTTAGTCAGTCCTTCCAACAGTATTTTCCTTTTCGATTTCTTCACTTTTTCATGCATCCATTTCGTCTTAGCTTCCCAGCACTTCCTATTTATTTCATTCTTCAACTGCTTGTATTTCTGTACTCCTGAATTTCCCTGAAAATTTTTGTAATTCCTTCTTGCATAGTTCAACTGAAGTATCTGTTCTGTTACCGATCGTTTCTTCGGAGGTACCTTCCTTGTACCTATGTTTCACTTTCCAGCTTCTGTGATTTCCCTTTTTAAAGATGTCAATTCCTCTTCAACTCTACTGGCTGCTGAGCTATTCCTTATTGCTGTATCTATAGCCTTAGAGAACTTCAAGCGCATCTCGTCATTTCTTATTATTTACGTACCCCACTTCTTTGCTTATTGATTCTTCCTGACTAATGCCTTCAACTTCAGCCTACTCTTCATCACTACTACATTGTTACCTGAGTCTATATCTACTCCAGGGTACGCCTTACAACCCAGTATCCGATTTCGGAACCTCTGTCTGACTATGATGTAATCCAACTGAAATCTTCCCATATCACCCGGGATCCTCTTGTGTTTCTTGAACAGTGTACTCGCTATTACTAGCAGAAATTTTTTACAAACCTCAACTAATCTTTGTTCTCTCTCATTTCTTGCCCCAAGCCCATATTCTCCTGTAACCTTTCCTTCTACTTCTTTCCTTACTACTGCATTCCAGATCCCCATGACTATTAGAATTGCATCTCTCTTTACAGTACGCAAAACAGCTACTTGCTGTTTTTATTGTGCGTTATGAATTAATAGCTGTCCAGTTTTTAATTTATTGCTGTTACCATAATTCCCTAACGCGCGTCCGCTACGGTCGCAGGTTCCAATCCTGCCTTGGGCATGGATGTGTGTGATGTCCTTAGGTTAATTAGGTTTAAGTAGTGCTAAGTTGTAGGGGACTGATGACCTCAGCAGTTAGGTCCCTTTGTGCTCAGAGCCATTTTGAACCATAATTCCCTTCCTCTTTTATTCTTTCACAGAAATGGCAGACAAATATTCAGTCTTGTAAACCAAATGAAGCACTGCTCTTCTCTCCTACGTCACTTCCAACGTTTGGTTGGTGCCATCCTGCAATACAACCGATTTACGGTGACGACAGCGAGAAACTACCGTAAAGAGCAGGCGGAGGAAAGTCTTTCACAGCGGACATGGACGAGTACCTTAAGCCACGACACACAGAAACAGGGATATTATTGTCTCATCACTGATGTACGAATTCTTATCTCATTTGTTTCTTGCTCGTTTCTGTAGGCGTTATTAAAGTAACACTGATCACTTGTGTCATTTTCTACTATAAAGCAGTATTTCTAAGTATGCAAATTTTACAAATAAAAATTCTCTTTTCTGAAAAGAAACTTTTTCTTAAATCCGAAATGGGTAATTGATATTACGGTTTTCTCACGCGGTAATTAGTAAAAATTAAAAAAAACGACTGTTATAACCTAAATGAACCAAATACCGAAATATACCCGTCATCGAGAGCTAAACTACCGGTTTCGGTTTTGAGCGTTCGGTTTTTCCCATCCCTAGTGCTGCCACGGTGGAGATCCTGTGTGCGGCAGTGGAACAGCTGGTGGAAACTGGAGCCAGTGCCTCGGATGACTGTTGGCTGACAACGCACAGACAGCGGCGCTGAGTGGTCCGTGGACGAGCCTTTCGGTGTTGTCTCGGCTCCCTGAAGCCTGTCAGTCTGCTATGCAGCCAGCAGTACAGCCCGGACTTCTAAGCTGGCGCCTGTGGAGCTGACTTGGCGTCTGATGGCTGACGACACGAGCGAGCAGTGCCGACGGCAAGGACGGGGCAGGCGTAGCCGAGTCGACTGAGTCTAGTATATGTACGCTGGGGAAAATTTATGCAGTAGCACTTTTTTTATTGTACAGTGATAGTGGGAAGCGTGAAGAACAAAATACAAAAAGTCCTGACTGGAGGAATGTGAGCGTGGAGGAGGAGGGGTGGGTTGCAGGAAGCGGCGTTTAAAGGTCACTTTTTAATGTTTTTCTTCACTTTGTCGAAATTCGTGTCACCTAGCGAAATCATTTCCCACTACAAAATTGACCTACACTTTATCCACGGCAGTGGCAGTGGTTACCGAGGGTTGGAGAGGCGCGTTCAACATCATTCCAAAAATAACAAAATTTTTATTATTAGCACAAATAGTGTATTTAGAAGCAAAACTCAATAAATAACGGAACCCCCCATTCCAATTTTACTACTACAATGTGTAATAAAGCGAGGGTGTACAATTATTAAAAACGATACACTGTGACAAGATTATACAGTTACAGCATGACAATTGAGGGGTCAGGCGCAAGAAAGAGGCAGCTCCACTTTCTGGCTGTATTGGGTTGAACATTCTATTACATACAAAAACAAGCTACTTTGTTTGGTACAAGAAGGAGGCAGCTCCACCCACTAGTTTCAGAGAAATCCAACAGCTAGAGCTGCCTGTACTCCGAGTTTGCATGAAAACAGAGACAGCTCCGGGAGCTGCCTCGTTCTTCGTCTAAACAATAGCAGGAAGGAGGCTGTGTTACGTACTGTTCAGCAGACCGGTGTAAACATCGCGCGTTTCAAGTCACTGAAGTGGGCCAGGAGTTTATTTTCCACTTTGTTGACACATTGAAGAAAATTTTTGTACAGAACCCTTACATATCATTATCGAACAAGAAAAGAGGAAAATATTTAATCACTAAGTACAAAATATTCCTCTGTGAACAGATATACATCGGTAAATGGATTATTCAATGCAGTGCTACCGTAGGGATGATTGTCTTCCATAATGCGCACATTTGCAACCAAGGACCTGAGAGTCTCATAACAATGGACCACCTTCATCGAGGTTACGATTGTCTCCTCCCTGTTAAAGGCCAAAAGTTTAAAGATGTCAAAGAGCTGGCTAGAAAGGATGTTGAGCGAAACGAAATGTGGTTTTACGACCAGCTGACGTCAGATGCTTCAAACGATCCTAAGGTGATTGAAGGGGAGCTAGAAGACTGAAGATGAACTGTGGAATTGATGTATTATGCCAATAATGTTGTACTTTCTTTATTAATAAACGTTTTTTTTAACTGAAATATGGTTAATAATGAAGAAAAAGGTCGTACAAAGAGTTTTTCATTCACTTTGGAGCAAAACAGAGGCAGCTCCAAAATTCAAAACTCTATTGCACGTACCTGAGTGCATGCATTTGTGTTTATTCTTGCCAGTAGGATCAGACACCCCATAGCCAAAAACAAGGCTGACGACTTTTTCGTTTTTGGTGAAAACAGAATTTTTAAAACTCTTTTTTTTAATTTGCCACAAACTGGAAAAAGTCGAGCTGCCTCCTTCTTGCACCAAACCCTTCAATTATCGAAATATATGAAATAAAATCTTCATACCTTCTGAACGGTTTGCGTCAGGACGTTCAAACTTCACGTTTGGCCGCGGGGCATGTGGGAATTAGTATACACAGTCTGGTTTGGTTTAGCGACGAAGCCCACTTTCATTTGGGTGGGTTTGTCAATAAGCAAAAGGGTTTGTCAATAAGCAAAATTGTCGTATTTGGGGGACTGAGAATCCTCATTTCGCGATCGAGAAGTCTACTCACCCTCAACGGGTGACTGTATAGTGAGCAATGTCCAGTCGCTGAATAACCGGTGCGATATTCCTTGATGACACTGTGACTACCGAACAGTACGTGAAGGTTTTGGAAGATGATTTCATCCCCGTTATCCCAAATCATTCTAATTTGGGGAATATGTGCTGCCTGCAAGTCGGAGCTTGACCCCATCGAAGCAGAAGAGTGTTTAATGTCCTGGACGAGCACTTTGGGGACCGCATTCTGGCTCTTGGGTAACCAGAGACCTCTGTAATGGGCCTCGATTCGCCGCCATATTCATTAATTAAAACTTCCGGGTTGAATTGCCGTGGTCCATATAAAAAACTTCTTATCCTTCCTGACGTTTCGTTGCCTACTGCGGGACCACCAGCGCCTAGCAGCCAGTCGCCGACTCACCTCAGAAGGTGTTGCCCGCAGTAGGCAACGAAACGTCAGGAAGGAGAAGTAGTTTTATATATGGATCACGGCAATTCAGCCCGGAAGTTTTAATTAATGAAGACGCCGGCCGTGAAAGTTTACGTGTTATGATTATTCGCCGCCATATTTTCCGGATCTGAACACATGCGACTCCTTTTTGTTGGGCTATATTAAAGAGAAAGCGTACAGAAATAACACCAAAACCATTACTGAGCTGGAAATAGACGTTCAGGAGATTACTGACAGCATTGAGTTTCCGACACTTCATCAGGTCACGCAAAATTTCGGTATTCGTCCCCGCCACATAATCGCCAATGATGGCAGGCATATCGAACACGTCATAATCTAAATCAGAATATCTGTAGTGACGTTTAAAACTTGAATAAAATGTGTCCACGCCGTGTTTTGTAACTAAATTACTTGTTTTTCATATATTCAATTATTGTCACTCTTGTAAATACCATATTGCAGTGCCCGTGTTGTTCAATAACGCCGGCCGAAGTGGCCGCGCGGTTCTGGCGCTGCAGTCTGCAACCGCGAGACCGCTACGGTCGCAGGTTCGAATCCTGCCTCGGGCATGGATGTGTGTGATGTCCTTAGGTTAGTTAGGTTTAACTAGTTCTAAGTTCTAGGGGACTAATGACCTCAGCAGTTGAGTCCCTTAGTGCTCAGAGCCTTTTGACCCATTTGTTCAATAACGCAATGTTCCTTCGGACATGCATACATGAACTGCACTGCGATGTCGTATTTATCCGCCGAAACTGGGCAAGCGCCTTTCAATTAAAATATCTTCTCTGTACAGGAGCCGGCCGTTGTGGCCGAGCGGTTCTAGGCGTTTCAGTCCAGAACCGCGCGACTGTCACGGTCGCAGGTTCGAATCCTGCCTCGGGCATGGATGTATGTGATGTCCTTAGGTTAGTTAGGTTTAAGTAGTTCTAAGTTCTAGTGGACTGATGATCTCAGATGTTAAGTGCCATAGTGCTCAGAGCCATTTGAACATCTGTACGGGAATAATCACAATCGAAGTTCGAGTGCAGGTTGTAGATACATAACTGGCGACATATGGAAGTTTGGGTGTGGCAGTGAAGCGTGCTTGGATGGCCTAGAGGTAAAGCGACCACTCGCGATAAACGAGAAATCTGGGTTCAAGTCCACGTCCGTCACAAAATTTTATTGTCATTCCTTTATACAGCTGATTGTGGCTCGCAACTGCGTATAAATTTCGTGTGCCACTTTATACAGTTGGCCACAAACCTTCCAATGTTTTTAAAGAAGGTCAAACAGCAAGAGCGGTATTAAAAGAAATAGCCCAGCATCTACAGTAGTTAAAATGTTGAGCATTAACAAAATATTCTCATACAGTTTGAATTTCAAACTAGCGGTTACAGCAAATTAGGTGTTACAGCAAATGAACTTCAATACTTTGAGTGAGGGGTCCAGTAAAATACACAATAATGGAAATAAGTTTCAGTCCAGAACCACGCGGCTGCTACGGTCACAAGTTGGAATCCTGCCTCGGGCATGGATGTGTGTGATGTCCTTAGGTTAGTTAGGTTTAAGTAGTTCTAGGGCACTGATTACCTCAGATGGTAAGTCCCATAGCGCTTAGAGCCATTTGAACCAGTTTGGAAATAGGAAATAAGTCGTAAGAGTAACTGATCATCGTCCTCGATACAACCTAAAATTACAGCCACTCAATAAACCACGCAAAATAGCGCAGGGTCTTTTAATGTCAATTAATCATGAATAGCAGGCGTTTGTAATACTCATTCAATTTCTTAGCTTGGTGAAACGAAGTTAATTCAGAGACTCCAAATCAGCGTACCTTGATATGCATCATCTTTCAAGCGAAGCAAAAAAACGAAAACACCTAAAGCCCGCAAAACCACGGATGGAAATCATTTCCTGGTAGATGATAGCTCCTACTTGTCGCTAGACGGAGACACATAGCAGACTGCCACCGCACAGCGCAGGCTGTCCATGTGATGTTTTCTTCTTGTTGCTCGCGCGACGGGGACGAGGCTACCGAAGTGGCCACGGACCGCTTTCTCCACAGTACTCGTACTTCGGCAATGCGCGGTGGGGCGGCTATTCATACGGGATCGAGGACGTGACGGAACCACCACATTAAATTGCCAAAAAAATGATCCTGTTCATCTTCTCTTTCGGACTAATAGTATCTGCACGTTAGTGATCGAAATACAGCAGACTAGTAAGAACGTATCCATTAGGACAGTGAGGTGAAATTTGGCGTCGGCTATGGCAACAGACGACCGACGCGAGTACCATAGCCACACTGCTGGCCATTAAAACTGCTACACCAAGACGAAATGCAGATGATAAATGCGTATTCATTGGACAAATATATCATACTAGAACTGACTTGTGATTACATTTTCACGCAGTTTGGATGAATACATCATGAGAAATCAGTACCCAGAACAACCACCTCTTACCGTGATAACAGCCTTGAGACGCCTGGGCATTGAGTCAAACAGAGCTTGGATGGCGTGTACAGGTACAGCTGCCCATGCAGCTCCAACAAGATACCACAGTTCATCAAGAGTAGTGGCTGGCGTATTGTGACGAGCCAGTTGCACGGCCACCATTGACCAGACGTTTCCAGTTGGTGAGAGATCTGGAGAATGTCCTAGTCAGGGCAGCAGTCGAACATTTTCTGTATCCAAATAGGCCCCTAAAGGACCTGCAACATGCGGTCGTGCATTATCCTGCTGAAATGTAGGGTTTCGGAGGGATAGAATGAAAGGTAGAGCCATGGGTCGTAACACATCTCAAATGTAACGTCCACTGTTCAAAGTGCCGTCAATGCGAACAAGAGGTGACCGAGACGTGTAACCAATGGCACCCCATACCATCACGCCCATGCTTGGTGATACGCCAGTATAGCGATGACGAAAACGCGCTTCCAGTGTGCGTTCACCGCGATGTCGCCAAACACGGATGCGACCATCATGATACTGTAAACAGAACCTGGATTCATCCGAAAAAATGACGTTTTGCCATTCGTGCACCCAGGTTAGTCGTTGAGTACACCATCGCAGGCGTTCCTGTCTGTGATGCAGCGTCAAGAGTAACGGCAGCCATGGTCTCCGAGCTGATAGTCCATGCTGCTGCAAACGTAATCGAACTGTTCGTGCAGATGGTTGTTGTCTTGCAAAGTCCCCATTTCTTGACTCAGAGATTGAGACGTGGCTGCACGATACGTTACAGCCATGCGGGTAAGATGCCTTTCATCTCGACAGCTACTAATACGATGCTGATGCAATCCAGCACGACGTTCCGTATTACCCTCCTGAACCCATCGATTCCTTATTCTGTTAACAGTCATTGGATCTCGACCAACGCGAGCAGCAATGTCACGATACGATAAACCGCAATCGCGATAGGCTACAATCCGACCTTTATCAAAGTCGAAAACGTGATGGTACTCATTTCTCATCCTTACACGAGGATTCACAACGACTTTTCACCAGGCAACGGCGGTCAACTGCTGTTTGTGTATGAGAAATCGGTTGAAAACTTTCCTCATGTCAGCACGTTGTAGGTGTCGCCACCAGCGCCAACCTTGTGTGAATGCTCTGAAAAGTTCATCATTAGCATATTACAGCATCTTCTTCCTGTCGGTTAAATTTCGCGTCTGTAGCACGTCATCTTCGTGGTGAAGCCATTTTAATGGTCAGTAGTGTAACAGCACATCACCTGCAACGTCTATTCTGGGCTCGTATCCGTATTGGTTGGACGCTGGACGATTGAAAAACTGTGGCCTGGTCAGTTGATGAGGTGACAGTAGGGTTCGAGTGTGGCGCAAAACCCACAAAGCCATAGACTTAAGTTGTCAACAAGGCACTGTGCAAGCTGGTAGTGGCTCCGTATTGATGTGGGCTGTGTTTACGTGGGATGGATTGTATCCACTTGTCCAGCTGAACCGATCATTGCCTGGAAATGGTTATGTTGGGCTGCTTGGAGATCATTTGTAGGCATGTTTCCAAGCAACGATGGATTTTTTATGGATGACAATGCGCCATAGCAACGGGCCACAACTGTTCACAATTGGTTCGAAGAACATTCTGAACACTTTGAGCGTGTGATTTGGCCACCCAGGTCGTCCGATATGAATCCCACAGAACATTTACGGTCAGTTCGTGTACAAAATCCTGCACCGGGTACACCTTCACAATTATCTACATCTACATCTACATTTATATTAATACCCCCCAAGCCACCCAACGGTGTGTGGTGGAGGACACTTTACGTGCCACTCTCATTACCTCCCTTTCCTGTTCCAGTCGCGTATGGTTCGCGGGAAGAACGACTGCCGGAAAGCCTCCGTGCGAGCTCGAATCTCTCTAATTTTACATTCGTGATCTCCTCGCGAGGTATAAGTAGGAGGAAGCAATATATTCGATACCTCATCCAGAAACGAACCCTCTCGACACCTGGACAGCAAGCTATACCACGGTGCAAAGCACCTCTCTTTCAAAGTCTGCCACTTGAGTTTGCTAAACAACTCCGTAACGCTATCACGCTTACCAAATAACTCTGTGACGCAACGCGCCGCTCTTCTTTGGATCTTCTCTATCTCCTCCGTCAACCCGACCTGGTACGGAACCCACACTGCTGAGCAATACTCAAGTATAGGTCGAACGAGTGTTTCGTAAGCCACCTCCTATGTTGATGGACTACATTTTCTAAGAACTCTCCCAGTGAATCTCAACCTGGTACCCGCCTTACCAACAATTAATTTTATGTGATCATTCCACTTCCAATCGTTCCGCAGGCATACTCCCACATATTTTACGGAAGTAACTGCTTCCAGTGTTTGTTCCGCTATCACATAATCATACAATAAAGGATCCTTCTTTCTATTCATTCGCAATACGTTACATTTCTCTATGTTAAGGGTCACTTGTCACTCCCTGCACCAAGTGCCTATCCGCTGCAGATCATCCTGCATTTCGCTGCAATTTTCTAATGCTGCAACTTCTCTGTATACCACAGCATCATCCGCAAAAAGCCGCATGGAACTTCCGACACTATCTACTAGGTCATTTATATATATTGTGAAAAGCAATGATCCCATAACACTCCCCAGTGGCACGGCAGAGGTTACTTTAACGTCTGTAGACGTCTTCCCATTGATAACAACATGCTGTGTTCTGTTTGCTAAAAACTCTTCAATCCAGCCACACAGCTGGTCTGATATTCCGTAGGCTCTTACTTTGTTTATCAGGCGACAGTACGGAACTGTATCGAACGCCTTCCGGAAGTCAAGGAAAATAGCATTTACCTGGGAGCCTGTATCTAATACACTCCTGGAAATGGAAAAAAGAACACATTGACACCGGTGTGTCAGACCTACCATACTTGCTCCGGACACTGCGAGAGGGCTGTACAAGCAATGATCACACGCACGGCACAGCGGACACACTAGGAACCGCGGTGTTGGCCGTCGAATGGCGCTAGCTGCGCAGCATTTGTGCACCGCCGCCGTCAGTGTCAGCCAGTTTGCCGTGGCATACGGAGCTCCATCGCAGTCTTTAACACTGGTAGCATGCCGCGACAGCGTGGACGTGAACCGTATGTGCAGTTGACGGACTTTGAGCTAGGGCGTATAGTGGGCATGCGGGAGGCCGGGTGGACGTACCGCCGAATTGCTCAACACGTGGGGCGTGAGGTCTCCACAGTACATCGATGTTGTCGCCAGTGGTCGGAGGAAGGTGCACGTGCCCGTCGACCTGGGACCGGACCGCAGCGACGCACGGATGCACGCCAAGACCGTAGGATCCTACGCAGTGCCGTAGGGGACCGCACCGCCACTTCCCAGCAAATTAGGGACACTGTTGCTCCTGGGGTATCGGCGAGGACCATTCGCAACCGTCTCCATGAAGCTGGGCTACGGTCCCGCACACCGTTAGGCCGTCTTCCGCTCACGCCCCAACATCGTGCAGCCCGCCTCCAGTGGTGTCGCGACAGGCGTGAATGGAGGGACGAATGGAGACGTGTCGTCTTCAGCGATGAGAGTCGCTTCTGCCTTGGTGCCAATGATGGTCGTATGCGTGTTTGGCGCCGTGCAGGTAAGCGCCACAATCAGGACTGCATACGACCGAGGCACACAGGGCCAACACCCGGCATCATGGTGTGGGGAGCGATCTCCTACAATGGCCGTACACCACTGGTGATCGTCGAGGGGACACTGAATAGTGCACGGTACATCCAAACCGTCATCGAACCCATCGTTCTACCATTCCTAGACCGGCAAGGGAACTTGCTGTTCCAACAGGACAATGCACGTCCGCATGTATCCCGTGCCACCCAACGTGCTCTAGAAGGTGTAAGTCAACTACCCTGGCCAGCAAGATCTCCGGATCTGTCCCCCATTGAGCATGTTTGGGACTGGATGAAGCGTCGTCTCACGCAGTCTGCACGTCCAGCACGAACGCTGGTCCAACTGAGGCGCCAGGTGGAAATGGCATGGCAAGCCGTTCCACAGGACTACATCCAGCATCTCTACGATCGTCTCCATGGGAGAATAGCAGCCTGCATTGCTGCGAAAGGTGGATATACACTGTACTAGTGCCGACATTGTGCATGCTCTGTTGCCTGTGTCTATGTGCCTGTGGTTCTGTCAGTGTGATCATGTGATGTATCTGACCCCAGGAATGTGTCAATAAAGTTTCCCCTTCCTGGGACAATGAATTCACGGTGTTCTTATTTCAATTTCCAGGAGTGTATTTTCTGGATCTCATGAACAAATAAAGCGAGTTGGATCTCACACGATCGCTGTTTCCGGAATCCATGTTGATTCCTACAGAGTAGATTGTGGGTTTCCAGAAACGACATGATACGCGAGCAAAAAAACATGTTCTAAAATTCTACAACAGCTCGACGTCAGTGATATAGGTCTATAGTTTTGCGCATCTGCTCGACGACCCTTGTTGACGACTGGGACTACCTGTGCTCTTTTCCAATGATTTGGAACCTTCCGTTCCTCTAGAGACTTGCTGTACGCGGCTGTTAGAAGGGGGGCAAGTTCTTTCGCGTACTCTGTGTAGAATCGAATTGGTATCCCGCCAGGTCCAGTGGACTTTCCTCTGTTGAGTAATTTCAGTTGCTTTTCTATTCCTTGGACACTTATTTCGATGTCAGCCATTTTTTCGTTTGTGCGAGGATTTAGAGAAGGAACTGCAGTGCGGTCTTCCTCTGTGAAACAGCTTTGGAAAAAGGTGTTTAGTATTTCAGCTTTACGCATTTTACGATTCCCTTGAACTTTTTCCATAAACATTCAGCATTGTCAGTGTCGGAACAGAAATTTTCGTTTTGATCTGTTAGGTAGTCTGAAATCCGCCTTCTATTACTCTTGCTAAACAGATAAACCTTCCTTCGTCTGCCGTGCCATAGGGGAGGAAGCTATACAAGCAGCACGGATCAATATTTCTGCAGGGGACTCCCACATACATCGAGTTGCTGCACTACGCTGGGCAAAAGGAGATCCGACAGGATGTTAAGATGTATCCCATGACATTTGTCATCTCACTGTATGAATCACTGGAGACACAGTGCATATAACCCCCATCGTCTCCCCCGGGAGGAGAAGTGTCTTTATGCGATTGCAGTCTTTCTCGGCGTATTCCACTAATGAATTCTTCTCGGGTTATCAGCAGAGTGGTGGCGTGGTCTTGTCGCAACGATTCAGTGAGTTTCGTACCCATCTTCCGAAGTATCTTTATTTACCACAACGTTTATTGACACTTCATTGAATATAAAGAGGAGATCATTAGAAAACAAGCCCGAGAAGACAATACGGACGGATTCTACATAGATCTCTGCACACTGTTCTACACACCTTCATTGGAAATTGGTTCTCAGTTATCCTGTAACGCAGTTACAGTGTTCTTCCAGAAAACGCAGCTTCCCCCACTACCAATGTAGCTCGCTTTCAATTTACGATCTATATCTTCCCAGAATCTCCTGTCCAATTCCCTCATGTGAGTCGACAAAATAACTTCACTGGGCTCGTGTTTATAAAACGGAGTTATTTTCAGTATATGGTTCAAATGACTCTAAGCACTACGGGACTTAACTTCTGAGGTCATCAGTCCCCTAGAACTTAGAACTACTTAAACCTACCTAAGGACATCACACACATCCATGCCCGAGGCGGGATTCGAACCTGCAACCGTAATGGTTACGCGGTTCCAGGCTGTAGCGCCTACAACCGCTCGGCCAATCCGGGCGGGCATTTTCAGTATATTAAGTCAGTACTTATTCGCAGTTATTAATCGAACTTCTACGTAAAATACGTTCCTTTAAAAAATGGCTGAGGAATGCTTAAATTGTGTGATGTACCCCCAGGGGGCTCACCACTCTTCAGCGGGTTCGCGCTTGGCTACCACGGGGCTCCAGCCTTTGCAGCATCTTTTCCCTCCCGTGCTGTATGTCTATACTCCTGCTACCCTTTTTCCCCTCCCTTGGGGAACATGTCTGATTGTGTTATTGGGAATGTTCGGCATTGACCGTCGCTGACATAAGAACAGTCTCACAATTGTTTTTCGTTACCTTTTCCTTTCTTTGTCTACCTTCTCCTATCCTTCCTCTGCTTCGGCGTTTGAGGTTCCGCTATTTCTTCTTTCTCCTTGTGTGACGCGTAACAGGTGACTAGGTAAAGCGTAATTCCCAGCCCCGGGACGACAGGTAGGGTTCGCACGTACACCCTGGTACATGCCATGCCCAGGGAGGGGTGATTTCCTGAGCTTCTATTTTCCCAAACTGCCGATTCGTCCCTCTGTCAGGTTTTCAGGGGGTGTGACCTGAGGCGGGTGCACCCCCTCGTGAAGGTGGCCCCCAGTTGGAAGGCGTGCGCCATCGAAGACGCTGGCAATGATGGGGGATTTTCTCGCAATGAGCCAATCATCTTCACAATCGACGTCTACAAAACGTAAACGAATTGAGGATAATGATTCAAAGACAGTTCCAGCTGCACCATGTTTCCTCGTGGTTTCACATACTGAAGTCTGTCAGTCCTTCGCAACGGCAAATCCATTTACATACATCAAAAAAAGTTTTGAATCACTCCGGTTCCCAGAAATCAAGAAGATAGACGCTGACTGCGGGTATTGTATCACAGATACAGTCCCTTTGACCGTTCAGAGATGTCACTAAACCAGCCCAAAGATGTAAACAACCATGCATAAGCAGCGCCTATTAGACGTAGGGGCTCCGACAGCCGATCAGTTCCAGGTATTCCACTGCTTGTGTTGTCTGTAGTTCAACCATGCCTAGACTGTAAATACTGCGGTTCGATCGCGTCCTCTTGTTACTTTGTGGCCGCGCGGAGCGGCCGCACGGTTTGAGGTGCCGTGTCACGGACTGCGCGACCCCTCCCGCCGGAGGTTCGAATCCTCCCTCGGGCATGGGTGTGTGTGTTGTTCTTAGCATAAGTTAGTTTAAGTAGTGTGACTTCAGCAGTTTGGTCCCACAAGGATTCACACACATTTGAACATTTGTTACTTTGTGCCAGGAAGTGCTCTCAACAAGGGAAGTGTCCAGGCGTCTCGGAGTGAGCCAAAGCGATGTTGTTCGGACATGGAGGAGATACAGAAAGACTGGAACTGTCGTTGACATGCCTCGCTCAGGTCGCCCAAGGGCTACTGCACCAGAGGATGACCGCTACCCACGGATTATGGCTCTGAGGAACCCCGACAGCAACGCCACCCTGTAGAATAATGCTTTTTGTACAGGCACAGGACGTCGTGTTACGACTCAAACTGTGCGCAGTAGGCTGCATGGTATGCAACTTCAATCACAGCATCCATGGCGAGGTCTACCTTTGCAACCACGACACCATGCAGCGCAGTACAGATGGGCCAAACAACATGCCGAATTGACCTCTCAGAATCGGCAACACATTCTCTTCACCGATGTGTCGTATAGGCTTTCAACCAGACAATCGTCAGAGACGCGTTTGATGGCAACCCGCCTTAGACACACTGTCCAGCGAATGTAACATGGTGGAGGTTCCCTGCTATTTTGGGTTGCCATTATGTGTGGCCAACGCACGCCGCTGGTGGTCATGGAAGGGGTCGTAACGGCTGTACGATACGTGAATGCCATCCTCCGACCGATAGTGCAACCATATCGGCAGCATATTGGCAAGGCATTCGTGTTCATGGACGACAATCCGTTCCCCCATTGTGCACATCTTGTGAATGACTTCCTTCAGGATAACGACATCGCTCGACTTAAGTGGTCAGCATGTTCTCCAGACATGAACCATATCGAAAATGCCTGGGACAGATTGAAAATGGCTATTTATGGACGATGTGACACACCAACCTGAGGGATCTACGCCGAGTCGCTGTTGAAGATTGGGATAATGTGGACAACGAAGCCTTGATGAACTCGTGGATTTTAGAATCGCAGCGTCCCCTTGTACTCTGCCTTCAGGAAACAAAATTGCGTCCTCACGACCGTTTTGAAGTTTTGCACTTCTTCCCAGTCCGTTGAAACGTCCCCTTCGAAAAATCATACATGACTGTGCTTAAACTGACACACAATATTTTTTTAGCGCAACGCCATCTGGCTTTCAATAATCCCTACAAGAGAATGGCCCTGACTAAATTAACCTATACGTTTCACAAATCACTTACCTCACAAAAATCTTCGTTACTCGAACTACTGCAATACAGCGAGAGCCACTACTGCCAGCTAAATAAAAGATTCAAACTACTGAAGACACTAACTACTGATAGGCATAGTTAGCAAAAGAAAGATTTTGATAGAGAACAAACAATGTATTTACCTTAATGGTGTTCGAAAGTCATAATATATATATATATATATATATATATATATATATATATATATATATATATATCAGTCCATGATATCCAATATTACAAATTTACTCTTTCTGATGGACACACGTCCAGATCGTCCGCTCTCAAAATTCCACCATCTCTCTCCGCACATCCACCACTGCTGGCGGCTCACCTCCAACTGCGCAACGCTACGCGCTGTTAACAGCTAACTGCCCAACACTGCAATAGTCAACAACAATGCAAACCAGCCACAGACTGCACATAGCGCAGCCAGTGATTTTCATACAGAGCGCTACGTGGCGTTACCAATAAAAAAAAACCTATACAGCCTACTTACACCGTTTTTACCTTCCCCCTGAGATCGGCATTCCATCTCATAGGGAAATCATGCTGCTCATACGGAATGATGTTCATAGTCAATCCATCTCCCTGACTACATGTCTTCGAGCTGATGCAGGCCGCCTTTTCCTTCCTCACCTGACGTTTTCCCTTTCTATCATTTATATCCCTCCGTCATTCGACTTCGCCAGGGCAGACTTCCTCCACCGTATTGGGCAGCTGTCTCACCCATTTCTGATGCTCGGTGTCTTTAATGCACACTATGCCCTTTGGGGTTCTCCGACAACCTGTCAGAGAGGTGCCCTCTTGGCTGACCAACTTAATCAACTTAACCTCTTCTGCCTTAACACAGGAGCAACCACATTGCTTTCCGACTCCTTGCGCACCTATTCTCATTTGGACCTATCCTTCTGCACTGCCCTGTTTGCCCATCGTGCACATCCAAATGGCAGCTTACTAAGGTTGACTGGCGGCTTTACTCCTCCTTGCCGAGCTTCAAAGAACACGATTTCACTCGTTGTGATGACCAGGTGGAATATCTTCCAAACGTTATCCTTACAGCTACAGAATGTTCCTTTCGTCGCACTTCCTCTTTACTACGCCGTGTCCCAGTCCCTTGGTAGACTGAGGCATGTCGCGACGCAGTTCGCACTTGGAGACGTGCTCTCCGCGTTGTTAACCATCATCCTACGGTGGCAAACTGTATTCATTATAAACAGAAGCATGCACAGTATCGTCGCGTTCTTCAGGATAGCAAAAAAGCTTGCTGGATTTCATTCACTAGTTCTTCGTTGTGTGAGCAAACCTCCGATATTTCTCTGGGACCAAGATCCATTTCCCAGTTTCCGGCCTGACAGTAGCAGACGATGCATCTTGGACCCTATTGCCAACACCTTGGGCCGCCGTTTTGCGGAAATTTCGAGCTCTTTACAATACCACTCTGCCTTCCTCCATCGGAAACGAGCAGAGGAGGCTCGGGCGATATCCATCTCTTCTCAGAATCGTGAGTGCTAAACTGCCGCTTTTACTGTGAGGGAGCTAGATCATTCTCTCAGTTCATCCCGATCCTCAGCCACAGAGCCAGACGCTATTCACATTCAGATGTTGCAGCATCTTTCTGTTGCGGTCAAAGACTTTCTGCTTAATACGTACAACCGCATCTGGGCAGAGGGCAAGTTTCCAAAAGGCTGGCGTGAACCACTGTCGTACTCATACCTAAGCCAGGTAAGGACAAACACTACCGCCCAATCTCTATCACCAGCTATGTTTGCAAGCTGTTGGAACAAGTGATTCATGTCCGGCTGGTGTGGTAGATCGAGTCTCGTAACTTACTAACCACTGCACAGTGTGGATTTCTGAGCTCTTTGTTCTGCAGTTGACCATCTGGTCACTTTGACCACCCATGTCATGAGTGGTTTTCTGCGGAAATCCCAGGCTGTCGCCGTGTTTTTGATTTGAAGAAGGCCCACGACACCTGCTGGAGAACTGATATCCTCGATACTCTCTACACATGGGGCTTCCATGGCCGCATGCCCCGTTTCCTTGAGGAATTGCTAAAAGAGGGAGTTTTCAAGTTGCGTTTGGGTCGTGCATTGTCGAACACCTTTATCCAGGTAAACGGTGTGCCTCAGGCTTCCATCCTTAGCATCGTCCTCTTTGCTATCGCCACTAACCCTGTAATGCACTGTCTCCCATTGGGCACCTCCGGCTACCTTTTTGTTGACGATTTTGCTATCTATTGCAGTTCTCCACGGGCCTGTCTCGTTCAGCTACGTCTTCAGCGATGCCGTGATCGTCTTTACTCATGGAACATCGACAATGCCTTTCGTTTTTACACTGACAAAACCGTTTGTACGAATTTCTGGCGTCGCAGTTGGTTTCTCCCACCATGTTTACATCTTTGGCCTGTTGCTCTTCCGTTGGTTGAAACTACGAAATTCCTGGGGCTCATGCTCGATAGGAAACTCTCTTTGTCCTCCCTTATGTCGTACATGGCAGCCCACTGCACGCGGTCTCTCAGTATTCTACATGGCCTCAATGGTAGCTCCTCGTTTTGTATCGGCCCCTTACCCATTCGATACTAGACTATGGGTGCTTTGTTTATGCTTATGCACGTCCGTCCTTCTTACGCAGTCTCAACACTGTCCACCATCGTGGCATCCGTTTGGCCATTGGGGCCTTTCACACTAGCCCAGATGAGAGTCTGTATGCCGAAGCTACTGGAATACCACTGTCCTATCGCCGTAACCTACTCAGCAGGTTTGCATGCCGTTTGTCTGCCATGTGTGGCCACGCTCCTATGCCTCCTCCTTCGATGACTCCTTAGAACGCCAGTATGGGGCGCATCTCTCTTCTCTGTTACATCCTGGAGTCCGCTTTCGGCTCTTGATCCGGCAGCTTAATTTCACGTTACTTGCATCTTTCCTGGTGGGTGTTAACACTTCACCACCTTGGCTTCGTGCAGCGGCCCGTGTTCACATTGGCCTTCATTCGCTTCCTAAGGACACTGCTCTACCACCTTCTCTTTCACGACCTTCGCATGGAACTTCGCGATAGTACCTTTGTATACAGTGAAGCCTCTCGGATTGACAGTAGTATCAGGTGTGCCTTGGTCATTGGCACCGACGTTTTTCGGTGTCGTATTCCGGCACACTGCTCAGTATTTACAGCAGAGCTCGTTGTCCTGTATCAGGCCACAGAGTACATCCGGCGACACAGACTTTTCAATTGTGTCATCTGCTCAGCCTCTCTCAGCGCCCTTCAGAGTCTCTGTGCGTTGTACACCGTCCATCCCTTAGTGCAAGGGGTCCAGGAAAACCGTCATTTGCTTACTCTTGATGGAGCCACTGTGGGGGTTCCTCGTCATGTCGGTCTGCGAGGAAACGAGGCTGCTGACGCTGTTGCCAATGCTGCAGTCCTCGTACCCCAACCCACTAGTTCCTACACTCCCGCCGATGGTCTCTGTGTTGCCGTCTGTCAAGAGGTGATGTCACTTTGGCATCGCCATTGGTCCTCCCTTCATGGGAATAACCTCCATATTATTAAGCCTCTCCCAGGGGCCTGGACGACCTCCTTTCGGCCCTCCCGTCGGCAGGCGGTCATTTTAAATAAGTTGCCTATTGGGCACTGCCTGTTTAGCCATCGCCATTTCTTAAATGGTGCTCCATCATCACTTAGTGCACAATGCTCCCAAGTTTAAACCGTCGCCGGCCGAAGTGGCCGTGTGGTTCTAGGCACTGCAGTCTGGAACCGTGAGACCGCTACGGTCGCAGGTTCGAATCCTGCCTCGGGCATGGATGTGTGTGATGACCTTAGGTTAGTTAGGTTTAATTAGTTCTACGTCCTAGGGGACTGATGACCTGAGAAGTTGAGTCCCATAGTGCTCAGAGCCATTTGAACCATTTTTTTAACCGTCCGCCATTTCCTAACGGAATGCCCATTTTTTAACCGTTTACGTTTCCGCTTGTGTCTACCGTCTGAGCTATCGGCCGTTTTAGCGAAAGACGCGCTGGATGTCAACCGCGTTTAATTTCTTACCCTTCTTAGCAATATGGCGAAGGTTTCAGTTCTAGAGCTCCGCTTCTCTATCGTGTATTTTATAGACCTTTCTCCATGTTCCTGTTTTTAGCACTGTTCTCTTACGTCGATTGGGATTGACGTGTAGTCGTTTTTAAACTCATCTCCGTCTTCGTGTTCTATAGTTTTGACTTGGGCGCGTATGATCCAGTTGTTTTTGCACCCTCAAACAAAACAAAATAATTATCAGTGAAGTATGTTGTGTTGGTGAGAACGTTACTGGATTAGTAAATGTGGCATCTTGTTGCTGTCAGTAATTGACAGCACATCGTATAGCTGTGTGAACGTGTTGTAATCACTTGGTGGTGAATTAATGAATGACGAGAAAGTTGCTGCACTTCTCTCGCCGTTATTTGTGTTACTGGCAGATTGGATAAATCTCTTCTTTCAGCAACTGATGGGGCTTGTAGAATGTACTGCACTGACAAGGAACCCTGTGAGTGCCAAGTCACAAATTCAATCTCTAGTAAGATCCATTTAAAATTGTTTTGTTAACAATTATGACAGGGAAAATATTAACTGCTAATGACTTACTCTGTGGATCAGGAGGGCGACAGAAAATGAGTGTCCTGGTGGTACAGACATTAACCTTCCATGGAATGTGCGAATTACACTTCACAAAATGGACATCGTCGGCATTCAAGAAATGTTCAAAACAAAACATCAACTTGCACCGTGAACATCGAATGAAGAATGGCGCGTCATAGTGATTACAAAGCATTGGATCATCAAGATCGAAGGCGAACTCCTTGGGAGGTACAAACGATGCAGGGCGTACAGATAGATCACCATTCTTAAGGAATGTATGCAGAATAATATTGGCGTAACGGGAGAAATCTGGTTTTGCAGGACAGAATGGATTAGGTTGTGGAAAGGGGCCAAAGTCAATTAGTGTCAGTTATACAAGAACACGTACAACTTTATTCCTCAAATCAGTGTACAGGTTTCTCTTTAAAACAACAAAGATCAATTTACGGCTGAGGGCCCAAGTAACTTCTCCAGAATAAGTTTAAATGATTGCTTTTAAAACACCAGGATTTAGAGTAACGGCTGAAGGCCTTACTTAAGTAAAATTACAGTATTCTCTCGGCTAAACGCCGACATAATATTTCAGATCAGCTAAGGAAATTCTTTAAGAGCCAAGCATTTACAAATTTCGGCTAAAGGCCATATTATGGAAACTTCAAGTTAATTCTTAGGCTGAAAGCCCAATTTAAAAAAAAATTCTTTACATAATAAAAGAGAGACTATAAAGATAAGCTTTTACACAGTACAACAGAAAAACATCTTAAGAAAAATATCTTGTCAGCTGAAGGCCCAAACAATTACTCAATAATAATTATAGACAAAATCAAGATAAACATTTAGAGAATACGGCTGAAGGCCGTTTCAAGAATTCAAGATAATTAAAAAGAACTTTACAGACAAGGACTTACATATTAAAGCCACAGATTCTGAAACAAACGCGGCTGAAGGCCTAAATGCAGAGCAACAAGAATTTTAAATGAAGCACGGCTGAAGGCCTAATCTTAAAGTTGTTATGAAGTTCGGCTGAAGGCCATATACTAAACATAAAACAGACAATATTAATGAACGGCTGAAGGCCTAGCACAGTACCTGCGACCAAATAAAGTCACAATTACAAATAACAAACAGTGGCGCTCAGAAGTGTTCCAAGGGTCGGCCTGGGGAGGAAACTCTAGCCACAGTTTAGGTGAGACAGGCAGCCAAGCGTAACACTAAATAATCGGGAGGCAGCACGACCTACGGACGGCTGACAAACCAACCAACAACCTAACCATTTCCCTCCGTCGCAACCGACCCACTGGCTACTCCAGTAGGCAGACAGCATTCATCTGCTCAGCGGAAATCACAGAAGCTACACACAGTTCCACGCAAACACTTGCGCCAAGAGCTCCGACAATCCTAAAACCAATCCCTGTGGAACAAAAGGAGAAATGACAAACACACAAACAGAGTTTCCATAAGCGGTCGGCGACCAAATACACGTCGTCCGATGAAACGACGACCGAACGACTAAACAAGGTCGTCCCCATTCAAGTCATGAGTGTCGGCAACGGTAGGCCGAGTCTTGGCTGTCCGGAACTCACTCCAGCTCCAGCCCGACTCAACTCGCTGTCCGTTCGGATCTCGGAGACCGACGACCCGGGTACACTGGCTCGGACCCAGACATGCAGAGGTAACTCTTGCCCATCGACGACGACATCTCTGCACGAGGAAGGAACCGACCCGCGTCCGGCAGGATGACCAACTGACGTGGTCCAGAAACGGTGAAAAGACCAAATACACGTCGCCCAGTGAGACGACCAACCGAACGACCAACCAACGGTCGACCCCTGTTCAAGTCCCCTGTTGTCGGATAGTACGTGTGTACCACCAGGGGTTGGCGAGCACAGGCTGTCCGCGCCTCACTGACACTCCATCCCCGACTGCTGCTCCGTGCCCGACTAACTTCCAGACACACCACGACCCGGAAATACTATCGGTCACTCCAGCGATAGTACGACAGAGCACTTACCGATAAGCGCTGCTGCTCAAAAAAAGTGTGTGAAATCTTATGGGACGTAACTGCTAAAGTCATCAGTCCCTAAGCTTACACACTACTTAACCTAAATTACCCTAAGGGCAAACACACACACAGCCATGCCCGAGGGAGGACTCGAAACTCCGCCGGGACCAGCCGCACAGGCCATGACTGCAGCGCCTCAGACCGCTCGGTTAATCCCGCGCGACGCGCTGCTGCTGCCACTCACAGGCAGGTAAGGCAGGAAGTTAGCGACGCCAGTAAATGGAACAAGAAATGGAGGCGGCAGTATGGTAGGAGAAGACGACAAACAATAAACGGAATGAACACGAGCCGCGCACGGCTCAATGGGGTGATGAGAACTGATGGAAAGTGATAGCATGCAACCGAATGTGAAACAGTCTGTCGTGGAGCTTATCGTGAAACTGGCTATCCTTTAAGGCATAGCTCCAGATAGCGCTATAATGTGTTTCATGGGCATAAGAGAAAACCAAACATCCAGTGCTGAAGTTGCCGAGTGGTTCCAGGTGGCATGGGTTGCACTTTTCAGGAAGGATAGTGTGCTCTGAAGGAGTAAGATTTCTATACTCATGCCAGAAATCAAGCAAAGGCAAGTTATTTTGGCTCAAATGGTTCAAATGGCTCTGAGCACTATGCGACTTAACTTCTGAGGTCATCAGTCGCCTAGAACTTAGAACTAATTAAACCTAACTAACCTAAGAACATCACACACATCCATGCCCGAGGCAGGATTCGAACCTGCGACCGTAGCGGTCGCTCGGCTCCAGACTGTAGCGGCCAGAACCGCACGGCCACTCCGGCCGGCAAGTTATTTTGACCACCTATTGGCCAAAACCAGTACCCAAACCGTAATTGTAATTCTATAATGCCCATTTTCTCACCCACGTTTACAGTGATGTAAATATTCCCTTGTGCCCTTGGAATAACACTCACACGATAAAGAATCGTAGGGGTCAGAGCACCACCAACTTCTTACAGCACAGTAAATAACTTTCCAGCAATTTACCATCCAGATTAACAGTCGACATAGTTGTGTACGAATGCATTAAAGGTGTTGATGTTAGTTGATCTTGGTACAACTCTCTTGGTACCTCTAATTTCCAGGGTTCCTTTCAGATGCATTTTCTCTTAAAATCACTATTGCTCGGAATTGAAAACAAATTCCTTGCTGCCGGCCGCTTGTGGCCGAGCGGTTCTGGCGCTATAGTCTGGAACCGCACGATCGTTACGGTCGCAGGTTCAAATCCTGCCTCGGGCATGGATGTGTGTGTTGTCCTTAGGTTAGTTAGGTTTAAGTAGTTCTAAGTTCTAGAGGACTTATGACCTCAGCAGTTGGGTCCCATAGTGCTCAGAGCCAAATTCCTTGCTGAACGATGGGGTAAGTGTATTTACATTATCCACAAATTTTCGAGCAGATTTCGTATAAAATGTGCTGAAAATGACGGCCATCAAACTTCGGCGAATAAGATTCCGACGTACCCTGACAAATATCCCTAGTGTGTTTCGAATCACACCACGGGCAGCTATAGTTCTCATCTCCGATCCACTGCGGCTTCATATACAAGTGACTTTAGATATCCTCATAGGAAATAATAAAAGGGATTCAGGTCAGGTGACGTCGCAAGCCATGGAATAGGAGCTCTCCTTCCAGTCCAGTGGCCGGGAAATACTCTACCGGTACTGCTCCATCGTATTCTACTGAACATCTCTGAATAGCAGTGTTTAATGAATGGATCTGTCGTCGATTCATAGTACTTTCAGCCAAGGGACAATGTAAATACTATACGACAAAGTAACCTTCTGGTCAAGTAAAGTAAAAAGAACCTGCATCATGACTTCCTGGTAATCTGGCTCGTGCTCAAGTGGTTCAAATGGCTCTGAGCACTATGGGACTTAATATCTGAGGTCATCAGTCTCCTAGAACTTAGAACTACCTAAACATAACTAACCTAAGGACATCACACACATCCATGCCCGAGGCAGGATTCGAACTTGCGACCGTAGCGGTTGCCCGGTTCCAGACTGAAGCACCTAGAACCGCTCGGCCACATTGCTGGCTGGCTCGTGCTCCTTGTTTTCTTGAAGGAAATGAAGAATGAACAAATAAATAAACAGCACAGTACATGTAAACTTATACGCATGTTAGTTGTAAATAAGCTGGGAAACAGTAACGTTGGACAAATCGGTAGACAAGTTTCCTTCCACATCTCCTTAAGCTGTCTTCTCCGAACCCAGGTTCCCTACCTCAAATTGTTCAGTGGAGCATTCTCTATGTCCTGTTACATTTTTGCACGCTCTTACGGAAACACCCAAGCCTTCTTCTATGTTTATCCCCGATGTGTTCGCACTGAGTGGATCCCATTAATGTTCTTACGTCAACTCTAGCTTTTTGTTCATGCTCTCTGTGAACCTAACGCCCACAGACTTGCCGTAAATTCTGTCATGTGTTAATCCAACCGCGCAGTATTCTTTGCTCGCTAGGTGCTTGGGCTGCAGAATGTTCCATTTGTCCGTTTAAGATTCTGTATAATTACTGTGGTCTTCAGTCCGAAGTCTGGTTTGATGCAGCTCACCACACTAAGTTATCCCATAAAAGACTCTTCATACGGTGCTTAACTACTGCAAACGTCATCCATTTGAACCTGCTTACAGTGGTGAAGTCTTAGTCTTACTCTGCATTCACATTTTCCGCCTCAAACTTTCAAAACAAATCTGGCAATTCCTTGATCCCTCAATTTGTGCCCTCTCAACCCATACCTTCATTTCTCCCCAATTCGATTCCTCATTTAGTTATCCTATCTACCCATCTTATCATTAACATTCTCCGGCCATCCTGATTTAGGTTTTCCGTGATTTCCCTAAATCGCTCCAGGCAAATGCCGGGATGGTTCATTTCAAAGGGCACGGCCGACTTCCTTCCCCGTCCTTCCCTAATCCGATGAGACCGATGACCTTGCTGTCTGGTCTCCTTCCCCGAAACAACCAACCAACCATTAACATTCTCTTGTAGCACCACATTTCAGAAGCTTCTATTCTCAACGGTTTATGAAAAATATTTTCAAATGTGTGTGAAATCTTATGGGACATAACTGATAAGGACATCAGTCCCTAAGCTTACACACTACTTAACCTAAATAATCCTAAGGACAAACACACACAGCCATGCGCGAGGGAGGACTCGACCTCCGCCGGGACCAGCCGCACAGTCCATAACTGCAGCGCCCTAGACCGCTCAGCTAATCCCGTGCGGCAACTGTTTATCGTCCAAATACATTCAGAAAAGACTCCCTAAAACTTATATTTATGTTTGATGTTAACGAAGTTTTCTTTCTCAGCCTCCCTTTCCTTGCTACTGCCAGTCTGCGTTTTACATCCTCCCTACACCAGTCATCATCAGTCATTTCGCTGCCCAAGTAGCAAAACTCATTGTGCATAGCCAAACGGGGCACACGTTGCACCTGCTGTATCATCAGGGACCACTGGGAACCGTCTTCTGGCAGCACGATTAAGATCACTTGTGCCTCTTGCCACGTTACCACTGACACCATGTCATCACCAAAGATGGATACCCTCTAGTGTCGTGAATGAGTTGTTTTGAAAGTGGAATGGCGTTGTGGTGTCTTCAGTGCTGAGAGTAGGTTACGTCTGTATGCCACTAATGGACGTACACGTGTATGGCGTCAACCCAGTGAGCTGGCTGTTTCAGAGTGCATTGTCCCACGACATACGGGTCTCGTCCCGTATTTCGTTATGTAGGGAGCCATCAGTTATAACTTGCGGTCACATTTGGCGTTTTTACAGAGTAAAGCTACCAGTACCCGCTACATTGCACGGGCTGCTATCCCGTGCTGCTGCCATTTCTTCGGCTGGAAGGTGATGCAATTTTCCTGTAGGGCCATTCACATCCACATTCGCCTGCTATGATGCAACATGTGGTGTACAACAACCGCCCCCGCTAGCCAGATCACTGGTTATCTCACCTATTGAACAAGTATTCGACATGTCGAAATGGGAAGTTACACGTTCTCCAAGGCCTGCCAGAACCATTGTCGCCTCGAACCCTCTCTACTGTGACACGTGTGTTTCATTTGGTTTCAATTTGTCATCATATAGTCCTACAATGGTGAACTACGCCGCGCCTCACATCTGAATAAAATGACCTTGTCCTTGAGGGCACTGAAGTTTTTCTTGTAGTGTACGTCCTCCTGAGTTAATATAACAACTACTCTTTAATTATTGTAACCACATGAACTTTATTATTATTTTTATTTTTGCTGAGGAAATTTAAAGTTTACTATCCTATTACACTACTGGCCATTACAATTGCTACACCAAGAAGAAACACAGATGACAAACGGGTATTCATTGGACAAATATATTATATTAGAACTGACATGTGATTACGTTTCCACGCAACTTGGGTGCACAGATCCTGAGAAATCAGTACCCAGAACAACTACCTCTGGCCGTAATAACGGCCTTGATACGCGTGGGCATTGAGTCAAACAGGGCTTGGATGGCGTGTATAGGTACAGCTGCCCCTGCAGCTGCTACACGATACCACAGTTCATCAGGAGTAGTGACTGTCGTATTGTGACGAGCCAGTTGCACGGCCACCATAGGCCACACGTTATCAAATGGTGAGAGATCTGGAGAATGTGCTGGCCAGGGCAGCGGTCGAACATTTTCTGTATCCAGAAAGGCCCGTACAGGACCTGCAACATGCGGTCGTGCGTTTCCTGCTGAAACGTAGGGTTTCGCAGGGATCGAATGAAGGGTAGAGCCACAGGTCGTAACACATCTGAAATGTAACGTCCACTGTTCAAAGTGCCGTCAATGCGAACAAGAGGTGACCGAGACGTGTAACCAATGGCACCCCATACCATCACGCCGGGTGATACGCCAGTATGGCGATGACGAATACATGCTTCCAATGTGCGTTCACCGCGATGTCGCCAAACACGGATGCGACCATCATGATGCTGTAAACAGAGCCTGGATTCATCCGAAAAAATGACGTTTTGCCATTCGTGCACCCAGGTTGGTCGTTGAGTACACCATCGCAGGCACTCCTGTCTGTGATGCAGCGTTAAGGGTAACCGCAGACATGGTCTGATCTGAAAGCCCATGCTGGTCCAAACGTCGTCGAACTGTTCGTGCAGGTGGTTGTTGTTTTGCAAACGTCCCCATCTGTTGGCTCAGGGATCGAGACGTGGCTGCATGATCCGTTACAGCCATGCGGGTAAGATGCCTGTCATCTCGACTGCTTGTGATACGAGGCCGTTGGGATCCAGCACGGTGTTCCGTATTACCCACCTGAACCCACCGATTCCATATTCTGATTGGATCTCGACCAACGCGAGCAGCAATGTCGCGATAAGATAAACCGCAATCGCGATAGGCTAAAAACCAACCTTTATCAAAGTCGGACACGTGATGATACGCATTTCTCCTCCTTACAAGAGGCAGCACAACAATGTTTCACCAGGAACGCCGGTCAACTGTTGTTGGTGTATGAGAAATCGGTTGGAAACTTTCCTCATGTCAGCACGTTGTAGGTGTCGCCACCGACGCCAACCTCGTGTGAATGCTCTGAAAAGCTAATCATTTGCATGTCAGTGCATTTCTTCCTGTCGGTTAAATTTCGCGTCTGTAGCACGTCATCTTCTTGGTGTAGCAATTTTAATGGCCAGTAGTGTATTATTTTTTATTTTTATTGTGGAAATTTCAGGTTTTCTATCCTTGGTCGCTATTAAAAACCAAGGTTTGACAGTGATTAATCAGTTTTTTGACAAGAGTAATACCAGTCAGAGTTGTTGGACTCAGTTATTGTTGTGGCATCATAAAATTATTGAACGCATATAGCATTACCAGATAAATGCGAACTAGAATAGTTGGACTAAATTATTGTAAGGGTATCATAAAATTATTCAACGCAAATAGCATTATGGATGTGAAATTTGAATTTTTTCCCGACATATGAAATCTTCCAAAAATCTATAGTAGTGCAGCCAGGGGAAGTCGTCGAAAGATGTTGACTTCGACGGATGAACACCGCGTCGTTTTTAAGGCACAAATTCAACGAAAGGACGTTGTACAGGGTCCAAGAACCATCCCTGGTATATGCACGAACACAACACACACTTCATAAAAAAAAACAAAGATGTCCAGCATCAGATGTTATCTACAGCAAATTTTAGTTACTATAGGCTGAGCAAGCAACATTCTGTTCCCCTGTTGTTTGAAATTTGGGAAAATCGCTCGAGTCTATTGACAGGATCAAAATCAGTCTCAGCTGCTTCCTTAATAACGCTATCCGACTGTTCGAGTCGACTATTGAGTCGTACTGAAAGCCAAAAGTAACACAAGCCAAAAGGCTTGAGCAGCTGAGGTAGTGATGCGCCTCTGATCATCTTGACGTCGATGGGACGACGATTACATCTACATCTACAGCCATACTCCGCAAGCCACCTGACGGTGTGTGGGGGAGGGTACCATGAGGGTACCTCTATCGGTTCTCCCTTCTATTCCAGTTTCGTATTGTTCGTGGAAATATAGATTGCCGGTACGCCTCTGTGTGGGCTCTAATCTCTCTGAATTTATCCTCACGGTCTCTTCGCGAGATATACGTAGGAGGGAGCAATATACTGCTTGACTCCTCGTTGAAGGTATGTTCTCGAAATTTCAACTAAAGCCCGTTCAAAAAATGGTTCAAATGGCTCTGAGCACTATGGGACTTAACATCTGCGGTCATCAGACCCCTAGAACTTACAACTACTTTAACCTAACTAACCTAACGACATCAGACACGTCCATGTCCGAGGCAGGATTCGAACCTGCGACCAGAGCAGCAACGCGGTTTCGGACTGAAGCGCCTAGAACCACTCGTCCACACCGGCCGGTAAAAACAAAAGCCCGTACTGAGCTACTGAGCGACTCTCTTGCAGAGTTTTCCACTGGAGTTTATCTATCATCTGCGTAACACTTTCGCGATTACTAAATGATGTGTTGGCAAATGTGCCAACACCTTGTAGATAGAGGAGGCCGAAATACACGCTATCTAACGCAGACGGGCGTGAATTCTGGAACAGGATAAGTAGTGAATGGTAGCAAGAAAAGTACGTTGCTTTGGGAATACTTAACTTTTATATAGTCCTTTGGTTTACAACGTTCTTGATGAGACATTTCATACGATAACTATCAAACTATGTAAGGCTAATGGCGCCTTTCTAGGTCGTAGCCATGGACTTAGCTGAAGGCTATTCTGTCTCTCGGCAATGGAGAGAAAGGCTTCGTCAGTGTAGTCGCTAGCAAAGTCGTCGTACAACTGGGGCGAGTGCTATCCCGTATCTCGAGACCTGCCTTGTGGTGGCGCTCAGTCTGCGATCACACAGTGGCGACACGCGGGTCCGACATGTACTAAATGGACCGCGGCCGATTTAAGTTACCACCTAACAAGTGTGGTGTCTGGCGGTGACACCACATTCCTCCCCCGCAAATCGGCGAACGGTCGTGTGATAAGTCTTCCGCCCGCCGTGGGGAGGACCCCATGTTGACCTATGCGATGAGGTGGGGAGCCTAACAACAGGCGAGGCTGTGCCACCCGCACCCGGCCATTCGGTCCGAGGGGAGCTAGGAAACGCCTGAAAACCTAGTCCAGGGTGCACGTCAACATGCGGTGTATGCGCCCGTAATGAGACAGGAGGGGCCGAAGGGTCGACCTCCATTGCGTCGGGGTATCCGACGCGCGATGACGTCACGTGGTCCGGAGCGGACAAGAGTTCCATGGCGGAGGACAGCTGGTCACGGGAAGCGATCGGCGGCGCGTGACCCAGGGAGGCGCTTGGCGGCTGCAGCGAAGCGTCGAATGCGGGCGGCGCCGGCGGGAGAACAGGCGGCGGCGGCGGCGGCGCCGGCTGCGGCGGCGCGTCGCCATGGGGCAAAATGGAAGGCATCGTCGGTAACACCTGGGTATGAGGCGAGCCAGTAGATGGGTCCCCAGGGCGCTGACGGGACGGCACCGTCGCTGAAAGCAGACGGGGAGCGGCAGAACCCGTGCGACGACAGAGGCGCAGCTGATTGAGATGCCGACGCACCTCACCAGAGGCCCCCAAAACCAAATACATCGCGCGGCCGAGGCAGCGAAGAATGCGCCCTGCGAGCCAACGCCGTGAACCGCGAAAGTTGCGATAGAATACAACGTCGCCTGAAGCAAAAGCAGAAGTCTGCCGCTGCACAGGAACCTGATGCGGCGGATGCAGCAAAGACATCAAGGTTCGATGAGGACGACCGTGGATCAACTCAGCCGGCGAGCGACCATCTCGGGGCTGAGAGCGATACGAAGACAAAAAGAGCAACAACGTGTCCTCCCGAGAATGCGACTATTTCAACTTCAACATCTCTGACTTGAAAGTCCGTACCAATCGTTCAGCGGCACCGTTTGACTGAGGCGAAAACGGCGCGGATGTCAGATGTTGAATACCATTGGCCTGGCAGAATGACTGAAATTCTGCGGACATGAATTGTGGGTCATTGTCGGAAACAATAGTCTGCGGAAGACCTTCAATGCAAAAGATAGCAGACAACGCTTGGATGGTGGCAGTTGACGTCGTGGAAGACATCTGGACATCAAAAGGAAAATTACTGAAGGCATCTACCAGAACCAACCATCGAGCATTCCAGAATGGACCAGCAAAATCTATGTGCAAGCGTTGCCAAGGGGAAGTGGCTTTTGGCCATGCAAAGACTTTCCGCAGCGGTGCGGATTGTTGTTCGGCACACGCCATGCAAGAAGAACACATATTCGTAATCGCAGCACCGATGCCGAACCAAGTACAGTGCTGACGAGCACGTTGTTTCGTTCGCACTATACCCCAATGTCCTTGGTGGAGAAGCTGTAAGACAGAGGACTGTAACGAAAGTGGGACGACGACTCTGGACTGATCATTATCAGAACGCAACAACAAAACACCACGTCGAAAAAAAAGTCTCTCCTTGTGAGCAAAGAATCGGCGAACCAACGGATCCTCGATCCGAGACTTTGACAAAGGCCATTGCGTAGCAACAAAACGCAAAACGGTAGCAAGGACCGGGTCAGCAGCTGTGGCTGTAGCTACACGACGAAAATCAATCGGAAACGATTCGACCACTTCATCGGATTCCGAATCAATGAACATGCAAGCAAGTTCGGAAGAATCGAATGCTTTATCCTTAGCAACAGGCAAACGGGACAACGCATCGGCGTTTCCGTGCTTAGCAGTGGGCCGATACAAGGTATCGTAGCGGTACTGCGAGAGGAAAATAGACCAGCGAATGAATTTCTGCGCTGTACGCGGAGGTACAGGCTTGTTCGGATGAAAAAGCGACGTCAAAGGTTTGTGGTCTGTGATGATGGTAAATTGACGACCATACAAGAAATCATGGAACTTAGTAACACCAAACACGAGAGCCAAAGCTTCTCTCTCTATCTGTGAATAATTTCTTTGCGCAGACGAGAGCAATTTGGACGCAAAGGCAATAGGGCGATCATACGAGCCAACTTTGCGCGCAAGCACAGCACCGATCCCGAAATCCGATGCATCTACCATCAACAAAAGGGGTTTCTGGGGATCGAATGGCGTAAGGCAAGTATTAGAAAGCAACGCGGATTTCAACTGGCGAAAGGCGCGTTCGCATTCCGTCGTCCAGACGAACGGAACACCCTTACGGCGTAAGCGATGAAGCGGAGCTGAAATGGAAGAGGCATTGCGCACATTCACTCACACCTTGTGATTCTAAATCGTTTAATGTTCCGGCGACCTCATCACGCAATGCGTGGGGAACATTGCGCGCTCTGAAAAATTTCGGTTGCGCGTTGACTTTCAGTTCCAAATGTGCTTCATAATTCTTAGCGCAACCAAGGCCCGGTGCAAAATTGTCTGCAAATTCTTCACACAGACGAGAAACACTGTCTGAAGGCACAGTCTGATTCACTGATAGGACCTGATTTACAATAGACAAGTTAAACAACTGAAATAAATCTAAACCAAACAAGTTCACTGCAGTAGAAGAACGAAGAACGTAAAATGACACAAGTTTTGTTTGTCCCTTGTATGTTGCAAGAAGAGTGCACTGTCCTAACACAGGGATCTGCTGTCCTGAATAACTTTTCAACTGAACATTTGCGGCACGCAACGGAGGTTTGCCCAGTTGTTTGTATGTGTCGTGATTGAGCAATGAAACTGCAGCTCCGGTATCGAGCTTGCCATTAAAGTCCAAATCTACAAGAAGTTTATTGTCCTGCTGACGACAAGAGCGACTGTCTCGTGCAATTTGAACTGATACAGGCACAGCATCACTTGCTAATTGACGCGATTTCCGGCGACGTCGACGCACACTTTTTGTGGGATGAACACTGTCACAGGTAGAGACAGTGGCACTGGACGAAGTGGAATTAACTACATGAATGTCCATGGGGGAAGGTCCACGAGCCTGAGTGTCCTCGGTTCGATTCCGGCGCGAAGCAAAAGGCCTGGAATGGTTGTGATTGTCTGATCTGAGCTTTTTCTGGCAAACACTTTGAACATGTCCTTTCTTATTACAGAAAAAGCAAATAGCTTGGCGTGACGGGCAATTTTCACGCGAATGTCTAGTAGCACACCGCGGGCATGATTTCACTGCATTTGTATGCTGGCGCGGCATACCTGGTTTAGAGCGTGACGGCAGCTGTGCGGACGTGTGCGAGGGCAGTTTACTGGGCCGCGCAGAGCGCCCGGCGGACCGGTTAATGTTACACACTGCTGGCGAAGTTTCAAATGATTCCTGAGCAAAGTCAAGCGTGTCTTGTCTATCCAATATGTCTATCACTTGTTGAAGGGAGGGATTAACTAGTTTCAATATCTATTCCCGTATGCGAACATCAGAAACGTTCTGTGCAATTGCATCACGCACCATAGTATCTGAATAAGTAAGGCCACAGTCACATTCAAACGCACAATCCCTAGTAAGGCCTTGCAAAGTTGCAACCCACTCCCGATTAGTTTGACCGGCCATACGTTTTGTATGAAAAAACGTATACCTTTTTGCAACTACATCGACTGTTTCTTTGAAATAGGCGTCCAATGCCGACAAAATTTCATCGTAGGACAGAGTTGCTACGTCGCGTCGGGGAAACAATTTCATTATCACATGGTAACTTTGCACGCCGACACAAGACAATAAGTGAGGCTGCCGCTCATTACCTAGAATTCTGTAGGCGGCGAGATGAAATTCAAACTGGCGTGACCACTCAGTCCAGGTCTCTTGCTGTGCATCAAAATTGCGAAACGGCGGTGCAACTGCATGTTGTGGCTGCGGTAGCGGTGAAGCGGCGGCTGCCACATCGTGTTGCAGTGCACGTTGACCCTGGACGAGCTGTCGAAGGGCATCGAATAACGCCTGCGTCTGCTGATTCTGCAAGCGATGAAATTCGGACAGTACATCTGGCGAAGCCATGACACAAGTAAATGTAAGCAATTAGAAAGAACACGTTTTTCTCGTCGCCAATGATGTGTTGGCAAATGTGCCAACACCTTGTATATAGAGGAGGCCGAAATGCACGCTATCTAACGCAGACGGGCGTGAATTCTGGAACAGGATAAGTAGTGAATGGTAGCAAGAAAAGTACGTTGCTTTGGGAATACTTAACTTTTATATAGTCCTTTGGTTTACAACGTTCTTGATGAGACATTTCATACGATAACTATCAAACTATGTAAGGCTAATGGCGCCTTGCTAAGTCGTAGCCATGGACTTAGCTGAAGGCTATTCTAACTGTCTCTCGGCAAATGAGAGAAAGGCTTCGTCAGTGTAGTCGCTAGCAAAGTCGTCGTACAACTGGGGCGAGTGCTCGTCCGTATCTCGAGACCTGCCTTGTGGTGGCGCTCGGTCTGCGATCACACAGTGGCGACACGCGGGTCCGACATGTACTAAATGGACCACGGCCGATTTAAGCTACCACCTAGCAAGTGTGGTGTCTGGCGGTGACACCACACTAAATGATCCCGTAACGAAGCGCGCTGCTCTCCGTTAGATCTTCTCTATCTCTTCTATCAACCCTCTCTTCACTCACTTTCTAGAACTCTGCTGCAAGTTGCTGGAGGGTTCCATCAAAACACGAGCACACAGTTATTGGAAGCTAAAGAAAAGTGTTCATATTACACTACAGACGTGGTACTGACGGAGGTATTCCTACGACTGATTAACAACAAAACAACTGCAGGAAATCATTCTCATACCAGAGAATAGCTATTATTGTAAGTGTCGTGCTTGTATGTCACTAGTTTTTGACCTATTTAGAGTTTACTCATTGTACAAAGCGATCACCTTTGCCTCGCGAACATTCAACAAAATAGTACAACGCTTATCATACGCGCATGTAGTCCAAGAAGTGAGCAAAACATAGATCGAAACTGACGAAGAGAAATAAAGGTACGATTGAATATTGGACTTAAAAGTGGAATCATAACTCCGCTGAGACGCCTTGAATTGTACTATTTTTTCCGGGCACTGCCTCTCAGTGTCTGGTGTTTGTAAACCGGAAACTTTAGATCGTAAAGACATACTAAGGTTGACTATTTCTAGCGACTTTCTTAAATACCAGTTTGTGCCGTGATGGGAAAGGCACCGCTGAATTCAGTTTGAATATTCCGCGGGTACTGTCGAGCAAGAGCACTGAGAGATACAGAGACCGCTGTTGTCATCGCCCTGGTCCCGGTTGACGTATGCGCGCCGACCGTACGGAGCTGACACGACTTCGACGGGAGTTCTGCAGAACACAAACCAGCAGCCCGGCGAGCTGAAACCGGGAATGATTGCGTCGGTACGGGGGCACTGACTGATTTCTTACAGTGGACTTCGATCTGACACATCAACGTTGCAGCGATAGAATGTTTTTGCTATTCTCCCGGCGCAATTCCATGTATTTCGTTGCGTTGTTGTTCGGATTAATCTGACTGCATTTTCGCTCTCACCACAGACTACAGCTAAAGTGCAGTGGTTCCTTGTTTTAATATCCTGTTGATGGAATCTTTTTCACGTCCTTACGCATCATTACTATAACGTTATTTCCGTACGTGATATTCAGCGAATGGCCATACTTTAAAACGAAAGGCAGGTCCTCATCATTAAGCCAATATTGTTAATCCAAAGTTTGTATTTGAAATTTTGCTAAATGAATTTTTATTTTTAAATACTTTTTGTAGCACAGTTTATTCCGCTTGCAAAGAACTGGACGTTCTCAGGGTTACGTATTTGATTGTTTTAAATGTGAAATTCTCAATTTAGAGCAAATCAGGCCAGCCGGCATAATTAAAATAGTTATCTTGTGTTGTAAAATATATTGCACACAGTGCGCCTAGTTCTCTTATTTCTCCCTCTGCCCTGTATTGCAATCATCCTTTCCTTTAAACGGTATTCTTTAGCAACTTGGTTGTCGTACAAAGGCAAATAATGTTGTTGTTTAAAGGCTCAGCTCCATTTTGTAATCGTAATATATTTGGTAGGAATGTCTTCAACTGATCTTTCAAATACATGATGGCGGGTGACAAGACTACCTTAAACGTAACAACGATTCATAGATGGAAACCATAACACTCTTTGAGCGCAAGTTTATTTCATTCAGTTCAAAAATAAACATTATGTGGTGGTGCCATCCATAACTATAAAACTTTATTCGCTTCTTTTACTAAGTTTAAGAAGACGAATCAGTATGATGATGAGCGTACAGATGGAAACCGGTTACTGAACTGAATGAAGTAAATTTGCGATCAAAGAATGTTTTGACGTTTTGGCTTCCACGTATTCTCATTCTAATAAACTACCTCATAAAAACCAACCAGGTACCAATTCAGTATGCAAGACTGACCACTAGATGTCAGGAGAAGCACACCCGCAAATATAAACAGAGGCGGTGCTTATTGTGCTGACGGAACAGAAGCAGTACCAGCAAATGGGTCTTTTAGCGGAGCACAGACACTTAGAACCTGGATGGCACCTGAGTAACACATTCATAAACGACATTTAAACCATTCCAAAGCTGCCGAAGTCAGCTATTGATAATGTGAACATGAAATGGGAACAACCATAGCTAAACCAAGACCAGGTAGATCTTATGTGACCGACAGCCCGGGTCCATTCAGCTTTGCGGAGGATGGTTGTAACAAATCGCACGAAAAAAATCGGAAGGAATCTCTCGTGAGTTCCAGCGTGCTGCCAGCTGTTCAGTTAACACAATTATTGTGTGTAAGGAGTTAAAAACAATGATATGTAATTGTAAAACTGCCCATCGTAAGCTACACATTTTTGTAGTAAAACCTAAGCGACGCTTGAGGTGGTGTAATGAGTTACGTCATTAGTCAGTGAATTAGTGGAAACGAGTTACCTGGAGTGGTAAATCACGATATAACCTGTGGTAATCCGCTGGAAGAGTTTTGCCGAATACCTATACAACGTCACCTGCCAACAGTGAAGCAAGAAGGATTTGGTGTTGTGATTTGGGGATGTTTTTCGGGTGTAGAATGTGGTTAGTTTATTGCTCTTAAAAAAAACGCTAAATGCGGAAGAATATGAACACATTTTATACCACTGTACACTGCGTCTAGCAGAGGAACCGTTCGGAGACGATGACTGTCTGTATCACTATAACAATACATCTTGTCAGAAGCAGCACTGCCAGACAGTGGTCTGTAGGCAGTCTAGTTCCTGATATGGACGTACCTGGCCAGAGTTGTCACGTGCACCAAATGGAATAACATTGGCACCAGTCAGAACGCCAATAACATCACTAAATACTTTGGTTTCGTCTCTGAAAGAAAAGGCTGTCATTCCCCCATAGGCATCCGTGTGTCACAATGAAAGATTCTCCAACAGCAGCAGTCATAAAGAAGAATGATGGACACGCCAGTACTAATGTACACTAACAGGTACCCAGGCACTTTTGATCAAGGAGTGTATATACACTGACAGAAGAAAATCGGAACACGAATAAGGAGCTATAGAACATAAAAGAAAGATGATAGGCGTGTTTCTGCATATGAAAGATGATATTTATTCAAATTTCGCACTAGTCGCACAAGAGTGACGCTATTAGCGCCACAATGGGAACGCCCACACCGGCATGATGGTCAACTGAAAAGGTCTACTGCCATCTACATCTACATCTACATTTATACTCCGCAAGCCACCCAAAGGCGTGTGGCGGAGGGCAGTTTACGTGCCACTGTCATTACCTCCCTTTCCTGTTCCAGTCGCGTATGGTTCGCGGGAAGAACGACTGTCTGAAAGCCTCCGTGCGCGCTCTAATCTCTCTAATTTTACATTCGTGATCTCCTCGGGAGGTATAAGTAGGGGGAAGCAATATATTCGATACCTCATCCAGAAACGCACCCTGTCGAAACCTGGCGAGCAATCTACACCGCGATGCAGAGCGCCTCTCTTGCAGAGTCTGCCACTTGAGTTTATTAAACATCTCCGTAACGCTATCACGGTTACCAAATAACCCTGTGACGAAACGCGCCGCTCTTCTTTGGATCTTCTCTATCTCCTCCGTCAAACCGATCTGGTACGGATCCCACACTGCTGAGCAATACTCAAGTATAGGTCGAACGAGAGTTTTGTAAGCCACCTCCTTTGTTGATGGACTACATTTTCTAAGCACTCTCCCAATGAATCTCAACCTGGTACCCGCCTTACCAACAATTAATTTTATATGATCATTCCACTTTAAATCGTTCCGCACGCATACTCCCAGATATTTTACAGAAGTTCTTGTGTCCGATAGGTCATATATCGGTTTCACAGTGTAGGGTGATGTTGGCGATTTGTTTGTGCGTCAGCGGGCGAGATCGTCGGTTTCCCTGCTGTGGCCTGTTGGTCGGCTCTGATAGCAGCCGGTAATTTCCAGTCAACGCTGCTGATATGCAGGGGCTTACCGACGTTTGTCGCTTGTTGGTGTATCTCTGCATAAGGATTAGTTTTCATTAGAATGAGGTGTCGCAGGATGTGGGTACTGCGATGTTTGCGTACGTCTGGCTACGCACTCATCTGGAGATAGATTGGGTGGAAGTCGAACGAAGGGTAGGGGTTTGGAGGGCAGAGGAAAAAAAGTGCCAAGGCAAGACCCAAGGGAAAAAAACCGCTGCGATAGTTAGGCCGGGTGGTAAGAGCAGTAGCGGATGTCTTGCTGCCTGCAACAGGTGATGCAATGATAGGCTATGTTAGTACTGGGTAACATGCATGTCGATACCTTTGACGTTATGCGATTCTGTTGCTCGGTAGCTGCCGCTGGCTCTCGATCAGCGTCAGCAACCTGCAACAGTTAGGTTTATCACCGTTCTTGTGTCCGATAGATCATATATCGGTTTCACAGTGTAGGGTGATGTTGGCGATTTGTTTGCGCGTCAGCGGGCGAGATCGTCGGTTTCTCTGCTGTGGCCTGTTGGTCGGCTCTGATAGCACCTGGTAATTTCCAGTCAACGCTGCTGATATGTAGGGGTTTGTCGACGTTTGTCGCTTGCTGGTGTATGTTAGCTTGCCATAAGTGGTTATGTCCGAGCTAGTAGTGTTTTTGGCCGCTTGTGCTTCCACCTGTGGTGGTGATCGTAGTTTCCCAGAGTAAGTATGAAGGATTGTTCGAGTGCCTCGAGTTCCTGTATAGTCATGTGGCGTGTTTTTGAATACTTCCTTGAGGGTTTAAAGGCGGTATTCTCTGTGAAGATCCACAGTGCGTGAGTAGCTTGGAGCGTTGTTAATGATTCGTAGCACTTGGTTCTGTATGATTTGCAGGCGGCGCAGTCATGTAGGAGCTGCATATCCCCAGACGGGAGCTGCGTACGTAATCAGAGGTCTAATCAGTGTCATGTATATGGACCTCGACAACCTCCTATTCAGTGTGCTTTTCCTGTCGAGCATTGGGTAGAGCTGTTTGAGCCTCGCGTGCGCTCTGTTGGCAGCGTATTCGATGTGGTCTCCCCATGTAAGTTTCCGGTCCAGCCAGACACTAAAATGTCTGACTCTCTCGAAAACGTATTGTGTGTGTGTGTGTGTGTGTGTGTGTGTGTGTGTGTGTGTGCGCGCGCATGTGTGTGTGCATGTGTGTGTGTGTGAGTGTGTGTGTAGCGTTATCTGTTTACTGTGTTGATGTCTGCGCAGTAGTTTCGGTCTGCGTGTAAACAGAACTACTTCGCACTTGTTGACGTTTACTTTAACACGCCATCGTTCCAACCAAGGCTCCGCAGTTCTGAGTGCCGTCTGTATTCGTGAATTAATTTTCGACGGTTTCCAGTCTTGTGTAAGGATGGCTGTGTGATCCGCGTAGATGGATAGCGTCGTGTTTTGTGTTGCTGGGAAGTCGTTACTGTACAGGTTGAACAAGATGGGCCCTAGGATGCTTCCCTGGGATACTCCAGCTTGGATACCATGTTGTGTTGATTGTTTGCCCTGCAGGTCTGTGTTGAAACATCGTGAGATATGAGTGTACGAGACGTACGAGACCGTCTGTGAAACCAGCTTCGCTTATTTTGCGTATAAGGCCGTTGTGCCAGAAACGGTCGAAAGCTTTTTCGATATCCAGGAACACGGCCCCTGTGGCTTTGTTCGTGTTGTAGCCGTGTGTTATATGTTCGACTACGCGGAGGAGCTGTTTTGCTGTCGAGTGGTGATTCCTAAAGCCGAATTGCTCCGTTCTTAGTGTGTCATTGGCAATGCAGTGCCTAGTGATGCGTTTTAATATTACCTTCTCAACAATCTTGCTGAGAGAGCACAGCAGACTGATGGGCCGGTAATTTTGTGGGAGGGAGTGGTCTTTCCCTGGCTTCCTGAACATCAGGACTTTGGCCGCCTTCCAAAAGTCAGAGAAGTGTTGGTGTTTTAGGATAGCATTCGTTATGTGTGTAAGGTATTCTACGGCTCTATCTGTGAACTCCTGGAGTACACGGTTTTGAATGCCATCACTTCGAGGGGCCTTGCAAGTGTGGTTTGCTTTAAATACACGCTGTAACGGTCGTGAGCGTTAGTTCCCTTGATACTAGACCTTGTGAGTTGACGCTAGTCAAGAATACGTTCAAGGCTACGAAGTCGCCATTATCAGCACCTCACTGAGTTCGAACGAGGTCGTGTGGTAGGGCCAGGAGAAGTTGGAAGTTCCTTCTGCGATACTGCAGAAAGACGTGACAGGAATGCAGCCACCGTACATGATTGTTGGCAGTGGTGGTCACGAGAATATACGGTCACAAGAAGAGCGGGCTCCGGACGGCCGCATAACATTACCGAGAGGGAAAACCATCGCGTTAGACGTATGGCTCTGGCGCATCGTAGAACATCCGCAGCAGCAATCTGAGTGGCAATTAGCAATACAGGGACACAACGAACTGTTAGAAATAGGTTACTTCAAAGAGAGCTCCGAGCCAGACACCCTGAGCGAGCACTCGACTGACCCAAACCACCTCCATTTCCGACTTCAATGGTCTCAAGCGAGAGCTCAGCGGAGAACAGGCTGGAGATCTGTTGTGTTTTTTGATGAAAGCTGGTTCTGCCTCGGTGCTCGTGTGTTGGTTAAAAGGTAGCTAGTTGAGGGCCTGCAATCAACTTGTCAGCGTGCTTGACTCACTGGACCTACACCTTGAGTTTTGGTCTGGGGTGCAATTCCATATGACAGCACGAGCAATCTCGTGGTTATCCCATGTGCCCTGACTGGAAATCTGTCTGTCAGTTTGGTGATTCGACCTACTGTGCTGCCATTCAAGAACAGCGTTCCAGAGGTTGTTTTCCAGCGGGATAACGCTCGCCCACATACCACTGTTGCAACATAACATTCTCTACAGAGCTTCAACTTGATGCCTTGGCCTGTTCTATCAACAAATCTGTCTGCAATCGAGAACATAAGGGATATCATAGGACGACGACTCCAGCTTCATCCACAACCATCATTAACTGTGTCTGTATTGACCGATATACTGCAACAGGCATGGAATACCGTCCCATACATTGATCTCCGGCACCCATAAAACGGAATGCTTACAAGTTTGCGTTCTTGCTTCCAGCATTCTGGTTTTTGCACCGGTTATTAGTGATCCCGCATTTCGCATATGCAGTGGCTTATATAGTGCTTACATTAACTTGTGATCCTGCAGTGTTACTTAAGTGTGTCATCTACACAAATGTATTCCCGAAATTTCATTACTCTACATACGTCCATTTTGGTGTTTCGATTTTTTATTCCGTCACGGTACCTGTATCATATTATAACAAAAAATTAAAAAATCACACCCGTCCATCACCCTCCTTTTTTTAAGCGTTTTTCTACAAAAATGAAAATGAAAAACTTGAATGACCTCTCAAAATCGTTTTTAGTATCCTGAACGAGCTACAACGAGGTACCATAGCAGTAGATGTATACTTATTGCATTCCGTTCGCACTCACTCTGGCTTGAATAATGTAATATGAAATATTACGCATTCTTTGGCTTCCTTTAATAGAAACAGCTGGCATGTCTCTACCAAAAAAGTTAAATATTTCTTTTAGTCTCTATTAATTTTATAGGACACCAGGAGACAGCCAGAGATCCTCATCTTCAGTCTGTCTCCAACAGTACACGTTGCTCTCCCCCCCCCCCCCCCCCGCCAGGTTTGTGCCCCGTCTTTCCGAAAGATACCTTATGCCATCGGACAGCAAAAAATACGGGACACGGAGACGTCCAAGCAAGCAGAATTCCACGGGGCTTCTTTTGCCGGTCGCAGGAAACGGACAGATAAGAGTGATTTATGACGACGAAGCGTTTCCTTGTGTGCAACACAACGTCACTAAAATATGTTCTCTCTCTCAACTCAACATGACAAACTTCCGTTTTAAAGAACGCTTCAAACATTGCACAAAATAAAAAAAACGCAACAGTTTTTGAATCAGTAATATTTTATTATTTACTATCGTGTTCGGAATGATATAATTCCATCTTCTGCCATACAATGAAGCGTAGATGAGCTAAGGTTACCTTCCACAATATGTCATCTCTGGAAAAAGATTCCCTGTCCCACCTTGTAAATAATAAACCGGTATTGATTCGATATTGATTCGACAACTGTTGAGGGTTCCTTCATTTTGTGAAAATGGACATACGCAACTGCGGTTCCCATTCATAGTGGAACCCTTTGTGGCTTCAAATACTGCTCACTTTCTCTGTTCTGAATTTTTTTAATTTTTTGCTTCCACTGACTGATTTTTGTCGCTAGACGTGTACATGCACTAAATATATTCACTGCATTAGTCAGTAACAACCAAACTCGTGAGTTCGAAAAAAAAAACATCAGGTAACTCTCTTTTAGTACGCAGCTGTTAACTAAGATCCACATATACTAAATAATCCCAAAGAAACTGCTGGTATCTGTTACATTATTCGTTTCAAATGGTGACACGTTCGTTATGTATCCGTATCCTAGGATACCACTCGTCTGCATTGGACACATAGCAGTTTCGATGATCGAGGAAACTGAAATGATTGAAATAAATGTTACGAGATATTATAATGTCCCTTCCGTTGTGCTCCCGTTATTGAACGTCTCGTAGATCTAGTCTTAAAGTGGAGTGCGTACTAATCGCAAAAATGAATGTAGTTGTCTTGCACGAAGTTTACGATTGATAAGAACCATTTACTGTTCCTGTTGGTTTTCTCCTCCCTCTGTAAACAAACGTCGCAACGTACAAATTGCCACTGCTCTTAACTGAGCTGTCTGATTAAGAAGTTAATTAAACCTTGAAGTATTTCGAAGCATCAAATTTCTTATCATCAACAGAAAAGTAATGTCATAGAGAAATTCTCGCGAGCGACTCGTACAATCGCTGATTGCGACAGCTCACAACTATTGTACCGATCTATTACCACTACCCGCAGCGTTCAACAAAGGGCAAAACTTGCCCACTGTTGTGGACAGGGATGAATTTTACTTATTCTCACAATTCGTCGACTGCAGCTCCCTAGAATTGAATGCACATGCCTACATTCTGACGAGGTGTAGGAACAGTAACCTTCCAAGTTGCAACTGACTTGTCTATTAACAATTTACTTTTCTCTGTATGTACCGGAATGCTATGATAATCCTTAGGGACCCTTTATAAGACATGCGTCGTAGCCTGTGTGAAAGGTTGCTTCAAGTCGTCTCTATTTTCCACACCCAAATATAATGAACCACCGTAGTAACAAAATTTAAAGTTGAAAGTTGCCTACTATAATTGTTAACTGCCAATTCCTCATGTTTTACGTATGTGTTACATCGTGAGCAATTTTGTTACGGCAATCTGGTCGATATCTGTCGGTAATCAGTCGTGGCTCAGGGGCAGGGTCTGCGTTTTTGAAAGAGGAACAGAGGTACTATTCTTGGCTGTTCTGTGGTGCGATTTGTAAGAAGGAAGCGTAGCTGCCGTAAGTTATATTGAGGGAGAAAGAAGTTGACTGATGATTCCAACGTGGGTTTATATGTGATTACGGGAATTGTGACCACCATTTCTCTGAGCACGAGCAGAAAAATTTAATGTAATTTTCGTTTTTAACTTTCAAACTGCTGTACGGCGTCCAGCTGGACCCAAGTTTTAAACTTTTTAGTTTTTGTGAGTGAAATATGTAACTTAAAATTCTGAAATTTTTGTAGTGTGTTACTAATTATCAGCTGTAAGGTGTATGCTTCGCCGGCGATGGGCGAGGCATGACAGAATCTCTGACCAGAGAGTAGTTTATTGTTAGTTGTTGCTTGTCGCGTGTCTGCGCTAGTCTGCGCGAGTCGACAGTAGAAGTCAGTCTGCAGTAGTAGTCAGTCGGATACAGTAGTAGTCGGTCGGCTTTAGTAGCGAGTGGACGGTAGTAGTCTGCGGGTGTCGGCATGCGTCGGCTGTGTGCTCTGCTCGCGACTCTGGTCAGGACTCTGGAGGATGAGTATTGTTGTAGAAGGTAAAGAAGCAGCCTTGCGCATAATTAATAATGTATGTCAATTGTAATTTAATTTGCTCAAAAAATGCCCCAATAATAATTTTTTTTATAAAGTAACTCTTTTAAAGATAAGTATCCATTTCAATTTAAAGAATTTTTCCACTCTTTTGGAGAAAAATCATTCATTTCTGTAGTGTCGGTAGCTGGACCGACACCGTGATGTGGATTGCTGAAAAGGAATGCTAAACTAACGCTGTGGCCGATAGTGCACGAACGGCAATAAGCAGACGGGCGTGAAGTCTGGAACATAAAAACTTATGAATGAATAAGAAGAAAAGTATGTAGATGCTTTTTACTTAACTTTTAATAATTCCTTGGAATACATCTCTCTTGATTACTCGTAAGCTATAGGCACTGATACAAATGGCTCCTTGCTAGTTCGTAGCCATTAACTTAGCTGATGGCTATTATGTCTCTCGGCTAATGAGAGAGAAAGGCTTCGTACAACTGGGCGATAGCTAGGTTCGCGTACAACTGGGCGGTAGCTTGGTTCTCGTACAACTGGGGGCGAGTCCACTCTCGTATCACGAGACCTGCCTTGGTGGTGGCGCTAGGTCTGCGATCACAGTGGCGACACGCGGGTCCGACATGTACTACATGGACCGCGGCCGATTTAAACTACCACCTAGCAAGTGTGGTGTCTGGCGGTGACACCACATTCCTCCCCCGCAAATCGGCGAACGGTCGTGTAATAAGGCTTCCGCCCGCCGTGGGGAGGACCACATGTTGACGTATGCGATGAGGTGGGGAGCCTAACAACAGGCGAGGCTGTGCCACCCGCACCCGGCCATCCGGTCCGAGGGGAGCTAGGAAACGCCTGCAAAACTAGTCCAGGGTGCACGTCAACATGCGGTGTATGCGCCCGTAAAGAGACAGGAGGGACTGAATGGTCGACAACCATTGCGTCGGGGTAGCCGACGCGCGATGACGTCATGTGGTCTGGAGCGGGCGGGCGTTCCATGGCGGAGGACAGCTGGTCACGGGAAGCGATCGGCGGCGCGTGACCCTGGGAGGCGCTTGGCGGCTGCAACGAAGCGTCGAATGCGGTCGGCGGCGGCGGCGGCTGCTGCTGCTGCTGCTGCTGCGGCGGCGGCGGCGCGTCGCCATGGGGCAATATGGAAGGCATCGTCGGTAACACCTGGGGATGAGGCGAGCCAGTAGATGGGTCCCCAGGGCGCTGACCGGACGGCACCGTCGCTGAAAGCAGACGGGGAGCGGCAGAACCCGAGCGACGACAGAGGCGCAGCTGATTGAGATGCCGACGCACCTCACCAGAGGCCCCCAAAACCAAATACATCGCGCGGCCGAGGCAGCGAAGAATGCGCCCTGCGAGCCAACGCCGTGAACCGCGATAGATGCGATAAAATACAACGTCGCCTGGAGCAAAAGCAGGAGTCTGCCGCTGCACAGTAAACTGATGCGGCGGATGCAGCAAAGACATCAAGGTGCGATGAGGACGACCGTGGAGCAACTCAGCCGGCGAGCGACCATCTCGGGGCTGAGAGCGATACGAAGACAAAAAGAGCAACAATGCGTCCTCCCGAGAATGCGACTCTTTCAATTTCAACATCTGTGACTTGAAAGTCCGGACCAATCGTTCAGCGGCACCGTTGGACTGAGGCGAAAACGGCGCGGATGTCAGATGTTGAATACCATTGGCCTGGCAGAAAGACTGGAATTCTGCGGACATGAATTGTGGGCCATTGTCGGAAACAATAGTCTGCGGAAGACCTTCAATGCAAAAGATAGCAGACAACGCTTGGATGGTGGCGGAGGACGTCGTGGAAGACATCCGGACAACAAAAGGAAAATTACTGAAGGCGTCGACCAGAACCAACCATCGAGCATTCCAGAATGGACCAGCAAAATCAATGTGCAAGCGTTGCCAAGGGGAAGTGGCTTTTGGCCACGCAAAGACTTTCCGCGGCGGTGCGGATTGTTGTGCGGCACACGCCGGGCACGAAGAACACACATTCGTAATCGCAGCATCGATTCCGAACCAAGTACAGTGCTGACGAGCAAGTTGTTTCGTTCGCACTATACCCCAATGTCCTTGGTGAAGAAGCCGTAAAACAGAGGACTGTAACGAACGTGGGACCACGACTCTGGACTGATCATTATCAGAACGCAACAACAAAACACCACGTCGAACAAAAAGTCTCTCCTTGTGAGCAAAAAATCGGCGAACCAACGGATCCTCGATCCGAGACTTTGACAAAGGCCATTGCGTAGCAACAAAACGTAAAACAGTAGCAAGGACAGGGTCAGCAGCTGTGGCTGTAGCGACACGACGAAAATCAATCGGAAACGATTCGACCACTTCATCGGTTTCCGAATCAATGAACATGCAAGCAAGTTCGGAAGAATCGAATGCTTTATCCTCAGCAACAGGCAAACGGGACAACGCATCGGCGTTTCCGTGCTTAGCAGTGGACCGATACAAGATATCGTAGCGGTACTGCGAGAGGAAAATAGACCAGCGAATGAATTTCTGCGCTGTACGTGGAGGTACAGGCTTGGTCGGATGAAAAAGCGATGTCAAAGGTTTGTGGTCTGTGATGATGGTAAAGTGACGACCATACAAGAAATCATGGAACTTAGTAACACCAAACACGAGAGCCAAAGCTTCTTTCTCTATCTGTGAATAATTTCTTTGCGCAGACGAGAGCAATTTGGACGCAAAGGCAATAGGGCGATCATGGGAGCCAACTTTGTGCGCAAGCACAGCACCGATCCCGAAATCCGATGCATCTACCATCAACAAAAGGGGTTTCTGGGGATCGAATGGCGTAAGGCAAGTATTAGAAAGCAACGCCGATTTCAACTGGCGAAAGGCGCGTTCGCATTCCGTCGTCCAGACGAACGGAACACCTTTACGGCGTAAGCGATGAAGCGGAGCTGAAATGGAAGAGGCATTGCGCACATATTTATGATAATAGTTAATTTTACCCAACACACTCTGTAGCTGTTTCAGATTTTGAGGGGAAGGCAAATCGTGTATGGCACGGAGGTGCTCCGGACTTGGATGTATGCCTTGGGCATTAATGACATGTCCCAGGTATGGTAAGTCACGAGCAAAAAACACACATTTCTCCTTCCTCAAGCGAAGACCATTTTGCCGCAAGACCTGAAATAATGTTCGTAAATTCGCAAGATGATCTTCTGTCTGTCCGGAGATCACTATATCGTCCAGATAGTTTGCGGCAGTAGGGACCGACGCACAAATAGTTTGTAAAAATTGCTGAAACAAGGCAGGGGCGGATGCACACCCGAATGGCAGTCTTTTGAAGCGGTACAATCCAAGATGCGTGTTAACCACCAATACGCGCTGGGATTCGTCGTCCACCGGTATTTGCAAGTACGCATCGGCTAGGTCCAACTTTGAAAAATATTTTCCCGGGCACAGTTTAGCAAAAAGATCTTCCAGGCGGGGCAAAGGAAAAGTAGCAGTCACTAGCTGTGGATTCACTGTGGCCTTGAAGTCCACGCAAAGTCTCAATTTTCCGGAAGGTTTTGGCAAAATTACTAAGGGTGAGGCCCAGAGAGAAGCTTGCACACGTTCAATTACACCCTGTGATTCGAGATCGTGTAACGTTCTTGCGACCTCATCACGCAATGCGTGGGGAACATTGCGCGCTCTGAAAAATTTCGGTTGCGCGTTTACCTTCAGTTCTAAATGTGCTTCATAGTTTTTAGCGCAACCTAAGCCCGGTGCAAAAATGTCTGCAAATTCGTCACACAGCCGAGAAACACTGTCTGGAGGCACAGTCTGATTCACAGATAGGACCTGATTTACAATAGACATGTTAAACAACTTAAATAAATCTAGACCAAATAAGTTCACTGCAGAAGAAGAACGAAGAACGTAAAATGACACAAGTTTTGTTTGTCCGCTGAATGTTGCAAGAAGGCTGCACTGTCCTAACACAGGAATTTTCTGTCCGGAATATGTAGTTAGCTTAACATTTGCGGCACGCAACGGAGGTGCGCCCAGTTGTTTGTACGTGTCGTGATTGAGCAATGAAACTGCAGCTCCGGTATCGAGCTGGAATGGTATCACTTTGCCTGCAAAGTCTAAGTCCACAAAAAGTTTATTGTCCTGCTGACGACAAGAGCGACTGTTTTGTGCAATTGGAACAGACACTGGTACAGAATCACTTGCTAATTGACGTGATTTCCGGCGACGTCGACGCACAGTTTTTGTGGGACGATCACAGTCACTGTTAGAGAAAGTGTCACTGGACGAAGTGGAATTAACGACATGAATGTCCATATGCGAAGGTCCACGAGCCTGAGTGTCCTTGGTTCGATTCCGGCGCGAAGCAAAGGGCCTGGAATGATTGTGATTGTCTGATCTGAGCTTTTTCTGGCAAACACTTTGAACATGTCCTTTCTTATTGCAGAAAAAGCAAATAGCTTGGCGTGACGGGCAATGTTCACGCGAATGTCTAGTAGCACACCGCGGGCATGATTTCACTGCATTTGCGGGCTGGCGCGGCACACCTGGCGTAGCACGCGGCGGTCGCTGTGTCGCCGTGCGCGAGGCCCGGTTACCGGGTCGCGCAGCGCGTCCAGCGGGCCGGTTAATGTTACACACGGCTGGCGAAGTTTCAAAAGATTCCTGAGCACAGTCCAGTGTGTCCTGTCTATCCAATATTTCTATCACTTGTTGAAGGGAGGGATTAACTAGTTTCAAAATTTGCTCCCGTATGCGAACATCAGAAACGTTCTGTGCAATTGCATCACGCACCATTGTATCTGAATAAGAAAGACCACAGTCACATTCAAAGGCACAGTCCCTAGTAAGTCCTTGCAATGTTGCTACCCACTCCCTATTAGTTTGACCGGCCGTACGTTTTGTACGAAAAAACGTATACCGTTTTGCAACCACATTAACTGTTTCTTTGAAATAGGCATCTAATGCAGACAAAATTTCCTCGTATGACAAAGTTGCTACGTCGCGTCGGGGAAACAATTTCACTATCACACGGTATGTGGACACACCGACACAAGAAAGCAAAAACGGCTGCCGCTCATTACCTTGAATTCTGTAGGCAGCCATGTGAAAGGCGAACTGACGAGACCACTCTTGCCAGGTCTCATCGGCTGCCACGTATGGTCGAAAGGGAGGTGCAACAGCGTTCAGTGGCAGCGGTAGCGAAGAAGCGGCGGCGGCCGCATCGGTTTGAATGGTACGTTGACCCTGGACGAGCTGTCCAAGGGCATCCAGTAACGCCTGCGTCTGCTGATTCTGCAAGCGATAAAATTCGGACAGTACATCTGGAGATTGTGGCGAAGCCATGACACAATTAAATGTAAGCAATCAGAACACTTGAAATCGGCCAATGGTGCAAATGAATTAATACAAACTCTTTATCTCGTCGCCAATAATTGTAGTGTCGGTAGCTGGACCGACACCGTGATGTGGATTGCTGAAAAGGAATGCTAAACTAACGCTGTGGCCGATAGTGCACGAACGGCAATAAGCAGACGGGCGTGAAGTCTGGAACATAAAAACTTATGAATGAATAAGAAGAAAAGTATGTAGATGCTTTTTACTTAACTTTTAATAATTCCTTGGAATACATCTCTCTTGATTACTCGTAAGCTATAGGCACTGATACAAATGGCTCCTTGCTAGTTCGTAGCCATTAACTTAGCTGATGGCTATTATGTCTCTCGGCTAATGAGAGAGAAAGGCTTCGTACAACTGGGCGATAGCTAGGTTCGCGTACAACTGGGCGGTAGCTTGGTTCTCGTAAAACTGGGGGCGAGTCCACTCTCGTATCACGAGACCTGCCTTGGTGGTGGCGCTAGGTCTGCGATCACAGTGGCGACACGCGGGTCCGACATGTACTACATGGACCGCGGCCGATTTAAACTACCACCTAGCAAGTGTGGTGTCTGGCGGTGACACCACAATTTCAATTTAAAGAATATTTTCTATGCATTCCTTCCAAGAATCAACCAAAAAATTATACGCAAGCATTGAACGAAGCTGTGTCGATAAATAAGAGCAGATATAGTTGCAGTTTTTATTGAGGTAAGAATTTTGCTTTTGTTATTCAGAATACAGGGCCGAAGATCAGCGCTGCTGTCCTTATAAAATTTACCAGATATTATTATTTCTGTTAGGAGGTTACATTTCGTTCATGGTTCATTATTTAATTAATATTGTTGTTGGTTTATGGTCTATTCTCATTCCTTAAATTTTTGCGGAGAGGTTACACTTGGCGACATCCGGACCAGGATCGTATTTCTTTGTGAATCTTCTGAGAAGTAGTCATATATCTGCTCTTATTTGCTTGAACGTGGTTTGCATTTGGCGCAGCACATTTACTAATTTGTCACTCTTTCTTCCACAGATCATCGGCAATTTGTTGCTCTTTGTTGTAATAGTGTTTGTTGCATTTTGCATTGTGCTTGTTTCATTTGTGAATAATTTTTGATTAGTGAAAAATGCCGCGAAAAACTGTTAACAGTACATCGCGATTTATAATGAGTGAAATAGCCGACTCAAATAACTTGGCCGATAGTACTTGCGGCATGCAGTGTAATGATGACAATCCTCCATTTACAGACAATCAGTGCGTACCGAGTACTTGTAATGATTTTTATCCTAGTGATGAACAAACGAATTTGATTGTGTCCGCTGTTAATCTAACGACAATTGATAACGCGGGGCGTTCTGTTGCAATGAGCGCTGCCCAGCTTGACACACCCGGTTTGCAAAATTTACGTGATGAACAGACAAATTTTTCTAATGAAAATGAACAGTGTACTCCAAGTACGTCAGATTTATTTAATTCCGGTGTAGTGACTAACAGTGCACATCTGATTAGCACACATTTTCAAGAATCAGAAAATAACCAAATGGTTACAGAAAACGTGACAATTGCAGGTACGACATTAAACAGCACAAAGAATGCAGTAGCTAATTTTGACATGGATCGAATCATAGCATTAATGCTACAAACTAATGAAAATGTCAAACAAATTAGTGAACAGAACAAACAACTTAATGATAAATAAGACAACCTTAATGAAAATTTGAAACAACTTAATGAAAAACAGGACAACCTTAATTAAAATTTCAAACAACTTAATGAAAAACATGACAACCTTAATGAAAAATTAGACAACAATTCCAGACAGCTTAGTGAACAGATTACAGCCGTTGCCGCGCAGTGTCATGATACTAAAGAACAATTACGTGTGGAAATTGAGGCTTGCGCTAGGAAAAGTAGTGAAGAAATTAGATTTGTTGCTCAAGAATTAAGGGATAAGCAAACAGCTACAACAGAAACACTTAGAGACGAAATTAGTGCAGTCGGTAAACAATGCTCTGAAAAAGCAACACAGTTACGCGACGAGTTTAAATTAATGACAGCAGAACTTTCGCGCACACTGGATACAAAAGTAGACGCGAAATTCGACCAACGGAACAGTCAAATTGACGATCGTTTTAATCAGCACCTACAGTACAGTGAAACGCGTTTCCGTAAATTTATACAGGAACAAAATAAAGTAAAGCGACAAGTTATGGAAACAATTACCGCACAGAGACAGAAAGATAAACGTAAATTGTTTGCGAAAGCAAAAACATACGTAGACAACAATATTGCTACAGTATCGGACGAAATTAATACCATCAAACGATTGAACACCGAATTGCGTGACGAAATTTCCGATCTTAAATCAAAAACAGATACACACACAGTAGATTTTCAAACAGTGACCGACAGACTCGAACAATTAGAACTAACCCAGGATTCCGATGTCATCAAAGCTGACGTTAAAAAATTGAACGAAACCACACGTAAAATACAAACACAAATTAACGCTTCTGACACTAAAAACGATGATCAGGTAAAAATACTGACTGGAAAATATCATGAATTGGCCAGTCATATTGACGTTATTGAAAGTAATAATGACAGCAAATCAGACGACACTTCACCGATTTCGTTTAATCAAACACCTGAATTCCAGAATTTACAGCAGACGATCAGGGAGATAGATTCATCTAATAATACATTACGCAGAAAATTGGCAACTTTACAGCAAGAGGTAACAGAGATGAAAAATGTTTCAGCGTTTAATACATCACTGCAGACGCCACTTCGCGAACATTTGTCAGACTCACACAGCCAGTATAACTTAGGTAATTTACACAGAGTACGTGAGTTAGATTCCGAATAGTCACAGACAAATAGATTCTCATACAATCGTGAACCTGTTCAGACATACCAAGACGATAATTTTGATTATAAGCATTTTCTCTCCGTGAGAAAATTTAAAGTATTTAAAAATGGCAGAACACAGATTCACCCCCTGGATTGGATACAACAATTTAGGTTTGCTTTTCCACCGACTTGGCCTGTAATGCACAAACTTGAATTTATTTGCAGTTTTTTGGAAGGCGAACGGGCAACTCGTATGAGACAGATCGCGAGACAATGCTACTCGGTAGAAGAATTTCAGAATGCTTTTCTGTCAGCGTACTGGTCGAAGACGATACAGCACGGAATTAAGGATCAATTAATTAGTTTACCAAATTATGAGTACTCAAATTTTCCCAGTGTCACAAAATTTTTTGAACACATGGTCCAACAAAACCAGTACTTAAGTGAACCATACAGCGAATCTGCGCTTATTCAATTATGTATTTCTAAATTACCATGGTCATTAAGAGTCTCACTTTTAACGGGTCAGCAAAAAGAAAATATTTCGGCATTCAGAGATCTGTTACAGCTTTTGGAAGTGCAACAATCGGATTATTCCTTTATAAATAAAAATTTTTTGTATAATAACCAAGGTCAACAAACATACAGCAATTACGATCAGCCACGCAATTTGAATAGCAAAGCCAATAGACACTTCAGGAACGAAAACTACCAGAACTTTAATAACAGACAAAATTTCAATTATCAGTATTGACAAAATTATCAGCAAGAGGAACCACATTTTGGTAACAATAGACGTTTTTCTCCGCAACAGCAACAAAACCAACCGGTTAGCATACCCAACCAACGATTTAATGCACAAGGTCAACCAAGCTTTAATGTTTCACCGCGTACGCGTATAGCGTCTGCCCCAGCAAGTAGTAACGCACAGCAACAAGGAAATCAGTACGTACAGAAAACACACTATTTCAACTCCTATCGCAATGCACCATATAGAAATGACTATCATGACAGACGTAAAAAGAATGAGCACAATTTTCAGCGTACATTTAATAACAGTCGGTCTTACCAACAACAAAATCATCCGCAACAACATATTATCATGAATGAACCAGATAGTCAGTATCATCCCGAACGTAATGCGTCAGGAAGAAATAACAGAACAGTTCAAATAGTGGAAATGCCACAGCATCCTCCCGAAAATAATAGCACGTCAGATAGAATTTGACTAAATTCAGTACAGGTTGCATCTTCCAGCAACGTAAGCAATACTTCGAATACACAGAATCTTGTTCACGAAAATATTATTACTTTTGACGACATCCGAGACACTCTTTTGCAGGAAAGACCAGTTGTTCAAAAAATCTTTTCACACCCTGTCATCGAAGTTAAAATTGGATCATCGAAATTTTCAGCAGTAATCGATTCTGGATCACCTATGTCAGTTATAAATGAAGAAACTTTCAACGAGTGTAACCAAGAGAATACCTATCCTACGTTACCATTAGGCAAAACGAAAGTAAAAGGAGCAGTATCTAGTAAAGGAGTAGATGTAAAATTACAGACAAATTTATCATTTTGTATTGCAGGTCATACATTTCACTCAGATTTTTGCATTATTCCGTTATTGACGACAGACATTATTTTAGGTACGAGTTTTCTGGTACAACACGATGCCATTATTGACTTTCAAAATTCCTATTTAATGTTGAAGGATGAAAATGTACAACTGGCTTTAGAATTTCAGCATTCTTTATCTGCGAAAGAACAAACAATTAACCGTACAGAGGTCATTTCTGCATCGCGTAACATAGACTGTAATTCCACATTGTTCACAGATACGTATGTACACAACTACAATACTCCAGACGAAGCCGACTATGACGTTATACAGATGATTTCTGATAAAGTTAAACAGAGCAGTGCAAATACAGACGACGAACGCACACAACTACACAAAATTCATTTACAGCAAGCTCCAGTTTTTGACAACGTTCCTGGTACTATGTCCGGATTTATGTATGAATTTCAAGTTAAACAGCACGACACATTTAAAGCCAAGCATTATCCAACTCCATATATTCACAGAGAACAAGTTAAGAAAGAATTGCAAGCTATGCTTGACCAAGGAATTATTGAACCGGCAGTTAGTCCATACATAAACCCGCTCCATATTATTAAGAAAAAAGATGGTTCACTTCGTCTCGTACTTTATTCGCGTCACATCAATGACATTATTATTAATGAAACAGATCGCCCACAGACACTAGAAGAACTTCTACAGAAATTTCATGGTATTGCTATTTATTCCACATTAGATTTGAAATCGGTATTTTGGCAAATTCAGCTCCATCCGAACTGCAGAAAGTACACGGCTTTTCTCTGTTTTGGTGACTGTTATCAATTTTGTAAAATACCGTTCGGCTTAACAATTTCCTCAGCAGCTTTTATTCGCGGTTTGAGTACAATACTACAGACAGAGCTTAAAGACAGAATTACAACGTACGTAGACGACATTCTTATTGCAGAAGCTAAATGTACTGAACACAATCTGATTCTTGAACAACTATTGCAAACTTTTCGTGCACAAGGACTCACAGTTAATCTCAGTAAATCGCACTTTGGTAAAACTTCTATAAAATTTCTTGGACATGTAATTTCTGCAGAGGGCATTACGCCTAACCCGGAAAAACTTCAAGCTCTACGTGACATTACTGTTCCTACGACGAAGGAACAACTACGCAGTTTTTTGGGTTTAATTACCTTTTTTCGTAAATTTATTCATTACCCTGCTTTAGACACCCCTAGATTATGTCAATTGACAGGTAAAAACACTATTTGGTCCTGGGATAAGTAAGCACATTCTGAATTTATGAACCTGAAACATGCCTTGTTGAATGCACCACTTTTATCGGACCCAGATCTTACCAGAAATTTTTCCATTGCCACCGACTGTTCTAACACCGCTTTAGGCGTACACATTTTTCAGGAAATTGAAGAAGATGGTTCTACAGTAATTAAAAACATCGCCTTTGCGAGTCGCATTCTGTCACCTGCTGAACGCAATTATTCTGTTACAGAACTCGAAACATTATGTGTTGTATGGGCTTTTACCAGATGTAGGCATTTTCTTTATGGAAGACACACTGCCGTTTACACAGATCATAGAGCGATACAGTTTTTACTTTCCGCTAAATTTACACACGACAGATTAAGCAAATGGAAACTTTATCTACAGGAATTTAATTTTACAATTCTTCACATTCCCGGCACACAAAATATTGTAGCAGATGCACTATCCCGTTCTCTCAGCAACAATCAGCAAGACATCGCAACCAACTTCCGCAAAGCAAATTTCAGCGTCATGTACATTCAACAAGTTGCATTTGAAAATTTCATTTCGTCGTCATTACAAGACATAGCACAAGAGCAGAGTAAAGACAACGTATGGAAAGGGATTAAACACCTTTGGCAAGATAGGAATAATGTTACCATTAGAAACCATAGCACTGTACGCAATGACATTCTGTTTCGCCGCTCTCATGCTGACAGCAACAACTGGTTACTATGCATTCCTGACGAACTTCTTAACAAATCAATTTGGTATACGCATATTACGGAGCCAGAAAATGTTTTCTTATACTGAGACAGAACTGTTCGCCCCGCGTTATCAATTGTCGTTAGATTAACAGCGGACACAATCAAATTCGTTTGTTCATCACTAGGATAAAAATCATTACAAGTAGTCGGTACGCACTGATTGTCTGTAAATGGAGGATTGTCATCATTACACTGCATGCCGCAAGTACTATCGGCCAAGTTATTTGAGTCGGCTATTGCACTCATTATACATCGCGATGTACTGTTAACAGTTTTTTGCGACATTTTTCACTAATCAAAAATTATTCACAAATGAAACAAGCACAATGCAAAATGCAACAAACACTATTACAACAAGGAGCAACAAATTGCCGATGATCTGTGAAAGAAAGAGTGACAAATTAGTAAATGCGCTGCGCCAAATGCAAACCACGTTCAAGCAAATAAGAGCAGATATATAACTACTTCTCAGAAGATTCACAAAGAAATACGATCCTGGTCCGGATGTCGCCAAGTGTAACCTCTCCGCAAAAATTTGAGGAATGAGAATAGACCATAAACCAACAACAATATTAATTAAATAATGAACCATGAACGAAATGTCAGTAATTTCTGATAATTAGGTCAGAAGGTGAAGGACATTAGTTCACATAGTACTCTTCATTGAGAATTACACTAGTCTAACAACTGATTTGAGTAAGTGGTGGCACTCATCGCCCAGTTACTGAACATTTCTGTACCATGTATGTAGTATTACAGAATAATGTTCATAAATTATCTGAATATAGTAATTATTGGCACTCATTGCCCAGTTACAAACCATCAGATGTCATCATTCAAAACAGAAGCTAATGAGTGGCATAGTATTAACATAATTCAGTTAATTATAGTAGTCATTGGTACTATAGTTAATCTTATTACAATAAACAATGGCGTTCATTGGCCAGCTACAAAGCAGCATCATTCAAAACAGAAGCTAATGAATGGCATAGTATTAACATAATTCACTTAATTATAGTAATATTACAGTAACCAGTGGCATTCATTGGACAGTTACAAAGCATTTTTTTTGTATTATTCAGAAGTCATTATTGAAGTGACATACTATTCAGAGCTGATCAGTATTACTCAGAACTCTCTTAAACTAGTAGCATTATTTGGGACTGGTAATTACTTTGTTTGCTTTTGAGTTATTGCTGCTAATGAAGATGTGTAACGTCATTCGTCATGAGTCAGCTGTAGCAAGGTTATGAAACAAGTAGAGTATATGTGATCACATTCGTAAATGATAGACACAACTGGGTAAAAAAAAATGCAAGTACTGGAACAGGTTTAATAAGTAACAGGTTTAGTAAGTATCATGAAAAACTTCTCCTGGAAAAAATACAAAATGGGTTATTGAGCTGAAAGAAGAAACGCATATTATGCTGAAAAGTAATGAACTTCGAATTAACAGGTAGTGAAATGTGTATAAAAATATATATGTGTTCTCTAGCTGTCCTTTCCAAAACCTTCAGTCATCATACCATGCGATATAAGACATCCTGTCAAAACGAAATGCAACAAATACTTAAATAACTACATAGCATCTCTTAACTAACAGCAAATATAAAAACTTCATAATGAGATTTTCACTCTGCAGCGGAGTGTGCGCTGATATGAAACTTCCTGGCAGATTAAAACTGTGTGCCCGACCGAGACTCGAACTCGGGACCTTTGCCTTTCGCGGGCAAGTGCTCTACCATCTGAGCTACCGAAGCACGACTCACGCCCGGTACTCACAGCTTTACTTCTGCCAGTACCTCGTCTCCTACCTTCCAAACTTTACAGAAGCTCTCCTGCGAAACTTGCAGAACTAGCACTCCTGAAAGAAAGGATATTGCGGAGACATGGCTTAGCCACAGCCTGGGGGATGTTTCCAGAATGAGATTTTCACTCTGCAGCGGAGTGTGCGCTGATATGAAACTTCCTGGCAGATTAAAACTGTGTGCCCGACCGAGACTCGAACTCGGGACCTTTGCCTTTCGCGGGCAAGTGCTCTACCATCTGAGCTACCGAAGCACGACTCACGCCCGGTACTCACAGCTTTACTTCTGCCAGTACCTCGTCTCCTACCTTCCAAACTTTACAGAAGCTCTCCTGCGAAACTTGCAGAACTAGCACTCCTGAAAGAAAGGATATTGCGGAGACATGGCTTAGCCACAGCCTGGGGGATGTTTCCAGAATGAGATTTTCACTCTGCAGCGGAGTGTGCGCTGATATGAAACTTCCTGGCAGATTAAAACTGTGTGCCCGACCGAGACTCGAACTCGGGACCTTTGCCTTTCGCGGGCAAGTGCTCTACCATCTGAGCTACCGAAGCACGACTCACGCCCCGTACTCACAGCTTTACTTCTGCCAGTACCTCGTCTCCTACCTTCCAAACTTTACAGAAGCTCTCCTGCGAAACTTGCAGAACTAGCACTCCTGAAAGAAAGGATATTGCGGAGACATGGCTTAGCCACAGCCTGGGGGATGTTTCCAGAATGAGATTTTCACTCTGCAGCGGAGTGTGCGCTGATATGAAACTTCCTGGCAGATTAAAACTGTGTGCCCGACCGAGACTCGAACTCGGGACCTTTGCCTTTCGCTGTGGCTAAGCCATGTCTCCGCAATATCCTTTCTTTCAGGAGTGCTAGTTCTGCAAGTTTCGCAGGAGAGCTTCTGTAAAGTTTGGAAGGTAGGAGACGAGGTACTGGCAGAAGTAAAGCTGTGAGTACGGGGCGTGAGTCGTGCTTCGGTAGCTCAGATGGTAGAGCACTTGCCCGCGAAAGGCAAAGGTCCCGAGTTCGAGTCTCGGTCGGGCACACAGTTTTAATCTGCCAGGAAGTTTCATATCAGCGCACACTCCGCTGCAGAGTGAAAATCTCATTCTGGAAACATCCCCCAGGCTGTGGCTAAGCCATGTCTCCGCAATATCCTTTCTTTCAGGAGTGCTAGTTCTGCAAGTTTCGCAGGAGAGCTTCTGTAAAGTTTGGAAGGTAGGAGACGAGGTACTGGCAGAAGTAAAGCTGTGAGTACCGGGCGTGAGTCGTGCTTCGGTAGCTCAGATGGTAGAGCACTTGCCCGCGAAAGGCAAAGGTCCCGAGTTCGAGTCTCGGTCGGGCACACAGTTTTAATCTGCCAGGAAGTTTCATATCAGCGCACACTCCGCTGCAGAGTGAAAATCTCATTCTGGAAACATCCCCCAGGCTGTGGCTAAGCCATGTCTCCGCAATATCCTTTCTTTCAGGAGTGCTAGTTCTGCAAGTTTCGCAGGAGAGCTTCTGTAAAGTTTGGAAGGTAGGAGACGAGGTACTGGCAGAAGTAAAGCTGTGAGTACCGGGCGTGAGTCGTGCTTCGGTAGCTCAGATGGTAGAGCACTTGCCCGCGAAAGGCAAAGGTCCCGAGTTCGAGTCTCGGTCGGGCACACAGTTTTAATCTGCCAGGAAGTTTCATATCAGCGCACACTCCGCTGCAGAGTGAAAATCTCATTCTGGAAACATCCCCCAGGCTGTGGCTAAGCCATGTCTCCGCAATATCCTTTCTTTCAGGAGTGCTAGTTCTGCAAGTTTCGCAGGAGAGCTTCTGTAAAGTTTGGAAGGTAGGAGACGAGGTACTGGCAGAAGTAAAGCTGTGAGTACCGGGCGTGAGTCGTGCTTCGGTAGCTCAGATGGTAGAGCACTTGCCCGCGAAAGGCAAAGGTCCCGAGTTCGAGTCTCGGTCGGGCACACAGTTTTAATCTGCCAGGAAGTTTCATAAAAACTTCATCATTATTTTCATCTGCAAAGAAAAACTTCATTATCCGTATCACCATAACTCCATTACTATCATCACCTGTAAATAAAAACTTCATTATCCATAGTAGCATATTCTTCATCATTATTTATCACCATTCATCTGCAAAAAAGTCGCTTCATTATTCATTATACAACTATTCCTTATTTCTATCACATTTCATCACTAAAACTAAGATGTGTAGTTCTGTCTGACAGCCTGCATCAATCGCCTCGTATTCTGAAAGAAAAAATTAGTTAAGACTGCTATTCTACGATGTGTATAGTATATTCTTGTTAATGCTTGTTAATTCTGATCCATTTACTCTTCATCACGAGGTATTGCATCCTCTTTCGTTCATTCCGAAGGTGAAATTCCCATTTCTGTTTAATTTACTTCGTTTACACGTTATTTCTTTCTGAAAATGAGGAACAAAAATTAATGTCTTGCATTTAATTCATATACCCATTAGATAAAAACTGGTTTATAGTAACATAATTGGGCATACAGCATAGCATGACAAAAAAACGTAATATGTCAAAAACATTGACAGTGTTCAGAAGCAAAAATGTACACAGTGTATCACAATGTAGCAGCAAAAAAGAAAAGAAGTAAAGTAGTCACGGTGTTTAGCTATCATAAGGCAAAATGTTAAAGTCAACTGTTGTTTGTTATATCTTAAATATTTCATAGTACATACAAACAAAACAGGAAAACAATCATACATACATAAAAAATGGAAAATGTGCACGGTCTGATGTGTAACGACAAGAAAAGCGACATGCTAACCTTACCTTTGCCGGACACTTACCAAGAAAAAATACGTCAATCATCAGTAAGTAGTCACATAAATATAATTGCATAAGTTGTCATAAAAATGTGTAAGTTCATCTGGAAATATATGCACGGCCTGGTGTGTAACGACAAGAAAAGCGACCTGCTAACCTTACCTTGCCGGGCACTTGCCAAGAAAAAATTACGATAATCATAAGTAGGTGTTCATGTGAATATAATTGCATAAGCGGTCATAAAAAATTAGGAAGTGGCATTACAGTGTGATAAATCATAAAGTATCTTCATTCAATAAAAGGTTTGATGTTGGATATGTGGTGGTTCCCTTTGGTTTTTCTGGTTCTCAAAGTTTCGACGTGTACTACATTGGGGTGAGGAATGCTGCGAATTCGATGTGGACCTGCGTATAGAAGCTCAAATTTACTGCATTTACTCTATCCTTTGTTGGATAAATAGTGTGTACGTACTAATATCTTCTGTCCAATGTGAAAGTCACAGCGTGTACAAACCTGTTTTTGCTGTCTTCTCCGGCGCTCTGCGGCACGTTTGATGTTGATCAGCGCAATGTCAATTATTTCATGGTGTCAAAGTCGACAAGATGTAGGAAATGCTACTAATTCTTTAATTTTGTTAGGTGGTTCAACATATTTCAGTATAACAGACGGAGATAGCATAGTAGATTCAATCGGTATGGAATTAATTACATCTTGGAATGAGAGTATGTGTGTGTCCCAATCAATATGTTTTTTATAGCAGTAAATTCTAAACAGTTTACCAATTTCTTTCATTAATCGTTCACAAGGGTTCGAAGAAGCATGGTACCTGGATATGTATATCGGAGAAATGTTTCTAATTCGTAACATACGTGTCCATATAGTAGATCGAAACTGTGGTCCATTGTTGGAAATTACTTTCATCACACGCCCTACATGAAATAGAAAATGTTTTACAAATGCTTTCGAAACAGTTTTAGCAGTAGCTTTGCGTAACGGAGTGAAGGTAACAAATTTTGAAGTGAGTTCAACAGCGACAAAGATGTAGCAAAAACCTCTATTAGTTCTGGGAATCGGACCAAAAATGTCTACAGGGGCCATATGTCTCAATTTAACAGGTACAATGGGATGTAATGGAGGAATATGTGAAGTCGTATCTGATTTAGCTTTCTGGCAGATTTTACATGACGCTAAAACTCGTCGTACACTTTTCTCCATGTTGGTAAAATAACAGTTCTGTCTCAGTGTAAGAAAACATTTTCTAGCTCCGTAATGTGCGTAACTTAAATGAGTATGCCAGATTAATTTGTTAACAAGTTCGTCACGAATGCATAATAACCAATTGTTGCTGTCAGGATGAGAGCGGCGAAACAGAATGTCATTGCGTACAGTGTTATGGTTTCTAATGGTAACATTATTCCTATCTTGCCAAAGGTGTTTAATCCCTTTCCATACGTTGTCTTTACTCTGCTCTTGTGCTATGTCTTGTAATGACGACGAAATGAAATTTTCAAATGCAACTTGTTGAATGTACACGACGCTGAAATTTGCTTTGCAGAAGTTGGTTGCGATGTCTTGCTGATTGTTACTGAGAGAACGGGATAGTGCATCTGCTACAATATTTTGTGTGCCGGGAATGTGAAGAATTGTAAAATTAAATTCCTGTAGATAAAGTTTCCATCTGCTTAATCTGTCGTGTGTAAATTTAGCGGAAAGTAAAAACTGTATCGCTCTATGATCTGTGTAAACGGCAGTGTGTCTTCCATAAAGAAAATGCCTACATCTGGTAAAAGCCCATACAACACATAATGTTTCGAGTTCTGTAACAGAATAATTGCGTTCAGCAGGTGACAGAATGCGACTCGCAAAGGCGATGTTTTTAATTACTGTAGAACCATCTTCTTCAATTTCCTGAAAAATGTGTACGCCTAAAGCGGTGTTAGAACAGTCGGTGGCAATGGAAAAATTTCTGGTAAGATCTGGGTCCGATAAAAGTGGTGCATTCAACAAGGCATGTTTCAGGTTCATAAATTCAGAATATGCTTACTTATCCCAGGACCAAATAGTGTTTTTACCTGTCAATTGACATAATCTAGGGGTGTCTAAAGCAGGGTAATGAATAAATTTACGAAAAAAGGTAATTAAACCCAAAAAACTGCGTAGTTGTTCCTTCGTCGTAGGAACAGTAATGTCACGTAGAGCTTGAAGTTTTTCCGGGTCAGGCGTAATGCCTTCTGCTGAAATTACATGTCCAAGAAATTTTATAGAAGTTTTACCAAAGTGCGATTTACTGAGATTAACTCTGAGTCCTTGTGCACGAAAAGTTTGCAATAGTTGTTCAAGAATCAGATTGTGTTCAGTACATTTAGCTTCTGCAATAAGAATGTCGTCTACGTATGTTGTGATTCTGTCTTTAAGTTCTTTCGGAAGTATTGTATTCAAACCGCGAATAAAAGCTGCTGAAGAAATTGTTAAACCGAACGGTATTTTACAAAATTGATAACAGTCACCAAAACAGAGAAAAGCCGTGTACTTTCTGCAGTTCGGATGGAGCTGAATTTGCCAAAATACCGATTTCAAATCTAATGTGGAATAAATAGCAATACCATGAAATTTCTGTAGAAGTTCTTCTAGTGTCTGTGGGCGATCTGTTTCATTAATAATAATGTCATTGATGTGACGCGAATAAAGTACGAGACGAAGTGAACCATCTTTTTTCTTAATAATATGGAGCGGGTTTATGTATGGACTAACTGCCGGTTCAATAATTCCTTGGTCAAGCATAGCTTGCAATTCTTTCTTAACTTGTTCTCTGTGAATATATGGAGTTGGATAATGCTTGGCTTTAAATGTGTCGTGCTGTTTAACTTGAAATTCATTCATAAAACCGGACATAGTACCAGGAACGTCGTCAAAAACTGGAGCTTGCTGTAAAAGAATATCGCGTAGTTGAGTACGTTCGTCGTCTGTATTTGCACTGTATTTGCACTGTTCTGTTTAACTTTATCATAAATCGTCTGTATCACGTCATAGTCGGTTTCATCTGGAGTATTATACAGGTAGTTGTGTACGTACGTATCTGTGAACAATGTGGAATTACAGTCTATGTTACGTGATGCAGAAATGACCTCTGTCCGATTAATTGTTTGTTCTTCTGTAGATAAAGAGTGCTGAAATTCTAAAGCCAGTTGTACATTTTCATCCTTTAACATTAAATAGGAGTTTTGGAAGTCAATAATGGCATCGTGTTGTACCAGAAAATTCGTACCTAAAGTAATGTCTGTCGTCAATAACGGAATAATCCAAAAATTTGAGTGAAATGTATGACCTGCAATACAAAATGATAAATGTGTCTGTAATTTAACGTCTACTCCTTTACTAGATACTGCTCCTTTTACTTTCGTTTTACCTAATGGTAACGTAGGATAGGTATTCTCTTTGTTACATTCGTTGGAAGTTTCCTCATTTATGACTGACATAGGAGATCCAGAATCGATTACTGCTGAGAATTTCGATGATCCAATTTTTACTTCAATGACAGGGTGTGAAATGGTTTTTTTGAATAACTGGTCTTTCATGCAAAAGAGTGTCTCTGATGTCGTCAAAAGTAATAACATTTTCGTGAACAACATTCTGCGTGTCAAAAGTAGTGCTTGCGTTACTAGAAGTTGCCACCTGTACTGTATCTAGTCAAATTCTATTCGACGTGCTATTATCTTCTGGAGGATGCTGCGGCATTTCCACTATTTGTACTGTTCTGTTATTTCTTCCTGACGTATTGCGTTCGGGTAGATATCGACTGTCTGGTTCCTTCATGATAATCTGTTGTTGCGGATGATTTTGCTGTTGGTATGACCAATTGTTATTAAATGTACGCTGAAAATTGTGCTCATTACTTTTACGTCTGTCGTGATAGTCATTTCTATCGTATTTTTTCTTGGCAAGTGCCCGGAAAGGTAAGGTTAGCAGGTCGCTTTTCTTGTCGTTACACATCAGACCGTGCACATTTTTCTAGATGAACTTGCACGTTTTATGACCACTTATGCAATTATATTTATGTGATTACTTACTGATGTATGATTGTTTTCCTATTTTGTTTGTATGCACTATGATATATTTAAGATGTAACAAACACCAGTTGGCTTTGACATTTTGCCTTATGATATCTCAACATTGTGACTTTTTTACATTTTTTTTTGTTGCTGCTACATTGTGATACTCTGTGTCCTTTTTTGCCTCTGAACACTGTCTATGTTTTTGACATATTACGTTTTCTGTCATGCTACGCTGTATGCTCAATTATATCACTAGAAACCAGGTTTTATTTAATGGGTATATGATTTAAATGCAAGACATTAATCGTTGTTCTTTATTTCAGAAAGAAATAACGTCTAAAAGAAATAAATTAAACAGATGGGAATTTTACATTCGAAATGAACAAAAGAAGATGAAATACCACGCCACGATGAGTAAATGGATCAGAATTAACAAGCATTAACAAGAATATACTATACACATCGTATGATAGCAGTCTTAACTAATTTTTTCTTTCAGAATACGAGGCGATTGATGCAGACTGTCAGACAGAACTACACATCTAAGTTTTAGTGATGAAATATGCTAGAAATAAGGAATAGTTGTACAATGCATAATGAAGTGACTTTTTTGCAGATGATAATGAATGATGATGAATAGTGATGAAGAATATGTTACTATGGATAATGAAGTTTTTCTTTACAGGTGATGATAATAACGGAGTTATGATGATATGGATAATGAAGTTTTTCTTTACAGGTGATGATAGTAATGATAATGAAGTTTTTCTTTGCAGATGAAAATAATGATGATGTGTTTATATTTACTGTTAGTTAAGAAATGCTATGTAGTTATTTAGGTATTTGTTGCAGTTCATTATGACAGTATGTCTTATGTCGCATGGTATGATGACTGAAGGTTTTGGAAAGTACAGCTAGAGAACATATATATTTAATACACATTCCATTACCTGTTAATTCGAAGTTCACTACTTTTCAGCATAATATGCGTTTCCTCTTTCAGCTTAATAATCCATTTTGTATTTTTTGCAGGAGAAATTCATCACGAAATTAATACGCTATAAGCAGTTAATCATTAATCGTGTTCTAGTACTAGCATTTCTTTTTACCCATTTGTGTGTGTCATTCATGAATGTCATCACATATAGTCCACTTGTTTCATAACTTTGCTACAGCTGACTCATGACGAATGACGTTACACGTCTTCATTTGCAGCAATAACTCAAAAACAAATATTGTTATGCCCCAGTAATTAATTATCGATCCCAACGCAATGCATTGCTAGCAAAAAAAAAAAAGGAAAAAAATGTATTAACAGTCCCAAATAATGCTACCAGTTTAAGAGAGTTCTAAGTAATACTGAATGATGTTTTTCTAATCACAGACCTTGAGTAATAGTTACAGTAAGTTACATTTTCACTATGTCCTATGTCGCTTGAATGATGAGTTCTGTGTAATGTTTTCTAACCACAGACCTTGAGCAATAGTTACAGTGTGTTACATGTTAAATATGTCCTATGTCACTTGAATGATGAGTTCTGAGTAATACTGAATGATGACTTATGCATTAATGCTATTCCAATAATTAACTCATGTTTTGAATGATGACTTCTGATGCTTTGTAACTGGCCAATGAGTGCCAATAATTATTTTAAATATGTCGTATGTCACTTGAATGAAGAAAAATGTTTTTTACTATTCAATACTTGCTATATGTTTTGTAACTGGCCAATGAGTGCCAATAATTATTTTTAAACATGTCGTATGTCACTTGAATGATGAAAAATGTTCTGTAATATTCAATACTTGCTACATGTTGCTATAACTAAGTGAATTATGTTAATACTATGCCATTCATTAGCTCCTGTTTTGAATGATGACTTCTGATGGTTTGTAACTGGTCAATGAGTGTCAATGTTCACTGTAATCAGATGATTTATGAACATTATTCTGTAATACTTCATACATGGTACATAAATGTTCAGTAACTGGGCGATGAGTGCCACCAATTACTCAAATCAGTTGTTAGACTAGTGTAATTCTCAATGAATACTAGTATGTGACTTAATGTCCTTCACCTTCTGACCTAATTACCAGAAATTTCTGCAATATCCCTTCGTCCTGTCTATCCTCATGCTCATGGAGCACTATATTTGGTTTCTGCACTAATTCTACGTTGGTGTACCTTACAAGAACGTGGTGTTGACACGACATGCTGTCCACCACCTTGAGCGATGGAGATATTATTATGGTCCCACAGTTTGGTGTACCTAATGTGCTACCAAAATATAACATGGAATATTACTACGACATTTCAGTGTCTTGGCTACACTGATTAATACTTCAAGGAAAAGAGCTTCAGATTGTCTCACTTGGTGTTGTGCTTCTGTAGAAAGATATGGACTTTCAGTGCAGCTGCGTGCAACCTAAAGTGCTGCAACCATGACGCAATCCTTCCCATCCCTTTCCTATTTCTTGTAAAATGATAAAGACTTATACTGTGCGTGTGCACTTCCTTTCATTTGTTAATAAGATCAGTTGTCCTGAAAATACTAAAGACTTCTATAGTGAATGTGCACTTTATTTCACTCCTTAATATGTTTATTTGTTGTAAAAAAATATTAGAGAGTTTTACAGTGTGTGTGCACTTTATGCCATCTGTACTCATTACGTATACATTTTTTTGGGATTCCCAGATATGTTCTGTATTACAGTGCGTGTGCACTTTCGTCATTTTGTTAAAATGATTTGTATTCATTGCATATACATTTTGGGATTTACTGATATGTTCTTAACTACAGTGCGTGTGCACTTTTGTCACTTCTCAATATGATTTGTACTCGTTGCCTATACATTAGTGATTTCCTGATATGTTCACTACTTCGGTGCGTGTGCACTATATTTTATTTCATGTTCTGCACTTATATATCTGTAAATATTCAGTGATTGTAAAGTTAGTTAATTAAGAAAAATTTGTCGCTCATGGCAAGTCCAATTGACTCACCATCGCTGCCAAATTTTTGCCCCCCCCCCCCGCCCCCCCCCCTGTGGAGGGTTATGTAAGGTGTATGCTTCGCCTACGATGGGCGAGGCATGGCAGAATCTCTGACCAGAAAGTAGTTTATTGTTAGTTGTTGCTTGTCGCGTGTCTGCGCTAGTCTGCGCGAGTCGACAGTAGAAGTCAGTCTGCAGTAGTAGTCAGTCGGATACAGTAGTAGTCGGTCGGCTTTAGTAGCGAGTGGACAGGAGTAGTCTGCGGGTGTCGGCATGCGTCGGCTGTGTGCTCTGCTCGCGACTCTGGTCAGGACTCTGGAGGATGAGTATTGTTGTAGAAGGTAAAGAAGCAGCATTGCGCATATTTAATAATGTATGTCAATTGTAATTTAATTTGTTCAAAAAAAATGCCCCAATAATAATTATTTTATAAAGAAACTCTTTTAAAGATAAGTATTCATTTCAATTTAAAGAATTTTTCCACTCTTTTTAAGAAAAATAATTCATTTCAATTTAAAGAATATTTCCTATGCATTCCTTCCAAGAATCAACCAAAAAATTATACGCCAGCATTGCACGAAGCTGTGTCGATAAATAAGAGCAGATATAGTTGCAGTTTTTATTGAGGTAAGAATTTTGCTTTTGTTATTCAGAATACAGGGCCGAAGATCAGCGCTGCTGTCCTTATAAAATTTACCAGATATTATTATTTCTGTTAGGAGGTTACATTTCGTTCATGGTTCATTATTTAATTAATATTGTTGTTGGTTTATGGTCTATTCTCATTCCTTAAATTTTTGCGGAGAGGTTACACAGCTTTAGTATCATAAAAGAGTTACATAAAATGTTCAGTGAACACAATTGTAAGAAGAATAAAATACACTCTGGGGTCCTCCCAAATCCCTCAAAACAGTTCATATGCTATAAAATTTCCTGCATATTGAGAGTTTTATGTTGGCTGCCTTGTGTTTTTCAGTTATTCTAGCATGGCTGCCTTGTTTTCTTCAGTTATTCTAGCATGCAATCGGTTTAAAATTGTGTACAAACAATTCCTTACTCTCCTAGCGTGCATTGCAAGAGGTTTTGATTAAGATAATCGGTAGAATTTAGAGAAAGTTAATGCGAATAATAAATAATAGCAATGATGATGATGAATGTGAAATAAATGTTGAAAGTTCGGATTCAGAGAATGAGGCTGCTATAGACCAAGAAGAGGAAACTCCATACGTACAGGAATGACGGTGACTATAACAGTAACAGAGACAGACCCAAAAATATTGAGTACCTAACTGGTAAATATGGTATGGTATGGCCAGCTGATCCAACAAAGTGAAATTGATGGGCTGCGCGCAATGTTATTACTGTACCTGCTGGTTTGGCCACCTTATCTCAAGGTATTCATACAGTGAGCGAAGCTTTCAAATTATTCATTGATGAGAGTGTGGTACAAATTATCTTAGATTATACTAATGAAAAGGTTCAATGTTTTTATGATGACTGGAATGCGAAGCACATGAATGACCAACAACAATGGCAAGCTACAAATACTAGAGAAATACATCCTTTTAGGCACTCTCATCACAATGCGATGACTAAATGCTAAAAGGGAGTCTGTAGATTTTCCTTGCCATAAGTAGTGGGGTAGGACAGCACTAACCCCAATTTTGTTATCAAACCTATATATAAATTAATAAAATTGATCAAATAATTACCCCATATGAAGTCACATGTTTGCCCCAGCCAGCACATGGGTCCCTGCCCCATCACCCTCTCCACCCTCTCCATCCTTCCCCATCCCCCACCCATCCTATTGGCGAGAATTTAGAATTTTGGCGGGAAACTAAAATATGGTGAGAAATTCAAAAATGGTGGGAATTTATTTGTTCCAAAGCTGCGCTGACGTCCCAACCCACCTCCCACCCGGTAATTTGTGGGAAATTCAAAAACTGGAGTGATCTTTCTTGGACTGAATCCCGTGGTCCTTCTAGACGGAAGGCCCAAGTGCACTCCCCAACACATGGGGACTATACTGATGCGGGAGATGAAGATTATGTTGATGTAGATTATTTTGGTTGGGAAATGGGAGTAAAGATAAGCCGTAATTACGGAATTAATCATAAAGATCGATCCCGATTACACAACTATATGGATAGCGCTATAAAAGGATTGACGATGTAATAGAACTGGTGTTCTCCTGCTGGGAAATAATTTCGCAATACCGCTCGAAACTAGCGGCAGATGTATTCATATTCTGTGTAAGATAATCTCCACACCGACAAGCTGGCGGGAAAAACGCTGGAGTGGAAGGTAGTATCTTTATTTTTGGCGAGAATTGTGTTCAACTGACGAGGTGCTGGTGTTGGACAGAGAGGAGTTTAGTAATTGTATTACATGTAAGCATACAGCTGATTGTGCCTATCACTGTTTGATGTCAGAGTTCGCTACAGACGCCTCCCACTGCAATGCTCGACTATCACCCTGCAACCCAGGTAATCGAAATTCAGGAAAGCCAGTACACACTACCACATCTGAGGGAAAATGCTTCACTGTTCTAATTACACATAGAAAATTTTGTGAGAAAGCCAGCACTCGTAATCAATGGGTCATGATGCAACACATGTACTGAGGATTGGAGAAAATCGTTGTGCCAAGAGAGAGGTACGACAGTTGCACATGTGGTCTCCTTGATGTGCGGTCACGAACTAACCTACTTAGAGCCACTCATACCTTTACTCATCCCTCCCTCTCTCTCCTCCCCCCATCATGGTAGGGACACAGGCCTTCTGTCTCCGGTCTGCAGAACTCAGTCACAGATGGACGCTTCCTGCAAGCCATTAAATATATTTCTCAGAAAGACTGGAACGACAACGAAATTTCAGAAAATTTTCTAAATCGCAATTTTCGTACATGCACCTCTTAGGGAACAGGCAGTTGCTACCGCCTATGCTGACCGTGGCCACCCGCCGTATCTAGGAGAAGAGTCTTCAGTCCAATGCATCCCCGGTGGAGCACGTCGCTGGATGGTACACGCGGTTGGTCAGTGGTAACTATGAGGGCATAAACAATAGGCTACAACGCCGGACGACCTTTTAACAAACAAGATAAGTGACGGCTACCCCGACTGTGAACTATTTGTTTAAACTGCGACCTCCAATGGAACATGCTACAATGCCTCCAGCATACTGCCCACGTAACAGTCTGCCTATTTTGTATTATTTATGTATTTAACGTCAACGCACGTCTAATAAGCGAGTACCTGTTAAAAAAAGGAGACACAACTGCCACGATATTAAATGTCCTGTTTCCACGAAAATAGGTGCAGTCCACTTTCTTTTTAGTTTTATGGGGTAAATCAGTATAGTTTTTACGCTCGAATGCAGGATACGGAACGCATCGCCATTTGTCCCCCCCCCCCCCCTCCACAATACCCTTCTATTTTGCGACATCCAATGAAGCGAAAAAAAACGGCAGCACTACTGCAAGTTCCAGAGGTCGATGTTATACATCGGACAGATGTACAAAACCATCTAACGTTTCCTGTACAGCTGGCCGGATTGTCTGAGCAGATCTAGGCGCTTCAGTTTGGAACCGCGCGACCGCTACGTCGCAGGTTCAAATCCTGCCTCGGGCATGGATGTGTGTGATGTCCTTAGGTTAGTTAGGTTTAAGTAGTTCTAAGTTCTAGGGGACTGATGACCTCAGATGTTAAGTCCCATAGTGCTCAGCGCCACTTTTTTCTGTACATGCCTACCCTTTGTAAATTCGAGAAAACGTCCACTGTTTTGCTGCGAAAAACTCTGGTTGCTGCAGAATGTCAACGTTATTTCTAAACTATTATCAGAGTAAAGAAAAAGCGAGAATTTAAACTCCAAAGAAACAAACGTCTGTGTAAAGCGATTTCTATCAACTTGATAGACAAAATTACATTGCTTTAGAATGTCCATTGAGTTCAGATCGGTGGCAATAAATTGTGTAAGTAGGCTGTTTCACTGATTACTGAAATGGGACTGCCAGAGTCAAGTACTGCCGTAAATTTTACGTCATTTACTGTAATGCAAATCACAGGATATGCAACGTTGTTATGTTTTATGTCGTGTTCTTGGAGTAAGATGTCCCTAATATCTTCCATTTTTAGGTAATTACTAGCTACGGCAGCTGCGTCGTTAGTGTCATAAGAACGTTTTGTGACTGCCAGCGGTGTGAGTCATTGCCTATTGTCTCTTTGTTGGCGCGCGTCGTTATTGGGATTTGGAGACCTAACTTCTACAAATTCACCGTGACGAGAGGGCCCTGCCCTGTTTAAGTCCCGCCAGTTCTGATGCAATTCAGGTCTGTCGTTACGATCACATCGTCTGTCGTCATGTCGGTAGTTCCTGTAGTTTCTTTCTTGTCGGTTAAGTGGTGGAGAATTTCTCCCTGAATCGTAACTGCGCGCTGGACCGTTGCGTCTAAAGTTATTCTGTCTCCCGTAATAATAATTATTTTGGTTCCCATATTGTCTGTTTCTCTGATTGTCTCTGTGATAGTCACTACCGCGGAGAGGTGATCTTTCCCTGTAATTATTACTACTCTGCCAACGGTTGTCGTACGGGTGGTGTCTGTTTTGGTCACGATATGTGTTGTGAGAATAGCTTTGTCGTGTCCAGTTATTATTTCTTTCATCGCGGAATTGCGACGGATGTGATCTGTAATTGTTGTGCTCCTGCGTTCCGCGATTGTCAGTGTCAATTTCCAGTTCTTGTAACAGTCCCTGAAATGCTTCAATGTCGTCTTTGCAACGTCCTGCCAAAATAATATGTCGTAAATGTTCAGGCAGTTTGATTAAGCAAATGCGGATGAGTTCTGAGGGGCTGTATGGGTTTGAAAGATACTGATTCTTATGCAACATGTCTTCAAAATATTTCACAAGACTGGAAAATTCAGATTGTTCGAAACGTTTCATCATTATGATGCTATGTTTTACTCGATCTTGTGTGGCTTGAGACCAATATGCTGAGAGGAAGGCATGGTAAAACTCTCCTTCACTGTGGCAATCGTGAATTACCGATTACATTCTTACAGCTGGTTCATTCTGCAAGTAGCCACACATAAATTCTAATCTGTGCTCTAATGACCAGTTGGGAGGAAAACAATGAGAGAATTGATGGAGCCATGCTTGTGGATGAATGTCGTTGCCAGAATTCTTAAATGTTTTGAATTTACGTGTAGTAATGAACAGCTTATAGTCAAAGTCATCATGTAGGCGAGTCGCATATCGGTCATTGTTACGTCGTTTCGGCGGTTCCATTTCAAAATTCGGTGCACCTTGCCAATTTCTTTCATAACTTCCGAAATGCCCTGTGTTATTATTTTGTGGCTGTTCCGTATCTCTGTGTCCCTCTTCCCGTATTGGGGCGCGAGTATCCTCTGAAATACGTAATTCTTGTATTACCTGTGTCAGCTGATCTTGTACTTCTCGGATTTCTCTTTTGTACTGTGTATTGATTTGATTTTGATTCTGTTTGAATTTTCTAATTTGTTCATACTCTTCTGTGTCAGTGAAAGCTACAGGTCTTGTGTCATTCAGATCATCATCTACCTTTGTAGATAAGTTAGTGACCTTATCCAAAAGTTCGGCTACTTTCTCCGATAGTGAACACATTTCCTCAGCGTGTTTTTCTGAACCAAGTTTCAGAGTGTCCATTTGTGTTGAAATCGTATCTACTGTGTCCTTTAAGTTTTCTTGAGTTTTTGCAAGTTGCGTAACCGAATCGGTAGATGCAACTGAGTCAATTTTAGCTTGCAAGGTGTTGTGATTTTCATGAACAATGGTTTGCAGTTCTTTTATGGCTGCTTCGTGATTCTGTAATACATTTTCATGCCGCGAAAAAATGGGTTGAAAATGCTCACAAATTTGTGTTTTTATGTCATTACAGACTTTTTGACATTTCGATTCAATGTTATGTAACTCACTAGTTAAATCTTCACGTGTTTGTTCAAGTGTGGTGTCTAACTTTTGAAGATTTTGCCCCATTGCGTCTAACTGTTGCTGTGTTTGTCTCTGGTGTTGTTCGATTGTGTCTAACTTTTGAAGATTTTGTTCCACTGTGTCTAACTTTTGCTGTGTTTGTCTCTGATTTTGTTCCATTGTGTCTAACTTTTCAAGCTTTTGTCCCATTTGTTGCATTAATTGTAATAACAATGCACTGGTGTCTGAAACATGTTCCTCAGTGCTTTTCGGCAGTGAATTTGCACCGGAAACATTCACATTTTGACAAGCGGAAAATGTGTCTTGACTCATTTGAGAAAACGGTGAGAACCCAAAACCTGAGTCTGCAGTATTTGCAATATTGTGTTCTGTCATTCCCGATTCCTGAGGCGAGCTGTTGCCGACCAATCGATCGATAACGCTTCCCAGTTCACTACCTGTTTCACTGTCTACACCATTGTTTGCCGCCCGCTCCATTTCCCTATGCGCAATTACCAAATTACTACTTTGAACATTAGTTAATTCATTACCCAGTGGTGCTGGCAAGCTACGCTCGTCGTCACTATCATTTCTCAATTTACTTTGGAGCCTAGTGTTACGTTTTTCACACGCCATAATTGTCACAATATTTCACACGATAATACAGAAAAGCACAATTTGAAGTGCAAAAATAGGAGAACACATTAACATAGCACTGAAAATAATATCTAGTTAATTGCAAGCGTAGCTGCGAAATACTTGGTGCAAATCTATATGCATGCCACAACTGTTTTACTGTACAACAATGAAAGGCTACAACTACAAAGGGGATTCTCTCTACAATTACGCGCTAGCAATAAACAAAAGCTACACTAAATACACAAACTACAAGAAAAAATCAGAAGATTCCAGTGAGGTATCCTAGGCTAAGGGTCGACATATGAAACGTCCCCTTTCAACAATTATAAAATGACTGTGCTTAACCTGACACACAATATTTTGTTAGCGCAACGCAATCTGACTTTCAAAATTCCCCACAAAAGAATGGCCCTGACTAACATTAAACTATACCTTTCACAAATCACTTACCTCACAAAAATCTTCGCTGCTCAAGCTACTGCAATACAGCGAGCGCCACTACTGCCAGCTAAATAAAAGATTCAAACTATGGAAGGCACTAACTACTGATACGGATAGTTAGCAAATGAAAGATATTAATAGAGAACAAACAATGTATTTACCTTGATATCATCATATATAAATATAGCAGTTCATGACAAATTTCAAAACTCCGCCATCTCTCTCCCCACATCCACCACTGCTGGCGGCTCACCTCCAACTGCGCAACGCTACGCGCTGTTCACATCCAGCTGCCGCTGCCCAACACTACAATGGCAGACAACAATGCAAACTAGCCACAGACTGCACACAGCACAGCCAGTGATTTTCATACAGAGGTGGTGTTGCCAATAAAAAAACCTAAACAGCCTACTTACAATTGTCATGCATGTTTGTATTGCAAACATTTCAGACACGTGAAATAACAGTACAAAATAAGGTCTTTTGCACCATTTCGTTACATGTCAGAAAAAAAACACGATCATTTCACTTCTGACAACAACAAGCTATAATTCAAGAGGACTTTGTTGTTTCGTACGTTATGGTAGCTCCCTTTTTACCGATGCATTGATATATCACATAGGAGTTTACGAAACGTGAAAAACAAATCGCCAGAGCATGCACTGTAATAGAACCTCCTAATGTCACCTAGCAGAGAACCCTATAAGGTTCCTCCAAAACATCGACAGCAAATATCGTATGCCTGCTGACATATAACATTTTTGCTCGATAACTCCCGTCTAGTGACCTGCATGTAAAGTTTCTGCCAGCCGTACTTGAAGAAGTCTACATCCAGCAGAATACCATTCACAATTGCAGCAGATTCATGCTCTGTAGTTTCGTAAGCAATTTCCTCATCACAGAACAGCCCGTTTGACACAGTCTACTCAGATGTCGGTATAAACACTATCGTTTCTAGATTCCACAAAAAGCTGTTATTCAAGTGGTGGCTACTTTTTAATTAGAGATTATGAAGTATTAAATAAGACAGGACTTGCGGTAATACATATTTTTTAAACAAACAATCGTTATGGCCTTGGGCAAGTACAGAAAGGGCAACAGCCTCTACGGGTGCGGGGCAAAGTCAGGACATGCGGGGACCAAGCAGCAATCGGTATTGTAATTGTCAACTGTCGAAGCTGCGTTGGTAAAGTACCGGAACTTCAAGCGCTGATAGAAAGCACCGAAGCTGAAATCGTTATAGGTACAGAAAGCTGGCTTAAGCCAGAGATAAATTCTGCCGAAATTTTTACAAAGGTACACACGGTGTTTAGAAAGGATAGATTGCATGCAACCGGTGGTGGAGTGTTCATCGCTGTTAGTAGTAGTTTATCCTGTAGTGAAGTAGAAGTGGATAGTTCCTGTGAATTATTATGGGTGGAGGTTACACTAAACAACCGAACTAGGTTAATAATTGGCTCCTTTTACCGACCTCCCGACTCAGCTGCATTAGTGGCAGAACAACTGAGAGAAAATTTGGAATACATTTCACATAAATTTTCTCAGCATGTTATAGTCTTAGGTGGAGATTTCAATTTACCAGATATAGACTGGGACACTCAGATGTTTAGGACGGGTGGTAGGGACAGAGCATCGAGTGACATACTGAGTGCACTATCCGAAAATTTCCTCGAGCAATTAAACAGAGAACCGACTCGTGGAGATAACATCATGGACCTACTGATAACAAACAGACCCGAACTTTTCGAATCTGTATATACAGAACAGGGAATCAGTGATCATAAGGCCGTTGCAGCATCCCTGAATATGGAAGTTAATAGGAATATAAAAAAAGGGAGGAAGGTTTATCTGTTTAGCAAGAGTAATAGAAGGCAGATTTCAGACTACCTAACAGATCAAAACGAAAATTTTTGTTCCGACACTGACAATGTTGAGTGTTTATGGAAAAAGTTCAAGGCAATCGTAAAATGCGTTTTAGACAGGTACGTGCCGAGTAAAACTGTGAGGGACGGGAAAAACCCACCGTGGTACAACAACAAAGTTAGGAAACTACTGCGAAAGCAAAGAGAGCTCCACTCCAAGTTTAAACGCAGCCAAAACCTCTCAGACAAACTGAAGCTAAACGATGTCAAAGTTAGCGTAAGGAGGGCTATGCGTGAAGCGTTCATTGAATTCGAAAGTAAAATTCTATGCACCGACTTGACAGAAAATCCTAGGAAGTTCTGGTCTTACGTTAAATCAGTAAGTGGCTCGAAACAGCATATCCAGACACTACGGGATGATGATGGCATTTAAACAGAGGATGACACGCGTAAAGCTGAAATACTAAACACCTTTTTCCAGAGCTGTTTCACAGAGGAAGACCGCACTGCAGTTCCTTCTCTAAATCCTCGCACAAACGAAAAAATGGCTGACATCGAAATAAGTGTCCAAGGAATAGAAAAGCAACTGGAATCACTCAATAGAGGAAAGTCCACTGGACCTGACGGGATACCAATTCGATTCTACACAGAGTACGCGAAAGAACTTGCCCCCCTTCTAACAGCCGTGTACCGCAAGTCTCTAGAGGAACGGAGGGTTCCAAATGATTGGAAAAGAGCACAGATAGTCCCAGTCTTCAAGAAGGGTCGTCGAGCAGATGCGCAAAACTATAGACCTATATCTCTTACGTCGATCTCTTGTAGAATTTTAGAACATGTTTTTTGCTCGCGTATCATGTCATTTCTGGAAACCCAGAATCTACTATGTAGGAATCAACATGGATTCCGGAAACAGCGATCGTGTGAGACCCAATTCGCCTTATTTGTTCATGAGACCCAGAAAATATTAGATACAGGCTCCCAGGTAGATGCTATTTTTCTTGACTTCCGGAAGGCGTTCGATACAGTTCCGCACTGTCGCCTGATAAACAAAGTAAGAGCCTACGGAATATCAGACCAGCTGTGTGGCTGGATTGAAGAGTTTTTAGCAAACAGAACACAGCATGTTGTTATCAATGGAGAGACGTCTACAGACGTTAAAGTAACCTCTGGCGTGGCACAGGGGAGTGTTATGGGACCATTGCTTTTCACAATATATATAAATGACTTAGTAGATAGTGTCGGAAGTTCCATGCGGCTTTTCGCGGATGATGCTGTAGTATACAGAGAAGTTGCTGCATTAGAAAATTGTAGCGAAATACAGGAAGATCTGCAGCGGATAGGCACTTGGTGCAGGGAGTGGCAACTGACCCTTAACATAGACAAATGTAATGTATTTCGAATACATAGAAAGAAGGATCCTTTATTGTATGATTATATGATAGCGGAACAAACACTGGTAGCAGTTACTTCTGTAAAATATCTGGGAGTATGCGTACGGAACGATTTGAAGTGGAATGATCATATAAAACTAATTGTTGGTAAGGCGGGTACCAGGTTGAGATTCATTGGGAGAGTGCTTAGAAAATGTAGTCCATCAACAAAGGAGGTGGCTTACAAAACACTCGTTCGACCTATACTTGAGTATTGCTCATCAGTGTGGGATCCGTACCAGGTCGGGTTGACGGAGGAGATAGAGAAGATCCAAAGAAGAGCGGCGCGTTTCGTCACTGGGTTATTTGGTAACCGTGATAGCGTTACGGAGATGTTTAATAAACTCAAGTGGCAGACTCTGCAAGAGAGGCGCTCTGCATCGCGGTGTAGCTTGCTCGCCAGGTTTCGAGAGGGTGCGTTTCTGGATGAGGTATCGAATATATTGCTTCCCCCTACTTATACTTCCCGAGGAGATCACGAATGTAAAATTAGAGAGATTAGAGCGCGCACGGAGGCTTTCAGACAGTCGTTCTTCCCGCGAACCATACGCGACTGGAACAGGAAAGGGAGGTAATGACAGTGGCACGTAAAGTGCCCTCCGCCACACACCGTTGGGTGGCTTGCGGAGTATCAATGTAGATGTAGATGTAGATGATAATAATAAAAACAGCTATGATTCCATGAGAATAGATACAGTCTATTTCTGTTAGTTTTAGAAGTAAACTCAGTGTATTTTGAGAGCATTCCTCATCTTCATATTACAGTTGTCGTGCACGAGGACATCATTTCAGATGTATTAAATACCGATATCTCTGTCTTCCTCTACATCTACATCTACATTTATACTCCGCAAGCCACCAACGGTGTGTGGCGGAGGGCACTTTACGTGTCACTGTCATTACCTCCCTTTTGTGTTCCAGTCGCGTATGGTTCGCGGGAAGAACGACTGTCTGAAAGCCTCCGTGCGCGCTCTAATCTCTCTCATTTTACATTCGTGATCTCCTCGGGAGGTATAAGTAGGGGGAAGCAATATATTCGATACCTCATCCAGAAACGCACCCTCTCGAAACCTGGCGAGCAATCTACACCGCGATGCAGAGCGCCTCTCTTGCAGAGCCTGCCACTTGAGTTTATTAAACATCTCCGTAACGCTATCACGGTTACCAAATAACCCTGTGACGAAACTCGCCACTCTTCTTTGGATCTTCTCTATCTCCTCCGTCAAACCGATCTGGTACGGATCCCACACTGATGAGCAATACTCAAGTATAGGTCGAACGAGAGTTTTGTAAGCCACCTCCTTTGTTGATGGACTACATTTTCTAAGGACTCTCCCAATGAATCTCAACCTGGTACCCGCCTTACCAACAATCAATTTTATATGATCATTCCACTTCAAATCGTTCCGCACGCATACTCCCGCATATTTTACAGAAGTAACTGCTACCAGTGTTTGTTCCGCTATCATATAATCATACAATAAAGGATCCTTCTTTCTATGTTAAGGGTCAGTTGCCACTCCCCGCACCAAGTGCCTATCCGCTGCAGATCTTCTTCAATATCGCTACAATTTTCTAATGCTGCAACTTCTCTGTATACTACAGCATCATCCGCGAAAAGCCGCATGGGACTTCCGACACTATCTACTAGGTCATTTATATATATTGTGAAAAGCAATGGTCCTATAACACTCCCCTGTGGCACGCCAGAGGTTACTTTAACGTCTGTAGACGTCTCTCCATTGATAACAACATGCTGTGTTCTGTTTGCTAAAAACTCTTCAATCCAGCCACACAGCTGGTCTGATATTCCGTAGGCTCTTACTTTGTTTATCAGGCGACAGTGCGGAACTGTATCGAACGCCTTCCGGAAGTCAAGAAAAATAGCATCTACCTGGGAGCCTGTATCTAATATTTTCTGGGTCTCGTGAACAAATAAAGCGAATTGGGTCTCACACGATCGCTGTTTCCGGAATCCATGTTGATTCCTACATAGTAGGTTCTGGGTTTCCAAAAACGACATGATAATCGAGCAAAAAACATGTTCTAAAATTCTACAACAGATCGACGTCAGAGATATAGGTCTATAGTTTTGCGCATCTGCTCGACGACCCTTCTTGAAGACTGGGACTACCTGTGCTCTTTTCCACTCATTTGGAACCTTCTTTCCTCTAGAGACTTGCGGTACACGGCTGTTAGAAGGGGGGCAAGTTCTTTCGCGTACTCTGTGTAGAATCGAATTGGTATCCCGTCAGGTCCAGTGGACTTTCCTCTGTTCAGTGATTCCACTTGCTTTTCTATTCCTTGGACACTTATTTCGATGTCAGCCATTTTTTCGTTTGTGCGAGGATTTAGAGAAGGAACTGCAGTGCGGTCTTCCTCTGTGAAACAGCTTTGGAAAAAGGTGTTTAGTATTTCAGCTTTACGCGTGTCATCCTCTGTTTCAATGCCATCATCATCCCGGAGTGTCTGGATATGCTGTTTCGAGCCACTTACTGATTTAACGTAAGACCAGAACTTCCTAGGATTTTCTGTCAAGTCGGTACATAGAATTTTACTTTCGAATTCACTGAACGCTTCACGCATAGCCCTCCTTACGCTAACTTTGACATCGTTTAGCTTCTGTTTGTCTGAGAGGTTTTGGCTGCGTTTAAACTTAGAGTGAAGCTCTCTTTGCTTTCGCAGTAGTTTCCTAACTTTGTTGTTGTACCACGGTGGGTTTTTCCCGTCCCTCACAGTTTTACTCGGCACGTACCTGTCTAAAACGCATTTTATGATTGCCTTGAACTTTTTCCATAAACACTCAACATTGTCAGTGTCGGAACAGAAATTTTCGTTTTGATCTGTTAGGTAGTCTGAAATCTGCCTTCTAGTACTCTTGCTAAACAGATAAACATTCCTCCCTTTTTTTATATTCCTACTAACTTCCATATTCAGGGATGCTGCAACGGGCTTATGATCACTGATTCCCTGTTCTGTACATACAGAGTCGAAAAGTTCGGGTCTGTTTGTTATCAGTAGGTCCATGATGTTATCTCCACGAGTCGGTTCTCTGTTTAATTGCTCGAGGTAATTTTCGGATAGTGCACTCAGTATAATGTCACTCGATGCTCTGTCCCTACCACCCGTCCTAAACATCTGAGTGTCCCAGTCTATATCTGGTAAATTGAAATCTCCATCTAAGACTATAACATGCTGAGAAAATTTATGTGAAATGTATTCCAAATTTTCTCTCAGTTGTTCTGCCACTAATGCTGCTGAGTCGGGAGGTCGGTAAAAGGAGCCAATTATTAACCTAGCTCGGTTGTTGAGTGTAACCCCACCCATAATAATACACAGGAACTATCCACTTCTATTTCACTACAGGATAAACTACTACTAACAGCGACGAACACTCCACCACCGGTTGCATGCAATCTATCCTTTCTAAACACCGTGTGTACCTTTGTAAAAATTTCGGCAGAATTTATCTCTGGCTTCAACCAGCTTTCTGTACCTATAACGATTTCGGCTTCGGTGCTTTCTATCAGCGCTTGAAGTTCCGGTACTTTACCAACGCAGCTTCGACAGTTTACAATTACAATACCGATTGCTGCTTGGTCCCCGCATGTCCCGACTTAGCCCTGCACCCGTTGAGGCTGTTACCCTTTCTGTACTTGCCCAAGGCCATCTAACCTAAAAAAACCGCCCAGCCCACGCCACACATCCCCTGCTACCAGTGTAGCCGCTTGTTGCGTGTAGTGGACTCCTGACCTATCCAGCGGAACCCGAAACCCCACCACCCTATGGCGCAAGTCGAGGAATCTGTAGCCCACACGGTCGCAGAACCGTCTCAGCCTCTGATTCAGACCCTCCACTCGGCTCTGTACCAAAGGTCCGCAGTCAGTCCTGTCGACGATGCTGCAGATGGTGAGCTCTGCTTTCATCCCGCTAGCGAGACTAGCAGTCGTCACCAAATCAGATAGCCGCCGGAAGCCAGAGAGGATTTCCTCGGATCCATAGCGACACACATCATTGGTGCCGACATGAGCGACCACCTGCAGATGGGTGCACCCTGTACCCTTCATGGCATCCGGAAGGACCCTTTCCACATCTGGAATGACTCCCCCCGGTATGCACACGGAGTGCACATTGGTTTTCTTCCCCTCTCTTGCTGCCATATCCCTAAGGGGCCCCATTACGCGCCTGACGTTGGAGCTCCCAACTACCAGTAAGTCCACCCCCTGTGACCGCCCGGATCTCTACAGTTTTTGACCTCTGCGGCTCCCTCTAGTACCATGGAAGCCATTCCTTGATGTTTTTAAAACATGTAGTGCCATCCTGTCTCTTCTCCTTGTCAGTGTTTTCCACATATTCCTTTAATCTCCGATTCTGAGGACAACCTCCTTATTTCTTATCGTATCAGTCCACCTAATTTTCAACATTTGTCTGTAGCATGACTTCTCAAATGCTTCGATTTTCTTCTGTTCCGTTTTTCCCACAATCTATGTTTCATTCCCAAACAATTCTGTACTTGAAACGTATATTCTGAGAAATTTATAGCTCAAATTAAGGCCTATGTTTGATACTAGTAGACTTCTTTTGGCCATGAACGTCCTTTTGGACAGTGCTAGTCTGCTTTTGATGTCCTTCTTGCTGCGTCTATCATTGATTATTTTCCTGCGTAAATACAGAATTCCTTAATTTCATCAACTTTGTGACCATGAATCCTGATGCTAAGTTTCTCGCTGTTCTCTTTTCTGCGACTTCTCATTACTTTCCTCTTTCTCTGATATCCTCCCAACCAATATTCAGTACTTATTAGACTATTCATTCTCATTCAGCAGATCTTGTAGTTCTTGACTTTCACTCAGGACAGCAATGTCATCAGCCAATTATACCACTGATATCCTCCCACTTTGAATTTTAATTCCACTTCTGAACCTTTCTTTCATTTCCATCGTTCCGTCTTTGATTTACAAATTGAACAGTAGGGGCGAAAAACTACATTCCTGTCTCACACCCTTTTTAATTCGAGCACTTAGTTCTTAGTGATCCACTCTTGGCTCTTTTACTTATTGCTTATCACCTATGTCTCCCTTAACTTCCCCCTATTTTTCTCAGCATTCCGAACATCTTGCACCATTTTACATTGTCGAACGCTTGTCCATCTCAAGCTCATCGATGATGCTCTCAACCTTCGCACAAAGCTCCTTATTTGTGGATAACAACGAAAAAGATGTTTCTATAGTTTTATATATATATATATATATATATATATATATATATATATATATCGAAGCACTTGAGTGATTAGAAATGCCTAGAAATATTTTCAACTACATGGAAAGCATGCGAGATCAAATTCTTTTATGTTAAACGCTGTATTTCGCTCACCATCAAGCAGGTCTCCATTCATCTCCTCATCTTCCTTCTCAGTTTGATGCAGGTGCTTCACCGCACATACTAACGAGAAAGGAAAAATTGCACCACTGCACACCATTTATATGTAATGATACATCAGTTGACTGAGATGCCATAATTAGGTTACTTACTCCACAGTGTCTGCTGTGGTGATTGTGTCCCTCTCCTCCTTGGCTACACGCATCCACTTACAACAAATCATCGGATTCATGATAGGCTCACTGATAATGTAAATTACTGACTGAACCATGATGAGATGAAGATGCATGGATAGCCGGTAGCGGTAGATCGAATACATCCCTATTGGTCGAGCTGCCATAGAGTTACCTGACTAGCTGTGGGTGGTGGTGTCTGGTCTACTGGAATACATCTGAATGGTTAGCTTTTGTCCTTTGATCTCATTCACCAAACCTGAAGTGACAATACTAATAGATGGCACATGTGTTGAATTCGTTGAAATGAGAAGTGCGTAATCAGGTTGCTAACATGTAGAATAAGAATCTGCAGTATGGGGCTGCTGCAATGCCTCCTACTTAACTTGTAAGTGATGAGTTCTCCATAACCAATTAATTCGCTTGATCAGAATGCCTGTAATTTACAGAAGTAGTGAGAGTAGTGTTGATCAACAGAGGGAAATTCACCAGAGACGTGGTCTGCATACTTACGTATTTCTACATGTAGGAATGTCAATGCAGTGTTTCTGTGGTGAATTTCCTTTAGTATTGTGTCTGCGTATAAGGATAGGAGTTCGAGTCGCTTACAGAATGCAGATGCATCAGGTATGTGGGGGGGGGGGGGGGAGGGGTTTGAGGGAGGGGGGACAGGAGGGGGGCAGTGGCTGCAGTCCTTTCCTAAGGGCGCCCGCACACAGACACAGACACAGGGTCCCACCAACTGCAGACTACTGGAGAAGCATCGCTTCTACAAGTGGGGTTGCCAAATATAGAACTCACACCTGCCCTAGTCCTCTGACAATGAGTTCAACGCCTCACTCGAGGAAAAGATTATTAGTCTGGTGTCAGGTCATGATACAGAAATGCACCTGCTATTTTCCGCAGGTGACTAGAACGAATAGTCGTTTTGCAGCTTGCACACAGAGCGATGGGGAGTGTGCAAATTGGGCATCTGTTGTGGTCGTTAACAAAGACAGGGAAATGCCTTCACTACTCCCTCTCTGGATTTGGGTTGTAATAGAGTTTATATGGTAACAGCAAGTTCAATTCACCAACTGATTTGCATCGTAATCAGAGAGAGAATTAATCTGCATATTACCCTCTCAAAAGTATTGGAAAGTATAGCAACCATTAGATCCCATTTTGAAAGACACATCCACCATTCTTCAGCTCAGGAGATGACCCCATTCTTATCTGAATATGTCTGCTCCTCCTATTTCACAAGGAGAGCAGCGCCATATTACTGCAATGAATAGAGTCAGACCGGAATAGTAAACGTACGTGCTCATTCCAGTCGAAGGTAGTAAACAGTGCTTTAGCACTTTCCATTTCATTTTAGATATCCATCAACCCACATAAGCATATAGATCATTAACCATCTAATTGACTATTGTTTTAGGAACAGCCCTTAGCCATAAAATTCGTCTGATCTGAATGTTCGATATGCAATTTATGAGAATTGTGCTGCTCTGGTTGGAAGCGAATTTTAGGGGAATGGCAGATACAGCACTTGTATGGGAGTATAGTGCATGTTTAGTTTGGGGTCCGTATCACGTAGTACCAGAAACCTGTGTTTTGCAACAGTAGTTTGAGGGAGTCTCTGTGGAACACTAGACTTCCACTACCTCATCACTGTGGAAAATGAAGTTAAATGTATAGGTCATCATTTTTGGACAGCTCTTTGGAAACAATCCATAATGCCACAAACTCTTCCAGTTTCCATACACTGCGATGTCTTCCACTGTTTTTGTCAGTAAAAAATATCGCCTCTGTGTTTTATTTCCACCATCCTGTGTGTTGAGTGAGCACTATAATTTACACCATGTGATGTCCAGTTTTCTATGAGAGCCAATGGATAAAAACGTATTAATATCAGTTTAGCACCTGACACAGACATCGAAGTCATGATAGAAAATAAAATTGTTGCGGTGTAAAAGTTGTAGCCATACACTGCTTGGATGTATTACAGCTGGGAAAACAATCTACTTATCTGCTTTTGGAAGAAAAATGGGATAGTCGGTGGGATATGGTCTTCCTCCAGTTCAGGTGACAAAAGTTTACTTAGGTCTTTGCAAGCGACCTCTGTCACTGCTGACCTGCTGCTTCAGTGGAGTAATACATACATAGGTAATATGCTCGATGTCGACATATGGGTATTTGTTTTGCGACATACTGGAAGAGAGAGACATGATAGAATCTTAAAATTGGTTAAAATTTGTGGTTAAAATTTGGATGCAGATAGTTTGTAATTTCTTTTACCAAGTCTGGATGTTACAGAATAACGATGAGACGTGCTCTCAAATGGACTATATGACTGTATAGATGCAGCATCTGTATCAGTATTTAATATGTCTGAAATGAGTGTTTTTTTCGATATATGAACATATGACTTGAAATGTTGTATTCTGTAACGTTGTTTCATGTGTCCGAAACGTTTGTAACATTCACAATCATGAGAATTTATTTAGTCACTGATTAGAACTCCAGAGACTATGGAGTTTAAATTGTCGCTTTTTCTTTACTCTGTTGACAGTTAAGAAATAACGCAGACATTCTGCAGTGATTAGTAGCTTTCACAGGAAAATAGTGGAAGTTATTTTCTCGATTTTACACAGGCTGTGTTTGTATAGGAGATATACATCTGTGAGATGTATAACACTGACCTCTGCAGTTTGGTCATCTGTAATCAGTGGCAGGGCTGCATTTTTTTTTCCACATCGTTGGAAGTCACAAAATAATGGGAGGCAGGGAGGTGATAGAAATATGAACTGTAGCCTGCAGCTGAATGTAAAATTTATGCCAATTTTGCTCATAAGAAGAAGAAAATGTACTTCACCTATTTTGGTGAAAACACGACATTTATTATCGTCACGATTCCGTTTTCATTTTTTAGCATATGTTAAATAAAAATGTTGCAGTGAAACGTTTTCCATCACTGAATGGCATACACATGCAGGAGGACCTACTGGAGGTATGTGGAGCATTCAGCTGCGCTTCCAATCAGGGTAGCCGTCATTTATCTCGCTTTGTCTGTGGCCCACCTATTCTGTACGTTGGCCTCATAGTGCTGACTGACTGCCTGGACCACCCAGACACATGCTTTGCTGGGGATGCACTGGACTGAACACTCTGCTCCAAGATATTGTGGGGTTGCTGAGTGGGGAGGGGGGGGGGACCGGTCAGCATAGGTGGTAGCGGCTGCCTGTTCGTGAAGCAGACATTTGAAAAAGCGATCTGGAGAGTTCTCTGGAATTTTGTTGTTTGTTCCAGCCTTTCTGAGAAATACATTTAACAGCTTGCAGGAAGTGTCCATCTGCGACTGAGTTCTGTAAACTTGAGTTAGTATATCACTGTTACCAGATGGATCTCTTCGTGGACCATCAGCAACAAGATAGAACAGGCCCTTATCCCTACTGGTGGGGGGAGGAGGCGGCAGAGGGAGGAATAGGGGTGGTAAGAGTGGCTCTAAGTAGTTCAGCTTGTGACTGCATATCGAGGAGAACACATGTGCATCTGCAAACCCTCTCTCCTGGTGGAATTCTTTGGGACGATGATTTTCCCCGACCCCAGAAATGTGTTGCATTATGATCCATTGATTCACTTCACGGCATTCGCTTCAGAACTGCTACAAATTCGTCGGGCAATAGACCGCGCCGCTCGAACTGTCACACAACTGGCACTACTAAGAGTATCCTACGACTTCCACTTTGCTGGCAAAGGGTTATACACAATGCTGGTGACTAATGTGAAGATCAGTAAAACTTTGAAACTCGTTCCTATTTTGTAAATAAATAGTTGCCACTATTAAAGTTCCAACCCTCGTACATATATACATATATATAAAATGCTCTTTGAGAACTGGACTGTACATACGGTGCATGGACATTGAATGCATAATACGTCGATAGTAGAGATATTAGGCACTGTTAAATTTTTTTCCTCACTCGAAGCAAATTACTTCAAAATGTCTTTGTTCCTTGGATTTCTCCTTACCAGGCCGTTTCCTAGAGCTTTTTCTCCTCTGCCAGTTGTAGGGGTCGTCAGTTTATTTATTTCGCAAACCAAATTTTTCCTTTCTTCTCAGGTACACTTTAATTTCTTTTCTGCTTCTAAACTTTTCTTTTCAGTGTAATTATCAAATACACTGCAGGTATTCATCCTTGGGTATTAGAATGTGATGTTGAAGTCCAACGGAAATATGCCCTTTAGGTTTCATAGCTCACTTTTATATCGGGATATTTTTCTTCCAATATTCGCGACGTTTTTGTTTTGTTCAGTACTTCCGACAGATACACATCTGAAGAGTCATCCAAACTGTAATGGCTTTGATGATCTTTATAGGAATTTATAAGTTGCCATATATTATTTACACTACAGTGAGGTGACATAAGTCAACAGGCAGGGATATGCACATATACAGGTGACGGTAGTATCGCGTACACAAGGCATAAAAGGACAGCGCATTGCCATAACTATCATTTGTACTCACATGATTCATGTGGATAGGTTCCAAAGAGATTATGGCAGCAGGACGGAAATTAACAGCTTTGAAAGCCGAATGGCAGTTGGAACTAGATGCGTTGGAAATTGGGGAGTTCAGTATTCCGAGATGTACAATGTCAAGAATGTGCCGAGAATACCACATTTCAAGCATTACCTCTCACCAGAGACAACGCAGTGGCCGTCAGCCTTCACTTAACGTCCGATAGCAGTGGTGTTTGCGTAGAATTGTCAGTGCTAACAGACAAGCAACACGCCGTGAAATAGCCGGCCGGTGTGGCCGTGCAGTTCTGGTCGCTTCAGTCTGGAACTGCATGACCTGCCTCGGGCATGGATGTGTGTGATGTCCTTAGGTTAGTTTAAGTAGTTCTAAGTTCTAGGGGACTGATGACCTCAGATGTCAAGTCTCATAGTGCTCGAGCCATTTGAAACGCAGTGAAATAACCGCAGGAATTAGTATTGGACTGTTAGGACAGTGAGGCGAATTTTGGCGTTAAAGAGCTGTGGCAGTAGACGACCGACGCGAGTACCTTTGTTAAAGGCACGCTATCTCGTGCAATGCTTCGCCTGCGCTCGTGGCTGCGTTAGTTGGACCCTACACGACTGGAAAACCGTGGCCTGAGCAGGTGTGTCCCGATTTCAGCTGATAAGAGCTGATGGTAGGGTTCGAGTGCGACGCAGCCACCACGAAGCCATGGACCCAAGATATCAATGAGGCACTGTTCAAGCTGGAGGTGGCTCGATAATGGTGTGGATTGTGTTTAAATGGAATGGACTGGGTTCTCTTGTCCAAGTGAGACGATCATTGACTGGAAATGGTTATGTTCGACTACTTGGAGACCATTTGTAGCCATTCATGTACTTCATGTTGCCAAAAAACGACGGAATTTTTATGGACGATAATGCGCCACGTAGCGGGGCCACAATGGTTCGCGATTGGTTTCAAGAACATTCGGGAATCTCATAGAACATTTATTGGACATAATCAAGGGGTCAGTTCGTGCACAAAATCCTGCTCCGGCAACATTTTTGCAATAGTGGACGGGTATACAGGCAGCATGGCTCAATATTTCTGCAGCGGACTTCCGACTTGTGAGCATGGCACATCTAGTTGCTGCTCTGCATCGGGCAAGAGGAGGTCCGATATGATATGAGGAGGTGTCTCATGACTTTTGTCATCTCAGTGTATGTTTGTAGTGGTGACTGCCACCTTCTTCACGCTTATCAGTCGGTACACAGCCTGTTCTTTGAAGGCTCTTCACAAAATATTCATTTTTCTTCTGTTTTATTCCATGAATAGTCATAAAACCTTTGCGACATATCTGAAATTCTCTTACAGATTCTGTCCCGTCTTCGTTTTCAACTGGCCCATAAACTTTGTACAAATAAGATGCACCAAAACGCTGAGAAACTACTTGTTTTGAAGGCCTGTTTACTGGCAACACAGAAGTTAAACCGTAGAGGTAAATATTCAAATATTCTGGCCATCATACGATTTTTTATTTTATTTTTTTTACTGCTTCGAAGTACTACCTCCTACACGTGCAATTTCATGTAATTGCAGATTGAATTATTTATTCCCTGTAGACAATCTTTCATATGATTTACGTTGTTTTTTATGCTGTATTTCACTTACACACAAACTATAAAATAATGTATTCACACTAACTCTACTAAAGAAACACTAAGAAACACAGACTGTAATGCACAGCTAGCGAACCAAAAACAGTAATGTACTATTACCTAACCACGTGATGTGATTGGTAGAAAGAAGAATGCAGTTACCCTGGTATCTGTTTGAAAAAAAAAAAAGGTTGATGGGTCCCTTCTTTCTTTGTATGAGTATTTTCTTTCGTCATTTTCTACTCAAGGCACCACTTTTTTCACAGTAAGGGTAGTCCATAGTAAGGCACATATCGACAGAATCACGTGGTATTCAGAGCGGTAGTTCAGAAAAAAAGCTGATGGCCCTCTTCTTTCTGTGCACCCTTCTACCGTAAACCACAGACGTGCATTCGAACAGTCGCGCTCGAGTTTGAGAATACTCCAAAGAAGGAATTTTATGACTGTTTCATGAGTTTGTAAGACGTTCTGTGCTTTGTATTCATGTGAGGGAAGACTATTTAGAACACTTGTAGCATTAAAATCACCATCGTAACTTTTCTCTACTTTTTTCTTTTTTATTCATCTGCGCTTGAAACATTTTTGGACTGACAGGGGGCTTATGGTCTGTCAGTAAATGAGCCCCTGTAAAGCATTCATAAAGACGCTCCAGCGACACAGTTATGCGTCTGTCATACTACCTTAACGGAATGTGCATAAATTTTGGCTGTAACTACCGCCTTCTGACTAAAAACGTTGGCATGCCGAAATTGAGATAAGTATCGTGCTACTGTGTTAAAAGCCACTGAACTTTTTGGCAAACCTTTCCTTCAGATATCGATCAAGATGACGTCATGTATAAGACGGTATTTAGGAGAAGTTGGCCTCAAATTCTGGACCAGCCAAATATGTTATGGTTTCCTAAGCCACTTAAGCCGAATAGTGGTACGATTTCGTTGGATACTACTGATTACCTGCCCGATCTTTGTCTAAGTAAAGTTTCTGTCTCCTAAGGCGGCACACTCAATAGAACACTAAACTCTTACTTTTCCCTTCGTCATCACCGTTTAAATGTTTACTGTCTATGTTTAACTGAGCCCCAATGTGTCTAATGTGCTACGTGATCTTACGAAAATGTTGAAAACTTTATGAAAATGTTCATTTCTGTCAGCTGTTAAACCCTAGCGTCGTGAAGAAAATAATCTATGTGGGTATTAACTGAGAGACAGATCTACCCTCGAGAATCAGTGCTGGAGTAAATGTGCACGACAGAATAAATTAACGGTTTAGAAGATTGCGGCGCTAGAAATTTATCAATCAAAAAACGTTGATCTAACTGCTTTAATCAAAAGCATGATCTGCATGAAGTGTGAATTTATTTAAAAAGTTTAAATGAACAAACAAAAATGAGAAAAAGGCGGAACAAGAAGGTATTTGATTGACAGTTAAACATTAATTACGATGAAATTGAAGTAATTCAAGCAACAGATGAGAAAGGACATTTGTGGAAGTGGACTTTGTTAACCAGCATACGCACTTGCTAAATAATTACCACAACGTGCCTATACATCAATAAAAATGAGTATGTGAGGCTTGAAAGAGAATCTGAAGTTAGCCATACTACTGTGACTGTGCGGTCGGACATGAGAAAGCTGAACCAAAAATTCTAATGAATCTGTAAGTTCCCTTCATCCTGACATGCTGGAACTGCAAGTTACGTTCACCGCACCCGTCTATGTAACGTGAACAGACTGCTGATGGCGCGCTGGTTACCATATAGTGAGCACCTAGAAGTGCCCTGCTGTGAACTCCAAACACGGAACTTCTGTCAGTGTCCTCTACGGAATGGAGCTGCTTTCAAAGTCTGCTGTCCTGGTCGAGAAGCCAAGTCCCTACCGTTTTGTACACTCTCCGAAACCCGAGCCCCTGTGTTTTAGAAGTTGAAATTAAGCATCTCTGCATTTCGTACCTAGAAAATTTCGTATGCCAGTCCTAATAAAGTTAGTTTCCTCCTTGTTCAAAATCTCCCATCATTAGCCGATGAAGTTCTCTTTGCGCCATTATCCGCCCCCCCCCCCCCAAAAAAAAAAGAAGAAATAAAAAAAATCAACTGATACTGTAAGTCAAATTAACGTCACACTACAGCCACCAATTAGTGGTCTGTAGCTAGCGCAGTTTCCTCTAGACGTAGAAAAATAATTGAGAGAAAAAAAGTAAATCCGTTCCCAGGTGACAGCCTGCTGGCCACCCGCAAAATTACAAATTTTTGGAGTCCTGCTACCATGTAAACAGGATGTCCACAACGAGACTACAACATTTTAATATCCTATATCTTTCTCATTTCAGATTGTGGACCTGCGAATCCTGAAGGGGCAGACAGAGCAGCTCAACAAGTTTGTGGTGTACAAATTTAATACGCCAAGTGGCAGTAGTGGTGCTGCAATCAATTGTTTTAGCAAAATGGAGGACATGAAGGAGCGTGCACAAGTGGCCTGGTGGTATGCAGAGACAAAATCGGCGACCCAAGTGCAAAGAAACTTTCGTCGAGTTTACAACAAAGCGCCCCCGTCGTTCAAGACTATAAAGAAGTGGAGTGATCAGTTTTTGGCTACTGGGAGTGTTGCGAAAGGGCATGGTGGTGGTAAGCCTGGGATCAGCGAACATCATGTGGAACAAGTGCGGCGGTCATTCGAACAAAGTCCACAGAAGTCAGTGCGACAGGCAGCACGAGAACTTCGTATGAAACGTTCAACAGTCCACAAAGTGCTTCATCAGCGATTGCGTTTGTGCGCATATAAAGTGCAGGTTGTGCAAGAAATCAAGGCTGATGATCGACCAAAGCGAGAAGAATTTTCATGTGTCATGTTAGATCGCATTGCCGCGAACGAGACATTTTTATCACGTGTGATGTTTACTGACGAGGCAACCTTTCACGTGTCAGGGGCTGTCAATCGTCACAATGTGTGCATCTGGGGGTCCGAAAGTCCACATGCACCTAGGGAACACATGTGCGATAGTCCGAAAGTTAATGTGTGGTGTGGTTTGATGATAAATCGCATTGTTGGGCCATTTTTCTTTCAGGAGCCGACTGTGGATGGAGCCATCTACATGGACATGTTGAAACAATTTGCCGAGCCACAGATAACAGACCTGCAGCCAAACGTGATGTTTCAACAGGACGGTGTACCACCCCATTGGAGCCTTCATGTCCGAAAATTTTTAAATGACACATTCCCGCAACAATGGATTGGGCGTGGAGGTAAAATTCCTTGGCCGCCACGTTCGCCCGACATAACCCCCCTCGATTTTTTCTTGTGGGGTTATGTGAAAGACCGGGTATACGCTACATCAGTAAAGGACCTGCAAGACTTGAAACAGCGCATAAGAATTGTCATCAACTCTGTCACAGAACAGATGCTCCGCAACACATGGCACGAAATCGATTACAGACTTGATATTCTTCGCGCTATCCCTGGCTCCCATGTTCACGTGTACTGAACCGTCCACCTGCGTATGAAAACTTGATGAGCTACTGTATGATTTCCCCGTGTTTTTTCGTCAATAAATTGTGTTTCCTCTCAGATTTTATGAGTGGACACCCTTTATTTTAGGATGGCTAGGAGATGTCTATCTTACAAAGTATTTCTTTGGGATAGACTCGGCCGCCCCCTGCTTCACAGACTTCCTCGATACATAACTGAAGCTTTCAGAGCACCTTTCCCTGGCAGGCCGTAGGCTGTAAAAAGCGTCTTTCCCCAGCTGGACCTCGTCTTTTTTTAATTTGTCTGCAGCCTCGGCTCACATTGCCCGAGAGCCTCTGGCAGCGCTATGCGGTCGCCGCCGAGCTTGCTGAGCCTTGCTTCTGGACCTCAATTGTCATGCGGACAATGTGTGTGACCCCAGCGGCCGCTACCTGAGTTGGCCAGCTGCCAATTCTCAAAACACGATGACCCTTATTTGCAGCTGTTCCATTTCTCTTGCGTTTCCTTCTGAATGTCCGGTCTCACAAAGGGCCACCCGCCACACACTTGACAGTGAAATTAAAACAGGTGTGGTCAGATACTCGACTATACAACGAAGTGTAGCACAAATGGTTATAGATTTGTTTGACTCACTGGAGCGTCATGGAAAATTTGAAAACCCTGAAGTGGTAGACCCTTGATGATCGACACCTACGAATCAATGAAAGCTTACAAAGCTTCAAGAGCGGAAGTGTCTCTCTTCTGCACATTCTGGTGTTTTGTTTACTAATGTAAACAAGAAAATAAATTTCTCTGCTGAGAACTTAATAGCACAAATTTTTTAGATTTCAGCATACAGGGTGTCCTTTGAGGAATGGTAAATATTCAGGGATATGACAGAAATGATCATTCAAAGGGAAAAATTCTTGTAAACTTGGGGTCTAAAATACATATATTGAGGGCTATGAGCACTTCTTCATCATCGATTCTATGTAACGTACCTGTTCCACAGCAAGCAAGCTCTTTGCTTTCCGTATTATGGGAGAGGGTAGCATAGACCAAAATTAGTCCAGTGTTCGTAGCTCTCAGGGTAAGCATTTTAGAGCCCATGTTTACTAAACAATTTTTTCTAGTTTTGGTCCTTGCTACGTCCTCCCAAATTACGCTAAGCAACGAGCTTGCAGTAGAGGAGATTTGTTTCACAGTCTCTAACATGAAAAACTGAACATAGCTCTTAAGAAATGCATTTTAAAGCCCATGTTTACTAGACCTTTTGGCATCAAGTGATCGTTCATGTCATATCCCTGTAAATTTACCATTCCTCCTGGCACGTCCTGTGTAAAATCAAAACAACAGACACTGTTTCAACATATGAAGAAAAAAGACAACTTCCAGCAACACAGTCTTGCTAAAATATGTCACACGGATGTACCCAATAAAGCTGCATACAGTACGACGCTAATCAAAGCAAAAATAATCCCACTGAACAAAGAGGACACGGAGACTGAATTAGGGATCAAAAATGGCTCTGAGCACTATGGAACTCAACATCTGTGATCATAAGTCCCGTAGAACTTAGAACTACTTAAACCTAACTAACCTAAGGACATCAAACACATCCATGCCCGAGGCAGGATTCGATCCTGCGACCGTAGCGGTCACGCGGTTCCAGACTGAAGCGCCTTTAACCGCACGGCCACACCGGCCGGCAATTAGGGATCATTAAGCAAATTGCAGTGGCTAACTACGTCCTCAACTCACTGGTACATAAAATGCAGAAACAGATAACAAAAAAGAGAGAAATTGCAGGCTCTTTAGAAGGAACCAGTAACACAAACGTATGACCGTCGGCACACGGACCGTTCATTGGAATGTCAAGCGTGTCGAGTCTCTCTCGTCACAGCACGGAGAAAGCAGGCTCTAAGCCAGAGCAACGTCTAGATATTCTGAACCAATGAGGTGGAACACCGGCACCTACGTCACATGCGTGCCATGTCTCTTCCGCGCACAGTCGCGAGACGCTATATTGGCTTCCAGTTGAAGACCATATGTATATACGCCGTTTCTCAGCATCAGCAAATTACCTCTCGAAAAGCCGGTCGTGGTGGTCGAGCGCTTCTAGGCACTACAGTCTGGAACCGCGCGACCGCTACGGTCGCAGGCTCGAATCCTGCCTCGGGCATGGACGTGTCTGATGTCCTTAGTTAGCTTTAAGTAGTTCTAAGTTCTAGTGGACTGATGACGTCAGAAGTTAAGTCCCATAGTGCTCAGAGCCATTTGAACCAACTAATACATAGGACAGCTGCCAAGACTACGGAAGGAGAACAGACACGTCAATGACCGAGCGGACAGTTCATAATTTTGTGAAAAAAAAGAAATGAAAGGGGGGGGGGGCGAGAGTAATTTGAACACGGATCTTCCCCATGGCAGTTCAATACCGTAACCATACAACCACGGCGTCGTGGTTCTACGAAGTACCTGAACAGTTCACTGTTTCTATTTTGCTTCTTTCTCCACAATCCAATTCACCTTCTTCCTATCTTCATGATTGATCTGTGTTCAGGTTTTCACAGGCTATCCACTGGGCATTTTACCAGTAAATCTGAGTGGGTGTGGTGGGAGGTTTCCCTTGTCAGCTTTAGGACTATGCAAAATCACATGCAAAACTTGTATGAGGTACTATATACGGATAACTGGAGGAAATTTCAAAATTACATGCACTGAACACATCACCTGTTATACACGTAACCAATTTACCAAATTAGCAATAGCAACACACAAAAAACACATAACCCCCAATTGGAAACAGGAGAAGATCTTAAGATATTCCATCACTTTCAAAAATCACACACATTGGATGTAACAGAGGACCTGGAGATTTTTCTACGCCAGAAAAAGCAAGGAGAAAATATACTCAATAACGAACTAGATAGTGAATCAATTAATTTTTTCAAATGTTTTTACTAGTTATGATAACTTCAGTAATTTCCATTCCATGTGTACATTAGCCCATAGTCCCTACTCAAAATCTACAACAAAACAGAAGCACACTCGGTATTTGAATAAGGTAATGGAAAAAAAATTTTCATAATTGACAACGTTATGTATACAGTGTAATGCTCAGAAAATATAAAACCTGTAATTGTACACAAACTTCGTGAAACCATACTTTCACACTATCTCTGTAGCAAGTTTTGATTAAAAATATAAGCACTGTTAGTGATGGTTTGTTTATTTGTGTGTGTGTGTGTGTGTGTGTGTGTGTGTGTGTGATACTCTGTCTAATAAAGGAGTCACGTTACTTTTAAGTAGAAAAACAAAGATGCTGTCTCTAAAATTAGTATATAAAAAACACTCCGTCATTAATTTATCCAATTGCGGTATAACCTCAAAAAGACAACTACAGTGCAAGAGAGACAGAAAACCCGAAACACATTGTGCTGACCATGAAAAAATAAGTACCTGGTGCAGTCTCTCATTATATAAGTCATGAATGACACAGCTGCAGGCTTTCCAAAAACATCATTTATGATGAACGAAATGAATATTACTGTGGGCCACCTGCAACTGTTCTTGCTTGGTGTCTTTGTTGTGTGACTGTTTGGTCAAAAGTGGCTTGTACCATAATTAGAGTCGAGTAAATTAGGAAGTCTACACAATCTAAACTAACCCTAAGCTGAAAATGAGAGGATAAATATGATTAAAATTAATGTCAGTGACTGACATAACTAGGTACTATATTTCCATATTAAATTCTTCCTCTGGAGGTCTGTCTAAATGTATTTGGGAGTCGTATTGAGTACAGGTTGAGAAGAGGAGAGCTGAGCAGAGGGACCCTAGGCCTCTTCAAAGGAAAAACACCACCAGGAGAAGGAGGAACTTGAAATAGAAGTCACTGAGGAATGGAATAAATAGGAAGTGCAGGGAGTCTAAGACGAAATGGTTCCATGAAAAAGATGAAGAAATCGAAAAAGAAATTGCCGGAAGAACTGACTCAGCATATAGGAAAGTCAAAACAACGGTCGGTGAAATTAAAAACAAGGGTGGTAACATTAAGAGTGCAATGGAAATTCCACTGCAGAGGAGACAGCGGATAGGTGGAATGAGTATACTGAGGGCCTCTATGAGGGGAAAGATTTGTTTGATGTGATTGAAGAAAGGACAAGAGTCGATTTAGAAGAGAGAGGGGCTCCAGTGTTAGAATTATAATTTAAAAGAGCTTCGGAAGACTTAAGATCAAATGAGGCAGAAGGGGTAATAACATTCCATCAGATTTTCTAAAATCGTTCGGAGAAGTGGCACGAAAACGACTATTCACGTTGGTGTGAAGAATGTATCAGTCTGGCGACATGCCATTTGACTTTCGGAAAAGTATTATCCATACAGATCTGAAGACTTCAAGAGCTGACAATTGCGAAAATTATCGAACAATCAGCTTAACAGCTCATGCATCCAAAATTTCTCACAAAAATTATGTATAAAATAATGGAAACGAAAATTGAGGATGTGCTAGATGACGATCAGTTTGGCTTAAGGAAGGTAAAGGCACCAGAGAGCCAATTCTGATGTTGCGGTTGGTAATGGAACCAAGACTAAAGAAAAGAGACGTTCATAGGATCTACCGACCTGGAAAAAGCGTTTGACTATGTGAAATGGTACAAGATGTTCGAAATTCTGAGGAAAATAGGGGTAGGCTGCAGAGAGAGATGGTTAGTACACAATACGTACAGGAGCCAAGAGGGAATAATAAGAGTGAAAGACAAATAACGAAGTGCTCGGATTAAAAAGGGTGTAAGACTACTGTTGAATCTATACATCGAAGAAGCAATGATGGAAATAAAAAAAAATGTTCGAGAGTGGAATTAAAATTCAAGATGAAATGAGAACAATGATACGATTCACTGATGACACTGTTATTCTCAGTGAAAGTGAAGAGGATCTACATGGTCTGCAGAGTGGAATGGATTGTATAATGAGTATAGAATATGGTTTGAGAGTAAATCGAATAAGGGCGAAAGTAATGAGAAGCATCAGAAATGAGATGTAGATGAAGTGAACGAATTCTACTACCTAGGCAACAAACTAACCAAAGACAGACGGAGGAAGGATGACAGCAAAAACAGACTAGCTCTGGCAAAAAGGGCATTCCTGGCCATAGAAATCTACTAGTATTGAACACAGACGTTAATTTGAGAAAGAAATTTTTGAGAATGGACGTTGGGAGCACAGCATTGTATGGTAGTGAAACATGGAACGGGAAGACAGGAACAGGAGAGAATCGAAGCATTTGAGACGTGGTGCTATAGACGACTGTTGAATACTAGGTAGAGTGATAAGGTAGAGAATGAGGAGGTTCTGCGCAGAATCGGAGAGGAAAGGAACATGTGAAAACACTGACAAGGAAAAGGGATAGTATGAAGGACATCTGTTAAGACATTAGGGAATAACTTGCACGATACTAGACCGAGCTGTAGAGGGTAGGACTTTTAGAGGAAGGCAGAGGCTGGAAAACATCCAGCAGATAATTCAGGGCATATGTTGCAAGTGCTTTTCTGAGATGGAGATTTCAGCGCAAAAGAGGAATTCGTGGTGGTCCGCATCTGATGACTAAAACAAAAAGAAAATGTGAAGTAAGTACTCCAAAGATGCACGACCTGGGTAATGCCGTTAACGATGGAAATCAGTTGTATCATGTTTTTAATGTGTACAGTCCATTGGCGCCGAAGACAGGTGCCTCAGATATACTGCAGTGAGGGAAAACAATATCACGGTGCTCTGCCCTCCACAGGAAACCTGTATTCTGGGAAATCCTAATACTGAAGTTGTACATATATACCATCTCTGAACTGGAGTGAGGTAGGAGACCATTGGGCGCTTTTTTGTTTAAGAAGACAGGACGATCAGACATCAGGCTGGCACCAAGTTAACTGCTTTGTTTTTGGCTGTGGTAAGAAATGGTAAGAACAGCTATTATTAGATAATATCAGTAAAGTATAGAGTTGGAGAAGAGAAATCTCTGTGTATGTGTGGCGAAGACCTGGTTGCCAGAGACGTGTGATAGGGCAGATGGATTGAGTCAGGAGATGCTTGTTTTTGAACTCCTGAATTAAAAACCCACACGCTCTCATATGTAATGTTGACTTCAAAGTATTCACCTCAAGCTCATTACTTCGCCTTTGCCAAGATGCTGCCATTTTAATTCCACTGCAAAACTGTAATAATACTCGATGATCGAAATGGTGTCACGTCTTTTTGTACTTCTGTTCACAGGGGAGTCCACAGCAAACCGTAAAAAGTAGAGTTTCATAGTGACCATTGTTTCATTCAGTAGTTTGAAAGTAGTTTTATCATCTTCTTAGTTAAAGTATCCACGTTTCACGTAAGGTATGACTATTCTTACTTAAGAAATTACATTCGTTCAGGTATCAGTTGCGCGACACATCTGGTTAAATTAGCGGGATTTTGGTTGTCGATAAAGTCACCTGCTACAGCTCTTTCTGACATCTTCAGGGGTAAATCGATGGCTCAGTGGTGACCTCATATCTCTTCCAACGATATCTTCCAGCAGCATAATGTTCCGTAGCACATGGCAAGAATCGTGCTGTAGTGGTTTGAGTAGCGTCATACTTAACATATCATGTGAATCCGATAGAACACATTTAGGGTTATATCAGGCGCCAGATTCACACCCACAAACCACCAGCCCGTCATTTAGGGTTTTATAATTGATATTTAATAATGTTAAGTCAGTATTACATTCCAACTAAATGAAACGTGCATCTTTGTGTTCTTTTCACATCCCAGAAATCTTTCTCCGTGGGATCGAAGGATTACAGTTAACGGAATGCAATATCCGTCATTCAATGTCCGGCAGCTCTGCAGTTAATTACGGTAAAAAGAGAGAACACTATGTTTAACAGAGGTTAATGAGAACTGCGAGAGATCAAGCGATGAACAGTTTCGTGTAAATAGTTTCGTCCGAAGGGCGCAGCACCGATGTAGCGCCACATCAAACAATTTTCCGATGTTGTTCGTGGCGTGTTTTCAATATCCGCGTCTGCTTAGCACTACAGGTAACTCATAGGTCCAATCATATGCTACCGATCACAGCAGTAGCAGAGTTACCTGTTGAAAAGTTACGGTTTTTACCCTCTGATTGCTCGGATATTGGTCTGAAATATATGTTGCCTGAGGGTACCTCATGCAGAAAACAAAAATAATACTGTGTCAACAAGTACGTCTAATTAGAATTTAGAGACAATGTGAAACTCTGTACTGAAATGTGACTCATATAATGGCCAGTATTTACATTTTGCAGTTTCCATTACTAGTGAGACGTACCACAAACGTTACTAATTGGTTACAACGTATTTCATATGCACCATGCGCTACGAAAACCTAACACGACATTCTTTGCCCTTAGTTTTTCATGTTTGGCATCTTGCACGCCGGTTAGTTATTCCTTGATAATGTTCTGACAAGTGGAAAACCGAATGGAAATTAAAAAATGCAGCGAAATTTATTTTTTCATCACCATTAAACATGACACTGCTCTACCAAAAAGACGCGGTAGAACGTGTTTACAACCATTGCATTACGAAATGTTTTGTTACCTAAACTATTCTCCTTCAAGAGAAAAATCAACGTCATGTCGAAGCTACAGACAACATACGTCTGTGTGCAACACAAGATTAGATTAGATTAGATTAGATTTACTTTCATTCTAATTGATCCGTAGTGAGGAGGTCCTACAGAATGTAGAACATGTCAGAAAAACAATAATACATGACAAATATTTACAACTGAAACAAATAAGGTAATGTGCCTTCCGTAGGTCCCAAGTGGAATTATCGTCTTTTTTTTAATGAACACTATATGAAAGAATCACACACAAATCAGTTGGTTCTACTGAGAAATTCATCAATGGAGTAGAAGGAGTTGGCCACCACTAAACACTTTAGGTTTCTCTTAAACTGAATTTCATTGGTTGTTACGCTTTTTATGGCTGCTGGCAAGTTATTGAAAAATGTGTGCTCCTGAATAATGCACAGCCTTTTGTTTTACAAGATACCCCTATTTCTTGACCAGTCCATAGCCTCTTTGTAGACTACCCTGTAGCCTTGGCTAGTTTTGGGGGAAAACAGTGTTCAAATAATGTAAGCACTTTATTAGCAAAAGTGTTGCATTTTTCATTCATGCCATGAGCACTGTAAACATCAGTCCAGTGAATGTCTCCGAGGAGTGTCCTAAAATAATCAATTTTTGGATTATTGATTACCGTCTTGAGCTCAGATTTAACAGATTTTATATCCCGTTCAGTAGTAACATTTAACAGAAGGAACTACATATCATGGTCTGAAAGGTCATTGACTATTGGTTTTGTAATATAATTTTGTTCTATGGACTTTTCTATAAAGATATTATCAATGGCTGTTTGTGAGCAACTGGCTACCATAGTGGGGAACTTTACAGTGGGACTTAAGTTGAATGGTAGTGTTACTAACTCAAATAAGTCCTTCTTGAGAGAGTCTTTAAGGAAATTTACATAGAAATCACCAGAACCACTATTTCTTTGTTTCTGGTTGTTAAATGGGCCTGTACAACTTCAAGGTGGTTTATAAACAGATTAAAGTACCTGCAGGTGCTCGATATACACTTAATAGTATGAAGGATTTTTTGTGAAATTCTACTTCTGTAACACAGGCTTCCGTATGTAGTTCTAAGCAAAATTTATGAATGTCTATGTTCTTAAATTTATGACAGTTCCTGATGAATGTGGCAACTTCTCCTTTCTCCATTTCTGATCTAGAAAAGTGAGATGCTAACCTAAACCCTGTAACATTTAGACGTTCTTTACCAGTGGTCACTTGATGTTCAGAGAGATAGATTATGTCAGCTGAGTTTGAGGACTCTAATTCATCTATGCAGATAATTAATTCATTAATTTTATTTGTCTTTCCTCGAATAAAATGGTTCAAATGGCTCTGAGCACTATGGGACTTAACATCTGTGGTCATCAGTCCCCTAGAACTTAGAACTACTTAAACCTAACTAACCTAAGGACATCACACACATCCATGCCCGAGGCAGGATTCGAACCTGCGACCGTAGCCGTTGCGCGGTTCCGGACTGAGCGCCTTAACCGCGAGACCACTGCGGCCGGCTTTCCTCGAATATTCTGATGCAATTAAGATAGCTGACATTTCACATTGACTAAGTTTAAATTGGATAGAGTTGAAATATCGGCTGATGTTGAGCTTAGCTCCAAGTTCTTTTGACAGCTCTGTCAGAACTCATGAGTTTCCTGCAGTAGCCCGCATGTAGTTTGATATCTTCCCTACCTGAGTGAAGATGTTCAACAGATCAGAAGGTATTATTTTCACTGCCAAAGCATAACTATGTGGTTGAATACTGCATTCTGAGAGCTTCTTTCACCAATGAACGAACACCCAACACGAATAAATCGCCATTTGTAGACACGAGTTAAACGATCACTGCATCTCATTTTCTTAGCAAAATTCCTTGGTGATCGGAAGACGTCTGCTTAGCATGTATTAGTGCTACTGATTCCAAGACAAGGCTTCTTCTTAGGTGCCACACTCCTCTATGTGTCGAATAGAGATGATCAGCTGCGGGTTCTGCTGTACTCTGAAGTGCCGTTCTATAGTTTAGCCTCGGTAGTGAAGTCATTTTCAGTTCGGTAGCCAAAGTTGCCATTCTGTGCGCTACTGAGACCTCTTGACGATCGGCCCACCTGCCAGTATTTCGTCTACAGTACTGCTAGGTGGTGAGGCTTTTCATTTTGTTCAGCGTGCTTTGATTGCGAAGACAGTTTGTTATTTTAGAAATATTGAGCGATTTTTAGTTTTGATTATATTGATAATGTTTTATTGAAGAATAAGGGGGACAAATCGAAATGGAACGCTGGTTCATAAATGTTATTATGCTTGCATTTCATCAGAGTATCATGGAAGTGGACATGGCGCACATTGTACTGCTAAGAAGAAGCAGGGGCAACGAAGACGGGCAAGGTAGTTCGAGGAAATTTGCTGCTCTGTGATTTGGCAACGTTATCTGTGTTATGAGATGAACGCTTTTGAGATGCCAAACAGGAACTTTGTGGCGAGGTACTGACTGAGGAGGCAGCTGGCTCATAATTTGTTTGAGCAACTGTGGCTGTACATCAGGGACCATCATAGATCTACAGTCATCCCTTTGCACCTCAAGGTATATTTGTTTAGCGAGTCCTGATCTGACCAAATTAATTGAACGATCCTTATCAGTCATTTAATCTTTAACACACTCAGTTCTTCCGAGGAAGGCCGGACATACTGGTCGAAACCGGTCAATAATACAGCGTCTTACTGCATAGGCCTACTGGTTGTTCATCTTGTTTCAAATTTAGCACACACAAACAACAGACGCACAGTGGAAATATGCAAAGCCATTTCAGTGTCACTGAAACATACTGACATACTAACCTTCTCATTTCCTTCCACCATTCCCACTGATATCTTAAGCGACTAACAATATTCACTGCAAGCAGGCTTTTCGAAGACAATAATGGGAATAGCGTGTCCGGTAGTTTTGTCGGCTGGGCATTTCCGGTGTGCACGCTGTGGTGTGTGTGCAGTTGTCGGATTAGCGTGCCCACAGCTGTGGTAATTTGTCTTCGATTGGCTGGCGGAAGGAGTGATAACAAAACAGCTAGCGTCGACCTCGGTTCGTCGGGAGTTGTACCGACTCGCTACCAAATCGCTTACAGAATTGAACGAAGGATCGGTTGCGATTACTCTATCGGCCGGTGCGCCCACCGACCGGACCGATCTGTGGAGCGACCAAACGATACAGAATAGGAGTATGAGCGTCAAACGGTCACAACTGTTTCTCAGGCTTGTACTCTGTCTGCTGTGTTGCTGTTCCGTTGACTAAAGCAGCAGTCTTGCCTGGTGACGTGGCCTGCAGGGGCTTGCAGGGGACAAGGTGGGGCAGGCCACAATGGCAGGAGGAAGGGGATGGGAGCGAGGGCCTAATATGCAGTGATTTTTGCTTTAGGATGGTATAAAGATATATCTGCTACTGAAGCTGGTCTTTGGTAAATGTTTTAGTTTCTGAATTCAATAGTAAAAATAAAATGCCAAATTCACTATTCATAAAGCTATAAACCAAACGATTATAAATCAACTATATAGTTAAACGCTTCTGTTCTTCCGCTACTTGTAGTCTCATGTCACACCTTTCCTTTAGTAATCGTAGTTATTACGATGTTTCAGAAATTAAGAAATCTGCAGCAGTTAATTTGTAGAGCTTGCAGTGAAAGCAAGATTTGATGTACGTTCAGGGTACTTGAAAAACAAACTCTTTGTGAACAGGCCTTGAATGTGGAGTAACTATAAGCTTGCTGCTATTTTTTTCTAAGATAACTATTTTTTAGTATTGCTGTTATCATAAAATACCTCTCATTTTATTTAATATGGTACTCCCATTAACATAATAAATGGTTTTGTTAGTTTGACGTATAGAGCAGAGAACTTATGTGAATCATTGTTTCTTGGTTTTTTGTTGTTCATCGATTTATTAATATGCGCTGACAATTTGTCTCATTGAAGGAATACAGAACTGAAGTCTATGAATCGTTCTGTAGCTCTTGGTATCAAAGAGCAATAAAAAGGTTGAGTAAACTGTCAGTAACAGTTATGGACAATGCCTCGTATCATTTGATTATCATAGCTAAAGCACATACAAACGACTGTAGAAAGGGTGAATTAATGTATCTTGTGGCTCAGTATAAACCACTTTTACCTCTCTATGTTGTAAATGATCTGGCGAAAAGATTTGGCCATAGGGTCATCAAACTGCCATCACATCACTGCCATATCAATTCCGTTTAAGTCACACAGGCTCAAGTTAAAATATATGTGGCAAGGAACAATAAACAATTTCCACTGGAAGAAGTGGAAAGACTGATGAAGGATGCTGTAAATCAAACTTCCTTAGTCAGATTGGCATGATGTTAGAAGACACGTGAAGGAAGTAATAACAAAAACATTGTAAGACATCGTGGTCTCCTGACCTTCATTGCTTACATATTCCGCCCTCACAATCACATTCCGCACATCAATATGCTTCATTCGAGCCCAAGCTCGATAAGATAAATTCAATGTTGTATGAATTCATGTAAATGATATGCAAATAACTAGAAAATCTCAAGTGCGCACCGAGATTCAAATACTCGAGGCTGCCGTACACACACACATTCAAGACACAATGGTCACAGGGGCTTTTAGTTCAGGAGCGGCAAACTGCACACCGGGGCCACTCCCTTCAGAGGACGAGTCAACCTATCTACGTCGGCCAGCGGCAACCCATAGAGCAGACAGCGTTTGCCTGAGTGAAAGGGAGAACGACCCCGTGTTTGGCATAAAAGCTAATTCCGCCACATTGGGAGCGCCCAAGCTACACATTCTTTACAAACATAGCACGCAGTTTCAGACGATTTCACAGGGAGACAGCAAACGCCAAACGCCGATGCTACAGGTTTCCAGATTGATCGCCTTAAACGAAACGTCGTTCTCCCATTTTAGAAGAGCAATGCTGATTGGCGGATGATATTTCTGACGCCTTGAGCTGAAGGAGTTAATGGAAGAGACCAAAAGATATACCCCTTCACGTCTGGCATGGAGAGGGGCCGTTCCATTGTCGCTCTTGGAGCGAGAACATGCAGCGAGAGCATGTGCGCTCGTACATGTGCTCAAAGAGCAAGGAACAAGTCTCTCCTCAGTACTTCACTGGGAGAGCACCTCTGTCGAGAGCGAATCGGAGTGCGACTCTATATTGAGCCCTTGTGATTAAGCATTGTTCATTGTGTTGGCTGCCACACTTATTGTGCGGTGTGAATGGACAGAGTTATAGTTAAACGCCTGTGAGTGAATTTTTGAGTGACATCGCGGTGGACTGGTTATCTGACCGGTGTACCACGCCAATAGTTAGACTAGGGGCGAATAGGAGTCCTTGACTTCATCAAGGCATAGGGAGAGTTTCATTGGCGAAGGTCAATCCAGATAGAACGAGAGTTATCTTACTTGTCAGCATCGAGTGGCGCAGACAGCAGTCATCACAACTTATGGTATTGTGCGCTACAGCTCTTGCGAGCCCCATATTTCCTCCGCAACAGTACACTTCACTGCATTTCACATGCAACAGCCTCGACCCTACCTAGCAACATTCTAACGGATAATTATTCAAGTTGAGTAGGCACAGCTCTCAGCCATTCTGTCAAGTCAATAACAATCTTAAACTCTGTATAGAAATTTCATTGGCGAATCCTATCCTTAAGAGGTAACTTCACATTCCGAAAAGAACTGGGAAATAACTTGTTCAGTTCATAACTAAAAGTTCCATTGTGATTTCTCAGAATTTTTTAAAAAGAAAGTAATTTTCGTGAGTTTCATGATTTTCTTACACTAACTAGCACTACTCCAGTGCCCAAGTAGACCACTAGTTACGTAAGAAATTTTGTGAATTTTTGTGTCATTTCCTTACAGCGGATGACTCCAGAAGATATTTATTGCTGAAAGTTTTTCAGGCATTTCTCTTTAGAACGTTAGGAGCGTCTGTCTGACTTCTGTAGTAGTGTGGGGGTGGAAATTGCATCTTGCTGGAGCCACAGGCTAAAGGGTACATCTCAGATTAATCCGTTGCGCAGAATGACAGAATAGCACCCACATATCGCTCACAACATGGAAGAATGAATGTTCAGTGGAAAAGAACAGAGAACACCTTGTGTGAGACTAAATGCTCTGCTTATTGCTGGATTATTCGTCGATAAAGCGTGATCATGGCATCTAAACGCATCGCTGTGCCTATAGGAATAGCGACACCCACCGCTTCCCTCCCCTCTTTGGCAACAGTCAGTCAGTCTACATTTTGTGTCTGTTTTGGTGTGCACGCAGCTATCGGTAGCATTAGCACGTGACATGTTGCGCACGAGCCGGCAATACTGCCGCCCACTGGTACCATCTCTCAGTCATTTTAATCGGAGTGTAACATCTCATAGAATGGATTACACGAGGAACTAAAGCGTTCCTTCCCTTTGTGGTGCACTTTAGGAGGTGCTTGACCGAGCGTGGAGGCGCAGTGGTTAGCACAACGTTTGGACATCTGGGAGGACGACGTCTCAAATCCCTGTATGGTCAGCCAGATTTAAATTTTCTGCATTTGCCTAAATCGCTCCAGGCTAATGCCGGGATTATTCCTTTAAAAAGGGCTCTGCTGATTTCGTTCCCTACTCTTTCGTAATCCGAGCTTGTGCTCCATCTTTCATGACAGAGGTGTCGACAGGACGTTTAACTCTAATTTTTTCCTCACCTGCGTAGGTGCTCCACACAAAGAAGAAAATACGCATTCAGTGGCTACGTTGTGTGAGGAAGAGAGACGCTAACACTAGCTTCATCGAATGGTTAGATTTACCGCGCTAAAACGGACTGTCTATATTTTACATTCCCCTTACGCCGAGATCGTCCTTTAGGAACCCATCATCGCACCGGAGGACGGAAGACACATTTGATATGATGATTGATGAAATCATGAATAGCAGAATGCCATCATACGGCTTGCAAGCTATCTTAGTCAAGCCAGATATGTCGCACTGTTAAAGATATTTGACGATAGTAGACATCACATAAGACTAGATAAGCCAGAAGAATTTGCTGTTGTTGACTGATCACTGGCTGTACACGTGAGATCAAGATCGTATCATCTACCGCGACTTACTGGAACTTCTAACATCAGTGTTTATTGAAAGTGGAGCAGTCACACTCTTTATAACTGTGGATCTCGTGTAGGCAACACAAGTCACCAGCATAACATTATGAGCGGAAACATACCACATAAAAGGGACTAGAATTGTCAGTTACGAAGGGTCGCCTCTGGATATGAGCACACTTCGATGTAGTTTTTATCATTAAGTAATAAAAGTTGAAAAGAGTCTGCTGCAATCTGACCAGCATAACAGATATGGCCGACTACTGATGACAGGCGGATGGAAGTCACTGAAATGAGATTTTGTCTTTTAACAGCACAATGTTCATTCAGAAATTAAATAACATTAGCTCTAAACAAGTCATCTTTAAGGTGTCTAATTCAAGTGCGTCGTCCAAGAAATGGAGTCAGAGCGTCGTCCAAGAAATGCACTGTTAATAACATAGTGTTAATTATATGCTGATCACCATATACACTACCTATTTAAAACTTTGTGGATATCTATTAAGGGATATTAATTGGGGTGTGGCCACCCTGGGCATTTATTACTGCTTGGACTCTGCCGGTACATTTACAATGAAGTGTCTGAATGTCTGTGAAGGAAAGACAGCTCTTTCTTCCTCAAGAGCTAAAACCAGTGAGAGTTGTGATGTTGGTCACTGGGGTGTGGAGCGAAGTTGACATTCTGACTCATTCAAAAAATATTACATTGGTGTATACATGCAGACGTAAGTAACGAATGAAAATTTGTACCAAGGCCAGGATTCGAACTTGCTCAATAGGCAGATGCGCTAACCACTACACCACCCTGGCATAGCGGATTTGAACAGTTGCACAGACTAGCCTACCGTGTATTTCTCCTAAATCCAATGCAAGTCTATGCAGTTGTAAGAAGTCACTGTGCCAGGGTGGTTTAGTTGTTAGTGCATCTACTTAGTGTTCAGAGAACCCAGGTTCGAATCCTGGGCTTGGCACGAATTATCATTCAAGTCTTCAGTCTGCATATACAGAGTGGTCCATTGATAGTGACAAGGCCAAATGTCTCACAACATAAGGATCAAACGAAAAAACTACAAAGAACGAAACTTGTCTAGCTTGAATGGGGGAAACCTGATGGAGCTATGGTTGGCCTGGTAGATGACACTGCCATAGGTCAAACGGATATCAACCGCGTTTCTTTAACTAATAACCGCCATTTTTATTACATATTCGCGTACCACGTAAAGAAATATGAATGTTTTAGTTCGACCACTTTTTTCGCTTTGTGATAGATGGCGCTATAACAGTCACAAACATATGGCTCACGATTTTAGATGAACAGTTGGTAACAGGTAGGTTTTTTCAATTAAAATACAGAACGTAGGTACGTTTGAACATTTTATTTCGCTTGTTCCAATGTGATACATGTACCTTTGTGAACTTATCATGTCTTAGAACGCATGCTGTTACAGCGTGATTACCTGTAAATACCACACTAATGCAATAAATGCTCAAAAGGATGTCCGTCAACCTCAATGCATTTGGCAATACGTTTAACGACATTCCTCTCAACAGCGAGTAGTTCGCCTTCCGCAATGTTCGCACATGCACTGACAATGCGCTGACGCATGTTGTCAGGCGTTGTCGGTGGATCACGATAGCAAATATTCTTCAACTTTCCCCACAGAAAGAAATCCGGGGACGTCAGATCCGGTGAACGTGCGGGCCATGGTATGGTGCTTCGACGATCTATCCACCTGTCATAAAATATGCTATTCAATACCGCTACAACCACACGAGAGCTATGTGCCGGACATCCATCATGTTGGAAGTACATCGCCATTCTGTCATGCAGAGAAACATCTTGTAGTAAGATCGGTAGAACATTAAGTAGGAAATCAGCATACATTGCACCATTTAGATTGCCATCGATAAAATGGGGGCCAATTATCATTCCTCCCATAATGCCGCACCACACATTTACCCGACAAGGTCGCCGATGTTCCACTTGTCGCAGCCATAGGGGATTTTCCGTTGCTCAATACTGCATATTATGCCGGTTTACGTTACCGCTGTTGGTGAATGACGCTTCGCCGCTAAATAGAACGCGTACAAAAAATCTGTCATCCTCCCGTAATTTCTCTTTTACCCAGTGGCAGAACTGTACACGACGTTCAAAGTCGTCGCCATGCAATTCCTGGTGCATAGAAATATGGTATGGGTGCAATCTATGTTGATGTACCATTCTCAACACCGACATTTTTTAGATTCCCGATTCTCGCGCAGTTTTTCTGCTACTGTTGTGCGGATTGGCCGCGACAGCAGTTAAACACCTTCTTGGGCATTTTTATTTGTTGCAGGTCGTGGTAACCGTTTCACATGTGGCTGAACACTTCCTGTTTCCTTAAATAACGTAACTATTCGGCGAACGGTCCGGACACTTGGATGATGTCCAGGATACCGAGCAGCATACATAGCACACGCCCTTTGGGCATTTTTATCACTATAGCCATACATCAATACGATGTCGACCTTTTCTGCAATTGGTAAACGGTCCATTTTAACACGGGTAATGTATCACGAAGCAAATACCGTCCGCACTGGCGGAATGTTACGTGATACCACGTACTTACACGTTTGAGACTATTACAGCGCCATCTACCACAAAGCGAAAAAAGTGGTGCAACTAAAACATTCATATTTCTTTACGTACTAGTACTACAGGAACATGTAATTAAAAATGGGGGTTCCTATTTTTAAAAAAACGCTGTTGATATCCGTTTGACCTATGGCAGCACCATCTAGCGCTCCAACCATAGCGCCATCTGGTTTCCCCCTTCAAGCTAGACGAGTTTCGTTCTTTGTAGTTTTTCGTTTGATGCTTATCGTGATATATTTGACCCGGTCACTATCAATAGACCACCCTGTATATGTATCATAGCTGTCTGAAACTTGAAAATATGTCTGCGACCACATAGTTTCAGTTTTATTCCATTGGGTTCTGGTTGGCACTCTGGACAGGCCAGTCCATTTCAAGAATGGTGTTGTCCTCATACCAAGTGCTCACAGGTGCTGGTTTGTGAGAAATGCTGATACAGTCATCATCTCTGAACTGTACGTAGCACACAGTGCTGTAAAATGTGCTCATATTGTTCCGAATTTAGTGGCTTCTTAAGCCCAATAACTCGACCACAACCTAAATACGAAATATATAAATGCTTAACACCACCTCCTCCACAGTCCACTGTTGACACTGAAAATGATGGCGGCCTACGTTAACAAATGGCTCTAAGCTCTCTGGGACTTAACACCTGAGGTTATCAGTCCCCTAGACTTAGAACTACTTAAACCTAACTAACCTAAGGACATCACACACATCCATGCCCGAGGCAGGATTCGAACCTGCGACCGTAGCAGCAGCGCGGTTCCGGACAAGCGACAAGCGCCTAGAACCGCTCTGCCACAATGGTCGGCTCTAGCGTTACCCGGGATATGCGCCAAGGCCCCCCCCCCCCCCGCCCCCATCAGATTGCCACAGAGTTTACTGTGATTCATTCATCACTTACTTGTTTTCTGTCTCCACTATCCAGTGCCGTCGCTCTTTACACCACCTTCAAATGTTCAAATGAGTGTGAATTCCTAAGTGACCAAACAGCTTAGGTCATCGGTCCTTAGATTTACATACTACTTAAACTAACTTATGCCAAGAACAATACACACGCACCCGTGCCCGAGGGAGGACTCGAACCTCCGGCTGGAGGGTCCGGGCACTCCGTGTCGTGGCGACCTAGACCGCACGGCCACTCCGCGCAGCTTTATACCACCTCAAGCGGCGCTTAGCATAGACAGAAGTGTGTCAATTAGAAGGAGCTGCTCGGTCGTTGTGCTCATTTACATTTAGCTATGAACAGTCATTGAGCTGGATGGACTGCTGGTAATACTCTGGCAGTCACGAGTGATTCCTTCCGCTGATTTGATGCCGTTTTTATCAACCAACCTTCGCAATGCTCACAATCCCTATCCGTTACTGCGCAAGGTCTGCCTCGGGTTGATTTAGCTGGTGGTATTCCTAAGTATTTCCACTTCGCAATCGCATTACTAATGGTCAGCTTGGGCAGCATTACAACGTTTAAAATGTCCATGATGGATTTGTTAATCGGATGATATCCAATGATACTTACTTTCCGTGTCCGGAACTAGACTTCAGACTTCCAAAAACCAGCAGCCAATAAGGCCTTGTCATTTGCAACCCATAAGTCATTCATTGTGCAGGGCCTGGTCTAAATATGGACAGATAAGCAGCCCTTGAGGATCCTAGACAGAACCAAAGACACAGAGAGTGTTCTCATTCTCTTTTATTCCAAAGATGAGGAGTAAAGCCCGAGTGGTTGCACTTCTGAAACGAAGAAAGGACTCTGATGATCCACAAAACTTCCGACCTGTGTCTCTTTTATGTCACTGTTTTAAGATCTTGGAACGCCTGACGCCAAGTCGCATAGAAAGCGTCTTGGAACAACAGATCATCCCACAGCAGGTAGGTTTCCGACCAGGCAAATCGTGCTGTGGTCAAGTTGTAAGTAGGCTGTTTAGGTTTTTATGTTGGTAACGCCATGTAGCGCTCTATATGAAAATCACTGACTGTGCTGTGTGCAGTCTGTGGCTGGTTTGCTTTGTTGGAATTTGCTATTGTAGTGTTGGGCAGTTGGCTGCTAACAGCGCGTAGCATTGCGCAATTGGAGGTGAGCCGCCAGCAGTGGTGGATGTCGGGAGAGAGATGGCAGAATTTTAAGAGCGGACAATCTGGAGGTGTGTGCGGCAGAAAGAGTAAATTTGTAATACTAGATATTATGAACTGATATATATGTATTATGACTTTTGAACACTATTAAGGTAAATACATTGTTTGCTCTTTATCAAAATCTTTCATTTGCCAACTATGCCTATCAGTAGTTAGTGCCTTCAGAAGTTAGAATCTTTTATTCTGCTAGCAGTATTGGCGCTAATGTACTGCAGTAGTCTGAGTAACGAAAATTTTTGTGAGGTAAGTCATTCATGAAAGGTATAGGTTATTGTTAGTCAGGGCCACTCTTTTATAGGGATTTTTGAAAGTCAGATAGCGTTGCGCTAAAAATATTGTGTGTCAGTTTAAGCACAGTCATTTATAATTTTTCTAAGGGGACGTTTCATATTGGGACCCTGCCAGGATACCTAACTGGAATCTTCTGATATTTTCTTCTAGTGTGTGTAATTAGTGTAACTATTGTTTATTGCTAGCTCGTAATTATAGAGAGAATTTCCTTTGTAGTTGTAGTTTTTCATTGTTGTACAGTAAAACAGTTGTGGCAAGCATGTAGATTTGCACCAAGTATTTCGCAGCTGCAGTTGCAATTAACGAGATATTATTTTCAGTGCTATGCTAATGTGTTTTCTTGTTTTTGCTCTTTAAATTGTGCTTTTCTTGTTATCGTGTGAAATACGTGATAATTATGGCGTGTGAAAAACTTAATACTAGGCACCAAAGTAAATTAAGAAATGACAGTGCAGACGAGAGTACTGTTTTAGCGCCACCGTGTAATGAATTACCAAATATTCAGAATAGTAATTTGGTAACTGTGCATAGGGAAACAGACCAGGGAATAAATAATGGTGTAGACAGTGAAACAATTAGTGAACAGGAAAGCATTATCGTTCGGTCGGCAACAGCTCGCCTCAGGAAAATGACAGGACAAAATTTTGCAAATACCTTAGATTCAGGTTTTGCGTCCTCACCTTTTTCTCAAATAAGTCCGGACACATTTTCTGCTTTTCAAAATGCGAATATTTCCGGTTCAAATCCACTGCCGAATAGCACTGAGGAACATGTTCCAGACACCAGTGCATTGTTATTACAGTTAATTCAACAAATGGGACAAAGGCTACAAAAGTCAGACACAACGCTTGAACAAAATCAGAAACAAATGGAACAAAATCTTCGGAAGTTAGACGCAATGGAACAAAATCAAAAACAGTCACAGCAACAAATGGAACAAAATCAAAAACAAATTAAAGAAACACTTCACTTCAACAAACACGTGAAGATATAACTACTGAGTTACATAAGATCGAATCGAGATGTCAAAAAGTCTTTAATGACGTAAAAACACAAATTTGTGAGCATTTTCAACCTACTTTTTCGCGACATGAAAATACATTACAGAATCACAAAGCAGCCATAAAGGAACTGCAAACTACTGTTCATGAAAACCACGAGACTTTGCGGGCTAAAACTGACTCAGTTGCATCTACCAATTCGGTTACGCACTTGAAAAAACTCAGGAAAACTTAAAGGACACAGTAGATACTCTGAAAATTGGTTCAGAAAGACACATGGAGGAAATTAGTTCATTATCAGATAAAGTACTCGAACTTTTGGATCAGCTAAATAATTTATCTACGAAGGTAGATGATACTCTGAATGACACAAGACCGGTAGTCTTTAATGACACAGAGGAATATGAACAAATTAGAAAATTCAAACAAAATCAGAGTCAAATCAATACACAGGACAAAAGAGAAATCCGGGAAGTACAAGATCAGTTAGCACAGGTAATACAAGAATTATATATTTCAGATGACTCTCGTCCGCAGCTCGTGGTCGTGCTGTAGCGTTCTCGCTTCCCGCGCCCAGGTTCCTGCGTTCGATTCCCGGCGGGGTCAGGGATTTTCTCTGCCTCGTGATGACTGGGTGTTGTGTGATGTCCTTAGGTTAGTTAGGTTTAAGTTGTTCTAAGTTCTAGGGGTCTGATGACCATAGATGTTAAGTCCCATAGTGCTCAGAGCCATTTTTTTAGATGACAGTCACGCTCCAATACGGGAAGAGGGACGTAGAAATACGGAACAGCCGCAAAATAATAACACAGGGCACTTTGGAAATTATGAAAGAAATTGGCAAGGTGCACCGAATTTTGAGATGGAACCGCCGAAACGACGTAACAATGACCGACATGCGACTCGCCGACATGATGATTTTGACTATAAGCTGTTTATTACTACACGTAAATTCAAAATATTTAAGAATTCCGTCAACGACATCCATCCACAAGTGTGGCTTCATCAATTCTCTCATTGTTTTCCTCCCAACTGGTCATTAGAGCACAGATTAGAATTTATGTGTGGCTATTTAGAGAATGAACCAGATGTAAGAATGCGGTCAGTCATTCACGATTGTCACAGTGAAGGAGAATTTTATCATGCCTTTCTGTCAGCATATTGGTCTCAAGCTACACAAGACCGTGTAAAACATAGCATCATAATGATGAAACATTTCGTACAATCTGAATTTTCCAGTCTTGTGAAATATTTTGAAGACATGTTGCACAAGAATCAGTACCTGTCAAACCCATACAGCCCCTCAGAACTAATCCACATTTGATTAATCAAATTGCCTGAACATTTACGACATATTACACTTCTGGAAATTGAAATAAGAACACCGTGAATTCATTGTCCCAGGAAGGGGAAACTTTATTGACACATTCCTGGGGTCAGATACATCACATGATCACACTGACAGAACCACAGGCACATGGACACAGGCAACAGAGCATGCACAATGTCGGCACTAGTACAGTGTATATCCACCATTCGCAGCAATGCAGGCTGCTATTCTCCCATGGAGACGATCGTAGAGATGCTGGATGTAGTCCTGTGGAACGGCTTGCCATGCCATTTCCACCTGGCGCCTCAGTTGGACCAGCGTTCGTGCTGGACGTGCAGACCGCGTGAGACGACGCTTCATCCAGTCCCAAACATGCTCACTGGGGGACAGATCCGGAGATCTTGCTGGCCAGGGTAGTTGACTTACACCTTCTAGAGCACGTTGGGTGGCACGGGATACATGCGGACGTGCATTGTCCTGTTGGAACAGCAAGTTACCTTGCCGGTCTAGGAATGGTAGAACGATGGGTTCGATGACGGTTTGGCTGTACCGTGCACTATTCAGTGTCCCCTCGACGATCACCAGTGGTGTACGGCCAGTGTAGGAGATCGCTCCCCACACCATGATGCCGGGTGTTGGCCCTATGTGCCTCGGTCGTATGCAGTCCTGATTGTGGCGCTCACCTGCACGGCGCCAAACACGCATACGACCAGAAGCGACTCTCATCGCTGAAGACGACACGTCTCCATTCGTCCCTCCATTCACGCCTGTCGCGACACCACTGGAGGCGGGCTGCACGATGTTGGGGCGTGAGCGGAAGACGGCCTAACGGTGTGCAGGACTGTAGCCCAGCTTCATGGAGACGGTTGCGAATGGTCCTCGCCGATACCCCAGGAGCAACAGTGTCCCTCATTTGCTGGGAAGTGGCGGTGCGGTTCCCCTACGGCACTGCGTAGGATCCTATGGTCTTGGCGTGCATCCGTGCGTCGCTGCGGTCCGGTCCCAGGTCGACGGGCACGTGCACCTTCCGCCGACCACTGGCGACAACATCGATGTACTGTGGAGACCTCACGCCCCACGTGTTGAGCAATTCGGCGGTATGTCCACCCGGCCTCCCGCATGCCCACTATACGCCCTCGCTCAAAGTCCGTCAACTGAACATACGGTTCACGTCCACGCTGTCGCGGCATGCTACCAGTGTTAAAGACTGCGATGGAGCTCCGTATGCCACGGCAAACTGGCTGACACTGACGGCGGCGGTGCACAAATGCTGCGCAGCTAGCGCCATTCGACGGCCAACACCGCAGTTCCTGGTGTGTCCGCTGTGCCGTGCGTGTGATCATTGCTTGTACAGCCCTCTCGCAGTGTCCGGAGCAAGTATGGTGGGTCTGACACACCGGTGTCAATGTGTACTTTTTTCCATTTCCAGGAGTGTATTTTGGCAGGACGTTGCAAAGACGACATTGAAGCTTTTCAGGGACTGTTACAAGAATTGGAAATTGACACTGAGAATCGCTGGACGCGGAAACAGGAACACAACAATTACAGGTCATATCCGTCACAATTTCGCGATGACAGAAATAATAACTGGACACGACAAGGCCATTCTTACAAAGTAAATCGTGACCAAAACAGACACCACCCATATGACAACCGTTGGCAGAGTAGTAATAATTACAGGGAAAGATCACCTCTCCGTGGTAATGACTATCACAGAGACAATCAGAGAAACAGACAATATGGGAACCAAAATAATTATTATCAAGGGAGACAGAATAACTTCAGACGCAACGGTCCAGCGCGCAGTTACGATTCTGGGAGAAATGCTCCACCACATGACCGACAAAAAGGAAACTATGTAAACCACCGACAAAACGACAGACCTGAATTTCATCAGAACTGGGGGGATTCAAACAGGGCAGGGCCCTCTTGACAAGGTCAATTTGTAGAAGTTAGGTCTCCTAATCCTAATAACGACGCGCGCCAACAAAGAAACAGACAATGACTCGCAGCGCAGGCAGCCACGTGCGCCGGATGGCTCAGAGAAAAATAACATTGACGTTAACCTTGAGAAAAATTTTAGCATTCCTTACCGACGTATACAACATGATAATTGCATTGAAGTTGAAACTTTGCGCACTAGAAACGGTAAAAGATTGCACCACATTTCAAATATAAAACCGTTTATTGAGAGATAATCTGCTTTTTAACTTAGTCTTTGCCATAAAATTTTTCACGTCACGCTACTAGTACAATTTGTCACACTTAGAAACTGTTAACATGCTACAGTGTTTTGTAGTTAACTATCCAGTCAAGAACCTGGGCAACTTATTTAGACAGCAATTACGAGTGCATTGTTATAGTGAACAGACGAACAGTGTTATTGTGTGTGTACATTCTAGCTTGTTAGTTGCACGATTACATAACGACTATAAGGCTCATATACTTAGAACATATACCGGTACTGCTAATGATATTTTAATGCAACATTTTGGTTTACTTCAAAATACATTCTGGATTTAAAGTACTTTCTGAGAGATACCAGATGACACAGTGATTAGTTTATTTGACATCTACACGATTATATCACGACGCTACTAATGTGTGACACAATCTATATTATTGCTTTTGCGCTGTATATGTTTTATATTTGCACAGATTTTCTGAATTCTTCTGGAAAGGAAAACATGTTTTAGTAGTAACTTTTGTGGTATAGCTACAATGAGACAGCCTTTTTCGTAGCACAACAATACATTACAGTATAGTACTTTCTTGATCACGGTACTGTAGGTAATAACAACGATATCTATACGCATAGCATTTCACTTTTGTTTATTATGAGGTAAGTACATTGACTTTTAAAGAACTTTGCTTACGGACGACGATAATTACGACACTTGGCACATTTTTACCGTTAAGTAATGACAGAGATTATCTTACAAGACGCACACTTTAGCACTGCAGTAGGCGTATTTTAGTGATTAATTTTTTACTGAAAACATTTATTTTTAAAGATTTTTGAATCACAAAGATACAAAGAAAGTTTTCGGTGATACATTTCATTCGATTGCTGTAATCTGTAACACCTGAGGGTATAATTACATTAATCCTCAGGGGGTACACGCCTGCTTTGTGTGCTAAGCGTGTATCGAGAGCTAGGAGCCATAGCTAATATGGTATTTGCTTATACAACTTTACACAACGGTACCATATTTCTCTAACACAGTATTACACAGCTGCACATGTTTACGCAATTACACAGTTGGATAACTTCATACTAATGAAATTGTATTTCATCTGTGCTTTGTGCACTGTTCATGCTTTTTGGAGCCATTCTGACACTATGAGAGCTTTGAATGATGTATTTGGTATGGGATCATGATTTTTAAAGTACGCTTGAGGTAGATGACACTATTGAAATGAGCAGAGAATTTTTTTTAAGGTTTTGAAATTATTGCAGGAAGCTACGACGTTTTCGAGATTTGGCTGAGGTTTTGTGATGTTATTATTACTATGACAATGTGTATTATGCTGCTGATGTATGTTTATGATCAATAAGCTGATGCTACCGTATATGAGGAATGTGATTACGTGTTTGTATGTATATGAAAATGAATAGAAGTTAGGGACTCTGGTTTGTGAAAAAGGATGTTGGAAACCAAGAATCGTATTTAAGAGTTATCAAATGTGTGTAAATGCGTGAATATATCACAATGCCGGCGAAAATTTTTGGGCACTGTTATGTTTATAGATTTTGTTTCTACACATATGTAACGCAAATTCTCGACCTGTGACTTTTTTTTTTTTTTTATAAGACTGTCTCTGTAGTGCAAACTGCTGTCGTAAATATTTTTGTAAGAAACCTAAGTGACCTTGACATAATGCATTGTGGACACCCAGCTGTGCCATTCGCCAGGAGAAAAAGCCATTAGGTGGAGAAAAAAGAGGCCATTAACCTCGATATTGACATTCCTTTGTAGAAACTATCGCAAATACGAGAGTTTCTGATATTTACTGAAATGACTAGTGAAACGATGAGAAGCATTTTATGGCTGTTGTCTTGCTAGTTGAGAGATTTTTTACTGGCTTATGAAATGCCATAGGGCTAGTGAATGACATTTCACACCTTGCTTTATTTATTTGTTTGCTCATTTTGTTTAATATCCAGTTTCTAGCTGCACTGCAGCATTGGTTAAAATAAAATTTAATAGATATACTAACACAGATATTTTATGCCAACAGATCCAGTAAATAATAATTTTATGAACTACTTAAAAAAATAGGGAGCACAAAAAGACATTTCCCTTCACAGGAATTGCATACATAATTTTTGTCAATGACTGGGTAACTTGTTTCGTACAGTAAGTCAAGGTGATGCATCACTCTAGTGCTAAGATGTGACATAGTTATCAGACATTTCCTATCTTTACTGTAATATTTTTTCTGCTTGAGCTGTGTCATGATTAGATATAAGTTATTGCATTTGCTGCTTGTGTTTGCCAGGCATATAGCTACTGAATTGCACTTTGTATTACTCTGTTAAGCCAGTTTTACTACTGATTTATTTTAATTGTTGCTGCATATTGGCTCATATTAGTTGCAATGTTGCATTTGCTTTGCTAATTTAGATATACTGCTGCTTGCTTTGCCAATTTGCATCTTTTTGTCATTGCTGTTTGTGTTAATTTGTTGTGTGTGGCTGCATTGCCTTGTCCCTTAGTATATACACCGGAGCTCAGTAGATTTAAGTTAGCTTAAGAGGGTGTAGACTATACAAGAGAATGAGTTTCGATGAACTGGAAGAAATGCATTGAAAAGTTACAAGATAAAATTTTGTAAAAGCAGGGTACTGTACAATGATGAATAATTATTCTGAAAGAGGCTATGAATAGAATACAGAAAGCAGGTATAGGTAGAACTTTTTGGGAATAATGATGAAGGAAGGGAGATCTCCAAGAACTAAAGAAAGTTTTGTTTGGAAAATACTGCAGTTAAACAAACCCTGTCCTTTCCTTTTGTGTTATTCCGCTATGTATATTTGTGTTTTTCCTGTCTTTATGTGTTTAGCTAATAAGATTTATGTTGTATAATTTTTCTAATACTATGTTATTTACTTTGGGGTTGGGGTTGGGTTGTTTTGAGGGGAGAGACCAAACTGCGAGGTCATCGGTCTCATCGGTTTAGGGAAGAACGGGGAAGGAAGTCGGCCGTGCCCTTTCAGAGGAACCATCCCGGCATTTGCCTGGAGCAATTTAGGGAAATCACGGAAAACCTAAATCAGGATGGCCGGACGCGGGATTGAACCATCGTCCTCCCGAATGTGTTATTTACTTTCTAAAGATGTTTAGACACTATTATTTCTGTTCTGTTTCAATGCTCATATGTAAAATTAATGTTTATAAATCTATTCTCGTTATTTTATTTATTTACTTATGTTATAATTCCTGTAACACTGATGTATATATTATTTCGATTCTTTTGTAAAGCCCGTATTACTACAAATGTTATCTGTATTGTTACGTTATTTAATGATGTTTTCTGTACCTTTGTAATTGTATTCTCATGTAATAAAATTGTAATTGACACCAGTTTACAAATTAAGTAACTTTAAGCATTCATTTCACTGCACATATTTCTGTTGGTCATAGTATATGCACAATATGTGAGAAGTTGGGACTGTTAGTGTCTGCACATCTGTTAATAATTCAGCAAGGGACTGATTAACAGCATTGCTGGTTCTAAGGACATTTCAAAAAACAAAAATTTGTGAGTGCACAAGTGGTGGTTCATGGACTTGCTCTATTGTCTGCAAGACTCTTTAATGGTGACTGTGCACCCACACAGTCGCAACAGATGGCTGCTGGCCATCTCTACAAGGACTGCAGTGGGTCTGCACCTCTGGTGGCCCGCCAATACCATAATCTCTACCAGGACTACAGTGGGTCTGCTCTGTGATGACCTACCTACCAATATTCTTCAACTTCGACTGACTCTACTGTGGGTTTGCTCTGTTGTGGCCCATTACCTGTCTGCATGTCAAGAGTTCGCACTGTCTTTCTGTTGGAAGGACTACACTACTTCTTCAAGACTGCACGGAAATCCACTACTTCCTTACACATTTTCTTTTACTGCTCAGACTTTGTGAAAAAAACTGTAATTACTATTGTGATAAATGATGAGGACTGTCTTTATGAGAACAATTTTTGCTTTTGACCAACATTGTATCAACAAGTGTGTGCATATGATACCTCTGTTATTGTAATTATGAATTTTTTTTCAAATATGTGTTGGCCAGTGCCCAAAACAATTTGTAAAATTTTTTTGGGGGGAGAATGGGGGCTATGTAAGTAGGCTGTTTAGGTTTTTATGTTGGTATCACCATGTAATGCTCTATATGAAAATCACTGACTATGCTGTGTGCTGTCTATGGCTGGTTTGCATTGTTGGAATTTGCTATTGTAGTGTTGGGCAGTTGGCTGCTAACTGTGCGTAGCGTTGCGCAGTTGGAGGTGAGCAGCCAGCAGTGGTGGATGTGGGGAGAGAGATGGCAGAATTTTTAGAGCGGACGATCTGGACGTGTGTGCGCCAGAAAGAGTAAATTTGTAGTACTGGATATTATGAACTGATATATATATTATGACTTTTGAATACTATTAAGGTAAATACATTGTTTGTTCTTTATCAAAATCTTTCATTTGCTAACTATGCCTATCAGTAGTTAGTGCCTTCAGTAGTTAGAATCTTTTATTCAGCTGGCAGTATTGGCGCACGCTGTATTGCAGTAATTTGGGTAACGAAGATTTTTGTGAGGTAAGTCATTCATGAAAGATATAGGTTATTGTTAGTCAGGGCCATTCTTTTGTACGGATTTTTGAAAGTCAGATTGCGTTGCGCTAAAAATATTGTGTGTCAGTTTAAGCACAGTCATTTATAATTTTTCTAAGGGGACTTTTGAAAATCCTGAACCTGACCCAACATATCGAGGATGGGTTTGAGAGAAAAGAGATAACGGGAGTGGCATTCATAGACCTTTCAGCTGCATATGATACTGTAAACCATCGGAGGCTCCTTAGGAAAGTATATAATGCGACAAGAGATTACCATTTAACATCACTGATTGGTACTTTCCTGCATAATAGGAGATTTTTCGTCTGTCTCCAGGGCATGAAGAGCAGGTGGAGAAATCACAGCTATGTTTAATATATATATAAATGAGCAACCTGTGCCAAACATCACGCGACAATTTATGTATGCCGATGACACTGCAGTTGCAGCCCAAGGTAACAATTTTATGGATCTAGGGGAGAAATTAACCAGTACCTTGGAAGCTCTCTCCCAGTATTATGAGGCAAACCAACTAAGGCTGAACCCTTCCAAGATGCAGGTCTGTGCATTCCATTTAAAGAACATGGAGGCAAATCGCGAATTAAATGTAATATGGAGAGGTGAACGTCTCGAGCATTGTGAAACGCCCAAATATCTTGGTGTCACATTGAATCGCACACTGACCTATAAACATCATTGTAATGCCACAAGGGAAAAAGTCTCAACTAGAAACATCATCCTCAGGAAACTAACCAGCGGATCCTCGGGTCCAAACCCTGAGAACTTCAGCCCCTACGCTCAGTGTGCCAGCCACGGAATACGCCACTCCAGTATGGTTTGCATCAACACACGTGAGAAAAGTTGATGTCGCGGTGAATGAAATGGCACGCATTGTTACCGGATGCATGAGCCCAGGCCAAGTGCACAAGTTGTACTTAATCATGGGGATCGCACCGCCCAACATACGAAGTGACATCGCTGCCGAAGCCGAAAAAACCAATCAAGAAAAGGACATGCGTCACCCTTTATATGGACACCAGCCTGCTGACCGACGGCTTTGTTCGAGGAAGAGCTTTCTGTCACGTACCCGAGCCCTGGAAGGGTCGGCTGCAGAGAATCATCTGAAAAGGTGAGAAATCGACCTGAGAAACCCCCATAAAGATGTAAAAGGAGAACTTGCGCCTGGTGGAGACCTACCATACACAGTCTGCAGAACCCTAAACCGTATGAGGGTAGAAGTGCCAAAATGCAAGACAAACCTGCAGCAATGGGGTTTCCTAAAAGAGAATATCCAATGATTATTCCAAGTTAGAGGTCAGTGAGCTCCCATTACCAACTCATTCTGCTATTATTGCTTCTATACCGTCAACTCAACACTCCCTGACTCGTTGTATATCGGCGAGATCGCCTTTCATGACGCATAGTACTCAGTTCTGCACTGCATAGGGGTGTCTGCATACTATCGGTCATACAGTGTAAATAGCTGTTACAATCCTCTGGAGTCTAAAAAATGAAATAAAAGATTATCCAGCAACAGGACACCGAGAACCGTGCAATGCTGCCTGTGGTATTGTAGTGATACGAATATCTCGATTTTCCTTTCTCAAACTCACTTGCGCGAGTGGGTTTGATGACAGAGGAACCACATTCTGCCGACAAATGGCTGAAGGTCGTGTGTTGGGCGGATTTCACACAATGTGGCTTCTTGGGACAGGAAGTGAGACCGAAGATGTTGCATTCAAAATTCACGAAGCAGCCAAAGATATTGTCAAGTGAGGATTGATGGTACCACCTTCAGCTGTTTGCCACACTTCACCATCATCGCTCACACAGTAAACAATAATTAGGTCCACGCTAACTATCCATCCTAAAATTAAAGCTGCGTCTGCAGATTTGTTCAAGTATGAAGGGCTCGCTGTGCACATCAGACAACAAGATATTTTCATCCCCAGGCCTCGTGTAAAATCGTCCTTCCCATCAAAATTAACGTAGACAATTTCTGATGTATTTACTGTGGCAGCTGCGTGCCTACGGCATCAGTTGGGTTCGTAACACAGGAGGAGTCAGTACACGAACTTGTCTGAAACTGACCACCGAAGGAAGGTCAACGGTTTTCACTCTCAGACGGACAGTGTTGGAGAGGAGATTCCTCACTCGACAGCCTCCATGATGGATGGGTCTCTGCTTCCAACGCCGTGACCGTGCGGCACTGAGGTCGTTGGCACCGCAAGGAAACACGTTTCAGTACGAAGGCAAATTCAACGTGCGTAGCAAAATGCTGATGCAATTGTTCCTCAGTTTTCTCCCACGCTCGACAGGTTTCTGTGGAACTTGTGCTTTCAAATATACAATGTCTATAAATTATATTTACTACTTAATTTCTTGCATGTAACAAGATAATTCGTAAGGTTTTTGTGGTGTCACCGCCAGACACCACACTTGCTAGGTGGTAGCCTTTAAATCGGCCGCGGTCCGTTAGTATACGTCGGACCCGCGTGTCGCCACTATCAGTGATTGCAGACCGAGCGCCGCCACACAGCAGGTCTAGTCTAGAGAGACTCCCTAGCACTCGCCCCAGTTGTAGAGCCGACTTTGCTAGCGATGGTTCACTGCCTACATACGCTCTCATTTGCAGAGACTACAGTTTAGCATAGCCTTCAGCTACGTCATTTGCTACGAACTAGCAAAGCGCCATATTCAGTTACTATAATTACTATCTTCAAGAATGTATTCTCAACAGATAATATTGTGAAGCAAGTACCGTCAAGAGCGACGTTCATCATTAATGGATTAAAGTTAAGTATCAAACTAATTACGTCCGCTTTCCGAATTCTCATTCCTTGTCATGTTCAAGACCTCATGTCAGTATAGTTCTTCCCTCCTCACGCCAGCCTGCGTGAGCTAAAACGCGTGCATTTCGGCCTCCACTCGTAACACGGTGTTCGCTCTTCTGCTAACACAAAAGTTTTCTTTCCTCATTTCGTACACACAAATGTGTGCACCCTTAGTGGCACGGATAATAGCTAGTCGGAATTCCGTTTCTCTCCACGTTTGATTCAACATCTGCAAAGTGCGAACGCGTGCCTTCAAGTCTTTGGTTCGGTACACCACATCCTTAACAAAACAACATAGGAAGAAGTCTAATGGTATGAGATCAGGACATCGTGGCGGCCATCGAATTGGACCACCTCGTGTAGTCTGTTACGGCGTAAACTCAGAGCCGGCATGCCAGTCGGGAACGACAGAGAAGAGACGGCTATGAGAAGATAGTCAGCCAATCGCACACTGACCGACCCGTCTCCAGGATGACAACGTGACAGCAGCGGCCCCAATGTGAAGAGGAAATTCGCGCAGCGCTCGACTGCTGTCAGCCCACTTCGACAGCAGCTTCAACGTTAGCCAGTTCGTTAGCCGTCGCATCGTAGCCTATTCATTAGAAATCTCTATGCAGCACAGACGTATTCCTCTATTCTGAAGAAGACTGATTATTTTAAACCTTTAATTCGCTTGCGCCACGTCTATCAAACTTAAGTGCACTACTAGCCATTAAAATTGCTACACCACGAAGATGACGTGCTACAGACGCGAAATTTAACCGACAGGAAGAAGATGCTGTGACATGCTAATGATTAGCTTTTCAGAGCATTCACACAAGGATGGTGCCGGTGGCAACACCTACAATGTGCTGGCCTGAGGGCCGGCCAGACTGGCTGAGTGGTTCTAGGCGCTATAGTCTGGATCCGCGCGACCGCTACGGTCGCAGTTTCGAATCCTGCCTCGGACATCGATGGGTGTGCTGTCCTTAGGTTAGTTAGGTTTAAGTAGTTCTAAGTTCTAGGGGAATGATGACCTCAGAAGTTAAGTCCCATAGTTCTCAGAGCCATTTCAACCATATTTTTTCTGACATGAGGAAAATTTCCAACCGATTTCTCATACACAAACAGCAGTTGACCCGCGTTGCCTGGTGAAACGTTGTTGTGTTGCCTCGTGTAAGGCTGTCAGGATGGCTGTAACGGATCGCCGGCCGGTGTGATCGAGCGGTTCTAGGCGCATCAGTCTGCAACAGAGCGACCGCTACGGTTGCAGGTTCGAATCCTGCCTCGGGCATAGAAGTGTGTGATCTCCTTAGATTAGTTAGGTTTAAGTAGTTCTAAGTTCTAGGGGACTAATGACCTCAGATGTTAAGTCCCATAGTGCTCAGAGCCATTTGAACCATTTGCAACGGATCGTGCAGCCACGTCTCGATCCCTGAGTCAACAGATGGGGCGTTTGCAAGACATCAACCATCTGCACGAACAGTTCGACGACGTTTGCAGCAGCATGGACTAATAGCTTGGAGACCATGGCTGCAGTTACCCCTGACGCTGCCTCACAGACAGGAGCGACTGCGATGGTGTACTCAACGACGAACCTGGGCGTATTAATGGCAAAACGTCATTTTTTCGGATGAATCCAGGTTCTGTTTACAGCATTATGATGGTCGCATCCGTGTTTCGCGACATCGCGGTGAGCGCACATTGGAAGCGTGTGTTCGTCATCGCCATACTGGCGTATCACCCGGTGTGATGGTATGGGGTGCCATTGGTTACACGACTCGGTCACCTCTTGTTCACATTGACGGCACTTTGAATAGTGGACGTTACATTTCAGATGTGTTACGACCTATGGCTCTACCCCATGATACGATCCCTGCGAAACCCTACATTTCAGCAGGATAATGCACGACCGCATGTTGCAGCTCCTGTACGGGCCTTTCTGGATACAGGAAATGTTCGACTGCTGCCCTGGCCAGCACATTCTCCAGATCTCTCACCAATGGAAGACGTCTGGTCAATGGTGGCCGAGCAACTGGCTCTTCACAATACGCCAGTCACTACTCTTGATGAACTGTGGTATCGTGTTGAAGCTGCATGGGCAGCTGTACCTGTACACGCCATCCAAGATCTGTTTGACTCAATGCCCAGGCGTAATAAGGCCGTTATTACGGCCAGAGGTGGTTGTTCTGGGTACTGATATCTCAGGATCTATGCACCCAAATTGCATGAAAATGTAATCACATGTCATTTCCAGTACGATATTTTTTTCCAATGAATACACGTTTATCATCTGCATTTCTTCTTGGTGTAGCAACTTTAACGGGCAGTAGTGTATGTTTACTGTCTTTGTTGTAATAAAACTCATTAATACGAGTTGTACGATTGTTTGTTTAGCGAACTGAGTATGCAGGTTCCCTAGATGCAACACAATCCACCCATCCGGAAATCTTCATCTAGATATCGACTAGCATTTAGCGACCAGTGGTGTGGTGCCCTATCCTGCTGGAATATGGCATCAGGTTCCAGGTGTTACAACTATGGCACAGCAAACTCTTGTAATTCCACCGTTGAAGGCAGACTCAATGAAAAAGGATGGACCAATGATGCAACTGTGCTTCAGTCCGCACAAAACATTGATCTTGGGACTGTTTCCACTTCACGAGTAACATGAGGATGCTGTGAACCCCATACACGAACGTCATGGCGATTGAGTTTGCCAGATACATGAAACGTTGAATTATCGGGTAAACAAAAGTTTTCCAAGAAGTTATTGTTCCGTCAGTCTTACCTATCATATCCACCGCAAAATGTTCCCACTAAGGTTTGTCCGTGGGCTTTAATGCCGGATGGAGGTGCCCCTTGTTGAAATTTAGCCGTAACCTTTTACCCAAGGCATTATGTACTTTGACAGTCTCATTTTCAACTTTCTGGCCATCGTACGCACCGACTTTGTCGGACTCCTTGCAAACGCCTGATGTACCTTGTCCACTTTGGCGCTTAAACCATAGGGACGACCCGCCCCCTTTTTATGGAGAATGTGGAATCCAGCCTAGTCGTCAATTATTATGTCTCCATGCTCGTTGTCAAATATCTGGGGTCTAGAAAACCTGCTTACTAGGATCGCTAGACAACATTTAAGCAAATCGTATTAAGGGGTTTTATTACAAAATGAAAAGAGAGAATACTTAACTTTGACAATTACATAGATATGCCGCAAGCAAAGGGAGACATGCGAAATAAGCAATTTTCTTCAGTGTAGACAATCCTAGTTGCTGCTATACAAGTCACTAATCTTGAAGCTACTATTCAACTTGGCCGCGACCAGTCGGGCGTGGCACTATGTCATCTTCACATAGGGGCCGCTGATGTCGCGTTGTCATCTTGGAGAGGGGTCGGTCAGTGTGTGATTGGCTGACATATTCTCACAGCCATCTCTTCTCTATCATTCCTGACTGGCGTGCCGGCGCTAGAGGCTACGCTGTAACAGAGAACATTACCTTTTCCAGAAATGACGCATGCAAGCCTGAATAGAGATGGCCCGACAGTGGTCGCCTTCCACACCACATTTTAAAGTTTCGTTGTACGTGGGTATCGGTCGTCATCTGCATGAAGCAGGCCACACACTAAACCTTCTCCTACGGCATCTACGTTTTATAAGGTTGCAACACTACAACCGATATTGTAAATAATTTGTACTGATTAATTCTGAGTAATGTAAAATCTATATTCTTTATTATGAAATGTGCTTGATCTACTGTAAAGAAGTAGAGTTGTGTGAAACGCTTACTCATTGCGAGTTAAGTTCTTTGTATTATTTGGAGGGCAATAGCATTTAATTATGTATATTTTGTGCTGACTCCTTAATATGTTTAAATGAGATTTTTTAAAATATGTTTGTTCATAACAATGTATTAGCTAGTTCATACATGGGGACTTTGCATTATATAAAGTATAACCAAGAGTAATTCCCCTCTGCAACGGAAGTGGTTCGGCACGAGTGAAAAGGTGGTATTGACAGTCAGGCTGGGCAGCAAACGAGAGAGCTCATTATTCAGTCGGCAGCCAGTAACTGATGACTGAACAGCGCATGTGCCGAACGAGGCTTACAGTATTGCAGTTGAGATGGAATGGCCTCGGTTGTAATTTGTGGCTGAAAATAGTGATCTCGCTTTGGGAAAGGCTCTAAAAATGATATTAACGCCTGCCAAGAAGTAAATAGAGCTTATTAATTCCAATGGAGAGACTACGTAACCTCCACATGCTTGTTACCACGATTGTGCAATCACTTCATCACACATACGAAAGGTCAAAACTGTATAACTGTATGAACCAGTAATTTTGTGTTTGGTTTTGTGAAATTATAATTCTAATATTAAAAACTGTGTTTGAACAATGAGTATGTCCTGTGCACTTATACAAGTAGGATCCTCTCCTTCTAAGTGATGAAATCCGAGTGTCCTTTGTAAAAAGAACTGGTTAAATTCTTGATTTATACAAGAGTGCCTGAAATTCAATGAGAAATTAATAATACGTTGTTGATTAAATTAACTGTTGCATATACAAAGAAAGGCACTTAATGACAGACTAATTAGAAAGTTTTCAGAGCTCCATATTGCTTTAAATGTGTGTGTCAGAGTTTTATGCTAGTACACTTAATGTGCCTGGTAAAAGATACTTGTTTGATACGTACATAAAAAGAGACTCCTTTTGTCTGATCATTTTGAATCTTAACTTTAAATTGAACTTAAATATGAAATCAGGAGAGAGTATTACCTGGGGAAAAGTGTTTTAATGTTCATTTGCATTAAAAAGTGTCAGTAAAACTCACTTGCTTCAGAAGTGGCTTCAAAATGCGGTTGGTTTAGATGTTGATAGAAACTGAATTTTCACCCGAGTCATGTTTAAAGTAGTAGAGGGTATTGTAAATGCTAGTAGTGTTGAAACATTGCAAGATTAAAGATCTCAAATGGGGGAGTAATCTCACTTTTACCGTAATACCACATAATTTTGAAAGTGTGTATAATTTTGCTTTTATAATGAAGGGATAGTTTGTGGGACCACAATTCATTCTTTTATATGAGAAAGACAAATCAGAATAACTGTTTTCTATCCAACGGAACTAAGAGTGATTATATAAAAAGTGAATCTATAAGATTTGTATACAGTGTTACTTTATTGTTGTGTACTGTAAATGTATGTTATTTGAACTTGACTATCATGTGCAATATTGTCTGGTGTGGGTTGTGAAATACCAGTTTAGAAAATTAGTTAAAGGCAGAAGTAATGATTAAGATGAATAAGGGAAAGGCCTCGTTTGCAATCCTGTGACTGCTCACCTGTAGAAGTGGTAACTGTTGCTACCTACTGTGGTTCGTCCAGTTGTGTGTATTCATCGCACTTCATTAGTCAGTACCGTAACTAATGAAAATTCCTCTTGCAACAGTAAGAATAGATTCTTTCTGAATAACGTTTTCACATTATTATGCCTAATTAGGCTGGCGACCATATTATTATCTCATTCACCAGTATTCTGTTACTGAAATTTCTTGGTAAATTTAGTTTTTCTGCAATGTGCCAAATACTATCATTACGAAGTTAAAGTTCGATGTCCTATTTCTGTAGGAAAAACACAGTCAAAACCAAAAATCCTCTCAGGGGGTAACATTTGCTGTGCATAGTAAACGTTATTTGTAAGGTGTCAGGCAAATCCAACACCTTCCATGAAAACCCTGACATGATAAGCAAATCCGGCAGTTTGTCACATAGCTCCAAATAAATCCTGACGTTAAATTAACCAAAGTAATATGATCAACGAGTGAGCAAATGCAATACCACAGACTAACACAAGAACGCCTAAATGCATGTCATACCTTCGCACCGTGAAACAGAGGCAGTTCCGAGTGGAGAAACGAGAACAGAAGCTGAGAGCAGAATCTTGTAGGCTAGGAGGCCCTACGATAAGGGACGGAGACCCTGATTGGTCAGTTGAAAACACAGCCAGATAGCTTTTTTTAAACCAACTCCGGTAAATTGTAGTAAGGAAAAGTTAGGTGAGAGCGGCTTCCGAGACGGCGAGGTGTGGAGCTGCGCCGCCCGCCGCCCCCTGACGCTGCCTAACCAATGACAAGGTAATGAATGCACACGATGACACATAACAGCACATAAAGCTTCACTCAGAACTGCAGAAGTCTCATCTGTTACACACCCTTTTTGCATAATACTAGTGTCGATCGTCAATTAAAGCTCATGGTATTCACATTTGCTACATAAGTTAAAATCTGAAACGCGATGATTTTTCTGTTATATAATTATTGAGAAGCCACATCAGCTACTGTAATTTACAAGTTCAATAAGTAATTAAAGATAATTGAGGGTCACTGTAGACCATTTTGATAGTTTTCTCTTTTATGAATCTTAACTTCAATCTAGATTATAGATGTGATATGGCATAGGTCATCCTTCGATCCATTGTAGAACTTGGAAACCCATTCAGGGAATATTCGTTCACATTTTTGTTGAATGCAGTTGGTTTTTATCATACTGTATTAAAATATTTCCTTTTATCAATAGTGCAATTTATAAACAATGTTTTGTGAGTAGAATAAAATTTCCAATGGTAAAGTTAACTGCTTTTTCGATGTTATTTTACCAGCTAACTAAAAATAGGAAAGCCTTGAACCCCTTCCACTAAATTTAGTTAGTATTAAGATTCTTTTACAGTGAGTGCAGGGGAGCTGACGCTGAAATTATTAAGTATTTGATTGTATCATCGCTAGTCTCACTGAGCTCTTCTGAACTCTACATGTCATGTGTGGTCTGGCGTCTCCTTACCAGCAACAGGTCCCAGGTTCAAACTAGTCAATTCCTTAAAAAAGACGCTCAGAGCGTCGTTACGCGAAAGTGGTAGAGAGACACGACTTAGAACAAACAGACACCATGCAGAATGTTAGATATTTGGTATTTAATAGCACAAGCGACGCCAGTAGTGTTATAAGGTTATCAGGTTCAATTTTGCGTCAAAATTGTGTCACCTGTAATGTAAAAAGAAACTTACAAGTTATCTTGTAACACGTTGAAAACCATGTGTTAATATGCGGTATAGTCTCAAAATTATTAAAATCTGTAAGTTGTAGAGATAATTTATGGGCACTCTATACATTAAGAATTTAAGTAGTTTTCACCAAGACTTCCGTGTTCCTAATTTTTTTTACATGACCAGCCCAAATAAAAGACCACGCGTAGCTACCCCTACGAATGCTGTATCTCTGTGATCGAACTCACAATATTGCTGTCCAGCTGTACAAGAAGGATCGGACCGGTGCCCTTTGATCTACAGCATTTCTATTTTGATTGATGTCTGCTATCATTCTTCCAGAAACACTAAGTTTCTGCGGCAGTGATTCTGAATAGCACCTTGCCCCACGCAAGATAAAAGCCCTCCACGGCTCCTGTCGCTTGTGCTTTTCTAGAGAGCTAACGTATGGATCGGTTTGACTCAACAAATCCGAATAGTCCTACCTTGAAGTTACAAACGACTGCATTACTGAAACATTGTGCAGTTACCGCGACTGCATCTGACGTTAACCCGAGAACCATTCAGACAGTTTTAACGTCTGGAAAGTATCCAAATAGGTCACATTCTGACTCGTCACGGGTCAGCTAATTTGTTTACGGATGGAAGAGGTGGTGGAGGGAATTGAAGCGGGAGCGAAGTCTTGCTAAGCAAATAGATGTAGGTTACGGTAGTTACGCAGAGAATCAAGACTTAATCCCACGTTACTCAGTATTTTTATTCTCCATCCTTTACTTATAACTAATGCAGATAATGAGTTAATGTAAAAGTGCTGCTATGAACCACTGTATGTATATCTAAAGTTAAAATAATTGTAGTTAAGAACATAACGGCTTAAGAAAATAGTGTAAAATCATTTATGACACTAACGTAAGAATAATTTAGAACAGTTTTTTTTGTTTCGATGAAATAACGTGTGTGATGGTATTCCAGCGAGATGTATCATATAATCAAGACAGGTAAATTTATGGTAATCATCATATACCTTTACTACAGCAAAAAAACTTTATATGCTGTTTAGATCATTGTTATTCAAGCCAATAAAAGATTCCTCCGTTAGCAAACAACGTTAATTATAGTGTGAATAGTGACCAAGACCGGCTTCTATGGCCAAATGACTTGACTGGCCCGCTTATTTTATTTTCTAGCTAGAAATAAAATTATTGAGAGAACAAAGTTAAGCAAGTGAATATCAAAACTTTCATATAACTTACGTAAAGTAAGCAGCACATATCAGGAAAGGTGTTTGGAGGAATGAAGGTTACGTACTCCATATTCAGTTTGCGTTTGGAGTGATACCTCATGGCAATAATAGGAGCACATTGTGAAGTAAATAAGATGTTTACGACTAATACAAATTTTGTCCGAGAATCATCGGTGTATGTGTGCATCAGTGATTCAATATGTGTAAGAGGCTGGTTGAGACGGCACAAATAAAAGAAAAAATTAGGGAAAAACACACACGATGTACACGTAAATGTCGTGTTACAGCACATTTCTTGCGAAGATTTGTACGCACTGTAATGCATTATTGAGATTCATTGCCGCAAGTTCTTCTCGCGTACTCTTCGTGGCAAACATTTTCGCCGCGCTACGCAAAGAATAATGTCTGCATCTAGGTTTCATTCAAGTAAAGCAGAAATCTGTAAGTTGACTCATGTTCCGCACTGCAGAGGAACGAAGCAAAATTGCTGAAGTAGTTTTTCAGAAAAAAGTTTTACTTGAAGTATAAAAAAACAACACACCACTTATTTTGGATTCTCATGTTCTTTTGTTATACAGCTGTTCTCAAACGATTACAGGGAAGCTATTGGTTAAAATATTTTATTACTTCAAATTGAAGCTCTCAAACAAATCTGACCATATTTACTAGAATACTTCAGAGTTGAGTAACTCGATGCCCATTTTGCGAGGAATTTGCAGTAAAGTAAGAGTTAAGATTACGATTGTTAATGTGAGAAAGGCAGAAACTGGCAGTCTGAAATTGTCATATTTTGAAAAGCATCCCTCTGCCATCTGTAGAAATATTTAGTGATCTTGTATGTTCATCCGAAAGAAATTTCTGAAATCCATTAAAGAACGTCGTGCCATGTCTTTGTGATCTTCAAAGGACCCCATGGAGGGTATCCTGACCCTAAATTCATTTCCCGCCAGTGGAGATTAGTTTACCAGCCTTTTGTAGAATTTGAAAGTGACCAATCAAATAATATCTTTCGCCCCAAAATGCAGAGACTCGTTTTCGCATCTGTATTCGACTTAAGGAAAGTAACGAGCTCAAATATGAGTCATACACTACGCTGCCGTGAAACTTCTTTTTTGTAAACTAAGTAGAGCTGCATCCCATCCTTCGTTTTACTTTTTGCAGAAAGAAATGGAAACCGCAGGTTTTGGACTCGCGTGTTGTTTTCGTCGTGCAGTTGCTCCGAAAAGACTGAAATCAACTGGATGCGACTTAAGTTCTTACATGTCCGTCCTTTTGATCAATGACCCGTGGGACATCGGCTATTGACTGACGTAATAAACTAAAACCTGAGAACCACGAGAAAGATACGTTAACTCGCAACTGAGTGTGTATGTAGAGCCGAGAATTGCATCTTCTACTGGAATCCACTACTATCGAATCTTACTGTTATTAGTCCTACAATGACAAGATGTCTACAAAAGCACTCCGTCGTCAAGCCACAAGTAGCCCATCGGGACCATCCGACCGCCGTGTCATCCTCAACTGAGGATGTGGATAAGAGGGGCGTGTGGTCAGCACACCGCTCTCCCGGTCGTTATGATGGTTTTCTTTGACCGGAGCCGATACTATTCGGTCGAGTAGCTCCTCAGTTGGCATCACGAGGCTGAGTGCACCCCGAAAAATGCCAACAGCGCGTGACGGCCTGGATGGTCACCCATCCAAGTGCCGACCACGGCCGACAGCGCTTAACTTCGGTGATCTCACGGGAACTGGTGTATCCACTGCGCCAAGGCAGTTGCCAAGATGCCTATAACCCTACTAATAATCTGTTATAGCTGTATTGGTGTACAATACAATTAAGGTCATGCCAAAATGATTATCAGTTGCGTAAGGCACCACGTCTTCTATGAAATGAGGACTGTTACGCGGAAGTAACTAAATGTCATAAACAAGCCGTTGTGCCATTTATGTCGAGAATTGATTTTAAATTTTGTCGCACCACTAGTAATCAGTAAGACTTCGTAATTCCGGACTCCAGTGGAAGATGCAATTCTCGCTGGTAAGTACACACCCAGTTGCGAGTTAAGAGGTATAGAAACGCATTTTGTCTGTTGAGTTGAGCAAGCGAGCGACCGACCTTGGTCCTACCTTCGAACGTACGCACCAGGTCCTGCCTTTCTCGTGGGCCTCGATGAAACACCTGCAGACAAAACGTCGCTGTTGCAGTACTCTACATAAGACAGTTGTTGGCTACTGATAGGATCGTGTATGCGATCAGAGTTCAACCAATGAGCATCAAATAAGGACTGAAAAAGGAGTTTGAGTTACCGAACTGGTTGCCATATAATAAAATAACATCAAAACGATGGCTGCAGATGTTTCATTTTATTACGCATATCACTTAGGCGACTGGCATGGCCCCACCAGTTATCCAGACGGGAAATGGGAAGCTCCAGTGTACTCCAGTGTAACGTGAAATCCAAGCTAATTTCTTTTTTTCCGGCGAAGCTCCACATCACTGAGAGGTGCATGCTAGGTTAAGGGGCTCCGGAACGCCCTATACTTGCAATGTTAAAATAACGCTTATAAATTACATCTTTCCTCACAAAGTATTTGAGGTAGGAAATTGAACTTTTTTACAGATTATTTATTGGAATATGGGCAACAACTTAACACAGGGATTTTACAAAATTTTAGTTCAGTTATTAAAGATGATTTTTTTTCAATTGTAATGAAAATTCACAACATTTTTTTGCAATTTTTTATTTATATGTTCAAAAATATACAGTTTTTTGGAAAAAGGCTGTGTTAAATTATGCAGAAGGTACTGTGTAACATTTACTGAAAGTTTGAAACAAATATGTTTGGAAGATCCTTAGCAAACATGTAATTAGTATGAGAAAATAAAAGTTTTGAGAATCGAGCGACAAAGATTGGATTAACTTTTTAGTGCATTCCAGGTCCATAGGATGGATTATCTTCATCCTCTGCAAACTCCTCCTCCAGCTTCCTCTTGTTCCTCCTCCTGTTTACTCTTGCTTGTGTTTCTAGACTCTTTACAGCCCTGTATGCAGCCCGAAGGCGTTCCTTGTCTAAAGCAAGCATCGCTCGTTGTTGTGTTCGTAGATTTTGCTACCATTTTCTTCAGTTGCAGTTACTGCAACACTGTTCCAAAAGGTGGTCATGTATGAACACTTATAGCATTTCAGTTGTATTTCACTAGCAAGTCCTACGTGCTTTATTATGGAGAGTTCCAGACCAACTTCACTACAATGAATACATCTTACACAGTTTGAAAAAATTCCTTTGAGAACCGACATATCAAATATTTCATTCACATCCGGTTCGCCCATAAAACATTCATAGTTTTCACTCATTGAACCAAGCTTCTTCTGTGAAGTATTTTCTTTCCCAGTTTGACTGCTATGGGCAGGTGTTCTTGAGAGGTTAGGTTCACTCACTTGGTTATCGTCTTTATTGTTTACAGTAATAACACATACCTTTGGCTTTCCAACGATTCTCCTTTTCTTAAAAGCCTTCAGAGGATTTCTAATAACTTTACTTTTACTCATTATTATACTTCAACAAAACAGAGACTTAAGAAACAGAATTAATTACGAATATTTTCGAGATAACGACAGAGTAAATAAACATGAAACAATCGACAATCACACAAGCGATATATATTGAACCATCACAGGTTAGCCACAACACATACTTTATCTCACATCACTAAAATCTACCTGATGAACACGGACGTTAATAATAACACCATTTGACAGCAGTTTAACAGCGCCACAGTGGGTCACGCCCATGTAGAACAAATTTCAAAAAAAAGTTTAAAAATAGTTGTAGTCTTCGGAATTGAATAAATTATATCTCTATTAAAAGGTAATAGTCTGCAGATTCAGAAAACGCAAAAAAGTAAAAATTGAACTTTTCATGATTTTGAGCCTTTCCGGAGCCCCTTAAAAGCAACAGTGAAAAAAGTGATAGAGGTGGCATTCTAACCTACAATCATTTGGTTTATATCCAGACGCTTTATTGCTAGCCCACCACACCAGAGACTAATTCAAATGTTCAAATGTGTGTGAAATCTTATGAGACTTAACTGCTAAGGTCATCAGTCCCTAAGCTTGCACACTACTTAACCTAAATTATCCTGAGGACAAACACACACACCCATGCCCGAGGGAGGACTCGAACCTCCGCCGGGACCAGCCCCACAGTCCATGCCTGCAGCGCCTGAGACGGCTCGGCTAATCCCGCGCGGCGGGGACTACTTGCTTAACGCTCTACACTCTCTCACCTCTCTGCTCCTCTCTCCAAGTTACGGCGGCTGCTCGCTAGTGGCAATGGCGTCGTTTTGACGACTTTAATTCATCATAACTCAGGCAAGTTATACGGAATGTTTGTAAATTATACAGAAAAACCTTCCCCGTGAACCAGTGTATCTGTCAGTCAAAACCAAAATCCTGACAGCAGTTCCTGAAATTAGCCTGTTCATAGAGACGAACGTGGGGAGGCGACTTCAGTTTATACAGGGTGAAAAGTATTTAAACCGACAAACTCTGGGAGGTTGTAGGGGATATCAAAACAAATATTTTTCCCTAATGTCATTTTTTCCTATGAGGATTATTTAAACCGGTGGAGGCCGTATTACGCTCTTCAGTTGTTAGACGCCGTATTACGATCTTCAGTTGTTATCAACTGCTGTCCACCAGTGTAGTAGTGCATTGTCTCTGTTTAGTAATGTAGAGATACACCTGGAGTGAGTACACTGATATGGTTGGTGCGAATTACGTAGCGCACCACAACGGACTAGCTGCACAGCGGGTTTATCAACAACAATATCCTAATTGCCCTATCCCGCATCATACGACCTTTGCTGCTCTATATCAACGTCTGCGTGAGACCGGGTTATTTAGCAGATTACCTGGACAGGGACGCCGCCGCACGGCAAGGACGCTGCAATTTGAGGAAGCTGTCTTGCAGCATGTGGAGCGGGATCCTTCAATCAGCACTCGCGCAGTTGCACGTAACATGGGGACGAATCAGACGAATGTGAGAACAGTCCTTCGAGAGCAATTGCTACGTCCATTTCACTTACAGCGTGTCCACAACCTGGAACCAGTTGATTATCCATCCAGAGCACAGTTTTCGCAGTGGTACCAAGAACAGCGTGAAATTCATCCTACATTTCCATCCTATGTGTTGTTTACCGATGAAGCAACGTTCGGGCGTGATGGAGGCTTCAACATGCACACTTCGCATGATTGGACTGAGGATAACCCACGTGCCACAGTTACTACCGCTCATCAAGTGCGGCTCTTCGTTAATGTGTGGGTCGGTGTTGTTGAGGACGGTTTAATTGGGCCGTATCTGCTACCTAGGCCATTAAATGGGTGGCACTATTACAATTTTATTGCCAGAGCATTGCCAGAATTTCTGGAAGACGTCCTGCTCCCTACACGACAACTCATGCGGTTGCAACATGACGGGGCGCCGGCACATTTCAGGCGTTGTGTGCGAGGATTCCTGGACCGACAGTTGACAGAGACGTGGATTGGCAGAGATGGTCCTGTACCATGGCCTGCTCGATCCCCAGATGTGTCCTCTCTGGACTTTTTTGTGTGGGGAGAGATGCGCAACATTGTTTACGCAACTCCTATTGCATCAGAAGAGGATCTGGTTGCCTGGATAGTAGCAGCAGAAGGAACAATTGAGACTACTCCTGGGTTTTTTGCCCGTGTCAGACGGAAGATGACCGTGTAACCTTTGTTTACGTGTCAATGGAGGGATTTTTGAAATTCTACTGTAATTGATATTGGGACGTGTTAATGTGTTGTCTCTTGCTCATAAAAAATGGAAAAGTATTTGTTGGTTTAATTAATTTGCCGCCAGAGGAATCTTCCTCTACCGGTTTAAATACTCCTCATAGGAAAAAATGACATTAGGGAAAAATATTTGTTTATATGTCCCCTACAACCTCCCAGAGTTTGTCGGTTTAAATACTTTTCACCCTGTACACATGGTATTTCCGCAAGAGCGTGCAGAAATGTAACAGGACATAAAGAAAGCTCCACTGAACAATTTCAGACAGAGAACCTGGGGTCGAATAAGGTAAATTAAGGAGATATAGAAGAAAAATAGTCTACCGCTTTGTCTAGCATTACTGCTTTCCAACTTATTTACAACTAATATGCACACAAGTTTACATGTACTGTGCTGTTTATTTACATGTACAACAAGGAGAACGTGCCTGATTAGCAGGAAGACACGATGGTTGATTATGTTTGGTTTTGGGGTGCTCAGCTGCGTGGTCATCAGCGTCCGTACAAAGTCCCAATTTTCTTTTACGCAGTCCAGTTCTTTGCACAGTCCAAACTAGCCACCGTCACGAATGACGGTGATGATAAAATGATGAGGACAACACAAACATCCAATCCACAGGCAGAGAAAAATCCCCAACTCGGCCGGGAATCGAACCCGGGACTCAGTGATACAGAGGCAGCAACGCTAGCCACTAGACCACGAGCTGAGGACGGAACTCATAATGCAAGTTTTGTTTACTTTACTTGTCCATAAGGTGGCTCTGATATCTCATGGCAGGTGCTATGAATCAACAACAATCCCATACATTACTCGGTGCTATTCAGAGACGTACCGGATGGAGCAGTACCGGTACAGTATTTCCTGACCATTGTACTGGTAAGGGAGATCCTATTCCATGGCTTTCAAGATCACCTGACCTGAATACCCTTGATTATTTCCTATTGGGATATTTAAAGTCACTTGTGTATGAGACCTCAGTGGATACGGAGGTGTAATTAGTTGCCTGTGATGCGATTCGAAACACACCAGGGACATTTGTCAGAGTACGTCAGAATCTTGTTCGCCGATGTCATGCTTGCATTGAGGTTGATGGCAGTCAGTTTCAGCAAATTTGTAAGATGCAGTAGAAATGGTACGTTCATTGCCTCGATGATGGTATGTGCTGTTAGCTAATGTAAATAAAAATTACACAGTAATGTGATTTTATTCCTATTATATCCTTCAGCTGTTTCTCCGACCTCTTGTTTCCTACCTCAAATTGTTCATTGGAGCATCTATGTCCTGTTAAATTCGTGCACGCTCTTACGGAAACAGCCAGTATGTATAGAGAGATGAACTACACAGCTGAGAAGGAAAATGGGTTGTGGAAACAGATAAAAATACTTCTTCGATAAATAACTGCACCAGTGGGTGTATCCAGGAAACCACTTTGTTTTATGAAGAACGACCTGGATGTCGGAAACACAGAGAACTGTTACGGAACAGACTGCCGACTACGGGCTGGTGAGTCTTCGATGAATTGATGAGGTGTTACGTAAGTCCGTAGCGTAAGCAGGCTGGAACTAATACAAGACAAGAAAGAGGGTGCAGGAGATGGGATGGGACTTTGTGGGTCACGAAAATATCTGGCATATTTGAAATGTAATACCGATAGGAAAGGAGGCTAGCCAGGCAGGGAAGACAACAGTATAGAATGAATCATAGAAGGGTCGTTTTTGCCACAGTACAATTTCTAAACATAATTTGTACAGTGCAGTGCTAATGCGTAAGAGAAAAGTGACGCGTTATATAGTTCATTGAACAATAACTGTTGAGAAAGCCATACAACTATAGTCACTCGTTTAATTTTTACAACGACAATTTTCAGGTTTGTTCGAAGGCTGTCTTCAGATCTAGTACGAAAACAATGTACCATAACTTTATAGAGAAAAAAATATTTAAAGTATCATACCAGTATTACAACATAAAAGAGCTCGCAATACAGAGGTGCAGGTGTTTTCATACTGCTCAACGTAATACTTTAAGGAACTGATACACATACTGTGTATTCAAGACAGGAACTGATGGCAAACGACGCCTTCCAGCGACAAAATCAAGAGACAGTTACATATTTATTGTATGTTTAGATATAGGATGAGCAGGCAACACACAGACCATTTTCTAAAATTGTTCGGGGATATTTTCTGTGTATGTTGTGGAAGATTTTTAGCTTATTTTTGGTATTCAATGAAAGTGGTGTAAACTCCTCATATTTGGTGTGTCATATTTCAAAACTTCATATCTGTATAGTGGATATTTTCGTAGTCGGTATGTTACCCCACAGAGGTTCTGAGTGCAAGCAATCCGATCTTTGGTTGTCCGTAGCATTGTCGTTGCTAGTGAAGCATTCACTGACAAGCTACTGAGGGACAGAACCCAGAACATAGAGATGCAAGCGCAGAGGATGTTGCTTTTTGAATATATGATTTTGTAAAGATTGATTCTGAAACTGTGATGATACTCAGGTAATGTTGTCGTTGCTTTTCTAGGTCGCGCGTAACTTATGAGTCTGAAATAATCCAATTTTAAGCATGATTTTTTTCTTTATTGGGTCGTGTCAGTTAGTTTGATTTTCGAGACGAGATTAAGCAAAGCCATCTGCTCACAAGGTTTGCGCTCAGAGCTGTAGATTCACCACTCCTTCACCATTTTCTTAATTAATTGCATGACAGAGTCATGTTTCTTATAAGAAGCGAATTATGTCAAGTTAGTTATAATTCGCAAGGAATCTGAGTTTCGCAATAGAAATTTTGGATACTAGTCTCTTGTCAAGCACTCACTACGCTCAATTACCTCCACCGTCTCCTCACGATAATTTGTTTTGTAATCGTGCGTCGCCGCATTGCACTTAGCGGAACCATCACTCAAGTAAAGCATAATCTGCCTGATACAGCTGGCTTTCCTTTCACTGAACTTGGGCAAGATTTATTTTGTTTAACTGGTTTGTTTTTGCGCTGCATGTTACATTCACCGCTTTCTAGCAGTACCGAGTTTCCGTTGCCACAAGATACTGTAAGTCATGGAAATTTGTTAGGACCAGTTTAACATTACATTCAGGGCACAATAAGACCACTTACAGTTAAGCTTTGCATTTCAAAATCAGCATCAGGTATAGTTGAGTAAAGTTTAGTTTCGATCTCATTTACTTTGCCAGACAATAATACTCTTACAGTTCAGTGTTATATGTACGCTTGCGCATCGTTTAATGTTTGGAATATTATTTAGTCAGCTCGTGTATGTGTATTATAGGGCGCTTTAATAAAATGATTTTGAACCTTTATTCTTTCAAAATGTGCTTTGTAACTTTATGTTGGATGTCTACTATTTTAGTTTTGTATGGTGGAACTGCAAGTCACGTACTCTGACATCATGTATTGTAGCACCGTCTACAGGGCTGCACAATACAGAATTTCACAGGGTAGCTTGTCTAATCTACAGTGGAACGTTTTATGACCTACTTTGGTGAGAGTTATTTGCAGCACAATTGTTCAGATTCAGATGTACACTCCTGGAAATGGAAAAAAGAACACATTGACACCGGTGTGTCAGACCCACCACACTTGCTCCGGACACTGCGAAAGGGCTGTACAAGCAATGATCACACGCACGGCACAGCGGACACACCAGGAACCGCGGTGTTGGCCGTCGAATGGCGCTAGCTGCGCAGCATTTGTGCACCGCCGCCGTCACTGTCAGCCAGTTTGCCGTGGCATACGGAGCTCCATCGCAGTCTTTAACACTGGTAGCATGCCGCGACAGCGTGGACGTGAACCGTATGTGCAGTTGACGGACTTTGAGCGAGGGCGTATAGTGGGCATGCGGGAGGCCGGGTGGACGTACCACCGAATTGCTCAACACGTGGGGCGTGAGGTCTCCACAGTACATCGATGTTGTCGCCAGTGGTCGGCGGAAGGTGCACGTGCCCGTTGACCTGGGACCGGACCGCAGCGACGCACGGATGCACGCCAAGACCGTAGGATCCTACGCAGTGCCGTAGGGGACCGCACCGCCACTTCCCAGCAAATGAGGGACACTGTTGCTCCTGGGGTATCGGCGAGGACCATTAGCAACCGTCTCCATGAAGCTGGGCTACGGTCCCGCACACCGTTAGGCCGTCTTCCGCTCACGCCCCAACATCGTGCAGCCCGTCTCCAGTGGTGTCGCGACAGGCGTGAATGGAGGGACGAATGGAGACGTGTCGTCTTCAGCGATGAGAGTCGCTTCTGCCTTGGTGCCAATGATGGTCGTATGCGTGTTTGGCGCCGTGCAGGTGAGCGCCACAATCATGACTGCATACGACCGAGGCACACAGGGCCAACACCCGGCATCATGGTGTGGGGAGCGATCTCCTACACTTGCCGTACACCACTGGTGATCGTCGAGGGGACACTGAATAGTGCACGGTACATCCAAACCGTCATCGAACCCATCGTTCTACCATTCCTAGACCGGCAAGGGAACTTGCTGTTCCAACAGGACAATGCACCTCCCCATGTATCCCGTGCCACCCAACGTGCTCTAGAAGGTGTAAGTCAACTACCCTGGCCAGCAAGATCTCCGGGTCTGTCCCCCATTGAGCATGTTTGGGACTGGATGAAGCGTCGTCTCACGCGGTCTGCACGTCCAGCACGAACGCTGGTCCAACTGAGGCGCCAGGTGGAAATGGCATGGCAAGCCGTTCCACAGGACTACATCCAGCATCTCTACGATCGTCTCCATGGGAGAATAGCAGCCTGCATTGCTGCGAAAGGTGGATATACACTGTACTAGTGCCGACATTGTGCATGCTCTGTTGCCTGTGTCTACGTGCCTGTGGTTCTGTCAGTGTGCTCATGTGATGTATCTGACCCCAGGAATGTGTCAATAAAGTTTCCCCTTCCTGGGACAATCAATTCACGGTGTTCTTATTTCAATTTCCAGGAGTGTATTTTGCGACTCTTGTTATCATATATCTGGGGTCTCACCATACACAAGTGACTTTAGATTCCCAATAGGAAATAATCAAGGGGATTCAGGTCAGGTGACCTCGAAAGCCATGGAATAGGACCACCGCTTCCAATCCAATTACCAGAAAATACTGTACCGTTGTAAGGGGTAGGGGTGGTTTTTGTTTTTGCTTGCTCATTCTTGAATTGAGAACAACTGTGTGAGGTGAAATGACAAGTTTAATGACGCAATATTTCGCACCAAATTACAGATTTTTCACACAGTTTTCAACTCGCCAACATAAAAACAGCGCAATGGATAATGCATCTTGCCAACATCAAAAAGTGAAATAAGTTTATACACAAAAATGTTAAATATTAACTCTCTGAAAGAACATTAATTTTAAGCACAATATTATGAAAGTTTAGTTGGAAGATTCTTTACATTAATCCTAAGCACAATAATATGAAAGTTTAATTGGACTTATCGTTACAAAATTGCTCCTAAACATACGTTATGATTCCAGAATGAGATTTTCACTCTGCAGCGGAGTGGGCGCTGATATGAAACTTCCTGGCAGATTAAAACTGTGTGCCCGACCGCGACTCGAACTCGGGACCTTTGCCTTTCGCGGGCAGGTGCTCTACCATCTTTTTTTTTTATTATTCACTAGAAACAGTAACAAAAAAGGCTACAATGAAATGACATAAATAAGGTGACAGATAATTGCAGTCATGAATTACAGCATTCAAAAAATGAGTCTTTAGTAGTAGCACAATTTAGCACCTTCACTGTCACCTTCAACTGGTGGCAGTTCAGCACGCACATTTTCTTCTTCTGCAGCCGGTTCCTCATCATCATTTCCCAGACCCAAATTAATCATTCAGTAAATCCTTGATATGTGTTCTTTCCAGGGTAAATTACATGGACAGAAGAGAAGTCCCGAACAGGGACATCGCAAAATATTTCACTGCCTTGTTATTTTTGTCAGTTCCAGCCTTCTAAACGCATCTATAGGGAGTTCAAGATCTTCCTTTATATCAGACACCAGATGTTTCTCGCCATATTCTTGTATCTGCTGTACTGCTGATTTATTTTTCATGTGTGACTTGCAGGTGAGGTTAGGGTCGGGAACGTGACCCAATCCATTCCCTCTCTACTAGGAATCCAGTTCCTAACCTATACCCATTCGGTTGAAGACAATTCGGAGCATGTTACCATATTTCTTATTGTGATTCTGATATTTTCTCGAATTCATTTTCCATATACATCTTGTATTCAATATGTTCATCGCTCCCAATATTGTTAAAAACATAACTTGTATATTTGCCCATTAACCAAATCACTGCGTTATTTTTTGCCTGAGGGTAGTAACTTTCCTCTGGTCTGAAGAAAATGTTAGTCGGTACATTGTTTGCTGAAGTTCTTGTTATTTGAGCAATTTTCTCCCTGGTCCACCTCCAGTTGATAATCCGATCTCCACAAGTGTAACGATGACCATCTGAGCTACCGAAACACGACTCACGCACGGTCCTCACAGCTTTACTTCTTTCATAATGTTCGGTCAGAGGGTTAGCTGTCCTCTGTTCTAAAAAAACTGAGTTAATCGATCAACAACGAACTTAAAAGGATGTCTTACGACGTCCGCCTTAAAAGGATGTCTTACGACGTCCGCCCCGAGCAGATGCAACGATCAAAAGCGAACAAAATGAGATTAAAAAAAAAGGTAGAGCACTTGCCCGCGAAAGGCAAAGGTCCCGAGTTCGACTCTCGGTCGGGCACACAGTTTTAATCTGCCAGGAAGTGTCATATCAGCGCCCACTCCGCTGCAGAGTGAAAATCTCATTCTGGAAACATCGCCCAGGCTGTGGCTAAGCCATGTCTCCGCAGTATCCTTTCTTTCAGGAGTGCTAGTTCTGCAAGGTTCGCAGGAGAGCTTCTGTAAAGTTTGGAAGGTAGGAGACGAGATACTGGCAGATGTAAAGCTGTGAGGACGGGGCGTGAGTCGTGCTTCGGTAGCTCAGATGGTAGGGCACTTGCCCGCGAAAGGCAAAGGTCCCGAGTTCGAGTCTCGGTCGGGCACACAGTTTTGATCTGCCAGGAAGTTTCATACGTTATGATGTTGGTGAGTACTACGAATATCGTCCGATTCCGGTTCCAAGTTCGGTACTTTTTAGGATGACAATCAAGCCTATGGAGGATGGTTAGTCAAGTGACAAATTTGAGCGAAAGATTACCCAAGGCCGCTCGAGAACAGTGGACGCAAGCTGGTGAACCAACAAAGTTTACGCCTCTGCACGCGCTATTTGCCTTTAGCTGCGACGGACCGCTCTCTCCCACTGAAATTCCTACAAAACTAATCTGGCCTTTTCTGAACTTTCCAGCAGAAAGCATTTAGACTGTTGATGTTAATACTACAACAGACTCATATGAAATTACAAAAATAGGAAATCAGATCTTATACAAAAACAACAAAACAGTTACAGTTGGTATAAGGGACATTCAGTCTCCGGTGGCCTGTTTTCTTACCCCCATTTATCTCTGTTTCTGAACTGCTCTGAAAATGAGTGTAGAACAGTGCACAGTACACTGTCAATCATATACGCCGTATGTCTTGTTTGGAAACAAACTTGTTCCATTTATTCGTTGAGCACTATGTGATCAAATGTATCCGGACACCAGGCTGAAAATTACTTACAAGTTCGTGGCTCGCCAACAACGAATTGCTCTTCAACCATGGGAAGCAAGAAGATGCTTACAACATCAATCTAGGCCTGTGCTGTGATAGTGCCACGCAAAACAACAAGGGTTCCAACCCCTCCATGAAAAACACGACCATACCATAACAACACCGTCTCCTAATTTAACTGTTGGCACTACACATGCTGGCAGATGACGTTTACCGGGCATTCGCAATACTCATACCCTGCCATCGGATCGCCACACTGTGTACCGTGATTCATCACTCCACACAACATTTTTCCACTGTTCAGACGTCCAATATGGCTCCTTACACCAAGCGAGGCGTCGTTTGGCATTTACCGGCGTGATGTGTGCCTTATAAGCAGCCGCTGGACCATGAAATCCAAGTTTTCTCACCTCCCGCCTAACTGTCATAGTATCCTGATGCAGTTTGGAATTCCTATGTAATGGTCTGGATAGATATCTGCCTATTACAGTTTACGACCTTCTTCAACTGTCGGCGGTCTCTGTCACTCAGCAGACGAGGTCGGCCTGTACGCTTCTGTGCTGTACGTGTCCCTTCACGTTTTCACTTCACAATCACATCGGAAACAGTGGACCTAGGGAAGCTTAGGACTGTGGAAATCTTGCGTACAGACATACTACACAAGTAACACCCAATCATTTGACCACGTTCGAAGTCCGTGAATCCGCGGACCTTTCTCACGATGTCTAATGACTACTAAGGTGGCTGGTATGGAATACCCGGCAGTAGGTGGCAGCAAAATTCACCTTATATGAAAAAAGTATGATTTTGGAGGTTTCCGGATACTTTTGGTCACATAGTGTATTTGCCGTTGACGGGGCTAAGTCAACTTCAATCTTCGCCCTCACACTTCTGTTCATTGATATTTGGACGTGTCGGATTTTTCTGACAATATTAGTTACACGTTAACAAGACAGTAGTGCGGATCTATTTACTGAGGGAGGCAGATATGTATGTCGCATGTGGGTCACTGAATGCAGTGGAAGAATGGTAGAACGACGCCATGAGCTGACCCATACAGCGAAGGCAACCACGTTGTAATGCATTCGAGTTTTGTGTCGTACTTTTTCGTGATGCTTTTAACAGTCTCTTCTACCGTCGTGAAGTTTTCCAGTGAGCCACCGGAGACTATGTGTCCCTAATACAAAACTACATAGAAAATATTCCTATCTCTTAACAGAATCCGACAATTTATCAGTGGCGTTTAGGTTCACCTGGTAAAAACAAACAATGAATCAGAACGTCATATCAACTTCTGTAAAATGAGATGGTTCAAATGGCTCTAAGCACTATGGTACTTAACATCTGAGGTCATCAGTCCCCTAGACTTAGAACTACTTAAACCTTACTAACCTAAGGACATCACACACATCCATGCCAGAGGCAGGATTCGAACCTGCGACCATAGCAGAAGCGCGTTTCCGACTGAAGCGTCTAGAACCGCTCGGCCATATGGGCTGCTGTAAAATGAGATGAAAGCTCCATAAACTGCATATTGTCATTACCTAGTGTAATGCGACAGTGGAACGTGCAGTTAGAACAGGCAAATAGTAAGGAGCCACCACTCAGCTTTCATTTTATTAAACGAACCACATAGGTAAGCGGTGTTCGTCTCGCAGGTAATGGTATTTTCAATTGAGCGATAATGTGTTTAGGTCTCGCCTCAGGGGTCCGCAGTCTCCCCAACGCCAGTAAGTGGGTTGGAATAGACGTGCGACTTATTGTAACAGGTCGTCATCAGTATTAATTTACGCATCTGTACTGTACTCATTTTGCACATTCAGTAATCGGCTCCCTCCCAGTTTGGCGAAAAAAACTTTACTACGTCTAAGATTTTCACATACAATCCCTTCGTAGCTCTATGCAGAATATTCAACATTGCATTAACATTTGTCTATCATGCCTTACTCATCACGTAAATGTATGCCTAGCAACAGCTTTATTATTACCACGTGTGTGCTCTCTACAGCGCATTAGAGAGTTTAACCTATATACAGCATTATCGATTATTCATAAGTACACTCTAAGACAAGAAAACGACGCACCTCGAAGAAATTTCTCAAGGAACGGATGTGGGCAGATGTTATGTACGTAAAGAAAAAGCTACACAAATTGAGCAAGTCAGTAACGAGTTGTTCCACCTCTGGCCCTCACGGAAGTGGTTATTCGGCTTAGCATTGACTGATAGACTTCTTTTACGTCCTCCTGCAGGATATCGTGCCAGAAGCTGTCCAACTGGTAAGTTAGATCGTCATAATACCGAGATGGTTGGAGGGCTTTGTCCATAACACAATAGACGTTCACAACTGGAGGAGGGAGATGCAGCGACCTTGCTGGTCAATATAGAGGATGACATGCAAGAAGGCAAGCAGTAGAAACTCTCACCGTCTGCAGAAGGCTGAAATCTGAACCCATGACGGCTTGCCACGAAGGGCAACAAAACTGAGAGTTGCATATCGTCGGCATACCGCTCTAGTGTAAGAGTGCCGCAGATGGCCGTCTAGGACCCGAACTATTTACGGACTCCGCCTTCTTAAGACTAAGAAACGGGTAGCCCATTTCATTGGAAAAACTAACTTCTTCCGAAAATTTGTCCCGATGTTACTTCGTTAAACCTGTTGCGAAAGAAGAGCGAGCCGTTTGTCCGGATCGACAGCTAGCTGGCTGCCTTTGATGTACTTAAGATAGCTTTCAGTAATGTCCCTGTTCTCGCCATTCCTGATGTTAATCATCTCTTCGTGGTCCAAACCGGTGCCTCTAACCCAGGGGTTGCCGCCGTGTTGCTTCAGAAGCAAGGTGGCGAACGGAGGCCCTCAGCTTACATCTACATCTACATCTACATGACTACTCTGCAATTCACATTTAAGTGCTTGGCAGAGGGTTCGTCGAACCACAATCATACTATCTCTCTACCATTCCACTTCCGAACAGCGCGCGGGAAAAACGAACACATAAACCTTTCTGTTCGAGCTCTGATTTCTCTTATTTTGTTTTGATGATCATTCCTACCTATGTAGGATGGGCTCAACAAAATATTTTCGCATTCGGAAGAGAAAGTTGGTGACTGAAATTTCGTAAATAGATCTCGCCGCGACGAAAAACCTCTTTGCTGTAATGACTTCCATCCCAATTCGCGTATCATATCTGCCACACTCTCTCCCCTACTACGTGATAATACAAAACGAGCTGCCCTTTTTTGCACCCTTTCGATGTCCTCCGTCAATCCCACCTGGTAAGGATCCCATACCGCGCAGCAATTTTCTAACAGAGGACGAACGAGTGTAGTGTAAGCTGTCTCTTTAGTGGACTTGTTGCATCTTCTAAGTGTCCTGCCAATGAAACGCAACCTTTGGCTCGCCTTCCCCACAATATTATCTATGTGGTCTTTCCAACTGAAGTTGTTCGTAATTTTAACACCCAGGTACTTAGTTGAATTGACAACCTTAAGAATTGTACTATTTATCGAGTAATCGAATTCCAACGGATTTCTTTTGGAACTAATGTGGATCACCTCACACTTTTCGTTATTTAGCGTCAACTGCCACCTGCCACACCATATAGCAATCTTTTCTAAATCAATTTTCAACTGATACTGGTCTTCGGATGACCTTACTAGACGGTAAATTACAGTATCATCTGCGAACAACCTAAGAGAACTGCTCAGATTGTCACCCAGGTCATTTATATAGATCAGGAACAGCAGAGGTTCCAGGACGCTTCCCTGGGGAACACCTGATATCACTTCAGTTTTACTCGATGATTTGCCGTCTATTACTACGAACTGCGACCTTCCTGACAGGAAATCACGAATCCAGTCGCACAACTGAGACGTCTAAGTCCCTCTCTCCAGCTGAGAAGAAATACTGTACTTACGTGTTTCAAACACTGGCTGTCCTCTTCACACTAGAGAAATTTAAATACTACCTCGAACATTGAGGTTTCACACTGGAGACAACCAACCAGACCCTTAGTTTAATTCTGGCTCGCCTACGCGTATTGCGAACTGAGGTGTCCGAATTTACGCCTGCAACTTCTATGTGCGCCACATTAGAAGCTGCAATAACGTTGTAGCAGGTACTTTCACCAGAATGTTCGAAGAGGAGGGTGGGCTCTTCTCCCCATGAGGTGGTAGAAGGTCTTGTTCAAAAAATGGTTCAAATGGCTCTGAGCACTATGGGACTTAACATCTGAGGTCATCAGTCCCCTAGAACGTAGAACTAATTAAACCTAACTAACCTAAGGACATCACAAACATCCATGCCCGAGGCAGGATTCGAACCTGCGACCGTAGCGGTCGCGCGGTTATAGACTGTAGCGCCTAGAACTGCTCGACCAGCCCGGTCGGCGAAGTTCTTGTTAATTCAGTGTTGGCAGTTGAGAGACAGTCAACAAGTTCCCTGGCACGAATTGCGGAAGGTCATTCTCTGCCGCCGCCGTCGCCGCATTTAACAGCTTAGGATCTGCCTGCGTACCGCACTTGTTAAGGCTGTCTTCAAATATTATCATAATCTGTTGTGGGGGGCGGAGGGGTCATCGGGTGGCATATGAAACCATTCACATGATCCGTGAGTATCTAACACGGCCCGGACTGTATCGTGATGTTAGAAAAATGCTTAGTTAGTATCGGGAATGCAAGATGGATAAGCTGGGTTCCGATGGGCGTAGGGTGGGGGGGTGGGGGGGAGGTTCTTCATCCCACTTGGACGCAGGTCCCCACGGAGCGTCTTTTTATTGATTACGTCCGTCCTCTTATGTGGCCCCAAGGGGTGTAGCGCTACATGTTTTTGGTGGTTCATGTTTTTATTCGGTTCAGCTGGTTTCTCCTCAGTGGTAGTATTACTGCCAGACAAAGTATCAGGCATTTGAGTAAGATTTTCTTTTGGTTTGGGCCTCCGAAGGTCATTGTCAGCGATATGCGCCTTGTTTCTCTTTTAGCAGGTTTCGTATCAGCCGCGTGGGATTAGCCGAGCGGCCTAGGCGCTGCAGTCATGGATTGTGCGGCTGGTGCCGGCGGAGGTTCGAGTTCTCCCTCGGGCGTGGGTGTGTGTGTTTGTCCTTAGGATAATTTAGGTTAAGTAGTGTGTAAGCTTAGGGACTGATGACCTTAGCAGTTAAGTCCCATAAGATTTCACACACATTTGAACACATTTTTGTTTCGGAACTTCTGTTCCAATCAGGGGTTAAACACGTCACCACACTTTGTTACCTGTACCTTCGTTTGCGGAGCGGGTTAATAGGAACCTAAAGTCCTGTCTGATTGTTTTCCACTCTGAAGCTCGAACTAAATGGGATCTTTCCTTACCATGGTTGAACATAGCTTTTGATACCTCCAGATATGAGGCGCTTCTCTCACGTTTGCCTATCCCCTTAATTAACCTTTACCAAATATCTGGTCCATACGTGATTTACTGCCCTATGATATTAGTCCTGTGTTAATCAAAGGTAAGTGGGATAGGACCAGGGAAAATATTCCGAACGCCCATAAAAGGGAAGCGGCGCGGTACAACCATAGGTGAAACCTGGGAAACATTCAGTTGGAAATTCAGTCTATGTGAGAAATTTTAGGGTATAGACTCTCAAAGCAAGGCATCCGGAAAACTGTCACCTCAGTTTGTGGGGCCTAATGATGTGTGGAAGATACCTACCCTGGTCACGCCTAGGCTCCGTAATGAAGTGAGTGGAAATGAGTTGCGGGTGCACCTTATCCAAGTTAAGAGAGATAATATTAATCAAGTTTCCTTTGTGAGTCATACCCCACCCCTGTGTTTCTTGTTTTTTTTTTTTTGGTGATGGTGAGAGGGGTGGAAGGCTGAACCGTTGCGCGATCGATAGCTCGAGCCACATCTCCTGGAACACAATCTTTGGCTTGAAGGAGGCGTGACACAATTGGCGCGAGTACCCTTGAGACGGTTTTCCCGGGAGAGGCAATCAGTGAAGCAGGATGGACAGTGCAGGTCTGCAGGGCGATGAGCTGGCTGTTTGTTCTATCGACCGTTTGACTTCCAACTTGGCTGGTTGGTTGGTTGGTTCGATGGAATGGAACCACACAGCAAGGTCATTGGTTCCGTCCTATTATGGAAGGATGGCAAAGGAAATCGGCCGTGCCCTTTCAAAGGAACCATCCCGGTATTTGGCAAAAGCTATTTAGGAAAATCACGAAAAACCTAAGTCAGGATGGCCGGATGCGGGTTTGAATCGTCGTCCTCCCTAAAGCGAGTGCAGCGTGCTAACCACTGCGCCACCTCGCTCGGTTTCCAAGTTGGTCTGCCTGAGCGTTTTGCGGGCACGGAGGACGTGTGCCGGAAACGGGAGTGGACACATTATTCCATTGTACGACCACGTCTTCTGGCGGCTCCAAGCTTTTCCACTGTTTGTCATCCCACAGTGACGTTGTACTGTAAGAGATCAATGACTAAGGGAATTATAGCTAGCGCACTCGAGCAGATGTAATTTCGATGGATTGCTCACGCGCTGCCTGCGATATGTGAGCTATAAGAAAATCTTAGACCAGAGAGCAGTGTTGTATGCAGTAGGAACTGTGTAATAGTAGGAATAGTAGTAGCTAGCAGTGGTGTGTATGGAGCTGGCTGGGCCGCTCGTGGGGAGCGATGGCGGTGCCTTAGCGATGTAGTATAAGGTAAATGCACCCTCGCGCATATGTAATATTGTTATATCAAGTCCCACGTAAATGTTTTTAAAAAAATATCTTAATAATAATCTTTCTTATAAAAATTAACTTTTGACAATCATTCATCTCAATTTAAAAAAATTACTAATTTCTCCAATCCACAGTCATCCCGATTATTGTAAAGAAAAATCAATTGTTTCTTTTTATACATGACAAATCTATCTGCCAGCATTGCACTGGGCTGAGCCAGAAAAATTTCTTATAGGAGCATATACACGAGGGCTATCCACAAAGTACATTACGTTTTGGAATTAAAAATAAATAAAGTATTGGAATTTTTTTATTATATGCAGATGAAAGCCATACTTAAATACTACTTTTCTACATAGTTGCCATTTAAATTAAGGCACTTATCGTAGCGATGGACGAGCTTGGAAATTCCTTCGTCGTAAAATTCGGCCGCCTGCGCCTTCAACCACGTGGTTACCTCTTTTAGGACAGAAAAGGTGTGATTTTTGTGGATTTCCTGGAAAGAGGCACTACAATGAACTCTAAAAGGTATTGCCAAACTCTGTACAACCTCAGAAGAGCAATACAAAACAAGCGCAGGGGAAAGTTGGGCTCAAAGATCTTGCTGATTCACGACAACGCCCGGGCCCACACGGCAAATGCCACTCGTGAAGTTCTCGAATCTTTTAAGTGGGAGTTGTTTCCTCATCCGCCGTACAGTCCCGACCTGGCAACAAGCGACTTCCACTTATTCCCAGCAATGAAGAAGTGGTTGGCTATGCAGCGTTTTGATGACGACGCACAGCTTCAAGAAGAGGTAACCACGTGGTTGAAGGCACAGGCGGCCGAATTTTACGAGGAAGGAATTTCCAAGCTCGTCCATCGCTACGATAAGTGCCTTAATTTAAATGACAACTATGTAGAAAAGTAGTGTTTAAGTGTGGCTTTTAGCTGTATATAACAAAAAAAATTCCAATACTTTATTTATTTTTAATTCTAAAACGTAATGTACAGGGCGTTTCAAAAAGAATGTACGTATTGCAAAGTACTATTTTCTCCAAACTACTGATCGCTGCGCCTCGGCTCGGCTATTGGAGAAACTAAAACATAGTCTAGTTTATATTAATAGCCGCTAGGTTTCAATTGTATTCCGTTTTGCTTGGTAACCGTTATAAGTTTAAAATGGCTACTCTGCAGTAGAAATCATTTTATGTTCTCGAGCTTGCGAAGTGCAATTCCGTGATTACATTGTAAACACGTTTCAGGTACCAAATTGATCCTCCAAATGGGTGGAACATTCGCAGGTGGTATCGACAGTTTCTAGATACAGGTTGTGAATATAAAGGAAAGAGTCCTGGCCGCCGTCATGTTCCTGAAGAAAATGTTGCACGAATTCAAACTGTTTTCCAACGTAGTCCTTCAAAATCAACTCGTCGTACCAGTCGGGAGTTACAAATGCCTGCAACAAATACTGGCCGTGTTTTGAGACGTCGGTTGGTTATGGAGGCTTACAAGTTACAGGTTTTACAAGCTGTGCGTCCTGGTGACAAACGCAAATGTGTGGCATTTTGTAACGAGATTCTTGATGCTATTGACAATGATAAAAGTTGTGCACAACGCATCGTGTTCAGTGATGAAGCGACTTTGCGTGTTAGTGGTCAGGTACACAAACACAATGTTCGAATTTGGGGCCTACAGACCCACATGCAGCCATTGAACATGTACGACATTCGCCCAAAGTCAATGTGTTTTGTGCGATATCCCGATCATCTGTTTACCCCCTTTACTTCTTTGATGGAAACACGGTTAACGGTCAGCAGTATCTCGCCATGTTCCAAAACTGGTTGTTTCCGAGGCTGCACGAAGACAACTTCATTTTTCAACAAGACAGGGCACCCCCGTCACTTTAGTCGCCAAGTGCGTGAATATCTGTATGAAACTCTACCGAACCGTTGGACTGGTCGTCAAGGAGCTGGCGAATTAGCATGTCTCAGCTAGGCTCCACAGTCACGGGATATGACACCTTCTGACTTCTTCCTGTAGGGTTTCGTTAAAGACAGCGTTTATGTACCACCACTCCCACAGAACCTGGAAGAGTTGAAGAACCGGATCCCTACTGCCATAACAGCAGTGACGAAGGACATGCTTGCCCGAGTATGGGAGGAATTTGAGTATCGATGTGGTATTGTTCGTGTCGCTGATGGAGGATATATTGAACATCTTTAGTCTGAACTTGAGAGGTTCTAAATATGTGTGTAAAGTTTCATGTTCGTATCTCTTAAAGTTTGATAAATATATGCATTCGAAGTACGTATATTCTTTTTGAAACACCCTGTACTTTGTGGATAGCCGTCGTATATATATATATATATATATATATATATATATATATATATATATATATATATATATATATGTGTATGTATATATGTATATACGTTATCCGGCGACCTTATTGAGGTAAGAATTTTTAATTTATTCAGTATGATCTTTCTGGGCCATGGCGCAGCACTGCTGATGTACAAAATTTACCAGTTTAAATTCACAGTCAATTATTGAAAGGTTATAAGTGAGCCGCAATTTTATTGAGAGATTAGTCACATTTTATTATTGGTAGGTTACAGAATTTATCTGTTGGGAGGTTACACTTGATGTGAGTGCTATACATAATTTTATATTATTTTTTTCTCTGTTGAGAGGTTACAGTACGGTCGGTGAGCTACTTTCACTTCGTCGCTTCGGTGCCGAGACCACGTGGCATTCGTGAAGACTGACCTTCCTATCCACTGTGAGGGTGATAATTGTAACGGTTTCGCTACCTGCGTGAGTGTTTGTGTCCTGTTGCTTGTATATTGGACTCCGTTCAGTCTTCTCTTGTTGTTCCCTGCTCCGTTGTCTGGCCCGGCTATTTGAAGAGCGTGTCACTCGTATCAAAACATAATAGCTTCCATTTGGTGACTGTCATAGAGTTATAATATGATTGTGTGTTTTAAAGTATTGGGGTTTGCTAAATTTCTTATATGTTCAATATCATTAATTGTAACGTCTAAAACATTTTTCTTGCTTAGTACCTTGTGTATTAAACTACCAAGTCGCTTTGAGTGCAAGCCCATGCGCCTCACAAGAACAAATCTTGTTGCATGTACCTTGGTGGGTTACACATCCAAGCCAAGCTTGTGTTTACGTAGGTGAGGTTCATCAGCCAACCTGTCACGCCTTTCTTCCAACCATGTGTTACTTATTTACCATTTCCGCGTTGTGTAGTGATTTGAAGCTGTTGAACTTCTTTGCTATCAGGTGTAAGTGGAGGGTGGTTGCCTTGGTCAGTTACCTTATTATCTTTTAGCAACTTTTCTCAAATGTTTGTCTAGGCTGTCAGCATGTAATCTGATGTCTTAAGTTTTACTCGTTTCACTTAAAATTTGCTTCTCTATTCCTCAGGCTATCATTCTAAGGGTATCATTCTTTGCACGTTGGGGCGTGTTCCGACTTTTTGCTTAGGAAAGGAGGAATGTGGTGAGCACCGTATCTGGACTGCGTTGCCTGATTTCGTATCCGTTCAACCGGACCACATTTCCCGACGTGCGGCGGTTTCATATCGACCAGCTTTAATTGCCTTTTATCTCCTTTGAATGAACTCCTTTTCCGGTAAACCTCAGTTACTCGTTGTATTGTAGTGAAACGCGTTACAGAAAAGTTTGTGGTCTACCTATTTAAAGACTGTTTTCTCAGAACCCTTGAAAACACCTATTTAACTTCAGTTGCTGAAATACTGTCTTTCTTCTCTTATTAAAATTTGCTGTAAGTATTTAAACAATAGTAATCAGTGGCATACAAGGTTTTTATATTTTTGGGAATAACATTTGTGACAGATTTAGATTTTCGTATTTCATGGTCCCATGAATGACTTTTGGAGAACCGAGAGCAAGTATTTGAATTAACACAACAAACTTCTTTTATTTCATCCCACTGAAATATTTGATAACATTGTTGATCGATTATCAGTAATTGTTCTTAAGTACTTTCATTTAATTAAATAGCTGTGTGTTAATATGTCAAGGTCCCGCTGGCCTATTTAATAAAGGTATTTTGCTGGCAAGTGGTAATAAAAGTCTTCGTACGAATCATGTCCAAACTTTATTTGCTCTGGTCCTTCCATAACCTGGCAACCTTGCGCCAAGAGTGTGTATCACCCTTATTGAGAGCAGATTGTTACAATGATACAGAAAATTCGTGACGGTGTGGTATTCCAGCAACGACAAGCGAACGTGAAGGCTTAAGACCACTTTGCTGCTAATTTCCTCATGCCAGGAACTGGAACAATCTCGAAAGCGCTCATATATTTTGTCGCTTCTGGAAGAGACTATGGAGTAGCATGAGTGGAAGTCGAACACCATGGTAAGGTTGGAAAATCAGAAACAGGAAAGATGTCTTTGTTCAAAGGAAATATTCTAGTTGCTTTGAATCCATTCTGTGCAATCTCCTTTGTCTGGACTTTGAGTTGTGCATTTTCAGACAGCTCCATTATGTCACAAGATGTGACAGGCCGATGGGAGTATCGAATCCATTGATATGAAATAATCGTATGGCACTGATGGCCTGGAGCCCACACCTTGGGATGTTCAGGCTCTCAGTTGACCCAACTTCGGCCGAATTGTACTACGTCAGTGGTGGTTAAATGATAATGGAGACAACATAACACCCATTCTCATTGCAAAGAAAATCTCCGACATGGCCGGTAATCGTACCCGAGCCCACTAAGGAGGCGAATATCGAATCCGCTGTATAGCTTCCTCAGTAAAATAAGCTTTCAGTGGGCCTATGAACGTCTAATCCAGAGGCTGAACCTTTTGGGTGGTATGAGGAGGAAGAGAGATGACCGTCACATGGCAGTGATATTAGTGCTCCATACGTGAGTAGAACGCCCATCTAAAATCAGAAGAGCTGGTGACTCTTCCTTTGGGCCAACTTTTGCAATGAAACAAGCAAGCCTCTTTGTAAACAGATGACTTTTCTCCCATCCAGATGGGTGAGACATGCCTATCGGACCCGGAGGAGCTTCTTTAATTAGAATGTGTGTCGTGTCCGCTCGTAGAAAAGTCACCATAGGAAGAACAAACTGCTTAGCTGCCTTCATGCTGGCAGCAACTGTCGCTGTAGAACGTCTCTCCGCAGACGTAAAAGCTGCTATTTTCTTCCTGCCCTTTCTCCTTCTGATACATGGGATTTTGCTCTGGACAACTGAAAGACTGTTCATCTACGTTGAATATTCTTTCTGCAGTGAACTGGAGCTTTTGGTACGCTTGTTCCGAAAAGTTTTCTTGTTGACGCCTAGTGCCCTTGTAAACTATGTTCGACAATGGTTCAAAAAGATTTCGGGCTTGCAGCCGGTCGCCGTAAACATCGTTAAACGATATTTCGGCTGGACAACTGCCAGCCATCTTCAGGTGAGCCGAACGAAGACTGACGAAGGTGTTCTCCGCTCCAGCTTATATAGTGCGCTGATAGTACTGCCGCACATGCGTTGCAATTGCAGACACAGAAGGGCCACACCGCCCAGAGGCAGTGCCCTCGCCGGTGGAACTGCAGTACTCAGCTGCCGTCGATATTGTCGCTGGCCGCAGCTATCAAAGTCTTCTGGCGTCTTCGTCTCGAGCACACTTCGGAGATGACGGGATTCCGTGCGTTATTCAATTCGTAACAACTGTCACGGTTCATTAGATTTCCCGCAATGCGTATTTCAATTGATTCTTTGATAATGGGGTCCCAAAAAGTTGTTGCAGTGGCCAAAATCGAAGCTTTGTCGTACTCCAATGAATGTCCTTTAGAAATACAATGTTCCGCAACTGCAGACTTATTGGGTTGCAGTAGGCGAGTGCAACGTTCATGTTCTGTACAACGCTTTTTTTTACTGTACGCGTTGTCTGTCCAATGTAGGCCATACCACACTGACACGGTATTTTGTAAATTCCCGCCTTCCGCAGTAACAAATCATCCTTCACCCATCCCAGCAAATCCTAAATCTTAGAAGAAGGACGAAAAACCACTTTCACATTAAAATGATTAAGAATCCTTGCTATCTTGAAGGAGATATTTCCGACAAAGGGAAGAAAAGCTAGGGACTTGGCTGGCGCGTCCTCCTCTTTATCCACTTCCCGGTTCCTGGCTCTAGTTGAGAAGGCCCTGTTAATTTGTTGGGTCGATTACCCATTGTCTTTGAACACCGTCCTCAAATGTGCCAGTTCCTTAGGCAAATTCTCTGCATCCGACACTGTGTGTGCCCTGTGTACAAGGGTCTTAAGTACACTCATGGTCTGGGATGAGTGATGCCAACTTGAAGAATGCAAATACAAATCAGTGTGAGTGGGCTTGTGATAGACAGAATGTCCCACAGTGCCGTCACTCTTTCGTTTAACCAAAACATCCAGGAATGGAAGGCAGCCATCTTTCTCTAGTTCCATAGTAAATCGAATATTCTCATGGATGGAGTTAAGATGATGAAAAAACTCCATTAACTTTTCTTCTCCGTGGGGCCACACTATGAAAGTGTCATCGACTTATTTCCAAAAAACAGTTGGTTTACAGACAGCTGATTCAAGTGCTCTCTCCTCAAAATCCTCCATAAAGAGGAGACAGAGGGCTGCGTATGGCGACACCGTCAGACTGTTCAAAATATTCCTGGTTAAACATAAAAGAAGTTGAGGAAAGAGTATGTCGAAACAAAGCAGTAATGTCCGATTCAAACTGCTGACCAATTAGAATCAAGGAATCCGCAAGAGGTACTTTTGTGAAAAGGGAAACTACATCAAAACTCCCTAGAAGATCCGAACTACTTAAGTGGAGAGCCCCCAGTCTGTTAATAAAATCAGCAGAGTTCCGTAAATGGTGTGAACATTTGCCAACAAATGGTGTCAACAAAGAAGCTAGATGTTTGGCTAAATCATATGTGGGTGCGTCAATATTACTCACTATAGGCCGTAAAGGCAGACCTTCTTTGTGCACTTTAGGAAGACCATACATTCTCGGTGGTACGCTGCCATGTGGTCTTAATCGCTTGATGGTCTCTGGAGATAGCGAGGAAGAGTTCAAAAGTGCACACGTCTTCCGTTGCACACGTGCTGTTGGATCAGTTCTCCGATACATAGTATCACTAAGTAGACTGTACATCTTCTCCAAATACAACCCACGAGGTAACAAAACGCTAGAGTTACCTTAATCAACCTTAAGCACCACTATTTTCGAATCTTCTAGAAGGTTCCGTAGTGCAGCCCTTTCTTCAGCGGTTATATTACTACGTTGAGAAGGAGCTTTCAGAAGAACCTGACCAGTTTCACTTCTTATTTCTTCAGCATCATCCATAGGAAGGCGACGTACAACCTCCATGCAAGCATCACATCGGCGAACAAGATTCTGATGCACCATGTCAAATTTTACGTGTTCGACAATGTTTACGAAATGATAAACTTTCTCTGTGTCGAATCAGAAAAAGATCTTCATTTGACTTGAAAGGAGGTTGCAGACCACTTCGAATTGCAAGCTGAAATCCGTCTCGAATATGCTGTAGTATATCTAATGATAACGAGGCATTCAACCAGCTGTTCCTCTAATTCTGCACCAAAATAGGGTTTTGTCCCTTGTTTACTACAAACCGCTAGGCAGGAGTCATATCATGCATTCTGCGCAAGGTCTGGAGACTTATACGAGGTACATTAAACATCACAATTTTCGCTTTTCTTGGACAATTATAATAGCTTTCTCCTCGTCCTTTTCATTCCAGCACTTTCTTTTATTCTTTGGAAAATACCTCGGCTTTTTTTCCTGACATCCTGAACCAACATGAGTCATAAATCAATCATTCCGTACTTTTTTTTCATTTACATTGGTTACAGTTAACTGAAAATACCCTCACTGACACAATGAACCTACCATCTGTACTAGCCGGCCGCGGTGGCCGTGCGGTTCTAGGCCCTTCAGTCCGGAACCCCGCGACTGCTACGGTCGCAGGTTCGAATCCTGCCTCGGGCATAGATGTGTGTGATGTCCTTAGGTTAGTTAGGTTTAAGTAGTTCTAAGTTCTAGGGGACTGATGACCTCAGATGTTAAGTCCCATAGTGCTCAGAGCCATGTGAACCATTCGTACTATATTACAAAATGTACTAAAACTGATGCCCATCAACCTCAATGCAAGCATCACACCGGCGAACGAGATTCTGATGCACCATGACAAATATCCATGGTGTGTTTCGAATCACATCACGGGCAGCTATAATTCTGGCAAATAAATCTATCTGCGTATCCACTGGGGTCTCATACACTAGTGACTTTAGATATCCCCATAGGAAATAATCAAAGGGATTCAGGTCAGGTGACCTGGCAGGCCTTGTAATAGGACCTCCTCTTCCAGTCCAGTGACCAGGAAATACCGCATTGAGATGGCTGCGGGCATCCACACTGAAGTGAGGCGGTGCGCCGCTGTGTTGTACCCACATTCTCCCACGAACTGCCAAGGATATGTTCTCCATCAAGTCAGGCAGAACTCTTGGCATGAATCTCATGTACATGCGGACATTCAGACGGCGTACTGCGTCATGACTTTCTAATAATCAGGCTCGTCATCCTCGTTTCCTTGCAGGAAATAAAGAATGTATTTGTAAATAAAGAGTACGTGTAAACTTTTACGCATGTTAGTTGTAAAATAAGCTGGAAAACAGTAGTGTTAGACCGAGAGGTAGACAAGTTTACTTCCTTATCTTCTTAACCTAGCTTCTCCGACACCTGATTCTCTACATAAAATTGTTCAGTGGAGCATTCTCTATGTCCTGTTATATTTTTGTACGCTCTTACGGTAACACCCTGCATACCACTTCAACCAAACACTTCGGTTGCAAACGATCAACTGCTCTCTTTCGCTTTTTGGCTCCCTCTCTGGCAGTTTAACACTGCTGCCCCTTTGCTGCAGCACCTGTATGCCCTTAGGCAACAATTAGCCCATGTTTAGACACTAGACAGTATTTGGTCCATTTCCTCTTCATTCAGATCTTCTTTCAAACCAATTTTGATACTACTAACACCGTTTTAGCGATATTTGTCTCATGACAATTGTTGTCAGCTCTTAAGTGATTAACATGTGTAAGTAGGCGCGTGCCGGAGTGGCCGTGCGGTTCTAGGTGCTACAGTCTGGAACCGAGCGACCGCTACGGTCGCAGGTTCGAATCCTGCCTCGGGCATGGATGTGTGTGATGTCCTTCGGTTAGTTAGGTTTAAGTAGTTCTAAGTTCTAGGCGACTGATGACCTCAGAAGTTAAGTCGCATAGTGCTCAGAGCCATTTGAACCATTTTTTTGTAAGTAGGCTGTTTAGGTTTTTATGTTGGTAACGCCACGTAGCGCTCTGTATGAAAATCACTGACTGTCCTGTGCCGTCTGTGGCTGGTTTGCATTGTTTGAATATTTGCTATTGCAGTGTTGGGCAGTTGGATGTGAACAGCGCGTAGCGTTGGGCAGTTGAAGGTGAGCCGCCAGCAGTGGTGGATGTGGAGAGAGAGATGCCAGAATTTTGAGAGCGGACGATCTGGATGTGGGTCCTTCAGAAAGAGTAAATTTGTAAGACTGGGTGTCATGAACTGATGTGTGTATATATATATATATATATATATATATATATATATATATATATATATATATATATATATAATCATTTCTGAACACTATTAAGGTAAATAATTTGTTTGTTCTCTATCAAAATCTTTCATTTGCTAACTATGCCTATCAGTAGCAAGAATGTTTTTTTAGCTGGCAGTATTGGCGCTCGCGGTATTGCAGTAGTTCGAGTAACTGAGATTTTTGTAAGGTAAGTGATTCATGAAAGGTATAGGTTATTGTCAGTTAGGGCCATTCTTTTGTAGGGATCATTGAAAGTCAGATTGCGTCGCGCTAAAAACTTTTGTTTGTCAGTTTAGTGATGATCAGAATAAGTAAAGAGAAAAGTGTTTGGGTACGTTGAGTTTTGCTCAGTTGTTTGAAAATCAAATAATGTAAGAGGTTTACCAGCACAGTAATTCATAATTTTTCTAAGGGGACGTTTCAGATGTAACAAGTATTTTATGTGCAAATCACTGGACCGCTTTAAGAGAGGGACTGAAGGCCATAATAAATAATGAGTTCAGTATATTTTCCCAGTAATCACATAATTTCAACGCGCATTCTCAAAATATAACAGAGTTTACTGAACCTTTTGCTCTGCAGTTTAACACGTTTTCCCCTTCGAAAGTGATCACCTATCAAAACTGCCGGAAACTTTGGATAAGTTCTAATGCCGATGGAACCGATTAATGACAAATTACCGACATCATTAGTATCTAAATTGTTTTGTATGTAGTCTAGTTACTGGTCTCCTCTATTGTATCAGTAACTGCAGTGTGTTCTTACAAACTAGTTGCAGCTGCTGTACTAATAAAGAATGTTAGGAGGTCGATGATCGGACCGCGCTGTTTTCCGCGTAATATCCGGAGCCGGAGACTAGCGGGAGAACCAATCTCGAGATTGCTGACAGCTGCCGCCGTCGCGAGAGGAGGAGGAATTTCAATTACGCCTCCAGCGTAGCGCCGTGTCTTTATAGTGAGGACAACATGCCCGAACGCCCGCTGTCCGACACCCACGCACAGGGTATCAGCATCAGGGAGCGACCTCTGATGAACATCCACCGGCTTAGCATGCCTCATTTCCATGTCAAAGCGCCTAACAGCAGCCGTGGAAGGCCACCTTATCAGATATCCTCACTTTGATCAGGTGCTGGAAAAGGGAGTGTTCTAGTAATTACACGTAATCCGCAGTTCTTATACTAATTAATTAACAGGCTCCTGGTCTTGCTATTTCATGGTGCGAAAGGACCTTTCTCTATGTTTAATGCATGGACAATTTGCAAAACATTCTTAAAGGAAAGAAATTGCAGATGTAAAAGTAACACCGGCCGTACCCCAAAGGAGTGCTAAGAGAACATTACTTTGCACAATAAGTGTAAATTATCTAGTCGTTAAGGCAACGGCCTTGCCGCAGTGGATACACCGGTTCCCGTCATATCTCCGAAGTTAAGCGCTGTCGGGCGTGGCCAGCACTTGGATGGGTGACCATCCAGCCGCCATGCGCTGTTGCCATTTTTCGGGGTGCACTCAGCCTCGTGATGCCAATTGAGGAGCTACTCGACCGAATAGTAGCGGCTCTGGTCAAAGAAAACCATCATAACGACCGGGAGGGCGGTGTTCTGACCACACGCCCCTCCTATCCGCATCTTCCACTGGGGATGACACGGCGGTTGGATGGTCCAGATGGGCCACTTGTGGCCTGAAGACGGAGTGCTTTTGATCTAGTCGATAACGTGGGAAGTTTTACGAGGTTTTCCGCGGAAGGCGCTTTTGTATACAAAGAACGAGACAAAATTGTAGCGAAATTCGGGAAGACCTGTACTTGGTAAGAGAATAGCAGGTGGCACTCAACATAAACATATGTAAATGTTGGTCATAAACAGGCACAAAGACTCATTATTGTACGATTATACGAAAGCAGTAAAGCCATTGGAAGCAGTCACACCCGCTAAGTAATTTAGAAGAATGGGCAAACAGCCGTTTAAAGTGGTACGATCACGTAAGAAAAATGACAGATAAGGAGATGCCAGACTGAGATTCGTTGAAAGAATCGTCACGAAGTACAGTCCATCTCCCAAAGGAGGTAGTTTACAAAACTATTATTTGACCATTACCTTAATTATACTTGAAGAATCGTGTTAATCAAGATCGCTACCTATTGCTTTTAATACTATGACAGCTTTCGACGCAATGTTATAGGTCACTTCCTTTTTTTTTTTTTTTTTTTTTTTTTTTTTTTTTTTTTTTTTTTTTTTTTTTTTTTTTTTTTTTTACATCAGCCTTCTGATCGGTTTGAGCGGCTCGCCACGAATTCCTCTCCTGTGCCAACCTCTTCATTCAAGAGTAGCACTTGCAACCTACGTCCTCAGTTATTTGCTGGATGTATTTCAACCTCTGTATTCCTGTACAGTTTTTGCCCTCTACAGCTCCCTATAGTACCATGGAAGTCATTCTCCGATGTCTTAACATATGTCCTATCATCCTGTCCCTTCTCCTCGTCAGTGCTTCCCACATACCTCTTTCCGTTTCTGCGCAAAGCCTCCTCATTCCTTACCTTATCAGTCCCCCTAATTTTCAACATTCACTGTAGCACCACATCTCAAATGCTTCGATTCTCTTCCGCTCCGGTTTTCCCACAGTCCATGTTTCACTGGCATACAAAGCTACGCTCCAGACGTACATTCTCAGAAATTTCCTCCTCAAATCAAGGCCTATGTTTGATACTAGTAGATTTCTCTTGGCCAGGAATGGTGCCTTTTTTTTCAGTTCTAGTCTGCTTTGCCCGCAATTCGTTATTTTGCTGCCTAGTCCGTAGCATCCATTTCGTGGGCATCAATCCTGATGTTAAGTTTCTCACTGTTCACATTCCTGCTACTCCCCAGTACTTTCGTCTTTCTTCGATTTACTCTCAACCCATATTCTGTACTCATTAGACAGTTCATTTCATTCAGAAGATCACGTAATTCTTCTTGACTACCACTTAGGCCAGAAATGTCATTAGCGAATCGTATCATTGATATCTTTTCACCTTGAATTTTAATCCCACGCCTGAATCTTTCTTTTAATTCCGTAATCGCTTCTTCAATGTGAAGATTGAACAGCAGGTCAGAAAGGCTACATCCCTGTCTCACACCCTTTTTAGTCCGAGGGCTTCAATCTTGGTCGTCCGCTCTTATATTTCCTCTTGCGTGTTGTATATTACCGTCTCCCTCTATAGATTGCCCCTATTTTTCTCAGAAGTTGGAACATCTTTCACCATTTTACATTGTCGAACGCGTTTACCAGGTCGACAAATCCTATTAACGTGTCCCGATTTTTATTTGGTCTTGTTTCCATTATCAACAGCAACGTCCGAATTGCCTCTCTAGTGCGTTTACCTTTTCTAAAGCGAAACTGCCCAACCCTCAACTTTCTTTTCCATTCATCTGTGTGTTATTCCTGTCAGCAACTTAGATACATGCGCTTTAAGCTGATTGTGTGATAATTCTCGTACTTGTCAGCCCCATATGAGGTGTCCAAAATGTCTGTTGATCCCCGGAAACCTATATTGATCTCCTTTGCAGTGTAGTAATACGGGTATTAACGTTAAAACGATCGGTATCAGCTGTTTCGGTCATTTCGCCTTCAAGAACACTTGAGACATCTTACTCCATTTCAGTGACCAATCCCCTCGACCAGTGGCACACTTCTTCTTCAACAGTGGCATCGTGCCCTAAAAACTAAACATAATTATTTGCATGGGCCACACGACTCGACTTCGTTATGAACCATACATGGTATCCGAAGAATACTCAGTATTGTAGAACACTCAGTATAATGTCGTTTCTTGAAACTGAACTACACTTCTCGAACAATCACTATATACACACAAAAACAAATAACTTGTAGATGTCCATTCATCAAGAGCGTCGGTGAGGTCCGTCGGAGCTGGTCCTAGCTCGGAGAGGAGCTGGCTGTACTGCTGCTGCGCTGGCCTTATAAAGCCGGCGGAGGTCGGCGGAGTACTCCAACTTTCCCCGTATCTGTGAGGCGACCTCTGCAGAAAAAGGTTCGCATTAGTCTCTAGCAAGTTCTGTTTGTTTTGAAGAATAGTTTTCCTCTTGGTTGCGCCCTCAAGTGCTTGTGTATGTTATAAGGTACCCAGAGGTGTCTTGAGTGTAGTCTGCCTGACAGGGGCCGTCTGTGGCAGACGCAACAGTACCCATCACTCGTTACGCAGGCGCACGCGGAAACACGCGGCCACGCTAGCCACACGGCTAACACACGTGGCGTAACAAGCTAGCGATGTGACATGTGGCGAGTGAGTGCCTGGCATTGGCCATGATCAAGTTATCTTCCGCTTAAATACCTCTGCTTCAGAAGTCTCAGTGTCCAGCCATCCAGTCTGCATCTCTGATTCCGAAAGAATGTCCGTCTCGTTAGTTACAGAACTGGGTCGTAGGCGAACCGTGATGTGTTGCCTACTGCCTGCGCAAAGACTTCACCTAAGAGCCACTCGAAGCTACCATTGCTGTTTTGGTCACATACATGACTCATAGAAGATGCAGTCTAGCCTGGGCCTTCTCCTGGTAAAGGCCATACCGAATGACTGCAAGCTGCTGCCTTCATTCTGTTGGGCGAGGACATCTGAGTACTGCCTCCCTGGGTGTATGTGTGAGATCCGCCTCCTGCATCTGTACGCCACCACTTCACCTGCTAGGCTTCCACGCCCACGAAAAACCTTGACCTGAGTGACGACTGATTATTAGCCTCACTAAATAGACTCACAACCTCATCTGAAACACTAGAAACATGAAAATGATCTATGTTAGAGGTAGGACTCTGATGTTCGTACTCAATCGAAGGCTCCACAGCAAATTATAGGAAAAGCTGGACTGAAAATGGTTGAAAGTATAATAATAGATCGATACAAGCGGTAGATGGCACGATAAAGAGAGGTAACTACGAGACGTCGCTGAAGGCCTCAAAGGCAAGGGTACAGCAAAGGCCCGACTCCTATAGGTAGATCTCTTTCATTGTTACGACCAGGTAATAACACAAAAATTCCTATATTTTTGGGGTTGACTGACAGAATGACGTATGGAGCGCTACTTTTATGAAAAGCGGAGGAAAGAAATCAATTGGATATTATAAGAACGCAGAACACACCATGAGTAGGACATATAGTGCGAGGAAATTACCCGCACAGAAGAATCATCGAAGAACTATTACGTGGAAGAAAAGTAGAAGAACGAGTTGTGGGTGACACAAAATGGATAAATTTCATTTACTTTACGCTTATGGTCACAAGCTTTTTTGTCATCAGACTACCGGTTTCGGTCTACAATGACCATCTTCAGGTCTGTTTTATAAAAACATGTCCTACAGATGTGAACATGGTCATTATAGACCGAAACCGGCAGTCTGATGACAAATAAGTTTGTGACCATAGGCGTAAAGTAAAGGAAATATATTCTACGAGGGTTATTCCAAAAGTAAGGTCCGATCGGTCGCGAAATGGAAACGACTATGAAAATCCGATAAAGCTTTGCACAGATGTGTTGGGTAGTGTCTCTAGTATAACTCCAGTTAGCATCACGTCGCTCTTCTCATTTCTGAGCTCGCAGTGAGTGCGTAAAGATGTCTAGAAAATAGTGTCTGCCGCCAAGTACGAGGGCCTGGTGAGAAATTTCGCCTGAAGCTATGCAGCCAACATTACATAACTGTCGTGCTGTTTCGTCTTCACGACAATTCTCAGCCGCATTCTGCAGGGGCAATGAAGATGCTCCTGCATCGTTTTCAAATGGAAATGTTAGATTACCCACAATACAGTCCGCAATTGTCTCCCCCTGAGTTTCATCTCTGGTCACATGAACCGCTGTCTTTGAAGACAACATTTTGACACAGACAACGAGGTGTAGACCAGCGTGGAGAATTGGCGGAAAGCACTGGCGGCTGCCTTCTATGATGAGGCTATTGAAAAGTTGGTACAACGCTATGACAAAAGTCTAAGTCAGAACGGCGACTACGTAGAGAAGTAGCTGAAAGGTGTAGCTAATTGTTACAAGTAAAACATTTCTGATGCTCACTGTGGTTTCAATTTGGCAATCAATCGGACCTTACTTTTGGAATAACCCTCGTATATTCGGGTCACTGTTTTATTCGAGACAGTGTCGCAGCTTGTGAAAATGGGTAAAATTACCTGCAGATTGAGGAAGAAGTAGTACGTGTACTATTTCTACCAAATGTACTATCCGTACTAACATTATTACTGGCCATGGTAACACTTCAGATATAATAGTGGTAGTGATTATTAAGAGTCACCTGTGGTTCTCGGCAACTGCAGAGCCATATGCGTAGAAACATCGCTACCTGAAGAATAAATGTTTCTACACGTCTAATACCAAGTGCTGCGCAACAATCGACGAAAAAAAAGCCTGGCTGAGTGAAGTCGTTGTGTAGGTTCAACAAAACTGGTGACCGACAACCGACATAATAGTCAACATTAAAACACGCTGCTAACTATTAAGCCGCACTTACATTGTCATCACAAGTTTTCCGTAGCCTTCCCAGATCATGACTACAAAAGCTAGCATGGATTTGGTTCACCGTTCGTCATTCCCTTGTGGAGAAAGTGCCCTGGAGGAAACAGCATCCCCTCAGACAATATCAGCTAATGAAATATTCTCAGACTTAAGTAAGAATGTATTAATTCCATGCAGGAGCTGATGGGTGTGAATACTACTGAACCATCATTTTAATACGTCATGGTCGCAAAATACTGAGAAAAGACTGGAAACACTGGTAGAAGCCGACCTTGGTGAAGACCAGTTTGAGTTCCAGAGAAGTGCAGAAAGATGGGAGACAATACTGACACTATGTCTTGTCTTAGAATTATGCAAACCTACGTTTATAGCATTTGTAGATTAGGAGAAAGGGTTTTATAATGTTTAGTGGAATTCACTCTTTGAAATTTTGAAGGTGGCGAGAATCAAGTAAAGGGACCGAAAGTTTATTTGCAACGTATATAGAAATCAGATCGCAATTACAAGAGTTGAAGGTCATGAAAGGCAAGCTGTTGTTGAGAAGGGAATCAGACATGGTTGCAGCCTATCCCCGACGACATTCCGTATGTATACTGAGCAAGCTGTGAAGGAAAATAAGGTAAAATTTGAATGGAAACTAAAACTGAGGGAGGAAAAAAATAAAAACTTTTTGGTTCGTCGATGACATTTGAGTTATTTCTGGGCGCAGTTGAACAGAATAGATTTGTCTTGAAGACAGATTACAAAAAGTGAACATCGGCAAAAGTAAGACAAGGGTAATGGAATGAAACCCAATAAAAAAAGAGTATGCTGAGTGAATTCGATTAGGAAACAAGACCCAAGAAGTGATAGATGAGCTTTGCTATTTGGGCAGCAAATTAACTGATGATAGGCGGAGTAGTGAGGATGTAAATCTCCCCTGGCTCTAAGAAGAAGAGAATTTCTGAAGAAGAGGAAATTGTTAACATCCATTACTAAAGCAAGTGACAGGAAGTTTTTCCCGAAGGTAGTTGTCTGGAGTGTAGCCTTGTACGGAAGTGAATCGTGTACAGTAAGCAGTTTGGACAAGAAGAGAATACTGGAAAGAAGTGTATGTGGGCTTGCACAAGATAGACTAACAACGAGAGCTGCATTAAACAGGCTTCGGACAGAAGACCACAGTTATTTTATTTGGTCAAATGAAACTGTTTTTCAGTACAGACATCGTACATAAGATATTGGTCAGAAATATACTTACTTGTTGGTTTCACAACTTGCAAGTATACATCACTTAAATTTTTGTAATAAATTAGATCGATATAACAAGCAGACACAAATTTGAGTCTATACTGTACATTTAAATTTACTTATACACTTAAAGATATGGATTACATGTTTTCATGTGATGTACAGGTATGATAGTGGTCGCTGCAGCCAGCATGAAAGTTTTCCGATGCACGCTTGTAGCGACACTAACTCAACATTTGATGTTTTGAAATCTTTTTCACAATTCAGTTTCCACAAAGATACTACATTCCGGATATCTAAATTTTCTTTTACATAAATACAAATTCCTCAGTGTTTTATTCCATTCCACAAAAAATAGTTTGCAAGATTTAAATCTAATACTTATTTTGTAACAAATTTTCACAAAAACATGAAACTGGAACATCCTACTAGTCAGAGTTAAGAAGTACGTTTATTTCATCAGCTTCGTTGATGAAAATGACTATACAGGGTGGTCCATTGATAGTGACCGGGCCAAATATATCACGAAATAAGCATCAAACGAAAAAACTACAAAGAACGAAACTCGTATAGCTTGAAGGGGGAAACCAGATGGCGCTATAGTTGGCCTGCTAGATGGCGCTGCCGTAAGTCAAACGGATCAATCGCGTTTTTTTTAAAATAGGAACCACCATTTTTATTACATATTCGTGTATTACGTAAAGAAATATCAATGTTTAAGTTGGACCACTTTTTTCACTTTATGATAGATGGCGCTGCAATAGTCTCAAACGTATAAATACGTGGTATCACGCAACATTCAGCCAGTGCGGACGGTATATGCTTCGTGATACATTCCCCTTATTAAAATGGACAGTTTACCAATTGCGGAAAAGGTCGATATCGTGTTGATGTATGGCTGTTGTGATCAAAATACCCAACGGGCGTGTGCTATGTATTCTGCTCGGTATCCTGGACGACATCATCCAAGTGTCCGGACCGTTCGCCGGATAGTTACGTTATTTAGGGAAACAGGAAGTGTTCAGCCACATGTGAAACGTCAACCACGACCTGCAACAAATGATGATGCCCAAGTAGGTGTTTCAGTTGCTGTCGCGGCTAATCCGCACATCAGTAGCAGACAAATTGAACGACAATCGGGAATCTCAAAAACGTCGGTGATGAGAACGCTACATCAACATCGACTGCACCCGTACCATATTTCTATGCACTAGGAATTGCATGGCGACGACTTTGAACGTCGTGTACGGTTCTTCCACTGGGCACAAGAGAAATTATGGGATGATGACAGATTTTTTGCACGCGTTCTATTTAGTGACGAAGCGTCATTCACCAACAGCGGTAACGTAAACCGGCATAATATGCAGTATTGGACAACGGAAAATCCACGATGGCTGCGACAAGTGGAACATCAGCGACCTTGGAGGATTAATGTATGGTGCGACATTATGGGAGGAAGGATAATTGGCCCCCATTTTATCGATGCCAATCTAAATGGTGCAATGTATGCTGATTTCCTAAGCAATGTTCCACCGATGTTACTACAAGATGTTTCACTGCATGACAGAATGGCGATGTACTTCCACATGTCCGGCACATAGCCCGCGTGCGATTGAAGCGGTATTGAATAGCATATTTCATGACAGGTGGTTTGGTCGTCGAAGCACCATACCATGGCCCGCACGTTCACCGGATCGACGTCCCCGGATTTCTTTCTACAGGGAAAGTTGACGGATATTTGCTATCGTGATCCACCGACAACGCCTGACAACATGCGTCAGCGCATTGTCAATGCATGTGCGAACATTACGCAAGGCGAACTACTCGCTGTTCAGAGGAATGTCGTTACACGTATTGCCAGAAGCATTGAGGTTGACCGACATCATTTTCAGCATTTATTGTATTGATGTGATATTTACAGGTAATCACGCTGTAACCGTAAGCCTTCTCAGAAATGATAAGTTCACTAAGGTAGATGTATCACATTGGAACAACTGAAATAAAATGTTCAAACGTACCTACGTTCTGTATTTTAATTTAAAAAACCTACCTGTTACCAACTGTTCGTCTAAATTTATGAGTCATATGTTTGTGACTATTACAGCGCTATCTATCACAAAACGAAAAAAGTGGTCCAACTAAAACATTCATATTTCTTTACGTACTTCAGGAATATGTAATAAAAATGGGTGTTCCTATTTTAAGAAACGCAGCTGATATCCGTTTGACCTATGGCAGCGCCATCTAGCGGGCCAACGATAGCGCCATCTGGTTTCCCCCTTCAAGCTAGACAAGTTTCGCCCTTTGTAGTTTTTCCTTTGACGCTTATTTCGTGAGATATTTGGCCCAGTCCCGATCAATGGACCACCCTGTATATTGTGATATGTAGCCTTTTGAGTGTGTTTACAGTTTAGTTCTACATGACATTCTATTACGAGACCGTCTACTTCCGTAACAAATATTGTTCACTCTTTGGATGAAAATTGTTGTGTGGGCTACTGTGGGAGTCCACAGAGACGCAAACAAGGAAGGCCTTTCTAATTAATAGTAAACTTTACTTTGGTTAAGGGAAGAAACAATAGTTAACTTCCTGTGCTTCGTACATGCAATTCCATTGATAATTTGTTACTATTCGCAGAACTTCCTACTACTCAGTACTGATGCTCTCGAAGTCTGCGACCGAACTGGAGCCGACTAGCGATGGGCAGCTGGTCAGTTCAGCGTTGACAGGAAGTGCTGTCTCTGTCTTCCTGGAGGAGTTACGCTGCCTGATCTTATCGCGGTTCAGTGCCTTCTTGATGCCGTTTCACGGCGCTGCCCGCTCTTAGCGCTTGTCAGCGCGTTCTTGATGCCGTTTCGCGGCGCTGCGCTGGTCGGTGTACAGTCGATCCCTTAGGACTGCACGAATAAACTACAAAAAGGGGGAATTGAAGGAGATGGGACCTGGATAAACTGACTAAACCAGAGGATGTACAGAGTTTCAGGGAGAGCATAAGGGAACAATTGACAAGAATGGGGGAAAGAAATACAGTAGAAGAAGAATGGGTAGCTTTGAGGGATGAAGTAGTGAAGGCAGCAGAGGATCAAGTAGGTAAAAAGACGAGGGCTAGTAGAAATCCTTGGGTAACAGAAGAAATATTGAATTTAATTGATGAAAGGAGAAAGTATAAAAATGCAGTAAATGCATCAGGCAAAAAGGAATACAAACGTCTCAAAAATGAGATCGACAGGAAGTGCAAAATGGCTAAGCAGGGATGGCTAGAGGACAAATATAAGGATGTTGAGGCTTATCACACTAGGGGTAAGATAGATACTCCCTACAGGAAAATTAAAGAGACCTTTGGAGAAAAGAGAACCACTTGTATGAACATCAAGAGCTCAGATGGAAACACAGTTCTAAGCAAAGAAGGGAAAGCAGAAAGGTGGAAGGAGTATATAGAGGGTCTATACAAGGGCGATGTACTTGAGGACAATATTATGGAAATGGAAGAGGATGTAGATGAAGATGAAGTGGGAGATATGATACTGCGTGAAGAGTTTGACAGAGCACTGAAAGACCTGAGTCGAAACACAGCCCCGGGAGCAGACAACATTCCATTAGAACTACTGACAGCCTTGGGAGAGCCAGTCCTGACAAAAGTCTACCATCTGGTGAGCAAGATGTATGAGACAGGCGAAATACCCTCAGACTTCAAGCAGAATATAATAATTCCAATCCCAAAGAAAGCAGGTGTTGACAGATGTGCAAATTACCGAACTATCAGTTTAATAAGTCACGGCTGCAAAATACTAACACGAATTCTTTACAGATGAATGGAAAAACTAGTAGAAGCCGACCTCGGGGAAGATCAGTTTGGATTCCGTAGAAATATCGGAACACGTGAGGCAATACTGACCCTACGAGTTATCTTAGAAGCTAGATTAAGGAAAAGCAATCCTACGTTTCTCACATTTGTAGACTTAAAGAAAGCTTTTGACCCCGTGGTCCAGGGGTAGCGTCTCTGATTCATAATCAAAACGTCTTCAGTCCCGGGTTCGATCACCGCCACTGCCTAAATTTTGATAAATAATTAGCATTGGCGGCCGATGACTTCCGGCATAAGAAGTCGCCTCATTCTGCCAACGGCCTTGTCAAAGAGGGTGGAGGAGCGGATAGAGGTTCAGGGCACTCTCTTGTCCTAGGGGTGGGAAATTGCAATGATCAACGACATGAGGATGCAGAAGGCAATGGAAACCACTGCATTAAAGACACGTAACGTGTATCCACAGGACATGTGGACTGTAATTGAAGAAGTGTCATGATGATCTCTCCATTGGCAAAAGATTCCGGAATAGTCCCCCATTCGGATCTCCGGGAGGGGACTGCCAAGGGGAAGGTTACCATGAGAAAAAGATTGAATAATCAACGAAAGGATAACGTTCTACGAGTCGGGGCGTGGAATGTCAGAAGCTTGAACGTGGTAGGGAAACTAGAAAACCTGAAACGGGAAATGCAAAGACTCAATCTAGATATAGTAGGGGTCAGTGAAGTGAAGTGGAAGGAAGACAAGGAATTCTGGTCAGATGAGTATCGGGTAATATCAACAGCAGCAGAAAATGGTATAACGGTGTAGGATTCGTTATGATTAGGAAGGTAGGGCAGAGGGTGTGTTACTGTGAACAGTTCAGTGACCGGGTTGTTCTAATCAGAATCGACAGCAGCCCAACACCGACAACGATATTTCAGATATACATGCCGACGTCGCAAGCTGAAGATGAACTGATAGAGAAAGTGTATGAGGATATTGAAAGGGTAATGCAGTATGTAAAGGGGGACGAAAATCTAATAGTCATGGGCGACTGGAATGCAGTTGTAGGGGAAGGAGTAGAAGAAAAGGTTACAGGAGAATATGGGCTTGGGACAAGGAATGAAAGAGGAGAAAGACTAATTGAGTTCTGTAACAAGTTTCAGCTAGTAATAGCGAATACTCTGTTCAGGAATCACAAGAAGAGGACGTATATTTGGAAAAGGCCGGGAGATACGGGAAGATTTCAATTAGATTACATCATGGTCAGACAGAGATTCCGAAGTCAGATACTGGATTATAAGGCGTACCCAGGAGCAGATATAGACTCAGATCACAATATAGTAGTGATGAAGAGTAGGCTGAATTTCAAGACATTAGTCAGGAAGAATCAATACGCAAAGAAGTGGGATACGGAGGTACTAAGGAATGACGAGATACGTTTGAAGTTCTCTAACGCTGTAGATCAGCAATAAGGAATAGCGCAGTAGGCAGTACAGTTGAAGAGGAATGGACATCTCTAAAAAGGGCCATCACAGAAGTTGGGAAGGAAAACATAGGTACAAAGAAGGTAGCTGCGCAGAAACCATGGGTAACAGAAGAAATACTTCAGTTGATTGATGAAAGGAAGAAGCACAAACATGTTCCGGGAAAATCAGGAATACAGAAATACAAGTAGCTGAGGAATGAAATAAATAGGAAGTGCAGGGAAGCTAAGACGAAATGGCTACAGGCAAAATGTGAAGACATCGAAAAAGATATGATTGTCGGAAGGACAGACTCAGCATACAGGAAAGTCAAAACAACCTTTGGTGACATTAAAAGCAACAGTGGTAACATTAAGAGTGCAACAGGAATTCCACTGTTAAATGCAGAGGAGAGAGCAGATAGGTGGAAACAATACATTGAAAGCCTCTATGAGGCTGAAGACTTGTCTGATGTGATAGAAGAAGAAACAGGAGTCGATTTAGAAGAGATAGGGGATCCAGTATTAGAATCGGAATTTAAAAGAGCTTTGTAGGACTTACGGTCAAATAAGGCAGAAGGGATAGATAACATTCCATCAGAATTTCTAAAATCATTGGGGGAAGTGGCAACAAAACGACTATTCACGTTGGTGTGTAGATTCAAATGGTTCAAATGGCTCTGAGCACTATGGGACTCAACTGCTGAGGTCATTAGTCCCCTAGAACTTAGAACTAGTTAAACCTAACTAACCTAAGGACATCACAAACATCCATGCCCGAGGCAGGATTCGAACCTGCGACCGTAGCGGTCTTGCGGTTCCAGACTGCAGCGCCTTTAACCGCACAATTTTTCTTAATTAACTAAGTTTACAATCACAGAATATATACATATATATAAGTGCAGAACATGAAATAAAATATAGTGCACATGCACTGCGTACAGAACATATCAAGCAATGACAAAATGTATACGCAATGAGTACAAAACATATTAACAAATGACAAAAGTGCACACACACTGTAGTACAGAACATACCAGGAAACACAAAATGTATACGCAATGAGTACAAATCATATTAACAAATGACATAAAGTTTACACGCACTATAGTACAGAACATATCAGGAAATCACAAAATGTATACGCAATGAATACAAATCATATTAACTAATGATAAAAGTGCACACGCACTGTAATACAGAACATATCAGGAAATCACAAAATGTATAGGCAATGAGTACGAATCATATTAACAAATGACATAAAGTGCACACGCACTGTAATAATTTTTTTAATTTTTTTTACTATTTTACAAGAACTAGGATAGGAAAGGGAAGGATTGCATCACGGTTGTAGCTCATTAGGTTGCACGCAGCTGCACTGAAAGTCCGTATCTTTCTACAGAAGCACAACACCAAGTGAGACAATCTGAAGTTCTTTTCCCTGAAGTATTAATCAGTGTAGCCAAGACACTGAAATGTCGTATTAATATCCCATGTTATCATTTTGGTAGTACATTAGGTACACCAAACAGTGGGAGCATAATAACATCTCCATCGCTCAAGGTGGTGGACAGCATGTCATGTCAACACCACGTTCTTGTAAGGTACACCAACGTAGAATTAGTGCAAAAACCAAATATAGTGTTCCATGAGCATGAGGATAGACAGGACAAACGGATATTACAGTAATTTCTGGTAATTAGGTCAGAAGATTAAGGACATTGAGTCTTATGCCAGTCATCATTGATAATTACTAGTCTATTAACTGATTTAAGTAATTCGTGGCACTCATCGCCCAGTTACTGAACATTTCTGCACCATGTATGAAGTATTACAGAATAATGTTCATAAGTTATCTGTTTACAGAGAACATTGGCACTCATTGTTCAGTTACAAATCATCAGAAGTCATCAGTCAAAACGGGAGTTAATGAGTGTAGAGCATACATGCATTATTACAAAATATCATTCACTATTACTCAGAACTCATCATTCAAGTGACATAAGACATAATTAAAATGTAACACTCTGTAACTATTACTCAAAGTCTGTGATTAGAAAACATCATTCAGTATTACTCATAACTCTTTTAAATTGGTAGCATTATTTGGGACTGGTAATACTTTTTTTGTGCTAGCAATGCGTTGTGTTGAGATCGATAATTAATTGCTGTGGCATAGCAATATTTGCATTTGACTTATTGCTGCAAATGAAGATGTGTAACGTCATTCATCATGAGTCAGCTGTAGCAAGGTTATGAAACAAATAGAGTATATGTGATCACATTCATGAATGACACAGGTTTAATGACCAACTGCTTGTAGCACATTAATTTCCTGAATAATTTCTCCTTCAAAATATACAAATGTATTATTAAACTGAAAGAAGAAACTCATATTATGCTGAAAAGTAATGAACTTCGAATTAACAGGTAATGAAATGTGTATTAAATATATATGTTCTGTAGCTTTCCTTTCCAAAACCTTCAGTCATCATACCATGCGACATAAGACATACTGACAAAACGAACTGCAACAAATACTTAAATAACTACATAACATAAATACATAAACTTCAACATTATCCTCATCTGTAAAGAAAAACTTCATTATCATCACTATCATCACCTGCAAAGAAAAATTTCATTATCCATATCAACATAATTCCATTATTATTATCACCTGAAAAGAAAAACTTCATTCTCCATAGTAGCATATTCTTCATCACTATTCATCATCATTCATTATCATCTGCAAAAAAGTCACTTCATTATACAACTATTCATAGTATAAAGTTCCTTATTTCTAGCATATTTCATCACTAAAACTAAGATGTGTAGTTCTGTCTGACAGCCTGCATCAATCGCCTCGTATTCTGAAAGAAAAAATTAGTTAAGACTGATATCATACGATGTGTGTAGTATATTCTTGTTAATGGTTGTTAATTCTGATTCATTTACTCTTCGTGACGAGGTGTTGTATCTTCTTTCGTTCATTGCGAAGGTGAAATTCCCATAATTTATTTCTTTTACACGTTATTTCTTTCTGAAAATGATGAACAATGATTAATGTCTTGCATTTAAATCATATACCCATTAAATAAAAACTGTTTTCTAGTGATATAATTGAGCATACAGCATAGCATGACAGAAAACGTAATATGTCAAAAACATAGACAGTGTTCAGATGCAAAAATGTACACAGAGTATCACAATGTAGCAGCAAAAAAAATGTAAAATAGTCACGATGTTGAGATATCACAAGGCAAAATGTCAAAGTCAGTTAGTGTTCGTTACATCTTAAATATTTCATAGTGCATATAAACAAAACAGGAAAACAATCATACATACATAAAAAATGGAAAATGTGCACGGTCTGATGTGTAACGACAAGAAAAACGACCTGTTAACCTTACCTTGCCGGGCACTTGCCAAGAAAAAATACGATAATCATCAGTAAGTAGTCACATAAATATACACTCCTGGAAATGGAAAAAAGAACACATTGACACCGGTGTGTCAGACCCACCATACTTGCTCCGGACACTGCGAGAGGGCTGTACAAGCAATGATCACACGCACGGCACAGCGGACACACCAGGAATCGCGGTGTTGGCTGTCATTTGGCGCTAGCTGCGCAGCATTTGTGCACCGCCGCCGTCAGTGTCAGCCAGTTTGCCGTGGCATACGGAGCTCCATCGCAGTCTTTAACACTGGTAGCATGCCGCGACAGCGTGGACGTGAACCGTATGTGCAGTTGACGGACTTTGAGCGAGGGCGTATAGTGGGCATGCGGGAGGCCGGGTGGACGTACCGCCGAATTGCTCAACACGTGGGGCGTGAGGTCTCCACAGTACAGCGATGTTGTCGCCAGTGGTCGGCGGAAGGTGCACGTGCCCGTCGACCTGGGACCGGACCGCAGCGACGCACGGATGCACGCCAAGACCGTAGGATCCTACGCAGTGCCGTAGGGGACCGCACCGCCACTTCCCAGCAAATTAGGGACACTGTTGCTCCCGGGGTATCGGCGAGGACCATTCGCAACCGTCTCCATGAAGCTGGGCTACGGTCCCGCACACCGTTAGGCCGTCTTCCGCTCACGCCCCAACATCGTGCAGCCCGCCTCCAGTGGTGTCGCGACAGGCGTGAATGGAGGGACTAATGGAGACGTGTCGTCTTCAGCGATGAGAGTCGCTTCTGCTTTGGTGCCAATGATGGTCGTATGCGTGTTTGGCGCCGTGCAGGTGAGCGCCACAATCAGGACTGCATACGACCGAGGCACACAGGGCCAACACCCGGCATCATGGTGTGAGGAGCGATCTCCTACACTGGCCGTAGACCACTGGTGATCGTCGAGGGGACACTGAATAGTGCACGGTACATCCAAACCGTCATCGAACCCATCGTTCTACCATTCCTAGACCGGCAAGGGAACTTGCTGTTCCAACAGGACAATGCACGTCCGTATGTATCCCGTGCCACCCAACGTGCTCTAGAAGGTGTAAGTCAACTACCCTGGCCAGCAAGATCTCCGGATCTGTCCCCCATTGAGCATGTTTGGGACTGGATGAAGCGTCGTCTCACGCGGTCTGCACGTCCAGCACGAACGCTGGTCTAACTGAGGCGCCAGGTGGAAATGGCATGGCAAGCCGTTCCACAGGACTACATCCAGCATCTCTACGATCGTCTCCATGGGAGAATAGCAGCCTGCATTGCTGCGAAAGGTGGATATACACTGTACTAGTGCCGACATTGTGCATGCTCTGTTGCCTGTGTCTATGTGCCTGTGGTTCTGTCAGTGTGATCATGTGATGTATCTGACCCCAGGAATGTGTCAATAAAGTTTCCCCTTCCTGGGACAATGAATTAACGGTGTTCTTATTTCAATTTCCAGGAGTGTAATTGCGTAAGTGGTCATAAAATGTGTAAGTTCATCTGGAAAAATGTGCACGGTCTGATGTGTAACGACAAGAAAAGCGACCTGCTAACTTTACCTTGCTGGGCACTTGCCAAGAAAAAATACGATAATCATCAGTAAGTGTTCATGTGAATATAATTGCATAAGTGGTTATATAAAAAAATCAGGAAATGTCATTACAGTGTGATGAATCATAAAGTATGTTCATTCAATAAAGTGTCTGATGTTGGAGATATGATGATTCCCTTTGGTTTTTCTGATTCTCAAAGTTTCGACGTGTACCACATTGGGGTGAGGAATGCTGCGAATTCGATATGAACCTGCGTATAAAAGCTCAAATTTACTACATCTACTTTTTCCTCTATTAGATAAATAATGAGTGCGTACTAATATCTTCTGTCCAATGTGAAAGTCACGGCATGTACAAACCTGTTTTTGCTGTCTTCTGCGGCACGTTTGATGTTGTTCAGCGCAATGTCAATTATTTCATGGTGTCGTAGTCGACGAGATGTAGGAAAGGTTACTAATTCTTTAATTTTGTTAGGTGGTTCAACATTTTTCAGAATAACAGTCGGAGATAGCATAGTAGATTCATTTGGTATGGAATTAATTACATCTTGGAATGAGAGTATGTGTGTGTCCCAATCAATATGTTTTTATGGCAGTATATTCTACACAGTTTACCAATTTCTTTCATTAAACGTTCACAAGGGTTCGAAGAAGCATGGTACCTGGATATATAGAATGGAGAAATGTTTCTAGCTCGTAACATATGTGTCCATATAGCAGATCGAAACTGTGATCCATTGTCGGAAATTACTTTCAATACATGCCCTACATGAAATAGAAAATGTTTTACAAACGCTTTCGAAACAATTTTAGCAGTAGCTTTGTGTAACGGAGTGAAGGTAACAAATTTTGAAGTGAGTTCAACAGCGACAAAGATGTAGCAAAAACCTCTATTAGTTCTGGGAATCGGACCAAAAATGTCTACAGCGGCCATGTGTCTCAGTTTAACAGGTACAATGGAATGTAATGGAGGAATATGTGAAGTCGTATCTGACTTAGCTTCCTGGCAGATTTTACATGACGCTAAAACTCGTCGAATTCTTTTCTCCATGTTGGTAAAATAACAGTTCTGTCTCAGTATAAGAAAACATTTTCTGGCTTCGTAATGTGCGTAACTTAAATGAGTATACCAGATTAATTTGTTAATAACTTCGTCAGGAATGTGTAATAACCAATTGTTGCTGTCAGGGTAAGAGCGGCGAAACAGAATGTTATTGCTTACAGTGTAATGGTTTCTAATGGTAACATTATTTCTATCTTGCCAAAGGTGTTTAATTTCTTTCCACACGTTGTCTTTACTCTGCTCTTGCGCTATGTCTCGTAATGACGACGAAATGAAATTTTCAAATTATAATGAATTCTACTCTGTAAATGATGAAAGTCTATGTGAATGCAGCTTGCCGCTAACTTGGTGTAATGTTTTGTCTGTACAGAAGCGTATCTGTCGCCTTTATCGCTCTTTCCCTCTCACACATAAATCGGTACAATAAAGTCAGGGCTTCGTGTTTTCTAGTTAGGCTGATCCGTGAAAAGACAGAGAAACAATTATGCTAATGGAGGATTCTCTCACTCTCTCTCTCTCTCTCTCTCTCTCTGTCCTTTATCTGTGTACAGTTTAAATATATTATTTACGTGAACTCAGCCTAGTAGAATCTCTGGTGGAGCCCTTCGTCTTAATATTCAGCGGCTGGCTTGCTAGAAAAGATCTTTACATTTGTTATTATTATTAAGCGCTGCATTCAGTTGGGAAAATCGATCGTTTGAACAATTCGTTCAGTTTACGACAGATCTAAAATTTCAGATGTGGACGAAGCCTTTTTGGACGATTTCAAAAAACTCAGAGATTGCAGGCTCTCTTCGTCACAGCTGAAACTTTCCAATTAATTACAGGGCCCAGACAATCATCAATGGTTCAGACAGAGAACTCATTCGTCATTCACTCTAGAATAAAATGGTCACAAACCTTATTTCTGAGGAAAATTGTATATTGAATCCATTTTCGTACATGTTCCGTTTTCTCTTTATCTCTCACGCTAGCGGCACAAACTTTCCTAGCTCGCTTTAGCGCGAAGAAGAGTAAATAAATCTCCTTTAGCAATCCGACAATCTTCCAACCGATACTTCCGAAGCTGTTCCTCTCTCTCTCTCTATAATAACCATGGAGCATACGTTTCTGTACCTCTGTTGTTCCAAAGAATAAACGTACTAGAAAAATACTTTGGCGTCGACGAGCTGTCGGCGCATATATTACTAGAAAATCTGATCAGATACTTTTCAAACGTAAATACATGTGGATGATTTGGTTGACCATTATTAATTATTGCGTGGTAGAGGGTAATTTTCCGTGGGGAGATTACAATGCCCCTCGCAGCGAGCGAAGTTTGTGAGCTCAATTTTGATTCACCGAACACACTTCGCGAGCTATCTATTAGCGTGGATAACCGGGAAGTGATGATTGTCAGTCCTCCGACTGAAAAAGAATATTATATTTGAGACAGACGAAGAAAAGAAATGTTGAAGACAGAAGAAATGAAGAGACCGGTACCGCGGCTGTATTGCTTTTACGTGCATCTAGGTGTTATATTTGCTGTGCACAACCAAGGAAGATGATCTTTCATGAACTGATGTCAGGGTCTACCCATTCGGGAACTTTCTTAAGCAGGGAAACCTTGGAAAACCTCTTAAGCCTAGACCCCCAGCCTACGGTACATAGAAGATAGGAAAGCCTATAGAAGAAAAAAAATATAATTTTGAAATAGATCTCTAAAGGAAAGACAGGGATCCATTTGTATCACGATTTGGAGAAGAGTGGTTTGTGCCTCTAGCAAAAAAACTTTTTACAATAAATAACGTGAATTCTCGTTTTACAATCTTGCTCCTGGTACAATATCTTGCGGTGCTAACTCCCCCGGGTCTTGCATGTCCCCGACGTCCACATTTGCAGTCGGTCTTCTACGCGGCCCCCTCTGTAGTTGATCTTCTACGCGGCCCACAATGGGAAGAGTAGAAGGAACAGGGATACTCGAATTCACATGCAACATTCATTCCAAAAGAATTAGCAATGACCAAAAGGAAAACTCTTCCTGTAAGAGAACTGATTAGGTTGCACCGTCCAAGATTCTCCTTTTTGAAAGCAAAATCCTTATGGCTTCACGGATCCTTTTTGTTACGACGTACTTCAAGGAATTCAACCATTAACTAATGATGTTGCCAAAAGCATCATCCGATTTACTCCCGTTTGAATACTCCTTTTGACTTTGCCTCCCCACTTGTGCTTATAAGTCCAAAAGTTCTAACACATTTTCTATCACTGATTTGTTCTTCGTAATTTAAAGGATTCATGTAACTTACTGTAGATTTTGGATTCAAATCATCGAATAATGGAAAGTGTAGTTCATTTTATACCAAGACATCATCCATATTTCCTTGATAAGCCATCTAATTTAGCTATACTCAAAAACTTTTTATTCTAAATACATATATTTCTACGCTTGAGTGCTGAAATGTAAAAGTTATTAGCATTGAGGAATGCGGATTCACTTCTTTCATTTACTCTCGGATTCATACGGTGTTCATCCATGCTCATATATGGAAATGGATTTTTCACACAAAATTCCCAAACGAACACGAACCATTAAATTACTACTGAATCTATGAATATTACTTTCTTTAATCATTCATTAATAAATTAAAACCTCTTAACTTCTAATTATAACACCTATTCCTTTTAGAGTTCAACATGAATCAGTTTATCCTCGCGTTTGGTGCGAGTCTCTTACAAAGCATATCTGTATCGTCTATATCGATTTTAATTCTCGCGCCGACGTCAACTGTTTTGAGCGGGAAATTATCTTTGCGGCGTTAACCGTCACTCGCGATTCACTACCACACCACATCCCTTCACACGTTTACACATGTAAGCGTTCACATGAGATTATATATGAATATTCACTCGGAACCTCTTTTGATTATTCAACGTCATTTACGGGAAACATTTCAATCTTCTTGACGGTCAGTTAGATCTTTAATCATTCTTAATGACATTAGCAATGCTAAAGTTCTATGTTCACCCAAACCACAGGTGAAGCCTATCTCCACTATCTTCTTTACAACACTTGATATTCATAGTTAGTCACTATTTCTATACTCTATGTCACTGATTAACTATTTCAATTTAAAGGTTTCTATCACTACACACACAGTTTATTATTATGTTTTTTTTTTTTTACGATCGTTCATTTTGCTTTTGGCACGACCAACAATGGGGAGCAGTATGGGCTTGTAGAGGGTTCGATCAAACCCCATTTCAACATGCGATCTATTTCTTTTTGAACTTGAGCCTTTAACCTCCAGGGAACAGGATAGAAAGTTCTACAATACGTTTCGTGTGGCTTAACGTAGAGATGGCATATGTATCCCTTAATAACTCCTGGCCTTTCGTCAAACACGTTTTCATACACTAATAATAATTCTTGGAGCTGCTTCTTCTGCTCTTCAATAATGCAGTCGGATTCATTTAACTTCTCATACACTAATTGACCGATGTCTCTTTTGACTTGGAACTCATTATTTACGTGCTGTTTAGAATTTTGTGCAGTCCTAATTACTTGCACACTGATCCCACTATTATATTTTCTGGTAGGGCTTTCCTTTTTCAACAAGTCCAACTCAATTTCTTGTTTATTTACATTTAACCAAATTTTTCCTATTTTAAAATCTATTCTGCATCCGTATTGACGTAGGCTGTCGACTCCTATAATGCAGTCTACCACCAAATTTTTTACAACAAGGAATGTGCTTAATATTGCTACATTTCCGTCTTCTACACTAAGTAGTGACTGCACTTTTACATTAGCCGATCTAGTCCCAACGGCGCCTATTATTCTGCAATTTTGAACTGGAAAAATTGGTACTCGTCTTATATTTCTGATCTTGTTGAATAGAGCCTCCGAAATAACATTCGTGGTTGCAGCTGTGTCCAAAACCGCCACTATAGGTACAGTCTCCAAAATGACTTGCACTTCGGCTACTGCCACCTGTTCCTTATCCTCATCTTGGAGTTCTAAGTCCTCGGTCAATTCATCTGCCAGTAATCGTCCATCATTATACGTTAGCATGGGTACACATATCCTGTTGCCCCTCAACCTATTGTTGACCGCTCCTCCGGGGCACGAGTGGGTCCTTACAAGTTTGGTGGATTTTGATTCCCCTGTCGGTTGACATCGTCCATCACTTCGGTAATTACCGGTTGATTCGTAGATGTCCGTCCCCACTGATGTTGGTTATTTGAGTTTATTCCCCCCGGTTGATTCCACTTTCTATTATCGTTATTGTTCCAGGCTTGCGGTCTGAAATTCCTTTCGTTCCCCCATACGGGATTGTATCGTTTCCCATTCCTGTTGTTCCTTGGATAGGCCTTCGCAGGACTATTGCCGGTATTATTGTTGAGATTTTGAGGGGTTTCTCCACTATTTATCGATCTCTGTGCGTTTACTTGCCTACCATTTGGCGGAGGTTCTATCTCCCTATATTGGAATCTGTTGTTACGGGCTTTCTGGTTGTTCTCTTCTATAATGTCTATATGATCTAACGTCGTGAGGAACGACTCCAGGTCTTTATCGTTGCCGTAAATTAATTGATTCCGTATACTAGTTGGTAGTCTTGCCGTAAGTATGTTTATTATGTCTGGCAAAGGCATAGGTCTGTCCCAATATCTAGTTTTGTTTATATATTTTTCAAAATACTTCCTAAGGCTTCCTTTTGAAAAAGAGAATGGCTCTGGGTAGAGCACCTCCTGCCTTAGGCGTTCCTGTACCCCTTCTGACCAGAATTTTGCTAAAAATGCTTTCTCAAAATCGTCATAGGTCGAGCAAACAGAAGTCATGTCGGAGGCCCAGATCGCCCCCGAACCTTGTATATACCCAGTAACGAAACTGATCTTCTGCCACTCCAACCAATTTCTGGGTAGCACTCCTCTAAAACTTCGGATAAAAACAATCGGATGGACCCCCCTTTTGTCAGTGTTAAAAATCTGGAATTGCCGATGCTTTATCATTTTTTCTTCAGCATGGCAAAGACTTTCGTAATCTCCGTCAGATAAAACTTCACGCGAACAACTAGCTCGTGGCAATTTAATATTCGAGTTACTCGCACAAGTCGGTATTGTGTGCGAATGTGCAGTAACTGGCTCTATCGTCGCTGCCGACTTCTGCTGCTGGCCTGTATTCATTTGTTCTGAGCCTTGTTGTGAAACGCTTATCGACTCTGCTATCGTTTGTTTCCACTGCTCGAAATCAGCCCCTAACTGCTGTCGCACTTCCTCAAGTCCTTTCGCAAACAAGTTCTCTTCCTGTTTGCCACATAGACTCTGGAATGCTGCTTTAACATTTTGCTCAACGTTTTCACACATTAGCCTTTTGTTTTCTAATGTGATTTCGGATAATTTACCCGTTAATACATTAATCTGGTGATCTATAACGTCTTGACGTTCTGTCAGATGTTCCACACTTTCGTTTAGGTTCGTCTGCGTACGTGCCAATTCAGGAAGTTGCGCAATTGCACATGACATGGCATCTTGCTTTTGTACTAACTGCGGAACCATTTCCATCTGTTCGCGTACGGTATCTATCTTAATAGCCACATACTCCTTCATTTCTACACGTACGCGTTGAGTAGATTCCTCACATTGAGCTTTAACCAATTCTATTTGTGCAGTTAAGTTCTTTTGTCTTCGCCTCTATCCGCTGCTCTAATTCGGAAAAACTGTCGTGTAACTGCTGCTTAATCTCAGCTTTCAGATTTTCCTGCCCCTCATTAACTGAGGCGAACTTCGCGTTAATGTCGGTTTTCAAATTTTCCTGCCCTTCAGTAACTGAGGCTAATTTCGTATTCAAATGATTTTGCCCTTCAGTAACTGAGGCTAATTTCGTATTCATATTATTCATGGTCTCAGTTAACATCTGCATCTGCCTCATGATAATGACCAATGGATCTAATCCATGTTGCGTACTTGCTGTTACATCTCCAGCCGTGTCTACCGGGCGTTCTATTGCGCTATCTGTCGCGATCGGTCCTACAACACTTCTTACTACCTCATTATCATTAGTGCTAACAGCTGAGGGCTGTTGCGTGTTGCTTGACTCATCTTAAACATTGCCCTGGTTAAAGCCATATAAATGTTCTACAGTCAATATGTATATATCTCCCTTCACACAAGAATACTTCTGTGGCTACTTTCTTATTGTACTTTTACAGGTAAATGCAACTAGGGCAGTTCAATCAATCTACGTCTAGCATGAACACAATTAGTAAATGTTCAAACCTACGTGTACTTCCTCAATACTAGCAAGCTTTACTAAAAAATTATGGATCTGGCCCTTTTCTGCGCCCAGCGTGCTGCTTTTATTTGTAGATGGACTTAATTTGCCTGCGAGTATTTCTTCTCTTTTCCAAGTTAAGTTGTCTCGTCGTAGTTCACATGAAACAGAGAACAAAATTATTTTAAAAACGTCCAAAAACGTGTCCTGTCACGGATTGGCCATTATAATGAATTCTACTCTGTAAATGATGAAAGTCTATGTGAATGCAGCTTGCCGCTAACTTGGTGTAATGTTTTGTCTGTACAGAAGTGTATCTGTCGCCTTTATCGCTCTTTCCCTCTCACACATAAATCGGTACAATAAAGTCAGGGCTTCGTGTTTTCTAGTTAGGCTGATCCGTGAAAAGACAGAGAAACAATTATGCTAATGGAGGATTCTCTCACTCTCTCTCTCTCTCTCTCTCTCTCTCTCTCTCTCTCTCTCTCTCTGTCCTTTATCTGTGTACAGTTTAAATATATTATTTACGTGAACTCAGCCTAGTAGAATCTCTGGTGGAGCCCTTCGTCTTAATATTCAGCGGCTGGCTTGCTAGAAAAGATCTTTACATTTGTTATTATTATTAAGCGCTGCATTCAGTTGGGAAAATCGATCGTTTGAACAATTCGTTCAGTTTACGACAGATCTAAAATTTCAGATGTGGACGAAGCCTTTTTGGACGATTTCAAAAAACTCAGAGATTGCAGGCTCTCTTCGTCACAGCTGAAACTTTCCAATTAATTACAGGGCCCAGACAATCATCAATGGTTCAGACAGAGAACTCATTCGTCATTCACTCTAGAATAAAATGGTCACAAACCTTATTTCTGAGGAAAATTGTATATTGAATCCATTTTCGTACATGTTCCGTTTTCTCTTTATCTCTCACGCTAGCGGCACAAACTTTCCTAGCTCGCTTTAGCGCGAAGAAGAGTAAATAAATCTCCTTTAGCAATCCGACAATCTTCCAACCGATACTTCCGAAGCTGTTCCTCTCTCTCTCTCTCTCTATAATAACCATGGAGCATACGTTTCTGTACCTCTGTTGTTCCAAAGAATAAACGTACTAGAAAAATACTTTGGCGTCGACGAGCTGTCGGCGCATATATTACTAGAAAATCTGATCAGATACTTTTCAAACGTAAATACATGTGGATGATTTGGTTGACCATTATTAATAATTGCGTGGTAGAGGGTAATTTTCCGTGGGGAGATTACAAAATGCAACTTGTTGAATGTACATGACGCTGAAATTTGCTTTGCAGAAGTTGGTTGCGATGTCTTGCTGATTGTTGCTGAGAGAACGGGATAGTGCGTCTGCTACAATATTTTGTGTACCGGGAATGTGGACAATTGTAAAATTACATTCCTGCAAATAAGGTTTCCATCTACTTAATCTGTCGTGTGTAAATTTAGCGGAAAGTAAAAACTGTATCGCTCTATGATCTGTGTAAACGATCGTATGTCTTCCATAAGGAAAATGCCGAAATCTCGTAAATGCCCATACAACACATAATGTTTCAGATTCTGTAACAGAATAATTGCGTTCAGCAAGTGACAGAATGCGACTCGCAAAGGCGATGTTTTTAATTACTGTAGTGCCATCTTCTTCAATTTCCTGAAAAATGTATACGCCTAAAGCGGTGTTAGAACTGTCGGTGGCAATGGAAAAATTTCTAGTAAGATCTGGGTGTGATAAAAGTGGTGCATCCAACAAAGCTTCTTTCAGGTTCACAAATTCAGAATGTGCTTGCCTATCCCAGGACCAAATAGTGTTTTTACCTGTCAATTGACAAAATCTAGGGATGTCTAAAGCAGAGTAATTAATAAATTTACGAAAAAAGTTAATTAAACCCAAAAAGCTACGTAGTTGTTTCTTCGTCGTAGGAACAGTAATGTCACGCAAAACTTGAAGTTTTTCCGGGTCAGGCGCAATGCCTTCTGCTAAAGTTACATGTCCAAGAAATTTTATAGATGTGTTGCCAAAGTGCGATTTACTGAGATTAACTGTGAGTCCTTGTGCACGAAAAAATCGTAACAGTTGTTCAAGAATCAGATTGTGTTCAGACCAGTTAGCTTCTGCAATAAGAATGTCGTCTACATACGTTGTGATTCTGTCTTTTAAGTTCTGTCGGAAGTATTGTATTCAAACCGCGAATAAATGCTGGTGAAGAAATAGTTAAACCGAACGGTAATTTACAAAATTGATAACAGTCACCAACACAGAGAAAAGCCGTGTAGTTTCTGCAGTCCGGATGGAGTTGAATTTGCCAAAATCCCGATTTCAAATCTAATGTGGAATAAATAGCAGTACCATGACATTTCTGTAGAAGTTCTTCTAGTGTCTGTGGGCGATCTGTTTCATTAATAATAATGTCATTGATGTGCCGTGAATCAAGTACGAGGCGAAGTGAACCATCCTTTTTCTTAACAATATGGAGCGGGTTTATGTACGGACTAACTGCCGGTTCAATAATTCCTTGGTCAAGCATAGCTTGCAATTCTTTTTTAACTTGTTCTCTGTGAATATATGGAATGGGATAATGTTTGGCTTTAAATGTGTCGTGCTGTTTAACTTGAAATTCATACATAAAACCGGACATAGTACCAGGAACGTTGTCAAAAACTGGAGCTTGCTGTAAAAGAATTTTGGGTAGTTGCGTACGTTCGTCGTTTGTATTTTCACTGCTCTGTTTAACTTTATCAGAAATCATCTGTATAACGTCATAGTCGGCTTCATGTGGAGTATTATAGTTGTGTACGTACGTATCTGTTAACAATGTGGAATGACAGTCTATGTTACGTGATGCGGAATGACCTCTGTACGATTAATTGTTTGTTCTTAAAGAGTGCTGAAATTCTAAAGCCAGTTGTACATTTTCATCCTTTAACATTAAATAGGAGTTTTGAAAGTCAATAACTGCATCGTGTTGTACCAGAAAATTCGTACCTAAAATAACGTCTGTCGTCAATAAAGGAACAATCCAAAAATTTGAGTGAAATGTATGACCTGCAATACAAAATGATAAATGTGTCTGTAACTTAACATCTACTCCTTTACTAGATACTGCTCCTTTTACTTTAGTTTTGCCTAATGGTAACGTAGGATAGCTATTCTCTTTGTTACATTCGTTGAAAGTTTCCTCATTTATGACTGACATAGGAGATCCAGAATCAATTACTGCTGAAAATTTGGATGATCCAATTTTTACTTCGATGGCAGGGTGTGAAATGGTTTTTTGAATAACTGGTCTTTCCTGCAAAAGAGTGTCTCGGATGTCGTCAAAAGTAATAACATTTTCGTGAACATGATTCTCTGTGTCAAAAGTATTGCTTGCGTTACTGGAAGATGCAACCTGTACAGAATTTAGTCAAATTCTATCTGACGTGCTATTATTTTCGGCAGGATGCTGTGGCATTTCAACTATTTGTACTGTTCTGTTATTTCTTCCTGACGTATTACGTTCGGGATGATATCTACTGTCTGGTTCATTCTTGATAATTTGTTGTTGCGGATGATTTTTCTGTTGGTAAGACCGACTGTTATTATACGTACGCTGAAAATTGTGCTCATTACTTTTACGTCTGTCATGATAGTCATTTCTATACGGTGCACTGCGATAGGAACTGAAATAGTGTGTTTTCTGTACGTACTGATTTCCTTGTTGCTGTGCGTTACTATTTGTTGGAGCTGACATTTACGTGCAGGCGGCGAATCATTAAAGCTTGGTTGACCTTGTACATTACATTGTTGGTTAGGTATGCTAACCGGTTGGTTTTGTTGCTGTTGTTGTGAAAAACCTCTATTGTTACCAAAATGTGGTTCCTGTTGCTGATAATCTTACACATACTGATGATTAAATTTTTGTCTGGTATTAAAGTTCTCGTGGTTGTCATTTCTGGAGCGTCTAATGATAAATGTCACATTCAGATAAAACTTGTCGTATCGGGTTTTCTTTACACTTTCATAATTATAGATAGATCGATAGTTAAAGAGCTGTTTTAATAGATATAAAGGATAGTAGAAGAGAAGACAGCAGTACAGAAAACTAAAGATGAAATAGCACTACTACAGCTCGGGGTCCTGTGCACGCTACGGCATATATTCATCGAAGCGTAATGAATCCCCTGAGGTCTATTACGCGCTGCAAATAAATTTCAGTTTCTGCGTTACAGGCAATGGCAGTAAAAATTCAAAAGCAAGTTGTTGTATCCAGTCCAATGCTAGTTTCTGCATTACACGAAATGCTGGTGAAAATACAAAAATAAATCGACGTATCCATTTCAAAGCGTGTACCTGTGCTCTGTCATTTTCAAATACCTTAGATTTTTTTACGGATAAAAATTGCTTATAATCAACATTATCGTCTCTGTATGTCCGAACAAGTTCAGGATCGTATGAGAATCTATTTGTCTGTGACTGTTCGGAATCTAACTCACGTACTCTCTGTAAATTATCTAAATTATACTGGCTGTGTGAGTCTGACAAATGTTCGCAAAGTGCCGTCTGCTGTGATGTGTTAAAGGCTGAAACATTTTTCATCTCTGTTACCTATTGCTGTAAAGTTGACAATTTTCTACGTAATGTATCATTGGACGCATCTATCTCACTGATTGTCTGCTGTAAATTTTGGAATTCAGGTGTTTGATTAAACGAAATCGGTGAAGTATCGTCTGATTTGCTGTCATTATTACTTTCAATAATTTCAATACCACCGTCCAATTCATCATATTTTTCAGTCAGTATTTTTACCTGATCATCGTTTTTAGTGTCACAAGCATTAATCTGTTTTTGTTTTTACGTGTGGTTTCGTTCAGTTTTTTAACGTCTGCTTTGATGACATCGGGATCCTGTATTAGTTCTAATTGTTCAAGTCTGTCGGTCACTGTCTGAAAGTGTACTATGTGTGTATCTGTTTTTGATTTAAGATCGGAAATTTCATCACGCAATTCGGTGTTCAATTGTTTGATAGTATTAATTTCGTCTGATACTGTAGCAATATTGTTGTCTACGTATGTTTTTGCTTTCGTAAACAATTTACGTTTATCTTCCTGTCTCTGTGCAGTAATTGTTTCCTTAACTTGTCGTTTTACTTCATTTTGTTCCTGTATGAATTTACGGTAACGCGTTTCACTGTTTTGTAGGTGGTGATTAAAACGTTCGTCAATTTGACTATTCTGTTGGTCGAATTTCGCGTCTACTTTTGCAGCCAGTGTGCGCGAAAGTTCTGCTGACATTAATTTAAACTCGTCGCGTAACTGTGTTGCGTTTTCAGAGCATTGTTTACCGACTGCATTAATTTCGTCTCTTAAGTAATTTAGTTGTATCTGCATGTCTATTATTTAATTCTTGTGCCACAGATCTAATTTCTTCACTACTGTTTCTAGCACAAGCCTTAATTTTCTCACGTAATTGTTCCTTAGTATCATGACATTGCGCGGCAACGGCTGTAATCTGTTCACTAAGCTGTCTGGAATTGTTGTCTAATTTTTCATTAAGGTTGTCATGTTTTTCATTCAGTTGTTTGAAATTTTCATTAAGGTTGTCTTGTTTTTCATTAAGTTGTTTGAAATTTTCATTAAGGTTGTCTTGTTTTTCATTAATTTGTTTATTCTGTTCACTAAGTTATTTGTGATTGCTGTCTTGCTTATCATTCGACTGTTTGGAATTGCTGTCTATTTTTTCATTCATTTGTCGTAATAATGCCATAACTTGATCCCAGCCAAAATTATCGGCTCTATTCACTGTGCTATTTGATGGCGTACCTGCAATTGTTACGTTTTGTATAATCATTGGGTCATTCTGTGATTCTCGAAAAGGTTTGCCAATCGGATGTGCACTGTTAGTCACTACCTCGGAATCAAATAAATCTGACGTATTCTGATTACACTGTTCATTTTCGTTAGAAACATTTATCTGTTCATTACGTAAATTTTGCAAACCGGGTGTATCAAGCTGCACAACGTTCATTGTAACGGAACGTGCCGCGTCATCAATTGTCGTTAAATTGACAGAGGACAGAATTGAATTTATTTGTTCATCATTAGGATCAAAATCATTATTAGTGGTCGGTACGCACTGATTGTCTGTAAATGGAGGACTATCATCATTACACTGAGTGTCGCAAATATTATCGGTCAAATTATTAGAGACGGCTATTTCGCTCATTGCACATCGCGATGTACTGTTAACAGTTTTTCGCGGCATTTTTCACAAATCAAAATTATTCACAAATGAAACAAAGACAATGCAAAATGCAACAAACACAATTACAACAAAGAGCAACATATTGCCTATGACCTGTGAAAGAAAGAGTGACAAATTAGTAAATGCGTTGCGCCAGATGCAAACTACGTTTAAATAAATAAGAGCAGATATGTGATTACTTATCAGAAGATTCACAAAGAAATACGATCCTGGCCTCCCCACAAAAATATTAAAATGAACCAAGTGTATTCTCCCCACAAAAATATTAAAATGTGAACCAAGTGTAAACTACCCACGGAAATAAGAATTAAATGAATTTTAAATATTAAAACCTCTGAACAAAATTGGTTCCCATTTATAGTCTCCGTGCAGAAATGCATTCACGTTTAACGTAACCACAAAATTCAATTCCTAAACCAGGAAATAATTAAAAAATTCAGTAACCTGGTAAATTTTATGGCGACAGCAGCGCTGCGCCACGGCCCTGTATTCTGAATAGAAAAATAAAGGAAAACTTCTTACCTCAATAAAAACTGCAAATATATCTGCTCTTACCTAAAATTTTTCGGCACAGCTCCGTGCAATGCTGGCCTATGTTTTGTGACTCGTGAAAGGAATTAATTATTCATTGGATAAAATCTTTAAATTGAAATGAATGCTTTTTTTAATTACTTTATATTATAAAAATTATTATTGGGGCATTTTTTGAAAGAAATTAAATGACAGTTAACATACGTTATTAGATATGCGAAAGGCTGCTTCTTTACCTTCTACAATAATACTCATGCTCCAGAGTTCCGACCAGAGCAGACTGCACACAAGCGCAGACACGCGCCGACTACCGCCGACTACTGCCGACTCACGCTGACTGCTGAAGACTACTGAAGACTAGCACAGACTAATGCCGACTAGCGACCACTAACTACATACTGCTCTCTGGTCAGAGACTCTCCTAAGTCTTGCCTGTTGCAGGCAGCGCATATAGCGCATACCTCTTACACTGTTGTTCTCATATGTACGAACCTCACTAATGTTTCGTGGGAAAATTGTGTAGACAAGTTTTTCAGTGCAGGCTTCTTTGTTTTTCTGCTTTCCCACCACAATCATTAAACCAGTTTCACCAAGAACCGCTGCATCAAGGGTATCTCTACCAACATCACGCACGTTATCAGCACAGCATTAATCTCTGAAGAATTTCTAGAGACACGTAGTGCAAGGTGATTGCTATAGAAGCTATGTTCGAGATTATTAAAGTTGTTCAGTCATTTTCATGGTCAGCGCTGTCTTAATGGAAGATCCTAGTGCCGACCGTTCATCACGGATAAATGGATTTAGGCGCCTTTGCAACTTGATTCCGCCAAGTACCTCTACGCAGTGAAAGCTCCACAAGAATTGAGCGGACACAAAGTGGCACTATCATTAAGAGAAATAGTTCAAATGGATCTGAGCACTGTGGGACTTAACCGCTGAGGTCATCAGTCCCCTAGAACTTAGAACTACTTAAATCTAACTAACCTAAGGACATCACACACATCCATGCCCGAGGCAGAATTCGAACCCGCGACTATAGCGGTCGCGCGGTTCCAGAATACCGAGCGAGGTGGCGCAGTGGTTAGACACTGGACTCGCATTCGGGAGGACGACGGTTCAATCCCGCGTCCGGCCATCCTGATTTAGGTTTTCCGTGATTTCCCTAAATCGCTCCAGGCAAATGCCGGGATGGTTCCTCTGAAAGGGCACGGCCGACTTCCTTCCCTAATCCGATGAGACCGATGACCACGCTGTCTGGTGTCCTTCCCCAAACCAACCAACCAACCAACCGGTTCCAGAATGTAGCGCCTAGAACCGCTCGGCCACCCCGGACGGCGAGAAATGAAACATCCACCATTTTCTTCTTCACATTTCGGCATATTTCAATACCGACAGATGCTCCATCATTCTCAAACACCGACTTGTTGTTTCGTGACTCCATTGGCGTGTTGTATAAATGAAGCTAAGGTTCTTTGTAAGTTATATGTTACTAATATTCTGCATAACATAACATTCACAGTCCAAGTTTACTGGTATTTCTGCGCCCCAAAAGATACAATCTGCCATGTGACCTCTGACAACTACTGTGATAAACAAAAGAATCAAAGGTTTTTCGTTTCCGCACATAATCATGTCAACTGACCGAATAATTTCCTTCTAGTTGCATGACAAACACTGTCCTCCATCTTCTCAAGCATCATCTCTCCGTTGATCGACTAAAAGGTCCGTATAAGTGGCAAATATCTTTTGTCTAAACGTCTCTGACCACAAGATGTCAGACCTTTGCACATCAGCTCTACAAACCGTATGGGAATGAACTGGGAGTTTTCGGACGGAAAAAGACGTGAGCTACACAAGTCCTCCCTTGTACCATTCCTTTTACTGATATTATTTCCAAAACAGCCACCGTGTAAATGTACTGGAAAGCCTCAAGCTGAAGCTGTTGCGTACTTCTGAGCAGGTTTTTAAATTAATTGTAATTTTATCACCTACAATGTACACTGAAAAATTTTCCAAATATCTTTCGCAGTGCGAACATCAAAGTATCTACATTAGTCATGAGTTCCTTTTTCTATTTGTGTAGTACCCGTTATGTGGGAGGCCCCCATCAAATACACTGGTGAGCCAAACATTGTGACACCTGATTATAGCTTGTTTGTCCGTCTTTGAAACGAAATACATCACTGATTCTGCGTATTAGAAATCTGAAAGTCTGATGGTAGGTTTTTGGAGGGATTTGGCATTAGTAGTCTACGCACAGATCATATAATTCGCGTAAATAAAGGGCCGCTGATTTGCGTACGCGGGAGGCGCCGGATAGCGTCCCAGGTGGAGTCAGTAGAATTTACATCAGGCGAATTTGGTCGCCGTGACACTGAGTTCACTATAATTCTTCTGAATCCGCTGTAACTCGGTTCTGACTCAGATACACAAACAGTTATATTGCTGAAAGATATCACCGTCGGGGAAGACAGCAAGCATGAATGGATTCAATCGCTGTTGTCAGCATCTCTGTCAGCATCTACCACAGGTCCCACGCAAGCGCAGGAAAATGGTTTCCATAGCTTATTGATTCTCGCACCAGCCGGCGTCCGAGGCGCGCAGCACGTTTCAAGCGGCCGTTCACCTCGATGACGGTGTTTGTGGAGACGATGAAAAACGTGATTAACTCGTAGGACCGACGTGTTTCCATTAAATGACGGTCGAATCCCTATGGTCCCGTACCCACTGCAGTCATAATTGACGATGTCGTTCGACCAGCATGTAAACACGTAAGGGTGGTCTGTTGCGGAGCGCCATGTTCAATAATATGCGATGAACGGTGTGCTCCGAAACACTTGTGCGTGCACCAGCAATGTGCTTTTTCGGCAGAGATGCCACAGATCACCATCTACCGTATTTTACAGAGCAGACAAGCCTCCAAATGTGTGTGTGGGAATTCCTAAGGAACCAAGCTCCTGAGGCCATCGGTCCCTAGCCGCCCGGGATTAGCCGAGCGGCCTCGGGGCGCTGCAGTCATGGACTGTGCGGCTGGTCCCGGGGGAGGTTCGAGTCCTCCCACGGGCATGGGTGTGTGTTTATCCTTAGGATAATTTAGGTTAAGTAGTGTGTAAGCTTAGGGACTGATGACCTTAGCAGTTAAGTCTCATAAGATTTCAGACACATTTGAACATCATCGGTCCCTAGACTTACACACTGCTTAAACTAAAACTAACTTACGCTAAGGACAACACACACACCCATGCCCGAGGGAGGACTCGAATCTCCGGCGGGAGGGTCCGCGCAATCCGTGACATGACGCCTCAAACCGTGTAGCCACTCTGCACGTCCAAGCCTCCGAAGCCCATGTTCTGTGAAGAGTCGTGAAAGTCCAACCGTTTAGCGCCTAGAGGTAGTTTCACTGCCCTTCTACCTCCCTTTATTACGGATGATCATGAAATTAGCATGTGAACATTCGACCGGCTTCCCCGTATTAGAGATATTGGTTCACAGACTCTAAACCACTCCGTCTACAGGCCACAAGTGGCCCATCGGGACCATCTGACCACCGTGTCATCCTCAGAGGAGGATGCGGATAGGAGGGGCATGGGGTCAGCACACCGCTCTCCCGGTTGTTATGATGGTATTCGTGACCGAAGCCGCTACTATTCGGTCGAGTAGCTTCTCAATTGGCATCACGAGGCTGAGTGCACCCCGAAAAATGGCAACAGCGCATGGCAGCCGTGATGGTCACCCATCCAAGTGCCGACCACGCCCGACAGCGCTTAACTTCGGTGATCTCACGGGAACCGGTGTATCCGCTGCAGCAAGGCCGTTCCCGGTTCACAGACTCTGCGTAATAATAATTTGCCCTGTGTCAAAGTCGCTTACCTCAATGGTTTTTCCCATTTGGAGCCCATATCTTTGCGAGGGTGATGCCCCATTGGTGTCTGCTGCGGTTACATACTTTTCTTACCGCGTCATGTGGCCGCAACGCCACCTAGCGCCATCTAACGTCGCGGTGGTTTGGCTTATCAGCGTAATTATTGTTAATAGAAAACACTGGCGGTTTTTGCAGAAGCATATCCGCATATATTGCGTCTTACACTGGTAATAATGAAATTCATCACCCATAGCCGTTACAGATAAAAAAAAGTAAGGCTAAAATCCTGGAGCCTTTCGATTTGATGGCACTTCGACCTCTTGCATGCTAAATTTTCATTTTTATTTTTATTTATTTTTTATTTATTCTTTACTCAAGCAGCTTCTGACTTGATAGCACTACGCTGAGTAGACGGCGTTCCCAACCTTCCACGAAAGAAAAGTCTTACTTGGTTACTCGAAATCTAACTGAAATCTTCGCTTCAGTAATCAGCAACTGTTACCACTAGGCCAAATTATTTTCCTGTTTTTATGATCCACCTGTTTACAAATGTAATACAATATCTAATGCAACTCATTTTTAAGATATTGTACCTCTGTAAAACTGCTTTTCGAAAGCTACAATTAATTTATATAGTCGAGTCAGAAACAAATAGTACACATGGTAATTACTACTACAGCTAAATGAACGAAAGAATAATCAAATTACACCACTGTTGGTCAAAACCATGTAGTTTCAATTGTGCTTGCAGTCGATAGCGGAAGATTTTCTTCTGCGTGAAAGGAAGGGCACAGTTCACAATCCGTTAGGTGATTCATCATCTGTGGTTCTACAGAGTCACATTTAGTGGTACCCATAGGGAAATGCGATTTCCGGACGTTATTCCTGGCTCATTCAGCTACAGAACGAAGAGTAACCACCACAAGGTTCAATTCAATCAATCATTCGAGACAAAAGTGTACAGAAGTTTAAAACGTACACAAAACTCGGTGAAAGCGAGACCTCCGTCACAGTGTAACCTACTTTAATGTGTTAAGCATCATAATTCTGGTCGAATGGAGTTACAAACCTAGATTGTACCCTATTATTCTTGTAAATAAGCAGAGAGTCTGTGGTGGAGCGGGTTACAACTTCTCATCCCTTATATTCAGTCCACCTACGTCGATGGGCTTCCTCTTGGCTCCCCTTCACTGTGCGCTGGTAGACACTCAGCCGATGAAAAGCAGCATTGAACAAACACCGAGTAAATACCTTCCAAGCAAAGGCCGCATAACACAAGATTCGAACCAGCGTGTGTAAGCTCGCAAAATTTCGAACCTTCGATATTCTAAAGAACTTGCTTGAAAATGTTTTGAAGTTCAACATATTATGCTTTATTGCATCCAAAACATGTTATTAAAGGCTATCATGCCCGTATATACTGTCAAACTAATTCTGATGCGGGGTAAGGACAGTTTACTAGTTCTCCACACGAAAGCAGCCAGAAGTTCATCAATTCGATCCCAATGATTTTAACGTTCTACACAGTCACCGACCCACAGCTATTGGCGAGTCACTATTTTAAGTCTTTCAGTGGGCATTTTAAAAAGAAGCAATCGCCGTAACGTCTCGAGGTGTTCACGAAATACGCCACTAGGAGTTCGCTGCACGGCCAGAAAGTTCTCACCCCAGTAACTTCCAAACGAAGTTACGTCAGACGTCCAAACTTTCACTAACACGTTTAATACTGTAGTCGCTTCACAAAAACGATAAAATTACCGACAGAACGTAAGAAATTCCTCATCTTTAGAAAAATATGTATGGCGCGGTTCGCCTGGGTGGCCGTGCGGTTCTAGGCGCTACAGTCTGGACCACTTCGGTCGCAGGTTCGAATCCTGCCTTGGGCATGGATGTATGTGATGTCCTTAGGTTAGTTAGGTTTTAGTAGTTCTAAGTTCTAGGGACTGATGACCTCAGAATTTAAGTCCCATAGTGCTCCGACCCATTTTTTTTTTTTTTTATGGCGCGATTCCATATTGACCGGTATAGTAAGACGGTTCCCAAGCGACTCCTAGACTCACACACACACACACACACACACACACACACACACACACACACAAAACTACATCAGAAACCACTACACAATGTATGAAAAATTCTTAAATTCCTAGTAGCATATGATTAAGGCAACCATTGAGAACAAATGAGATAGGCACCACTCCAATACTAGCTGTAATCCCTGCCTTATCCAAAGAATCACAGACACTAATTTACAAAAGAAATTCTGAATTTATAGCATCTAACTTTTCCTCTGGCTGTTTTTACACAAAAGCATATGCACTGGGACATATCTCAACTGATGCATGACTGCACAAGAACTTTCCCACGCATACTCAGGCCCGGCAAGACTGTGGTCGGGGGGGGGGGGGGGGGAGGTGGGGTGCAGGAGGGGCAAAATCCCTGGGGGCCCAAGCCTCATGGGGTGGAGGTGGCAAGTCTTTCAAGGGCACGGATCACCCAAGCTGGTAATACGACAAATAGCAAACTGCTGTTGCAAAATAAATTTTGTGTCATTACCCTAGCACCACCATTGCCAGTCTAGCTCCTCCTCTGGAGTTGGGTTGTTTGGGGGAAGAGACCAAACAGCGAAGTCATCGGCCTCATCGGATTAGGGAAGGATGGGGAAGGAAATCGGCCGTGCCCTTTCAAAGGAACCATCCCGGCATTTGCCTGGAGCGATTTAGGGACATAACGGAAAACCTAAATCATGATGACCTGACGTGGGATTGAACCGCCGTCCTCCCGAATGCGAGTCCAGTGTGCTAACCACTGCGGCACCTCACTCGCTCAGCTCTTCCTTTCTTCTTCAGTTTTATGAGTCATACAGTCATACATTCTGTAAGACACTTGATAGTCACTGCTAAAGTTGCAATAAATGTAGCGAATCTCTCATACAGAAAACAGAAAGAAATTACAGTTAACGTAACAAACATTATAGACAAGGAACTATGCAAACAGAAAGCATCCAAATACCAGGTCAAAACAGAACATAAAATTCTGAATAATACCAACGATAAACTGCAATTAAATGATGTTGTAGCATTAAAACTGATAAAGGGAATAGCGTGATCATACTGATCAAAAACGACTACATAGATATCGTCATGTGAATCTAATAATATCACAGAATATCCTTATAATGCTACCATTAGGTTTGCAACAAAAGCAAAGAAAGCTTTAAGAATTTTAATACCGTTGTCACTGAATATGAAAGAAAAGTATACATTAATGAATCCAAGTACTCCAAAATTACGAGCCCAACCAAAGGCACAAACTCGATGGTTCCGATTCAGCCTGTAATTAACTGTTCAAATAGGCCATCATCTTTGATAAGCAAAAACAAAAGGTACACGATCAAAAATTCGCCTAATCTGGCAAGAGATATAAAAGACATACAAATACAACCTGATGGTAAATTGATTTCATTTGATTTTACTAATCTAAATACCAGTGTACCAGTAAAGGAAACTATCTAAATAATAAAATATAATCTGTTACAATATAAGAAAATATCCATGACTGGAACACTTGAAATTATAAATCTTTAGGAAATAGCACTATCACAACATTATCTTGAATTTAACAGCAAAATTTATACCCAGGCAGATGAAGTAACCATGGGTAATAGTAGCAAGCACATCAGCCTATATTTTCCTAAATTCTCTGGCAGAGAATTTCTTTAACTCAGACTAGCCGGCTGACAGGCATCCATCTATCTATCAATTCCAGTACAGTCTACCTCAAAGAGCCAAGAGTCATGTGACTAACTGAACCGACGTTCGACCAACGGCTACAGCTTTCGCCATGCGGACGGTAACGTCAGCACGGTAACCGTGGACATCGCAGGTATCGGGGTGCGTGCTGTGCGCACAATCGAATTGCCGCTCAAAGTCCCGGCCGCGCTAATCACTGACGCGTTGCGGCCATAAGGCACGGTCCTAAGCTACGTGAAAGAGAAGTGGGACAGCTTGGAGACCTTTCACGTTCTCAATGGTGTCCGACACGTACGTGTCGAACTCTGGAAACACGTGCCGTCGTACGCGTTCATCGGCTGTTGCCGAGCTATTATTATTTATGACGGACAGCCGCGGACGTGCACCGGCTGTGGACAGGAAGGCCACGTCGGATCAAACTGCCTCCAGCGTCGCCTTGTCCAGGTGCCACGTGTGGAACCAGTACAGACAGCCGTGGCGACTGCATTACCGCTTACTTACGTGGAAACAGTGCGGCCGGTGTGCACAGATGCTGCGTCCATGGTGCAGTCTCACGCGACAGCGAGCTCAGCCGCCGACGAAGGACACAACGCACGCCACCACCACCACCACCACCACCACCACCACCACTGTCGTCGTACCATAGGCTCGGTTCCGGACGCTCGCCTCATGTCCTCATGGCCATGACCCCAGCCCTTCGACGGCGGTGCGCACACTGACGTGAAAACAATAGTCGTCAAATACGACCAACGGGAAAGAGACGAGTAGCAAGCTGTCGACGCCGTCTCTGACGCGTCGGTGCCAACGTACTAGTGGTATCGGACACCACGGCCTCACGCACCCCAGACGTCGCCATGACTGAAGCTCTCAGGACAAAGAAGAGGTGATGGAGCCTGTTGCCCACGACGACGGGCCGTCATCCACCCCTTGCCCAACTGGGCTGCTGAAATGGAGATAGAAGATGCACCATACACACTTGACGCTCCTGCATCACAAAGGACTGGCACCCCACTTGGGGAGAGCCTAACACCCGCACAAAGGCCGCGTTAAATATGCCTGCCAAGGATTGGTAACCATGGGGCCTCATTACCACAACGAGGCCGCCATTTTCATCCTCATACTCTACATTAAGGTGTCCCAATCCTACCATGTGGGTACAATCAACGTTAATGGCGCACACTCTGTCATTAAAACGCGCATGTTCCATGACATGCTCTGGTGGCAGACCTGGATGCCGCCCTCCTTTAAGAAGACCATCTGGAGCGGCAACTGAACATTTGTGGGTGCACAGGCTTCGATATCCCATCTAGCAACGGTGCCAGCAGAACCGCCATCCTCTTACGCGACAGTATTGAGGCATCGGATGTCATGTATCTGCCGTTTGCACGAGGCCTTGCCATCACGGTGGGAGCAGTCCATTTTGTCAATGTATACACGGCCTCTGGGACATCTCGCTGCACCGAGAGGGTCGCCTTTTATTTTGATGAAACTGCTCTACTCCTGAATGAGAATACAGAACGCTACATCACTGGCAACAATTTTAACAGGGTCTTGGATCCAGCGGACCAAACTGAAAATGGCTCTGAGCACTATAGAACTTAACATCTATGGTCATCAGTCCCCTAGAACTTAGAACTACTTAAACCTAACTAACCTAAGGACATCACACAACACCCAGTCATCACGAGGCAGAGAAAATCCCTGGCCGCCTCGGGAATCGAACCCGGGAACCCGGGCGTGGGAAGCGATAACGCTACCGCACGACCACGAGCTGCGGACAGCGGACCAAACACTAGCTACTCTACCCACCAGGCACTCTGGGCACTCATGTGGGATCTTGCACTCCAAGACACATGACGTCTCCTTCACGAGGACCGTCGTGGCTCTACGTACTTCACCGACCACTCTGCCGGTTGCCTCGACCGGATATACGTCTCCTGGGGACTCCGAGCCACGACAAAGATGCTGAATGGCCGACACCCTTCACCGACTATTTGGCAAACATCTGCTCAGTCACACTCTCCCGACAACTCACGTACTGGAGCTGCTGAACGTTAGCTACCTCTACGAGAAGGCATGTTGGTGGAAGATCGCTGCTACGTGGGACCACTGCTTCTTGACTTTGCATGTACATCCTTCCCCCTTACATTGGTGGCACGGCCGCGCCTAGCCGGCCCTCCGACGAACACTCATGGGATATTGCCGTGACAGAGCGCGCTGGCGTCGGGCGACGTCGAAATTTTACTACACAGCGCTGAGAGAAATTATCACACAGTTGCTATCACGAGATCGGCAGACAGTGGTTAATGGTGCAAAGCTCACCTACTCCATCGCAGTGCAGAACAGCTTGACAGATCCCGAGTCCGGGCGAGGGCGCAGGATACCATCCCCACTGAAATGACATCCGTATATCTTATCATCAGAGAGAGCAGCCACCGCGAGCGCCACCTTTAACATTAGTAGTGACAGCAGTGGGTGGATGCGTCAACTCGTATCATTCACCTAGCATTACAGGGTCTTTTATGCTGAGGACCCTCAAACTGTTCGCGAGTACGAAGGCATCCTGCGCGATTTGCCTGACCCCAGAGTAGTGGTCCAGGACGACGCCCTGGTGGCTCCTATAAGCGCTGAAAACTTAAGAGTGGTCCTTGCACACGGCGCCCTGAACGAGTCACCGGGCCCAGACGGCTTACTGAACGAATCATCGAGCGCCTTCTGTCCCCTGATTGGCGGTCAGTCGATTCAGATATTTCAAAACCTCGTCCACGAGGATTTCACCGTCCGAGCGGATTTCCTCAAAGGCATCATGATACCAGTTCCCGAACCATGCGGTTCCCACTGTTGTCACGACTATTGTCCTCTTACGCTCCTGAACGCGGATTATGAACTTCTCGTCCTATCCTTCGCACAGGTTTTCAGGCCACAGTCGGACACATGATTCATCCTGACCAGACGTTGGTCCGCAGCTCGTGGTCGTGCGGTAGCGTTCTCGCTTCCCACGCCCGGGTTCCCGGGTTCGATTCCCGGCGGGGTCAAGGATTTTCTCTGGGTGTTGTGTGATGTCCTTAGGTTAGTTAGGTTTAAGTAGTTCTAAGTTCTAGGGGACTGATGACCGTAGATGTCAAGTCCCATAGTGCTCAGAGTCATTTGAACCATTTTGAACCAGACGTTGAGTGTGCGACAACAACATCCACAGGGCACCTGGTGCCTACAGCGACGTCACGACGCTGACAGCGGCATGCCGCCTCCGAGGCGTCCTTGTCGCCGTCGATTTTGATCACGCATTTGATCGTATCGATCATGGCTTCCTTCGCGCCGTGCTCGAACGCATGGGCCCCTCGCAGGCGTCAGCACAGGTGACCTTACGTTTAATCCACGGGGGCGCGCTCTCGTATTATGGTCGACGACCACCTGACTGAACACATCACTCTTGGATGGTCAATGCAATAGGGACGTCCTTTATCGGGAGTCCTATTCGCGGCGGCCCTCGGACCTGCGCTGCACGGCCTTCGCCAACGACTGGAAGACATCTGTATTCGAGACGTGACCTTCCGATGTTGTGCCTTCCCTGACGACGTGGTGTTCTTGATGTGGCCGGGTGACGAAATCCATGCGGATCTTCAGTAGCTGTGTCGCTACGGCGCGGTATCAACAATCGCAAGAAAGTCGGGAGAGGCCCTCTACACCCGACAGCGATCCGCTTCAAAGGGTTCCCTCACTGAACGCATTGGCAATGCAGTTCTCCAGTACAGTTGCCGAACTGCGACAGCCACATATCGCCAGCCATAATAGATGCCTCAATATGGATATGATTCTCCGAATGCGTTATGTCAACTCTTACCTAGCGTCCAAATTAATTTTCACACGTTCTTCTCTAAACGGTCACTAGCCGACTTCCCTGCAGGACTAGGCTACAAGGTGACAGGTGAAGACGATTGGTGAAGACGCCACGCCCGTTTGGTGACAACTACTTCGAT